>NC_087348.1:20733226-21969565 GCF_030014295.1 Loxodonta africana | reverse complement strand
AGTTTACTGAAATGCCATAATCTCTATTTTCTATGCACCCTTTAAATGTGAAAATTGACAAGAATTCTCAATGTCATGTTGCATCACTTTATTCAGATTTTGTTTCCTGTGTCACCTCATCATAGAGGTTCATACCACACCCTCTGTAAAATATATCTGATCCCCTCAAAGCCTTACTTTATCCCTTGTCTCAGCTTTGCTTCTCTTCATAATGCTTATAACGTCTCCTATTGTTTATTTGTTGTTTCCTTGACACATAGTAATGTCTCAAAAAGACTTTTGAATAAATATATGAAAGGTTATTCAAGTTATGCCAGACTTCAAATTTCACAAGACCTGTTACTCCCAACCTGGCTTCCCATTAGAAGCATCTGGAAAACTGTAGAAAATTAGACATGCTGTTGTTAGACATGCTGTTGGTCCTTGCTTGTCTATCAGTGTTACATTTTTTTTAGGTCCTACTCGTGGGTGCATGTGAGTATGCGTGTGCATATGAGCATGGGTTTAGTGTGTGTTTGAATGTGTGTGTGATACAATAATGAAAGAAATTATGAGTTTTTAATAAGAAATTTCTTTAATTTTCTTCTGCTTCCTTTGTCTTGGATTCATCTTTTTTATAGTATTTGTTTTTTTTTTTTGTTGTTGTTGTTTACTCTTTCACTATAAAGGAATTACACAAATGTAATCTCTATTGTCTGTGCTATTACTATTTCATCTGAGAAAACTACAGATTAGAATTTGTCGTTCAAGATTCACAAAATACATGACTTATAGTGTACTCCAGGTCATTAAACATTTGATACCTTCTTCAATAGCACTGTTTTTGTTTGTTTGTTTGTTTTCTCTATAAAGCTAGACATTTTTGTACATTTCTTATCACTTGACTGAGATGCCTTTAAAGAAACTCCAAATCTATGCCTTATTTACTTCAAACACATTTTAATTTCAGCAATGTAGAAATATCATGAATATGGATGTCTATAAACCCTTGTGCTATATTCTGGAATTGATATATCGCAGTTTTACTTATTATACTTTACTATATTTACTGGTTTTTTGCAATATAAAATGGGTTGTATTGCCAGTATGAGGGTCTCAGAGAAGCTAAGTGCTGACCCAGCATTAGAGCTATGATACAAGATTATGTCTAATATCTTACAATTTATTATCTAATGTTAAAACATAATTTTCCCCTAAGCCATCATTTTAAATCAGACTCCAAAGAACTTTATTTAGTCAACAAAAGTCAAGATTTGGTGTATTATTCAAGAACTATTTATTTCCTTAACATTGAGTAAATCATTACGTTGCTATTTTGAGCCAAAAGATAATTGGGGAATATTCCCCTCTGGGAATCTCCTATGGATTTCATTAGCAGCTGAGTAAGCAAATATAAAAGATCTAAATAAAACATGTTCATGATGTATCTAAACCTGCACTTGCTATTCTTCAGGTAAGAGAACATATCAGATCATTTGCAGAATATTTAGGAGACATATCCTAGACTATCCAGGTAGACTAGACTGTGAAGTCCCCAGTATTGAAAACTTTATTTTTTCCCTATTTCATTGGTGATTATTATATATCTGTCAAAATCTGATTTTTTCAGATTTCTACCCAATAATTTAAAACCCATACTTCCTAGAAAAGAACAGAGAAAATATGAAAGATATGCTTATAGAGGTAAATAATAGACTCCAAATTGAATGTATGCTTTAATTTTCCTGATGAAAGAAAGCCATACACTTCAAATAAGAACAGTGAGAAGAAAGGTCTAAATTTAATATGTCAATAGAAAACAAGAATATTTGAACTATTCATCTGCCTGCAGGGTTATATTTGGATATAAATAATGAGGGGGAAATAAATAATTGACATTTATTTTACTAGCTTTTACAACTAGATGTCACATCAGATTATTACTTCATAATATTTCTCTGTTTTTGATGACTTGAAAGATACCCAAACACTGTAAGAATCGTGTTTGATTTTATTTATCATGGCGGGAAGGGACAGTTGCAGAATTAAGCCATCGTGTAATAGGAGGCAGTATAGAACCAAAACCAAATAATCCATTGCCAGTGAGTAAATCTGGACTCATAGTGACCCATTAGGACAGAGTAGAATTGCCTGATAGGGTTTCAAAAGAGTGGCTGGTGGATTCTAACTGATGACCTTTTGGATAGCCACCAAAGTCTTTAACCACTTCCCCAGTAGGGTTCCAAGAGGCAGTAGAAAAGGATGGAAGATATGTACACTTTGGGATCAGGGAGAGATGGGGTTGAATCTTGGTTCTGGTACTTATAAGTTGTGAGGATTGCTATAAATACACTAAAAAGTATTGTGCAGAAAATTTCATTCTCACACCAAGTGCTCAACAAATGATGGCTGTTATTATTTCTTCCCTTTGCATTATAAGTGTTGGGCCCAAGATATCTAGAGTTATCTTCTTTATCTTAAAATGATATTTATGGAAGTGACTTTACATTAATTTCTTAAAATTGAGCCTATTAAATTCGTCAATAATCATAATCACTTTCTCTTTACGACTTTGACCCCTTTCCAAATGTGCTAACATAGACAGTCATACTCAGTATAACTTTTATTTTGACATATAGCAGAAAAGCTAGTTTCCAGAGAAGTTTAACTCAAGTGCTTAACATTTCTTCTCTCTTTTTTTTTTCTTTTAACATTTTCTTTATAGAAAGCCAAATTAAGACCACTGTTATAAGATGAATATAGTTGTTATAACCTGTGTAACTTTTATTCTTACCACTGGATCACACAATTCACAAAACTCCTACTCTCTAAAAAATAAGCTTATGTTATGTTTATGAAATCTTATTAACAGAAATTATACCATTTTTTGATATGCAAAGGCAGAAGAATATGATTAAATCCACCTTTAAAGGACTTTTTAATCATAATATGATTCATTTGGTTTGATCCTGACAAAATAATGTTTGAGGGCATATTGGTATTATAAAAAAAAAATTTTTTTTTTTTTTTTTTTACGTGTACTTAATTCTCGGGGTGCATACATTTTTCAATGTTTTCATTAAAATGTGAATTTTGTGACCCAAATTTAATTTTTGAAATAAATACATCTGATGACAAAATTTCAGTTATATATATCTGTTTCATTTGTAACCAAAAATTGAAATATTTAAAGAAAATTGCATGTGTGTGTGTTTGTGTGTGTATACACACCCAAATTGTGTCTGAATAGGTTGGTCATTAAACTTTTTTGCCAATTTAAAGAAGACTAAACTTCAGAGAGAAAATCTAACATCACACACATTTTCTAATCACCAAACTGAGTGATGAGCAGGTATTTTCAGATTCTAAATCCTATGTTATTTACCTTGTACTATTGTGAATTCAGGCACACTGTTGAACTGACGTCAGGGGTTGTATTAGAAATCACCTTTTTCCTCAGGCTCATAATAATATTTTTAAAAATATAATGCATTGATTTTCTTCATCATTCATCATTGTTTATATTTGATATTTATTGACTATTTTTATCTTATTTACTTAGATATTTTTGCTTCATTATCCCTTTATTAATACCCATGTTCATCTCTACCCCCATATATGAGATTTCTCAAACTAAGAAATGTATTCAGGAATTTCTCAATTAGGTAGTGAAAGAGTTTTTTTAATAAAATGACATATTTATAAACATTTTATGGTGCTATAGTCACTGATACATATTTGGATAATTAAAATAAATGGGTTAGGTCTTCTAATATGCTTTGTCTTAAATTTTTACTTCCAGGAAAGAGAATTCAATCTAAAATATATTGTCGTTACTGTCAAATTACTTGAGTATTTTTTTTTTCCTCTAACTTTGTTCTTTATAAAATTCCTAAGGAAATATTTTCTCTAAATACTGGCAATTTTCCTAGGTAATTCTGACGTTATTTTTTCAAGGATATTGTAGATATTTGGATTTTTTCTCCTTTAATCACTCTAATCTAAATGGTTCTATCTCTTATTGAGAGATCCTTATCAATGTATTAAAACTGGAGCTAGACTTAGATTATGAATTTAAATATTTTATAGGTTATAATTTGTAGCAGATTATGAATCCATAAAACTGATTCAAAATTCCTAATCAGTAAATTACAGTAATTTAAGATGAAGTTTGGAGAGAATGTCTAAAAACAAAAATTATAATAAAATATTTTTTTAATTTTTAATATATATCCTCCAACCAGATAACTCTTTGACTCTTATTTGTTTAGCCACGGGGTTATCTACAAGATAGATAATTATTTTTAATACCTAGATAATAGTTACTTAGCTATTATTTCACTGAGTCCACAATCATCAACACATAAACAGGTGTAAAACCTTGAAAGAAATTATCTTGGAAGAAAATACTTTGAAATCATGAGTGTCATGATTTCTTCTTGTGTGTTGTTTTTTTTTTTTTTCTTTTTAACTCTTCATTAATTTCTTTCATTTTCATCATAAATATTAGCGTAAAAAGAAAAACATATAGATTGTCAAAAATACAAATAGTCAAGCATGTAGCCAAAAAAGGGCAACGCAGTATACTGAATTTAAGAAAGATGTTTGAATGAAACGTAAGCTGTCATATACGTTTTTAATTCAGTCACAGTGAATCTTTCCCCAAAAACCATCCTGATAAATCCTGTTCTGCAAAACCCAAGGATGACTACTGAAACTGGAGAATATTCAGAGAGTAGCTCATTAAATGTTATGATACCGGCGAGTGCTACTCTATAGGATGAACATGATTCAACACATTTCATACTTTTAATTATTTTAAAGATTACATTTCACTATTTTTCTCTTTCAATTTCTATCCCAACCTTGTGAGGTAAACATTAATATCATTTTACAGGTGAGAAGATTGTAGCAAATAATTTTAGACAATTGCCGAAAAAGCTAGAACTCTGATGTTCTACTCTAATGCTCTGTCCTTTGATAAACTGTCTCATGAAATTTTCTTGAATAAATAACTGTCTAGTAAATAACCTAGTTAACCCACTTATTTACAAAATGACATGATTTTAACAAATGTGTTTTAATAACTAAATTAGCCCAATTAATTTCGGAGGGGCATAATTTTAGTCAATGACTAAATGCCTTTTCCATTTGATTCTGCAGAGCTCTGGGGGTACTAACTCTATATTCATTGTCTCATTGTCTTAGGAGTCACTGCTGGGAAATCACGCACGGCTGAAAAATCAACGTGAACACAGAGTTGACATTTGTTTGAGTCACAAAAATGTGCGTTCCTGTCATAGGAATACAAACTATGACTTCATGAATATTTTTGTTTCATGAAGTATCAACATGAAAAATGACACAGAAGTCACCACATTTGTACTGAAGGGCTTCACAGACAATCGTGAACTTCAGGTCGTCTTATTTTTTCTGTTTCTAGCAATCTACCTCTTTACTCTGATAGGAAATTTAGGACTGGTTGTATTGGTCATTGTGGACTCCCGGCTCCACAACCCCATGTACTATTTTCTGAGTGTCTTATCTTTCTTGGATGCCTGCTATTCCTCAGTGATAACCCCAAATATGTTAGTGGGTTTTATGTCAAAGAATAAAGACATTTCATTCCTTGGCTGTGCAACACAAATGTTTTTCAGTGTTATGTTTGGGACCACAGAATGCTTTCTCTTGGCAGCAATGGCTTATGATCGGTATGTAGCAATCTACAACCCACTTCTCTATTCAGTTAATATGTCACCCAGAGTCTATGTGTCACTCATCACTTCTTCATATGTTGGTGGTATTTTGCATGCTACCTTGCACACAGTGGCAACTTTTAGCCTCTCCTTCTGTGCATCCAATGAAATCAGACATGTCTTTTGTGATACCCCTCCACTCCTTGCTATCTCCTGTTCTGACACTCACATCAACCAGCTTCTACTCTTCTACGTTGTGGGTTTTATTGAGATATTCACCATCCTGATTGTCCTGATCTCCTACGGTTTCATTTTGTTAGCCATTCTGAGAATGCGATCTGCTGAAGGAAGGCAAAAAGTGTTTTCCATTTGTGGCTCTCACCTAACTGGAGTGTCAATTTTTCATGGAACAATCCTTTTCATGTACGTCAGACCAAGTTCCAGCTCTACTTTGGATCATGACATGATAATGTCAATATTTTACAGTGTTATGATACCCATGCTGAATCCCATTATCTACAGTTTGAGGAACAAAGATGTAAAAGAAGCGATGAAAAAAGGGTTTGGGAGAAATTGGCTTATCAATAAAGTATGTTTTCAGCACTAAATATGAAAAAAAAAATCAAGAGTCATGGCATATGCCTCCATGTGAAGAAGATATGACAAAGATGGAATTTTTGTTTCAGTTTATTAGTGTCTTTCTATTCTTCTTCAAAATTTTGAAATAAAAATTATAGAGAACCCTCATCCTAGGCTATTTTATCACATACTGAAAAGCTATGCCATCAATTTGCTTCTATGTTCATACTGATTTACATGTATATGTGCAGGTGTGCATGGGCATATATACATACATATGTGTATATATATATATACACACACGTGTATAAATTCTTGTTTTAAAGTATTATATATTTTTTCTCTTATAAATATCTACTGGGAAATGGAAAAATATATATATACTTATTTAGCATGTTGTCATTTTCGTTAGTTGCCATTGAGTCAGATCCCACTCATAGCGACTACATGTGCAACAGAATGAAACATTGCCTGGTTGTGCATCATTCTCACAATCGGTGCTATGCTTGATTGCAGCCACCGTGTTAATCCACCTTGTTGAGAGTCTGCCTCTTCTTCACTGACCCTCTACTAAGCATAATGTCCTTCTTCAGGGACTGATCTCTCCTAGTAACGTGTTCTAAGTATGTCAGTCAAAGACCATTCATGCTGGTCATAATGACCTAGGATGGTTACGAGGACATCTGCAACCCCTGGCTTTACATGGTTGGGGTATCTCCACAGATCTGTCTTCAGCTTGTTGTTGTTGTTGTTAGATGCCATCAAGACTTATAGCAACAATATGTGCAAGAAATGCTAACCCTCTACTTTACCAAGTGTGGTGTCTTTTTCCAGGGACTGATCCCTCCTGATAATATGTCCAAAACTTGTGAGACATAGCCCCACCAAACTTGCTTCTAAGGAGCATTCTGGTTGTACTTTTCCAAGACAGATTTGCCCATTCTTTTAGCAATTCATGGTATATTCAATATTTTTTGCTAACAGCACAATTCAAAGATGTCAATTCTTCTATCTTCCTACTTCATCGTGCATCTTTTGTACGCATTTGAGGCTATAGAAAACACGATGGCTTGCATCAGGTGCACCTTAGTCTTCGAGGTGACATCTTTGCTTTTTTAATACTTTAAAGAGGTCTTTGGCAGCAGATTTGCCCAATGCAATGGGTCTTTTGATGTCTTCATGAGTGTTGATTGTGAATCCAAGTAAAAGGAAATCCTTGACAACTTCAATCTTTTCTCCATTTATCATGGTATCGCTTATTGGTCCAGTGGTGCGAATTTTTGTTTTCTTTATGTTGAAATGCAATCCATACTGAAGGCTGTGGTCTTTCAGTTTCATCAGTAAATGCTTTAAGTTCTCTTCACTTTCAGCAAGTAAGGCTATGTCATCTGCATAATGTAGGTTGCTAAAGAATCTTCCTCCTATCCTGATGCTGCATTTTTCTTCTTATAGTCCAGGTTCTCAGATTATTTAATCAGCATACAGACTGAATAAGAATGATGAAAAGATACAACCCGGAAGCACACCTTTCCTGACTTTAAACCATGCCCCTTGTTCTGCCTAAATGATTGCCTCTTTTTCTTTGCAGATTCCTCATGAGCACAATTAAGGCTTCTGGAATTCCTCTTCTTTGCAAAGTTATCCATAATTTGTTATGATCCACTCAGTAGAAGGACTTTGCATACTCATTAAAACACGGGTAAACATCTGTCTGGTATTCCCTGCTTTTAGCCAGGGTCCATCTGACATGAGCAATGATATCCCTGGTTCCATCTCCACATCTGAATGCGGCTGGACTTTCTGGCAGTTCCGTATCGATGTACTACTGCAGCTGCTTTTGAATGATCTTCACCAATGTTTTGCTTGAGTTTTATATTAATGATAAAGTTCGATAATTTCCACATTCGTTGGGATCACCTTTCTTTAAAATAGGCATAAAAGTGGATCTCTTGCAGTCGGTTGGCCAGGTAGCTGTCTTCTAAATTTCTTGTCATAGAAGAGTGAGCACGTCCAGAGCTGCTTCTGTTTGTTGAAACATCAATTGGTATTCCATCATTCCCTGATGCCTTGTTTTTTGCCAATTACATCAGCGCAGCTCGGACCTCTTCCTGCAGTACCATCAGTTCTTGAGCATATGCTCCCTCCTGAAATGGCTGAACATTGACCACTTGTATTTGGTACAGTGACTCCGCATATTCCATATCTGCTTTTGATGCTTACTGCATCGTGTAATATTTTCTCTGTAGAACCCTTCAATATTGCAACTTGAGGCTTGAATTTTTTTTCTTCAGTTATTTCAACTTGACAAATGCCAAGCATATTCTTTTTTTTTTTTTTTTTTTTGGTTTTTTAACTCCAGGTATTTGCACATGTCATAATAATACTTTACTCTTCTGGAGACACCCTTTGAAATCTTTTGTTCAGCTCTTTTACGTCACTATTTCTTCCATTTTCCTTAGCTACTAGAAGTTCAAGAGCAAGTTTCAGAGCCTCTTCTGACATCAATTTAAGTCTTTTCTTTCTCTTCTGTCTTTTTAATGACCTCTGGCTTTCTTCATGTATGATGTCCCTGATGTCATTCCATAAACCCTCTGTTCTTAGGTCATTAGCGTTCAATGGGTCAAATCTGTTCTTGAGATGGTCTCTAAACTCGGGTAGGACAGACTCAAGATCATACCTTGGTTCTCAGGGACTGATAATTTTGTTCAGCTTTAACTTGTACTTGCATATGAGCAATTGATGGTCTGTTCTGAAATCTGTCAGTGGCCTTATTCTGACTGATGATATTGAGCTTTCCCATTGACATTTCCCACAGATGTAGTTGATATGATTCCTGTGTATGTCGTCTGGGGAGGTCCATGTGTATAGTCACTGTTTTTGTTGTTGAAAAAAGGTAGTTGCAATGAAGAGGTGCCTGGTCTTGCAAAATTCTATTATGTGATCTCCGGCATTGTTTCTATCCCCAAGGCCATATTTGCCAACTCCCAATCCTTCTTCTTTGTTTCCAACTTTAAAATTCCAATCACCAGTAATTTTCAATGCATCCTGATTGTATGTTCCATCAATTTCAGACTACAGAACTAGGTAAAAATCTTCAATTTCTTCATTTTTGGCCTTAGTGTTTGGTGTGTAAATTTGAACAATAGCCATATTAACTTCTCTTCCTTGTAGCTGTGTGGATATTATCCTATCACTGGCAGCATTGCACTTCAGGCTAGATCTTGAATTTTTATTTTGACAATTAATGCAAAGCCATTCCTCTTCAAGTTGTCATTCCCAGAATGGTAGACCATGTGATTTTCAAGTTCAAAATGATCAATACCAGTCCAGTTCAGCTCACTAATGCCTAGGGTATCGATCTTTATGGGTTCCATTTCATTTTTGACAATTTCCCATTTTCCTAGATTCGTGCTCCCTACATTCTAGATTCTGATTATTAATGGTTGTTTGCAGTTGTTTCTCCTCTTTCTGAGTCTTGCTGCATCAGCAAATGAAGGTTCTAAAAGCTTGACTCCATCCAAGTCGTTAAGGTTGACTCTCCTTTGAGGAGGCGGCTCTTCCCCAGTCATATTTTGAGTGCCTTCCAATCTGAGAGGTTCATCTTCCAGCACTATTTCAGACAATGTTCTGCTGTTACTCACAAGGCTTTCACTGGCCGTATATTTTCAGAAGTAGTTCACTGTGTCCTTCTTCCTTCTTCCTAGTCTGTCTTAATTTGGAAGGTCAGCTGAAACTCTTCTGCCATGGGTGACCCTGTTGGTATTTGAATACCGGTAGCATAGCTTCCAGGATCACAGCAACACATAAGCCCACACAGTTGGACAAAGTGACATACACATGGTGGAATATCTCAATAGAACTCATGGCGTAGAAGAGTAGAAGCTGGTTGATGTGAGTGTCAGAACAGGAGATAGCAAGGAGTAGAGGGATATCACAAAGCATGTCTAATTTCATTAGATGCACAGAATGAGAGGCTACAAGTCACTACCGTGTGTAAAGTAGCATGCAAAATACCACCAACATACAAAGCAGTCACGAGTGACACAAACACTGTGGGTGACATCTTAACTGAATGCAGAAGTGGGTTGTAGACTGCTACATATTGACCACATGCCATTGCCACCAGGAAAACCATTCTGCGGTTCCAAAAGTAACAATGAGCAGAATCTTTGTTGCACATCCCAGGAATGAAATGGCTTTATCTTCTGCCAGAAAATTAAGCAACATTTTTGGGACAAAAACTGAATAGTAGGCCTCCAATAACAATATCACACTCAGAAATAGTGGTTGGGGTTGCAGAGTCAGAAACCCATCATGACTAATAGGACAAGTCTCATACTTCCCAGCAGAATAAAAATACAGATTGCAAGAAATAGTAAAAATAATTAAACTTACAGCTCAAAAAAATCATCTGTGAAGACCAGCAATGTAAACACAGTGATGTTTTTCAAGCGAATTTTGTATGGATCCTCTCATATTGACGGCATTGACATTTCAGCTGATATTTATAGGCTCTAAATACAATGGAATTTTCTTGTTGGTTCAAAGAATTAACACACTTGCTGCTAACTAAAAGTCCAGCGGCTCAGTTCCACCCAGAGGCAACTCAGAAGAATGAACGGACAATCTAATATAAAAAACCAGCCTTTGAAAACTCTATGGAGCACAGCTCCACTCTGACAAAGTCAGGATCTTCTTGAGTTGGAATCCACTGAACAACTAGATGAAAATTGGTAATTGCAATACTCTGTGGAACAGAGTGCTCTGGATTACATCTTCATGTTCCTTTCTTAGAAGGGCATAATAATGTCCTAGGCAATGATGGGATTAAGAACCAAACACCAAATCCATTGCCGTCTCTTGATTCTGACCCTAATGACCCTGTAGGACAGAGTAGCACTGCCCCATAGGGTTTCCATCTCTGCCATCACATTCTGCCTTTGGGTTTGTCAGTAAAATAAAGTGTCTTTTGCTTAAATTCTCTGGATGCTCTTGGTGATGTAATTTTTAGGCACCCTTGATGATCTGCTCTTGTCTGTAGAGCAAGAATGTGATTTAATGAATGAAAGCATGTTTTATACCAAATCTGGTCCTGTGAGAGCAATGATCTACTTCACTACAGGGAACTGGAGAATTGATAGAGGAGGAGATCTTCTTCAAACAAGCATTTCTCTTAGTTAAACATTAAGGAAATCAGAATTGTTTGTGTTTATGACAGACCATACGAGTGATGCAAATGGTTAAGGTGCTCAGCTGCTAGTTGAAAGTTTAGAGGATGAAGTTCATGCAGAGGTGCTTCAGAAGGAAGGCCTGGTGATCTACTTCTGAAAAATCATCCATTAAAACCTTATGGTACCTAATTCTACTCTGACACACATGGTGTCGCCATGACTCTGAGCCAACTAGATGACAAATGGTTGGTTGTGTTTGTGACTAGTTGATTTCCCTTTAAAATGCTACAGAGACTAAGACAAAAATAAAATAAATCTGTTGTCTTCTAGTCGATTCCGACTCTTAGCGAATCTATAGGATAGAGTAGAACTGCTGCTCCACAGGGTTTCCAAGGAGCAGCTGGTGGGTTCAAACTGCTGACCTTTAGCAACCAAGCTCTTAACCACTGTGCCATCAGGTCTTCCTATAGAGGCTAAAATTCAAATATCAAACCCATTGCGTCGAGTCGATTCTGAATTATAGAGACTATATGGGACAGAGTGGAACTTCTCAAAAGGGTTTCTAAGGAAGGCTGGCAGATTTGAACTGTCAACCTTTTGGTTAACAGCTGAGCTCTTAACCACTGTGCCACCAGGGCTCCCTATAGAGGCTAGGAACACGAAAATATATATATATTACAAGTTGATGGCTTTAACAAGGAGAAATTTATTTTCTCATACTCTCGTAGGCCAGAAGTCCAAATTTAAGGCATAAGCTCCAGGGAAAAGCTTTCTCTTTCTGTCAGCTCTGGAGGGAGGTCCTTCTTGTCACTCTTCCCCTGGACTAGGAGCTTTTCTGCAAAGGAACCCCCAGTCCAAAGAATAGACTCTGCTCCCAGTGCTTCTTTTTTGCTGGTATGAGCAGCTCAGCTTCCTGTGTTCCTTGGCCTCTCAGCCCTCAGGCCTTACACCAACATCTGATCTGACAGGGCAAGTGTTCCAAAGCTCAGTAACTTCACTGATAAATACTTGGAGGCACCCCACTCCACCAGGAAACCTCCTGAGCACAGGCAATCAGCTCTCTTGATCTGTGCATCAGCTCCAACATTGTCTGGCACTGTCCTTCTGGTTCTGTTGCTGCCAGTTCGCTGTTGTTGCCATTCCTCTGCTGCTGTTTATCACCATCTGTGCCTTCTCTGGTGTTAACAGTTCTCCTTACTTCCTTCTGAATCCTCTATTCATTCACAGTTTCAAAACTGCTTCCACATTTTAGGTATCTGTTAGAGCAGCACCTCACTCTCTCTGTCCCAAATTCTGTCTTAGTTATGTAGTGCTGGTGTTACAGAAATACCACAAGTGAATGGCTTTAACATAGGGAAATTAATTTTCACAGAGTCTAGTAGGCTAGAAGTTCAAATTCAGGGTATCAGCTCCAGGGGAAGGCTTTCTCTCCCTGTTGGCTCTGGAGGAAGGTTCTTCTTGTCAATCTTCCCCTGGGCTAGGAGATTCTCTGCACAAGAATCCCCATCTGAAGGAGGCACTCTGACCCTGGTGCTTCTTTCTTGGTGGTGTAAGTTCCCACCTCTCTGCTTGCTTCCATTTCATCTCTTATAAGATAAAAGGTAGTGTAGGTGACAATCCAGAGATGTGACCTTAGCAAGGGTATTACAATCCCACCCTAATCTTTAACATAAAATTGCAATCATAAAATGGAGAACAATCACACAATACTGACAATCATGGCCAAACCAAGTTGACACATATTTTGGGGGGACACGATTCAATCCATGACATGTATATAATCTACATAGCATCCTGAAAATGAAATAATTTAGTGTTATTTTATAGATGAGAGAAAAAAGCTGAAGCTTACCTAGACATAAAACTTGACCAAGGTCGCACAGATAGTTACTAGTCAGGCAAGGATTCACCCAGATTTCTCTCATTCTACTTGATCATATTGCAATCCCATGGTGCCATGTCATTATTCTGGGATCATCAGCCCCTAAAGTAATAAAAAAAATAACAGTCTCACATATTTGAATTATTTCTTAAAGTCATCCACCTTAAATAGACGTGAAATTGGAAAATGTATATATATCAAAAATGGCTTCTAGAGGAAAATAAGTTTTAAAAAAATTTATATCCCTCCCTGAGAAAAAAAAAGAAAATTATAATCACAAATTAAGCATATAACCAAATGCTGATTGAAATTCCAGTTTCTTTCCATTTAATAATTTCCCAGGCTTTTTAATTTGTTGCTTTTTTTAGATGCCATGGAGTCAATTTCAACTCATAGTGACCGTAAGTACAATAGAACAAAACACTGCACAGTCCTTACAATCATGTTTTAATTTTTAAATATAGATACTTAATTCTACTACTCCTATTTTGATTATCATCCTTAAGGAAATCAAAGCAAATTCCTGATTTCCACCTTTATTGACTTACATATGTAATGCATCCTTTCTGTTTTCTTTGATCTGTGGAAACATTCAGTTTTTCATACAAATCTGCATTATCTAGAATCATCTAATTCAGATTTAAATATCAAGGTGTATACTCTAGTTGGAGATTAAAGGCTCAATCTTCTAAAATATTTTGTATATGATAAATTTTTTTTCCTCCTACCTGTGGAATTGAACTGCTCACTCAAAGTGTGCTATGATTATGTTGGCATAGTGGTTAAGTGCTACGGCTGCTAACCAAGAGGTTGGCAGTTCAAATATGCCAGGCACTCCTTGGAAACTCCATGAGGGAGTTTTACTCAGTCCTATAGGATCACTATGAGTTGGAATCGACTCGACGGCAGTGGGTTTTGGTATGATTGTGTTTGGAATCTTAAACCTGTCTCATGAGCTCTTCTTGTAGTTCACAGGGGATGCACCAAGGAGAAAAAAATGCCAATTCTCTTTTAGGACAGAAAAGTAATAGCAATGACAAAGATTAGATAGATAGATAGATAGATAGATAGATAGATAGATAGATAGATAGATAGATAGATAGATAGATAGATAGATAGATAGATAGACAGACAGACGATGGATGGATGGATGGATGGATGGATGGATGGATGGATGGATGGATGGATGGATGGATGGACGGACGGATGGATAGTTAGAAACTTCCCAAAATAACAAGAGAATGGCTCTGGAATAATGAACTACTTGATAAAAATGATTAAAAGAATCACTTTGGCTTCTGGAAAATTGATCCCTCAGTGGAAAAGATTATGGCTTAGTATTGGAAAATAAAACTAACAATAGAGAACATGTTCCTAGCTCTGATGCTAATTAGCTATGTGTCTGAATGTCCCCTGATACTCAGTTTCCTCCTTCTGGAAATATAATCTGCTTAATTCTCTCCAAATCCTGTGAACATGTACATTATTGAATAATGTGAAAGCAAAACATCTGTCAGAATTTGTAATGGTTTAATAAAAATGACTCTGTCTCTCATCTTAATTAGAAGTGCTAGATTTCTAAGTTCTATGGGTTTTAATGTTAGGTTCCTGAAAGTTTAATACAAGAGATAAGATATTAATACATACTAATTTTACTATAAACAGGTAGATAAGAAGTTATAAGAGGGGAGACAATGTTTCATAGAGATAACTATTAATATTCTATGTGCTAGAACATTAGAGATCTGGCAGAGTAAGAGATCAAAGTTTTTGAGTCCTAGAGCATCTTTCTTGTCTCTGTAATCTCATATAATAACTTATAGATTAGAAGCAATGCTGCGTGGAGCCTAATCATACTAGATTTAGGCATTCTGTAGTTCTGTGGATAGTAGTTTTTGCAGAAGCACTGTGTTTAGGAAAAGCAAATCCATAATATCCAAAGGAAACGTCTAGCCCAATAACAACAACATTGTTTTTCCACGACAGAAGCTGTCCAATGTAATCAATCTGCCATCAAGTAGCTAGGTGGTTGATCACTCAGGGGGATGGCATCATACTGGGTACTCAGGTTTGATCTCTGCTGCTTGCAGATTATGCACTCAGCAGTAGCCACAGTCAGGTTGTCTTTGGAGAGTAGAAATTCACGTTGCTGAACTCATGCATAACCTCCACGACTTCAAACATGACCACTCTGTCCATGAACCCATTGGGCAATGACAAGATCTGCTGGGCAAAGAAGCTAACTGGTATACATAGAACAGATCATCCTATTAACTTGACTATTAAAACCTTCCTTCGCTAAGGTCACTCATTGGTGAGTATTCACATGGGACACAAGCATCTTCATATTTTTTGTCCATTCAGAATGGTCTATTCACATACCTCTTCCCCAGACATCCCCTTCACAAATTTTCCAATTACATTCTTTCCAAGTCCCTGACCATTCGACAAATCTATTGACCACAATCACAACTTTGTCCATTTTCTTTATAAGCAAAGTAAACAACCTGGTCTGTGTCTGGTGGGTTTTCCGCCTTTATATTAAAAATCTATAGCCTTGACTTTAAAAACTAGCTGTTCAGTAAATTAATCTCTTCTTCAGAGCAGGTGTTACTTTCATGGAGTAAAGAGTGACAAGAAAAAAGCACGAGAGAGGCTTCTGGGTTACTGAGTTCCATCGATCTACAACAAGATGGAATGACACAGTGACTGCAATATTGGGCACTAGCATAGTAACATTTGTGAGGATAGTGTAGGACTGGGCAGTGTTTCCTTCTGTTCTGCATAGGGTATCTATGAGTCGGAGCCATCTCAATACTGCCTAACAACAACAACAATAGATCTACAGGTCTTGGCTGTCAAAGTGATATTTTGCACCTGGAAAGTATATTTTGGTGTAGCTGTCTTTTCTGAGACCTACATCTTCGAGAGCACATCTTCTCTTTTTTGAAGTTCCTTTCCAGTCTTTCCTCCCTAAAACAAAAAACCCAGTTCCCTCCCTTTTCGATTTAAATTCTCCTCTTAGTTTCTTTTTTTTTTTCCTCTTGGTAAAGCCTTGTCCTTTTTGAAGGAATTGTGTGGTGCTTACTTCTGAGATCCTCAATGACCCAGAGCACCATCTGAGTCTCCGCAATCCTTTTGTGACTCTTTCTTGTGGGTTCGGGTGAGGATGGAAGAGAAGTCACTCACCTGCAGTTGGAAGCCTGAACGCTTTTCCCATTTTCCCTGGTTGATATTGCTGAGATCCCCACTCAGTAAATTGCTCTCCACTCTCAGAGTCCGGTTATGAAGTTTCCAGGGTTAATACTAACTAAAAACCAAATCAAACCATTTGCTGTGAAATCATTTCCAACTGGTCCTATTAATACTTCCCTCTTTGTTTACCCTGTGCCTGCTGCTGTGGGCCCCTTAATACCTTAAAATTCTTAAAAAAAAAAAAAAAAATTTTTTTTTTTTTAAATTCTTAAGCTGGCATTAATGGAGGTCTTCGGTGGTTTAGTTTTATCAAAGCTACTTTTTTTTTTCTTTTCACTTTCCTCTTCGTTTGTACTTGTTTGTACGCGATTTTTAAGGAAGTGTTCTAGGGGAGACTCGGAGTTTATTAGTGAGAAATTTCTTTAATTACCTTCTGCTTACTAAAAATTTCCTTTCAGTACTTTAATTGTTGTTGTTGCTGACTAATTTTATAGCGAAGGTTTTACTCAGATGTCATAATCTCTGTTGTCTATGCATTCTAAAAGTGAACAGTGAAAGGAATTCTCAATGTCAGGCTGCATCATTTTATTCAGCTTTGGTTGCTGTGTCACCTCATCATAGAAGGTCACACTACATCCTCTTAAAAATACACCTGATCCCCACACGCCTTCCTTATCCCTTGTCTTGGCTTCGCTTCCCTTCACAGTCCTTATAGCCTGTCCTTGTTTATTGGTGTTTCTCTGCCACACAGTAATCTCTCAAAAAGACTTTTCAATAAACACATGGATGGTTATGCAAGTTATTTCTCTGCTCCAGACTCCAGTTTTCACTAGATTTGCTGCTTCCAGCTTGGTTGTCCATCCGAAGCATCTGGAGAATTGTAGAAAATTAAGGATTCTGTTGGTCCTGCTTGTCTACCAGGGTTAAACTTCTCTTTGTGTCGACACAGGGGTGCGTGTGAGTGTGTGTGTTCCTATGCACTTAGTGTTGTGTATTAGTGTTTAGAGTGTGTGTATGAATGTGTGCCTGTGACAGTAATGGAAATTTTTTTAATGAGCTATTTCCTTAATTTTCTTCTGCTTGCTTTGTCTCAGAGTCACCTAATTCTTTTTAAGTATTTGTTTATTTTTGTTTGCTCTTTCATAACGGAGTGTTTACTCGAATGTCATAATCTCTATTGACTGTGCTATTGTTATTTCATCTGAATAAACTATAGATTAGTATTTGGCATTCAGGGATCACAAAATATATGAGTTATGAAGTATTCCAGATCATTAAATATTTGATGTCTCGTCTATGTAACTATTAAATTTTTGTACTTTTTACCACTTGAATTGTATTCCTTACAATAAATTCAAAGTCTGTGCCTTAATTACTTCAAACACTTTATAATTTGAATAGTTTAGAATTATAATGAATATGGATGACTATACACACTTGTGCTAGATTCAACAATTGATTTATTAATATTTTACCTTATAACATTTGGAAACCCTGGTGGCATAGTGGTTAAATGCTACAGATGCTAACCAAGAGGTCGGCAGTTCAAATTCCCCAGACACTCCTTGGAAACTCTATAAGGGCTGTTCTACTCTGTCCTATAGGGTCTCTATGAGTCAGAATTGACTCGACGGAGGTGGGTTTTTTGGTTTTATTACATTTTACTATATTTACTGATTTGTTGCAATGTAAACTGGGTAACATCGCTGGTGTGAGGACACTGGGTCTCAGAGAAGCTAAGTGCTAATCCAGTGTCAGAGGTAAGATAGAAGATTTTGTCTAGTATTTTCCAATCTATTTTACAACGTTAAAGTGTATTTTTCCCTAAGGTATCATTTTAAATCAGAATTCAAAGATCTTTATTCACTGAACAAATGTCAAGATTTGGTATGTTATTGAAAAGCTATTTACTTCTTTATTACTGAGTAAGTCATTATGTTGCTATTTTGAACCAGAAGTAAATTGGAGAGTATTTCCCTCTGGGCATCTCCTATGGGTTTCTTTAACAGCAGGGTAAGTGGATATAAAAGACCTAAATAAAAGCTATTCATAGTATACCTAACCTGTATTTGCTATTCTGCAGGTAAGAGAAAATATCAGATCATTTGCAGAATATTTAGGAGAAAGTGTCTAAAATACCAAGGTAGAATATGCTGTGATATCTCCCGTATTAAAAAAAAAGAAAACCTTTGGTTCTTCTCTATTGCGTTTGTATTTTTATATAACCAGCAAAATCTGATACATGCAGATTTCTACCCACTTTTTTAAAACCCATACTTCTTAGAAAAGAATAGAAATATTAAATATATGCTTGTAGGCACAAGCAAGAGCCTCCAAAGTAGATGTATGCTTTTATTTTCCTGATGGAAGAAGATAGTCCTGCTCAAAGTAAGAACAATAGGAAGAAAGGTCTAAGGTAAATATAGCAAAGAAAGCAAGAATATTTGAACTACTAAACTCCTTGGGGGCTTATATTTGGATAAAATAACGAGGGGAAGATAAATAATTCAGGTTTATTTTGTTAGCTGTTAAATCTGGAAGTCACTTCAGATTATCACTTCATAATATTTCTCTGGTATTGATGACTGGGAAGATACCCAACACTGCATGAATGGTGTTTTGTTTTATTTATCATGGGGGAAGGGACAGTTGCAAAACTAAGCCATAGTGTAATAGGAGGCAGTATAGAAGGATGGAAAGAACATAAACTTTGGGATCAGGGAGAGCTAGGACTGAATCTTGGTCTGATACTTACTGTTTTGAGGATTGCTATAAAGATATTATAAAGTAATGAGCAGAAAATTCCATTCTTACAGCAAGAGCTCAACAAATGATAGCTGTAATTATTTCTCTCCTTTGCATTGTTAGTGTTTCAGTGTTGGGCCTAAGATACCTAGAGTTATCCTCTTCTAGTAAAATTATATTTATGGAAATGACTTTACAGTAATTTTTTAAGATTGATCCTGCTAAATTCTTTAATAATCATTAACACTTTCTCTTTATGACTTTGATGCCTATCCAGATGTGCTAATAATGACTAGGTCATACTCAGTATAACTTTTCTTTTGACTCATAGCAAAAAAGCTGGTTTTGAGAGAAGTTTAACTCAAGTTCTTAATATTCTTTTTAACATTTTCTTTATAGAAAGCCAAATTAACCACACTGTAATTGAACAAATGGTAATTTTTTAATCTGTGTGACTTTATTGTTATCATTCACACAACTCACGAAATTCCTTTACACTCTAAAGAATAAACTTATTTCATATTGATGAAACTTTACTAATAGGAATTATATTATTTCTGTGATATGAAAAGGCAGAAGAAAATGACTAAATCCACTTTTACAGCCCCCTTTAATCATAATACAATTCATTTGGTTTGAAACTGACAAAATAATGCTTGAGTGCATATTGATAATCACATAACAGATAAATGTGATTAAGTCTCTGGGTACACACATTTTTTCAATGTTTTGACTAAAATATTGTTACCCAAAATTGATTTTCAAGAAGAAATAAATCTGATGAAAAAAATTCAATTATATTTATTTGTTTCGTGGATACTCCAAAATGGAAATATTTAAAAGAATTTTCTCTATATGTTTAATTACCGTGCCTGGTTCTATGTCTGCACGTGTGTGTCTGTTTGTGTGTACACACGTCCTTACTGCACCTGCATAGCTTGTTCATTACACTTTTTTGCCAATGTAATGAGGAGTAAACTTTGCAAGGAAAATCTAACATCACATACACTTTCTAATCACAGAAGTGAATGATGAGCATAGATTTTCAGATTCCAAATCCTATGTTACGCATCTTGTACCATTGTGAGTTTAGGCACAACATTGAGCTGATGTCAAAGGCTGAATTAAAAAATCATCTTTTTCTTTAGACTCCTAGTAATATTTTAAAAAATATAATGAATTGATTTCATTCATCATTCACCAAAGTTTCTATTTTATTTCCATTGACTCTTATATTTATCTTACCAACATAATTACTTTTTTCTCAATATCCTTTCAGTTAATATCCATGTTCACCTCTTCCCCGCCAATGACATTTTTTTCAAAATAAGAAATATATTTAGGAATTCCCTAGTTAAGTCAATAAAGCAGTTTTTTTAATTAAATTATATATTTAAAATCATTTTAGAGTGCTCTAGTCACTCAAAAATATAAGGTTAATTAAAGTAGATGGTTTAGGACATGTAATCTGTTTTGTCTTAAATTAGTATGTCTGAAAAAGAGAATTCAATCTAAAATGTATTGTCTTCTCTAACAAGTCATTCAAGTTATTTTTTCTCTAGCGTTATTCTTTTCAAAATTCCTATGGAAATATTTTCTCTAAATATTTACAGTTCTTCTAGGTAATTCTGATCTTGTCTTTCCCAAGATATTATAGGCATTTGGGTTTATTCTCTGTTAAATCACTCTAATCTAAAGCATTCTCTTACTGAGAGATCCGTATCAATATGTTAAAACTGGTGCTTGACTTGGGTCATGAATTTAAGTAGTTTACTGATTACAATTTGTAGCAGATTATGTACCCATAAGACTGACTCAAATTTCCTAATCAGTAAATTAGAGTAATTGAAGATGTAGTGCGGGGAGAATATGTAAAGAATAAATGTTTTTTTAAAAAGTAATATTATATATACTCCAAAAAGTGCTATATTATTAGATAATAATTTAAATTTTGAATTCCAGAGTAGGTAACTCTTTAACTTCTGATTTGTTTAGCCATGGGAGCATCCAGAAAATAATCTATTCCATTTATAGTCCATCTCTTTCTTTGTTTTTAATCTTAAATCTTATATGCACCTTCAAAGGTGCCATTTAAAAATATTTTTTTGTACTACTTTAACTAAGATAAAAGTTAACTGTTATTTCACTGAGTCCACAATCAACAACACACAAACAAGTATAAAATCTTGGACAAAAAATGCCTTGGAAGGAAATTTTTTGTGATCATGAAAGTCATGACTTTTTTTTTTTTTTTTCAACATCTTCAGTAGTTTCTTACTTTTTCATCAGAAGTATTTGATGGAGTAGAAAAACATGGATTGTCAAAAACACCAGTGGCCAAATATATAGCCAAAAAAGGCCAATACAGACCAAGAATTTAAGAAAGATATTTGAACAAAACATAAGCTGTCATGTAATTTTAGAATTTAGTTATGGTGAATCTTTCCCCAAAAAACAACTTGATAAATTCCATTCTGCAAATTCCAAAAATTTGTAATGGGACTGGAGAATATTCAGAGAGGACCTTATCAGATGTCACCATACCGGCAGGTGCTACTTTATAACACCAGTCAGCACATTCTATATTTTAAAATATTTTTATTAATTTATTTTTCTCTTTTAATGCTCAACCTGATCTTGTAAGGTAAAATTAATGTCCTCATTCTGTAGGTGAGAAGATTATAGCAAGTAGTTCTACACAATTTCTGAAAATGCTAGAACTCTGGTGATAGATTCTAATGTTTTATCCCTTGATATATTATCTCTAGAGTTTGAATGTGAGAAAGAAATTTATTTGAATATGACTAGTTTTAATAAATAAACCAGTTAACTCAATTATTTTGGTAATGACTGATATTAACCAATAAGTAAATGTCATTATTTTCTATTTAATTCTGCAGAGAGTGGTACTGATGATTCTCTGTCCAGTCATTGTCTTATGAGTTGCTGCTGGGAAATCGTGCATTTCTGAAAAGTCAATATGAGGGCATGGTTAACGTTCCTTTTAGTCACAATATTATGCATACTGCCATAAAAATAAAAACTGTGATTTCATGTATATTTTCAAGATTTTTCCCTGAAGTGTCAACATGAAAAATGACACAGAAGTCACCTCATTTGTACTGAAGGGCTTCACAGACAATCCTGAGCTGCAGGTCATCTTATTTTTTCTATTTCTAGCAACCTACCTCTTTAATAGGAAATTTTGGATTGGTTGTATTCGTCATTGAGGATTCCTGGCTCCACAACCCCATGTACTATTTTCTGGCTGTGTTATCTTTCTTGGATGCCAGCTATTCCTCAGTGATAACCCCAAATATGTTAGTAGATTTTATGTCAGAGAATAAAGCCATTTCATTCCTTGGATGTGCAACACAAATGTTTCTTGGTATTACTTTTGGGACCACAGAAAGCTTTCTCTTGGCAGCAATGGCGTATGATCACTATGTAGCAATCTACAACCCACTTCTGTATTTAGTAAACATGTCACACAGAGTCTTTGTGCCACTCATCGCTGCTTCATATGTTGGTGGGATTTCACATGCTACTTTACACACAGTAGCAACTTTTAGCCTCTCCTTCTGTGCATCCAATGAAATTAGACGTGTCTTTTGTGATATCCCTCCACTCCTTGCTATCTTCTGTTTTGACACTCAAATCAACCAGCTTCTACTCTTCTATGTCATGGGTTATATTGAGATATTCACCATCCTGATTGTCCTGATCTCCTATGGTTGAATTTTGCTGGAGATTCTGAAGATGCCTTCTGCTGAAGGGAGGCAAAAAATCTTTTCTACTTGTGGCTCTCACCTAACTGGAGTGTCAGTTTACCATGGAGCAATCCTTTTCATGTACATAAGACCAAGTTCCAGCTATGCCTTGAATCATGACATGATAGTGTCTATATTCTACACCATTGTGATTTCCATGCCGAATCCCATCATTTACAGTTTGAGGAACAAATTTGTAAAAAGAGCAATAAAAAAGTGGGAGAATAAAGTAAATTTTTAGCGTTAAAAATTAAAAAAATAAAATCAGGAGTCATGGCCTGTGTCTCAATATGAAGAAGATAAGAAAAAATGAAATTTTAGTTTTAACTTATTTTTGGAGTGTTTTGAAATAAAGATCATAGTCAACCCTTAACCTATGCTACTTTAACATGTACAGAAAAACTGTGCCATCAAGTTGTTTCTTAGTATGATAATGCTGGTGTATGTATGTATGTGTAGATGTGTGTGGGTATACATACATATATCTATACACATACATACAACGATTCTGATATATATATAATATAGACATGCATATGTATAAGGATACAATCTGTTTTTAGAATATTTTATATTATTTACCTCCTACTTATATTTTGGGAAATAATAAAATAATTGTCCAATATAGTGTAATTTAAAACATTAGAAAATCTGAGAAAAAAGTTTAAATTATTTTTAAAATATGAGTCCAGAGTAGTTTGAACTGATCTTTTTCCATTTTCTAATGAATTTTATACATCCAGCAAAATTAGTGAACAACATATAGCTAAACGAATCAACATGAAAAAGTCCGCAAACACATCTGAGTTGAAAAAAAAAAATTGCAGAATAGGACATTCAGTACTAAATAAAGTAACTAAAAATATTTTCAAAATTATGATATATTCTGGTAATGAGTACATAAATATATAGTTAACTAATTACCCAAAGCGTATCAATGAGAAATTGTGGATTAGAGTTACTCTGATTAAGGGGACACTGGGTGCACAATGGAAAAGATTGACGGATTGAATCCACCTAGATGCACCTAGGAAGGTCTTCTGGAAGATCACAGCCATTGAAAACCACATGGAGGGCATTTCTACTCACACACACATAGGGCTACCATGAGTCAGAATTGGCTGGATGGAGACTTGTATTAGATACTAGGAAGACTAAAATTAAGAAAGAATAGTTGTGTCCTGCACTAAATGAGTGAATATTTTAGAGAATGAGATGAAAGTTGTCATCATTTCTTTGTCAAAGTTAAAGTAACGTTAAAGATTGATTGCACCACTGGAAACATAATTAATGTTTGATTTCAGATTTTAGGATGGATATTGCATTTGTTCATTCATCCCATCAACCAGTGACTTAGTTACCGAATATCTTTTGGACATGTACTCTAGCCTATGTATTATTTTAGAAGCTTGTAATAAACACGTAAAACATTCAGACATACCCCTTCCTCTTGTAAAGGTTATAGGCTAGGAAAAGTCACAGAGACAATAAGAAGAAATTGTTATTCAATTGCAAGATTTATACATTATTTGAAAAAGTATTGCAGGCTGATGTGAAAAAATGTATTTTCCACTCGAATCAGTTGAATAAAAAAGGTAGAAATGATACCAGGTGTGATTTGTAATTTGGTAATTATAATAAAGAGCTGATTTCCAGTCTCTTCATGAACTTCAGATTTTCAATTTGGTGTGCGTCATCGTTTTTTTTTTTTTTTTCTTTTTTTAAACAGTAAATGCACCAGGGCTTATTCTTGCTTCTACAAGGTAGGCTTTGTGTTAAGTTCTATCCCCAATATTCACACTAAAAATTTCCATTGGGCAAGAATCCTGTGCTTTCCAGCTGTACAATTTTCTCAATCTGAGGGCCAGGGCACTACCCAGATCATGTAAAGGTACATTAAAAGAAAAAATATGATGGAATCATTGCATGTGTTTGTTATTCGATATAATCATTTAAGCAAGTCCCTAGGCTAGCTCCACATTTTCACTCTTTGGGTGAAATTTTGAGCGGAGCTTTGCTTAAGGAACATTCAATCTGTCTTTCTTTCCCTGGGGAATCACACCTTTGTCTGGGAGTCTTAGTCCTCATGTTCAGGGACCAGGACCTAGAAACAAACATATTTTAGTGAGAAGGTCTTCAGGGACTTCAGACCTTTGTAAAACTCTCTAGTATGCTTTATGGAGTAAACTTAGGAGTGGATCTCAGCAGATCTCTTTGCACAGGTAAGTTAAACCAAATGTTTTCCCTCTTACTAGGTCTAGATGGGAGGACTAAGTATCTTGAAAGTTCTATCAATTCAAATCAAACTCAGGCCTGAAACGATTCCTTCTCTGTCTTTTTTTGCAAGTAACTACAATCCTTGCCCACTGACCGCTAAGTGGCAGTGACAACCATAAAATGCTTTCAATAACAAACACTCTGACTGATAAGTGAGCCTGAGCATCGTTAAAAAAGCTGAAAATAAAGACGTAAAAGTCAGTGATCAGGTTTGAGCAACTAAAAGAATGGAGAAGAGTTAGCAGCAAATTGCTTTTTACATATGATGAATTTGATGCTTTTGTGAAAGCAAGTACTTACCAGATAGTCTTAATCCAGGCAGAGTTGCTGCTAAAAAACATCAGCTGTAATGATTTGTGATAGTGTCCTGTAGCATCTGGAACAAAAAAACTGAAAGACACTAAATGTCGTCTACCAATGCGAGTAATGATAACTTGAGAATTTCACATTGTCTCCATGCAGAAGTCAATGCTGAAAAATTTCTTAAGCATTTTGAAATTTTGGTCTAATTATACCCGACCTTTGTCACATCCTTATATTATTACCAGTTTTGTGTACAAAGAGTGTAAGTAATTATGTCCGCTAATATCTTCCATTGTGTTTGAAAGCCATGGAGACACAATGATATAGGACAGAAAAAGCATAGATTGTTCCTTATTCACAATTTAAAGATATGAATATGATGATATTTGATAACACAGCAATAACTTCTTGAAATTAAATATATATAATATGTATCTATATACATACGTGTATATATATATATGCTCATACGCATATGTGTGTATATATATACAAATGTTTAAGCCTACATGTGTGTATACATCTTACACAGTAGCAAGTAGGAATTTTATATAAATAGTAATGAAATATTGCCTATTAAAACATGTTTTTCATATAAAGCAGTTCAAATTTAAGAAATTTAAGAAAAAATAAGTAAATGATATTACTATAAGTATAAAAATATGGCAAAAAATTTAAAGGTATTATCTAAATATTTTAAGTTTGGGGATCCAAGCTCCAGAACAATATAGAATAATGAGTCCTCGTTGCAGGGAGCATATGTTGCCTTAGTATGAAGAGAAGTGCTTTCTTCTCTAGAACTGGCAGAACTGATGGATGTTTTAGAAGGCACTGTATACCAGGTAAGTGACACTGTGGTTAAAGGCTTGACTGCTAACAGAAAAGTCAGCAGTTTGAACCCACTAACCACTCTACAGGAGAAAGGTGTGGCAGTCTTCTTCCATAAAGATCACACCCTTGGAAACCCTGTGGGACAGTTCTACCCTGTCCTATAAGGTCGCTGTGTGCCAAAATTGATTCAACGGCAATGGTTTGGGTTTAATTTTTTCTCTATACCAGATAGGAAACTTCTTAAGTGATCCTGAAGCATAAGATTCTACATTTCTGAGAAAGAACTACAAAATTACTTAAAGTCAATAAAATTGAAATTTTGTCCCCTTTCCTGATTTTTGCATTGTCCAGGGTGATAATACCTTAGGATGAAAAGAGTCTTTGATGCCAACAGTTAGTCTCTATGTCCTGGTGGCCACTGAGAGCTCATACTTGGAAGTAATTTTTGTACTTAGTGCAAGATACCTCCAAATACAGCTCGCCATCGAGTCAATTCTGACTCATAGCGACCCGATAGGACAGAGTAGATCTGCCGCATATGGTTTCCAAGAAGCGCCTGGTGGATTTAAACTGCTGACCTTTTGGTTAGCAGCACTAGCTCTTAACCACACCACCAGGGTTTCCACCTCCAAATAAGTTAAATGGAAATATACTCTTGAAATCAACTCAAAAACTCTTTAATAATTAGCTGGCAGTATCATTTCTTTTTTTTTTTTTGTATGGTGTTTAGATGCAAGTTTGCAGAGAAAATTAGTTTCTCATTGAACAATTAATGCACATATTGTTTTGTGACATTGGTTGCCAAACCCACAAAAGGTCAACACTCTCCCTTTCTCCACCTTTGGTCCCCATTACCAACTTTCCTGTCCCCTCATGCCTTTTTGTCCTTGCCCCTGGGCTGGTGTGTCCATTTTGTCTCATTTTGCTTTATGGGACTGTCTAAATTTTGACTGAAGGGTGAACCTCAGAAGTGACTTCAGCACTGAGTTAAAACTATGTACAGAGGCCATACTCCTGGGGTTTCTCTAGTCTCTATCAGTAAGTCTTTTTTTTTTTTTTTTGTGAGCCTTTTGTTCTACATTTTCTCCCGCTCTGTCTGGGACCCTCTGTTGTGATCCCTGTCAGAGCAGCTGGTGGTGGTAGCTGAGCATCAACCAGTTGTGCCAGACTCAGTCTGGTGGGGGCTGTGCTAGTTGTAGGCCCATTAGTCCTTTGGCCTAATCTTTTCCTTGAGCCATTTCTTAACCAAACTATGACACTTTTGAAAATAAAATGGGACATTAAAATAATATTAGGTATATATTTTTCAAAAGTTTATATACTGATGTATTTTTATGTGAGTAGATCTATAAAATTTATGTATTCACAAAATGATTTAGAATCAAAACTATTGTTAAAAAAAACTAAACTCTTCAGGGATGAGTGTTCAATCAGACAAGGTGGAGGGGGAGAAAAAAATAAGCAGGAGAAAATTGGGGGTAGTTTTACAGAAACTTCATTTTTCTGACATGTACTCACTGAAAAAAGAACTCTGGCTTTTTCATCAGTTGTATTTAGTAGAGGAGGGAATTAATAATAAGGATATTAAATACATACACTCTCCCTCCTCAAAGCTAATTGCACTAATGCACATTAGACAATAAGTAATTGATGTTCTTGTTGTTGACATTCTTGCTCTTGTTGAATGAAGAATATGTTTGTAAAATCTTTTGTATTTTGGAGTGAACGATGCACTGAATAGCATTATGTACAGCAATCTGACAGGAAATATGTTGATCAAAGTGGGTTTTGCTATAAGTTTTTATGTGGTAAATTTACCCTGTTATAAAAGTTAGCATTTTTTTTTTTTCGTAGCAGGAGACAAGAGATATGGGATAGTTGGTGCAAAACAATTGGATCAGCTTATCAGATACATATTTGATGTACCTTTAAATGGAAAAAAAAAAAGAGTGAGGGAGTCATGTGTGTGGAGGAGCCTGTTTTGTTTTATGAAAGATACAGTTGAATATCAGGTGGCCCAGAGTGTTTCATACACCAAAACCAAAAAACCAAACCCGTTGCAGTTGAGCCGATCCTGATTGCTGGCAACCCTAAAGGACGCAGTAGAACTACCTCATAGGGTTCCTGAGGTTGTAATTCTGTAGGGAAGGAGACTGCCACATCTATCTCCCATGGAGCAGCTGGTGGCTTTGAACTCAACCTTTCAGTTATCAGTTGAGCACTTAACCACTGTGCAATCAGGACCACCCATTTTGCATCTACAAAATTATAATTTAATTGCTCTTTCTTTTTCCACTATAAGACTCTCTGACCAAGTACAATATGATACTGATGTTAAAATTAAAAAAAGAGAGAGAGAAAAAATATTAATGTCATTCAAAATAAGCTACTACTAATAATAATAACTACAAAGAACATCTATTTTGAAATTATTAAGTGCCAAGCTTTGTGCCCACTAACCTATATATGTACATTATACCGATTAATTTGCACTACACAAAATATAAATATTTGAGCAAAAACAAAGACCTAGTGTTTGGTGGAATAAAACAACAATATCAACAAGGGCAAAAGCAAAACAAACAAACCAAATTATAAACAAATAAATAAATAAACCCCATGTTTAGCCCATACCTTTGAAACAGGCTGCTCAACCGTATATTGAACAGTACCTCAGTCAATTTTTTTTTCCTTCTTCTTTCTTCTTCTTTTCCTCCCCTAGTCCATCGCTGCCTTCATGTAAGATCCTGATGTTAGCTCCCCAAATGGCTAAGGGTTAACCGATGTTTCCTCTAAGACTGTGGAAAACAAGTGATATTGATCTAAGCCTGTCAAAAAAGAGGAAGGATGGCATCAGCCACCCCCTGAACTGATGGGATAATGGCAGGAGAAGATCAACCTGTGTAAGATAAGATCAGGGAAACTAAACAGAAAAAAAAGAATGCACATTCCACAAGCTCCTAAAACCCATGTCTTCCTTTCCCTATAAAACTCCAGCTGGACAACAGCTCCAGGAGACAGAGGATTTTGGAGGAGATCATTCCCCTCTGTGTCCATATACCAGTATTGCTCATAAAGCTCTTACTACCCACCTCACCCCTGTCTCTAGAATTGGGTGTTTGTGGCAGGTGGCTCTAACTCGAGAAATTGCAGTAACACCTTTATCCAGTCAATATCAATATAGAATGTAAGTAACTTAACTTCATGGAGCCTCAGTTGTCTCAACAGACATGGAAATATTTACATGCATCTCCTAAAGGTCCAGCACAGAATAAGAGATAATTATTTCAAAATATTTAGCTTAGTTCTAGACACATAATGAGAGTCCTTGGGTGGCACAAAAGCTTAAGCACTTGAATACTAGCAGAAATGATGGTGGTTCAAACCCACCCAAGGAAGACAGGCTTGGCGATTGGCTTCAGAAAGGTCACAGTCTTGATACCCCCGTGAAATAGTTCTGCTTTGCACACGTGGGGTCACCATGAGTCGGAATCTGCTGGATGGCAACTACCAACAGCAACGAGAGGGACGTAATGAACACTAAATAAAAGTTAGCATTCTATCCCACCCGTTTCTCTATAGAAGTAAACTAACGTGATTGAACTTTAACAAATCAAAACTGTAAGTAATAAAACTTAACTAACAACAATGACAAAACAGGTTTCAAACAGTTTAAGGAAAAGGAGGATAAACTGGAAAAGGAAGCGAAGTCTGAAACAAAGTAAAATAGTCAGTAATCCAGAGAACAATTCCAGTGAGAGTTTTGGCGTATTGGGCAGAAGAAAGAAAATGTGATTAAGAAAGTAGGATTCAGTTTTTGGCAACTAAAGAAGGAAGAGTATTGAGACGCAGGACTGTCTGTAGCAGAAGCAGAGTGATGTGGTAAAAATTGTGAAGGAAAATGCTACAGCTCTGGATGGGTTTCCCACAGAGATACTGAAATACATAAAATACCCAAGATGATGAAGCAGCGTGGGCTGGAGAGGACGCCTGCGGCAGTTAAGCAGAAAGATAGCTGGAGGCCACTCTGGCTCATCAACTTCAACTCTGTAAAGACAGTTCTTTTTTATCACTTGAAAAACCGCACTAAAGAAAATATATACATCTCATCCAACATCATTGGAAAAATATTCATGCATATATATATTATGATACATATATATGAGATATATATATATAATTATATTCTGATGTTGTTAGGTGCCATTGATTTGGTTTGGAATCATAGCAACCCTATGTACAACATATCTGTGTGTGTATATACATATATATATAAAATCTGATTTTTTTTGTGTGTGTGTACAATATAGAAAACCCTGGTGGTTTAGTGTTTAAGAGCTATGGCTGCTAACCAAAGGTTTGGCATTTCAAATTCACCGGGCACTCCTTGGAAACCTTATGGGCCAGTTCTACTCTGTCCTGTAGGGTCCTATGAGTTGGAATCAACTTGAGGTCATCGGGTTTGTGTTTGTTTGCTTCATCGTATGTATTATATATATATATATATATATGTAATTCAATATCTAAACTATATCCAACAGTAAAATAAATTGTTTACAAAAACAATCTTAAGAACAAACTTCAGTTGTTTTCTGATATTATATTTTTGAAACTTCTGAAAATGTGGGAGAAACAATTAAGATTTGAAATTCCTAAGCACGAACAAAAGTAATCAGATTTTAAATGAAACTATAACAAAAAATAATCCTCTAACAGCAAAATTAATTTTACCTTTTATTAAATTCTTTCCAGTTTCCCTATTTAAAGACAAAACAACATTATAAATGGCTCCAGGGAATCTCACATGGGTGACTGAGTTCATTCTCATGGGAATCACAGACCTTCCTGAGCTCCAGGTCCCCCTTTTCTTTGTCTTCCTGGTGATCTATGGGCTGACTGTGGTAGGGAACCTGGGCACCATCATCCTCACCAGTGTCGACTCCAGACTTCAAACCCCCATGTACTTTTTCCTTCGACACTTGGCTATCACTAATCTTGGCAATTCTACCACCATTGCCCCTAAAATGTTGCTCAACTTCTTGGCTAAGAAGAAAACCATCTCATACTACTGTTGTGCAGCTCAACTAGGTGGATTCTTAGTTTTCATGGTGGCTGAAGTTTTCACACTGGCGGCAATGGCCTATGACCGCTATGTGGCCATTTGCAACCCCCTGCTCTATATGGTGGTGGTATCTCAGCAGATCTGCCTTCTGCTAGTATCCCTCATATACCTCTACAGCCTGACCACAGCACTGACTGTCTCTTCGTGTGTGTTCTCTATGTCATACTGTTCTTCCAATGTAATCAACCATTTTTATTGTGATAACGTCCCTTTGCTAGCATTGTCCTGTTCTGATACTTACATTCCAGATACAACAGTGTTTATGTTATCGGCTATCGACCTGTTTTTCTCCATGATCATTGTTCTAATATCCTACTTCAACATTGTCCTCACCGTTTTGAGGATACAGTCCTCAGAAGGGAGACAAAAAGCTTTTTCCACCTGTGCTTCTCACTTGATGGCTGTCACTGTGTTCTATGGGACCCTCCTTTTCATGTATATGCAACCAACAACCAACCACTCATTAGATACTGACAAAATGGCCTCAGTCTTTTACACCCTAGTGATACCAATGCTGAATCCCATTATTTACAGCCTAAGGAACAAGGAAGTGAAGGATGCACTGAAGAGATTCCTTAATAACCCATGCAAATCCCTCAAACTAATGTAAAAAAATACCTACAACTGTCTTCTTTTAAAAGTCTTAATTTGCTCTTGACAAAGCTGCTGTTAAGTGAAGAGACATTTTAAATGGTTAAAAAAAAAAACAAAGTATTCATTTCAATGTGAAAAATACTAAGGCATTTTTTTTTCCGAATACAAAATACCAATCTTCCTAGATGGATAAAGGTTCCAATTACACAATGAAAATGAACTTACATATGTTATAGACAACAATTTGAAAATAAACAAATACATCATATAAATAAATTGCAACTTGTTAAAAGGTTTGTGTTTTTTACCCTCTACATATGGTGTCTGTTGTTGTTGTTAGGTGTCATCAAGTCCATTTCTACTCATAGGGACATTATGTACAACAGAAGGAAACACTGCCTGGTCCTGAGCCATCCTCCTGATCATTGTTATGCTTGAGCCCATTGTTGCAGCCACTGTGTCAATCCATCTCCTTGAGGGTCTTCAACCTAGGTGCTATATTTGTTTGCAAACAAAAGGTATCTAGGTGGTGCAAATTGTTCTTGCTAGGCCAAAGATTGGAAAATCAGACTTACCCAGCAGTGCCTGGAAAGAAAGGCCTTGTGATTCTCTTCCTTTAAGATTACAGCCAAGAAAACACTGGAAAAATTTCTACTCTGTAACACATGGGTTGGTCATGAATTGAAACTGACTTGCTGGCAACTAACAACAACAACATAGTCCCTAAACAAGGCGGAGAAAGCCTGATAATGGGTAGTGGAGCTATATGAGAGTCATTGCTTGAAAGATGATAGAAAGTCAGATCATTCTCCTTGATACACTCACCTGTTGCCCAAGGACAAAAGATTTTACATTTTCTGATTTTTTTATACCATATTCTCCACTAATAACCTTTTGCACCATTTTCTCCACCTATCACATGTTTTGTGAACCCATTGTTGTCTTACACTTAAATTTATAACACATGAAAGTAAACATGTAGAGGAACTTAAAAACTAAGCTCAAGAGTGCTTTGAAATACGACATGTACCATAACAGATTGAAATAAACATACAGGCATTACCTCCTCTCTCATAGACATGTGCACAAAGCAAAAAAAATTATGTTGAACAAATTATGGTAGATAATTAAATATTTTCCACATGATATTCTCATACTGAAATCCCTTGTGTAGCGTCTATTATCTCTAATACGAAACTATCAACATTAAACATCACTTCTTTCCATATTTTTATTTAATGGAGAGAAGGTGTTATTAGACCAAAAATGTCATCTCGTATAAGTGTAACATTCCTCAAGATAAAAAACCATACTTGCTGCAAAAAAGAAAAAGAAAACCATTAATAGCCATGTGAGTTATTGCTGTGTATGTATAGTGCTACTACCATGCAATGGCATGAGCGAGAGTAGTGTGGCAGGTGCTGTAAGGACAGTGTCTGGAAACAAAATGAATATATGGCATTTTCAGGAAGGTCTGACATAAGGCACAACCAAGAACTCTGAGACTCTCATGAATGAGTCTATTGTTAACTTTGGCCATAAAAAAACAGAACAGCTAAAGGTCGGCAAGATAAAATATGGGATGGACATTTCTGATCTCAAAAGACAAAATTAGGTATAATTTAATCCTGTCAGTTTTTATCCTTTTCATGTTAATCGTTAATGTGTTTTTGTTTTTACTTTACTCAAGGTGAGTTTGGCTTCAGCACCTTACAATTACAGATGTATGTTTCCCATTAGAAAGCTATTTTCTTTGGGTATGGCTAGATGTAGAGAACTGGGGAGAAAGGCTAAACTCACATTGCAACATTTCCAATGCTATTTGTAATAAATGAATGAATAAATAAATAAACAGTTGTCTTAGAGTGATTCCTACATATCGCAACCCCATGTGTGTCAGAGTAGAACTTTCCCGGAAGGTTTTCAACGACCTTTCAGAAGTAGATCCTCAAGTCTTTCCTCTAAGTCACCTCTGGGTAGATTCAAACCACCAAACTTTCAGGTAGCAGTCAAGTACTTAACAATATACTACATCCAGGGACTCTATCTAATGCAATACACTGGAATACATATACAGTTTGGTTGATTGGTAAACATTTTTTTTAAATGAATAAAGGTCAAAATGAGTTTAGTGTTTTTCTACCTTTTAATTTGGTTCACATATATGTATTTCCTAAAAATAATTATGCTATTTTTTATATTGCTTTCCTATTGCTATAACAAATGTGATGTCTAACAACAACACAAATGTATTATCTCAGTTTTGACAGTAAGAAGTCCATAATGAGTCTAATTGCACTAAAATCAAGGTGTTAGCTAATTGTATTCCTTCAGGATGCCCTAGAGGAGAATGTTTCCTGCCATTTTCTCCTTCTAGAGGCTACAAATATTCCTTGGATAGTGGCCTCTTCCATGTATCAATCCTATCACTCTCACTTCTGCTTCCACCTCCTTCTTGGATTCTCCTGCATAACTTTGGTCTTCTAAGAAGTCTTGAGATTAGATTGGGCCCACCTGGACAATCATTGAACACATTATATCAGCAAAGTCCCTTTTGTCAAGTAAGTAATATATTCACAGTTTCTGGGAATTAAGATTTGGACATCTTTGAGGGTTCATCCAACTGTCTTCTATATCAAATTGAAATGGTTTGTGAAATTAGACAATGTAAAATCTTGCACCTATCTCATTTACTAGAGCTCAATAAAATAGTCCCACTAAAATGTACACAATATATACCTGTTTTACATTATATAGCTACAAAATGTGTTCTATGCAAACTATACACAAAGACCTCCTTGAATTAAGAATGAACAATAACAACAACAAAAAATTTGGCTGAAAGATTGCAGAAACTGTGTACCCGGATACACACATACTTGCATATCATTTGTTACACTTCTATTGAGAAATTCTGCATCACGTCAGTTAACCAACCAAGCATATTGGTCAAGTACACATTTTTAACGAAGTAAGATATGAAAAACAATTTATCTCTCAACTCCAGTCTTCTATGGTCAAAGTTCACCCCATGGGGCATTAACACCTCCAAACTTCCAGGATTCACCTATCTGGGTGCCAAGGCAGTTTCATGGGATCTTGTGCCTGAGCAGGCATAGTAAAACCATGGAGAGGGTCAGGCGAGACACGGAATACATGGCAGTCGTGAAGCAAGTCACTATCTGGGCAAAGCTGTGAAAGTTAGGAAAGGCTTCAAACAGCTGCCGAAGGAGCCCACTGTCTGTACTGCAGGAGAGGCTAGACTCTCACTCAATTTCAAAGGGTAGGCCTGCCTGGTCAAACAGCATGGCGAGTGTATAAATCTTGGGTGGAGCATATAATGAATCCCTCCAAAACCCTGAGAATAAGAATAAGATATTGATATCTACATTCTTTAAAGTTTAAATATTTTGTTTTGACTTTAAGTTCTTCATCAAACAAATAATGATTTTTATATTATATGGAAAACACATCTATTTCGACTTCGACTATAGTGCCAATTATATTATCAATGAAGATGTCTCTCAGACTCTATTTTCCACTCATCGTTGCTTTCTATGTTGGTGGTATTTTGCTCTGCTACTTTATACACAGGAACTTATAACCCCTCCTGTGCACCTCTACTCTTTGCTATGTTGTGTTCTGACACTCACATCAACCACCTTCTACTCTTCTACTTTGTGAGTTCTCTACAGATATTCACGACCCTGATTGTCCTGATATCCTATGGTTTCATTTTGTTGGCCATTCTGAAAATTCCTTCTGCTGATGGGAGGTGAAAAGTGTTTTCCAATTTTGGCTCTCACTTAACTGAAGTGTCAGTTTACCATGAACAATCCTCTTTATGTATGTGAGACCAAGTTCCAGCTACACTTTGGTCGTGACACGATAGTGTCAGTATTTGGCACTGTTGTGAAAGCCATGCTGAATACCATTACCTGCAGTTTGAGGAACAAAGATGTAAAAGAAACAATAAAAAATGTGTTAGGGTGAAACATACAATGAAGCATATTTTTAGCAATAAAAATTAAAAAAGAATCCAGAGTCCAGACCTATGTCTCAATATGAAGAAGATATGACAAAAATGAAATTTTATTCTTCAACATTTGAAATAAAGATGAGTCAACTCTCAATGTATGCTATTTTAAAATATGTGCAGAAAAACTATGTCATGAATTTGCTTTTTTCTGTGTTCATACTGAGATACATATATGTGTTTTTATGCATATCTATGTGTATATATATATGTAGATATGTATGCACATATAATGGTTCTAATATACATATATACACACAAAGACATAGAGGTGTATGATCTTTTCTCAGAATATTGTACATTTTTGTTCTCTCTTATAAATAAATACTTGGAAATGAAAAAATAGAACACTTACTTAGTGTGGTGTAATTTAAAACATAAAAATTAAGTACTAAAGTTTTAATAAATTTTTAAAAATGAATTAGGAGTTTGAGCAGAACCTGTTTTCTTTTTCTAGTGAATTTTATATGTGCAGCAAAATCAGTGGACAATACATAGCTAAATAAATCAATGCGGATAAATCCACAAGCATATAGCTGAATGAAAAAAAATTGCAGAATAAGACACTCAGTATTATGTAAAGTAATTAAAGATAGCTTCAAAATTATGTTTTGATGGGTACATAAATACATATTAACTAATGTCAACAAGAATATCAATAAAATTTGTACATAAGGGTTACCTCTGGATAAGGAGACTCTGGGTGGATAATGATAAAATCTGGTGGTTGAATCTGACTAGAAGCACCTTGAAAGATCTACTGAAACTTTGTAGCTTTTAAAAACCATATAGAACACAGATCAAATCTGTCACATGTAGGGCCACCATACGTCAAAACTGGCTGGATGGAAACTGGTTGTAGATATTAGGAATACCAAAATGAAGAAGGAAGAGTTGTATCCGGCACTATAGTAGTGAATATCTTAGAGAATGAGATACAACTTTCATGGTTTCTTTGTCAAAGTTAAAATAATATTAAAGATTGATTACAGCATCAGAAAAAAATAATCCTGATGTTTAATTTGACATTTTAGGATGGATATTTCATTCACTCATTCCATCGGTCAGTGAGTTGGATAACAAATATCTTTTGAACATCTACTGTATCCTGGGTATTATTTTAGAAGCTGGTAATAAAAAAGTAAAATAATCAGACATATCCCTTCCTCTTATAAACACTATAGGCTAGAAATGCCCCCGAGAAAGCAAGAAAGAATTGGTGATGACGTTTCATTGCAGTCTGATGTGAGAAAAATGCATTTTTTACTCAAATTAATTGAATGTAAAAACTGGAAGTGATACCAGATATGATTTATACTTCAATGATTTTAATAAAAAGTTGATATTTAGCCTCTATACAAACTTCACATTTTGCATTTGGTGTATATCATCTGGTTTTCACAGTGAATACACCAGAGCTTGACATTGGAAGGGAGGTTTTGTGTTCAGTTCTGTCCTCGATATTCACATTAAAATTGCCCATTATGGTAGAATTTTATGTGGAACTTTGCTTAAGGAGCATTCAATTTGTCCTTCTTTCCCTGGGGAATCAGTCCTTTATCTGGGAAGTCTAGTCCTCATGTTCAGGGACTGGAGCCTAGAAATAATCATATGTTAGTGTTAGGGTCTTCGGGAACTTCAGGTCTTTGTAAAACTCTCCAGCATGCTTCGTGGAGTAAACTTAAGAGTGGACCTCAGCAGATCTCTCTGCACAGGTAGGTTAAACCCAGTGTTTTCCCTGTTACTAGGCCTAGATGTGAGGACTAAGTATCTTAAAAGCTCTATCAATTCAAATCAAACTCAGACCTGAAATGATTCCTTCTCTGTCTTCTTTTCCAAGTGACTACAAGCCTTTCCCACTGATTGCTAAGTGGCAGTGACAGCCGTGTAATGACTTAAGTGTCTTAATAAATTAATAACAGTCTTAATAACTACTGATAAGTGAGACTGAGCATTTTTAAAGAAGATGTGAAAAAATAAAACCAATGATCAGAGTGGGTTATCTAAGAGAATGGAGAAGATTTAGCATACTGCTTTTTACATATGATGAATTTGATGTTTTTAGGGAAGCAACTATTTACCAGATAGTGTTAATCCAGGTAGAGTTACTGCTAAAAATATCAGCTATAAATGGTTGGGACAGTGCCATGTGGCATTTGGAGCACAAAACGCAAAGACAATAAACCTCATCTTCTACAAAGAGATTAATGATAAATTGAGAATTTCATATTGTCTCTGTGCAAATGACAATGTGGAAGAATTTCTTGAGCATTTCTGAAATTCTAGTTAATTATACCCTACATTAGCCACATTCTTACACTTGTGTTATTAGCAATTACGTGTACAAAGAATGGGAGTAATCACGTGCCCTAATTTCTCCCTTGTGGACAAAAGCCAGGGAGATACGATGATATGGTATAGAAAAAATCATAAACTTGATTCTTATTCACAATCTAAAGCAGTGAATAAGATATTAATTGATAGCACAATGAAAACTTTGAAAATGAATATACATATATATGTAAAATCTAATACTTAAACTGTGTTTAATAGTGGATAAGTAAATAGCTTAGGCAAACAATCCAAAGAACCAACCTAAGTCTTTAGTTGTTCTCTGTTCAGTTTGTATTTCTGAAATTCGTGAAAAAGCAGGGAGAAAAACAATTAAGTTCTGGAAGTCCTAGGTGTTTGTGAACAAAAGTAAAATGATTTTAAATAAATATTTGACAAGGAATAACCTTCGAAGTACAAAATTTATTTTAACATCTATTAATCCCTTTCTGTTTTAAAGACGAAAGCAACACAATAAATGGCTCCAGGAAATCTCACGTGGGTGACTGTAACTGCAAATTGCGGATTCGAGCCGCCTGCCACAAACCAATAGTGAGACAGGAGGAGGTAAGCAGCAAAAGGGCTTTATTGAACACTGTGTTCAAGAGACAGAGGGGGCAAAGTTTTCCCCAGCTTCTGCCTGCCCCAAGAGGGCTACAAAAGGGTTTTATAGGGAGAGGGTCAGGGTTTAGAAATTCCCGGGAATGTTGACTCTTCTTTGAGGGGGAGGTAATGACAAAGTGACTTATTGTTGACGTCTTGCAGGCCTCTTTACGCCATCCTGGTTTCGGTCGCTGGATGGGTCCGGGTTTTGCTCAGTTCAGTTATCTCAGGTGCTGATGGTATCGCTCATTGTTTTTGTCACCTCGGAGAGAAACATGGTTTAATCAACAACAAAAATCTTGATTGCCTTGTTTTTCTACAGTGGAATTTGTTTTTCTACATTGGAACAACCGTGAGACAGATTCCAGAGCAAATAATCGACGTTTTTAAAAACTAAAGATTTTAATCACAGCTTACATAGCTAAACTGGAAAATATATTCTCATTTTTTTTTTTTTTAAACACTACAGAAAGTGTATTTTCTCTACTTCATGACTGAGTTCATTCTTATGGGAATCTCAGGCTGTCCTGAGCTTCAGCTCCCCTTTTCTATGTCTTCCTGGTGATCTATGGGCTGACTGTGGCTGGGAATCTGTGTATCACCGCCCTTACCAGTGTCGACTCACGATTTCAAACGCCCATGTACTTTTTCCTCCGACACTTGCCTATCATCAATCCTGGCAATTCTACTGTCATTTCGATGGCAGTGGGCTTTTCCCCCTAAAATGCTGGTCAGCTTCTTGTTTAAGAAGAAAACTTTCTGTTACTACTTTTGTGCAGCTCAACTTGGTGGATTTTCAGTTTTCATTGTGGCCAAGATTTACACGCTGGCCATAATGGCCCGTGACTGTTTTGTGGCCATTTGCAACCTCCTTCTCTCTATTTTTTTTCTCTCTATTTTTTTTAGTATCTTGGCAAATCTGCCTTCTGTTAGTATCTCTCATATACCTTTCCAGTCTGACCACAGCACTGACTGTCTGTTCCTGTGTGTTTTCTGTATCATACTGTTCTTCCAATATAATCAACCATTTTTACTGTGAGAATGTCACTTTGTTAGCCTTGTCCTGTCCTGATACTTACATTCCAGAAATAGTAGCATTTACATTTTCAGGGATCAGTTTGTTTTTCTCCATGATCATTGTTCTAATATCCTACTTTAACGTTATCCTTGCCATTTTGAGGATACAGTCCTCAAAGCAGAAACAATAAGTTTTTTCCACCTGTGCTTCTCACATGATGACAGTCACTGTGTTCTATGGACCCTCCTTTTCATGTATTTGCAACCCAGGACCAACCGCTCATTAGATTCTGATAAAATGGACTCAGTCTTTTACACCCTGCTGATTAAATACTGAAACCCTTTCATTTACAGCTTAAGGAACAAAGATGTGAAGGATGGTCTGAAGACCTTCCTGAATAATCCATGCCAATTGCTCAAACTAATGTGAATATATAACTACAACTCTCTTCTTTTAAGAGTCTTAATTTGCTCCTGAAAAACCTGCTTTTAAATGAAGGGTATTAAAAGGTTAAAAAAAACTATTATTTCAGTGGACAAAATATTGATACATTTTATCCCAATTCAAAATATTATTCCTATATAGAAAAATGCTTCAATTATACAATGAAAACAAATTTACATTTTTAACAAAAAACAATTTGAAAGTAAATAAATGTGTATTATAAATAGAATACAAGTTATTAAAATACTTGTTCCTTACACTCTAAATAAGGTATTAGGTGGTGCAAATAGCTTGTGCTAATCTATAGTTTAGTGGATTGAGCACCCCCCCGCCCATGGTACCAATGAAGAAAAGGCCTGCTGGTGTTTTTCCTTTAAGATTACAGCCATTAAAACCATATAGAACAGTTCTACTCTGTACACATGAGGTTGTCAAGAGTTAGAATAGACTTGACATCAACTAACAACAACATCATAGTCTCTAAACAGGGAAGAGAAAGCCTGATAATGGGTGGTGGAGATATATGAGAAGCATTGCTCGTAAGATGATAGAAAGTCAGATCACTCTCCTTGGTACACCCACCTGTTATCCAATGACTAGACATTTTTATTATAATTTTATTTTTTCTTGTTTTTTTATACCATATGCTCCATTCATAACCTTTTGCACCATTTTCTCCATCTATCGCTTTTCTTTTTTTTAATCCAGTGTTGCCTTGCACTTAAAACAAATTTATAATCCAGAAAACTAAACATGCGGGGAATAAACACCAAGCCTAGAGTGCTTTGAAAGAGGACAAGTGCCACAGCGGACTGAAATAAGCATATAGCCATTCTGCCTTTTTCTTCCTCTCTCTCAACACATGTACACAAAGCAAAAATTCATGCTGAGCTAATCATGACATAAAACTAAAAGTTCTCCAGAGGATATTCTCATACTGAAAACAGTTGTGTAGAGTTTATTATCTTTGTAATAAAACATAACATTAAACAAAACTTCTTAGCACATTTTATTTAGTGTGTTTGTGGATGAAAATACTATTAGACCAAAAATGTCATGTCTTAAAAGATAACAATTCTCAGAAACCCATCACACACACACACAAAAATAACACTCATTGGTGTTATACCTATATATGTACAATCCTACTAAGATGTGATGGAGTGAGGCCGAGTGGGTATGGCATGTGAGGTACAGGCAGTGTCTGGAAATAAAGTAATATGACATTTTCAGGAAGGTCAGACATAATTCAAAACCAGGAACTGTGAGACTCAAATACGTGAATCAGTTCCCAATTTTGGTCATGAATAAGCAGAACAGCTTAAGGCGAAACCTGAGCCTAAGAATGCCAGTAAATTTCTCTTAGTCCTTAAACTAGGCCAAGCCAGATTTGATCCACCCCACATGTGCAGAAAGGCCAGATGTGACCATTAATTGACCTCAACAGAGAATGAACGCAGCAACAAGTGGAATGAATCAGAAGGAAAATGATCCCCCAGACCTTATTCCAAGGCCAGAGGTCTGACAAGAACCACGTCATCTCCTATTTCCTGGTCATCTTCTAGAATTCTCCCTCTCCATTATGCCTGCGTGGCTGCCATCTTGCTGCCCAAATCACATATAAGCCCTGCTTCCCCATAGCTCAGGGAGTCAGTTCTAAGGCGCTTCCCCCAGTTCCTTGCTCTGTGCATTACAATAAAGTTACTTTCTCTTTCTCAAAGACCAGTGTCCAGATCTTTGGCAAGTCTGAGTACACCAGGCAAAGACCCACCTTTCTGAGTTCAGTAACAAATAGACACAAATAAAAATTTGTGATGGATATTTCTGGTCTCAAGAGACAAATTCAGCTATATTTGATCCCAATAGCCTCTAAGTTTTTTATGTTACTTGCTGATGTGTTTGTTTTTATATTATTATGGGTATGTTTGACTCTACCAGCTTGCAATTAAAGAGTTTTGTTTCCCAGTAGAAAACTATTCTCTTTGGGTCTGGCTAGAATAATAAACTTGGAGCAAAAGGGTAAACTCACATTACAACATTTCTAATGCAAATAAAAATAAATGAATGGGTAACTAAATAAATAAACAAACAAGTTGTCCTCAAGTGAATTTTGACTCATCGTGATCCCAGATGTGTCAAAGTAGAGCTTCCTCAAAGGGTTTTCCATGACCTCTAAGAAGTAAGTCACTAAGTCTTTCTTCTAAGGCACCTCTGGGTACATTCTAACCACCAACCTTTCAGATAGCAGACAAGTGTTCAACCATTTGCACCACCCAGGGACTCCTTCCAATGCAATACATTGCTATATGTTATACGGTTTTGTTCAATGCTAACTATTTTGTTAAATTAATGAAGGTCAAAATGAGAACTGTAGTGTTTTCAACCTTTTAATTTGGTTTACACATGTGTATTTTCTATAAATAATTATGTTGTCTCTTATGTTCGCTTCCTATTGCTGTAACAAATTATCACACATTTAATGACCAGAAACAAGGCAAATGTATTATCTCACAGTTGTGGCAATCAGAAGTCCAAAATGAGTCTCATTTCACTAAAAGCAAGACGTCAGCTAATTGTATTCCTTCTGGATACCCTAGAGGAGCATGTTTCTTGCCATTTTCAGCCTCTAGAGGCTACAAATATTCCCTGGCTAGCAGTCCCCTACAGTCATCTACTGTATCACTTTCACCTCTGATTCCATCTCCTTCTGGAATTCTCCTTCATGCCTTTTAGCCTTCTGAGAGCTCTTCCGATTACATTGGATTACGTGGATGAGCCTTGAACACAGCATATCAGAAAAGTCCCTTTTGCCATATACATAATATATTCCCAGTTTCTGGGAATTAGGGTTTGGAAATCTGAGTGTTCATGAAATTTTCTTCCACATCACATTGGAATATTTTGTGAATTACCCACCCACTGCCGAATTAGACAACGTAAAACCTTGTACCTGTCTCATTTATTAGACATCAATACCATAGTCTTATTAAAATGCACACAATTTATACCTAGTTTACATGATTTAGCTATGAAATTTGTTCTATACAAACTATACACAGAGACCTCTTTGAATTAAGGATGAACAAAAATGTATTCGACTCAAAGATTGCAGAAAGTGTGTACCTAGATAAAGATACACTCACATACCATTTGTTACACTTCTATTGAGAAATTGTGAATCAAGTCATTTCACCATCTAGGCATATATGTCAAGCACACATTTTAAATGAAGTAAGATGTGAAAAATAATATCTCTCTAATCTCCAGTCTTCCTTGCTCAAAGTTCACCCCATTGGGCATTAATGCCTCCAAACATCCGGGTAATTCTTCTCTGTTTGCTGACTTGGTGCCATGGCATCTTGTGCCTGAGCAGCTATAGCAAAAGCATGGATGCATTCAGGCAGGATAGGAGATACATGGCAGTCATGAAGCAAGTCACCATCTGGGCAAAGGTGTGAATGCTGGGAAAGGCTTCAAACATCTGCCACAGGAGCCCACAGTTTGCACTGCAGGAGAGGCTAGAACTCTCTCACCCAGCTCTACCAAGGCAAGGCTATCCTGGTCAGACAGCATGGCGAATGAGTCAATCTTGGGTGGAGAACACATTGAATTTCTCCAAAAGCCTGAGAATAAGGAAAGTCAATAAACTTTTTCTGATTCAGAAGAATCATAATTATCATTATACAGCCTTACAAGCTAAACCCATCTGATTGAAAGTCCCTGTTATGTTCACTAAAGATTCCTTGAGATATTCATTTGGTTCTGAAAGACTATGATCATGTATGTCATTATTATACATGTATCCCAATTCTCTCCAGTTTTAAGGACTGCTTTTGCTGTGTCCCAGAGGTTTTGATAGGAAGTATTTTCATTCTCGTTGCATTCTATGAATTTCTTTATTCCCTCCTCAATGTCTTCTATCACTCAGTCTTTTTTCAGGAGGGTATTGTTCAGTTTCCAAGTATTTGACGTCTTTTCCCTAATTTTTCTGTTACTGATTTCCACTTTTATGGCCTTGTGGTCTGAGAAGATGCTTTGTAATATTTCGATGTTTTGGACTCTGCAAAGGTTTGTTTTATGACCTAATATGTGGTCTATTCTAGAGAATATTCCATGTGTGCTAGAAAAAAAAAGTGTACTTTGCAGCAGTTGGGTGGAGAGTTCTGTATAAGTCAATGAGGTCAAGTTGGTTGATTGTTGTAATTAGGTCTTCCGGGTCTCTATTGAGCTTCTTACTGGATGTCCTGTCCTTCTCGGAAAGTGGTGTGTTGAAGTCTCCTACTATAATTGTGGAGGTGTCTATCTCACTTTTCAGTTCTGTTAAAATTTGTTTTATGTATCTTGCAGCCCTGTCATTAGGTGCATAAATATTGAATAAGGTTATATCTTCCTGGTCATTTGTCCCTTTTATCATTATGTAGTGTCCTTCTTTATCTTTTGTGGTGGATTTAACTTTAAAGTCTATTTTGTCAGAAATTAATATTGCTACTCCTGCTCTTTTTTGCTTACTGTTTGCTTGATATATTTTTTTCCATCCTTTAAGTTTTAGTTTGTTTGTGTCTCTAAGTCTAAGGTGTGTCTCTTGTAGGCAGCATATAGACGGATCGTGTTTCTTTATCCACTCTGAGACTCTCTGTCTCTTCATTGGTGCATTTAGTCCATTTACATTCAGCCTATTATAGATAAGTATGTGTTTAGTTGTGTCATTTTGATGCCTTTCTAAGTGTGTTGTTGACAATTTCGTTTTTCCACTTACTTTTTTGTGCTGAAATGTTTTTCTTTGTAAATTCTGTGTTCCTCATTTTCATAGTATTTGACTTTATGTTTGCTGAGTCGTTATGTTTTTCTTAGTTTTTATTTCGAGTTATGGAGTTGTTATACCTCTTTGAGGTTACCTTAATATTTACCCCTATTTTTCTAAGTAAAACCTAACTTGTATAGTCCTATATCGCCTTGTATCCCTCTCCATATGGCAGTTCTATACCTCCTGTATTTAGTCCCCCTTTTTGATTATTGTGATCTTTTACATATTGACTTCAATGATTCCCTGTTTTGAACTTTTTTTTCTTTTTAAAATTAATCTTAATTTGTTTTTGTGATTTCCCTATTTGAGTTGATATCAGGATGCTGTGTTTTGTGACCTTCTGTTGTGCTGGTATCTGATGTTATCAGTTTTGTGACCAATTTCCTTTAGTAGTTCTTGTTCCTTTGGTTTGGTTTTTGCAAATTCTCTAAGCTTGTGGTTATCTGTAAATGTTTTAATTTTGCCTTCATATTTCAGAGAGAGTTTTGCTGGATACATGATCCTTGGCTGGCAGTTTTTCTCCTTCAATGCTCTACATATGTCATCCCATTGTTTTCTTGACTGCACGGTTTCTGTTGAGTAGTCTGAACTTATTTTTATTGATTGTCCTTTGTAGGAGACCTTTCTTTTATCCCTGGCTGCTTTTAAAATTTTCTCTTTATCTTTGGTTTTGGCAAGTTTGATGATAATATGTCTTGGTGATTTTCTTTTTGGATCAATCTTAAATGGGGTTCGATGAGCATCTTGGATAGATATCCTTTCGTCTTTCATGATGTCAGGGAAGTTTTCTGCCAACAGATCTTCAACTATTCTCTCTGTGTTTTCTGTTATCCCTCCCTGTTCTGGGACTCCAATCACTCACAGGTTATCCTTCTTGATAGAGCCCCAGATGATTCTTAGGGTTTCTTCATTTTTTTTTAATTCTTTTATCTGATTTTTTTCCAGCTATATTGGTGTCAATTCCCTGGTCCTCCAGATCTCCCATTCTGCATTCCAATTGCTTGAGTCTGCTCCTCTGACTTCCTACTGCATTGTCTCATTCTGTAATTTTATTGTTAATCTTTTGGATTTCTGAATGCTGTCTGTCTATGGATTCTTGCAACTTATTAATTTTTCCACTATGTTCTTGAATAATCTTTTTGAGTTCTTCAACTGCTTTATCAGTGTGTTCCTTGGCTTTTTCTGTTGATTACCGTATTTTGTTTCTTAGGTTATCCCTGGTGTCTTTAAGCATTCTGTAAATTAGTTTTTTATATTCTGTATCTGGTAATTCCAGGATTGTATCTTCATTTGGGAAAGATTTTGATTCTTTAATTTGGAGAGTTGTAGAAGCAATCATGGTCTCCTTCTTTATGTGGTTTGACATCAACTGCTGTCTCCGAGCCATCACTAAGATATTGTAGTGATTTACTCTATATTTGCTCACCAAGTCTTGTCTTGTTTTGTTTTCTTTCAATATACATAGATGGGGTACTAGATTGCAGTGTATTGATTGTTGTAGCTCTTGACTCACTTATGTCCTATTACCAGCTGGTTTGGGCTATTACCAGATATATATGCCTAAGAGTCCATTCACTATTCTTGAGTAGAATCTGATTTTGGGTCATCAAGTGTGTGATATACTGTCACCTATCCACCTAGAGAAGTAGTGGTGATAGTTGTGTGCACCAGATTCTAGTAGCAGCTGGGGTTCACACTCTGGTGGGGCAATGTGCTGACAGACTTCCCCCAAGTGCCAGTGAGGTAGGTGTGTCTCTATTCCTAAAGCACTTTGGTGGGTGGGCTGTGCAGCTGTACCTTAGGCCCCGAATGCAAGTACCTCTACAGATTGGTATTTGTCACCCTCCTTAGACCCCTAAGGCAGGAGGCTAGGTGGTCTGGGGGGAGCTTCAGCCCTCAGTTCCCTGTTGTGGGTCAGTGCGGGCTCTGTTGAATACGCAGAGATATCAGACCTGGGAAACTTGTCTTTCCATTAATCTGCTAAAACAATTACAGTCAGATCCCTATCAGAATGCCTTTGCATTTTAATACCCGCCTTGTTCCCTGTAGGGATGAAAGCCCAAGACTGTGGATCACATATGCTTGTCTGGAGCTGGTTCTGTGTTTTTACTCCAATTAGGGAAGGATTTTCGGCCCCTAGGTTTTTTGTAGCTGCTTCTCTCAGGCCAGGAGAATGGGTTAGGAAAAGACCCCCCCCCCAAAAAAAAAAAAACTACAGGGCGGTTCACTCTCTGGCTCAGGAAATTCCAATGATAATGAAGCTACCTGGGAAGGGGAGGGGAGGGTTCAGATAAATAGGAGAAAGTAGCATCCAGGAATATAGACAAAGTTACTTATCTTGCTTGGTATGAGTGTTTTATCTGAGATTCCCGTGGGGCGCGTCAACTCTGTGCACTGGCTCGGTAGAGATTGACCCCGAAGGTCAGGCCTGCGTTCTGTGCTTGCGCTGTCTCAGAAGCTGTGGTTAGTTCCTCTGCTCCCAGTCGAAAGCCCAGCGCCAAGGTTCCCTGGCTGGGACGCCGCACTCCCGACTCCAAAACCAGTCACTGCCTCCCGGTGACTTCTCCTTCTGTCAGCCGCGTCACTGCGCTTTCTATGTGCACTGGCTGGGCTTCCCCCAAGGTCAGTTCAGGGGGGTAAGGCTGCGCCCCGTGTTTGCGCCATCTCAGGATGCCATGCTCAGCTCCCCTGCGCCCAGTCCAAAGCCCGGTGTGAAGGTTTCCTGACTGGGACGCCGGTTCCAGGCTCCGAAAACAGTTGCTGCTTGCCCGTGGTTGTTTGTTCTCAATCTCTGTCACTTAGGTCAACTCTTTAGATCTGTGTTTGATGGTCAGTGTTCGTAGATTGTCATGTATGTGATCGATTCTCTTGTTATTTCAAGTCTTTGTTGCAAGAGGGATCTGAGGTAGCTTCTACCTAGTCAGCCATCTTGGCCCCGCCTCCAGAAAACGTTTCATTTTTAATACAAGTCTGCATTATCTAGGATCACCTAATTCGGTTTAAATGTTAAGGCATATATTCTAGTTGGAAATTAATGGTTCAAACTTCTAAAATATTTTGTATGTGATGAAGTTTTTTTCCTCCTACCTGTATAACTGAACTGCTTTCTCAAAGTATCCTCTGATTGTGTTTAGATTCTTAAACCTGTCTTTTGAACTCTTGTTGTAGCCCACAGGGGAAGCACCAAGGAGAAAAATTGCAAATTCTCTTTTGGGGCAGAAAAGTAACAACAAAAAGAAGTAGATAGGTAGATTATAGATAGATTAGATAGACAGACAGACAGACAGATAGACAGACAGACAGAGAGACAGATGGTAGATAGGTAGATAGGTAGGTAGGTAGATAGGTTGTTAGATAGATGGATAATTTCCTGCAATAACAAGAGAACAGCTTTGGAAAAACAAACTAGATAAAAAAGATTAAATGAATCACTTTGACCTGTATGAAACTGATCTCTTAGTGGAAAAGATTAAGGTTTAGGATTGGAAAATAAATCTAATAATAGAGAACATATTCCTAGCTCTGGTGTTAATTAGCTATGTGTCATTGGTTAATAAATTAAATCCCCTTATATACAGCTTGCTCCTTCTGGAAGTATAATCAGCTTAATTCTCCGTCAATCCTGTGATCACGTATATTATTAAATAATGTGAAAGCAAAACATATGTCAGAATTTGTAATAGTTTAATAAAAATAACTCCATTTCTCATCTTAATTAAAGGTCCTAGATTCTAAATTCTTTGAGTTTTAGATGTAAGCACACTGAAAGTTTAATATAAGAGATAAGACATTAGTACACATAATTACACTGTAAACAGGTGGATAAGAAGTTATAAGAATAGAGAATGTTTCATAGAGGTAACTATTGATATTCTATGAGATAGAACATTAGAATATCAGAGGTCTGGCAGAATAAAGATCAAACTTTGATTTGCAGAGGGTCTTTCATGTCTTTGTAATCTCATATACTAATCTACAGACCAGAAACAATGCTGTGTGGAGTCTAATCATATTAGATTTAGGCATTCTGTAGCGCCCTGGATAGCAGTTTTTGTAGAAGCACTGTGTATAGGAAAAGCAAATCCATATCTAAGGGAAATGTCTAGCCCAATAAGAACAACCTTGCCTTTTCCACGACAGAAGCTGTCCGATGTAATCAATTCACCATCAGGTAGCTAGCTGGCTGATCACTCAGGGCAATGACATCATACTGGGTACTCAGTGTTGATCTCTGCTGCTTGCAGGTTGTGCACTCAGCAGTAGCCATAGCTGGGTTGTCTTTGGTGAGTGGAAATTCATGTCGCTGAAGTCATGTACAACCTCCATCACTTCAAACACGACCACTTTGTCCGTGAACCCACTGGGCAATGGCAGGAGTAGCGGGGCAAAAAGAAAAAAAAAAAAAAACACCAAACCCATTGCCATTGAGTCAATTCTGACCCATAGCGACCCTATAGGACAGAGTAGAGCTGCCCCATAGAGTTACCATGGAGCACCTCGTGGATTCCAACTGCCGACCTTTTGGTTAGTTGCTGTAGCACTTAACTACTACGTCACAAGGATTTCCAAAGAAGTTGAGTTTTAGACACAGAACAGATCATCCTATTAACTTGACTATGAAAATCTTCCTTTGCTAAGATAACTCACTGGTGAGTATTCATATGGGACACAAATTGTTGTTGTTGTTAGGTGCCATTGAGTCAGCTCCGACTCATAGCGACCCTATGCACAACGGAGCGAAACACTGCCCGGTCCTACACCATCCTTACAATCGTTGTTATGCTTGAACTCACTGTTGCAGCCACGGTGCCAATCAACCTCCTTGAGGGTCTTCCTCTTTTCCGCTGACCCTGTACTCTTCCAAGCATGATGTCCTTCTCCAGGGACTGATCCCTCCTGACAACATGTCCAAAGTATGTAAGATGCAGTCTTGCCATCCTTGTCTCTAAGGAGCATTCTGGCTGTACTTCTCTTAAGATAGATTTGTTCATTCTTTTGGCAGTCCGTGGTATATTCAATATTCTTTGCCAGCAGCACAATTCAAAGGCGTCAACTCCTCTTCGGTCTTCCTTATTCATTGTCCAGCTTTCACATGCATATGATGTGATTGAAAATACCATGGCTTGGGTCAGGCACACCTTAGTCTTCAAGGTGACATCTTTGCTCTTCAACACTTTGAAGAGGTCATTTGCAGCAGATTTGCCCAATGCAATGTGTCTTTTGATTTCTTGACTGCTGCTTCCATGGCTGTTGACTATGGATCCAAGCGAAATGAAATCCTTGACAACTTCAATCTTTTCTCCGTTTATCTTGATGTTACTCATTGGTCCAGTAGTGAGGATTTTTGTTTTCCTTATGTTGAAGTGCAGTCCATACTGAAGACTGTGATCTTTGATCTTCATTAGTAAGTGCTTCAAGGCCTCTTCACTTTCAGCAAGCAAGTTTGTGCCATCTAAATAACGCAGGTTGTTAATGAGTCTTCCTCCAATCATGATGCCCCGTTCTTCTTCATATAGTCCAGCTTCTCACATTATTTGTCCAGCATACAGATTAAATAGGTATGGTGAAAGAATATAATCCTGATGCACACCTTTCCTGACTTTAAACCAATCTGTATCCCCTTGTTCTGTCCGAACTACTGCCTCTTGATCTATGTCAAGGTTCCTCATGAGCACAATTAAGTGTTCTGGAATTCCCATTCTTCCCAATGTTATCTATAGTTTGTTATGATCCACACAGTGGAATGTCAATAAAACACAGGTAAACATCCTTCCGGTATTCTCTGCTTTCAGCCAGGATCCATCTGACATCAGCAGTGATATCCCTGGTTCCATGCTCTCTTCTGAAACCGGCCTGAGTTTCAGGCAGTTCCCTGTTGATAAACTGAGGCAGCTGTTTTTGAATGATCTTCAGCAAAATTTTGCTTGTGTGTGATACTAATGATATTGTTTAAAAAAAAAAAGAGTTTTTTTTTTCTATAATTTCCACATTCGGTTGGATCACCTTTCTTGGGAATAGGCATAAATGTGCATCTCTTCCAGTCAGTTGGGCAGGAAGCTGTCTTCCATATTTCTTGGCATAGACGATTGAGCACCTCTAGCATTGCATCTGTTTGTTCAAACACCTCAACTGATATTCCATTAATTCCTGGGGCCTCGTTTTTTACCAATGCCTTCACAGCAGCTTGGACTTCTTCCTTCAGTACCATCAGTTCCTGATCATATGCCACCTCTTGAAATGGTTGAATATTGACTACTCCTTTTTGGCATAATGACTCTGTGTTTTCCTTCCATCTTCTTTTGATGCTTCCTGCATCATTTAACATTCTCCCCATGTAATCCTTCACTATTGCAGCTCAAGGCTTGAATTTTTTCTTTAGTTCTTTCAGCTTTAGAAATGTCGAACATGTTCTTCCCTTTTGGTTTTCCATCTCCAGTTCTTCGCACATGTCATTATAATATTTTACTTTGTCTTCTCGAGAGGTCCTTTGAAATCTTCTGTTCAGTTTTTTTTTTTTTTTTTTTTTTTGCTTCAGCAATTCATCCTTTTGCTTCAGCTGCTCAACACTCAAGAGCAAGTTTCGGAGTCTCCTCTAACATCCATCTTGGTCTTTTCTTTCTTTCATATCTTTTCAGTGACCTCTTGTTTTCTTCGTGGATGATGTCCATGATGTTATTCCACAGCTCATCTGGTCTTTAGTCACTAGTGTTCAATGTGTCAAATCTATTCTTGAGATGGTCTCTAAATTCAGGTGGGATATACTCAAGGTCATATTTTGGCTCTCGTGGACTTGCTCTGATGTTCTTCAGTTTCAGCTTGAACTTGCGTATGAGCAATTGATGGTCTGTTCCACAGTCGGCCCCTGGCCTTGTTCTGGCAGATGATATTGAGCTTTTCCATTGTCTCTTTCCACAAATGTAGTGAATTTGATTTCTGTGTGTTCCATATGGCGAGGTCCATGTGTATAATTGCCGTTTATGTTGGTGAAAGAAGGTATTTGCAATGAAGAAGTTGTTGGTCTTGCAAAATACTATCGTTCGATCTCTGGCATTGTTTCTATCACCAAGGCCATACTTTCGAACTATTGATCCTTCTTCTTTTTTTCCACCCACGGAAGACAGGTTTCTGCTAAGCTTCCAGACTAAGACAGACTAGGAAGAAGGACCCGGCAGTTTACTTCTGAAAAGCATTAGCCAGTGAAATCCTTATTAATAGCAGCAGAACATTGTCTGATATAGTGCTGGAAGATGAGCAGCCCAGGTTGGAAGGCACTCAAAAGATGACTAGGGAAGAGCTGCCTCCTCAAAGTAGAGTCAAACTTAGTGACGTGGATGGAGTAAAGCTTTGGGAACCTTCATTTGCTGATGTGGCATGACTCAAAAGGAGAAGAAACAGCTGCAAAATAGACATTAATAATCAGAACCTGGAATGTAGGAGTTATGAATCTAGGAAAATTGGAAATCATCAAAAATGAAATGGAATGCATAAACATTGATATCCCAGGTATTAGTGAGCTGAAATGGACTGGTATTGGCCCTTTTGAATCAGATAATCATATAGTCTACTACTGTGGGAATGACGACTCGAAGAGAAATGGTGTTGCATTCATCGTCAAAAAGAACATTTCAAGATCTATCCTGAAGTACAATGCTGTCAATGATAGGATAATATCCATACGCCCACAAGGAAGGCCAGTTAATTCAACTATTATTCAAATTTATGCACCAACCGCTAGGGCTAAAGATGAAGAAAAAGATTTTTATCAGCTGCTGCAGTCTGAAATTGATCAAACATGCAATCAAGTTGCATTGATAATTACTAGTATTTGGAATGTGAAAGTTGGAAACAAAGTTGGGACACAAATATCTTCACATTTTTTGCCCACTCAGAAAGGTCTTTTCCCATACCTCTTCTCCAGACATCCCTTTCATCAATTTTCCGATTATGTTCCTTCCTAGTACCTGACCAACCAAACCATTGGCCACAATTGCTACTTTGTCTATTTTTTTTTGAAGCAAAGTAAACTACCTGGTCCCTATATATATAGTGGATTTTCTGTATTTATATTAAAAATCGATAGCCTTGACTTTAAAAACTAACTGTTAAATAAATTAATCTTTTCTTCAGAGCTGGTGTTACTTTTACAGAGTAGATAGTGACAAGAAGACAGCATGAGAGAAGCTTCTGGTTTAATGAGTTCCATAGATCTAGAACAACATGGATTGACACAGTGGCTGCAATATTGGGCTGAAGCATAGTAACAATTGTAAGGATGGCACAGTATTAGGCAGTGTTTTGTTCTATTGTGCATAGGGTTGCTATGAGTCGGAAACAACTCGATGGCACCTAACAACAGCACAATAGATCTACAAGTCTTGGCTACCAAAGGGATATTTTGCACTTTAGAAAGTATGTATTGTTGCAGCTATCTTTTCTGAGGCTTATGTCTTCTAGAACACCCCCCTCTCTTCTTTGAAAAGTTCTTTTCCTGTCTTTCCTGCCTATTCAATTTAAATTCTCCTCTCGTTTTTTTTTTTTTTCCTTATGGTGAAGCCTTATTCTTTTTGAAGGAATTGTGTGATGCTTACTTCTGAGGTCCTCAATGTCCCAGAGAACCATTTGACTCTCCAGAAATCATTTTATGATTCTTTGCTGTGGGTTTGGGTGAGGATGGAGGAGTAGTCATCTACCTGCAGTTGGAAGCCTGAATGCTTTTCCCATTTTCCCTGCTTGATATTGCTTAGATCTCCACTCTCTACTTTCAGAGTCCCATTATGAAGTTTTCAGAGTTAATACTAACCAAAAACCAAACTGTTGCTGTCAAGTCAGTTCCAGCTGGTCCTATTACTACTTTCCTTTCTGATTACCCTGTGGCTGCTGCTGTGGGTGCCTTAATACCTGAAATTTCTTAAGCTGGGGTTAACAGGGTTCTTTTGTGGTTTAATTTTGTTAAAGTCATCTTTTCTTTTTTTTTTCTTTCACTTCCCTCTTTGCTGTTTGTATGCAATTTTTTAAGGAAGTGTTCTGGAGGAGACTCCAGGTTTATTAATGAGAAATTTCTTTAATTACCTTCTGCTTACTAAAAATTTCCATTTAACATTTTATTTATCTATCTAATTATTTATTTATTGCTGTTGTTGATGACTCATTTTATGGCAAAGGATTTTCTCAAATATAATCTCTATTGTCTGTGCATTCTTAAAAGTGAAAGGAATTCTGAGTGTCATGTTGCATCGTTTTATTCAGATTTTGGTTCCTGTGTCCTTTAATCATAGAGGCTCACACTACATCCTCTGAAAAATATATCTGGGTCCCACAATGCCTTACTTTATTCCTTGGCTTGGCTTTGCTTCTCTTCATAGTGTTTATAGTCTGTCCTTGTTTATTTGTTGTGTTTTTCTGCCACATAGAAGTCTTTCAAAGAGAAGTTCGGATAAACACGTGAATGGTTATACAAGTTAGTTCACCACTCCAGACTTCAGCTTTCACTAGATTTCTTGCTTCCAACGTGGCTGCCCACCCGAATCATCTGGAGAATTGTAGAAAATTAAAGACTCTATTGGCCCTTGCTCATCTATCAGTGCTAAATTTCTCTTTTGTCCTGAACATGGGTGCATGTGAGCATGTGTGTGCCTATGCATTTAGTGTGTGCGTACTAGTGTTTAGGGTTTGTGTGTGATAGTATTGGAAGAAATTATTATTTCTTTAACGAGGCATTGCTTTAATTTTATTCTGCTAGCTTTGTATCAGAGTCATTTAGTTCTTTTTCAGTATTTATTTATTTTGTTTCCTCTTTCATTATAGAGTGTTTACTCAAATGTCATAATCTCTGTTGTCTGTGCTATTACTATTTCATCTGAGTAAACCATAGATTAGTTTTTGCTGTTTAGGAATCAAAAAAGTGTTTGATTGATGAAGTATTCCAGATCCTTAAATATTTAATGTCTCCTTCTCTATGTAACTATTACATTTTTGTACTTTCTTATCTCTTGAATTGTATGCCTTTTAATAAACTCAAAATCTATACCTTATTTATTTCAAAGGCTTTATAATTTGAACAGTGTAGAAGTATAATGAATATGGATGACCATAAACCCTTGTGCTAGATTCAACAATTGATATATTACTGTTTTACCAATATAAATACACTTTATATTGTAACAAATCAAGAAATACAGTAAAATGTAATAAGGTAAAACAGTAATATGTCAATTGTTGAATCTCGCACAAGGGTTTATGGTCATCCATATTCATTATACTGCTGGTATGAGGACACTGGGGCTCAGAGAAGCTAAGTGCTAACCCAGTGTCAGAGCTATAAGATTTTGTCTAATATCTTACAATCTATTATCTAATATTAAAGTGTAATTTTCCCTATGACATTATTTTAAAGCAGAAATCAAAGAACTATACTCATTCAACAAATGTCAAGATTTTGTATATTATTCAAAAACTGCTTTCTTCTTTATCATTGTGTAAATTATTATGTTGCTGTTTGAACCAGAAGTTAATTGGGGAGTATTCCCCTCTGGGCATCTCCTATGGGCTTCTTTAACAGCAGGGCAAGTGGATATAAAAGACCTAAATTAAATGTATTGATAGTGTACCTAACCCTGCATCTGCTATTCTATAGGTAAGGGAAAATATCAGATCATTTGCAGAATATTTAGGAGAAAGAATTTAAAATATCAAGGTAGAATATGCTGTGATATCTCCAGTATTAAAAAAACTTTAGTTCTTCCCTATTGCATTGGTGATTTTTATAGATCCATCAAAATCTAATACATGCAGATTTCTACTCAATAATTTAAAACCCATACTTCCTAGAAAAGAACAGAGAAAATAGAAACATTAAATATATGCTTGTAGGGGTAAGCAAGAGCCCCCAAAGTGGGTGTATGCTTTAGTTTTCCTGATGAAAGAAGATAGTCTAGTTCAAAGTAAGAACTATGGGAGAAAAGGTCAAAACTGAATATAGTAATAGAAAACAAGAATATTTGAACTGTTCAACTGCATGGGGCCTTATATTTGGATATAAAAAATGAGGGGAAGATAATTAAAGTTTATTTTGCTAGTTGTTAAATCTAGAAATCACTTCAGTTTTTCATTTCATAATATTTCTCTGGTATTAATGACTTGAAAAATACCCAAACATCGCAAGAATGGTGTTTTGTTTTATTTATCATGGCGGAAGGGGCAGTTGCAGAATTAAGCGTAAGTGTAATAGGAGGCAGCATAGAAGGATGGAAAGAAAATACACTTTGAGATCACGGAGAGCTGGGATTGAGTCTTGGCTCTGATATTTATTGTTTTGAAGATTGCTGTAAAGATATTATAAACTAATGTGCAGAAAAGTCCATTCATACAGCAAAAGCTCAACAAATGACACCAACAAATGATAGCTGTTATTATTTCTCTCCTTTGTATTATTAGTGTTTCAGTGTTGGGCCCAATATATCTACAGTTATCTTCTTTTCCTTAAAATGATTCTTACGGGCATGACTTTACATTAATTTCTTTAAGATTGATCCTATTAAATTATTTACTAATCATAACACTTTCTCTTTACGACTTTGATGCCTTTCCAGAAGTGCTAATATTGGCGTAGTCATACTCAGTATAACTTCTGTTTTGACACATAGCAGAAAAGCTTGTGTTGAGAGACATTTAACTCAAGTGCTTAACATTTTTTTTATAGAAAACCAAATTAACCACACTGTAATTGAACAAATGGCAATGCTGTAATGTTCGTGTGATTTTATCGTTATCAGTGGATCACACAACTCACAGAATTCCTTTACCCTCTAAAGAATAAACTTATTTCATACTAATGAAACTTTACTAATAAAAATTATACTGTTTCTGTGAAGTGAAAAGGAGGAAGAAAATGACTAAATCCACTTTTATAGCCCTTTTTAATCGTAATATGATTCATTTAGTTTGATCCTGATGAAATAATGCTTGAGCGCATATTGATAATCACAAAACAGGTACATTAAATGTACTTGTCTCTGGGGACACACATTTTTTTAATGCTTTGACTAAAATATTGTTACTCAAATTTGATTTTCAAGAAGAAATACATCTGATAAAAAAAATTCAGTGATATTTATCTGTTTCACTGATGACCAAAAATTGAAATATTTAAAAGAAATTGCTCTGCATATTTAATTACTGTGCCTGGTTCTATGTCTGCATGAATGTGTCTGTTTGTGTTTTATGTGCACACACGTCCAAATTGTGCCTGAATGGCTTCTTCGTTAAACTTTTTTGCCAATTTAAAGAGGACTAAACTTTAGAGAGAAAATCTAACATCACATACAACTTCTAATCACAGAACTGAACGATGAGCATATATTTTCAGATTCCATACCCTATGCTAATTATCTTGTACCGTTGTAAATTTAGGCACATTGTTGAAATGATGTCAAACGTTGTATTACAAAATCATCTTTTTCTTTAGACTCCTAATAATATTTTTAATAATATAATGAATTTTTTTCATTCATCATTCATCACAGTTTCCATTTTATTTCCATTGACTCTGTATTTATCTTATTTACATAATCACCTTTGTCTCAATATCTCTTCAGTTAATATCCACGTTCACCTCTCCCCTACCAATGACATTTTTCAAAATAAGAAATATATTTAGGAATTTCCCAGTTAAGTCAGTAAAACAGATTTTTTTTTAATTAAATGGTGTATTTAAAAGCAGTTTATAGTTCTGTAGTCACTCAAAATATAAGGTTAATTCAAGTAGTTCGTATAGGACTTCTAATCTGTTTTGTCTTAAATTATTGTGTCCAATAAAGAGAATTCAATCTAAAATATATTGTCTTCTCTGACTAATCATTTCAGTATTTTTTTCCTCTGACTTTACTCTTTACAAAATTCCTATGGAAATATGTTCGATAAATATTTACAATATTTTTAGGTAATTCTTGTTTTACCTTTCCCAGAATATTATAGGTATTTGGATTTTTTCTCCTTTAGTTGCTCTAATCTAAATGTTTCTTTTACTGAGAGATCCATATCAATTCACTAAAACTGGAGCTGAATTGGATCATTAATTTAAGTAGTTACAGATTAATATTTGTAGCAGATCAAGTACCCATAAAGCTGACTCAAATTTCCTCATCAGCAAATTAGAGTAGTTTAAGATATAGTGTAGGGAGAATATGTTAAAAATAAATATTTTATTAAAACAGTATTATAATACATATCCTTCAAACAGGCGGTAAACTATGAGCTAGTAATTTAAATATTCAATAACAGAGTTGGTAACTCTTTAACTTCTGAGTTGCTTATCTATGGGGCCATCCAGAAAATAGTTAATCTATTCTTTCTACAGTCCATCTCTTTCTTCATTTATAATCTTAAATCTTATATCTATATTCAAAGGAAATTTAATTTCTTTTTTTTACTTACTACTCTAATGGTAAGATAAAAGTTACTTAATTCTTATTTCACTGAGTCCACAAGCAACAAAACATAAACAAGTATAAAATCTTGAAAAAAAATATCTTGGAAGAAAATACTTTGAAAGTATGAAAGTCATGTTTTTTTTTTAACATCTTCAATAATTTCTTACAGTTTCACCAGAAATATTTGAGGGAGTAATAAAACATATAGATTGTCAAAAACACCAGTGGCCTAATATATAGCCCAAAAAGGACAATACAGTACCATGAACCTAAGAAAGCTCTTTGAAGGAAACGTAAGATATCACGTAATTTTTGAATTCATTCATGGTGAGTCTTTCCTCAAAAACCAATTTGATAAATTCCATTCAGAAAAATCCAAAAGTTGGTAATGGAACTGGAGAATAGTCAGAGAGTAGCTTATTAGATGTTATAATACAGGCGGGTGCTACTTCCTAAGGCCAACTCCAGTCAGCATATTCTATGTTTTAAATTATTTTAAAGATTAAATTTCATTAATTAATTATCTATTTTAATGTTCATCTGAATCTTGAAAGATAAAATTAATAGCCTTGTTCTGCAGGTTAGAAGATTATAGCAAATAATTTTACACAATTCCTGAAAGAACTAGAACTCTGGTGTTCAATTCTAAAGTTCTGTCCATTAATATATTATCTCAAGTGTTTGGATGCAAGAAATTTCTTTAAATAAATGACTGGTTTTAATAAATAAACCAATTACCTCAATTATTTTGGTAACGACATGTTATTAACCAATGAGTAAATGTCTTTATCTTCCATTTAATTCTTCAGTGAGTGCTACTGACTATTCATTCACTGTCTTGTCATTGTTTTATGAATTGCTGCTGGGAAATCATGCATTTCTGAAAAATCAATATGAGGACATAGTTAACATTCCTTTAGTTACAATATTCTACATCCCTGTCATAGAAATAAAAATTGTGATTTCATGTATATTTTCAAGTTTGTTCCATGAAGTGTCAACATGAAAAATGACACAGAAGTCACCACATTTGTACTGAAGGGCTTCACAGACAATCGTGAACTGCAGATCATCTTATTTTTTCTATTTCTAGCAATCTACCTCTTTACTCTGATTGGAAATTTAGGACTGGTTGTATTGGTCATTGGGGATTCCAGGCTCCACAACCCCATGTACTATTTTCTGAGTGTGTTATCATTCTTGGATGCTTGCTATTCATCATCTGTTACCCCAAATATGTCAGTAGATTTTATGTCAAAGAATAAAGCCATTTCATTCCTTGGATGTGCAACACAAATGTTTCTGGATATAACTTTTGGGACCACAGAATGCTTTCTTTTGGCAGCCATGGCTTATGATCGCTATGTAGCCATCTACAACCCACTCCTCTATTCACTTAACATGTCACCCAGAGTCTATGTGCCGCTCATCATTGCTTCATATGTTTCTGGTATTTCACATGCTATGTTACACACAGTAGCAACTTTTAGCCTCTCCTTCTGTGCATCCAATGAAATTAGACATGTCTTTTGTGATATTCCTCCACTTCTTGCTATCTCCTGTTCTGACACTCACATTAACCAGCCTCTACTCTTCTACGCCGTGGGTTCTATGGAGATATTCGCCATCCTGATTGTCCTAATCTCCTATGGTTTAATATTGTTGGCCATTCTGAAGATGCATTCTGCTGAAGGAAGGCAAAAAGTGTTTTCCACTTGTGGCTCTCACCTAACTGGAGTGTCAGTTTACCATGGAACAATCCTCTTCATGTATATGAGACCAAGTTCCAGCTATGCTTTGGATCATGACATGATAGTGTCTATATTCTACACTATTGTGATTCCCATGGTGAATCCCATTATCTACAGTTTGAGGAACAAAGATGTAAAAGAAGCAATAAAAAAAGTGTTTGGGAGAAATTGGTTTATCAATAAAGTATATTTTTAACACTAAAAATTAAATTTAAAAAAATCAAGAGTCATAGCCTGTGTCTCAATATAAAGATATGAAAAATTGAAAAATTCAGTTTCAGTTTATTAGTGTCTTTCCGTTCTTCTTGAATATTTTGAAATAAATAGTCAACCTGTAACCTCTGCTATGTTAACACGGACAGAAAAACCATGCCATGAATTTGCTTCTTACTTTGTTCATGCTGATATATGTACATATGTGCAGGTGTGTATGGGTATATATACATACATATGTATACACATACATACAATGGTTCTGTTATATATACATGTGTGCATATATATGTATACATTCAGTATTTTTTATATTATAAAAAGTACAATCTGTTCTTATACTTTATTTTATATTATATTTCATTTTTATATTCTATTTTTATATTATTTTTTTCACCTTATTTCTTTTTTTTTTTTTTAATTTTTATTAAGCTTCAAGTGAACATTTACCATTCCAATCAGTCTGTCACATGTAGGTTTACATACATCTTACTCCTCCCACTTGTTCTCCCCCTATTGAGTCAGCCCTTACAGTCTCTGGTTTCGTGCCAATTTTGCCGTCTTCCCTCTCTCTCTATCTTCCCATCCCCCCTCCAGTCAAGAGTTGCCAACACACTCTCCAGTGTCCACCTGATTTAATTAGCTCACTCTTCTTCAGCATCTCTCTCCCCCCCACTGACCAGTCCTTTTCATGCCTGATGATTTGTCTTCAGGGATGGTTCCTGTCCTGTGCCATCAGAAGTTCTGGGGAGCATTGTCTCTGGGATTCTTCTAGTCGCAATCATACCATTAGGTATGGTCTTTTCATGAGAATTTGGGGTCTGTATCCCATTGGTCTCCTGCTCCCTCAGGAGTTGTCTGTTGTGCTCCCTGACAGGGGAGACATCGATTGTGGCCGGGCACCAACTAGTTCTTCTGGTCTCAGGATGATGTAGGTCTCTGGTTCATGTGGCCCTTTCTGTCTCTTGGGTTCTTAGTTGTCGTGTGACCTTGGTGTTCTTCCTTTGCCTTTGGTCCAGGTGGGTTGAGACCAACTGATGTATCTTAGATGGCCGCTTGTTGGCATTTAGGACCCCAGGCGCCACAATTCAAAGTGGGATGCAGAATGTTTTCATAATAGAATTATTTTGCCCATTGACTTAGAAGTCCTCTCAAACCAAGTTCCCCAGACCCCAGCCCCTGCTCCGCTGACCTTTGGAGCTTTCATTTTATCCCGGAAACCTCTTTGCTTTTAATCCAGTCCAATTAGGATGACCTTCCTTGTATTGAGTGTTGTCTTTCCCTTCACCCAAAGCAGTTCTTATCTACAGATTGATCAATAAAAAGCCCTCTCCCTCCCTCCCTCCCTCCCTCCCCGCTTTGTAACCACATAAGTCTGTGTTCTTCTCCGTTTTTTCTATTTCTCAAGATCTTATAATAGTGGTCTTATACAATATTTGTCCTTTTGCAACTGACTCATTTCGCTCAGCATAATGCCTTCCAGATTCCTCCATGTTATGAAATGTTTCAGAGATTCTTCACTGTTCTTTATCGATGCATAGTATTCCATTGTGTAAATATACCACAATTTATTTACCCATTCATCCGTTGACGGACATCTTGGTTGCTTCCAGCTTTTTGCTATTGTAAACAGAGCTGCAATAAACACGGGTGTGCATATATCTGTTTGTGTGAAGGCTCTTGTATCTCTAGGGTATATTCTGAGGAGTGGGATTTCTGGGTTGTATGGTAGTTCTATTTCTAACTGTTTAAGATAACGCCAGATGGATTTCCAAAGTGGTTGTTCCATTTTAGGAGGCACTCTATATCACGTAAGTGACACAGTGGCTAAGTTCTTGGCTGCTAACAGTTTGAACCCACCAACCACTCTGCAGGAGAAAGATGTAGCAGTCTCCTTCCATAAAGGTCACAGCCTTGGGAACCCTGTGGGACATTTCCACTCTGTCCTATATGGTCTGTGGTTCAAAATCGACTCAATGGCAATGGTTTTGGTTTAATTTTTAGTCTATACCAGATAGGAAAGTACTTCAGTGCCCCTGAAATTTAAAAGTCTACATTTCTGAGAAACAGCTACAATAGTACTTAGCCAGAGATTTTTCCCCTTCTTGATTTTCGCATTGCCCAGGGTGATAAACCTTAGGATAAAAAGATTCCCTGGTGCCAACAATTAGTTTATTTGTCCTGGTGGCCACAGAGATCTCATACTAAGAAGTAATTTTTGTACTTAATGCAACACAGCTCCAAATAAAAATTGCTGTAGAGTCAGTTCTGACTGGTAGAGACCATATAGGACAGAGTAGAGCTGCCCCATAGGTTTCCAAGAAGTGAGTGGAAACCGTGGTGCCTTGTGGTTAAGAGCTAAGGCTGCTTACCAAAAGGCTGGCAATTTAAATCCACCAGGCACTCCTTGGAAGCCCTATGGGACAGTTCTACTCTGTCCTTCAGGGTCACTATGAATCGGAAACTACTCAAGGGCCTGTTTTTTGTTGTTGCTGTTGTTGTTTTTTCATTATGTGAGTAGATCTATAAAATATATGTATTCAAAAATGATTTAAAATCAAGATTATTTGGTAGAAAATTAAAATAACTCTTTTTAGGGATAAATGTTAAATCAGACAAGGTGCAGGGGAAAAAAAAAAACAGGAGAAATAGGGGGTTATTCTACAGAAACTTTATTTTTTTGACATGTACTCTTTGAACAACCCTCCTTGTTCATCAATTGTATTTCAATAGAGAAGAGAATTAACAATAAGGATATATACAAACCCTCTCCCTCCTCAAAGCTAATTGCACTAATGCACAGTAGATAATCAGTAATTGGTATTCTTGTTGCTGATATTCTCGTTCTTGTTAAAGCAAGGATGTATTTATAAACTATATTTCAGAGTGAACAATGTACTGAATAGCATGATGTATAGCAACCTGATAGGAAATATTTTGATCAAATTGAATGTTGCTCTGAGGATTTCCAGGGTAAACTTTCCTTGTTATAAAACTTGACATTCTTTTTGGTTTCATAGCAGGAGACAAGAGATATGGGATAGTTGGTGCAACAAAATCAGATCAGCTTATCAGATACATATTTGACATACCTTTAAATGAAAAAGAAAAAAAAACAAAACCTTGGAAGAGTTGTATGTGGAAGAGCATGTTTTGTTTTGTGAAAGATATAGCTGAGTATCAGGTGGCCCAATGTCTGCATATACCAAAACCAAAAAAACAAACCCATTGCGGTTGAGTCGATCCCGACTCCTAGGGACCCTAAAGGACAGTGGAACTACCTCATAGAGTTTCCGAGGTTGTAAATCTTTAGGGAAGCAGACTGCCACGTCTATCTTCCACAGAGCAGCTGGTGGCTTTGAACGCCCAATATTTCAGTTAGCGGTGGAGAACTTCACCACTGTGCCACCAGAAGCATTTATTTTGCATATAGAAAATTATAATTCTATTGTTATTTCTTTTTCAACTATAAGACTCTTCAGTCAGGTAGAATGTGACACTGATCTTAAAATTAAAAAAAAGAGAAAAAATATTAACATCATTCAAAATAAGCTAATAAGAATAGTAGTAATTACAGGTAACACCTATTTTGAAATCATTAAGTGCCAAGCTTTGTGCTTACTAACCTATATATGTGCATTATGCTTGTTAATTTGCACTACACAAAATATGAATATTTGAGCAAAAGCAAAGAGCTAGTGTTTCGTGGAATAAAACAACAATATCAACAAGGGCAAACTAAATTAAAAAAAAGAATAAACCCTAAGTATAGCCCATGCCTTTATCTAGTCAATATCCTATGTGGCCTGTGAGTAACTTCACTTCACTGAGCCTCAGATATCTCATCACGTATGAATATATTCACATGCATCCCCTAAAGCTCCAATGCAGAATAAGAGATAATTATTTCAAAACATTTTGCTCAGCACATACTGAGAGGCCCCGGGTGGCACAAAAGGTTAAGCACTTGGATCCCAGCAGAAGTGATGGCGGTTCAAACCCACCCAAGGGAGACAGGCTGGGTGACTGGCTTCAGAAAGGTCACGGTCTCGTTAGCCCCGTGAAATAGTTCTGATCTGCACACGTGGGGTCCCCATGAGTCAGAATCTGCTAGATGCCAACCAACAACAGCAACGAGAAGCACATAGTGAACACGACATAAAAGTTAGCATTCTGTCCCACTCATTTCTCTGCAGAAGTAGAGTAAAATGATTGAACTTTAAAAATCAAAACCGTAAGTAATAAAACTTAACTATAAAAACAATGACAAAACAGGCTTCACGCAGTTTAAGGAAAAGGAGGCTAAACTGGAAAAGGAAGGGAAGCCTGCTAAAAAGTGATAATAGAACGTAATCTAGAAAACAAATCCAGTGACAGTTCTGGTGTATTTGGCAGAAAAAAGACAATGTGATTAAGAAGAAGGATGCAGTCTTCCGGCACCTACAGAAGAAACAGTATTGAGATGCAGGTCTATCTGTGCGTAGCGGAAACAGAGAGATGTGGTAAAAATTGTTAAGGAAAAAGCCACAGTTCTGGATGTGTTTCCCACAGAGATCGTGAAATTCATAAAATATCCAAGGAGACGAAGCAGCATGGGCTGGAGAGGAGGCCTGTGGCAGTTAAGCTGAAAGATAACTAGAGATCACTCTGGCTCATCAACTCCAACTCTGTAAAGGCAGTTCTTTTTCATCACTTAAAAACCAGTGGTAAAGAAAGTATGTACATCTCAACCAATATCAGTGAAAAATGTTCATGCATATGTATTATGATATATATATATACATCTCGAAAGCACATCCAGTACCGTTGAGTCAATGCCAACTCAGTGCAACCCTATAAGACAGAATAGAATAGCCCCATAGAGTTTTCAAGGAGTGCCTGGTGGATTTGAACTGCTGACCCTTCGGTTACCAGTCATAGCACTTAACCACTACGCCACCAGGGTTTCCATATATATATATATATATATATATATATATATATATATATATATATAAAATTCTATCCTGTTGTTAGGTGCCAATGAGTCGGTTTGGAATCACAGCAACCCTGTGTACAACATATATATAAATATGTATATGAAATTCATTATATGTAATTCAATATTTATCCTTCTACATACAATATAGAAAAACCTGGTTGTGTAGTGGTTAAGAGATAAGGTTGCTAACCAAAATTTTGGCAGTTCAAATTCACCAGGCACTCCTTGGAAATCTTATGGGTCAGTTCTACTCTATCCTATAGGGTCCTATGAGTTGGAATCAACTCGAGGTCAATGGGTTTGTTTTTTTTGGTTTGTTTCATTGTATGTACTCTCTCTCTCTATATATATACTAAAAAAAAAAATACATACAATTCAATATCTGAACTATATCCAACAGTAAAATAAATTGTTTACAAAAACAATCTTAAGAACCAACTTCTGTTGTTTTCTGATGAGTTTTTTTTTTTTTTTTTTGAAGCTTCTGAAAATGTCGGAGCAACAGGATCTGAAACTCCTAAGTATGAACAAAAGTAATCAGATTTTAAATGAAACCGTAACAAAGAATAATCTTCTAACAGCAAAATTAATATTACCTTTTATTAATTTCTTTCCACTTTCCCTATTTAAAGGCAGAACAACACAATAAATGGCTCCAGGGAATCTCACATGGGTGACTGAGTTCATTCTCATGGGAATCACAGAACTTCCTGAGCTCCAGGTCCCCCTTTTCTTTGTCTTCCTGGTGATCCATGGGCTGACTGTGGTAGGGAACTTGGGCACCATCATCCTCACCAGTGTTGACTCCAGACTTCAAACCCCTATGTACTTTTTCCTTCAACATTTGGCAATCACTAATCTTGGCAATTCTACCACCATTGCCCCTAAAATGTTGCTCAACTTCTTGGCTAAGAAGTAAACCATCTCATACTACTGTTGTGCGGCTCAACTAGGTGGATTCTTAGTTTTCATGGTGGCTGAAATTTTCATACTGGCCGCAATGGCCTGTGACCGCTATGTGGCCATTTGCAACCCCCTGCTCTACATGGTGGTGGTATCTTGGCAGATCTGCCTTATGCTCGTATCCCTCACATACCTCTTCAGTCTGACCACAGCACTGACTGTCTCTTCCTTTGTGTTCTCTGTGTTATACTCTTCTTCCAATGTAATCAACCATTTTTACTGTGATAACATCCCTTTGCTAGCATTGTCCTGTTCTGATACTTACATTCCAGAAACATCAGTGTTTACATTTTCGGGTATCAATCTGTTTTTCTCCTTGATCATTGTTCTAATATCGTACTTAAACATTGTTCTCGCCGTTTTGAGGATACAGTCCTCAGAAGGGAGACAAAAAGCTTTTTCCACCTGTGCTTCTCACATGATGGCGGTCACTGTATTCTACGGGACCCTCCTTTTCATGTATTTGCAACCAAGGACCAACCACTCATTAGACACTGATAAAATGGCCTCAGTTTTTTACACCCTAGTGATACCAATGGTGAATCCCCTCCTTTACAACCTAAGGAACAAGGATGTAAAGGATGCACTGAAGAGATTCCTTAATAACCCATGCAAATCTCTCAAACTAATGTAAATATATAACTACAACGGTCTTCTTTCAAGAGTCTTATTTTGCTCCTGACAAAGCTGCTTTTAAGTGAAGAAGTATTCTAAATGGTTTAAAAAAAAAAAAAAAAAAACTACTAATTTCAGTGGGAAAACTACTGATGCATTTTTTCCCAATTCAAAATATCAGTCTCCCTAGAGGGATAAAGGTTTCAATTATACAATGAAAACAAACTTACATATGTAATAAACAACAACTTGAAAATAAACAAATACATTCTATAAATAAATTACAACTTGTTAAAAGGTTTGTGTCTTATACCCTCTAAATGTGGTATCTGTTGTTGTTACGTGCCATAAAGTTGATTCGTACTCATATTGACATTATGTACAACAGAAGGAAACACTGCCTGGTTCTGAGCCATCCGCATGATCAATAGTTATGCTTGACCCCTTCGTTGCAGCCACTGTGTCAATCCATCTCCTTGAGGGTCTTCAACCTAGGTGCCATATTTTGTTGCAAATGAGAAGGCATAGCTGCAAACAAAAGGTACCTAGGTGGTACAAACTGTTCTCAGTAATCTAAATTTTGGAGAATCAGACACACCCAGCAGTAAGAAAAGGCCTTGTGATTCTTTTCCTTTAAGATTACAGCCAAGAAAACACTTTGGAGAGTTTCTACCTTGCAACACTTGGGGTCTTCATGAATTGAAATTGACTTGCTGGCAACTAACACCAACAATGTAGTCTGTAAACAAGGAAGAGAAAGCCTGATAATGGCTGATGGAAGTATATGAGAGTCATTGCTTGAAAGATGATAGAAAGTCAGATCATTCTACTTGATACTCTCATCTTTGCCCAAGGACTAAACATTTTATTATAATTTCACATTTTTTTAATACCATATCCTTCATTAATAACCTTTTGCACCTTTTTCTGCATCTATCACATTTGTGAACCCATTGTTGTCTTACACTTAAAATAAACTTATAACACATGAAAGTAAACACGTAGGGGAAAACAAAAACTAAGCCCAAGAGTGCTTTGAAACACAACCTGTGCCATAGCAGACTGAGATAAATATATAAGCATTCTGCATTTTTCCTCCTCTCTCATAGACATGTGCACAAAGCAAAAAAATTATGTTGAGCTAGTCATGATTTATAATTAAATTATTTCCCAATGATATTTTCATACTAAAATCTGTTGTATACTTTATTATCTTTAATATGAAACTGTCAACATTAAACATCAATTCTTTACAGATTTTTATTTAGTGTGGTGAAAGTGTTATTAGACCAAAAACGTCGTCTCTTAAATGTGGTAACAATTATCAAAAAACTTACTACAAAAAAGAAAAAAAAAAAGTTAATAGTCATGTGAGTTATTGCTGTGTATGTGCAATGCTACTAACATGCAATGGCGTGAGGGAGAGTAGGTGTGGCATGTGATGTAAGGACAGTCTCTGGATATAAAATAAGCTTATGACAATTTCAGGAAGGTCAGACATGAGGCACAACCAGGAATGAGGCACAACCAGGAATGAGGCACAGCCAGGAACTCTGAGACTCACAGAAATGAGTCCATTTCTAACTGGTTATAAATAAACAGAATAGCTGAAGGCAGGCAAGATAAAATATGTGATGGACATTTCTGACCTCCAAAGACAAAATCAGCTATAATTTAATCCCATTAGTCTGTAAACTTGTCACGTTAATTGCTAATGTCTTTCTTTGCTTTTACTTTATTCAGAGTGTGTTTGACTTCAGCAGCTTACAATTACAGAAGTGTTTCCCATTAGAAACCTATTTTCTTTGGGTATGGCTCCATGTATAGAATTTAGAGCAAAAGGCTAAACTCACATTACAACATTTCCAATGCTGTTTAAAATAAATGAATGATTTCCGGGGCCAAGATGGAGGACTAGGTGGACGCTACCGCGGATCCCTCTTGCAACAAAGACTCGGAAAAACAAGGGAATCGATCACATACATAACAATCTACGAACTCTGAACAACAAGCACAGACTTAGAGACGGAAAATGAACAAATACGGGCAGACAGCGACTGTTTTCAGAACTAGGAGTCAGCGCACCAGGCAGGTGACCTTCGGAGCTCGATCTGGGGCAGAGCCCAGGGCGGCAGACAGCACAGAAAGGGGGCCCACCTCTTCCCCCCCGAACCCATCCCGGGAGGAAGACTAGCAGGTTGGCGCGGGTGGCGTAGGGGCCCAGCCGGAGGGAGAAGCACCCGGGAGGCAGTGACTGATCTGGGAGGGGGGAGAACAGCGTCCCAGCTGGGGTGCCGTCCCGCCGGGAGTTAGGCTAGAAGCCGACAGGGCGTGAGCGGGGGGGGGTCAACTATATTTCCCTAAAGTGACCCCAGGGCAGGGCCCACACGTTCGTGCGGGAAGACGCACACCCAGTCCGCGTGTGCGGCGTGGCACACCAGAGGGAGAAATCCCCGGAAATGTCTGGTCTCAAAGCAGGGAAAGCAGCATACCAGACGGGGAGCCATTCCGCTGGGATTTGGGCGCACGCGCGCGGGCGGGGCATGAGCGCGGGGCCCATTTTTATTACCCTGAATTGACCCAGGGGGCGGGACCACCTGGTCGTGCGAGTGACGCCCTCCCAGTTTGCGCGAGAGGTGTGGCACACCGGAAGGAGAAGTCCCCGGGAGGAAGTGATTGGTCCCGAAGCGCAGAAAGTAGCGTCCCAGACAGGGTGACGTCCTGCCGGGACTTGGGCGCGCGCACGAGCGGGGCGTGAGCGCGGAGTCCATTTTTATTGCCCTGAATTGACCCAGGGGGCGGGCCCACCTGGCCGTGCAGGTGACGCCAACCCAGTTCGCGCGAGAGGTGTGGCGCTCCGGAAGGAGAAGTCCCCGGGAGGAAGTGACTGGTTCCGGAACAGGGAAAGCAGTGTCTCAACCCGGAAGTCATCCCGCTGGGATTTGGGCGCGCGCACAGGCGGGGCGTGACCGCGGGACCCAATTATAATCGCCTGAATAGACCCTGGGGGCGGGCCCACCTGTTCGTGCGGGAAACGCCCACCCAGTGCCCACAAGCGGTGCCGCGCACCGGAGGAAGTCCCCAGGAGGAAGTGACTGGTTTCCAAGCAAGGAAAGCAGTGTCCTAGCCAGGGACCTGTCCAGCCCGGATTTTGGCAAACGGGGGAGGAGAGTGAACGTGGTGTTCAACTCTATATTCTGTGGTGCTACACTCCTAGCTCTCAAATCCCTCCCCCACCCTCCCCAGGCGACCCCATTAACATCCGAATACCCGGAGCCAGAGAGAGAATTCAGATAGGGATCTGACTCCTTTTTTTTTTAGCTGACTACTTGGAAAATCTAGTTTCCCAGTGATGGCTCAGAGGCAGCAGTCCATGTCAAACCACATAAAGAAACAGACCATGACAGCTTCTCCAACCCCCCAAACAAAAGAATCAAAATCTTTCCCAAATGAAGATACAATCCTGGAATTATCAGATACAGAATATAAAAAACTAATTTACAGAATGCTTAAAGAAATCACAAATGAACTTAGGATAAATGCAGAAAAAGCCAAGGAACACACTGATAAAACTGTTGAAGAACTCAAAAAGATTATCCAAGAACATAGTGGAAAAATTAATAAGTTGCAAGAATCCATAGAGAGACAGCATGTAGAAATCCAAAAGATTAACAATAAAATGACAGAAATTGACAAGGCAATAGAAAGTCAGAGGAGCAGACTCGAGCAATTAGAATGTAGACTGGGACTTCTGGAGGACCAGGGAAACAACACCAACATAGCTGAAAAAAAATCAGATAAAAGAATTTAAAAAAATGAAGAAACCCTAAGAATCATGTGGGACTCTATCAAGAAGGATAACTTGTGAGTGATTGGAGTCCCAGAACAGGGAGGGGGGACAGAAAACACAGAGAAAATAGTTGAAGAACTCCTGACACAAAACTTCCCTGACATCATGAAAGACGAAAGGATATCTATCCAAGATGCTCATCGAACCCCATTTAAGATTGATCCAAAAAGAAAAACACCAAGACATATCATCATCAAACTTGCCAAAACCAAAGACAAACAGAAAATTTTAAAAGCAGCCAGGGAGAAAAGAAAGGTTTCCTTCAAGGGAGAATCAATAAGAATAAGTTCAGACTACTCAGCAGAAACCATGCAGGCAAGAAGGGAATGGGACGACATATACAGAGCACTGAACGAGAAAAACTGCCAACCAAGGATCATATATCCAGCAAAACTCTCTCTGAAATATGAAGGAGAAATTAAGATATTTACAGATAAACACAAGTTTAGAGAATTTGCAAAAACTAAACCAAGACTGCAAGAAATGCTAAAGGAGATTGTTTGGCCGGATGACCAATAATATCAGGTACCAGCACAATACAAGGTCACAAAACAGAACGTCCTGATATCAATGCAACTCAAACAGGGAAAGCACAAAAACAAACAAATTAAGACTAATTCTAAAAAATAAATAAATAAACAAAATAATACACACAACAGGAAATCATGGAAATCAATAGATAAACGATCAAAATAATCAAAAAGAGGGACTAAATATAGGAGGCATTGAACTGCCAGATGGAGAGTGATACAAGGCGAAATAGAAGGATACAAGTTAGGTTTTTACTTAGAAAAATAGGGGTAAATAAAAAGGTAACCACAAAAAGGAATATCAATTCCATAACTCAAGAAAAAAGCCAAGAAAAACGTAATGACTCAACAAACACAAAGTTAAACATTATGAAAATGAGGATCTCACAAGCTACTAAGAAAAACGTCTCAGCACAAAAAAGCATGTGGAAAAATGAAATGGCCAACAACACACATGAAAAGGCATCAAAATGACAGCACTAAAAACTTACTTATCTATAATTACGCTGAATGTAAATGGACTAAATGCACCAATAAAGAGACAGAGAGTCACGGACTGGATAAAAAAACACGATCCATCTATATGCTGCCTACAAGAGACACACCTTAGACTTAGAGACACAAACAAACTAAAACTCAAAGGATGGAAAAAAAAATATCAAGCAAACAATAAGCAAAAAAGAAGAGGAGTAGCAATATTAATTTCTGACAAAATAGACTTTAGACTTAAATCCGCCACAAAGGATAAAGAAGGACACTATATAATGATAAAAGGGACAATTGATCAGGAAGACATAACCATATTAAATATTTACGCACCTAATGACAGGGCTGCAAGATACATAAATCAAATTTTAACAGAATTGAAAAGTGAGATAGACACCTCCACATATATAGTAGGAGACTTCAACACACCACTTTCGGAGAAGGACAGGACATCCAGTAAGAAGCTCAATAGAGACACGGAAGACCTACTTACAACAATCAACCAACTTGACCTCATTGACTTATACAGAACTCTCCACCCAACTGCTGCAAAATATACTTTTTTTTCTAGTGCACATGGAACATTCTCTAGAATAGACCACATATTAGGGCATAAAACAAGTCTTTCCAGAATCCAAAACATCGAAATATTACAAAGCATCTTCTCAGACCACAAGGCAATGAAGCTAGAAATCAATAACAGAAAAACTAGGGAAAAGAAATCAAATACTTGGAAAATGAACAATACCCTCCTGAAAAAAGACTGGGTTATAGAAGACATCAAGGAGGGAATAAGGAAATTCTTAGAAAGCAACGAGAATGAAAATACTTCCTATCAAAACCTCTGGGACACAGCAAAAGCAGTGCTCAGAGGCCAATTTATATCGATAAATGCACACATACAAAAAGAAGAAAGAGCCAAAATCAGAGAACTGTCCCGACAACTTGAACAAATAGAAAGTGAGCAACAAAAGAATCCATCAGGCACCCGAAGAAAACAAATAATAAAAATTAGAGCTGAACTAAATGAATTAGAGAACAGAAAAACAATTGAAAGAATTAACAAAGCCAAAAGCTGGTTCTTTGAAAAAATTAACAAAATTGATAAACCATTGGCTAGACTGACTAAAGAAAAACAGGAAAGGAAACTAATAACCCGAATAAGAAACGAGACGGACCACATCACAACAGAACCAAATGAAATCAAAAGAATTATATCAGATTACTACATAAAATTGTACTCTAACAAATTTGAAAACCTAGAAGAAATGGATAAATTCTTAGAACAATACTACTTACCTAAACTAACACATTCAGAAATAGAACAACTAAATAGACCCATAACAAAAAAAGAGATTGAAACGGTAATCAAAAAACTCCCAACAAAAAAAAGTCCTGGCCCAGATGGCTTCACTGCAGAGTTCTACCAAACCTTCAGAGAAGACTTAACACCATTACTATTGAAGGTATTTCAAAGTATAGAAAAAGACGGAATACTACCCAACTCATTCTATGAAGCTACCATCTCCCTGATACCAAAACCAGGTAAAGACATTACAAAAAAAGAAAATTTTAGACCTATATCCCTCATGAACATAGATGCAAAAATCCTCAACAAAATTCTAGCCAATAGAATCCAACAACACATCAAAAAAATAATACACCCTGATCAAGTGGGATTTATACCAGGTATGCAAGGCTGGTTTAATATCAGAAAAACCATTAATGTAATCCATCACATAAATAAAACAAAAGATAAAAACCACATGGTCTTATCAATTGATGCAGAAAAGGCATTTGACAAAGTCCAACACCCATTTATGATAAAAACTCTTACCAAAATAGGAATTGAAGGAAAATTCCTCAACATAATAAAGGGCATCTATGCAAAGCCAACAGCCAATATCACTCTAAATGGAGAGAACCTGAAAGCATTTCCCTTGAGAACGGGAACCAGACAAGGATGCCCTTTATCACCGCTCTTATTCAACATCGTACTTGAAGTCCTAGCCAGGGCAATTAGGCTAGACAAAGAAATAAAGGGTATCCAGATTGGTAAGGAGGAAGTAAAGCTATCACTATTTGCAGATGACATGATCGTATACATGGAAAACCCTAAGAAATCGTCCAGAAAACTACTGAAACTAATAGAAGAGTTTGGAAGAGTCTCAGGATATAAAATAAACATACAAAAATCACTTGGATTCCTCTACATCAACAAAAAGAACACCGAAGAGGAAATAACCAAATCAATACCATTCACAGTAGCCGCCAAGAAGATAAAATACTTAGGAATAAATCTTACCAAGGATGTAAAAGACCTATACAAAGAAAACTATAAAACTCTGCTACAAGAAATTCAAAAGGACACACTTAAATGGAAAAACATACCCTGCTCATGGATAGGAAGACTTAACATAGTAAAAATGTCTATTCTACCAAAAGCCATTTTTACATACAACGCACTTCCAATCCAAATACCAATGTCATACTTTAAGGGAATAGAGAAACAAATCACTAATTTCATATGGAAAGGAAAGAACCCCCGGATAAGCAAAACATTACTGAAAAAGAAGAAGAAAGTGGGAGGCCTCACCCCACCTGATTTCAGAACCTATTATATAGCTACAGTAGTCAAAACAGCCTGGTACTGGTACAACAACAGGCACATAGACCAATGGAACAGAATTGAGAATCCAGATATAAATCCATCCGTTTATGAGCAGCTGATATTTGACAAAGGACCAGTGTCAGTCAATTGGGGAAATAATAGTCTTTTTAACAAATGGTGCTGGCATACCTGGATATCCATTTGCAAAAGAATGAAACAGGACCCATACCTCACACCATGCACAAAAACTAACTCCAAGTGGATCAAAGACCTAAACATGAAGACTAAAACGATAAAAATCATGGAAGAAAAAATAGGATCTATCCTAGGAGCCCTAATACAGGGCATAAACAGAATACAAAACATTACCAAAAATGATGAAGAGAAACCAGATAACTGGGAGCTCCTAAAAATCAAACACCTATGCTCATCTCAAGACTTCACCAAAAGAGTAAAAAGACCACCTACAGACTGGGAAAGAATATTCAGCTATGACATCTCAGACCAGTGCCTGATCTCTAAAATCTACATGACTCTGTCAAAACTCAACCACAAAAAGACAAACAACCCAATCAAGAAGTGGGCAAAGGATATGAACACACATTTCACTAAAGAAGATATTCAGGCAGCCAACAGATACATGAGAAAACGCTCTCGATCATTAGCCATTAGAGAAATGCAAATTAAAACTACGATGAGATTCCATCTGACACCAACTAGACTGGCATTAATTCAAAAAACACAAAATAATAAATGTTGGAGAGGCTGCGGAGAGATTGGAACTCTCATACACTGCTGGTGGGATTGTAAAATGGTACAACCACTTTGGAAATCCATGTGGCGTTATCTTAAACAGTAGAAATAGAACTACCATACAACCCAGAAATCCTACTCCTCGGAATATACCCTAAAGATACAAGAGCCTTCACACAAACAGATATATGCACACCCGTGTTTATTGCAGCTCTGTTTACAATAGCAAAAAGCTGGAAGCAACCAAGATGTCCATCAACGGACGAATGGGTAAATAAATTGTGGTATATTCACACAATGGAATACTACGCATCGATAAAGAACAGTGAAGAATCTCTGAAACATTTCATAACATGGAGGAATCTGGAAGGCATTATGCTGAGCGAAATGAGTCAGTTGCAAAAGAACAAATATTGTATAAGACCACTATTATAAGATCTTGAGAAATAGAAAAAACGGAAAAGAACACATACTTTTGTGGTTACAAACCGGGGAGGGAGGGAGGGAGGGAGGGAGAGGGCTTTTTATTGATCAATCTGTAGATGGGAACTGCTTTGGGTGAAGGGAAAGACAACACTCAAAACAAGGAAGGTCAGCCTAATTGGACTGGATTAAAAGTAAAGAGGTTTCCAAGATAAAATGAAAGCTTCAAAGGTCAGCGAAGCAGGGGCTGGGGGCTGGGGAACTTGGTTTGAGGGGACTTCTAAGTCAATGGGCAAAACAATTCTATTATGAAAACACTCTGCATCCCACTTTGAATTGTGGCACCTGGGGTCCTAAATGCCAACAAGCAGCCATCTAAAATACATTAATTGGTCTCAACCCACCGGGAGCAAAGGCAAAGGAAGAACACCAAGGTCACACGACAACTAAGAACCCAAGAGACAGAAAGGGCCACTTGAACCAGAGACCTACATTATCCTGAGACCAGAAGAACTAGTTGGTGCCCGGCCACAATCGATGTCTGTCCTGTCAGGGAACACAACAGACAACTCCTGAGGGAGCAGGAGACCAATGGGATGCAGACCCCAAATTCTCATTAAAAGACCACACCTAATGGTATGATTGCGACTAGAGGAATCCCAGAGACAATGCTCCCCAGAACTTCTGATGGCACAGGACAGAAACCACCCCCGAAGACAAATCATCAGGCATGAAAAGGACTGGTCAGTGGGGGGGAGAGAGATACTGATGAAGAGTGAGCTAATTAAATCAGGTGGACACGGGAGAGTGTGTTGGCAACTCTTGACTGGAGGGGGGATGGGAAGATAGAGAGAGAGGGAAGAAGGTAAAATTGGCACGAAACGAGAGACTGTAAGGGCTGACTCAATAGGGGGAGAGCAAGTGGGAGAAGGGAGTAAGATGTATGTAAACCTACATGTGACAGACTGATTGGAATGGTAAATGTTCACTTGAAGCTTAATAAAAATTAAAAAAAAATAAAAAAATTTAAAAAATAAATGAATGAATAAATAAATAAACCTGTTGTCTTAGAGTGATTCCTACACATTGCAACCCCATGTGTATCAGAGTCGAACTTTCCCAGAAGGTTTTCAATGACCTTTCAGAAGTAGATCACCAAGTCTTTCTTCTAAGACACCTCTGGGTGGATTCAAACCACCAAATTTTCAGTTAGCAGTCAAGTACTTAACAAATATACAACATCCAGGGACTCTATCCAATGCAATACACTGAAATACATGTACAGTTTGGTTGATTGCTAAACATTTTGCTAAAAGAATAAAGATCAAAAATGGGAAGTTCACTGTTTTCTACCTTATAATTTGGTTCACATGTATGTATTTCCTAAAAATAATTACGCTGTTTTTCTATTACTTTCTTACTGCTATAACAAATTACCTCAAATGTAATGCCTAAAAACAACACAAATGTATTATCTCACAGTTTCGACAGTAAGAAGTCCATAATGAGTCTAATTGCACTAAAAGCAAGGTGTTCGCTAATTGTATTCTTTCTTGGATGCCCTAGAGGCGAATGTTTCCTGCCTTTTTCACCTAGTAGAGGCAGCAAATATTCCTGGGATAGTGACCCCTTCCAGTTATCAATCCTATCACTCTCACTTCTGCTTCCATTACCTTCTCGGGTTCTCCTGCATACATTTTGTCTTCTAAGAACTCTTTTGATTATATTGGGCCCACCTGGACAACCTTGGAACACATTATATCAGTAAAGTCCCTTTTATCATGTAATATATTCACAGTTTCTGGGAATTAGGATTTGGACATCTTTGAGGGTTCGTGAAACTGTGTTCTACATCACATTGGAATATTTTGTGAAATTACACAACATAAAATCTTGCACCTGTCTCATGTACAAGAGCTCAATAAAATAATCCCACTAAAATGTACACAATATATATCTGTTTTATATGGCTTAGATACAAAATTTGTTCTATACAAAACTATACATTGAGACTTCCTTGGATTAAGAATGAACACCAACAACAAAATATTTGGCTCGAAGATTGCAGAAAGTGTGTACCCAGATAAACACGCACTCACACATCATTTGTCACACTTCTATTGAGAAATTCTGAATCAGGCAAACTAACCAACCAGGCATATTGGTCAAGCATATATTTTTAATGAAGTAAGATATGAAAAACAATTCGTCTCTCAACTCCAGTCTTCTACTCTCAAAGTTTACCCCGTGGGGGCATTAACACCTCCAAACTTCCAGGTTATGCCTATCCGGGTGCCAAGGTGGTTCTCTGGCATCTTGTGCCTGAACAGGTATAGTAAAACCACTGATGGGATCAGGCAAGATGGAGTGCATGGAAGTTTTGAAGCAAGTCACCACTTGGGCAGAAGTGTGAAAGGTAGGAAAGGCTTCAAACAGCTGCCATAGGAGCCCACAGGCTGTACTTCAGGAGAGGCTAGAGCTCTCACCCAACTCCATAAGGTAGGGCTGTCTGGTCAGAGAGCATGGCAAGTTTGTAACTCTTGAGTGGAGCACATATTGAATCCCTCCAAGAGCCTGAGAATAAAAAAATAAGACATTGATTTTGTTTTAACACTAAGTGCTTGATCAAACAAAAAATGTTTTTTATATGATACGGAATAAACATCTATTTCGACCTCATCTATAGTTCCAATTATATTAGCAGTTAACATGTCACCCAGACTCCATGATCCACCCATCATTGCTTTCTACGTTGGTCATATTTTGCTCTGCTACTTAACACACAGTAGGAACTTTTAACCTGTCTTGTGCAATCAACGAAATTAGACATACTTTGTGTAATATCCCTCTACTCTTTGCTATGTTGTGTTCTGACACTTACATCTACCACCTTCTACTCTTCTCTTTTGTGGGTTCTGTAGAGATATTCACCACCCTGATTATCTTGATACCCTATGGTTTCATTTTCTTGGCCATTCTGAAGATTCCTTCTGCTGATAGGAGGTGAAAAGTGTTTTCCATTTGTGGCTCTCACCTAACTAGAGTGTCAGTTTACCAAGAACAATCCTCTTCATGTATGTGAGACCAAGTTCCAGCTACACTTTGGGTCATGGCATGATAGTGTCAGTATTTGGCACTGTTGTGACAACCATGCTGAATACCATTACCTGCAGTTTGAGGAACAAAGATGTAAAAGAAACAATAAAAAATGTGTTAGTGTGAAATATAACAATAAAGCATATTTTTGGCAATAACAATTTAAAAAATCAAGAGTCAAGATCTATGTCTCAATATGAAAAAGATATACAAAAAAGAAATTTTTGTTTTAGTTTCTTAGTGTCTTTCTATTCTTTCTGAACATTTGAAATAAAGATGAGATAACTCTTACATGTATGCTATTTTAAAACATGTGCAGAAAAACTATGCCATGAATTTGCTTCTTACTATGTTCATACTACCTCATGAAATGGTTGAACATCAACTAATTCTTTTTCTTATAATGACTCTGTGTATTCCTTCCATCTTCTTTTGATGCTTCCTGGATCGTTTAATATTTTCCCCATAGAATCCTTTACTATAGCAACTTGAGGCTTGAATTTTTGCTTCAGTTCTTTCAGCTTGAGAAACACCGAGTATGTTCTTCCTTTTAGTTTTTCTGTCTCCAGCTCTTTGCACGTCATTATAATACTTTACTATGTCTTCTCCAGCTGCCCTTTGAAATCTTCAGTTCTTTTACTTCATCATTCCTTCCTTTTCTTTAGCTGCTCGACATTCAAGAGCAAGTTTCAGAGTCTCCCCTGACATCCATCTTGCTCTTTTCTTTCTTTTCAATGACCTCTTGCTTTCTTCATGTATGATGTCCTTGATGTCATTCCACAACTTGCCTGGTCCTCAGTCACTAGTGTTCAACACGTGAAATCTTTTCCTGAAATGGACTCTAAATTCAGGTGGTTCTGAAGGAAGAAGTCCAAGCTGCTCTGAAGGCATTGACAAAAAATAAGGCTCCAGGAATTGATGGAATATCAATCGAGATGTTTCAACAAATGGATGCAGAGGTGAAGGTGCTCATTAGCCTATGCCAAAATATATGGAAGACAGCTTCCTGGCCAACTGACTGGAAGAGATCCATATTTATGCCTATTCCCAAGAAAGGTGATTGAACCGAATGGGAAAAATATAGAAAAATGTCATTAACATTACACACAAGCAAAATTTTTCTGAAGATCATTCAAAAACAGCTGCAGTAGCATATCAACAGGGAACTGCCAGAAACTCAGGCTGGCTTCAGAAGAGGAACCAAGGATATCATTGCTGATGTCAGATGGATCTTGACTGAAAGCAGAGAACACTAGAAGGATGTTTACCTGTATTTTATTGGCTATCCAAAGGCATTCGACTCTGTGGATCATAACAAATTATGGACAACGCTGCAAAAAATGGGAATGCCAGAACACTTAATTGTGCTCATGAGGAACCTTTGTATAGATCAAGTGGCAGTTTTTTCAACAAAACAATAGGACACTGATTGGTTTAAAGTCAGGAAAGGTGTGCATCAAGATTGTAGCCTTTCACCATACCTATTCTATCTGTATGCTGAGCAAGTAATCAGAGCAGTCAGACTATATGAGAAGAATGGGGCATCAGGATTGGGGGAAGACTCATCAACAATCTGCATTAAGCAGATGACACAACCTTGCTTGCTGAAAGTGAAGAGGACTTAAAGCACTTACTAATGAAGATCAAAGATCACAGCCTTCAATACGGATTGCACCTCAACATAAAATAAAAATCCTCACAACTGGACCAATGAGCAACATCATGATAAAAGGAGATAAGATTGAAGTTGTCAAGGATTTCATTTTACTTGGATCCACAATCAACAGCCGTGGAAGCAGCAGTCAAGAAATCAAAAGACACATTGCATTGGGTAAATCTTCTGCAAAGGACCTCTTTAAAGTGTTGAAAAGCAAAGATGTCACCTTGAAGACCAAGGTGCATCTGACCCAAGCCATGGTATTTTCAGTGGCATCATATGCATGTGAAAGCTGGGTGAAGAATAAGGAAGACTGAGGAAGAATTGACGCCTTTGAACTGTAGTGTTGGCGAAGAACATTGAATATACCATGGACTGCCAAAACAACGAACAAATCTGTCTTGGAGGAAGTACAACTAGAATGTTCCTCAGAAGCAAGGATGGTGAGACTGTGTCTTACATACTTTGGACATGTTGGCAGGAGGGATCAGTCCCTGGAGAAGGACATCATGCTTGGCAAAGTACAGGGTCAGTGGAAAAGAGGAAGACCCTCAATGAGGTGGGCTGACACAGTGGCTGCAACAATGGGTTCACACAAACAACTATTGTAAGTATAGTGCAGGACCGGGCAGTGTTTGTTCTGTTGTCCATAGGGTCGCTATGACTCCATGGCACCTAACAACAGCAACAACATGTTCATACTGAGATATGTATATGTGTATTTATGCATATTTTTTAATGTATGTATATATACACACATATACACAACGACTCTAATCTACACATATATACACATGAAGACATATAGGTATATGATCTTTACATAGGATATTGTGTATTTATGTTCTCTTGCTTATACATATATACTTGGAAATGAAAAAATAGTAAAATGAATTTATTTAGTGTGGTGTAAATTAAAAAATAAAAATTTAGAAGTAAAGTTTCAATAAATTTTAGAAAAATGATTCAGGAGTTGTTTGAGCAAAACTTGTTTTCTTTTTCTAATGAATTTTTTTTACATACAGCAAAATCAGTGGACAACATATAGCTAAAGAAATCATCATGGATAAATCCACAAACATACATTTGAGAGAGTAAAAAATTGCAAAATAAGACACTCAGTACTATGTAAAATAGTTAAAGATATCTTCAGATTTATGTTTTGTTGGGTACATAAATATATAGATAATTAATAACAACAAGAATATCATTAAAATTTGTGGATAAGGGTTACCTCTGGGTAAGGAGATTCTGGGTGGATAATGATAAAAGCTGGTGGCTTGAATCCAAGCAGAGACACCTCGAAAGATCTACTGAAACTTTATAGCCATTGAAAATGGTATGGAGCACAGTTCTACTCTGACACATATGGGGCCACCATGAGTCAAAATTGGCTGGAGGGAAACTGGTATTAGGTATTAGGAATACCAAAATCAAGAAGGAAGAGTTGTATCCTGCACTATAGTAGTCAATATCTTAGAGAATAAGACACAACTTGTCATGGTTTCTTTGTCAAAGTTAAAATAATATTACAGATTGGTTACAGCATGGGATACAAAATCCTGATGTTTAATTTCACATTTCAGGATGGGTATTTCATTCATTCATTCATTCATTCATTCATTCATTCATTCCATCAGTCAGTGAGTTGGTTAGCAAGTGTCTTTTGGATATCTACTCCATCCTGGGTATTATTTTAGAAACTGGTAATAAAAAGGAAAACTAATCAGACATATCCTTTCCTCTTATAAGGGTTATAGGCTAGAAAATGCCCCAAGAAAGTAGGAAAGAATTAGTGATGACATTAAATTGCAATATTTACTCATTATTTGAAAGAAGATTGTACGCTGATGTGAAAAAATATGTTTTTTACTCAAATTAATTGGATATAAAAACTGCAAATGATACCAGATATGATTTATACTTTAACAATTTTAATAAAAAGTTGATATTTGGCCTCTTTACAAGCTTCACATTTTGAATTTGGTGTATATCATCTGGTTTTTACAGCAAATATACCAGAGTTTGATATTGGAAGGGAGGTTTTGTGTTATCCCCAATATTCACATTAAATTTATCCATAGGGGTAGAATTCTGTATTTTCCAACTGCTGGATTTTCTTCACCCATAACCCAGAAGCACTGGCCAGAGTATTGAAGGGTATATTAAAAATAATAATAATAATACAGAAATGCTGCATGTGTTTCTTATTCAATGTACTCAATTAAACAAGTCCCTAGGCTATCACCTCATTCTCATTGGGTGAAATTTTGAGTGGAGCTTTGCTTAATGAGCTTTCGATTTGTCTTTCTTTCCCTGGGGAATCAGACCTTTATCTGGGAATTCTAGTCCTCATGTTCAGGGACTGGGGCCTAGACACAAACATACATTAGTGTTAGGGTCTTCAGGAACTTCAGATCTTTGTGAAACTCTCCAGCATACTTCATGGAATAAACTTCGAAGTGGATCTCGGCAGATCTTTATGCACAGGTCGGTTAAACGAAATGTTTCCCTATTACTAGGTCTAGATGTGAAGACTAAAAAACTAAGTATCTTAAAATCTCTATCAATTCAAACCAAACTCAGAACTGAAATGGTTTCTTCTGTCTCTTTTCCAAGTGGAAACCCTGGTGGTGTAGTGGTTAAGTGCTACAGTAATTAACCGAGAGGTCAGCAGTTCAAATCCACCAGATGCTCCTTGGAAACTCTTTGGGGCAGTTCTACTCTGTCCTCTAGGGTCACTATGAGTTGGAATTGCCTCGATGGCAGTGGGTTTGGTTTGGTTTGGTTTTTGGTCTTTTCCAAGTGACTGCAATCCTTGCCCACTGATCGCTAAGTGGAAGTGATGGGTGTGTAATGACTGAAGTAACTGTCTTTAATGACTTAAGTAAATGTCTTAATAAATTAATAACAGTCTTAATGACTCCTGAAAAATGAGACTGAGCATTGTTAAAGAAGATGTGAAAAAAAATAACCAAATCAATGGTCCGTGTTGATTATCTAAGAGAATGGAGAAGATTTAGCATATTGCTTTTTACATATGATGAATTTGATATTTTTAGGGAAGCAAATATTTACCAGATAGTCTTAACCCAGGTAGAGTTACTGCTAAAAGTATCAGCTGTAGTGAGTTGTGACAGGGTCATGAAGCATTTGGAGCACAAAAACGTAAAGATTCTAAACCTTATCATCTTCCAGTGAGATTAACAATAAATTGAGAATTTCACATTTTCTCTATGCAGATGTCAAAGTTGAAGAAGTTCTTGAGCATTTTTGAAATTCTAGTTATTGATACCCTACATTAGCCACGGTCTTACACTTCTATTATTAGCAGTTAGGGATACAAAGAATGGAAGTAATTATGTGTGCTTATTTTTTCCATTGCGAATGAAAGCCAGGCAAATATGAAGATATGATATAGAAAAAAATCATAAACTTGATTCTTATTTGCAGTCTAAAGCAGTGAATATGATGCCAATTGATAACACAGTGATAACTTTTCAAAATTAAAAATATATGTAAACACATGTAAAATCTAATATTGAAATTATGTTTAACAGTGAATAAATAAATAGTTTAGGCAAACGATTCAAAGAAACAACCTGGGTCCTCAGTTGTTCTCTGGTGACTTTGTATTTCTGAAATTTGTGAAAAAACAGGGAGAAAACTAAGATCTGGAACTCTTATCTGTTTTTGAATGGAAGTAAAATGACTGTAAATAAAACTTTGACAAGGAATAACCCTTCTAAGAGCAACATTTTTTTTTTGCAATCCATTAATCTCTTTCCATTTTTCCCATTTAAAGACAAAATCAACACAATACATGGCTCCAGGAAATCTCACATGGGTGACTGAGTTCATTCTCATGGGACTCTAAGACCGTCCTGAGCTCCAGGTCCTCCTTTTCTTTGTCTTTCTGGTGATCTATGGGTTGACTGTGGCAGGGAACCTGTGCATCATCACCCTCACCAGTGTCGACTCTCGACTTAAACCCCCATGTACTTTTTCCTCCTGCACTTGGCTATTATCAATCTCAACAATTCTACTGTCATTGCCCCCAAAATGCTGGTCAACTTCTTGTTTAAGAAGAAAACTATCTCTTACTACTGTTGTGCAGCTCAACTTGGTGGATTTGTAGTTTTCATTGTGGCAGAGATTTTCATACTGGTCACAATGGCCTATGACCGCTATGTGGCCATATGCAACCCCCTTCTCTACATGGTGGTGGTATCTCGGCAAATCTGCCTTCTGCTAGTATCTCTCATATACTTCTACAGTCTGACCATAGCACTGACCGTCTCTTCCTGTGTGTTTTCTGTATCATACTGTTCTTCCAATGTAATCAATCATTTTTACTGTGATAATGTCCCTTTGCTAGCCTTGTCCGGTTCTGACACTTACGGTCCAGAAATAGCAGCACTTACCTTTTCAGGGATCAATTTGTTTTTCTCCATGATCGTTGTTCTAATATCCTACTTTAACATTATCCTTGCCATTTTGAGAATACAGTCCTCAAAGGGGAGACGAAAAGCTTTTTCCACCTGTGCTTCTCACATGATAGTGGTCACTGTGTTCTATGGGACTCTTCTTTTCATGTATTTGTAACCCAGGACCAACCACTCGTTAGGTACTGATAAAACGGACTCAGTCTTTTACACCCTAGTGATACCAATGCTGAATCCTCTCATTTACAGCCTAAGGAACAAGGATGTGAAGAACGCACTGAAGAGATTCCTTAATAACCCATGGAAATCACTCAAACTAATGTAAATATATAACTACAACTGTCTTCTTTTAAAGTCTTAATTTGCTGCTGAAAAATCTGCTGTTAAGTGAAGAGGCATTAAATAGCTTAAAAAAAAAAAAAACCTGTTAATTTCAAAGGGGAAAATATTCATGCATTTTTATCCCAATTCAAAATACCTACTATTCATAGATAGAAAATACTTCAATAATGCAATGAAAATAAAAAAAGTGCCCACTTAGGCAACACATACACTAAAATTGGAACGATAGAGAGAAGATTAGCACGGCCCCTGGGCAAGGACGACACTCAAATTTGTGAATTGTTCCATATTTTTTTGATTTGTAAACTTTCACTTAAAGCACAATAAAAAAATTTTAAAAACTTACATTTGTAATAAACAATTTGAAGGTAAAAAAATGTATTATAAATAGAATGCAAGTTATTAAAAGATCTGTTTCTTATTCTGTCTAAATAAGATATCTAGGTGGTACAAAACATTTGCCCTAACCTAAACCTTTGTATACTGAACCCCCTGTGGTACCAAGGAAGAAAATGCCTGCTGATTTTTTTCCTTTAAGATTACAGCCATTAAAACCACATGAAAAAGTTCTACTACGCACACATGGGGTTGTCAAGAGTTAGAATTGACTTGACATCAATTAACAACAACATCATAGTCTCTAAACAAGGAAGAGAAAGCCTGATAAAGGGTGGTGGAAATATATAAGAACCATTGCTTGCAAAATGATAGAAAGCCTGATCATTCTCCTTGGTACACCCGCCTTTTGTCCAAGCCTAGACATTTTATTATAAATTCACTTTTTTTTTTAATACCATATTCTCCATTCATATAACTTTGGCACCATTTTCTCCATCTATCACATTTTTTGTTCCTCCATTGTTGTCTTGCTCTTAAAATAAATTTATAACCCAGAGAAGTAAACAGGCATTAAGCCTAGGGTGCTTTGAAAGGCCACATGTGCCACAGCAGACTGAAATAAACATAAAAGCATTCTACCTTTTTCCTCCTCTCTCTCAACACCCATACACAAAGCAAAAATATATGTTCAGCTAATCATGACAAAATTCAAAGTTTTCCATAAGATATTCTCATACTAAAAACTATTGTGTAGACTTTGTTATCTTTGTAATAAACCATAACATTAAACACAACTTCCTAGCACATTTTATTTAGTGTGTTTTGGGTGAAAATATTATTAGATCAAAAATGTCATCTCTTAAAAGGTAACAATTCTCGGGAAACCTATAGCAAAAAAAAAAAATTGAAACTCATAGGAGTCATATCTATACATGTACAATGCTACTAAGATGTGGTGGAGTGAGGCATAGTGGGTAAGACATATGAGGTAAAGACAGGGTCTGGGAATAAAGCTATGACATTTTCAGGAAAGTCAGACATAATTCAAAACCAGGAATTGTGAGGCTTACATAAGAAAATCAACTTGTAACTTTAGCCATACATATTCATAATTTGTATTCCTTCGGCATCTTTAAAAAAAAAAAACATTATAAGACATGTTTAAAGAGTTCTGCCTTCGTCATCAGATATAAAACTTGGATTAAGCTGCTGTAGAAAATTCTGAATATTACAGTAATTTATGGAAAATTGAAGCATGTACTCAACAAATAGTCTACCTCATTCCAGGTTTTTGAGTGTAGGCAATAAAAAAATTACAATGAAAGCTGAGGAATTGCACATCAAAGGTTTCCTCATCCCTTATCTCTTTCCACGGATGTAGTAGATTTGATCCCTGTGTATTCTATCTGGAGAGGTCCATGTGTAGAGTCACCATTTTGTTGTTGTAAAAAAGGTATTTGCAATGAAGAAGTTGTTGGTCTTGCAAAATTCAATCATGTAATCTCCAGCATCATTTCTAGCACCAAGGCCATATTTTCCAACTACTGATCCTTCTTTCTTTCCAGCTTTCACCTTTCCAGCTTTCACATTCCAGTCACCAGTAATTGCTAATGCATCCTGATTGCATGTTTGATGAATTTCAGACGGCAGAAGTTGGTAAAAAATCTTCAAATTCTTCATGTTTAGCCTTAGTGTTTGTTGTGTAAATTTGAATAATAGTCATATTAAGTGTCCTTTCTTGCAGGGATATGAATATTGTTCTATCATTGACAGTGTTGTACTTCAGGATAGATCTTGAAATGTTCTTTTTGAGGATGAATGCAATGTCATTCCTTTTCAAGTTGTCATTCCTGTCATAGTAGATCACATGATTGTCCAATTTAAGATGACCAATACCAGTCCATTTCAGCTCACTAATATGTAGGCTATTGATCTTATGCATTCTATTTCATTTTTGATATTTTCCAATTTTCCTAGACTCATACTTTGTACATTCCACATTCCAATTATTAAAGAATATCTGGAGCAGTTTCTTCTCAGTTTGAGTAGTGCCACTTCAGCAGATTAAGGCCCGAAAGCTTAGCTCCATCCAAGTCATTAAGGTTGACTCTACTTTGAGGAGGAAGCCCTTCCTCAGTCATATTTTGAGTGTCTCCCAACCCCAGGGGCCTATCTTCAGGCACAATATCAGACAATGTTCCCCTGCTGATCGTAGGATTTTCACTGGCTATTTCTTTTCAGAAGTAGGCTTCGAGGTCCTTCTTTCTAGTCTTAGTCTGGAAGCTCAGCTGAAACCTGTCTGCCACGGATGACCCTGCTGGCAACACTTGAACACCAGTGGCGTAGCTTCCATCATCACAGCAAAATGCAAGCCCTCACAGTGTGACAAACCGATAGACTTGTGGAGGATGGAGCACATTACTCATGATTTTTTTTTTTTATGATAAGCTAATTTATTATTTTTCTGAAATGTGACCTTCATTAGTGGCTTCAGTTCCAATTTAAAAGGATATCTTAGGGGTGGTAGTCTCACTGGTTACTCTAGTCTTTACTGGTCCACTAATTCTGATATCTTTCAAGAATTTGAATTTTATTCTACGTTTTTCTCCCATTCTGTCCATGACCATCTGTTGTGTCCCTCGTCAGAACAGCCAGTAGTTGTAGCCAGACACCATCTAGTTCTTCTTCTCTCAGGCTAGAAGAGACCATGTTTCCTGTGGGTTATTAGTCCTGTGGACCACTTTCTTCTTTGAGTCTTTGATTCCCTTCATTCTGTTTTACTTCAGATGAGTAGAGAGCAATAGCTGTATCTTAGATGGTCGGTCACTAGAAAGCTTTTAAGGCTCCAGGGATGCATGCCTTTTTCAGGACATATATCAACCTTTCTAGAAAAGCTACATATGTAGGGAAGGGGAATTAAAAAGTAGATGGGCATGAGGTCTGCTTATGGTCTTGGGATATAGTATTAGAGTAGAAGTAAAGCAGAAAAGCACTATGGAAAGCCGTTCAGGACAAGCACACAGTTATGGCATACTGTGAGTTTGATCCTATGATACCACAGATGAGTTAGTTCAGAACTCTGTCACTTCACCACAGCTAACTACAAGGAAGGGTGAGAATTAGTCTAGCCAAGTCCGCAGGAAAAAAAAGAAAAAAGATTTGGTAATCACCCAGCCAGTCTGCTATAGGGCATGTTTCAGTTTTTTTTTTTTTTTTTCATTTCGATGTCTACTTTATAAAAATTACCCTAAAATTATCACTATTAAAGACACTGAAATATTAAAACTATATTAAAATTACATGTTTATGGAGGAACCTGGGAGGCATTATGCTGAGTGAAATTAGTCAGTTGCAAAGGACAAATATTGTATAAGACCACTATTACAAGAGCTTGAGAAATAGTTTCAACTGAGAAGAAAACATTCTTTTGTGGTTACAAGAGGAGTGAGGGAAAAAGGGTGGGAGGGGGTATTCACTAATTAGATGGTAGGTAAGAACTACTTTAGGTAAAGGGAAAGAACACACAATACAGGGGAGGTCAGCACAACCGGACTAAACCAAAAGCAAAGAAGTTTCCTGAATAAACTGAATGCTTTGAAGGCCAGTGTAGCAGGGGCAGCAGTTTGGGGACCATGATTTCAGGGGACATCTAAGTCAATTGGCATAATAAAATCTGTTAAGAAAACATTCTGCATCCCACTTTGAAGAGTGGCATCTGGGCTCTTAAATGCTAGCAAGCAGCCCTCTAATATGCATCAATTGTTCTGAACCCACCTGGATCAAGGAAGAATGAAGAACACCAAGGACACAAGGTAATTACAAGCCCAAGAGACAGAAAGGGCCACATGAACCAGAGACTACATCATCCTGAGACCAGAAGAACTAGATGGTGCCTGGCTACAACCGATGACTGCCCTGACAGGGAACACAACAGAGAACCCCTGAGGGAGCAGGAGAACAGTGGGATGTTCTCATAAAAATACCAGACTCAATGGTCTGACTGAGACTGAAAGGACCCCGGTGGTCATGGCCCCCAGACCTTCCGCTGGCAAGGACAGGAACCATTCCTGAAGCCAACTCTTCAGACATGGATTGGACTGGACAATGGGTTGGAGAGGGATGCTGGAGAGGAGTGAGCTTCTTGGATCAGGTGGACACTTGAGACTTTGTTGGCATCTCCTTCCTGGAGGGTAGATGAGAGGGTAGAGGGGATTAGAAGCTCGCAAAATGGTCACGAAAACAGAGAGTGGAGGGAGAGAGTGGGCTGTCTCATTAGGGGGAGACTAACTGGGAGTGTGTAGCAAGGTGTATACAAGTTTTTATGTGAGAGGCTGACTTGATTTGTAAATTTTCACTTAAAGTGCAATAAAATTTTTTTTAAAAATTACGTTTATGTCTCTATTACAATCTCTTTTTTTATTATTTACTTGATTGTTCTTAATGCATTTTTGTATTTAAAATCAGACCAGTATTTAGAATATTTTTAAAATAATATTTATCCTATAGTATCTAAAGTTATATATAATTATAATTATTTGTTTTGATATGTACGTATACATATCAAAGCAAATAAAAATAATTGTAATTCCATACTGTTAAATATAATTTATTTTTTTATTTCAATTCCTACCATATAAATTAGTATGTGGTGGTTGCTGTTCTTAGATGCCGTCGAGTCAGTTCCGACTCATAGCAACCCTACGCGCAACAGAACGAAACACTGCCCAGTCCTGCGCCATCCTTACAATCATTGTTATGCTTGAGCTCATTGTTGCAGCCACTGTGTCAATCCACCTCGTTGAGGGTATTCCTCTTTTCCGCTGACCCTGTACTCTGCCAAACATGATTTCCTTCTCCAGAGGCAGAGCCCTCCCGACAACATGTCCAAAGTATGTAAGACGCAGTTTCGCCATCTTTGCCGCTAAGGAGTATTCTGGCCGCACTTCTTCCAAGACAGATTTGTTCGTTCTTCTGGCACTCCATGGTATATTCAATATTCTTCGCCAGCACCACAATTCAAAGGCATCAACTCTTCTTCGGTCTTCCTTATTCATTGTCCAGCTTTCACACGCATAGGATGTGACTGAGAATACCATGGCTTGGGTCAGGCGCACCTTAGTCTTCAGGGTAACATCATTGCTCTTCAACACTTTGAAGAGGTCCTTTGTAGCAGATTTGCCCAATGCAATGCATCTTTTGATTTCTTGACTGCTACTTCCATGGATGTTGATTGGGGGTCCAAGTAAAATGAAATTCTGGACAACTTCAAACTTTTCTCCGTTTATCATGATGTTGCTCATTGGTCCAGTTGTGAGGATTTTTGTTTTCTTTATGTTGAGGTGTAATCCATACTGAAGGCTGTTGTCTTTGATCTTCATTAGTAAGTGCTTCAGGTCCTCCTCACTTTCAGCAAGCAAGGTTGTGTCATCTGCGTAAGGCATTGTTAATGAGTCTTCCTCCAATCCTGATGCCCCCTTCTTCTTCATATAGTCCAGCTTCTTGGATTATTTGTTCAGCATACAGATTAAATAGGTATGGTGAAAGAATACAACCCTGACACACACCTTTCCCGACTTTAAACCAATCAGTATCCCCTTGTTCTGTCCTAACAACTGTCTCTTGATCTATGAAAAGTTTCCTCATGAGCACAATTAAGTGTTCTGGAATTCCCATTCTTCTCAGTGTTATCCATAGTTTGTTATAATTCACACAGTCGAATGCCTTTGCAGAGTCAATAAAACACAGGTAAACATCCTCCTGGTATTCTTTGCTTTCAGCCAGGATCCATCTGACATCAGCAATGATATCCCTGGTTCCATGTCTTGTTCTGAAACTGGCTTGAATTTCTGGCAGTTCCCTGTCCATATACTGTTGCAGCTGTTTTTGAATGATCTTCAGCAAAATTTTGCTTGCGTGTCATATTAATGATACCCACATTTGGTTGGATCACCTTTCTTGGGAATAGGCATAAATATGGATCTCTTCTAGTCAGTTGACCAGGAAGCTGTCTCCCATATTTCTTGACATAGGCGACTGAGCACCTCCTGTACTGCATCTGTTTGTTGAAACATCTCAATTGATATTCCATCAATTCCTGGAGCCTTGTTTTTCCCAATGCCTTTAGAGTGGCTTGGACTGCTTCCTTCAGTACCATTGGTTCCTAATCATATGCAACCTCTTGAAGTGGTTGAATATCGACTAATTCTTTTTGGTATAATGGCTCTGTGTATTCCTTCCATCTTCTTTTGATGCTTCCTGCATCGTTTAATATTTTCCCCGTGGAATCCTTCACTATTGCAACTCGAGGCTTGAATTTTTTCTTCAGTTCTTTCAGCTTGAGAAATGCCGAGCGTGTTCTTCTGCTTTGGTTTTCCATCTCCAGCTCTTTGCACATGTCATTATAATACTTTGTCTTCTTGAGAGTCCCTATGAAATCTTCTGTTCAGTTCTTTTACTTCATCAATTCTTCCTTTTGCTTTAGCTGCTCGACGCTAAAGAGCAAGTTTCAGAGTCTCCCCTGACATCCATCTTGGACTTTCCTTTCTTTCCTGTCTTTTCAGAGACCTCTTGCTTTCTTCACGGATGATGTCCTTAATGTCATTGCACAATTCGTCTGGTCTTCGGTCACTAGTGTTCAATGCGTCAAATCTGTTCTTCAGATGGCCTCTAAATTCAGGTTGGATATACTCAAGGTCATATTTTGGCTCTCATGGACTTGCTCTGATTTTCTTCAGTTTCATCTTGAACTTGCATATGAGCAATTGATGGCCCTTTCCACTGTCGGCCCCTGGTCTTGTTTTGACTGATGATATTGAGCTTTTCCATTGTGTCTTTCCACAGATGTAGTCAATTTGGTTTCTGTTTGTTCCATCTGGTGAGGTCCACACGTATAGTCCCCGTTTATGTTGGTGAAAAAAGGTATTTACAATGAAGAAGTCGTTGGTCTTGCAAAATTCTATCACTCGACCTCTGACATCATTTCTATCACCAAGGCCATATTTTCCAACTACTGATTCTTATTCTTTGTTTACAACTGTCGCATTCCAATCACCAGTAATTATCAATGCATCTTGATTGTATGTTCGATCAATTTCAGACTGCAGGAGCTCATAAAAATCTTCCATTTCTTCATCTCTGGCCCTAGTGGTTGGTGCGTAAATTTGAAAAATAGTCGTATTAACTGATCTTCCTTGTAGGCGTATGGATCTTATCCTATCACTGACAGCGTTGTACTTGAGGATAGATCTTGAAACATTCTTTTTGACGATGAATGCAACACCATTCCTCTTTGAGTTGTCATTCCCAGCAAAGTAGGCTATATGATTGTCCAGTTCAAAATGGCCAATACCAGTCCATTTCAGCTCACTAATGCCTAGGATATCGATGTTTATTCGTTCCATTTCTTTTTTGATGATTTCCAATTTTCCTAGATTCTTACTTCATACATTCCAGGTTCCGATTATTAATGTTTGTTTTGCAGCTGTTTCTTGTCATTTTGAGCCTTGCCACATCAGTGAATTAAGGTCCCGAAAGCTTTACTCCATCCACATCATTAAGGTCAACTCTACTTTGAGGAGGCAGCTCCTCCCCAGTCATCTTTTGAGTGTCTTACAATGTGGGGGGCTCATCTTCCAGCACTATATCAGACAAAGTTGCACTGCTATTCATAAGGTTTTCACTGGCTAATGCTTTTCAGAAGTAGACTGCCGGATCCTTCTTCCTAGTCTGTCTTAGTCTGGAAGTTCAGCTGAAACCTGTCCTCCATGGGTGACCCTGCTGGTGTCTGAATACTGGTGGCATAGCTTCCAGCATCACAGCAACACACAATCCCCCACAGTTCGAGAAACTGACAAACACATGGGGGTAGTATGTGGTAAGCAGTATAAATTCATAAGTTGATGTCAGGTGCCTTAATTCTTATGTTCCAATGCTGGAATACATGTTAATAAACCCCAGCCCACTGCCATGGAATTGATTCCAACTCATAGTGACCCATAGGTTTTCCAAGTCTATAAATATTTACAGAAGCAGACTGCCACTTCTTTCTCCTGTGGAGTGGCTGGTTGGTTCAAACCACTGACCTTTTCATTATCAGCCAAGCATATTGATAAATGTAATCTTGAAATAGATGCATCATTATATAAATAAGAAAATTAATTTGCTTATTTGTCCTGAACCTGGACCTACTCCAGGGCATATTTCAGAGACCTGCACTCAGTGATCTGTAGAAAGATACATGCAAGATTATTTGTGGTGATGCCTGTAGAAGTCAGGGGTTACGAACTAGCTAAATGTCTATTATAGAAATATTTTAAAAAACAGATTATCTTAATATCATTCAAGAGAAGGCAGTAAAGAATTAGAGCATATGTACTGACAATGCTCAAATTTACCTGAATTTTGTGATTCTGAAAACCAGCAAAGGTTAAGAAATCCTCCAACTCTTTCCTGTTCAGAGAGACAGCTTACTGCCAAGAAACATCCTTCACCACATGGCTTATATAAGAACCAGGGATGCTTCCCTTGTTTACCTGTGACAAGGCCAGACACAGACTCCCCAGATTCCCATTCTTTGCCTCATAAGTGATTCACAGAGCTGCTTGTCCCCCACTGATAAATCAGAACAAGATGCTTGTCAACCAAACTGTGGTTAAGATTCTCTCCTCCCTCTAGGTCCCTGAACTTTGGGTCCACCCTCAGCCTGAGTCAGCATACAAAACTAAACCCAAACTCCTTTTGTGAAACTGACTGTTGGCTATAATCTAAATGGAAGCACATTGCAAGACTTTTCTTCCAAGGTCTCTCTGGGTATGTTTGAACCGTCAACCTTTAGGTTAGTAGTCCAGGGCAAACCATTTAAACCACCTACGGGGCCTTCATGCAGCCACTTCTTGAGGGCTTTTCCAGGAGAGTGATTGGCCTCAAGGTAAAAGATGCTCTGATTCTATCTCACCACCCGTTGATCCTCCTTCCCCACATCTCATTATTTCTAGTCTTGTTTAATCTTTACAAAGTGAAGTTATGGCCTGAACACTTGAGATCTTTGCAGGCCGTATGTTCAGAGTATTCTCCCTATGGCAATAGTCCCTTCCTTCTTCCCCCATTCCTTACAATATTTTTCCAAATATGTCTGTAGTTACAAAGTATTGATTTGATTTATTTTATTTGGCACTAGAAAAGTGAATACATCTCAAAAACATAGTTGAGTGAGAATCATGGTAATCACAATGGCATATATAACAACATCTACATGCAAAATAAAACATATGCCGTATTTACTTTATAAGGACGTATGCTTCTTTAAGGACATATATCAACTTTTTTAAAAGACCAAGGTATGTAGGGAAGGGGAATTGAAGTGAATATGGAGCATGTGGACAGGTGATGGAAACCCTGGTGCCATAGTGGTTAAGTGCTACAGCTGCTAACCAAGAGGTCAGCAGTTTGAATCTGCCAGGCTCTCCTTGGAAACTCTATGGTGCAGTTCTACTCTGTCCTATTGGGTCTCTATGAGTCAGAATCAACTCATAGAGAGGCAGTGGGTTTGGTTTTTGGTTTGGATAGGTGATAGTAATGGGGATATACTATTAGAGTGGGATGATCTCAATTTAGTCCCTGAAATTAAAAAAAATGTATAAACAAAAATGAGTTACATATTCATAGTTTATATTCCCTCTGCACCTTTAACAAAAAAACACTGTAGAACGTGTTTGAAGAGTTCTGCCTTTGTTATCAGATATAATACCTCGTGAAGCTACTGTGGAAGATTCTGAATATTAATTTGGGGGAAATTGAATTATGTTTTCAAAAAACAGTATACCCAAATCCAGGTCTTCATGTGGTGGCAGTTAAAAAAAAAAATTTACAAAGAAAGGAGGGAGATTGCATATTAAAGAATGTTCCCTCAATAGGGAAATCAAAGGTATCATGGATGATTAACAAAGACCCAATGGCATTGCTTCCTGTTCTCAAACACTTTGGGATTAATGAGGAAATGTGTGTTCAAATTCCCAGGGGAGTATCGGAAAGGGGCCAGACACTCATAAATTCTTCTTCTGATTGCAGCCAGATTAGAAATCACATGGGGGAACAAGAACTTATTCATCATCTTAGGTGAGTAAATGGCACTGATCTTCATAATTATCAATGAGCTCCAGTGACTAATCTTGACCTCTGGCTTCAATTTACATTATAGTTATGAGTATACTCAGCAAAGCCAGACTCAAGACACTATATCATGCATTCTAGTAATCTCTTTATTTAACTAGGTTTTCTGGAGTAATCATGTATTTTTATCATCATTATTACACTCTTTGAGGAAAATAAGAAACTTCACTTCTATTTGATATGATTTTGATATTGATTCTGGGATTCTAAATAATGAATATGCTAAAGAGAAGTGAGCATTATTTGAAAGCTTTGCCTAGAATGTTGTCTAAACCAAGATACTGATGATCAGGCAAGGGCTAATGATGCTAAGTGAGTGTTTATGTCTCAAATACTAATAGTTGTCTGATATGACTTCCTGTTATTCAGTAATGTGATAATATCATCACATCCTATTTTCATGCATTTGTAGAATTTTATTTGTTCCCAGGGTATTTTATTTGTGATTCCATGCAACAATTTCATACAAGCAGCTGGTATTTCAGAGTTTAAACTCCCCCATGAGCAGAACCTGGGTCAAAGACTTGGTTATTTATTTGGTAGTTGATTCTTATAAGCATAAATGAGAAAATGGGGAAAATGTAATGGTGTCAAGAGCAGGTTACTGTTGTAAGCAACTGTGGCTGAATTACTTGAGATGTTTTGAGGGGTCCTGCAAAACTCTTCTTGGAATTGTCCTAAGAAAGGAAATCCAGGGACCTGAGGTATTTATTCACTGATTCTTGTCACTCATTGGTTAAGAATCGCTCACTGACATAATAAATGCTTAGAACTTCGAAACTACCTTGCGTATACGATTTGAGTAACTCTCAAGGAACTGGCAAAAGCTCTTCAAGCAAAGAAGGAAAAACACTTGGGATGGTACCAGCCAGCATGCCAGAAAAAGTCTACCAGGTCTACAATCAGAGGTAGTCCAAGAAGATTACAGGTGGGAAAACATGTTTTCTTTGTAGTGACATTTGCAGTACAAAGTTGATGACAAAGACAAAATAAAATATTAGGCATCTTGATTTAAGATCATATACTCATCTAACTGCAAGAATAGCTTGCCTGGCCCCTACTATCTTTTTATTACATTTCCAGGTGTTTCCATAGGGCAGTGAGCCTCAATGCTTAGAAACATCTCCAAATATATTTTTAATGAAGGCAAGACTGAGTTTTAAACCAGTACAAGTAAAAGTTCAGGGATTGTCAACCCTCAGAAGAATTATGAATCAAGTGTATACATTCTACTTTCAGCACTGTGGAGCTTCCAACACCCCATAGATCCAGACTTGGGTATTTCTTCTCTCCTCTCATTCACTGACGAAGTTTTCACCCTAATCTCTTCTCCATGCCATAAATTTCTCATATCAAGGTGAATTAGGAGATTAATTTTGAAGGATGGGAACAGGGGGTAAGAGACCTTCTCATACGTCCCATAAGTGCCAGTTATAATGGCCCAGGTATAATGCAAAGCATGAATCTCCTCAGTCCATAATTTTTTTTTTCCATGTATTTGAGTCTCTAACACAATGGGATATAATTATATTCAAGAAGCACAGTTAAAAAAAAAATCTTCAAGGATCATAACAAGCCACATGATAGAGGTTTGAGGATGGGCAAAGAATACCAAAGCCGGTGAGTATAATACTCCGTATCTTTTCTTAAGTTACCAAAAATTGGTATTTGCTGAGTAGGATTCATCAGGGGCTCATTTTGTCCAATTTAAGTTGTAATGGGAAAAAGTGTATGTTGATTTTATATCATTCACTGATTACCCTGTATTGCAGAATTAGTATTTCCCCATTGAGTTGGTGCATTATATGCAGTAAAGTGTGGAAACATAAATAAAGGTTCATGTCCCTGTTCACTGTGTTGGATGAGAGGAATACGAGTATTTGTCTCTTTTGCTTTATTGCTTGGATGGGAGCATAATAATCTCAATTTCACAGACTCTTTTACCTTAGTTGAGACTATTTTCTACATTTTATAGAAAACTTAGTTGAAATTGGAGGTTCCATTTGCTTAAGATGATGTCCTTGGGCTTCAGATCCATTCTCCAATTCCCAGTGCTGCCCTGGAATTTGTGCTGCCATGAGATCAGGGTCAGGCCGGCTGCTCGGTTTCTCCATTTTTTCCAATCATAACCAGGGTAGAAAAATAAGGACCTCAACAACTCAGAAAGACATCCATAGACCTGTGTGTATGACAGAGCTCCATGTTACAACAGGACAGTGAAGGGAGCTGGAATTATGGTTATCCCTATAAAAGAGGGTGAAGAGAGATAGTTATTTCATACCATATAAAATCAATCCTAGATTGTTTCTTTTACCACATGGAAGGTTTCGGAACTCCAGAAACTTGTAAAATTTCAATAGAATGGATTTCGAGATGAAGAGGCTTGCTGAACTGTACAAATTTTGTGGATTATTTCTATTTTTAGATATAACTTTTTGTAGCTTAAAGCGTTAGACTTCGCCATTTTCCTTGCTGGGTTGCTGCTAGGTAAATGTTTCTTTTTACTTTTTCTACATATATATATTTTTTCTAATTTTATGAGTAGATCTTTAAACAGAGTGGATTTTATAAGGTAGGTTTATTCTGCCAATTAACCTAGATTTTTTGTTCTGATTTTCTGTTAAGGGAAATCCAGAGGTCTAGTTACTAAAGTAGTTGCTTTTTTTTTTTTTTTTAAATAAACAAGAGTACTTAAATACGGTTAGCTGCATTAATTTTTTATTGTTAAATTTTGGGGGTCTGTTTCAAAAATGTTTATCTCAAGATCTAAAAGACATTGACATCTATGCTCTTTAGAGTTTGAATATTTTGACAGTAAGTGCTTTGAAAAACTAAAATTAATTTATTTATCTATGGGAAAAAAATGCCTTGGTGGCATAGTGGTTAAGTGCTACAGCTGCTAACCAAGAGGTCAGCAGTTCAAATCTGCCACGCTCTCCTTGAAAACTCTATGGGGCAGTTCTACTCTGTCCTATAGGGTCGCTATGAGTCTGAATCGACTCGACGGCAGTGGGTTTGGTTTGGGTATAGGAATAACGGGAACTCTGGTGGCATAGTGGTTAAGTGCTACCGCTTCTTACCAAGAGGTCAGCAGTTCAAATCTGCCAGGTGCTCTTTGGAAACTGTGGGGCAGTTCTCCTCTGCCCCATAGGATCGCTCTGAGTCGGAATCGACTCAATGGCAGCAGGTTTGTTTTTGTTTTGTTTTATAGGAATGATTATATTACCCAGCTCCATTTATTGAATAGACAAGTCTCATCTCGCTGTCTTAACAGGCCACTTCTGGTATGCAGCACAGTTCCGCAAGTATATTGGTTTCTTTCTAGGTCCTCTATTCTGTTACATTGATACATTTGCTTTTTCTTATGCCATTGCCACGTTGTATCAATAACTGTAGTTCTATAAGTCTTGATATCTGATAACACAGGTTATCTTTAAGAGTGTCTTGCTTTTCCTTTACCATGTGCATTTTCTGTACACATTTTGGAGCCCAAGCCCAGGCCCCTTGCGGTCAAGTCCCTTTCGACTCATAGCGTCCCCATAGGGTGCAATAGAACTGCCCCATAGTTTCCAAGGAGCACCTGGTGAATTCAAACTGCCAACCTTTTGGTTAGGAGCAGGAGCATTTAATCACTACTCCCCCAGGGTTTCCACACATTTTAGAGGCAGTATCAAATTCCACAAAATACCCTGGTAAGACTTTGATTGTATTGACATTGGAAGAATAGATCAATTTGGGGAGAATTGACATGATTATGACATTGAGTTGTGTAATTCAGGAACGAGAGTTTCTAAAAGTTTATTTAAGATTTCTATAATTTCTCTTGGTAAAGTTTTAACTTATCTCATGTTTAGAGTCAGTTTATTGGGGTATTTTTCAAAATCATTTTACCAAGTTGTGGAATTTTCCTTCCATTCCAAATTTGTGAAGTCTTTGTCCATTCTAAATGAGTGTTGGTTATTATCCAGTGTTATTTCTTTGTCTATTCAAATGCTCATAATATTGTGTTTTTATTTTAATTTGTTAATATGGTCAATTATATCTATGAATTTTCCAGAATTAAACCATCCAGGTCAACCTGGGATCATTCAGTTTGGTCATAAACCAAAACCCAAACTCTTTGCCATTGAGTCAATTCCAATTCGTAGTGACCCTATAGGACAGAGTCAAACTGCTCCATGGGGTTTCCCAAGCTGTAAATCTATGCAGAAGCAGACTGCCATGTCTCTCCCACACAGAGCAGCTGGTGAGTTTGACCAATCTTTCCATTAGTGTTCAAGCACTTTAACCATTGTACCACCAGGGCTCTTCAATTCGGTCAAAGGGAGTTACACTCGTCCACATTGTAAGATATATCATTTAAGATTTTTGCATCTACATAAGTGAAATTGTGGGTTTTTAAATATTTTTTTAATTATATATTTAACTTTATTCAGTGTTATAATGACCTTCTAAGATGAGTTTCAGGGTAGTATTCATTTTTTGTAATCTGTAAGAGTTTGTACCAAATTTGGATGTATCTCTTCCTTAAAAGTGTGGAAACACCAACCTTTAAGACGATCTGGAACAGAGAGAAGTTGGGTAAAATAAAGGTAGAGAAAACACAATCCTCAAACTAACATTTATTAATTCAAAATATTTGATGTATGCTTCATAGAAGAGGACATAAAGATATAAAAACACTATTCAAAATTAAACTATAGCAAACTACTCCACTCCTTTCAGTGTTGTCTGGTAAAAATAAATGATTCGTCTGGCCCCTGTACATTTAAATAAATTAACTTTGGGTATTTTAGATGAGTCATGCTATACTCAGTTCCCCTGCTTCCTTGTTGCTTTCTTTACTTCATTCCAGGATACTTAGTACAATACTTTGTCCCAATCCCTGAAGCGAAGCATTTCAGATAACATTGCCAGCTTTAGAAGCTGGTTTTCACTTTGTGGTATATTTATAGCAGTTTACTAGGTAATTTTAGGTGTTTCATTAACAAATACATTTTATAATGTATTTGTGTTAGAAAATTCTAACTAGAACATTAAACCCATCATTTCAGAGATGCTAATAAACAAATGTGAGAATGTCTGTTAATCTTTCTTTTTCAGACTGAATATATTACTCACGCAGCGCTGCCTTGATATTCAACACAGCAAAAAGCAGACAGGTTGCGCTCATGTGCTGAAGTGTCGGACACACTGCTCTAGAGGAAACAGAAAAAGTAGTTTAAGTGCATTAGAGTAGGGATGCTGGAGGCTCCTGCAAGCTAGCAATGTTCTTATCTATCATTATAGAAATAATTAAAAAATGTTTAAAACTTACAGAAGCATAGAGGAGTAAGAATACACTTTTTTTCCCTCCTTCCTTCCTTCCTCCCTTCCTCCCTTCCTCCCTTCCTTTCTTTCTCCCTTCCTCCCTTCCTCCCTCCCTTCCTCCCTTCCTTCATTTTTTTCTTTTCTTCCTTTCTTTTTTTACAAAACAAACTAGCTTCTCACTAAAGGATTAGTACACATATGGCTTTGTGACATTGGTTACCTACCCCACCACATGTCAACACTCTCCCTTCTCAGCCTTGGGTTCCCTATTACCAGCTATCCTGTCCACTCCTGCCTTCTAGTCCTTGCCCCTGGGCTGCTGTGTAACCCTTTAGTCTCGTTTTGTTTCATGGGCCTGTCTAATCTTTGCCTGAGGGGTGAACCTCAGGAGTGACTTCATTACTGAGGTAAAAGGGTGTCCGGGTCCATATTCTCAGAGTGTCTTTCTCCAGTCTTTGCCAGGATGGTAAGCCTAGTCTTTTTTTTTTTTTTTTTGTGAGTTAGAATTTTGTTCTACATTTTTCTCCAGCTCTGTCCCAGACCCTCTGTTGTTATCTCTGTCAGAGCAGTCAGTGGTGGTAGCCGGGCACCATCTAGTTGTACTGGTTTCAGTCTAGTGGAGGCCGTGGTAGATGCTGTCCATTAGTCCTTTGAACTAATCTTTCCCTTGTGTCTTTAGTTTTCTTCGTTCTCTCTTGCTCCCGAAGGGGGAGACCAGTGCAGTACCTTAGATGGCAGCTTACAAGCTTTTAAGATTCCCAGACACTACTCACCAAATAGAACATAGAACCTTTTCTTTATAAACTATGTTATGACAACTGAGCTAGATGTTCCCCGAGACCATGGTCCCCACATCCCTCAGCCCAGTAATTCGGTCCCTCACGGAGTTTGGATGTGCCTGTGGAACTTCCATGACCTTGCCTTGTACAAGTTGTGCTGGTTTCCCCAGTATTGTGTACTGTCTGTCTTACACATCGAAGTTACCACTTATTTATTTTCTATTTAGTGTTTTTCTATCCTCACCACTTGTAAACACCAAGGATTGTTTCTTTTTGCGTATAAACCTTTTCATGACTTTTTTTTACAGTAGTGGCCTCATACAATATTTGTCCTTCTGTAATTGACTTATTTCACTCAACATAAAGTCCTCCAAATTCATGCACGCTGTGAGATGCTTCACAGATTCATCGTTGGTCTTTATCATTGCATAATACTCCACTGTGTGCACTATAGTTTATTTATCCATTCATCTGTTGATGAGCATCTAAGTTGTTTCCATCTTTTTGCTGTTGTGAACAATGCTGCAATGAACTTGGATGTTCATGTGTCTATTCTTGTGGCTGCTCTTTTTTTTATATTCCTAGGAGTGTGAATGCTGGATTATACGGTATTTCTATTTCTGGCTTTGGAAGGAAGCACCATATCGTTTTCCAAAATGGTTGTACCATTTCGCATTCCCACCCAGCAGTGCATGAGTTCCCATCTCTCCACAGTTTACACAACATTTATTATTTTCTGTTTTTTTTTTTTTTTAATTCCTGCTAGTAATGCCAGGGCAAGACGGTATTTCATTCTGGTTTTGATTTGCATTTCACTAATGTCTAGTTTTATATTTATTTACGTCTTTGATCCATTTTGAATTAACTTTTGTGTATGGTGTGAGATATATGTCCTGTTTTATTTCTCTGATGACGGACATCTAGTTTTGCTAGCACCATTTGTTAAAAAGACTGACTTTTCCACATTTGTTGGACTTTGGACTCTTCTCAAAGATCAGGTGACCATAGATGGATGGATTTACATCTGGTTCTCAATTCTGTTCCACCGGTCAACGTAACTGTTGTTCTACCAGTACCAGAGTGTTCTGACTACCAGACCCCTCCTACTTTATTTTTCTTTTTCAATAGTATTTTACATATCCAGGTCCTCTTTCCTTTCCACGTAAATTTAATAATTAGTTTTTCCATCTCTTTAAAGAATGTTGTTGGTGTTTGGATCCAGATTGCACTGTGTTTGTAAATTGCTCTGGGTAGAATTGTCATTTTCACAATGTTGAGTCTACCCGTCTATGAGCATAGAACGTTTTCGCATGTATGTAGATCTCTTTAGGTTTGTTGCAGTAGTGTTTTGTAGCTTTCTTTGTATATATCTTTTATACCCCTGGTTAGATTTATTCCTAAGTTATTTATTTTTTTAGGGGCTGTTACAAATTGGGAAACCCTGGTGGTGTAGTGGTTAAGTGCTACGGATGCTAACCAAAGGGTCGATAGTTTGAATCCACCAGGCGCTCCTTGGAAACCCTGTGGGGCAGTTCTACTCTGTCCTATAGGGTTGCTATGAGTCTGAATCGACTCGACGGCACTGGGTTTGGTTTTGGGTGTTTTGTTGTAAATTGTATTTTTTCCTGATTTCTTTTTCATCGTTCTCTTTATTGGTGTATAAGAATTCAACTGATTTTTGTATATCACATATCCTGCTACTCTATTGAATCTTTCTATTAGTTCCAGTATTTTTCTAGTGGAGTCTTTTGGGTTTTCTTTGTATAGTATTTTATCATATGCAAAAAGAGACACTTTTACTTCTTCATTACTAGTTTGAATGCTCTTTATTTTCTTTTCTTTCCTTACTGCTCTTGCTAGAGCTTCCAGCTCAAGTTTAAATAAGAGTGGTGGTAAAAGCCGTCCTTGTCTTGTTCCTGTTTTCAAGAGAAATGTTTTCAGCCCCTTCCCCTTAAGAATGATGTAGGCTGATGGTTTTGTATAGATGCCCTTTATTATGTTGAGGAATTTCCCTTTTATACCTATTTTACTGAGAGTTTTTATCAGCAATAGTTGTTGGACTTTGTTGAATGTCTTTCTGCATCGACTGAGATGATCATGTGATTTTTTTATGTTATTTAAGCAGTGGATTATGTTGATGGATCTTCTAATGTTGAATCATTCTTGCATAACTGGTATGAATCCCAACTGGTCATGGTGTATTTTTTTTTTTTTTTTTAATATATGATGCTGAATTCTATTGGCTAGAATTTTGTTGAGAGTTTTTGCATTTATGTTTATGGGAGATATACCCAGAAAACCCAGTGCTGTAATAGGTTTGTTATTTTCTTTTTTTGTGGTGTCTCACTTGGCTTTGGTATCAGGGTTATTCTGGCTTCATAGAATGAATTTGGAAGTATCCATTCCTTTTCTATGCTTTGAAATAGTAGTACTGGTGTAAGCTCATCTCTGAATGTTTGGTAGAATTCTCCAGTAAAGCCATTTGGGCCACGACTTTTTTCGTTGTTGGGTTTTTTTTTTTTTTTTAATCTCTTCTCTTGTTATGGGTCTGTTCAGATTTTCCACATCATTTTGTGTTAGTTTGTGTAGGTAGTGTGTTTCCAGAAATTTGTCCATTTCCTCTAGGTTTTCATATTTTTTGGAGTATAGTTTTTCCTAATACTCTCTTATGATCTTTTTTACTTCAGTTGGGTCTGTTCTAATGCCCCCCATTTCATTGATTTCGGTTATTTGGGTCCTCTCCTGGTTTTCTTTCATCAATTCGGCCAGTGGTTTGTCGATTTCGTTGACCCTTTCAAAGAACTAACTTTTGGTTTTGTTGATTCTATTGTTTTTCTATTCTCTATTTCATTTCATTCTGCTCTGATCTTTATTTCCTTTCTTCTGGTGGCTGTGGGCTCCTTTTGCTGTTCTTTTTCTATCTGTTTGAGTTGTGTAGGTAATATTTTATTTTTATCCCTTTCTTCTTTGTTGATGTTTGCATCTGTTGCTATAAATCGACCTCTGAGCACTGCCTTTGCAGTGTCCCAAAGGCTTTGATATGAAGTGTTTTCAGTCTCATTTGATTCTAGGAATTTTTGATTCCATCTTTGATTTTTTCTATTACCCAGTGGTTTTTAAGCAGGATGTTATTCAGTTTCTGTGTAACGAATTTTTTTTCCTCCCTCTTCCTATTGTTAATTTGCATTTTGATGGTATTTTAATCAGGGAAGATACTTTGTATTATCTCAGTTTTGGGGATTTTGCTGACTGTTACTTTGTGCTATAAGAAGTGTTCTATTCTGGGGAAGGTTCCATGTGCTTTGGAAAAGAATGTGTACTTTACAGCTGTTGTTTGGAGTGTTCTATATATGCCTCAGAGGTAAAGTTGGCTGTTTTTGTCCTTTCAATCCTCTGTATCTTTGCTGAGTTTCTTTCTAGATGTTCTGGCCTTTACTGGGAGTGGTGTGTTAAAGTCTCCTACTATTATTATAGAACTGTTGATTTCTCTTTTCAGTGCTGTTAGAATTTGTTTTATGTATTTTGGAGCCCTGTCATTGGGCGCATAGATATTTATTATGGGTAAGTATGTCTTCATGATGGATTGTCCTTTTAATCATAGAATGCCATTCTTTGTCTTTTAATGTAGATTTTGTTTTAAAGTCTATTTTATCTAAGATTAGTATTGCCACTTCTGCTTTTTTGGGGGAGGGGTATTTGCTTAATATACATATATTTTTTCCATCCTTTGATTTTTAATACATTAATGTCTTTGTTTTTAAGGTGTGTCTGTTGTAGACAGCATATTGATGAATCCTGTTTTTATTTATTTGATTGATTGATCGATTTTTAAATCCATTCTTTCACTCCCTTTCTTTATGGGTGCATTTAGGCCATTTATGTCAGTGCAAGTATTGATAAATGTGAGTTTATTGCTGTCATTTTGTAGTTTGTTTATTCATTTATTCACTCATCCATGAATTTGTGGTGCTGATGTTTTCTTTGTTCTTCTTGCTCTCCCATGCTGAATTCCTTTTGTTTGTGGGTGTTTTTGTATTTGTTTTTCTCTAGTTTTTGTAGATTATGTGTTTGCTGATGCTTTATGTCTCTCTATTTTGTTGAGTAGGATTGTCAACTTTCTTTATGGTTACCTTGAAATTTATACTTATCTTCCTAAGTTTAAACCAGTCTTTTATTACTTGGCATTTTCTTGCTTTCTTCTCCGTTAGAAAGTTCTATACCTAAACCGTTTACTCCCTGTTTCATTGTTTTGAAGTTGTTGTCATTTACAGATTAACCTCTCTTTTCCCTGTTGTAAATCTTTTAAGTTTGATTAATCCTCAAGTGTTCATTTCCTAGGTTGGTATCTGGCTGGCGTGGCCTTGAGTCCCAGATTCACTCTGTCTTCTGAGGTTGTTGGGTCTCAAAACAAAGGACTCCCTTTAATAATTCTTGTAATTTGCTTTGGTTTTTATATATTCCCTTAATTTCTCTTTGTCTGGAAATGTCCTAATTTCACCATCATATCTGCATGAGAGTTTTGCAGAACATATTATTCTTGGTTGGCCTTTTTTTTTTTTTCTTTCACGGTTTTATGTATATCATCCAATTGCCTTCTTGCCTGCTCAGTCTTACTGTTTCCATTCTGTGTGTGACTTTCGGGTTTCCTTGAGGTGCTCTCAGGATTCTTTCTTTGGTTTTAGCGAGTGTGATTATGATATGCCTTGGTGATTTGCTTTCTGGTACTATCATATATGGGGTTTGTTGAGCTTCTTGCATGGTCAACTTTTTAACTTTCATGATATTAGGGAAGTTTCTGTCAGTAATTATTCAATGGTCTTCTCTGTGTTTTCCATTTTCTCCCCCTGTTCTGGAATCCTGATCACTTGCAAATTTTGGCTTTTGATTGTATCCCACATCATTTTCAGGGTTTCTTCATTTTTTTTTTTTCTGATTTTTCATCAAACACAGTGGTATCCAAGTATTTCTCTTCAATTTTGCTGATCATATCTTCAATTGTTTCAAACCTGCTCCTCAGACCCTGTATGACACTGTCTATTTTTGAAATATTGTTGTTTATCTTTTGGATTGCTGATGGTTATTTTTGTATGATTTCCAGTTGGGAATTTATTTTGGCATTTTGTTCCTGTATTATTTTTCTGACTTATTCCATTGTTTTGTCTACTTTTTTCCATGATTTTGTCTATTTTTTCCTCATTTTTCTCTGCTTTTCCCTTCAACTCTTGAATAGTCCTGAATAGTAGAGATTTGAATTCCCTATCAGGTAATTCCAATGCCTTTTCTTCTGCTGGAAGGTCATCTGGTGTATTATTTTGGACACCAACTGGAACCATTCTTTCCTATTTTTTTATATGTTTTGACAGTGTCTGCTGTCTTTGGGACTTTCAGTAGTTATTTTCTTTCTTTATTGATTGTAGATCTGTTTGTTTCATCCTGCTTTTTGTTTTATTTGGTTAAGTCTGAGCAAGCTGGATGTCATTGTGTGTTGTTTGCTAGTCTGTGGGCACAATACTTCTCATCACCTTGTCCAATGGACAGGGCCAGTCACTCTTCTATGGTGCAGCAGAGCAATTCTAGCGGGTTCCCTGTCTCCTACTGGGAGCTCTGTGAGCTGCTTTCCTGTACTCCCTGTCTGCCATTCTCAAACTGTTGTCCAAGTTGGTGAATCTGTGCTGCATTAGCTGGTAGGGGCCCTCCACTCCACATCTCTCCATCCTCTCTTTTCTCTTATTCCATTTGGTGCTTCATTGAGTTCTCTGTCTCTTCATTTAAAGTTTAGGGTTCCAGGATTGATGTTTGTCTCTGTTTTACTTAGTTTTTTGGGTTGTTGCTGTTGAGGGATGGTATGGGGCTTCTGTCTATAGCACCATGTTGGCTCTGCCTCCAAGAATACACTTTTTAAAAATCAAATGCTTACTGGATAAGAATATCATTTAGAAATACTCTTGATGACAAGGAAAAGAAAATCAAAGTGTGTTAAATTCGTTAATAATGGTTTTCTCTGGGTATTGGCGCTGAAGATGCAGGAGCAAGGAGGAGAGGCCTATACCTTTTTATTATAATTTCTCCTAAACTTTGATGTTTTTGCTAATTGTATGTATTTTAAAATTAAGAAAATAATAGAATGTTATCTTTTCCAATCTAGTTCAAACATATTTTATGTTCTATTGCTGAAAGAATTGTATACCTTGCAATGATAACCAGTATATAACACAAAAATAGAATTATTGTAATATATCAGCCACTTCTTGCAAACCCTATGGGATAGTTCTATTTTATCTGGTGGGGTCACTATGAGTTGGAATTGACTTGAGAGCAACAGTTCTCTTTATGCTGTAATGGTTTCTAAATTCGGTTCTAGGTTCAATGACAAAGATGGGTTTTGTTTGAATTACTTCATCTGAAAAAATCAATTTATCTCACACATAATGGTTTTGTATACTAAAGTTTTACCTGGTGATAACTTCTGGAATGTAATAACTATTCTGGTGGTTCTTCCCACAGTATGTTTCCTTAATGGCATGGATGGATAAGCAAAACCTAACAGTGATAAAGGAATTCATACTAATGGGGATCACAGACCGCCCTGAGCTCCAGGCTCCATTCTTCGGGTTGTTCCTCATCATCTACATGATTTCAGTGGTGGGCAACTTGGGCATGATCATCCTCACCAAGATGGACTCCAGGCTAAAAACACCCATGTACTTTTTTCTCTGGCATCTGGCTTTTATTGATCTTGGACATTCAACTTCTGTGGGACCCAAAATGTTGGTAAATTTTGTAGTGAATCAAAATACAGTCCCCTATAATTGGTGTGCTATACAGCTAGCCTTCTTCATAATGTTTGTTGTTAGTGAACTTTTCATTCTGTCTGCAATGGCCTGTGACCGCTATGTGGCCATCTGTAACCCTCTGCTCTACAAAGTCATTATGTCTCAAAGAGTATGCTGGGGTCTGGTGATAGTTCCCTATCTCTACAGTGCCTTTCTCTCTCTTCTGACCACAATAAAGATTTTTATTTCTTCCTTCTGTGGCTATAATGTCATTAGTCATTTCTACTGTGACAGTCTTCCATTATTAACATTGCTGTGCTCAAGCACACTTGATGTTGAACTGATAATACTAATCTGTTCAGCATTTAATTTAATTTCATCCTTTTTGATAGTTCTTGTGTCCTACATGTCGATCCTGGCAACTATCCTCAGGATGAACTCTGCAGAGGTTAGGTACAAGGCCTTCTCCACATGCTGATCTAACCTGATAATAGTATTTCTGTTATATGGGACTCTATATTCTTTATGTATGTTCAACCCAAATTCAGCCATTCCTTTGACACTGATAAGATGGCCTCTGTATTTTACACTGTGATAATACCTATGCTAAATCCCTTAATATATAGTTTGAGAAACAAAGAGCTAAAAGGTGCCTTGCATAAGATATTGAAAAATTTATGCAAAATTCCTATTTAATGTTGAATGTAGAGTGCATATTCAACAAATTAATTTATAGACAGTTGTTTATTAAAGGTTCTAGGTTTTTAGAAATAAAATGTGTAAAAGGCATGGGATACTAGAAAAATTTCCCATGTCTTCAATTAAAATGTATACATTATAGATGTTGAAGTACTGATTTTCCTTCTGATATCAATGTTGGTTTGGGCTCAAGTTCAGCACATGTGCCTGAATTTGACATCACTGTTGTCACATTGCCAAATATGTATGTTACCATTAAAGTGAAGCCTTTTGTATCCATCTCTCAGTAATAATCTTTTCTAAAAAATTAAATAATAAATTTTTTAAAAAATATATTTTCTTTGTGTCTTACATATCATTTAAACCACAGTGTTTGTACCTTGCTTATATATAGCAAATATTTTAAAAACATCTTTCTTCACAACACTTCAGCTCTGTCTCCCTTATAATAGATGACACCTCAGATTTCTGTTGAAATAAAAGTTAAATATGTTACTAAGCAGAAACAGAAGTGTAACTGTTTTCAAGTGACATGACTGTGTACCTAAAAAACCTAGAATAATGTATCAGCTAAAGAGAAAGAAATAACTTTTCAAGGTTGACAGATATGAGATTAATATATTACAAAAAATAGATTGTTTTGCTATGCACTAGTAACATGTGGAAAAGAATTTAAAAGTATGATTTGCAACAGCACAAAAATAAAAAAAAAATAAGAAATTATCTAATGTAAGATTTGAAGACATCAAGGCTAGAAACTGCAAAATGTTACTGAGTTATTAAAGAAGATATAAAGGCAGAGACATACCATGTCCATGGGTTGAAAGAAATAAATATTATGAAAATGTCAAGTCTTCTTAACTTACCCCATAAATTTAATGCAATTAGAATACAAATTCCAATATATGTGTATGTTTGAGTGTGTGAGTATATATATTTACATATATATAAATATGTGTATATATATATATATATATATATATATATGTATGTATGTCATTGTTAGGTGTTGTCAATTCAGTTCCAACTCATAATGAATTAAAGACGCAAGAAGTTAAAGCAAAGTACTATAATGACGTGCAAAGACCTGCAGTTAGAAAACCATAAAGGAAAAATATACTTGGCCTTTCTGAATCTGAAAGAAATGAAGAAAAAATTCAAGGCTCAACTTGCAATATTGAAGAATTTTATGGGAAAATATTAAACAACAGGACACATCGAAAGAAGATGAAAGGAATACACAGAGTCACTGTATCAAAAATAATTGGTGGATGTTCAACCATTTTAGGAGGTAGCATTTGATCAGGAACTGATGGTACTGAAGGAAGAAGTCCAAGCTGCACTGAAGGCACTGGTGAAAAACAAGGCTCCAGGACTGACAAAACACAGATTGAGATGTCTCAACAAACAGATGCAGAGCTAGAATTGCTTACTTATCCATGCCAAGAAATTTGGAACACAACAACCTGGCCAATTGACTGGAAGAGATCAGTATTTATACCTATTCCCAGGCGAGGTAATCCAACCAAATAGAGAAATTATCAAGCAATATCATTAGTATCACACACAAGTAAAATTTTTCAAACATCTTTCAAAAATGACCACAGCAGTTATCAGCAGGGAACCGCCTGAAATTGAAGCTGGATTCGAAAGAGGATGTGGAACCAGGTGTATCATTGCTGATGTGATCCTGGCTGAAATCAGAGAACACCAAAAGCTGTTTACCTGTGTTTCATTTACTCTGAAAAAGCATTTGACTCTGTGGATCATAAGAAATTATGGATAACATTGTGAAGAATGGGAATTCCAGAACTCTTAATTGTGCTCATGAGGAATCTGTGCATACACCAAGAGGCAGTCATTTGAACAGAACAAGGGGATGATATTGCACGGTTTACAGTCAGGAAAGGTGTGTGGCAGGGTTGTATCTTTCCACCATACCTATTAAGCCTATATGTTGAAGAAATAATCTTAGAAGCTGGGCTATATGAAGAAGAATGGGGCATCAAGTTTGGAGGAAGACTCATTAACAACATAGGCTACACAGATGACACTGCCTTGCTTGTTGTAAGTGAAGAGGACTTGAAGCTCTTACTGATGAAGATAAAAGACTATAGCTTTCAGGATGGATTACATGCCAACATAAAGAAAAGAAAAATCCTCACAGCTAGACCTATAAGCAACATCATGATAAGCGGAGAAAGATTGAAGTTTTCAAGAATTTCATTTTACTTGGATCCACAACCAATGCCCATGGAAGTCACAGTCAAGAAATCAAAAGATGCATTGAACTGGGCAAATCTGTTGAAAAAGGTCTCTTTAAAGTGTTGAAAAGCAAAGATGTCACCTGGAAGACTAAGGTGAACCTTACTCAAGCCATCAATTTTCAATTGCCTCATGTGCATGTGAAAGTTGGACGATTAATAAGGAGTACAGAAGACTGACACCTTTGAATCGTGGTGTTGGTGAAGAATATTGGATATACCATGGACTGCCAAGAGAATGAACATATCTGCCTTGGAAGAAGTACAACCAGAATGTTCCTTAGAAGCAAAGATGGCGTAGAGGCTCAGGAAAAAAGAGGAAGACCCTCAAAGAGATGGAATGACACAGTGGCTGCAACAACGAGCTCACGCATAATGATTGTGAGGATGAAGCAGGACCAGGCAGTGTTTCCTTCTGTTGTACATAAGGCCGCTATGAGTCAGAACTGACTTGATGGTCCATAACCACGACAGCAATAAAAATTGGCAAAACTTATCAATGCTGTTCCACCACATGTCTGTCAGTTTGTTGTACTGTGGCGGCTTGCATGTTGCTGTGATACGGCAAGGTTTGCCACTGGTATATCAAACACCAGCAATGTCATCCATGGCGAACTAGTTTCAGTGGAGCTTCCAGACTAAAACAGACTGGAAAGAAGGACCTTGCAGTGTACTTCTGAGAAAATTAGCCACATAGGGTTTTATCTTATGAATAGCAGTGGAACCTTGATATAGTACTAGAAGATGAGCCCCTCAGGTTGGAAGAGACACAAACGATGACTGGGGAAGAGCTTCCTCCTCAAAGTAGAGTCAACCTTAATGATGTGGATGGAGTCAAGTTTTTGGGGCCCTTCATTTGCTGATGTGGCATGACTCAAAATGAGTAGAAATAACTATAAATATTCACTAATAATCAGAGTGTAGAATGTACGAAGTATGAATCTAGACAAATTGGAAGTCATCAAAAATGAAATTGAATGCATGAACATGGATTTCTGAGGCATTAGTGAGCTGAAATGGACCAGTACTGGCCATTTTGAATCAGAAAATAATAAGGTCTGTTATATCAGGAGGGAAACATTGAAGACGCATATTGTCCCATTCATTGTCAAAAAGGACATTTCAAGATGAATCCTGAAGCACAATGCTGTCAGTGATAGGATAATATGCGTATACCTACAAGGACAACCAGTTAAGACCACTATTATTCAAATTTACCTCCTGTTTCACATGGGGTCACTACGAGTCAGAACTGACTTGATGGCACCTGACAACAACAACAACCTGTTCTATTAGAAGTCAGCATAGTGGTTATATTTCTGGGTTGCTGCTAATGATATTTGTTGCTATTATTAAATGCGGATTCTGGTTAAAAAGATGTATTAAGTATTTAAAAACATATTTATACTGTGTACATACTTCAATAATAAATTAATAGCACCATACCAAAAACAAAACCAAACCAGTTCTCATCAAGTCAATTCCGAACCAGGGAGATCCATGTGTTTCCACGTAGACATGCGTTTCACAGGGTTTTCAGTGGCTGTCGCCTTTCAGAAGCCGATCACCAGGCCTTACCTCTGAAGTATCTCTGGATAGGTTTGAACCACCAACCTATCAGTTAATAGCCCAGTGCTTAATGGTTTGCCCCACCCAGGGACTCCCTCAAAACACCATGAAAATGGAGAAAACACAATTTTCCCTTGTGAATTTTTTTTAAATTATGTACTGGGTAGAATTTATACATGTCTCTGTTGTGTCTTCACAGGTACAATATTTTGATTTTAGATTCCTAGATGGCAGCAGAGTAGGCTTAATCCAGAGAAGTTGTGAAAAGTTACCTAAAATAATCCCCCTCCTATGGGAATATAAAGGTATTTTGTATAATTAGTAGATATCTCATCGGCTTTCTTTGAACCTTTCAAATGCTTTAGGAGTAATTAACAAACTGTATTCCTTCCCCTCAGGGAAACCCTCAAAGGAAGAAAGAAGCCCATAAATTCTCCTTATTGGGCTATGTTAGCTATGCAAGGGAAGCACACAGGGATTCTTCATTAGTGGTGAGTAAGGTAGGCGGCACATATTCCTGTGACTACCCCTCAGAGTTCCAGCGTTTTTTCATGACCCCAACTGCCATTTAACCTCAAACCCACACTAGAGGACTTAGTCACAGGAATTAACAATTCTCTTTGATAACCATACTTTCTGAGGTAGTATGATGTTGGAACCACCTTTACAGTCCTTGAGAAAAGTTAGACATATAATTCCATTTCCTCCACATTTAGTTGATATTCTTCAGATTGTAAAAAAACACCGGCTCAGAAGGTGCAGTTAATATTGTTAACTCCCCTTCCAAATCCCTAAGATTTTCGTGATCCTTTTGGTGTAGTGGTTAAAGGAGTCCACTGCTAACGGAACGGATGGCAGTTCCACCCCACCAGGGGCTCCAAGGGAGAAAGACGTGGCAGTCTGCTTCTGTAGAGGTTTACAGCCTTAGAAATGCTTTGGGGTCACTTCAAGTCAGAATCAACTGAGCGGCAGTGGATTTTGCTTTTTCAGGCCCTCAATTAAGATGTCAGATGTGGTACTGTCATTTGTAGGTAATCGGATTTGTTTTACAATTGTTAACCTCAATTAATAACAGATTACCATATTGTTTTCTGGTTTTATTTAAATTAAAAAAAAAAAAACTAGTAATATTTTGATGATCCTAGCATTTGCTGTTTTTCAAATATATCATGATATTTCATGTATTTCCTGAATTTACCAATATCACCAAGGGATCAAAGACACCGTTTCAGTTGGAGGCATGGCCAAAGCAAAATATTTAAGTGTCCGTTTTACTACATCATGGGTCTCTCACGCCACGTCTGATCAGTAAGAGGACTGCCCCTCCCCCATCCTTCAAAGGCTGGATGGAGTCTTTGAAATGTCATCAAATTATTCCTTAAATGAGTAAGTAAATATATATCTAATGCAGATGAGAAATAAGATTAAACCCTGCACCACTATAGGTTTAAGAAAATAAGAGACCTTGCAAAGTTAAAATCAGCAAAATGTATTATGCTTTAAATCGAGGCATCTTTTTCTCTCATTTATTAGTAGCTCTGGGTCTTTTTTCTCCCTCAAAAATTACTTGCGTATTTAAGTAAATATATTTCAATGCATATTTTCCTTGATACTCGCATTGTGGAAAAAAATTCATTTTCACCTAACTTAGTGTTGGGAGCCCTCAGATGGTGCAAAGGAATTAGTCATTGAAAACCCTATGTGGTACAGCTCTACCGTGACACACGTGGGGTCTCCCTGAGCGACGGTCTACTCCACAGCAAATGGCTGGTCAGCAAAACACCCTGTAAAGGAGAAGTGGTGGTTTAGTGGTAGAATTCTTTACTTCCTTGCAAGTGACCTGGGTTCAATTCCTGGCCAACATACCTCGTGCACAGCCACCAACTGTCCCTCGGTGGAGGCTTGCAGGTTGTCATGGTACCGAACATTTTTCAGCAGAGCTTCCAGACTAAGAACGACTAGGAAGAGAGGCCTAGCAGTTTACTTCTGAAAATCAGCCTGTAGAAACCCTGTAGATCACAACAGTCTGATCCACAATGGCACAGGGAAGGCAGCGTTTCCTTCATTTGTGCTTGGAGTTGGGGCTGACTCCATAGCAGCAAACAACAGCGGCAAAATCTCCACACGGCCTGGTTTTCTAATAACAGTACAAGTCTAAGCACCGTCCGTGAGACGTTCTTCCAGGTTTTGAGAGTCTGGCAAAATGCAGATATATTAAATAATGATAATAATAATAATAATACAGCTTAAAATGTCAGAACCACGTTATCCTCAATAATCATATAAAATAATGTAAATAGTCTTATAAAATCATGTAAAAATGACTTCAGTGCTTTACATAGAACTCGAGAGATGTGACAGAAATGTCATGTGTCTTTTCTCACTTATAGGAAAATGTGTACACTAGCACGGATTTGGAGAAAAAAATCACTTTTTCAGTATGTCATTGATTGTTCTAGATAAAAGTTATACTGCTTTTTTATTGTACTCATTAGGGTAATGTCCTAAATGCATTGTCCCTTGAGAATTATTTTGGTGTTACTGAAACAAGCCAGGAGTCTTGGTGGTACGGTGCTTAAGAAGTCAGCTGCTCACTAAAAGGTTGGCAGTTCACATCCACCAGTCGCTCCTCGGAAACCCTGTGGGGCGGTTCTACTCTATCCTGTAGGTTTCCTGTGAGTCAGAATTGGCAGCCTCTGGTTTTTTTTGTTTGTTTGTTTGTTTTGATTTTTGGATATAAACCATGAAGCATTATATATATAAATAGAAGTGTATATATATATAAACCAAAGCTGTTACCATTGAGTGGATTCCGACTCATGGCAACCTCGTGTATTACAGAGTAGAATTGCTTCATAGCGTTTTCTTGCCCGTAATCTTTACAGAAACAGATTGCTTGACCTTGTCACGTGGTGCCACTGGGTGGTTCAAAGAGGCAAACTTTAGGTGAGTAGTCCATCTCAAACCACTTGCACCACCCAGGAATCCTGTAAAGGTCAGGAAAGTGTATCAGAAGGTCGTGGTCTTGTAACCATTCTCGATGTGAGATAATTGGTTGCCACCTATTATCTGCATGTTTTGAAATGCAAAGAAGAAGAAACACTTGAGACAGGAAGCTGCTAACATGCCAGAAAAAGTCTAGGAGAACTACCATCAAAGGTAGTCCAAGGGGATTCTAGGTGGGGAAACAGAGATTTTCTGTGTAGTGACATTTGAAGTAGAAAGTTGATGACAAAGCCAAAATAAAATATTAGGCATCTTGACTTAAGATAATATACCCATCTCACTGCAATAATAGCACGCCTGGCCCCTACGATCTCTGTATTACATGTTTCCATAGAGAAGTGAGCCTCAAGGCTTAGAAGCATGTCCAAGCATTTTTTTTAGTGAAGGCGAGACTGAGTTTAAAATCAGCACAATTCAAAGTTCAGGGGCTGTCAATCCTTGGAACCCTTAAAAATCAAGTATACGGGTTCTACTTTTAGTGCTGTTGAACTTCCAACACTCCCTAACTCCAGGCTTGGGGATTTCTTTTCTCCTGTCATTCACTGAGGGAAGTTTTCATCCTGATCTGTTCTCATCTCAAAGGTGAATTGGGAAAACTATTTCTGAAGGATGGAAACAGGAGGGTAAGAGACCTTCTTATACCTCACATAAGTGCCAGTTATAATGCACAGGTATAATGCAAAGCATGAATCTACTCAGTCCATAAGGTTTTTTCCATGTATTTGATTCTCTGACACAATGTGATAAAATTATATTCAAGAAGTACAGTTTAAAAAAAAAAAAAATTCAAGGACCATAACAAGCCATATAATACAGGTTTGGGGATTGACATGGAACATCAAATTTGTGGGTATCTTTTCTTAAGTTACGAAAAATTGCTACTTGCTAAAGTAGGATTCTTCAAGGGCTCATTCTGTCTGATTTCAAAGTTTTAATGAGAAAAGGTTTAAGTTGATTTTATTTAAATCATTGATAGCCCTCTATTTCAGAGTTAGTATTTCCCTATCGAGATGGTGCAGTATATTTTACACACTAAAGTGCGGGAACATAAACAAGGGCTCATGTCCCTGTTAACTGTGTTGGATGAGAGGAATATGAGTATTTGTCCCTTTTGCTTTATTGTTTTAAATAATTAGTATGTGTACATGTTTCTGTCATATTAACTCACCCAAAGGCAGCAGGACCCGATGTATTTTTAGGGCCCTTCAAAATTCTCCCTTCCTTCCTCTCTTTCTTTCACTCCCTCCTTTGGATGAGAGCAGAATGCCCTCAATTTCACAGACACATTTACCTTAGTTGAGACTATTTTCTACATTTTATAGAAAACATTTGAAATTGGAGGTTCCATTTGCTTAAGACGATGGCCTTGGGCTTCAGGTCCATTCCCCAAATCCCAGTACCGCCCTGGAATTTTTGCTGCCATGGCCAGCTGCTCGGTTTCTCCATTTCTTCCAATCATAACCAGGGAGGAAAAATAAGGACATCAACTCAGAAAGCCATCCATAGACCTGTGTGTATGACAGAGCTCCATGTTACAACAGGACAGTGAAGGGAGCTGGAAAATATGGTTATCCCTATAAAAGAGGATGAAAAGCGATAGTTAATTCATACTATATAAAATCAACCCTAGATTGTTTCTTTTACCACATGGAAGGTTTCAGAGCTCCAGAAATTTGTAAAATTTTAATAGAATGGGTCTTGAGATGAAGAGGCTTGCCGAACTGTACAAATTTTGTGGATTATTTCTATTTTTAGATATAACTTTTTGTAGTTTAGAGCATTAGGCTTTACCATTTTCCTTCCTGATTTGCTGCTAGGTAAATTTTTTTGTTTTTTTTAACTTTACCTACATGTTTTGTTACTTTTATGTAGATCTTTAAATAGATTGGATTTTATAAGGTAGGGGTATTCTGCCAATTAACCTAGAATTTTTATTCTGATTTTCTGGAATTTTTTTGTTTAGGGAAATCCAGAGGCCTAGTTACTAAAGTGGTTGCATTTTTTTTTTTTTTTTTAAATAAACAGGCGTGCTTGAGTTAAATATGGTTAGCTCTATTAATTTTTTTATTGTTAATTTTTGGGAGTCTGTTTTAAAAATGTTTATCTCAAGATCTAAAAGATATTGACATCTATGCTTTTTAGACTTTGAGTATTTTAACAATAAGTGCTTTGAAAAACTAAAAGTGGTTTATTTATCTGTGGAAAAAAATCCATTTTAACCTTTCTTTAGAAATAATTATATTATCCAGCTCCATTTATTGAATAGACTCGTTTCATCTCCCTGTCTTAACAGGGCACTTCTGGTATGCAGCACAGCTCCAGAAGTATATTGGTTTCTTTCTGGGTTCTCTATTCTGTTACATTGATACACTTGCTTTTTCTTTTGTCATTGCCACATTGTATCAATAACTGTAGTTCTGTAAGTCTTGATATCTGATAAAACAGGTTATCTTTAAGTGTGTCTTGCTTTTCCTTTACCATTTGCATTTTCTATACACATTTTAGAGCCCAAGCCCAGGCCCGTTGCGGTCAAGTCTATTTCGACCTGTAGCGGCCCTATAGGACAGAATAGAACTGCCCCATAGTTTCCAAGGAGCACCTGGTGAATACAACCTGATGACCTTTTTGGTTAGGAGCCGGAGCGTTTAACCACTATGCCACCAGGGTTTCCACACATTTCAGAGGCAGTGTCAAATTGCACAAAATCCCCTGGTAAGAGTTTGATTGTATTGACATTGGAAAAATAGGTCAATTTGGGCAGAATTGACATGATTATGACATAGAGTTGTGTAATTTAGGAACGAGAATTTCCATCAGTTTATTTAAGATTTCTATAATTTCTCTTGGTAAAGTTTTAATTTATCTCATTTTTAGAGTTGGATTATTTGGGCATTTTTCGAAATCATTCCACCAAGTTGTGAAATTTTCCTTCTATTCCAAATTTGTGAAGTCTTTGTCCATTCTAAAGGAATGTTGGTTATTATGCAGTGTTATTTGTCTATTTAAATGCTAATAATATTTTGTTTTTATTTTAATTAGTTAATACGGTCAATTATATTTATGAATTTTCCAGAATTAAATTATCCAGATCAACCTGGGATCATTCAGTTTGGTCATATGCCAAAACCCAGACTCCTTGCCATTGAGTCAATTCCAACTCATAGTGACCCTATAGGACAGAGTCAAACTGCCCCGTAAGGTTTCCCGGGCGGTAAATCTACACAGGAGCAGACGGCCATGTCTTTCTCCCACAGAGCAGCTGGTGAGTTCCACCAATCTTTCATTAGTGTTCAAGTACTGTAACCACTGTACCACCAGGGCTCTTCAGTTTGGTCAGAGGGAGTTACTTTCTTCCACACTGTAAAGTCTGTAATATTGTATAAGATTTTTGCACCTACATAATTGAAATTGTGGACCTTTAAATATTTTTAATTATATATTTAATTTTATTCAGTGTTATAATGACCTTTTAACATGAGTTTCAGAGTAGTATTTGTTTTTTCTAATCTGCATAGTTTCTACCAAATTTGGATAGATCTCTTCCTTAAAAACACAGAAGTACCTGTCTTTAAAACAATGTGAAATAGAAGTTGGGAAAATAAAGGTCGAGGAAACACAATTCTCAAACTAAATTTATTAATTGAAACTATTTGATGTATAGTTAATAGAAGAGGAGATAAAGATATGAACCTAGTATCCAAAATTAAATTATAAGAAACTATTACTCTACTCCTTTCAGTATTCTCTGGTAAAAATAAAGGATTCATCTCGTCCACGTACCTTTAAATGAGTAAACCTTGGGCATTTTCAATGAGGCAGGCAATATTCAGTTCCCCTGCTTCCTTGCTGCTTTCTTTACTTCATACCAGGATACTACATACAGTACTGTGTCCCAATCCCTGAAGCATTTCAGATAGCACTGCCAGCTTTAGAACCTTGTTTTCACTTTGTGGTATATTTATAGCAATTTACTAGATAATTTTAGCTGTTGTGTTATCAAATACATTTTATGAAGTTGTATTTGTGTTAGAGAATTCTAACTAGAGATGTTAATATTTAGATCAAAGCAAATGTGAGAATATCTGTTCATCTTTCTTTTTCAGACTGAATACATTACTCATGCAGCACTGACATGATATTCAACATACTGAAAACCAGAAAGGTGGTACTCATTTCCTGAAGTGTGGGATACGCTGCTCTAGAGGAAAGGAAAAATGAAAAAAGTGGTTTAAGTGCATTAGAGTAGGCATGCTGGAGACTCCCGCAAGCTAGCAAACTTATCTATCGTTATATATATACGTAAAAAAAGGTTAAAACGTATAGAAGCTTAGAGGAGTAAGAATACTCTTTTTTTTTTTTTACAGAACAAGTTAGCTTCTCACTAAAGGGTGAGCACACATATTGTTTTGTGACATTGGTTACCAAACCCAAGGTATGTCAACACTCTCTCTTCTAGGCCTTGTGTTCCCTATCACCAGCTTTCCTGTCTTCTTCTGCCTTATACTCCTTGCCTCTGAGCTAGCGTGCCCCTTTAGTCTCCTTTTGTTTTATGAGTCTGTCTCATCATCTGCTAAAGGGTGAACTTCAGGAGTGACTTCATCACTGAGCTAAGATGGTGTCCAGAGGCCATACCCTAAGGTGTTTCTCCAATATCTGCCAGTCCAGTAAGTCTGTTCTTTTTTGTGTGAGTTAGAATTTTGTTCTATGTTTTTCTCCAGCTCTGTCTGGGACCCTTTATTGTGATCCCTGTCAGAGCAGTCAGTGGTGGTAGCTGGGCACCACCTAGCTGGACTGGACTGGCTCTGGTGGAGGTTGTGGCAGTTGTGGTTCATTAGTCCTTTGGACTAACCTTCACCTTGTGTCTTTAGTTTTCTTCCTTCTCCCTTGCTCCCAATGGGGTGGACCAGCATAGGACCTTAGACGGCCACTCATAAGATTTTAAGATCCCCAGATGCTACTCACCAAAGTAGAATGTAGAACATTTTCATTATAAACTGTGTCATGACAATTGAGCTAGATGTTCCCCGAGACCACGGTCCCCACAGCCCTCAGCCCAGTAATTGGATCCCTCAGGGAGTTTGAATGTGCCTGTGGAACTTCCGTGACCTTGCCTTATACAAGTTGTGCTGGCTTCCCCAGTATTGTGTACTGTCTTACCCTTCACCGAAGTTACCACTTAGCTATTTTCTATTTAGTGTTTTTCCATCCGCACCACTTTTAACCATCAAGGATTGTTTCTTTTTGTGTGTAAAGCTTTTCATGAGTTTTTATAGTAGTGGTCTCATACAATATTTGTCCTTTTGTAATTGACTTATTTCACTCAGCATAATGCCCTCCAGATTCCTGCATGTTGTGAGATGCTTTGTGGATTCATCATTGTTTCTTATCATTGCATAGTACTCCATTGTGTGTATGTACTGTGCTTTATTCATTCATGTGTTGATGGACATCTAGGCTGTTTCCATCTTTTTGCTATTGTGAAAAATGTTGCAATGAACATGGGTGTGCATGTGTCTATTCATATGACTGCTCTTATTTCTCTAGATATATTCTTAGGAGTGGGATTGCTGGATCATGTGGTACACCTATCTTTGTAAGGAAGCATCATATCATTTTTCAAAATGGTTGTACCATTTTGCATTCCCAATAGCAGTGCATAAGAGTTACAATTGCTCCTCAGCTTCCCTAATATTTGTTATTTTCTGTTTTTTTGGTTCTTGCCAGTAATGTCAGGGCAAGATGGTATTTCATCGTGGTTTCAATTTGCATTTCTCTAATGTCTAGTGATCTTGAGCATTTCCTCATGTGTCTGCTAGCTGCTGGAATGTCTTCTTGAGTGAAGTGTCTATTCAATTCCTTTGCCCATTTTTTAATTAGATGATTTGTCTTTGTGTTGTAGAGGTGTTGGATTTTCCTGTAGCTTGCAGAGATTAGACCTTCATCGTATTTGTAATAATCAAAAAAATATTTTTCCAGGCTGTGGGAAATTCCACTTGGTCATGGTGTATTATTTTTTTGATATGATGTTGAATCCTCTTGGCTAGAATTTTGTTGAGAGTTTTTGCATCTATATTAATGTGAGATGTCAGTTTGTAATTTGCTTCTTTTGTGGTGTCTTTGCTTTGGTTTTGGCGTCAGGGTTATCCTGGTTTCATAAAATGAATTTGGAAGCATCCCTTCCTTTTCTATGTTCTGAAATAGTAGTACTGGTGTAAGCTCATCTCTGAATGTTTGGTAGAATTCTCCAATGCAGCCATCTGGGCCAGGACTTTTCGGTTGAGACTTTTTTTGTTGTTGTTGTTTTGTTTCTTACCTTTCAGTCTCTTGTTATGGGTCTGTTCATATTTTCCACATCATTTTGCATTAGTTTGGGTAGGTATTGTGTTTCTAGAAATTTGTCCATTTACTCTAGCTTTTCAAATTTGTTAGAGTATAGTTTTTCATAATACACTGTTATAATCCTTTTTATTTCAGTTGGGTCTGTTGTAATGTCCCCATTTCATGTCTTATTTGGGTTATTTGAGTCCTCTCCTGTTTTTCCCTTTTTTCCAATTTGGTCCGTGGTTTGTGGATTTTTTTTTTGACCCTTTCAAAGAACCAAATTTGGTTTTGCTGATTCTTTCTATTCTTTTATTTCATTTATTTCTGCTATGAATTTTATTATTTCTGTTCTGGTGGCTGTGGGATCTGTTTCTTTTCTTTTCTTTCTTTTTTTTTTTTTTGCTGTTCTCTTTATATTTTTTCAAGTTGTATAGCAAATATTTTGATTTTGTCCCTTTCTTCTTTTATTGATGTTTGCATCTATTCCTGTACATTGACCTCTGAGCACTGCCTTTGCTGTGTCCCTCAAGTTTTGGTATGATGTGTTTTCATTCTCATTTGATTCTATAAATTTTAGTTCCCATCTTTGCTTTCTTTTATAACCCAGTGGTTTTTAAGCAGGTTGTTATTCAGGATGTTATTTAGTTTCCATGTAATTGATTTTTTTTTCCTTCCTCTTACTGTTTTTAATTTCTACTTTAATGGCATTGTGATCAGAGAAGATACTTTATAATAATCTCAATTTTTTGGAATTTGTTAAGTGTTACTTTGTGCCCTAAGATGTGGCCTATTCTGAAGAACGTTCCATGTGTGTTTGAAAGGAATGTGTATTTTGCAGCTGTTGGATGGAGTGTTCTCTATATGTCTACATGATCAAGTTGGCTGATTGTGTCCTTTAGATCTCCTGTCTTTGTTGAGATTTTTCCTAGATGCTTTGTCCTTTACTGAGAGTGGTGTGTTGAAATGTATTACTATTATTGTAGAACTGTCAATTTCTCTTTTCAGCTCTGTTAGAGTTTGTTTTATGTATTTTGGAGCCCTGTCGTTGGGTGCATAGATATTTGTTACGGTTATGTCTTCATGATGGATTGTTCCTTTAATCATTATATACTGCCATTCTTTCTTTTATGGTAGATTTGTTTTAAAGTCTGTTTTATCTGAGATGAGTTTTGTCATTCCATTTTTTTATTTTATTTTTAATTTTTCTGGGGGCGGGGGGTAACTCTTTTCTTAATATGTTTTTTCAGTCCTTTGATTTTTAATAAATTTATGTCTTTGTTTCTAAGATAGGTCTCTTTTAGACAGCATATTGTTCTTTTTATTTTTTAAACCAGGCTTTCACTTTCTGTCTCTTTATGGGTCCATTTAGGCCATCTATGTTCATTATAAGTATTGATAGATGTGAATTTATTGCTGTCATTTTGTAGCTTTTTTTTGGTGGTGCTGATGTTTGCTTTGTTCCTCTTTCTCTCCTGTGCTGAATTCCTTTGTGTGTGTGTGTGTGTGTGTGTGTGTGTGTTTTATTATTTCTTTTGTTTTTGTAGATTTTGTGTTTACTGAAGCTTTATGTTTTTCCTCTTTTTTTTGGTGAATAGGTTTGTTAGTTTTCTTTGTGGTTGCCTTGAAACTTACCCTTATCTTCCTAAGTTTCAACCAGTCTTTAATACCTTGGTATTGCCTTGCCTTCTTCTCCATAAAAAGTTCTATACCTACACCATTTATTCCCTCTTTCACTGTTCTGAAGTTTTTGTCATTGTCTCTTGTTCCTGTTATAAATCTTTTAGGTTTGTTTAATCCTCAAGTGTTCATTTCCTAGGTTGGAATCTAGGTCTTGAGTCCTAAATTCATGCTGTCTTCTGACGTTGGTTGTCCTCAAACTGACAGATTCCCTTTAATAATTCTTGTAATTTGATTTGCTTTTTACATATTCCCTTAATTCCTGTTTATCTGGAAATGTCCTAATTTCACCATCATATCTGAACGAGAGTTTGGCAGAATGTATTATTCTTCTTGGCATTTTTTTTCTTTCAAGGATTTATGTATAACATCCAGCTTCCTTCTTCCTTACATGGTTTCTGCTGAGTAATCAGAGCTTAATCATATTGTCTCCATACTGTGACTTTTCAGTTATCTCGAGGTGCTCTCAGGATTCTTTCTTTGTCTTTAGTTTTAGTGAGTATGATTATGATATGCCTTGGTGATTTTCTTTTTGGCTCTATCCTATGTGGGGTTTGTTTAGCTTCCTGAATGGTCAGCTTTTCATCTTTCATGATATTAGGGAAGTTTCTGTCAGCAATTCTTCAATGATCCTCTCTGGGTTTTCTGTTTTCTTCACCTGTTGTGGAACTCCGATCAGTCATAAATTTTTGCTTTTTACTGAATCTCACATCATTCTTGGCAGTTTCTTCATTTTTCTTTGTTCTTTTTTCTGATTTTCTTCAAACACAGTGGTATCCAAATATTTGTCTTCAGTTTCACTGATCATATCTTCCATTGTTTCAAACCTATCCCTCAGACCGTCTATGACACTGTCCATTTCTGAAATCTTGTTTTTTATCTTCTAAATTTCTAATTGCTGTTTTTGTATAATTTCTAGTTGTGAATTTATTTTGGCATTTTGGTCCTGTATTGTTTTTCTGAATTCTTCCATTGTTTTGCCTGTCTTTTCCATGATTTTGTCTATTTTTTTTTACTCATTTTTCTCTGCTTTTGCCTTCAACTCTCAGATAGCTCTGAATATGAGAGATTTGAAGTCCCTATGAAGTAGTTCCAGTGCCTTTTCTTCTGCTGAAAGGTCATCTGGTGTTTTATTTTGGACACCTACTGGAACAATTCTGTCCATTTTTTTTTTTAATGTGTTTTGATATTTTCTGTTGTCTTCAGGGCTTTCAGTATTTTCTTTCTTTATTAATTGTAGATTTGTTTGTTTTGTTCTGCTTTTTGTTTTAATTAGTTATATCTAGGATATAGGCTGTCCTTCTTTGTTGTTTGCTTATCTGTGGGCACAATATTTCTTACCATGTTGTCCAATGGGCATGGCTAGTTGCTCAGCTGTGTTGCAGTTATGGTACTCTGCCTTTTGCTGGGAGCTCCATGAAGTTGTTCTCCTGCACTCCCTGTCCACTGATCTTGAAAAGTTGTCCAAGATAGAGAATCTGTGCTGCATTAGCTGAAAGCAGATCTCCATTTTATATCTCTCCTTGCTATTATCTCGCAGTTTCTTATTACATCTGGTGCTTTGTTGATTTCTTTGACTCTTCATTTGATGCACAGGGCTCTGGATTGATGTTTGTCCCTGTTTTACTTAGTTTTTTTTGTGTTTTTGATGTTAAGGAATGATGTGGTGCATCTGTCTATAGCATCATGTTGGCCCCACCTCCAAGGATATACTTTTTAAAAATCAAATAGTTAGTGGATAAGAATATCATTTAGAAATATTGTTGATCACAAGGAAAAGAAAATCAAATTCTGCTAAATGAATTAGTAATGGTTTTCTCTGGATATTGGGGCTAAAGATGCAGGAACAAACAGCAGAGGCCTATACATTTTTATTATACTTCCTTCTAAACTTTGATGTTTTTACTAATTATATGTATTTTAAAATTTTAAAAATTAATAGATTATTAGCTTTTCCAATCTAGTCCAAACATATCTTATGTTCTATTGCTAACAGAACTGTATACCTTGCAATGATAACCAGTATATAACACAAAAATAAAATTATTTTAACATGTCAACACTCCTTGCAAACCCTATGTGATAGTTCTACTCTATCTGGTAGGGCCACTATGAGTTGGAACCAAATCTACAGCAACAGTTTTCTTTATGCTATAACAGTTTCTAAATTTATTTCTAGGATCAATGACAAAGATGGGTTTTGTTTGAATTACTTCATCTGAAAAAATCAATTTATCTCACACATAATGGCTTTGTATACTGAAGTTTTACCTTGTGATAACTTCTGAAACTTAATAACTATTCTGATGGTTCTTCCCACAGTAAACTTCCTTAATGGCATGGATGGATAAGCAAAACCTAACAATGATAAAGGAATTCATACTAATGGGGATCACAGACCGCCCTGAGCTCCAGGCTCCATTCTTTGGGTTGTTCCTCATCATCTATGTGATCTCAGTGGTGGGCAACTTGGGCATGATCATCCTCACCAAGATGGACTCCAGGCTAAAAACACCCATGTACTTTTTTCTCAGACATCTGGCTTTTACTGATCTTGGATATTCAACTGCTGTGGGGCCCAAAATGTTGGTAAATTTTATACAGAATCAAAATACAATCCCTTATATTTGGTGTGCTATACAGCTAGCCTTCTTCATAATGTTCATCATTAGTGAACTTTTCATTCTGTCTGCAATGGCCTATGACCGCTATGTGGCCATCTGTAACCCTCTGCTCTACAAAGTCATCATGTCTCAAAGAGTATGCTGGGGCCTGGTGATAGTTTCCTATCTCTACAGTGCCTTTCTCTCTCTTCTGACCACAATAAAGATTTTTATTTCTTCCTTCTGTGGCTATAATGTCATTAGTCATTTCTACTGTGACAGTCTTCCATTATTAACATTGCTGTGCTCAAGCACACTTGATGTTGAACTGATATTACTGATCGGTTCAGCATTTAATTTGGTTTCATCCCTTCTGATAGTTCTTGTGTCCTACATGTTGATCCTTGCAGCTATCCTTAGGATGAACTCTGCAGAGGGGAGGTACAAGGCCTTCTCTACGTGTGGTTCTCACCTGATAGTAGTATTTGTGTTATACGGGACTCTATTCTTTATGTATGTTCAACCCAAATCCAGCCATTCCTTTGATACCGATAAGATGGCCTCTGTATTTTACACTGTGGTAATACCTATGCTGAATCCCTTAATATATAGTTTGAGGAACAAAGAGGTAAAAGGTGCTTTGCATAGGATATTGAAAAATTTATCCAAAATTCCTATTTAAAGTTGAATGTAGAGTGCAGATTCAACAAATTAAGTTATAGACAGTTGTTTATTATAGCTTCTAGGTTTTTAGAAATAAAACGTGTAAAAGGCATGGGAAACTAGAAAAATTTCCCCTGTTTTCAATCAAAATTTATGCCTTATAGATGTTGAAGTACTGATTATCCTTCTGGTATCAATGTTGGTTTGGGCTCAAGTTCAGTACATGTGCCTGAATTTGACATCACTGTTGTCACATTGCCAAATATGTATGTTACCATTAAATAGAAGCCTTTTGTATGCATCTCTTAGTAAACAATCTTTTTTTTTAATTTAAATATTAAATAAAAAATGTGTTTTCTTTGTGTCTTACATATCATTTAAACCACAGTGTTTGTACCATGCTTATATACAGCGATGAGAACTATTTAAAAAATGTCTTTCTTCACACTTCAAATCTGTCTCCCTTTATAGTGGGTGATATTTGAGATTTCTTTTGAAATAAAATGTGTATGTTTGACAAATCAGAAATAGCAGTGTAAATGTTTTCAAGTGACATGACTGTGTGTATAAAAAATCCAGAATAATTTATCAACTGAAGAGAAAGAAATAACTTTTCAAGGTTGATGGAGATGAGATTAATATATTAGAAAAAAAAAATTGTTTTGCTATGTACTTGTAACATGTGGAAACAAATTTAATTACTATTTGCAATAGCACAAAAATAAAAAAAATGCAACAGGAATTATCTAATGAAAGATTTAGAAGACATGAAGGCTACAAACTACAAAAAGTTACTTTGTTTTTAAAGGTGACATAAAGTTAGAGAAATACTATGTCCATGGGTGGAAAGAAATAAATGTCATGAAGATGTCAAGTGTTCTTAAATTACCCCATAAAATTAATGCAATTACAATACAAATTCCAATATATGTGTATGTATGTATATACACATATATATCTACATGTGCAAAGACCTGGAGTTAGAAACCCAAAAAGAAAGAACATGCTTGGCCTTTCGCAAGCTGAAAGAAATGAAGAAAAAATTCAAGGCTCAACTTGCAATATTGAAGAATTCTCTGGGGAAAATATTAAACAACAGGAAACATCCAAAGAAGATGGAAAGAATACACACTCACTGTATCAAAAATAATTGGTAGATGTTCAACCACTTCAGGAGGTAGCATTTGATCAGGGACTGATGGTAATGAAGGAAGAAGTCCAAGCTTCACTGAAGGGACTGGTGAAAAACAAGGTTCCAGGACTGACAAGACACCAATTGAAATGTCTCAACAAAGAGATGTAGTGTTAGAATTGCTCATTCGTGTATGTCAAGAAATTTAGAAGACAACTACCTGGTCAATTGACTGGAAGAGATCCATATTTATGCCTATTCCCAAGAAAGGTGATCCAACCAAATAGAGAAATTATCAAGCAATATCGTAAATATCACACACAAGTAAAATTTTTCTGAAGATCATTCAAAAATGACTGTAGCAGTTATCAACAGGGAACTGCCTGAAATTGAAGCTGGATACAGAAGAGGACATGGAACCAGGTATATCGTTGCTGATGTGAGATATATCCTGGCTGAAAGCAGAGAATACCAAAATGATGTTCACCTGTGTTTCATTAACTCTGCGAAAGCATTCTATTGTGTGGATCATAACAAATTATGGATAATATTGTAAAGAATAGGAATTCTAGAACACTTAATTGTGCTCATGAGAAACCTGTGAATACACCAAGAGGCAGTCATTTGTACAGAACAAGGGGATGATATTGCATGGTTTAAAGTCAAGAAAGATGTGTATCAGGGTAGTATTTTTTTGCCATACTTATTCAATCTGCATGTTGAGCAAATAATCTGAGAAGATGGACTATATGAAGAAGAATGGGGCCTCAAGATTGGAGGAAGACTCATTAACAACATAGGCTACACAGATGACACAGCCTGGCTTGTTGTAAGTGAAGAGGACTTGAAGCACTTACTGATGAAGATAAAAGACTACAACTTTCAGTATGGATTACACGTCAACATAAAGAAAAGAAAAATCCTAACAGCTAGACCTTTAAGCAACATCATGATATGTGGAAAAAGATTGAAGTTTTCAAGAATTTCATTTTACTTGGATCCACAACCAATGCCCATGGAAGTAGCAGCCAAGAAATCAAAAGATGCATTGAATTGGGCAAATTTGTTTCAAAAGATCTCTTTAAAATGTTGGAAAGCAAAGATGTCACCTTGAAGACTAAGGTGAACCTTACCCAAGCCTCAGTTTTTCAATTGCCTCATATGCATGTGAAGTTTGGATGATGAATAAGGAATACCGAAGAAGAATTGATGCCTTTGAATTGTGGTGTTGGTGAAGAATATTGGATGTATCATGGGCTGGCAAAAGAATGAACACATCTGCCTTGGAAGAAGTACAACCAGAATGTTCCTCAAAGCAGCGAAGGAAAGAGGGCTTCTCACATACTTTGAACATGCTATCAGGAGGGATCAGTCCCTGGAGAAGGACATGATACTTGGTAAAGAAGAGGGTCAGGAAAAAAGAGGAAGACCCTCAAGGAGTTGGAATGACACAGTGGCTGCAACAACGAGCTCACGCATAATGATTGTGAGGATGAAGCAGGACCAGGCAGTGTTTCCTTCTGTTGTACATAAGGCCGCTATGAGTCAGAACTGACTTGATGGTCCATAACCACAACAGCAATAAAAATTGGCAAAACTTATCAATGCTGTTCCACCACATGTCTGTCAGTTTGTTGTATTGTGGTGGCTTGCATGTTGCTGTGATACGGGAAGGTTTGCCACTGGTATATCAAACACCAGCAACGTCATCCACGGCGAACTAGTTTCAGTGGGTTTTCAGACTAAGACAGACTAGGAAGAAGGACCTTGCAGTGTACTTCTGAGAAAATTAGCCACATAGGGTTTTATGTTATGAATAGCAGTGGAACATTGACTGGTACAGTGCCAGAAGATGAGCCCGTCAGCTTGGAAGGCACAGGAAACATGATCGGGGAGGAGCTGCCTCTTCAAAGTTGAGTCGACCTTAATGATGTGGATGGAGTCAAGTTTTGGGGGCCCTTCATTTGCTGATGTGGCATGACTCAAAATGAGTAGAAGTAGCTACAAATATTCATTAATCATCAGAGTGTGAAATGTACAAAGTATAAATCTAGGAAACTTGGAAGTCATCAAAATGAAATGGAACACATGAACATTAATATCTGAGGCATTAGAGAGCTAAAATGAACTGGTACTGGCCATTTTGAATCAAACAATCATAATAGTCTTTTATACCAGGAATGAAACATTGAAGAGGCATGTCGTCCCATTCATTGTCAAAAAGAACATTTCAAGATGAATCCTTAAGTACAATGCTGTCAGTGATAGGATAATATCCGTTGCCTACAAGGACAACCAATTAAAATGACTATTACTCAAATTTACCTTCTGTCGTACATAGGGTCACTATGAGTCAGAACTGACTTGATGGCACCTAACAACAACAACATGTCAGCATGGTGGTTATATTTCTGGGATCTTGCTAATTTTTTATGTTGCTGTTATTAAATGTGGATTCTGGTTAAAAAGATGTATTAAGTTTTTAAAAATATATTTATAGTGAGTGCATCTTTACATGTGTGTTATATTTCAATAATAAATTAATACCACCATACTAAAAACAAAAACAAACCAATTCTCATCAAGTCAGTTCCGACTCAGGAAGATGTCATGCGTTTCGAAGAAGAGACTCATTTCACAGGGTTTTCAGTGGCTGTCGCCTTTCAGGAGCAGATCACCAGGCCTTACTTCTGAAGTGTCTCTGGATAGGTTTGAACCACCAGCCTATCAGTTAACAGCCCAGTGCTTAATGGTTTGCGCCACCCAGGGACCCCCTCAACACACCATGAAAATGGAAAAAACAGCTACACATACAGATCTATAATTTTTCCTTGTGAAATTTTTACAATTATGCAGTGGGTAGAATTTATACATGTCTCTATGTTGTGTCCTCACAGGTACAATATTTTGATTTTAGATTGCTAGATGGCAGCAGAGTAGGCTTAACCCAGAGAAGTTGTGAAAAGTTACCTAAAGTAAAGGTATTTTGCATAATTAGCAGATATCCCATTGGCTTTGTTTGAAACTTTCAAATGCTTCAGGCATAATTAACAAATTGCACTCCTTCTCCTCAGGGAGAGTCTCAAAGGAAGAAAGAAGCCCATAAATTCTCCTTTTGGGTTATGTTAGGGAGGCAAGGGAAGCACACACAGATTCTTCATTAGTGGTGAGTAGGTGACACATTTTCCTGTGACCACCCCTCAGAGTTCCAGTGTTTTTTTATGACCCCAACTGCCATTTAACCTAATACCCACACTAGAGGACTTAATCACAGGAATTAACGAACTTCTTTGATAATCACAATTTCTGAGGTAGTTCGATATTGCAGCCACCTTTATAGTCTTTGAGGAAAATTAGACTTAACTCCATTACCTTTATGGTTAGTTGATATTCTTTAGATAGTAAAACAAATGCAGTTAATGCTGTTAGGAAACGTCCCATTGAAATCCTTACGTTTTTTATGATCTTTTTGGCATAGTGGTTTAAGGGATGGACTGCTAACCGAAAGGATGGAGGGTCGAAACCACTAGAGGATCCATGAGAGGAAGATGTGGCAGTCTGCTTCTGTAGAGCTTTACAGCCTTGGAAACCCTATGGGCTCACTATTTGTCAGAGTCAACTTGATGGCAGTGGGTTTTTCTATCATTTGGGCCCTCAACTAAATGTCAAATATGATATTGTCATTGGTAGGTAAACAGATATGTTTCAGAATTTGTCACCTGAATTCATAATAGATTCCCATAGTGTTTTTGGGTTTCTTGTAACTTAAAAAAAAGTAATATTTTCTATGATCCTAACATTTGCTTATTTCATATATTTCCTGAATTTACCAATATCACTAAGGGATCAAAGTCATGTGCAATATACAAATTTTTAGTTGGAGGCATGGCCAAAGTAAAATATTAAGGTGTCTGTTTTACTACATCATGCCTCCCTCTCATCATGTTTAATCAGTAAGAGGACTGCCCCTCCGCCATCCTCCAAAAGCTGGATGGAGTCTTTGAAATGTCATTAAATTACTCTTTGAATGAGTAAATACACACCTAATACAGATCAGAAATAAGATTAAACTCTGCACAACTATAGGTTTAAGAAAATAAGATACCTTGCAAAATTAAAAAGCAGCAAAATATGTTATGCTTTAAATCAAGGTGTCTTTTTCTCTCATTTATTGGTAGCTCTTGGTCTTTTCTTGGTCTTAGTTCTCTTATTTCCCCCTATAAAATTACTTGCATACTTAAGTGGGTATACTTAAATGCATATTTTTCTTGATATCTCATTGCAGAAATACATTTGTTGTCACCTAACTTAGTGTTGGGAGTCTTTGGGTGGTGCAGAGAAATTAGTCATTGAAAATCCTATGGGTTGTTGTTGTTGTTAGCAACCTTATGTACAACAGAATGAAACACTGCCTGGGCCTGCACAGTCCTGACAATCGTTGTTAGACTTGACCACATTGTTGCAGCCACTGTGTCAATCCATCTCCTTGAGGGTCTTCCTCTTTTCCTCTGACCCTGGGACTTTACCACGAATAATGTCCTTCTCCAGGGACTGAGCCCTCCTGACAACATGTCCAAAGTATGTAAGACGCAGCCTTACCATGCTTGCATCTAAGGACCATTCTGGTTGTACTTCTTCCAAGACAGATTTTTTCCTTCTTTTGCCAGTCCATGGTATATTCAATATTCTTCCCCGATACCACAATTCAAAGGCGTCAATTCTTCCTCAGTCTTCCTTTTTCATTGTCCTGCTTTTGCATGCATATGATGCAATTGAAAATACCATGGCATGGGTCAGACACACTTTAGTCTTCAGGTGACATCCTTGCTTTTCAACACTTTAAAGAGGCCCTTTGCAGCAGATTTGCCCAATGCATTGCATCTTTGATTTCTCGACTGCTGCTTCTATGGGTGTTGATTGTGGATCCAAGTAAAATGAAATCATTGATAACTTCAATTTTTTCTCCTATGTAGCACAGCTGTATTATGACACACTTGGGGTCTCCATGAATGCTAGTCTACTTGACAGCAACTGCTTGGTCATCAAAACACTCTGTAAATGGAGAAGTGGTGGTTCAGTGGTGGAATGTTTGACTTTCACGTGAGTGATCTGGTTTCAGTTCCTACCCAATGGACCTCATGCACAGCTACCAACCAGCTGTCCCTCTGTAGAGGCTTGAAGGTTACTATGATACTGAACACTTTTCAGCAGAGCTTCCAGACTAAGACTGACTAGGAAGAGAGGCCTGGCAACCTACTTCTGAAAACCACCCATTAAGAACACTGTAGATCACAATTGTCCATTCCACAATGGTGCAGGTGTGGCAGTGTTTCATTCCTTTGTGCATGGAATCCATGCACAATCCATGGCAGCTAACACCAACAGTTCTACCCATGGCCTGGTTTTATAATAAAGGTACAATTCTAAGCGCTCCCTGCAGGGTTTTTTTTTTTTCCCCATGTTTTGAGAGTGTGACAAAATAAAGATTAAAAAAAAAAAATCAGGTTTAAAATATCAGAACCAGATTATCTTCTATAATCGTATAAAGTAATGTAAATAATCATATAACACCATATAAAAATACTTTAGTGCTTCACTTAGAACTTTAAAGATGTGACAGAAATGTCATATATCTTTTCTCACTTATAGGAAAATTTGTATACTAGCATGGATTTAAAAAAGAGCACACTTTTTTTTTTTTTTTAATTAACTTTTATTGAGCTTCAAGTGAACGTTTGCAATTCCAGTCAGTCTGTCACATATAAGTTTACATACATCTTACTCCGTACTCCCACTTTCTCTCCCCCTAATGGGTCAGCCCTTCCAGTCTCTCCTTTCGTGACAATTTTGCCAGCTTCCAACTCTCTCTGTCCTCCTATCCCCCCTCCAGACATGAGATGCCAACACAGTCTCAAGTGTCCACCTGATATTATTAGCTCACTCTTCATCAGCATCTCTCTCCCACCCACTGTCCAGTCCCTTTCATGTCTGATGAATTGTCTTCGGGGGTGGTTCCCGTCCTGTACCAACAGAAGGTTTGGGGACCATGGCCGCTGGGATTCCTCTAGTCTCAGTCAGACCATTAAGTATGGTCTTTTTATGAGAATTTGGGGTCTGCATCCCACTGATCTCCTGCTTCCTCAGGGGTTCTCTTTTGAAAAAGAGCACACTTTTTCAGTATCTCATTGATAGGACCAGATAAAAGTTTACTACTTTTTTTTTTATATTATATTCACTGAGACTATGTCCTAAATGTATTGTCCCTTGAGAATTATTTTAATGTTACTGATACAAGCCAGGACCCCTGGTGGTGCAGTAGTTAAGAGCTCAGCTGTTAATCAAAAGGTCAGCAGTTCAAATTCACCAGCCACTTCTTGGTAACCCTATGAGGCAGTTCTACTCTGGTCTATATTATCCCTATGACTCACAATCAACTTGATGGCAACAGGTAAAATGAAATGCTATTCATAAGGTTTTCATGGGCCAGTTTTTTTTAGAATTAGATTGCCAGGTCCTTTTTCCTAGTATTTCTTAGTCTGGAAGCTCTGCTGAAACCTCTTAAACATGGGTGACTGGCTGGTATTTGAAATACTGGTGGCATAGCTTCCAGCATCACAGCAATACACAAGCCACCACTGCAAGACAAAATGACAGATGAGTGGTGAAAGACAATTGTTACATTGATTGATTTTTGTATGTTGAACCACCCTTGGATTCCGGGGGTAAATTCCATCTGTTCACAGTGCATAATTCTTCCTTTTATTTGGAAGAAGTGGAGCGAAAATTCTCCTTAGGAACAAGGATGGCGAGACTTCTTATCACTTACTTTGGACACGTTATCCGAAGGGATCAGTCCCTGGAGAAGGACATCATACTTGGTAAACTGCAAGGTCAGCAAAAAAGAAGACCCTGAATGAGATGGATTGACACAGTGGCTTCAACAGTGGGCTCAAAGATAGCAATGATTATGAGGATGGAGAAGGACCTGGTAGTGTTTCCTTCTGTTGTAAGTAGGGTTGCTATGAGTCAGAAGTGACTTGACCAGACCTAGCAACAACAACAATAGTGACTAATGATGTTGAAAATTTTTTCACTTGCTGTTGATCATTTATAGAGCTTCTTGGAGAAATACTTGTTCAAATACTTTTTTTGTTTATTTGTTTGTTTGTTTTAATTGGGTTGCTTGTCTCTTTGTTGTTGCGCTGTAATAGTCCTTTGTACATTCTGGACATTAGATCCTTGTCATATATATGATTTGCAAATACTTTCTTCCATTCTGTGGGTTTTTTTTACTGTCTTGATAGTGTCGCATCATGCAAAAAAGCTTTTAATTTGGATGGAGTTCAATTTACTGTTTTTTTTTTTTTGTTGTTGTTGTTGTTTGGTCTTCTGGCTTGAAATCTAAGAAACTATTGACAAATCCAAGGTCATAAATATTTACCTATACTTTTTCTGTTAAGATTTTTGTGGTTTGGGCTCTTATATTTAGGCCTTTGGTACATTTTGAGTTAAATGTGGTATATGATTTGAAGTAAAGGAACAATTTTATTCTTTTGTACTCAGATGTCCACTTGTCTCAGCATCGTTTCTTAAAGAGACTAATTTTTACCCATTAAATGGTTTTGCTGTCCTTGTCAAAGTTCCACTGACTGTAGAAGTATGGATTTATTTCTAGAATCTAATTCTAATCCATTAATCTATATGTCTATCATATGACAGGACCATAATATTTTGAGGACTGTATATGCATGGTGAGTTTTGAAGGATAGTTTTGCCTGATACACTATTCTTGGTTACATTTTTTTTTTTGGTCATCATTTTTAGTATGTCTTCTCACTCTCTCCTGGCCTCCATGATTTCTGATGAGAAATTATCTGTTAATCTTATTGGGAATCTCTTGTTTATGACAAGTCACTTCTCTCAATTCTTTCTTTCTTCTTTCAAGAGTCTGTCTTTGTATTTCAGCAGTATGATTATAATATGCCTTGGAATGTATATCTTTTAGTTTACTTGGAGTTTCTAGAATGTGTATATTCATGTCTTTCATCAAAATTGTGACTTTTTGAGCCATTACAATCATGAGTTGCATAATATCCCTTCAGGCAACATGTGGTCATCCATATAACCATGGTCCCATAAGGTTATAATAGAGTTCAGAACTCCTGATTGGAGAACAGGAAGTAGAGGATATGACCAGATGTAGTGAATACAGTAGCTTCCCGCATGCAACTCGTGTGTTTCGTGTCTTTTGTATACAAAGTGATTGCACTGTCGGGTGTATAATTGTACAGTACATATATAACCTATGTACTGTACTATACACTACTTTCTACTGTCTCCAGGTTCAAACGTCTGACTTACATATAACCTGTAGTTACAAATCAATCCCCTTAAAGCCTATCATATTAAAAATTCTAGAAAAATACAATGGTTCATAATAACAAACGGGTGCTTCTTTGTGAGGTGCATCAAAACATTATTATTATTATTACTGAATTATTATGCTAAAGTAGTACCTATGGAAGTGTTTCTTTAATGTTTTTCTGTATAGAAAGGTACACCATATACTCTATACTAAGATGAAAATTTGACTGACATTAGACAGGAACCATATCTAACTGTTCCAACTTACAAATTCGACTTAGAGACTTAGAAAATGTACTTGTTCATAATTCAGTGACTGAGTGTATATAATATGGTGTGACTGCGTGGATATGATATGGTATGGCACAAAGTCCAAGTCACATAACATCCTATTACACAGAATGTATCCTGGACATTAGCAATGCATGACTGTATTTCTTCTAATAATCTATCTGCTGCTTTCTCTCTCTCCTTCCTTCTAGAACTTCTATTTGCTTATGTTACTACACTTAGGCTTTGTTCATTTTATTTAATTATTTTCTGCCTATTAGACTAGATGATCTCAATTGACCTGTTTTCTTGTTCACTGATTCCTCCTTCCTGCTCAAATCTGCTTTTGAAAGCTTTTAGTTTTTATTTCAATTTTTGTACATTTATGCCTTTGAATTTCTTTTCATTGCTTTTTTATAATTTATATCTCCATACTGATATTTACTATTAGTGCGACGTAATTTTCCAGTTTACTCTGTGTGTTGATGTTTTCAATTTACAAAAAGATGGTTTCATTTTCTCTACCTTCTAGATTAGAGGGGAAATTTATATCAAACTCTGGAGCTAGAAATATAGATTGACCTTATATAAATATGTATATTCAGTAATATCTCTTGAAAGTTAGTGATTATTTTTATACGTTTTCATCTGTAGGTTTCCTGAGTGACCTGATGGACAAACACAATCTAACGGTGCTGAATGAGTTTATTCTAACGGGAATCACAGATCACCCTGAGCTGCGGGCTCCATTATTTGGATTCTTCCTCATTGTTTACATGGTCTCATTGATGGGTAACCTGGGCTTGATCATCCTCACCATGGTAGACTCTAGACTACAAACACCCATGTACTTTTTCCTCAGACATTTGGCTTTCACTGATCTTGGTTATTCAACAGCTGTTGGACCCAAAATGCTAACAAATTTTATTGTAGGTCAACATACAATTTCCTATAATTGGTGTGCTACACAGCTAGCTTTCTTTTGTATATTTATAGTGAGTGAAATTTTCGTTCTTTCAACAATGGCTTATGACCGCTATGTGGCCATCTGTAACCCTCTGCTTTACGCAGTCATCATGTCACCAAGAGTATGCCAGGTGCTGGTGGTCATACCTTATGTCTACAGTGTCCTTTTGTCTCTTCTGATGACCATAAAAATTTTTATTTCAGCATTTTGTGGCTTTAATGTCATCAGACATTTCTACTGTGATAGTCTGCCCTTGATATCTTTGATCTGTTCAAGCACATATGATATTAAATTGATAATACTGGCTTTTTCAGGATTCAATTTAGTTTTATCTCTTCTGATAATCCTTGTGTCTTACATGATGATCCTTGTGGCCATCCTCAAGATGAACTCTGTAGAGGGTAGGCTCAAGGCTTTCTCTACCTGTGGATCTCACTTGACAGTGGTAGTTGTATTCTATGGAACTCTATTCTTTATGTATGTGCATCCCAAATCCAGCCATTCCTTGGATACCAATAAAATGGCCTCTGTCTTTTACACTCTGGTTATACCTATGTTAAATCCCATCATCTATAGTTTGAGGAACAAAGAGGTAAAAAATGCTGTAGATAGAACCTGGAAAGAGTGTTCAAATATTCTACTTAAAATTAACTGTAGGGTATAGTAACAATAAATTATGTAATAGGCAATATATACTACATCAGACCTTCTTTTTGCCTTGTACTGTTTGTCTCCAAGGCAAGTAAAAAATCAATTAGTGATAAGTATAGAAATGATTTTTTTCCCTTATTTTACAGCTAGATTTTATTACTTAGAGATATCTAACTCCTGCTTATACTTCAGATGTCACCTTATATTTGGGTTTAAGTTTAGATTGTGTACATCCCCATATGCTTGTTCACATGATTCTTTCACTGAACATGTATCTTTAGGACACGGGGGACTCTGTATATTCTACTCACTATTTTAATCCATTGTACTTAGCACAGTAAAAGGCCCCATCAGAAAAAGATGACTGGTGAATATTATGTTAATGGGCTCGTTATATTTAATAAAGAAATATTTAAATTGAACATTTAATATCTCTGACTGCATAAGGCCTACATTCCTATAGGAGAATGAAGAAAGTAGACATAATGAAGAAGTAAGTTTTATCATGTGATAGAAGGTATTAAGTAATATGAAAATGAATTAGGACAGTAGGCAGCAAAGGGATTAAAATTTAATGAAGGTTTTCAAGAAAACTCTATGAGGAGATGACATTTAATGAAACACTTGAGAAGTTGAGTGATTTGAGCTATGTGGTTATCTATGGGAAGACTGTCCCAAGGCTTTTACATTGAAAATGAGAAAACATCATTAAATAAATTAAAGACCTAAATAAATGAATGATAAGGCATGTTTATGAGATAGAAGACTCAATATTGTCAAACCCATAACCCATTGCTGTCGAGTCGATTCCAACTCATAAGATGTCAAATTTCTCCAGTGTATTTGTAGATTCAATGCAATCACATGAAAATTCATCTGGCATTTTTTTTCCATAAATTGACAAACTAAAATCCTTAACTGAGTTCAAAGAACCTAGAATAGCTGAATTAACCTTGAAAAAGGATACCAAAGTTAGAAGACAAACAATAACTGATTTCAAGACCTTATAAACTATCGTAGTGAAGACAGAGTGTTATTGGCATAAAAATTACCAAATAGGCCAATGAAACAGTATCAAAAGTCCAAATATAGACCCAAGGATAAGAAAACAGCAATCTTTTTACAAAGGTGCAAAGATTATTCAGTGGTGAAAGGAGAGCCTTTCAACACATGGTGGTAGAACAATTATATATTATATACAAATTAATAAATGTTGATCTATAACTCATGGGAGGGTCAGGAAAGAGGGATCTAATGGGGGCATTAGAAAACTTTTAGGGTAATAGATTCATTATCTTTAATGCTGTAATAGTTTCTGAAGTGCATACATATGTTAAAACTTATCAAATGGTACACTTTAAATATGTGGAGTTTATAATTGCCCATTATAACTCAATAGTGTTGATAGGAAGATTCCCATTTGCGCCAAGATATCAAACCCAACGATCAAAAGCAAGAGTAAAATGCAGAGGTAAAAATCAACTCACAGAAAACACGTATATAAATTATGAGCCATTCTTTGTACAACACAAACAGGAAATGGAAAAGGCAATAGTATAAGAGTTGAAAGCTATATTTCATACAATTAATGCCCAATAATAATGTCCGCTAACTGGCTGCTAAACAAAAGGTTGTCAATACGAATCCACCAGCTGCTTTTTGAAAGCCCTATGGGGCTTTTATGGGGCAGTTCTACTGTGCCCTGCAGGGTCACTATGAGTTGAAAGCAACTCAAAGGCAACTTTTTTTTTTTTTTTTGTACCAAGGATACAAGGATCCAGGAAACAGCATGCATTTAATGAAGAAAGTACATACTTCCACAACAAAATTGAACTGCTTAGCAAACTTAATTGGACTATTATATTTCATCTTAAAAGAATTTTCACCACTTTGTGTGTGTCTGTGTGTGTATATATATATATACACACATAAACTCAACACATATCGTATAGACATTTTTTAATAGCAGTTTAAAGAGATAATCGCAAGACTGTTCATTGCAGTGCCGTTGAGAATAGCTGGGAGCTGGAGAAAAACATAATATACGCCATTAGGGGAATAGACATGTGAAATGCATTAGATGTAATATATTTTGCTATGTAGTAAGAAGCAGAGAAATGTTGTGTATGTGTACGATAAGGACAGCAAAGGGAAGAGGCAATAGAATAATACATGTGTCTGTCCTAAAGGTAAGATATCTTAACCCTGGGTGGGACAAATAGAAATGTAATTTAAAATAAAGGAAAAAATGTGTCTAAAAGGAACTTATTCACTGGTGAATACAAAATGTACAGATACACTAGGCATTTTGTTAGAGGTTCATATGCTTCAGCGAATAGGAAGTCAACAAACTTCCCAGATTCAGAAGAATAGTAAGTGTCGCTATACAAATTTATACACCAAATTCATCTTATTGAAAGTCTGTGGATTCACTAATGATTCACTGAGAAACTCAATTTATTTTGAAGGACTGTAATCATGAATCTCAATATTTTACATACATCCCAATTCTCTGGTTTTAAGGACTCTTCTGCTGCATCAAAAACTAAAGAGAAGAAAATACCAATTACCATGACTCAGGCTCAGCATTATTTTAATTTGAAAGCAAGACTAAGGAATTTTAAGGTCTCATAATTTCTACCCAGAACAAAATGGAGATTTTCTTGTCCTCTTAAGGTCTAGAAGTATTACATTAGGCAAATCTGCAAAAGATCTCTTTAAAATATTCAAAAGCAAAGATGTCACTTTGAGGAGTAAGGTGCACCTGACCCAAGCCATGCATGTGAAAGCTGGACACTAAGTAAAAAAGACAAAAGAAGAATAGATGTCTTTGAATTTTGATGCTGTGAAGAATATTGAATGTATCACAGACTACTAGAAAAACAAACAAATCTGTCCTGGAAGAAGTACAGCCAGAGTGCTTCTTAGAAGCGAGATGGTGAGACTTGTCTGACATGCTTTGGACATGTTATCAGGAGGACCAGTCCCTGGCGAAAGACAACATGCTTTGTAACATATAGTGTCAATGAAAAAGAGGAAGACCCTCAATGAGATGGACTGACACAGTGGCTGCAACAATGGGCTCAAACATAACAATGACTGTGAGAATGGTGCAGGGCAGGGCAGTGTTTCGTTCTGTTGTACACAGGGTCACTATGAGTCGGAACCATATAAACGGCACCTGAAAACAAAAAGAAGGTCTAGGTAAGCTTGGCTTAAACATTATATCCTTGTCTCTGAAAGGTCACAGACCTTTTTGCAGACATCTGGTTTATCATAGGCCTTTCTGTTATGTCTGCTTCCCAAAGTGTTTTGTTCCACAAGCCACCTTCACAAAAAAAAAAGAAAAAATTTTGTCAAATAAATCCAGGAAGGAAATAAACTTCACCAAAAATTGTCCATGTGGCTGGAAGAAAGCAAAGTAGAACTTTATGTCATAACATCAACCCTCCTTATTCTTAAACTGTCTTCTTTCTGTCTCTGTGGATTTGTCTGTTTTGGATATCTCATATAAATGGAATCTTACAAGCGTGTGGCCTTTTGTGGCTGACTTCTGTGATTTAGTATTATGTTTTCAAGATTCATCTTTGCCTTAGCATGTATCAGTACTTCATTTTTTTATGGCCGAAAAATATTCCATTATATGTAGCACATTTTGTTTACCTATTCATTGACCGACATTTGTGTTGTTTACATCTTTTGGCTGTTGTGAATAATGCTGCTATGAACATTTGTGTACAAGTTTCTTTTTATTTTATTTTATTGTGTTTTAGGTGAAAGTATAAAGTGAAAATTAGTTTTTCACTAAAAAATTTATACACGAATTGTGACACTCATTGCTGCCCTAGCAATGGGTCAACATCCTCCACTTTTCCCCTTCCACTCTGGGTTCTCCATGTCCATTCATGCAGTTTTCCTGTCCCTTCCAGCCTTCTCATCTTTGCTTTTGGGCAAGTGTTGCCCATTTGGTCTCATATACTTGGTTGAAATAAGACACATGTTCCTTATGTGTGTTATTGTTTGTTTTATAGGCCTATGTAATCTTTGGTTGAAAGGTGGACTTCCAGAGTAGCTTCAGTTAAGAGTTAAATGGATATCCGAGGGTCAAAGTTTCAGGGCTTCCTCCAGTCTCTGGCACACCAGTAATTCTGGTCTTTTTTTGTGAATTTGAATTTTGTCCTACATTTTTCTCCCATTTTGTCTGGGATCCTCTGTTGTGATCCCTGTCAGAGCAGCTGGTGGTGGTAGCTGAACACCATCTAGTTCCTATGGAATCTGGCTGGTAGAGGCTGCGGTTCATATGGTCCATTAGTCCTTTGGACTAATCTTTTCCTTGTGCCTTTGGTTTTCTTCATTCTCCTTTGCTCCAAACATGATGGGACTAATAAAATGTCTTAGGCTGCTGCTCACATGCTTTTAAGACTCCATACACCCCTGAACAAAGTAGAAATGTATGACATTTTCTTTATGAACTATGTTACGCCAATTTACCTAGATGTCCCCCAAGATCATGCTTTCCAGCCTTCAGCCCCAGTAACTCGGTCCCTCAAGGTGTTTGGATGTGTCTAGGAAGCTTCTATGACATTGCCTTGGTCAAGTTGTGCTCCCATCTTATACACTGTGTGTTGTCCTTCCCTTCACCAATCTTGTCTATTATCTAGTTAGTGATTTCCCCTCTCCTCACTACCTTTCCCTTTTTGCATTACCATCAAAGATTGTTACTTTCTGTGTGTAAACCTTTTCTTCATTTTTTATAGTAGTGGTCTCATACAATATTTGTCCTTTTGTGATTGACTGACTTCACTCAGCATAATGCTCTCTGGATTCATCCATGTTGTGAGATGTTACTCAGATTCATCTCATTGTTCTTTATCATCGTGTAGTATTTCATTGTGTGTATGTACCATAATTTGTTTATCCATTCCTCTGTTGGTGGGCACTTAGGTTGTTTCCATCTTTTTGCTATTTTTTTGGATAACGCTACAATGAACATGGATGTGCACATATCAATTTGTGTGCTGGCTTTTATGTCTCTAGGATATATTCCTAGGAGTGGGATTACAGGATCATAGGGTATTCCATTTCTAAATTATTAGGGGACATTATATCATTTTCCATAGTGGTTGCACCATTTTACATTTCTACCAGCAGTGCATAAGAGTTTCAATCTCCCTGCAACCTCTCCAACCTTTGTTATTTTCTGTTTGTTTCTTTTTTACATACATATTCATAATTTGTATGTCTTCTGAATCTTTTAAAAATAATCTAGGAGTACTGTCTTTGCCATCGCACATAAAGCTTGGAGGAAACCACTGTGGAAAATGATGAATATTGAAATAATTTGGGGGAGATTAAAGCAGGTACTCAACATATTGTATACCTAAATCCAGATCTTAGACTGGGGACAATAAAAATAACAAAGAAAGCAGAGGAACTGTATATAAAAGAATATTTGGTCAATAGGGAAATCAAAGGTATCTTGAATAATTATCAAAGACCCAATGACAATTTTTCCTCCTCTCAGACACTTTGGGAATAATGAAGAAATTTGCATTCCAGCTCCCTGGGGAATGACTCAAAGGGGAGAGACAGTTATAAATTCTCCTTCTGATTGCAGTCAGATAAGTAGTTATAAATTCTTCTTCTGATTGCAATCAGATTAGTAATCACTCAGGGGAGCAAAAACTCATTCCTCATCTTAGGTGAGTAGATGGCACCTATCTTTATGATCATCAGGTTAACTCTAATGAACATTCTTTTTTCCAGAAAATATATCTTTATGTTCCTAAATAGAAGTAAACAAAACCCAACCCATTGCCGCTGAGTCAATTCCAACTCATAGCGACCCTAGAGAAATTAAATTCACTAATTTTATACCAGTTGAATATTTTTTAATATACAAATTAAAAAAGAACTGTTGGTAAGACAAAATGAATATTAAATTATCTATAATACAGCTTCAATCTTCTTAATAGAGTTGAAACAGTTTCCTATAAAACAAAATAGCAGCTCCAAATATTCGATATGACTCTTGGCCAAACTCTCTCTACAATATTTATAAATCAGCAAGGTTTCAGTTGTGCTCCTTGGGAATTTATAGAAGTCAATGAATCTGTAAGACAGTTCTGTAAAAACCTACTGTCTAAAGTAAAACTTCAAAAGCTCATAATTATGTTCTTTTGGCTCCAATATAAATTTCAGTATGTTAATTGCAATAAAGGTACTCTTTTCAGGTAAAACATTTCCTGAAATAATATGTATATGTTTTTATATACATTGCTGCTATTGTCGTTAGTTAGTATTGAGTTGATTCCAACTCATGGCAACCCCATTTCTTGCAGAGTAGGACTGTTGCACAGAATTTTCAAGGCTGTGACCTTTCAGAAGCAGATCAGCAGACCTGTCTTCCGAGGAGCCTCTGGGTGTGATCGCGCTGCCCTAAGTTGGTTAGTAGTTGAGCAGGTAACCACTTACGCCACCCAGGGACTCCTATTTTATATGCTACGTATCATATAAAATCCCCAAATCCATGTCAACCTAGTCAAATCTGACTCAGAGTGACCCTATAAGGCAGAGTAGAATTGCCCCATAGGGTTTCCAAGGAGTGACTGGTGGATTCAAACTACTGACCTTTAGATTAGCACTTAGCTCTTAACCACTGCCTGACAAAGGCTCCATATATCATATACTGCGTATTATATATGTGTATCTTCAACTAATATGATAAAAAAAAAAAACGGTGTGATATATATATATATATACAAACACAGTGAAAATTGTGAGAGCCACAAGTTTTCCACCTTTGACAGGGTATAGCTTACTACTTCTCTATTGTTCTGTATTTATTTATAAGTGGAAAAATATTTGAGTTTTCCTTCTCTGACAGATTTCCACCTTACTCAGTTTCCAGTTTTTGCAAGTTTTATTGTATATGTAGTCTACATTTAGATGTAGAAAAGTAGTTGTCAAAATTGTATCATAAGTTTTTATGTTATGGGAAAATATTACACTGACACTAGATGAAAAAGGCAAGTATTTGGTAAACAGAATAAAGGCAGAACATATATAATATATATACAAGTATAAGATACATATATTAAATGTTATATGCATGTATGTATGTGTGTGTGTATATATATATACACACATGCACACATTTATACATATGTTTACCAAATAAGGTAAAATTCACAGGAAAATAACATTTTAGTAATAGATCTCTTATAGAAAACTCTTTTAACTGAACAAATCAGTTAAAATATTGTAAAGTTAGACACAAAACAGCTGGTTTGGGCTGAATTTATTCTAATGAATAGTAACATTTTAGACATGTGGATAAGTTCCCTGCCTAAAGTGTAAATTTTTGAAGAGCAAGAACTTATGTACTGAAAATCCCCACTGAATTTCTCAGTGTTAAAAATACTGTGTCAACTCAAAGTCCGTATATGCTAGAGAATCCTCCATGCCTCTTCAAAAGTTCATTTTACTTAGGTAATGAGTTAAAATTTGGCTTCAGGTTGCAACTTCACATCATTTGCCAGGTGTCTCCTGGTCTGTCAGATTCCACTGACTAACACACTGACATTCTAAATATAGGTGCCTTTGTAAGAGGCTAGATGTGAACTTTTCAGATACCTTTAGTAGTATGTTTAGAATCCCAATGAGAAAAAAAGGAAGAGATGTTTAAGTGACAGGGCCTGAGATCCAACGAGAGAAATCCTGCACTTCTTTGGCCGAGTATTTCCAATGTGGCTAGTGTGAAAACAATCCAAGGATAAGAATATTAAAGATGTGCCTTTGAGATTATAAAGAGTTTTGTTTACTCTATTGACTATTTTGTGACTTTCTAACAAGAAAAAAAATTATGTTCTTTTCCATAGTTCAACCCGAAAAGAATCAGTCCCATTATATGTGAAGAGTGACTGACCTCAGATAAGTTCATCTATTGAACAGGGGAGAAAAAGAGGTGCATTCTGTATAAGAAAAAGCCAGGAGCTTGGTAGGTCAGATATGATTTATTTTATTTTTTTGAAAAGATACATAGCTAAAGAGACATAATTTCAACAATTTCTACATGTCAAATTTAGTGACATTAACTATATTTTTCAAGCTGTGCAACCATTTTTGATATCTTTTTCTGAATAATTTAATCACTATTAACATAAATTCACTGCCCCTAAGGTTCTCATCTAACCTTTAGAACTCCTATTGTCCATATGATTTCACCTAGGTAATTCTTTAAAAGAGCACAATGCTCAAGGCAGACATACTTTACTAGTTAAGCTAAATTATTGTTATGTTCAAAGAAGACTTCAGGGGATAATTTTGGTTTAAGCTTTAAAGGTGAAAGATTATCTCAGGACAATAGTTTCAGAGATTCATCCAGCTTCTTTCACTCCAGAAAGTCTGGATTCCATTAAAAATTTAAAATTCTTTTCCACATTTACCCATTTTGATCAAGTTAACAAAGTAACAAACCTTGCAAAATTAAAAAGCAGCATTATATAAAAAAAAAAATTCTTTTTTTAGCATGTTTAAATTGTGTTGTTTTTTCCTCTTATTTATAGTGGCTCCAGGTGTTCTTTCTCTTATCTCTCACACAAAAATTACTGATATTTAAATAAATATATGGAAATATCTAATTTTTTCTTTTTTAAATAGTTTAATTTTTTAGACAAATACACACCAAACATATACCCATTTACAATTTTTATATGAACAGTTCAATGACACTGGTTACATACTTCACATTATGTTACCATTCTATACCCAAAGCACCATTAATTTAAGCTTTCTGCCACTTAAAGTTCTCATTTGTGATTTAGATTAACTGTTATCAGTTTACTCTCATGCAGATAATTTTTTGTCTTTATTATTGGATTAAATCGATGTTTAATTGAACTATGGCTTCATGGGGTAATTTTCGTACAAGGTTTCAAGATTATTTCCAGGCATTAGATTTGGGGGTTCCATCAGTCTCAATGGATCCATTAAATCTTGTTTCCATAGAAGTTTGAAATTCTTTCCCATGTTTTTCCTCTGGTTGATCAGGATTCATCTATTGGGTCCTTGATCTAAACTTTCAGTAATGGTAGACAGGAGCCACCCAAGAAATATATATATATATTGATATCTCTGGTGCAAATACATTTATGGTGACTTATTTTTTTTATCTTAGTATTGGAAACCCCATCTTGCAGTTGTTAAGAGCTACAGCTCCTAATCAAATGGTCAGCAGTTCAAATCCACTAGGTACTCCTTGGAAACTCTATGGGAAAGTTCTACGCTGTCTAACAAGGTTGCTATGAGTCAGAATCTACTCAATGGCAGCTGGCTTTTTTTTTTAAATCTTAGTATTACATGGACTCTTGGTGGCATGTTAGTTAAGAGTTTGGCTGATAACAAAATAGATAAGGCAGTTAAAATCCACCAGCTGCTCCTTGGAAACCCTATAGGGCAGTTTTACTCTGTCTTATAGGGTCATTATGAGTCAGCATTGCCACAATGGCAATGGGTTTGGTTTTCTGGTACCTAAGTGGTGGAAAATGAAATGGAATAAATAAACATCAGTATCCTAGGCATTAGTGAGCTGAAATGGACTGGTATTGGCCATTTTGAATCAGATAATCATATAGTCTATTATGCCAGAAGTGACAACTTGAAGAGGAATGGTGTTGCATTCATCATCAAAAAGAACATTTCAAGACCTATCCCAAAGTACAACGCTGACAGTGATAGGATAATACCCATATGCCTACAAGGAAGACAAGTTAATACTATTATTCAAAATTACACACCAACTATTAAGGCCAAAAATGAAGAAATGGAAGATTTTTGTCAGCTGCTGAAGTCTGAAATTGATTGAACCTACAATCAGGATGTACTGACAATTACAGGTGATTGGAATGCAAAAGTTGGAAACAAAGAAGAAGGATTGGTGGTTGGAAAAGATGGTCTTGGTGATAAAACAATGCCAGAGATTGAATGACAGAATTTTGCAAGACCCACAACTTCTTCATTGCAAATACCTTGTTTTCACCAACATAAACGGGGGCTATTTTTTTTTTTTTTTTTTATACACATGGACCTCACCAGATGTAACACTCAGGAAACAAATTGACTACATCTGTGGAAAGAGACAATGGAAAAGTTCAATATCATCAGTCAGAACAAGGCCAGGGGCCAACTGTGGAACGGATCACCAATTGCTCATATGCAAGTTCAATCTGAAACTGAAGAAAATCAGAGCAAGTCCACAAGAGCCAAAATATGACCTTGACTATATCCTACCTGAATTTAGAGACCATCTCAAGAATAGATTTGATGCACTGATCACTAGTGACCGAAGACCAGACGAGTTGTGGAATGACATCAAGGACATCATCCATGAAGAAAGAGGTCACTGATAAGACAGGAAAGAAAGAAAAGACCAAGATGGATGTCAGAGGAGACTCTGAAACTTGGTCTCGAATGTCAAGTAGCTAAAGCAAAATGAAGAAGTGATAATGTAAAAGAACTGAGCACAAGATTTCAAAGAATAGCTTGAGAAAAAAAAGTATTATAATGACATGTACAAAAAGGTAGAGATAGAAAACCAAAAAGGAAGAACATACTCGGGTTTTCTCAAGCTGAAAGAACTGAAGAAAAAATTCAAGCCTCAAGTTGCAATAGTGAAGGATTCTATGGGGAAAATACTAAATGACATAGGAAGCATCAAAAGAACATAGAAGGAATACACAAAGTTATTATACCAAAAAGTACTGGTTGATGTTCAACCATTTCAAGAGGTAGTATATGATCAGCAACCAATTGTACTGAAGGAAGAAGTCTAGGCTGCTCTGAAGGCATTGGCAAAAAACAAGGCTCCAGGAATTGATGGAATATCAATTGAGATGTTTTAACAAATGGATGCAGAAGTGAAGGTGCTCACTTGTCTAGGCCAAGAAATTTGGAAGACAGCTTCCTGGCCAACTGACTGGAAGGGACCCATATTTATGCCTGTTCCCAAGAAGGGTGATCCAACCGAATGTGGAAATTATAGAACACTACCATTAATAGCACACACAAGCAAAATTTTGCTAAAGATCGTCCAAAAAAGGCTGCAGCAGTATATTGACAGGGAACTGCCAGAAATTAAGGCCGGTTTCAGAACAGGACGTGGAACCAGGGATATCGTTGCTGATGTCAGATGGATCCTGGCTGAAAGCAGAGAATACCAGAAGGATGTTTACCTGTGTTTTATTGACTATGCAAAGGCATTTGACTGTGTGGATCATAACAAATTATTGACCACATTGCAAATAATGGGAATTCCAGAACACTTAATTGTGCTCATGAGGAACCTTTACATAGATCAAGAGGGAATTCCTCAGACAGAACAAGGGGATACTGATTGGTTTAAGGACAGAAAAGGTATGCGTCATGGTTGTATCCTTTCACCGTACCTATTCAATCTGTATGTTGGACAAATAATCTGAGAAGCTACACTATATGAAGAAGAAAGGGGCATCACCATTGCAGGAAGACTCATTAACAACCTGCGTTATGCGGATGACACAACCTTGCTGGCTGAAAGTGAAAAAGGCTTGAAGCACTTACTAAGGAAGTTCAAAGATCACAGCCTTCAGTATGGATTGCACCTCAACATATAAAAAATAAAAATTCTCACAATTGGACCAATGAGCAACATCATGATAAGTGGAGATAAGATTGAAGTTGTCAAGGATTTCATTTTACTCGGATAAACAATCAACAGCTGTGGAAGCAGCAGCCAAGAAATCAAATGACACATTGCATTGGGTAAATCTGCTGGAAAGGGCCTCTTTAAAGTGTTGGAAACCAAAGATGTCACCTTGAAGATTAAGGTGCACCTGACCCAAGCCATGGTATTTTCAACCGTATAATGTGCATGTGAAAGCTGGACAAAGAATAAGGAAGACAGAAGAATTGACACCTTTGAATTGTGGTGTTGGTGGAGCCTATTGAATATACCATGGATTGGCAAAAGAATGAACGGATCTGTCTTGGAAAAAGTACAACCAGGATGCTCCTTGGAAGCAAGGAGAGCAAAGCTTTGTCTTGCATACATTGGACATGTTGCCAGGAAGGATCAGTCCCTGGAGAGGGGCATCACTTGGCAAAGTACAGGGCCAGTGGAAAAGACCAAGAGCCTCAATGAGGTGGATTGACACAGTGGCTGCAACAATAGGCTCAAGCATAACAACGATTGTGAAGATGGCACAGGACTGGGCAGTGTTTCGTTCTGTTGTGCGTAGGGCAGCTCTGAGCTGGAACCTACTTGATGGCACCTAACAACAATAACAACAAGTGGTGGAAGTTATGTGTGGTGAAAATGGTTAATGTGCTAGGCTGATAACTGAAAGGTTGGAGGTTCAAATTCATCCAGAGGGATCTCGGGATAAAGTTCTGGAGATCCACTTCTGAAAATTTAGCCATTGAAAGCCACAGAGAGCACAGTTCTACTCTCACACGTGGGGACACCATTAGCTGCAGTTAACTGGATGGCAACTGGTTTACTGGATCTTAATGTTGAAAGCTGCATTTCAGGGGGATGGGGAACACTGCAGAATTATTTAGCTTTTCCAATCTCTCCAAGAGGCCTGGTCAAATAGTGTAAGTGTAATTCTAAGCCCTTCCTATGGGATGTTTCTTCAGTTCTTTGAGAGAAATGCCATATGTCTTTCCTCATATATGGAGAAATTGGTATTTACTAACATGGTTTTTCCCCCATGCATCCGTCAGTTTGTCATACTCTGGGGACCTGTGTGTTGCTATGATGCCGGAAGCTATGCCACTGGAAATCAAATACCATCAGGATCACCAATGTGGACAGATTTCAGCTGAGTATCCAGGCTAAGACAGACTGGGAGGACCAAGAAGTCTACTTTTGAAAACAATTGGCCGATGAAAACCTTATGAATAACAAGGAAACATTTTCTGATACAGAGCCTGAAGATGAACCCCTCAATTTGAAAGGCATTCAAAATACCACTGGGGAAGATCCACCTCCTCAAATTAGAGTCAACCTTAATGATGTAGATGGAGTCAAGCTTTCAGGACCTTCATTTGCTGATGTGGCACAACTCAAAATGCGAATAAACAGCTACAAACATCTACTAATAATTGGAACCCAGAATTATGAAGTATGAATCTAGAAAATTTGGAAATTGTGAAAAATGAAACGGGACACATAAACATCAATATCTTAGGGATTAGTGAGCTGAAATGGGCTTGTATTGGCCATTTTGAATCAGACAATCATATGGTCTACTATGTCAGGAATGAAAACTTGAAGAGGAATGGCATTGCATTCATCCTCGTAAAGAACATTTCAAGATCTATCCTGAAGTACAGTGCTGTCAGTGACAGGAAAATATCGACACTCCTTCAGGAAGACCAGTTAATACCACTATTATTCAAATTTATACACCAACCACTAAGGCCAAAGAAGAAAAAATTGAAGATTTTTACTAACTTCTGCAGTCTGAAATTGATTAAACATGCAATCAGGATGCACTGATAATTACTGGTGATTGGAATAAAAAAGTTGGAAACAAAGAAGAAGGATAGTAGTTGGAAAATATGGTCTTCGTGATAGAAAGGATGCCATAGATCGCATGGTTGAATTTTGTAAGACCAATGACTTCGGCATTGAAAATACCTTTTTTCACCAACATGAACGGTGACCATACACATGAACTTGCCAGATGGAATACTCAAAAATCAAACCGACTGTACATGTGTGGAAAGAGAAGATGAAAAAGCTCAATATCATCAGTCAGAACAAGGCCAGGAGCCAACTGCAGATCAGACCACCAATTGCTCAGATGCAAGTTCAAGCTGTAACTGAAGAAAATTAGAAAAAGTCCACGAGAGCCAATGTACCACTTTGAGTATATCTCACCTGAATTTAGAGACCATCTCAAGAATAGATTTGAAATGTTGAACACTAATGACTGAAGACCAGACAAGTTGTAGAATGACATCAAGAACTTCATACTTGAAATAAGCAAGAGATCATTAAAAAGACAGGATAAAAAGAAAAGGCCAAAATGAATGTCAGAAGAAACTTTGAGACTTGCTCTTGAACTTCAAGTAACTAAAGCAAAAGGAAAAAAATGATGAAGTAAAAGAGCTGAACAGAAGACTTCAAAGGGTGGATGGAGAAGACAAGTAAATTATTATAATAACATGCAAAAACTTGGAGGTAGAAAACGAAAAGGGAAGAACATGAAGAAAAAATTCTAACCTCGGGTTGCAATACTGAAGAATTCTATTTGGAAAATATTAGACAATGCAGGAAGCATCAAAAGAAGATGGAAGGAATACACAGAGTCATTATACCAAAAAGAATTAGTCATGTTCAACCATTTCAAGTGGTAGCATATGATCAGGAACCGATGGTACTGAAGGAAGAAGTCTAAGCTGCACTGAAGGCATTGGCAAAAAACAAGGGTCCAGGAAATGACAGAATATCAGTTGAGATGTTTCAACAAACAGATGCAGTGCTGGAAGTGCTCACTCGTCTAGGCCAAGAAATATGGAAGACAGCTTCCTGGCCAGTTGACTAGAAGAGATCCATATTTATGCCTATTCCCAAGAAAGTTCATCCAACCAAGTGCAGAAATTATACAACAATATCATTAATATCCCACACAAGCAAAATTTTGCTGAAGATCATTCAAAAACAGCTGCTGCAGTATATAGACAGGGAACTGCCAGAAATTCAGGCCGCTTTCAGAAGAAGACGTGGAACCAGGGATATCATTGCTGATGTCAGATGGATCCTGGCTGAAAGCAGAGAATACCAGAAGGATGTTTACCTGTGTTTTATTGATTATGCAAAGGTATTCGACTGTGTGGATCATAACAAATTGTGGATAATATTGCAGAAAATGGGAATTCTGGAGCACTTAATTGTGCTCATGAGAAACTTGTAACATGGATCAAGAAGGAGTTGTTTGGACAGAACCAGGGGATACTGCATGGTTTAAAGTTAGGAAAGGTGTATATCAGGGTTGTATCTTTCCACCATACCTATTCAACCTGTATGCTGAGCAAATAATTCGAGAAATTGGGCTGTATGAAGAAGAAAGGGGCATCAGGGTTGGATAAAGACTCATTGACAACCTGGGTTATGCAGATGGCACAACCTTGCTTGCTGAAAATGAAGAGGACTTGAAGCACTTATTGATGAAGATCAAAGACCACAGCTTTCAGTATGGATTACACTTCAACATAAAGAAAACAAAAATCTTCACATCTTGACCAATAAAAAACATCATGATAAATGGAGAAAAGATTGAGGTTGTCAAGGATTTCATCTTACTTGGTTCCACAACCAGCACCCATGGAAGCAGCAATCAAGAAATCAAAAGAGGCATTGCATTGGGCAAATTGCAAATATTTTAAAATGTACAATTCAGTGAAATTAAATACAACCAATATATTATGTAACCATCACTATTATCTAGTTTCAGAACATTTTCTTCACCCCAAAAAGGAACTGATACCAACTAAGTAGTCATTCCTCCTCTACTCTTCTTCCTTTCTACAATATCTATCTCTTTATTGATGTTCTCTACTTGTGTGACATAATTTCCTAGTTTACTCTGTGTGTTAATGTTTTCATTTTACAAAAAGATAGTTCCATTTTCTCTACCTTCAAGGTTAAGAAAAAAAAACATTGCCATCGAGTCTATTCTGACTCATAGTGACCCTATAGAACAGAGTAGAACTGTCCCATGGAGTTTCCAAGGAGCGCCTGTTGGATTCAAATTGCTGACCTTTTGATGAGCAGTGGTAGCTCTTAACCACTACACTACCAGGGTTTCCAACCTTAAGGGTTAGAGGGAGGATTTATATCAAAAGTCTGAAATTAGAATTTGGATTGATCTTATGCATATGTGTGTGTATATATATATATATTTCACTAATAACTCATGAAAGTTAATAATTATTTTAATATTTTTTTCCTCATATAAGTTTCCTGAGTGGCCTGGATGAACAATTACAATCTAACGGTGCTGAATGAATTTATTCTACTGGGAATCACAGATCGCCCTGAGCTGCAGGCCCCGTTATTTGGGATCCTCCTCATTGTTCACATGGTCTCCATGGTGAGTAGCCTGGGCTTAATTATCCTCACCAAGATAGACTCCAGGCTACATACACCCATGTACTTTTTCCTCAGACATTTGGCTTTCACTGATCTTGGTTATTCAACAGCTGTTGGACCTAAAAGGCTAGCAAACATTATCATAGAACAAAATACAATCTCTTATAATTGGTGTGCTACGCAACTCACTTCCTTTAGTATGTTCATAATTAGTGAAATTTTCATTCTGTCAGCAATGGCCTATGATCGCCATGTGGCCATCTGTAACCCTCTGCTTTACACAGTCACCATGTCACCAAGAGTATGCCAGGTGCTGGTGGTCATACCTTATCTCTACAGTGTCTTTTTGTCCTTCCTGATGACCATAAAAATTTTTATTTCATCGTTTTGTGGCTATAATGTCATCAGGCATTTCTACTGTGATAGTTTGCCCTTGATTTCTTTGATCTGCTCAAACATACAGGAAATTAAATTAATAATACTTGTCTTTTTTTTTTTTCAGCTTTTAATTTGATTTCATCTCTTTTAATCCTTGTGTCCTACACGCTGATCATTGCTGCCATCTTCAGGATGAGCTCTGCAGAGGATAGGCTCAAGGCATTCCCTACCTGTGGATCTCACCTGACGGTGGTAGTTGTGTTCTGTGGGACTCTATTCTTTGTGTATGTGCATCCCAAATCTAGCCATTCCTTTGATAATGATAAAATGGCCTCTGTCTTTTACACTCTGGTGATACCTATGTTAAATCCCATCATCTATAGTTTGAGGAACAAAGAAGTGAAAAATACTGTACACAGAACAAGGAAAATATGTTCAAATATTCTACTTAAAATGAACTGTAGGATACGATAAGAAAAATTACAGGTAATATATACTACATCTGATTTTCCTTTAGCCTTGTACTGTTTACCTCCATGGGAGGAATAGAATAAATTAGTGCTAAAATAGGTATATAGAAATTTCTTCCTTATTTTAAAACCAGAATTTATTACCTAGAGATGGCTAACTCCTGCTTATACTTCAGGTATCAACTTATATTTGGTTTTAAGTCTAGATTAGGTACATCCCTACAAGGTACATTCCTACATATTCTTACACATAGCTCTTTTATATGTTTCTTTCACTGAACATCTATCTTTATGAAGCCAGGGGCTCTGTATATTCTATTCACTATTAAATCTGCTGACAAAAAAGATGACTGGTAAATATTATGTCAATGGACTCATTATATTTAATAAATAAATATTTTAAATCAAACAATGAATATCTCTCACTTCATAAGGCTTACATTTCTGTAGGAGGATGAAGAAAATAGACATAATGACAAGTGGATTGTATTGTACAATAGAAGGTAGTGAGTTATTTAAAAATGAAATAGGGCCAGTAGGCAGATGAGGGTTAATATTTTAATGAAGATCTTTAGGGTAACTCTGTGAGGAGATGACATTTAATCAAACCCTTGAAAAGTCGAGTGAGTGGGCCATGTAGGTATCTGGGGAAAGACTGTCCTGGGTGTTTACATTAAAAACTAGGAAATACTGTGAAATAAAGACATAAATAAACAGAGAGATAAGCTATGCTTATGAGGCAGAAGACTTGATATTGTTAAGACGTCAAATTTCCCCAAGTGTATTTATAGAGTCAATGAAATCCCAATGAAAATCCAACTGACTTTGTGTGTGTGTGTGTGTGTGTAAATTGACAAACAACCCAAAATCTGTAATGGAATGCAGAGGACTTAGTATACCTGAATGAAACTTGAAGAGAGACCAAAGATGGATGACAAAAAAAAACTGATTTCAAGACATTATAAACTATGGTAATCAAGACAAAGTGTGATTGGCATAAAAATTAGCAAATAGGTTAATGACACATTTTCAAGATTTCAAAAATACACCCACACATATTTGAACAACTCATTTTTTCACAAAAGTTCAAAGATAAATCAGTGGACACAGTATAGTCATTCAACAAATGGTGGTAGAACAATTAGATATTATATACAAATTAATGAGTATGGTTCTATAACTCATACTATATGCAAGAATTAACTCAAAGTGCATGATAGTTTAAATATAAAACATAAAATTTTGAAACTTTTAGAAAGGGATATAAAACAACAGGAAATTTTGTTACATTTGGTTTGAAAATGTTTCATATATATAACTCTAAAGCAAAATCCACAAAATTAAAATTTATTGTATTCAGCTACATCAAAATTTAAAACTACTGCTCTTTAAAATACAGTCTTTAAAAATTAAAAGACGAGCCATAGACTTGGAGAAAATATTTCAAATGTTATATCTGTAACAGTATGTTGTTATTGTATGCTCTTGAGACCATTTTGTCTCATATTGACCTTATAGAACATAGTAGAACTGACCCATAAGGCTTCCTAGGCTGTAATCATTATGGGAGCAGATCTCCAGGTATTTTCCTCCTACGGAGCCACTGGTGGGTTTGAATCACTGACCTTCCAGTTAGGAGCCGAGCTCCTAACCATTGTACAATGATGGTTGAAGGATAAGTATTCACATTATATAAAGTAATCTCAAACTCAATAATAAGAAAAACAATCTCAAAAAATGGGCAAAAGATTTGAACAGACACTTCACCAAAGAATAAGAAATAGCAAATAAACTTATGAAAAGAAACCTTGATGAAATATCACTTCAAATTTAATTTAGACCTCAAAGAGTTATCAGTACATACATAAAAAAAACATATTAGAAAGGCTAATTTCGTAGTCACATGGAGGAAACTGTAACATAAATAAATGACACCAAAACCAAAAACCATTCCCACTGAGTTGTTTCTGATTCATAGCGCCCCTATAGGACAGGGTAGAACTGTCTCATAGGATTTTCAAGGCTGTAATCTTAATCAGAGAGATCACTAGATCTTTTCTCCTACAGAGCCTCTGGGTGGGTTTGAACAGCTGACCTTTTGGTTAGCAGCTGAACATTTAACCACTGGGAAAGTAAAATGTTGTTGTTGTTGTTGTTGAGTCAGTTCTGACTCATAGTGACCCTACGCACAGCAGAATGATACACTGCCCGGTCCTGCACCATCCTTACTATGGTTTTTATGCCTGAGCCCATTGTTGCAGCCACTGTGTCAATCCGCCTTGCTGTAAAATAGAACAACTAATTTGGAAAGCAGTGTTGAAGTTTCTTAAAAAGTTAAACTTACCTCTACCATACAATCCTGGCATCTCACTTCTATGCATTTACCTAAGAGAAATGAAAGCACTGCCCTTACAAAGACTTGTAAACAAATGTTCACAGGGCCTTTATTAATCATAGCTAAAACATGAAAGCAATGCACGTGTTCATTCAGGAGAGAAGAGGTAAACAAATCGTGGTATCTCCATGCAATTGAGTCCACCTCAACAACGAAAACAAAGCACAAACAATGTGAGAAACGAACTGTTAGCACATGCACAAGCATGGGCGAATCTTAAAGTAAATATGGTGACTGAAATAAGCCAGACTAAAAAAGAGTATACAGGATATGTTTATATAACATTCTTTAAAAATGCAAACAAATAGATCATGACAGAAAGCACATCAATCGCTGAACAGGGCTGAAAATGGGGCAGGGAGGGTCAGGAGAAAGGGATTAAAGAGGGACATTAGAAAACCTTTGGGGTTATCACCATACGTACCAAGAAATTGATCCCAATGACCAGAAGCAGGGGAAAAAACCAAGAGTAGAAATTGGCTCACAGGTAATATATATATGAATGATGGTCCATGTACAACTGGAATAGGAAAAGGAGACAGTAGCATAATAGATGAAATCTATATTGCTTACAATTAATGTCCAATTAACAATCACATAATCAAGGACATGAGACTCTAGGAAATATTATGCATTTAATGGAGGAAGTATATATTTCTGCAAGAAATTTTAATTGTTTAGCAAAATTATTAGGGATGTTATGTCTCATCTTACAGAGATATTTCAATGATGTGTGTGTGTGTATGAATATATGTATATATACTTGACATATACCATGTAGACAATTTTTAACAGCTGTGGAAAGAAGAGACATGCTCAAGGCTGTACATTGTAATGATGTTCAGGCTAGCTAGGGAGTTGAAGACAAACGAAATATATACCATTGGCAAAACAGAAAAGTAGAATATTACTTGCATGTTGTTTTTGTTGTTTAGTTGATGTTGAGCTGATTCCAACTCATGTATTATTACAAGGCAAGAAGCAGAGAAATATGTATATGTCTGTGTGCGTCACAACACGGATAGATTACCAATCATTGAAATGACTGAAAAATGAAACATTAAGACAGCACGAATAAGATGAGTGGAGTAAAACACATACACACAAAATACTACACTTTTATAAGGGTATGTTGATGTTGTATGTCATAGATAAAACACAGCAGAGTATGTATCCAGTTGGGAAAGAATAGTTGGAATGGAAATTGGCCAAAATGGGAAAAGTAAAATAAAATCTAATAAAATGAGAGAAGTCTTAAACAGAAATTTGCGATAAAAGAAATTGGAGTAACTGATATCTGCCCTGAGATCAAAAAAGAAAGAAAATACAGAAAAAACAAAAGAAACGGTATATCGTATACAGGAAATGTACTAATTTTATTCTGTTTGAGAACATTATGGAAATGGAGGAATTTTGGATGGCCTGTCCTAAAGGAAAAATATTTTAATCCAGATCCATGGATTGAACAAATCGAAAGTTAGCTGAGAAAAAGTGAACAAATGTATCTAAAAGAAACTTACTCCGTGGTGAATACAAGTAGTTTAGAAAATTAACAGACACCCTAGACATTTTGTTAAGCTTTCAAGTGCTTCAGACTTAATTAACACATTGTTTGGTATCTCCTCAGGGAGAGACTTAAGGGCTGAGAGAATGCTATAAGTTGTTCCTACTATGCCATGTTGAGAAGCTCATGGGGTGTCAAAACAGATTCATTACAGGTAAAAGGTAGAATTTTTAATGTGGTGCTATTTTGTACTAATACCTAGAATGTTTTAATAATATTTTCAAGGTACCACTTTTAATCGATTTCAAAGCCACATCAACTTATGAAGAGTTTTGATTCAATTCTGCCTGCTTTCCACCATTATTCCTGACAAGTTATTATGAGATAAGCGTGGATTTCATGCATTCACTTTTATAATTTAATGATACGGATTTTAATTTCTGCATTGGTTTGCTAATAGTTTACTCAGAGGCTGCTCTGCTCATAGTATTCAGGAATAGATATATGCAAGTTACATAGAAAGATAGACTGATAGTTGATAGATGATAGATAGGTAGGTAGGTAGGTAGACAGATAGGTAGACAGATGATAGATAGATAGAAGATAGATAGATAGATGATAGATAGATAGATGATAGAGAGAGAGAGATGATAGATAGAGAGATAGATAGAGAGGTAGATAGATAGAGAGGTAGATAGATAGATAGATAGATAGATAGATAGATAGATAGATAGATAGATAGATAGATAGATAGATAGATAGATAGGTGATAGACAGACAGGTAGGTAGGTAGGTAGGTAGATGATAGATAGATGATAGACAGATGATAGATAAATGATAGATGATAGATAGATAGATAGATAGATAGATAGGTAGGTAGGTAGGTAGATAGATAGATAGATAGATAGATAGATAGATAGATAGATAGATAGATGGATAGAGAGATAGATGGTAGGTAGGTAGATAGATAGGAAGATAGATGATAGATAGGTAAATAGGTAGGTAGATATATAGACAGACAGACTGACAGATGATCGATGGTAGATAGGTACATAGATGATTAAATAGATGATAGGTAGGTGGGTATGTAGAAAGATGATAGATAGATGATAGATCAACAGATCGATAGGTAGTTAGAGATAGATGGAGAAATAGATGGAGAGATAGATAGATGGACAAATAGTACTAGATACACACTATTTTAGAGTTATTTTCAGGTATCATAGACACAGTGAAGCATTTAATTTTCATTGATGTTTCCTAGTAACCCTGCAAGAAAATGTTGGAATATGATTTTTCAGATGGGAATAAACAGATTCCTATGTTACTTGCCCAATGTACCACTTTATAGACATTACAAATGTAGGCATAACAGAGGCTATAAAACATCTATATACATATAAAAAAAAATACGTATAGCTCTAGGAATATTTTCTTGTAAAAAGACAAATACTTCCCACTGTGATCAATTATATCTCTGTCCAAAAACTGTCTAGTATGTTGACTGTTTCATCATGAACCATCTATAATCATGGGTTCTCATAAGGTAAAATTTTGAAGTAGACGGTCCAAAATATGTCTTCAATTTTTTTTAGGTATATTAAAATGACAAAGGTTTTAAGATAAGTACAACAAACACCCATGTAACTAACACCTAAAGGTTTAACATTTTATTAATTTTTGTTTCCTCTCTATCAATGCATTCATCAATTTGTCTAATATGCATACGGTTATATGTGTGTGTAAAATTAGTCAGAGGTAGGTGTGTATTTGAATATCCCAAAATGGAAAATTTGGATTTATATCATTCATGCTGGCTTTGTACACTAAAAATCTACCAGATAAAAAATACATAAAAGCTACTGACTATGCTGATGTCTCTATCCAGAGAAGGTTTCCTGACAGACCAAGATGGACAAACACAATCTAACAGCGCTGAATGAGTTCATTCTGACGGGAATCACAGACCGCCCAGAGCTGCAGGCGCCATTGTTCGGGCTGTTCCTCATCATCTACATGATCTCAGTGGTGGGAAACTTGGGCATCGTCATCCTCACCAAGATGGACTCCAAGCTACAAACTCCCATGTACTTTTTTCTCAGACACCTGGCTATCACTGATCTTGGTTATTCAACAGCCGTGGGACCAAAAATGTTGGTAAATTTTGTTGTGGATGAGAACACAATCTCCTATTATTTTTGTGCTACACAGCTAGCTTTCTTTATTGTGTTCATAACTAGTGAACTATTCATTCTGTCAGCAATGTCCTATGACCACTATGTGGCCATTTGTAACCCTCTGCTCTACACAGTCATCATGTCACAAAGGGTGTGTCAGGTGCTGGTTGCAATCACTTATCTCTATAGCACATTTGTTTCTCTTCTCATCACCATAAAGATATTTAATTTATCCTTCTGTGGCTACAATGTCATCAGGCATTTTTACTGTGACGGTCTCCCCTTGTTATCTTTGCTCTGTTCAAATACACATGAAATCGAATCGATCACTCTCATTTTAGCAGCTTTTGATTTTATTTCATCACTCCTAATTGTTCTTGTTTCCTACCTCTTCGTTCTTGCAGCCATTCTCAGGATGAACTCAGCTGAGGGTAGGCACAAGGCTCTCTCCACCTGTGGATCCCACCTGACTGTGGTGGTAGTGTTCTATGGGACTTTAAGCTTTATGTATGTGCAGCCCAAGTCCAGTCACTCCTTTAATACTGATAAAATGGCTTCCATATTTTACACCCTGGTCACCCCTATGTTGAATCCCTTGATTTATAGTTTGAGAAATAAAGATGTGAAATATGCCTTACATAGGATGTTAAGAGTATTATGTAACATATTTTCTCAAAGGTCACTATACCATGTCATTCATACACATTATATTATGGACTTTAAACACTTTTCTGTGTGCCTCGGGAGGGGATAGCCGTACAAAAGCACAGATAAGTTCACCCTATGATTCTATATTGCTGTCTACCAGTCAGTCTTCTAAGAGCTGTAAACAGATTAATAAATAAAACAGTAAAAATTGTTGCCTTCCTTATGCAGGAGAGATGCATTACATGTATAACTAAGAAATTTTATAGTATAGTGAATGTGTTAGGGGCCAATAGATTTCAAAAGAAAAAGAAGAATAGTGAGTGTGTGTATCTGCGCAGACCTGCACACCTTCTGTTTTAGTGCTTGTACTCTGCCCCAAGGTGGCTAATGCTAATTTGAAGAAGGCTCAACAGTGCAGTGGGATGTTTTGAAGAACTACTCATTCATCTGAATTGGCTAAAACATCCATTTCCTAAATCCTGAAATTCCTCTCTTTCATCACCAATGCCTTTACTTTCATATTTGAGCCCTTAGAGTCTATTTACCTTGTTATTATTTTTGTATTATTTATATTCTAATACTAATAAAAACAGTAAAAAATAAAGCTATTATGTTCAAAAGGATCAGCTCATCATCTGGTTTTGTCTAAATCAACCCATTTTGTCTATATCAGTGGATATACCAGTTAAATAAATTTATTGATGTCAGCCACAGAAGTTTCCAGGTTCTTAACATTTTTTTTTCCTCTACCAGATTGGTAATGATTCCTAAATTGTTATCTTTATCTCTTTAGAAAACAATACTCTTGTTTAGAAAAAAATTTTTTTTTTTTTTCAGAAGACATTTTCTAATTGTTTAAGTATCCTTGCATAAGAAGTTTATTTTATGATGACTTGGATTCCTTGCCTTGTTTTTGTTTGGCTGAATTTCCTCAAATTTGGTTAATATGAGTGGGTACTATATTTTGATCAGGATCTATTGTTTGAATTCATCAGTTTGATTATTCTATTTGGAAGAAGCAAAAAGGAGATAATCCCAAGGTTTGGACTATGCTGTGTTTCTGGTGAGTGAGGTGCGATATGTAGCTTTTTACATATTTGCCATGGTTTCTGGACATAGTTATTCCATATTCCTATGAATTTTCCATCTACATTTTCTTATCCTTATTCTTTAAACCTTCAAAAATTTCTTAATCAGAAAAAAATTAAGTAGATTTTAGATACATTAAGATTGTCTATTAAAAAAAATGCAATTTGAATTTTAAGTTAAGACCATATGAGGAGGGTATATGATAAATTTCCACCTATGTAGAGATTAGAAAACACATGAGAGAAAAAAAAAAAATCACTGCTGAAGAGGATACAAAAATGGAAATTTAAAATAGTCTCCATCTCAAGATCAGCTCCAAGTAGTTTGATTGAGTAATTCTATTAAACATTTAGGGAAAAAAAATTATCCATTACTACACAAATTCTTCCAGAAAACTGAAGAGGAGGGAATATTGCCATTTTCTATACGAGGATAGCTTTACCCTGATATCAAATATAGTTGAAAACATTAAAAGAAAAGAAAATAACAGAGCATATATATGAAAAACGTGAAGAATATAATTGAGAACTGAGTCTTGCAATAGGTAAAGGTACTAATATACCCAATTAGGTCTTAGCCAAGAATGTATGGTTGTTTTTTAAATATCAGTTACTGACATTCACCATAATAACAAATTAGAATTGAAAAGCAATGCCATATAAATACACGTAGAAAAAAAAAAAGCCCCGTATTGTGATAAAATTTTGACCAAACTAACACTAAAGATAATATTTACAGAGAGTGGAAATTATTGTGCAATGTCATTATTGTCACACACAAGGAAAATTTTGCAGAAGATCATTCAAAAGCAGTTGCCACAGTACATTGACAGGAAACTGCCAGAAATTCAAGCCATATTCAGAAGAGGATGTGGAAAAAGGGATATCATTGCTGATATCGCATGGATCACGGCTGAAAGCAGAGAATACCAGAAAGATGTTTACCTGCATTTTATTGACTATGCAAAGGCATTTGACTGTGTGCATCATAATGAATTGCAGGTAACACTGCAAAAAGTGGGAATTCTAGAACACTTAATTATTGTGCTCATGAGGAACTTTTACTTAGACCAAGAGGCATTTAAGCAGAAAAAGGAGATACTACATGGTTTAAAGTCAAGCAAGGCGTGTGCTAGGGTTGTATCTTTTCACCATACTTATTCCGTCTGTACGGCCAGAAATATTCTAAGAAGCTGGACTACATGAAAAAGAACAAGGCATCAAGAGTGCAGGAAGACTCATTAACAAATGCAAAATGCAGATGACACAATTTTGTTTGCTGAAAGTAAAGAGGACCTGAAGTACTTACCGATGAAGATCAAAGACCACAGCGTTCAGCATGGATAAAACCTCAACTTAAAGAAAACAAAAAGATTGACGCCTTCAAGGATTTCATTATACTTGAATCCACAATGAAAACCCACGGAAACAGCAGTAAAGGAATCAAATGACAGTTTACAATGGGAAAATCTGCAGCAAATTTAAACTGTTAAAAAAGCAAATAGGTCACTTTAAGGACTAAGGTGTGCCTGGCCCAAGCCGTAGTGTTTTCACTTGGCCCCATGGACTGGACAATGGGTTGGAGAGGGATGCTGGTGAGGAGTGAGCTTCTTGGATCAAGTGAACACTTAAGACTAGGCTGGCATCTCCTGCCTGGAGGGGAGATGAGAGGGTAGAGGGGGTTGGAAGCTGGTGAAATGGACACGAAAAGAGAAAGTGGAGGGAGAGAGCGGGCTGTCTCATTACAGGGAGAGTAATTGGGAGTATGTAGCAAAGTGTATACAAGTTTTTGTGTGAAAGACTGACTTGATTTGTAAACTTTTACTTGAAGCACAACAAGAATTAAAAAAAAAAAAAGAAGGCCCAGGAAGAGTTGATGCCTTTGAGTAATGGTGTTGATGAAGAATACAGAATATGCAATGGCCTGCCAGAAGAAAGGAAAAAAATCTATCTTGGAAGAGGTAGAACCAAAATGCTTACTAGAAGCAACAATTGCAAGACTTTTAATTCACAAATTTGGACATTATATCAGGAGGGACCAGTCCCTGGAGAAGGACATCATGCTTGGTAAAGTAGAGGGTCAGCGAAAAAGAGGAAGACCCTCAACAAAAGGGATTGACACAGTGGCTGGAACAATGGGCTCAAGCATAGCAACAATTGTGAGGATGGCACAGGACCTGGCAGTGTTTACTTCTGTTGTACACAGGGTTGCTATGAGTCAGAACCGAATCGATATCACCTAACAACAACAACAATTATTATTGCGTATCAACTGTAAATTTGATGAGATTCAGACTTCGTAAGTTGGTGAAATTTTCAATTTCCTCATCTTTGAATTAGTATTGGGTGTGTGAATTTGAATAATAGTAGTATTAACTGGTATTCCTTGTAGGCATATGGATATTATCCTATCAGTGACATTATTGTACTTCAGGATAGATCTTGAAATGTTTTGTTTTGACAATGAGTGCGAAGCCATTCCTCTTCGACTTGTCATTTCTGGCATAGTATACCATATGATTGTCCGGTTCAAAACAGACCAATATACCAGTGCATTTCAACTCACTTAGACCTAGGATATCCATCTTTACATGTTCCATTTCATTTTTTAAGATTTCTAATTTCTAAGGTTCATACTTTTTACATTCCATGTTCTGATTATTATTAGATTTTTGCAGTTGTTGCTTTTCTTTTTGAGTCATGCCAATAAAACAGAATATATTAATCTAATAAAATAAAATAAAGAGAAGTCTTAAAGAGACAATTTCCAATAAGAGGAGGAGTTGGATTGACTAATATCTGTCCCTGAAGTAAATATATATAGAGAGAAAAAAAAAACAAAGAAACAGTATATCATATGTATGAAATGTATTAATTTTATTCCATGTAAAAACATTACTGAAATGGGGGAATATCAAGTGGTCTGTCCTAAAAGTAAAATATTTTAATCCAGATCCCTTGGTGGGACAAATTGAACGTTGACTGAGAATAAATGAATAAACGTGTGTAAAAGAAACTAAATCCCTGGTGAATTCAAATTGTTTAGAAAATTAACAGACACTGTAGATGTTTTGTTAAGCTTTCAAGTGCTTCAGAAGTAATTAACACATTGCTTGGTATCTCCTCAGGGAGAGGCTTAAAGGCCGAGAGAATGCTATAAACCGTTCCCACTATGCCATGTTAAGAAGTGCGTGGGATGTTAAAACAGATTCATTACAGGAAAAAGGTAGATTTTTTTTTTTTTTTGTAGTGCCATGTTTTACTAATAGCTGGAATGTTTTAGTGACATTTTTGAGGCTCCACTTTTCATACACAGTAACCCAGTGCCTTCGAGTCAATTCCATAGGTGGGAAAATATTAAGAAATTTGATTGAGTTCTTGATATGTTTTGTGTGAGATGAATGTGGATTTCATGTACTCACTTTTATAATATAATTTAATGCTATGAAATTTAATTTCTGCATTTGTTTGCTAATAGTCTACTCAGAGATTGCTCTGCTCATGGTATTCAGGAATAGATACAAGATGGATAGATAAATAGATATGTAGATCGATAAACAGAAAAGTAGATAGATAGATGATGTATAGATTGATTGATTGGTAGGTAGGCAGATGCATATACATACTTATGAAGTAGTGATGATCATGATGTTTTAAAGCTACAGTTCTGTTATATCAACCAGCAGGACTATTCTTGTATTTTAAAACATCTCTAGTATACTCAGATACATTTTTTAAAGACTATACTGAAATTTATCTGTGATATCTCACGGCACATAGGAGTCCCAATGTTTAATGGGACATAGTTCATGTTCAAAAAGATCATAAGTAACTTGCAATAATTCACATATATGTCATAACCAGTATAATTCCTTTTTCTCCTATGCTATTGTGTCATATAGTGATTTTTTAAACTTTTTTTCATAAAAAGTAGAGGATTCTTTTTTACAAGAGGGAGTTTATGACATCGATTTTTCATTGTTTGTTCAGATTTCCTCACATAGCCTAGGTTTCTTTGTGAGAAAAAAATATATACCTGATTTGTTAGAAAAAGCTTAGAATGTGTCAATTACAATATAAATGCCCAATTGCAGGAGAAAGCATTTTAAGTAGACCAAAAAAGAAAGTAATCTAAAGAATGGCACTGTTAGACACTTTAGTCATAGAATGGGTGTTATGGACTATGGGGCTGGGGTCAGTTACAAGGATAACATCTTAATGAACCTATTCATCATGAATATGGTAACAAAGAACTTAAGCCACAGTCCAGAAGAATTTACATATAAATACCTTAAAAATCAAAACAATTAACAAAAATAAAAACAATTTCAAGTAACTACTGTCTAGATCCAAAAAAGATAGATGATGATGATAGATAGATAGACAGAAAGACAGACAGATAGATAAATACTCCCAGGCACACACTATTTTATTTTCAAGTATCATAGACACATGGAAGAACTTAATTCTCATTCATCCTTCCTAACAACCCTACAAGAAAGTGTTGGCATGTGATTTTTCACGTGGGAATAAATAGGTTCACATAACACATGTTATTAGCCCAAAATAACTCTTTGTATATACTACAAATGGAGGTATAGCAGAGGTTGCATCTGTATACATAAATCTCTAGGGATGTTTTCATGTATAAAGACAAATAATCCCAATTGTCATCAATCATATATATGTGTATATATATGTATATTCATGTATATACATATAAATCCAAAATCTGTCTAGTATGCTGACTGTTCCATCCTGGACCATCTATAGTCATGAGTTTTCATGATGTAATGTTTTGAAACAGAGAATGCAAAATGTTTAGATGCATTTTTTTAGGTATATGAAAAAGGCAAAAGTTTTAAGAAGAGTACAATAAATATCCATGTACCTTACATGTAAATATTTAACATATTATTCATTTTTGTTTCATCTACCAATGTATCAACCAATCTACTTAACACGTATTTATGTATACATGTGTGCAAAATTTGTGGAAGTTGTATATGTATTCAAATATCCTAAAATGAAAACTTTGAATTTACATTATATATACTGGCTTTGTATACTGAAAACCTACCAGATGATACTACATAAAAGCTATTGATGATGCTCATGTCTCTTTCAACAATAGGTTTCTAGATGGACAAACATAATCTAACAGTGCTCAATGAATTCATTCTGACGGGAATCACAGACCTCACAGAGCTGCAGGCGCCATTGTTTGGGCTGTTCCTCATCATCTACATGATCTCAGTGGTGGGCAACATGGGCATCATCATCCTCACCAAGATGGACTCCAAGCTACAAACTCCCATGTACTTTTTTCTCAGACACCTGGCTGTCATTGATCTTGGTTATTCAACAGCCGTGGGACCCAAAATGCTAGTCAATTTTGTGGTCAATGAAAACACAATCTCCTATTATTTTTGTGCTATGCAGCTAGCTTTCTTTATTATGTTTATAACTAGTGAATTTTTCATTCTGTCAGCAATGTCCTATGACCGCTATGTGGCCATCTGTAACCCTCTGCTCTACACAGTCATCATGTCACAGAGGGCGTGTTGGGTATTGGTTTCAATCACCTATCTCTACAGCACATTTGTTTCTCTTCTGGTCACCATAAAGATTTTTAATTTATCCTTCTGTGGCTACAGTGTCATCAGGCATTTCTACTGTGATGGTCTTCCCTTGGTATCTTTGCTCTGCTCAAACACACTTGAAATCAAGTTAATCATTCTTGCCTTAGCAGCTTTTGATTTGATGTCATCCCTCCTAACAGTTCTTGTTTCTTACATACTGATCATTGTAGCCATTCTCAGGATGAACTCAGCTGAGGGCAGGCGAAAGACTTTCTCCACCTGTGGATCCCACCTGACTGTGGTGGTAATGTTCTATGGGACTTTAATCTTCATGTACGTGCAGCCCAAATCCAGTCATTCCTTTGACACTAATAAAGTGGCTTCCATATTTTATACCTTGGTTGTTCCCATGTTGAATCCCTTGATCTATAGTTTGAGGAATAAAGATGTAAAATATGCCTTACATAGGACTTTAGGACAACTATGCAATTTATTTTCTCAAAGGTTACTATATTATATGATTCATAAATTATGTCATGGGCTTTAAACTTTTTTTCTGTGTGCCTCCAGAGGGGATAGCAAGCACAAATGCACAGATTAGCTAAACATATATTTCTACCTTGCCTTCTACCACTCTACTAAGAGCTATAAGTAGATTAATAAACAGAACAGTAAAAAGTATTGCATTCCTTGAGCAGGAATGATGCACTATAAGCGTAATAATTAAGAAATTTTATAGCTTCTTAGAATGTGCTAGAGGGTGATAGATTTTTCAAAAATAAAAGAAGATTAGTGAATATATTGAGTAGGACAGTGAAATTGTAGTAGATACAGGAAGAGTTCCAAGTATCTGGTGTTTTCCTCAACTAGTAGGAAAAAAAATGTAGAAAGTATGTGTGTGTGTGTGTGTATATATGACTGCACATGCACACCTTCTGTTTTATTTCTCATTCTCTGCCCTGGTGTGGCTCATTCTGATTGGAAGAAGGCTCAGTGCAGTGGGATGATACGAAATACCCAGCCATCTGACTTTGCTCAAATGTCTGCTCTCTCAACCTTGAAATTCCTCTTTCATCATCAGTGTCTTTACTTTCATATGTGAACCCTTAGAACATGTTTACTTTGTTACTATTTGTTATTATTATATTGTCATATTAATATAAAGTGTAACAAAATAAAATTATTATGTTCAAGAGGATCATCTCAGTATCTGGTTTTTGTCCAAAGCAGCCCATTTTGTCTGTGTCAGTGGCTGTATCAGTTAAGATAAATTTACTGAGGCCAGCCATAGAAGTTTCCAGAAGTTTTCATTTTTTCTGTCCTGGATTGATATTGCTTCCTGATTGTGTGTTTTGTCTCATAAAATGTTACCCTTATCTCTCCAGAAAACAATAATTACCCTTATTTAGAAGTCATTTTCTAATTATATATCCTTGTATAAGAGGCCTGTACAAGGAGGGATACAATATATTTCCATGTATGTAGAGACTAGAAAACACATGAGAAAAATATATTTTATAAAGATGATATCAAAATGGAAATTTAAATTTAAAATTCACCCCTTCCCAACCAGTCCAACTGGTTTGACTGAGAAATAATTTTAAGTGTTTAGGGAGAAAAAAAAATTAGCTAATTCTGCACAAACTTTCCACAAAACCTAAGAGAAGGATATATTTTCATTTTTATGTGAGAATAGCTTTACCCTGATTTCAAACTCAGACAGAAGCATTAAAAGATAACAGCAGAATACATGCGTGAAAAATCTAAAGGAAAATTTAAGACATTGAGCCTGGCCATATGTAAAGGTAATAGTACATTAAATTAGGTGTGCCCCAGGAATGCACTGTTAGTTTTACATCAAAGTATCAATTAATAACATTCACCATAATTACAAATTAGAAATGGCAAAGAAAGTCATATAAATAGATGTAGAGAAAATAGTGTTTAAAATCCCAATAATTGTGATAAAGTTTTGGCCAAATTAGTATAAAAATGGAGCTTCCTTAAACTGATAGAGGGCACCCATGAACAACCTACAGCTACCATCATACATGGTTTGAAAGACTGAGTACATTCTCAGTAAAACCAGGACCAAAACAAATTACTCTTTCCAAATCTATTCCACATTTTAGTGGAAGTTCTAGGAAATACAGTAAGTCAATAAAGAGATAAATAAATAAAGGATCTAGGTTGGAAAAGAAGAAAGGAAAGTTTGTTTATTGGTAGATGACTTTTTTAATGTAAAAATCTAATAGAGTCTACAATACAGTTATAGGACTAAAACGTTAACATTTAGTGATAAATTTACTTTCAGCTTATTAGTTTTTTTTTTTTTTTTTAAAGGCTGTTTGGATTTTAAGTGGGTTTTCAATGACTCTATAGATACATTTGGGAATTTCATCAATATAATACCAAAAGCAAAATCCGTAAGAACTTTGACCACATAAAATATTAAAACTTCTCCTCTTTAAAAGACACATAAAAACAAGTTCTTTTCTGGGACATAACATTTTCAAATAATACAACTCATAAATGGCCTATGTCCATAATATATACTCTCTCCCCTGCCCCCACCGCTCAGTTGCCATCAAGTTGATTCCGACTCATAGCAACCAGTTTCAAAGAGTAGAACTGCCTTACAGGGTTTTTAAGGAGCAGCTGGTGGATTTGAACTGCCAACCCTTTGCTTAGCCACCAGTTCTTTAACCACTATGTACCAGGACTCCATAATATATACAGAGAAAGGTCTCAAAACTCAAAAAAAAAAAAAGAAAGAAAGAAAGAAAAGAAACAGTCCACAAAAATTCCCATAAAAATAAACATTCACTTATCCAAAGGACACATACAGTTGGTAAATTAGGCACATAAAAATGTTCAGTTCATTATTCTTCAGTGAATTTCAAGTTAAAACCCTAATGACATGTCTCTATACATCTATTAGAATATCAGCTGTTTGGTAAATGTGTAGAGGAAATGGAGCATTCATAAACTGTTAGTGGAAAATTAAAACGGTACAAATACTTTAACAAATAATTTGTTTGAAGCTTCAGGGTCTTAAAAAGATGACTATAGTATTACCATAAAATTTAGCCGTTTTACTCATATCTACCCAAGAGAAATGACACACTTTTCCTTATAAGGAAATGTATACAAATGTCCATGACAACTGTATCTGTAATAATCAAAAACTGGAATCAAACCAAATGCCTCTCTCCCTGAGGACGGACAAACCGTGGTCTATTCCCGCAAGTCAACACCACTCGGTAATAAACCGCTGAAATATTGCTACATGCAAATATAGGGATGAAAAGCACAAATTGATAGATTGGACTTTGTCAAAATTAAAACAACCCACACTTAGACATTTATCCCAGAGGAATGAGAATTTATGTTCATGCAAAAACCCTTAACAAATGTTCCCAGAAACATTATTTATAATAGCTAAAAACTGGTAACAACTCAAAATGTCCTTCTGTGGGTGAATGAATGAATCCAACTTTACTAAACCCATTCATGAAATAACACTCAGCAGTAAAAAAGAACAAATTATTGATGCACACAGCAGTGGGGATGGACCTTCATGGAATCAAGTGAAGTTAAAAAAGTCCATCACAAAAGGTTGGTGTTGTTAACTGCCACTGAGTGACCCCAACTCATGGCGACCTTATGTAAAGCAGAACAAAACATTGCCTGGATCTGTGCTGTCCTCACCCTGTAGGACAGAGTAGAACCGCCCCACAGAGTTTCACTATCATTGGAATGTGTGAATCCATTGTTGCAGCCACTATGTCAGTCCGTCTCGTGAAGTGCTTCCCTTATTCTCGCTGGCCCTCTTCTTCACCGAATATGATGTTCTCCTCCAGCAAATGGTTCTTCCTGATGACATGCCTGAAGAAAGAAAGTCAGACAATGTTCCGTTGGAAGTAACGAAATATATACCACTAAAGAATTTTTGTTTTGTTAGGTGTCTTCGAGTCGTCTGTGACTCATAGCGGCCTATAGTACAGAGTATAAATGCCCCATAGAGTTGCCTAGGCTGTAATCTTTATGAGTGCAGATGGCCAGGTCTTTTCTCCCCGGAATGGCTTGTGGGTTCAAACAGACAACCTTTCAGTTAGCAGTGAGTGTTTAAACATTCTACCACAAAAGAGCCTTGCATTAAAGAATAACCGCCCCTCCAAAAAAAAAAAAAAAAAAGCACCCGTTGCCGTAGAGTGGATTACGACTCATAGCAACCCCATAGGGCAGGGTAGAACTGCCCCATAGAGTTTCCAAGAGGCACCTGGTGGATTTGAACTGCCGACCCTTCGGTTAGCAGCTGTAGCACTTAACCACTAGGCCACCCAGGTTTTCCTATTAAAGAAAAGGCAAAAAAAGAAAAGAAAAGGCTATATTACAAATATTTGCAATGACAAAATGCAGCAAAAAGATTTATAGCACAGCAAATACGTATTCATGGTGAAACATTACACACAAAATATCACACTTGAGGAGGGTGTGTTGATATGGTAGAGCATTATGTCAAGCACAGCAGAACATGTATCAAGGTGAGAAAGATGTTTTGGAATGAGGATTGGAAACAATGAGAAACATATAATAGTGAAATATGTTGGAAAATAAAACAAACAGGCAAAAAACCTCAATAGACAGATAATGGAAATTAATTATGAAATGAGAAACATGGCTAACATTTCTGTTACTGAGGTCAAAAAAAAAAAAAAAAAAAAAACCGAACAAATTAGCAATAACAGCAACAATAGCAATAGCAAACAAGTGACACCTCACATATGCACAATGCATTAATTTTATTGAATATAAATCTTTTACATAATGCAATAAGAAAGTGTTTAAGCAGTACTTCACATTGTCATCCATTTGAAGAGACCACTGCAGAAATGGGGAATATTGATAGTTTTGTTTTATAGATACAAGGTATTAATCCCGATCCTTTGGTGGTAAAAATGGAAAGTTAGCAAGGAATAAAATGTAAGAATAGATGAAATAGATAAACACAGGTGTGCATACACACTTCAGGAAGAAAAAACTTGCTCACTGGTGAATACAAATTTTCCTGGACAATTAACAGACAACCCCCAGGTATTTTGTCTAGCTTTCAAATGCTTCAGGAACCAACAACAAATTGCTTGCCATCTCCTCAGGGAGAATCTCCAAGGCTGAAAAAAAGGCTTTAAATTGTTCTCGCCGTGCCATGTTAAGAATCACATGAGAGAGTCAAGACAGAGGCTTCGTTACAGGTAAAAAGATAGACTGTTTCCATATTTTACCCAAATCCAGAAGGTTTCAGTGACACTTACAGGGTCCTAACTTTATTCAACGGCAAATTCATCACAAAATATCAGGATTTCAGATTCAGTTCTATGTGCATTCTCCCCTCCTTTTTCTTCAAATTATTTTTTTCAAATATTCTCACTTTGTTTCAGAGACTAAGTGCTCGTAAGCATCTTTGAAACATTGTCATTATATGGCTCAACAAAACACGATATACTTGATATTTGAGAGCTGTTTCCCAGGAACATAAACACATTGAAATACTTATTTCTAATTTAACTATTCAACAATCCCAAAAGGAAGTGGTCATTTTGAAGATGTGGATAAAGAGATTAAATACCTTATTTGATAACCTACAGTGGAGGTATAACAGGGCCTATAGAATTAGTCAATGTTCAAACATTTCAGGAGGTAGCATATAATCAGGAACTGATAAATCGATTGAGATGTTTCAACAAACGGAGGCAGCCCCGGAAGTGCTCACTTGACTATACCAAGAAATTTGGAAGACAGCTACCTCACCAACCGACTAGAAGAGATCTGTATGTATGGCTATTCCCAAGAAAGGTGATCCAACCGAATGTGGAAATTATAAAACAATATCATTACTATCATATGCAAGCAAAATTTTGCTGAAGATCATTCAAAAATGGCTGAACTGCCAGAAATTCAGGCTGGATTCAGAAGAGGTTGTGGAACCAAGGATATCATTGCTGATGTCTGGTTGAAAGCAGAGAATACCAGAAGGATGTTTACCTGTGTTTTATTGACAATGCAAAGGCATTCGACTGTGTGGATCATATGAAATTATGGATAACATTGCAAAGAATGGGAATTCCAGAACACTTCATTGTGCTCATGAGAAACCTGTACATAGATTAAGAGGCAGTTGTTTGGACAGAACAAGGGGATAGTGAGTGGTTTAAAGTCAGGAAAGTGTGTGTCAGGGCTGTATCCTTTCACCATACCTATTCAAACTGTATGCTGAGCAAATAATCCGAGAAGCCGAACTATATGAAAAAGAACAGGGCATCAGGATTGGAGGAAGACTCATTAACAACCTGCATTATGCAGATGACACAACCTTGCTTGCTGAAAATGAAGATGACTTGAAGCACTTACGAATGAAGATCAAAGACCACAGCCATCAGTATGGATTGCATCTCAACATAAAGAAAACAGAAATCCTCACAACTGGACCAATAAGCCACATCATGATAAATGGAGAAAAGATTGAAGTTGTCAAGGATTTCATATTACTTGGGTCCACAATCAACACCCATAGAAGCAGCAGTCAAGAAATCAAAAGATGCATTGTATTGGGTAAATCTGCTGCGAAGGACCTGTTTAAAGTATGGAAGAGCAAAGATGTCACCTTGAAGACTACTGTCTGCCTGACACAAGCCACGGTATTTTCAGTAGCACGATATGCATGTGAAAGCTGGACAATAATTGACACCTTTGAATTGTGGTGTTGGCAAAGAATATTGAATATACCATGGTCTGTCAAAAGAATGAACAAATCTGTCTTGGAAGAAGTACAACCAGAATGTTCCTTAGAAGCAAGGATGGTGAGACTGCGTCTTACATACTTTGGACATGTTGTCAGAAGAGATCAGTCCCTGGAGGACATCATGCTTGCTAAAGTAGAGGGTCAGCGGATAAGAGGAAGGCCCTCAATGAGATGGATTGACAAAGCGACTGTAACAATGGGTTCAAGCATAACAAGAATTGTAAGGATGGCTCAGGACCAGGCAGTGTTTCATTTTGTGGTAAATAGGGTCTCTGTGAGTCCGAACCGACTTGACGGCACCTAACAACAAGAACAAAATACCTGCATGTGTCCATCACCGGGGTTATTTCCCTGTATAAAGGCAAATAATCTCCATTTTTTTTTAGGATCTGGTAGATTTTCCTTGTGTTCAATACCTGTCAAGTGTACTGTTTCACTCTATCTCCTGTGGTAGAAGGGCTTTCATAGGACTATGTGTTGAAGTAAGGCATATTAAACACTTCCCTATATTTTGGGAATTTTCACTTTAGCATTTTTATAATGTAATTAACATGTGTATTATAATTTTTTAATCTCCTTATGTAGTTGTCATTATATAAATGACATTAGTAACCATTCATATATGGAACACCTAAAATTTTTAAATTTCTTTATCTTTAATTCATCTATGTACTTGTATATGTGTGTGTGTGTGTGTGTGTGTGTATATATATATATATATCTTTATGCATATCTAAATTTGGAGCCCTGGCGGCACAGTGGTTAAGAGCTCTATGGCTGCTAACGAAAAGGCCGGCAGTTTGAATCTAACAGTTGCTCCTTGGAAGCCCTGTGGTGCAGTTCTATCTACTCCGTTCTGTAGGGTCGCTATAAGTTGGAATCCACTCAATGGCAACAGGTTTTTATATTTAAATGTTTATGTATAAGTATGTATGTATCTATATCAGAGTTTCTCAACTTCAGCCCTATTGACATTTTGGACTGGAAATTTTGTCATTGTGGGGAGTTGCCCAGCAAATACTAGAATGTTTAGTAACATCCCAGGCCTCTATGAGATAGTAATAGTACCCTTCTCCTAGTTGTGACATCCAAAATGTCCCAGACATTGACAAATGTTCTTTGGGAGCAAATTTTTCCCAATTTATAACCAATTAGCTCTCTCTTTATCTCCCTCTTTCATCGCTCCCTATCCTTCTTCCTCCATCTCTATCTCTATGTGTTGTGGTTAGGAGCTGGGGAGTCAGTTGTGGGAGATTGGTTTACCTTTAAATACTTACATTGGAAATTTGGATTTATCTTATTTAGTATGCTGGCTTTGTATACTGAAAATCTACCAGATAATACTGCAAAAGAATATTTGACTATGTTGATGTCTCTATCTGGAATAGATTTCCTGATGGACCAAGATGGACAAAGACAATCTAACTGTGCTGAATGAATTCATTCTGATGGGAATCACAGACCGCCCTGAGCTGCAGGCTCCATTGTTCAGGCTGTTCCTCATCATCTACGTGATCTCAGTAGTGGGCAACTTGGGCATCATCATCCTCACCAAGATAGACTTCAAACTGCAAACACCCATGTATTTTTTTCTCAGACACCTTGCTATCACTGATCTTGGTTATTCAACAGCCGTGGGACCAAAAATGTTGGTAAATTTTGTTGTGGATGAGAACACAATCTCCTTTTATTTTTGTGCTACACAGCTGGCTTTCTTTATTGTGTTCATAACTAGTGAACTATTCATTCTGTCAGCAATGTCCTATGACCGCTATGTGGCCATTTGTAACCCTCTGCTCTACACAGTCATCATGTCACAAAGGGTTTGTCAGGTGCTAGTTGCAATCACCTATCTCTATAGCACATTTGTTTCTCTTCTCATCACCATAAAGATATTTAATTTATCCTTCTGTGGTTATAACGTCATCAGTCATTTCTACTGTGACATTCCCCCCTTGTTCTCTTTGCTCTGCTCAAACACACATGAAATTGAATTAATCCTTCTGGTCTTAGTAACTTTTGATTTGATTTCATCTCTCCTAATAGTTGTTTCTTACCTGCTGGTTCTTGTAGCCATTATCAGAATGAACTCAGCTGAGGGCAGGTACAAGGCCTTCGCCACCTGTGGATCCCACCTGACAGTGCTGGTAGTGTTCTACGGGACTTTATTCTTTATGTACATTCAGCCCAAGGCCTGTCACTCTTTTGACACTGATACAGTGACTTGCATATTTTTTACTCTGGTTATTCCCATGTTGAATCCCTTGATTTATAGCTTGAGGAACAAAGATGTGAAAGATGCTGTACTTAAGACATGGGAAAAAATAAGCAATATATTTTCTAAAGTTTGATGTAACATATGGTTCCTACAAATTACAGTATGGACTTCAAACCTTGTCTGTGTTTGCTCCAATGGAAATAGCGCGCAGAAATATATTCAACATATATTCATAAATTGCCTTCTATGTGCCAGTTACTCTTCTAAGTGCTGTAAATGCATTGATTAACAAAACAGAATATTTGCCTTCCTTGAAGGGGAGAGGTGGATCACAAACATAACAATAATTAGGTAAAATTTATAGCATAGAAGAATGTCTTGGGGTCCTATGGAACAGTGGTTAAAGTATTTGGATGCTAACCAAAAGGTCAGTGATTCAAAACAACCAGTCACTCCATGGGAGAAAGAAGTGGCAGTCGGCTTCCATAAAAATTTACATCCTTGGAAACCCTATGAGACAGTTCTATTCTGTCCTATAGGCTTGCTATGAGATGGAATCTACTTGATGGCAGTAGGTTTAGCTTTTATCAGAATATGTTAGAAACCATGAAATCAGGCAAAGAGAGTGGATATGCTGAGTAGGATTGGGAAAAATTACTACGTACAAAAGTGGAGTTACAAAGATTCTGGTATTTTTTTCAACTCTTTAATAAACTTTGCAATGTCAGCATGTGTTTTTGTGTTTGTGTGTATGTTTGTGTAAGCCTTTGTCTTCCTTTTTATCCTTCCTATTCTTCTGAGGGGTGTATTAGATCTGGACCAAGTCGCAAGGAGTCTCAGTGTATGTGATGATTTAAAGTACTCAATTATCCGAATTTACTCAAATGTTCCATTCCAGACCTTGGAGCTCCACTCTTTACTGGTTAAAGCCTTTACTTTTACATGGACATCTGTTAACTCAACATACCTTGCAACTTAGCAATCCACAGGGTCAGCTCTGCATCTGACTTTGTTTTAATCAACCCATTTTGCCTATATCAGAATATATATCAATTAAGATAAATTTCTTGACGGCCACCCTAGAGTTTACTGGTTTTACAATTCTTTCTTCACAGGTTGTTCCTATTAAATAATCATATTTTTTGCTTCATGAGTTTTTACAGTTCCTTATCTGTATGATAAAAAAAAAATAAATGTTCGTTCAATTATTTTTTGCTGTTTCCTTGGACAACAGGATATTCTGTGACGAATTAAGTTTGCTGCCTTCTTTCACAGCTTTGGTATTCCTAAACTTTGGTCAATGTTGATTATGCACTATATTTTTATTCACCCTGTTGTGAGAAGAAAACAGAGAGTTAATCCCATAGTTTGCAACATGCTGCATTTTCAATTTAAGTAAGGTCTGTTAAGTAGCAAGGATATAGTTATCTTGCCTTATGGACAGTAGCTGCATGTTAGTCCTCAAATTTTTCCATGTATTTTTTTTTTTCCTTTAAAATTTCTAGGATTTTATTGAAGCTACTACAGTCTAAATTATTTTCTTGATTCACAGTCATGAAATAAAATCTACTTTGAAGCCAATGAAATTTAAATAAAAATAGTTAATTAGAATCTGAGAAAAAGGTGCATGTTATATTGTCAAGTGAACATAAATATTTTTAAAGGGTGAAGTAATTTGAAGGTTAAGATGGTCATGAGCACTACCAGGTAATAATATTTTACACTTATTGAATGCTATATTAAGTCATTCTTCAGGTTTTAATTAATTTAATCATCACAACAGCTCTGTGAGGTGAGTTCTATTAATATTTACCTTTTTAGAAGATAAAATGGGGTTTCAGAGAGGGTACATAAATTATCCAAGTTCAACTCATCAAGGATAAATAAGTGTCCATGTTCACAGAGGACTTAAGCATTACAGTCAAGTTTCAACCATGCACTAGCTCCAGTTTCCATGCTCATAACCTTCCCCCCCCCAAAAAAAACCAAGCCTACTGCCATCAAGTCTATTCTGACTCATAGTGACCCTATTGGACAGAGTAGAACTGCCTCATAGAGTTTCCAAGGAGTGCCTGGTGGATTTGAATTGCTGACCTCTTGGTTAGCAGCTGTAGCACTTAACCACTGTGCCACCAGGGTTTCCATGCTCATGACAGCTACTCTAAATTATCTCTTAATGTCAGTTTTCTGCTTCAGTGATGTCACCCTTGAGATGAAAAATAATAAAACTTCACTGTGATAGGTATCAGATTAAAAGAAGAGAAATAGTAGTGGAGTTTATAAAATAGTGAATACCTAGGACAGTGACTGGGAGAGAAAATAATTCAATAAAGACAATGAATTAATAAATTGATTCAGCAAGCTAATCCATTCATTTTGAATCTGTGACTTGCTCAAACCATATAATGGAGAGCCATCATGAAATGGATCCAGGACATAGTCTGGGCAGGTTTATAATAAATATGCAATGGGGAATGTCAGGAAGTTCAGCTGCTTTTTAAAAGTAAAGGCAGAAGTAGAATTAAGAGGCTTGTCAAGATCGATGTTACTTCCTTATAAATGGAGGTCTGTGAGATTTACTCCCCATCATCTTCTGGTTTTTGGACTTTGTTGCTGTAAAAGCTCAATTTTGGGGGAATTTAATTTAAGGACAAGAGATTGGCAAATATATTGACTTTGACTTTGCTGAGCTACTGAACCAGTGAGAGCCATCAGGCCCTACTACTCAACTTGTTTTTTTTTTTTTTAATAGAAATTAATTCTCTTCTTTGAGATGTTTGAGTGGTCCATTTGTTTATTGAGTGTTTCACTGTATGCATGGGTAAAACATTACTAGATGATACAATGGGGAGATGCAGAAGCACCACATTCAATTGCAAAGGTTGGGGACCATGGAATTTTGTGTTGTGCCATTCATATAGATTAAGATGGGAAAATATGCAATATATTGGGCAATGCAATGATTAATGTAAACATCAAGAGCTCTCCACCATACAAATTATACGGATCAAAAGGAGCAACATACCACACAAGGATATTCAGCAAATCAAAAATATATATAGATATATATATATTATGTGTGTAATATATATATTATATATTATGTGTGTGTGTCTAATATATAATTTAAACTAGAGAAAGTTACCAAGAAGCAGTCCACAAAAGCCAAACTATGGTCTTCATTATATCCTACCTGAATTTGGAGACCATCTCTAGAAGAGATTTGACTCATTGAGCACTAATAACCAAAGACCAGAAGAGTTGTGGGAAGATATCAAGGACATAGTACATGAAGAAAGCAAAAGGTCATTAAAAAACAGGAAAGAAAGTAAAGACCAAAATGAATGTCTTTTCAATCACCTCATGTATATGAGAAAGATGGACAATATAAAACAGAAGAGAAGAATTGATACATATGAATTGTGGTACTGGAAACGACTATTGTATCTCCCATGGACAGCCAGAAGAACAAACTAACCAGTCTTTGAAAAAATGCAACCAGAATACTTTTTAGAAGTGAGAATGGCAAGATTGAGCTCACTTAATTTGGACACATTATCAGTAAAGATCAAAGGCTAGAAAACGACATCACGCTTGGTAAAGTGGACGGTCAGCAAAAATAAGGGAAATTCTCAGTAAGATAGATTGATACAATAACTGAATGATGGGCTCAAACATACCAATGATCATGAAGGTGGTACAGGACCGGGCAACTTTTCCTTCTGCTATACATAAGGTCACAGTGAGTCAGAGCAGTATCTATGGCAATTAACAACAATTACTTTTCCCTAGACACAAGTGCCTCTTGTTAATCCAACACTTCACCTCCTGAGAAGAGGATCTCCCATTCCCAAGTCCTTTCCTTGACTTCCTCAGCTCCAGCTATCCACTATGACTTCTCATTCTGCATTCCTAACCATCACCACCACAATTACCCCTTCCATTTGGTTACAGACAAATAACACTAAGTTTTTGACACAAGAAATACACCAAGGTATTATGAGCATTAAAAAAAAAAAAAAAAAAAAAAAAAAACCTTTTTGTTTAACTCTACCAAGATATTGTTGTGTTGTTGCTAGGTGCCGTCAAGTTGATTCTGACTCATAGCTACCCTGTGCACAACAGAATGAAACACTGCCCGGTTCTATGCCATCCTTACAACCATTGTCACGCCTGAGCTCATTGTTGCAGCCACTGTGTCAATGCCCCTCACTGAGGTCTTCCTTTTTTCTGCTGAACCTCTACTTTGCCAAGTATGATGTCCTTCTCCAGGAACTGATCCCTCCTGACAAATTGTCCAAAGTATGTAAGACGCAGTCTCACCATCCTTGCTTTAAGACACATTCTGGTTGCACTCCTTCCAGGACAGGTTTGTTTCTTCTTTTGGCAGTCCATGTTAGATGTCCCAAAAACTTCAGATTTGTTTGCTTTGCTAATACAGTACAAAGGAGAAAGTTAATTATGGACCAGCCCACAAAATTTTTTTTTTTATAATTTTACTTGTTTTCCTCCTTTTTATTGTCGTAATAACTATTTTCTACAATGTTTAAGGCAATTTATCTCTTATTCCCTGAAAAAATTAACAAAATTAATACTACAAACATAATAAGGATTATGCATCATGACCAAAGGAGATTTATTCTGAGAATGCAAGGCAAGTTTAACATTTAAAGATCAATAAATCCAATTTGCTATATCAACAAAATAAAGGAGAAAAAAATAAATGATCATCTACTTCATGCACAATATAGTTGGCAAAACTTCCTATCCATTCATGAAACAAAAATAAATGCTCAGGAAACTGAGAATATAAGGGAATTTAAAAAATGATAACAGGTGTCTATAAAAACCTAGAGCTGACATCATACTTAATCTTGAAAAGATTAAATATATTACCCCACAGGAAAAAAACAAGGCTAGGATGTTTGCTCTTACCACATCTATTTGACACCATAATGGAGGTCCCACTCTGGGCAATAAGGTAAGAAAAATAAATAAAAAGACTTATTTGAAACAAAGGAATACGATCATGTCTATTTGAAAGTGACATGATTGTTTCTGTAAGAAAAGAATCTGTGAAAGTTATTAGAACTAATAATTTATCATAAAAAATTTATCATTCCAGTGTCATAATCTGCAAAGTCAACATTCATAATCAAATTGTATTCTGCATACTACCAATCAACAATTGGAAGCTTAAATAAAAGTATAATTTACAATAAATCAAAAAACATGTAGTATTAGATATTAATTAAACAAACATTCAAGATTGGCATGATAGAAGCTGCAAAACACTGATGAAAGAAATCAATGATAAATGCATGGGGAGATATATCCTGCTTATGAAATGGAATGCACAATATTTTTAAGATGTGAAACTGCTCTAGAGATTGAGCAAAATTTTGAAGAAATCCCAGCAGAAGAAATAAATAAACTGATACCAAAACTTAACTGAAGGGCAAAGAAACTAGAATAGCTCAATTTGCAAAAAAAAAAAAAAAAAAAAAAATTGGAAGACTTAAAGACATACACATTATATTTCTTATTTATTATTATCGGGTAAAAAAGAGTAAGGTAAAGTGGAAGCTAACTATTAGAAACATAACAAATAATTACCAAAGGTAAAATAGTCACAGAAGTAGAAATATAATCCAAGACTTCAAAAGAGCTTGAGAAAATTGATATATTATTGACTGAGTGTTCAGTTTCATACATTAATTCTTGCCGTACCTAAGAACATAATACTTGTAAGGGTCACAGATAATAATGTATTTTATTGTTTTTATCAAAGTCTGAAGTTCTTTATTCTGTATGTGCATTTCCATTATGAATTACTAACACACACCAACAAATAAGGCCAAAGATGAAGAAAATGAAAATTTTTACCAACTTTTTTCTGCTGTCTGAAATTGAGTAAACATGCAGTCTAGATGCATTGATAGCTACTAGTGATTGAAACGTGGTAATTGGAAGCAAGGAGGAAGGAACAGTAGTTGGAAAATTTGCCCTTGGTGATAGAAACAACTTGGCAGATTGTATGATAAAATTTTCCGAGACCAAAGACTTGTTCATTGAAAATAACATTTGTTTTACAACATGAATGGTGACTACACATGTAGATCTTGACAGATGGAAAATGCAGGAATCAAATAAAATACATCTGTGGAAAGAGACAAAGAAGAAGCTCAATAACATCAATCAGAACTAGGTTGGAGGCCAACTTTGGAACAGACCATCAATTGCTCATAGGTGGGTTCAAGTGAAAGCTGAAAAAAATTAGAACAGTCCACGAAAACCAAAGTATGACCTTGAGTATATCCCACCTGAATTGACAGACCAGCTTAAGAACAGATTTGACTAACTGAACACTAAAGACTGAGACCAGGCAAGATTTGGGATGAATCAAGGACATTATACTTGAGGAAAACAAAAGGTCATTAAAAAGATGAGAAAGAAAGAAAAGACCAAAATGAATGTTAAGAGAGACTGAAAGTTGCTTTTGAAGGTCAGGTAGCTAAAGCAAATGGAAGAAATGATGAAGTAGGAGACATGAACAAAAGACTTCAAAGGGCAGCTCAGGAGGACAAAGTATTAAAATGAAATGTGCAAAGACTTGGAGTTCAAAAACCAAAAAGGAAGATCATGCTCTGCATTTCTTGAGCTGAAAAAAAATTAAAAAAATCAAGCATCAAGTTGCAATTTTGAAGGTTTCTATGAGCAAAATACTGAACTACACAGAAAACATCAAAAAAAAAAAAAAAAAAAGGAAAAAATACACAGTCACTGTCCTAAAAAGAATCCATCACCATTCAAACATTTCAAGAGGTAGCACGTGATCAAGAATAGATGGTATTGAAGGAAAAAGTCAAAGTTGCACTGAAGACACTGGCCAAAAACAAGGCTCCAGGAATTGAAGAAATACCGGCTGAAATGTTTCAACAAAATAATGGCACTTTTTTACGCCAAGAATACTGGAAGAAAGCTGCCTAGCCAACTGACAGGAAGAAGTCTATATTTTTGCACATTTCAAAGAAAGGTGATCCAACAGAATGCAGAAATTATCAAACAATATCATTAATATCACACACAAGCAAAATTTGGCTGGAGAACATTCAAAAACAGTTGCATATGTAACAGCGAACTGACAGAAATTCAAGCTGGATTCAGAAAAGGACATGGAAGGTGGGATATCACTGCTGTTGTTACATGGATCTTGGCTGAAAGCAGAGAAAACTAGAAAGATGTTCACATGTGTTTTATTGACTGTGTAAAGTCATTTGCCTATGTGGATCACAACAAACCATGGATAACACTGAGAAGAAAGAGGACTCCAGAGCATTTACTTGTGCTCACTTGGAACCTGTACATGGACCAAGAGACAGTTGTTCAAACACAGCAAGGGAATAGTGCCAGGAGTAAAGTCAAGAAAAGTGTGCATCAGGGTAAGTAACAAGGATTTGAATCACTTACTGATGAAGATCAAAGACCGTAGCCTTCTGTTTGGGATGAACATGTTAAAAAGCAAAGATGTCACTTTAAGGACTAAGGTGAGCCTTACCCAAGCCATGGTGTTTTCAACTGCGTATGAAAGCTGGAAAATGAATAAGGAAGAACAAAGAAAAATTGGTACCTTTGAAATATGGTTTTGGCAAAGAATATTGAATATGACATGGACTACCAGAAGAAAATGAACAAGTCCATCTTGGAAGAAATACAGTCAGAATGTTCATTAAGAGCAAAGATAGTGAGACTGGGCCCTACATACTTTGGACATGATGTCAGGAGGGATCAGTCCCTGGAGAAGGACATCATGCTTGGCAAAGTAGAGGGTCAGCGGAAAAGAGGAAGACCCTCAACCAGATGGGTTCACACAGTGAACTGATTGATATTACTTATTAATTGCACACTTTTATCTCATAGGTCCTGTTCCTTATCTCTCTATAAAACAACATTTACTCTTATCTAGAAGTGATTTTCTAATTATGTGTCCTTGCATAAGAGATCTATTGTATGATAGGTTGTTTGTCTTGTGCTTTATTTAGCTAAATTTTCTCAAAATTGGGTGATATGAGTGTGCACTGTACTTTGACCAAGATCTATTGCTTGAATTTTGATTATTCTACTTGGAGAAAGGAAAGGAGTTCATCCCATAGTTTGGACTATGCTGTGTTTCTGGTGAGTGAGGTGTAATATATGTCATTTTATATATTTGCCACGATTTCTGGACTTAGGTTTTCTATTTTCCCTCCTAATTTTCCATGCATATTTTCTTATTTTTAGTCTTTTTCAAAAAATTAGCAATGATAAAAAATAAAATAATTTTTATATACGCTAAGGTTGTCTATAAAAAAAAAATGCAATCTGAGTTTTAGAGTAGGACCATACAAGGAGGGGTATGATATATTTCCATGTATATAGAGACTAGAAAACATGTAAGAAAAAAAAAAAAAAAAAAAGATCGTTAAAGACAATAGCAAATAGAAATTTAAATTTAAAGTACTCCCCATTCCCAGTCAGGTCCATCGGCTTGATTGGGATATGATATTAAGTGTTTAGGGAAAAAGAATTAGCCTATTCTACACAAACTCTTCCACAAAACGGAAGAGGAGCATATATTCCCATTTTCAACATGAGAATAGCTTTACCCTGATATCAAACACAGACAAAGACATTAAAAGAAAACAACAGGAACATATGTGAAAAATCTAAATAAAAATTAAAAAAATTGAGTCTCGCAATATGTAAAGACAATAGTCCACCAAATAAGGCACACCCCAGGAATGCATGAATAGTTTTATATTAAAAAATCAATTAATGACATACACCATAATAAGAAATTAGGAATGACAAACAATGCCATATAAATAGTAGAGAAACATTTTAGAAGTCCCAATAATTGTGATAAAACTTTGAGCAAACAAATATTAAGATGGAGCTTCCTCAAAGTGATAGAGGGCACCCATGAACAACCTACAATTACCATCACACTGATATGAAGGACTGCATACATTTTCAGTAAGACCAGGAACAGAACAAGTAAATCTACTCTTACCAAATCTACTTGACATTTTAGTGGATATTCTAGCCAACACAATAAGGCAATAAATAAGTAAATGGAATGTATTCAGATTGGAAAAGAAGAAGGGAAACTTTTTTTTTTTTAATGCTAGATGACATGATTTTTATTTAATAAATCTAATAGAAAATATGATAAAACTATACAATTAAAATTTAACAGTGTTTTCTTTTTTTTACTTGTAAATTTACATTCAGCTTGTTTACTTAAAAAAAGAAAAAAAGAAGCCTGTTTGGATTTTAAGTGGGCTTGCATTGACTGTATAGACACATTTGGAAATTTTAAAGCTTCTGCTCATTACAAGACACTTGTATAAAAACAAATTACCTTCTGGGAGACTATATTTTCAAACAACATATCTCGTAAATGACATGTGGTCATAATATATATATAAAAATATAGAGGTCTCAAAATTGAAAACACAGAAGAAAAGAACCAGTTCACAAACATGGTCAAAACAAACAAAAAAAGCCCCAAACATAACGTTTCCAATGAACATATTCAGCTGGCAAATAAGCACATAAAAATGCTCAGCATCACTAACGAATTTCAAGTTAAAACATTAATGATATAACTCTATACATCAATTAGAATATCAGGTATTTGGTAACTATGTGGAAGAACCAGAGCCTTCATAAACAGCTAGTGGAAAATTAAAAAGGTGTAAATACTTTAAAAAACAATTTGTTTTAAGTATCAGGGTCTTAAAAAGCTTCACACAGCTTTAATGTAAAATTTAGCCAATTTGTTCGTATTTATGCAAGAGAAATGACAGCATTTTTTCCTTATAAATCCATGTATACAAGTTTCCATAACAACTTCATTTGTAGTACTAAAAAAATAACCCCCCATGTTCATTTACTTGAGAATAAATCAACAAACTGTAGTATATCTAAGCAAGTGAATATCACTCAATAATAAAAACTACTAAATTATTGGTACATGCAAACATATGGATGAAAACAATAAACTGATAGATTGGACTTTGTTAAAATTAAAACAACCCACACTTCGACATTTATACCAGAGAAATGAAAACTAATGTTCATACAATAACCCTTCCACAAATGTTCATAGAGACATTATTTATGATAGCTAGAAGCTGGTAAGAAGCCACAATGTCCTTTCATGCATGAATGGTTAATCAAACTGTAGTAAGCCCATACATAAAAAAATACTCAGCAGTAAAAAGGAACAGGTTATTGATGCACACAACAGTGTGGATGGACCTCAACAGAATTCAGTGAATTGAAAAAAGTTCATCTGAAAAGGTTGTTGTTGTAGCTATCTTTGAGTGACTCCAACTCATGATGACATTATGCAAACCAGAAAAAAAACATTCCCTGGCCTTGTGCTATCCTCTCAATCATTGGTATGTTTGAGTCCATTGCTCTAGCAACTGTGTTAATCCACCTCATAGAGGGCTTTCTTCATTCTCATTGGCCTTCTATTTTATCAAATATGGTGTTCTTCTCCAGCAACTAGTCTCTCCTGATGACATGCCCAAAGCATGAAATTTGAACAGTGTTCTGTCAGAGACAACGAAAGATCTCCCATTAAAATTTTTTGCTTTGTCAAGCCTAAAACAGAATACAAAAATTGAAATATTACAAAGCATCTTCTTTATGGACCACAAGGCCATAAAAGTAGAAATCAATAACAGGAAAAGCAGGGAAAAGAAATCAAACACTTGGAAACTGAACAATACCCTGCTCAAAAATGAGTGGGTTATACAAGAAATTAAGGATGGAATAAAGAAATCCACAGACTTCAATGAGAACAATACATTTCCTATCAAAACCTTTGGAACACAGCTAAAGCAGTGCTCAGAGGTCAATTTATAGCAATAAATGCACACATCCAAAAAGAAGAAAGGGCCAAAATCAAAGAATTATCCCTACAACTTGAACAAATAGAAAGAGAGAAACAAAAGAAACCCTCAGGAACCAGAAGAAAGCAAACAATAAAAGTTAGAGCAGAATTAAATGAAATAGAGAACAGAAAACAATTGAAAGAGTTAACAAGATTAAAAGCTGATTTTTTGAAAAATTTAACAAAACTGATAAACCATTGGCAACACTGACAAAAGAAAAACAGGACCAGAAACAAATAACCTGAATAAGAAATTAGATGGTTGATATAACAACAGACCCAACTGAAATGAGAAGAATCATAACAGATTACTATGAAAAATTGTACTCTAATGAATTTGAAAACCAAGAATAAATGGATGAATTTCTAGAAACACACTACCTGCCTAAACTAACACAAACAGAGGTAAAACAACTGAATAAAACCATGACAAAAGAAGAGATTGAAAAGGTAATTAAAAAAATTCACGACAAAAAAAAGGCTTGGCCCTGATGGCTTCACTGGAGAGTTTTACCAAACTTTCAGTGAAGAGTTAACACCACTACTACTAAATGTATTTCAGAGCATAGAAATGGATGGAATACTCCCAAACTCATTCTATGAAGCAAGCATATCCCTGATATGAAAGCCAGGTAAAGACACCACAGAAAAAGAAAATTACAGACCTATATCGCTCATGAACTTAGATGTAAAAATCCTTAACAAAATTCTACCCAAAAGAATTTAACAACATATCCAAAAAAAAAAAAAACAAAACTTCACCATGATGAAGTGGGATTCATACCAGAATTGCAGGGATGGTTTTACATTAGAAAAACAATCAATGTAATCCATCATATAATTAAAAGAAAAGACAAAAACTACATGATCTCAATTGAAGCAGAAAATGCATTTAACAAAGTCCAACACCCATTCATGTTAAAAACTCTCAGCAAAATTAGAAAGGAAATTCCTCAACATAATAAAGGGCATTTATACAAAGCCAACAGCCAACATTATCCTAAATAGAGTCTGAAAGTATTCCCCTTGACACTGGGAACCAGGCAAGGATGCCCTTTATCACCACTCCTATTCAACGTTGTGCTGGAGGACTTAGCCAGAGCAATGAGGCTAGATAAAGAAATAAAGAACATCCAGATTAGTAATGAAGAAGTCAAAGTATCTCTCTTTACAGATGACATGATCTTATACACAGAAAACCCTAGAGTCCTCAAGAAAACTAGTGAAACTAATAGAAAAGTTCAGCAGAGTATCAGGATACAAAATAAACATAAAAAAATCAGTTGGATTCCTCTACACCAACAAAAAGAATATCGAAGAGGAAATCACCAAATCAATACCATTTACAGTAGCCCCCAAGAAGATAAAATACTTAGGAAAAAAAATCTAACCAGAGTCATAAAACACTTATACAAAGAAAACTACAAGACACTACTGCAAGAAACCAAAAGAGACTTACATAAGTGGAAAAACACACTTTGCTAGTGGCTAGGAAGACACAACATTGTAAAAATGTCTATTCTACCAAAAGCAATCTATAGATACAGTGCAATTCTGATCCAAATCCCAATGACATTTTTTAAAGAGATGGAGAAACAAATCACCAACTTCATATGGAAGGGAAAGAGGCCCTGGATAAATAAGGCATTACTGAAAAAGAAGAACAAAGTGGGAGGCCTTACTTTACCTGATTTTAGAAGCTATTATACTCCCATAGTAGTCAAAACAGCCTGGTACTGGTACCAGGACCAATGGAACAGAATTGAGGATGCAGACATAAATCCATCCACATATGAGCAGTTGATATTTGATAAAGACCCCAGAACAGGTAAATGGGGGAAAAGACAGCCTTTTTAACAAATGATGCTGGCATAACTGGATACCCATCTGCAAAAAAATGAAACAAGACCCATACCTGACACCATGCACAAAACTAACTCAAAGTGGGTCAAAGACCTAAATATAAAATCATAAAGATCTTGGAAGAAAAAATAAGGACAATGCTAGAAACCCACTCTAAATCATGGCATGAACAGTATACAAAACATTACTAACAATCCAGAAGAGAAACTAGATAACTGGGAGCTCCTAAAAATCAAACACCTATGCTCACCCTAAGATTTCACCAAAAGAGTAAATGATTACCTACAGACTGGAAAAAGTTTTTAGCTATGACATTTCCAATCAGTGTCTGATCTCTAAAATCTGCGTGGCACTGCAATAACTCAACTACAAATAGACAAATAACCCAATTAAAAACTGGAAAAAGGATATGAATGGGCAATTCACCAAAGAAGACATTCGGGCAGCTAACAGATACTCGAGGAAATGCTCACCAACTTTAGCCTTAGAGAAATGCAAATACATATTACAATGAGATACGATCTCACCCCAACAAGGCTGGCATTAACCCAAAAAATACAAAATAATAAATGTTGGAGAGGCTGCGGAGAGACTGGAACACTTATACACTGCTGGTGGGAATGCAAATGGTACGACCACTTTGGAAATCGATTTGGCGCTTCCTTAAAAAGCTAGAAATAGAACTACCACACACACAAAAAAAAAACTACCATACAATCCAGCAATCCCACTCCTTAGAACATATACTAGAGAAATAAAAACCTTTACATAAACAGATACATGTACACCCATGTTCATTGCAGCACTGTTTACAATAGCAAAAAGATGGAAGCAACCAAGGGTGCCCATCAATGGATGAATGGATAAGTAAATTATGGTTTATTCACACAATGGAATACTACGCATCGATAAAGAACAGTGAGGAATCTGTGAAACATCTCATAACATGGAGAAACCTGGAAGGCATTATGCTGAGTGAAATCAGTTGCAAAAGGACAAATATTGTATGAGACCACTGTTATAAATACTCAAATAGTCTGAACACAGAGGAAAATATTCTTTGGTTGTTACAAGTGTGAGGAGTGAGGGAGGGGAAGTGGTATTCATTAATCAGATAGTAGACAAGAACTATTTTAGGTAAAGGAAAAGACAACACAAAATACAGGGGAGGTCATCACAACTGGACTAAATGAAAAGCAAAAAAGTTTCCTGAATAAACCGAATGCTCTGAAGGCCAGAGTAGCAGGGGCGGGGCCTAGGGACCATGGTTTCAGGGGACATCTAGGTCAACTGCCATAATAAAATCTTTTAAGAAAACATTCTGCATCCCACTTTGGTGAGTGGAGTCTGGGGTCTTAAACGCTAGCAAGTGGCCATCTAATATGCATCAATTGGTCTCAACCAACCTGAAGCAAAGGAAAATGAAGATCACCAAAGACACAAGGTAATTATGAGCCCAAGAGACATAAGGGGCCACATAAATCAGAGGCTCCATCAACCTGAGACCAGAAGACCTAATGGTGCCCAGCTACAACTGATGACTGCCCTGACAGGGACATCAGCAGAGAATCCCTGATGGAGCAGGAGAGCAGTGGGATGCAGGCCTCAAATTTTCATAAAAAGACCAGACTTAATGGTCTGACTGAGACTAGAAGGACCCCAGAGGTCATGGTCTCCAGACCTTCTGTTAGCCCAAGACTGGAGCCATTCCCAAAGCCAACTCTTCAGACAAGGATTGGTCTGGACTGCAATATAACATAGAAAATGATACTGGTGAGGGGTGAGCTTCTTGGCTCAAATAGACACGTGAGACTGTGTGGGCAGCTCGTGTCTGGAAGGCAGATGAGAAGGCAGAGGGGCACAGAAGCTGGCTGAATGGACATGGGGAATCCAGGACGGAGAGAGGGAGTGTGCTGTTTCATCAGCGGGAGAGCAACTAGGAGTACATAGCAAGGTGTGTATAATTTTTTGCCTGAGAGACTGACTTCATTTGTAAACTTTCAGTTCAACTACAATAAAATTAAAATAAATAAACCATTTTTGCTCTGTCGCTTCAATTCTGACTTACAGCTACCTATTTTTTTTTTTATACAATAGAGTAGAAGTCTCCCATATGGTTGTCTATGTTATAATCTTTGTGGGTGTTGATGGCCAGGTCTTTTCATCCCAGAATGGCTTGGGGACTCAATCTGCCAACTTTTCAGTTAGCAGAGAGTGTTTTGAACATTGCATCAACAGGGCTCCTTCCATTAAAGAAAACACAAGTGAAATATACATATATATACACACACATACCATTACATAGGCAAATAAGGAAAAAAAAAATCAGAAATATTTACAATGACAAATAGCAGCAAAAAATTTTATAGCACAATAAATACATAATCATAGTAAGATATTACTCACAAAATATCACACTTTACAAGGATATATTTATATAGCAGAGCTTGTGTCAAGAAGAGCAGAATATGAAGGTGAGAAAGACGTTTTGGAATGAGGATTGGACAGAATGGAAAAACATACAATATTGAAATATAATAAAGGAAAATAAAATAAACAAGCAAAAAACCTAAACAGACAGATGATGTGATTGAGTGTGAAATGAGAAGCAAGGGTAACATTTCTGTTCCTGAGGTCAACAAGAAAGCAAAACAAAATAAAAACAGAAACAAAAACCGGAACAATAGCAATAACGGCAACAATAGCAATAGCAAGCAAGGAAGTGATACCTCATATACGCACAATGCATTATTTTTATTCCACTTAAGTTTTTAAATAAGGCAATAAGGAAGCGTTTAATCCCTGCTTCATTTTGTCATCCATTTGAAGATACCACTATAAAACTGGGAAATATTGATATTTGTGTTTTACAGATACAGCACTTTAATCCAGACCCCTGAGTGATAAAAAGGGAACCTTCACAAAGAGTAAAACGCAGAATATATGAAATAGATAAATACAGACGAGCATACACACTATATGAAGAAAAACTCATTCACAGGAGAATGCAAATGGTCCTGGACGATTAACAGACAACCCCCAGATATTTTGTTGAGCTTTCAAATGTTTCGGGGACAGTCATCAAATTGCTTGGCATCTCCTCAGGGAGAATTTCCAAGGGTGAAAAAAATCTTTAAATTGTTCTCATCATGCCATGTTAAGAAACACATTGAGAAGTCAGCACAGAGGCTTCATTACAGGTAAAAGGATAGACAATTTCCATATTTTGTCAATATCCAGAAGGTTTCAGTGACACTTGCATGGTCCCACCTTTATTCAACGGCAAAGCCATTGCAAAATATCAGGATTTGAGATTCGTTTCTGGGTGCATTCTACTTTCCAGTAGTGCCTGAGACTAGGATCTCTCCCCCTTTTTTCTTCATATTGTTTTTTTCAAATATTCTCACTTTGTTTCAGAAGCTAAACGCTCACGAGCATCTTTGAAACATCATTGTATAACTAATTTTTTTTCCTTTTATAATTATATGAATAAAAAATAAAATGAAACAAAACAAAAACCTAACCAGTTGTCCTGGTGTCAGTTCTGACTCCACGCATGTCAGAGAACTGGGTTCCATATGGTGTTAATGGCTGTGACCTTTCAGAATTAGGCTTTCTTTCTTCCTGGGTGCCTCTGAGTGGGCTTGACCCACCAACCTTTCAGGCAGTAGCTGAGTGCTTCATTGTTTGCACCACCCTGCTGGCCTAATTATGTGAATAATAGAGTTGAAATATGAAAGTAAGGGAAGCATATACAGTATTAAAAAATACTGTAGCAGAATTACGCAGCTGTAGATTTTCAGTCTCCAACATTAATGTCTTTTAAAATCCTTAATTATATAGTGACTCTAGGCACTCTTATGTCCCTCTCAGATACGACTGAATGTTTAATGCATATTAAAATAACTGTATAAATGTGCATTTTTACTAATCTCTTGGTGAGGAAGCAAATACATTTCCACCTCACACCTCATGTTCTTCATACCAAGTTCTTCAATATCCAGTGGAATCTGGCAGAAAGAAGATGTAAGTTTTTCAAAGAGTATGGCTTTGTATAAAGAGAAGTAGATACTCAACAAAAATAGTAACCTATGAAAAATAATCCGGGGCTCTCCAGAGAACTCCAAAACTGAGGAGAAGTCCTTTTATCTTCCCTGGCCTCATAGGAAAATCAGTATGTATCAAAGTGAGTACTTGTTTTCTTCCACCTTTCATTATTGCAAATAAACAAGATTTATATTGCATTCGGTGAAGAGAGTTGATTTCCTAATTGTAATATCTACTGATACCCAATTCAGTATCTTCGGACATAGGCAATATGTGTATATAGGGACAAGGCAGCGTATCAGAAAGCCACAACATCATAAGCAATGTCTTGTATGAGATAACGTATTTCCCCTAGAGCCATTTTATAATTTGATATGATATGATTGTATTTTTCTGTTCTTTGGATTATTCCTGACTCAGTGAATGCTGGTACTGCTATTTTCATTGTCTGTAGTATCATGTCAAACCACTAATTCTTTTACGTTAAACTGCCATCCTCATTATGAGCTGTACGGTAGCACATAGAAGTACCTCAGGTCCTTAATGTACAGAAGGATATAAAAGAAAATCCAAGAATCCGTGTATATCTCGTCAGTGTAATTTGTCTCTATTCTCTTGAGTAATACAGTGATTTTACTGATTTTCTTTTAAACTACAGGATCTCTTTATCCAAAAGGAATTTTTAAATGAAACTTCATTATATCAAACCAATGACAGTGACCTTGCTTTCTCCCAATTTGCTCAAATTTCATCTCAGTTTTAGGTATTTTCATGAGAAAATATATCTGATTTGTTACAAACAACTTAATGAAAATGCCCCTAGGGATGGACATATTTTAAGTAAACTTAAAGATATGTTAACATGTTTTAAGAAAATTAGTAGATGTATAGTCTAAAACACCGACAGGCTGATGGTCCGATTTTTGTCATGGAGGCAAAGATGGGGTAGGAAAGGGCTGGGGCCAGTTAAATGGATAACACGCTACTCAACGTATTCATCATCATATCCCTGTCATAGAAACTAAGTCACACTAGAAGAATTTACATATACATATGTAAAGAAAAATTTTTTTAGGTAACTTACTGTGATCATAATTGAAAAGTTTGGATTCATATTATTCATAGTGGCTTTGATTACTTAAAATCTACCGGATGATACTACATAAAAGCTATTGACAATGCTGATGTCTCTACCCAGAATAGGTTTCCTGATAGACCAAGATGGACAAACACAATCTAACAGCACTGAATGAATTCATTCTGATGGGAATCACAGACTGCCCAGAGCTGCAGGCTCCATTGTTCGGGCTGTTCCTCATCATCTACATGATCTCAGTGGTGGGAAACTTGGGCATCATCATCCTCACCAAGATGGACTCCAAGCTACAAACTCCCATGTACTTTTTTCTCAGACACCTGGCTATCACTGATCTTGGTTATTCAACAGCTGTGGGACCCAAAATGTTGGTAAATTTTGTTGTGGATGAAAACACAATTTCTTATTATTTTTTGTGCTACACAGCTAGCTTTTTTTATTTTGTTCATAAATGGTGAAATTTTTATTCTGTCAGTAATGTCTTATGACCGCTATGTGGCCATCTGTAACCCTCTGCTCTACACAGTCATCATGTCACAAAGGACATGTTGGGTGTTGATGGCAATCGTCTATCTCCACAGCACATTTGTTTCTCTTCTAGTCACCATAAAAATTTTTAATTTGTCCTTCTGTGACTACAGTGTCATCAGGCATTTCTACTGTGATGATCTCCACTTGTTAACTTTGCTCTGCTCAAACACACTTGAAATCGAATTGATCCTTCTCATCTTAGCAGCTCTTGATTTGATTTCATCCCTCCTAATAGTTCTTGTTTCTTACCTGCTCATTCTTGTAGCCATTCTCAGGATGAGCTCAGCTGAGGGCAGGCACAAGGCCTTCTCCACCTGTGGATCCCACCTGACGGTGGTGGTAGTGTTCTATGGGACTTTAATCTTTATGTACGTGCAGCCCAAGTCCAGTCATTCCTTTGACACTGATAAAGTGGCTTCCATATTTTACACCCTGGTGATCCCCATGTTGAATCCCTTGATCTATGGTTTGAGGAATTATGATGTGAAACATGCCTCACACAGGACTTTGGGACAATTATGCAATATATTTTCTCAAAGTTCACTACACCGAATCATTCATACAAATTACATTATGGGCTTTAAACTTTCTTCTGTGTGCCTCCAGAGGGGAGAGCAAGCACAAAAGCACAGATAACTTATATTTCTGTATTGCCTTCTATCACTCACTCTATTAAAGAGCTGTAAGAAGATTAATAAATGCAACTGTCCAAAGTGTTGCCTTCCTTGAGCAGGAATGATGCATTATAAGCAGAATAGTTAAGAAATTTTATAGTATATTAGAATGTGTAGGAGGTAATAGATTTAAAAAGAATTAAAGATGAAGAGTGAATAAGCTGATTGGGATAGGAAAAGAGTAGTAGATACAAGAAGGGTTTGAAGTTTCAGGTATTTTCTTCATGCAGTAGAAAAAAATGTGTAGAAAGTGTGTGTATGTCTGGCAAGTGTGTATGTATGCATGCACATGGCCTGTTTGCACAAGCGTGTGCAAACCTTCTGTTTTAGTGGTCATACCATGCCCTGCCCTGGTGTGTCTAATTCTAACTGCAAGAAAGCTCAGTGCTGCAGGATGAGGCGAAGTACTCAGTCATCTGAATTTGCTCAAATGTCTGCGTTCTAAACCTTGAAATCCCTCTTTCATCATCAGTGCCTTTACTTTCGTATTTGAGTACTCAGAGTCTGTTTACTTTGTTAGTATTATTATTGTATTGTAATAGTAATAGAACAGTAACAAAATACAGTTAGCATATTCAACAGGAACAGCTCAGTATCTGGTTTTATCTAAATCAACTCATTTTGTCTCTGTCAGTGGATACACCAGTTAAGATAAATTCATTGACCTCAACCATAGGTGTTTCCAGATGTTTACATTTTTTCCCCTACTGGATTGATGGTGCTTCCTAATTGCTGATTTTGTCTCATAGACTGTTTTTGTCTACAAAAAATCTACCATGTTCTACACAGGGCATGGAAAAAAATGTGCAGCGTCTTTTCTACAGCCGTGTATAACATATGGTTCCTATAAACTACGTTGTGAACTTCAAGCCTTGTCTGTGTGCCTCCATATCATTCGTATAAATTACTTGATGGGCTTTAAACTTTATTCTGAGTGCCTCCAGACGGGACAGCCAGCACAAAAGCAAAGCTAAGTTCAACATATATTTCTACATCACTTTACTAAGAGCTCTAAATAGATAATACATGAAACAATAAGAAATGCTGCCTTTCTTGAGCAAAGAGATGAATCATAAGCATAATAGCTAAGAAATTTTATAGTATGTTAGAATGTGCTGGGGGTGAAAGATTTTAAGAAAATGAAAAGTGAGTATGCTGAGTGGGATAGGGAAACCAGTAGATACAGGTAGAGTTCCAACCATCTGGTGTTTTCCTAGCACAGTAGGAAAAAAAAAAATTGTAGAAAGTGTGTATGTGTGTGTGTGTGTGTGTGTGTGTGTGTGTGTGCCAGCACATCTGTTTTGAGCTCATTCTCTGCCCTGGGGTGGGTAATTCTGATTGGAAGAAGGCTTAGTGGGGTGGGATGATTCGAAGTACTCAGTCATCTGAATTTGCTCAAATGTCCGCTTTCTAAACCTTGAAATCCCTCTCTCTTTTTTTTTAATCAATGCCTTTACTTTCATATATGAGCCCTTAGAGTCTGTTTACTTTGTTATTATTTTTATTATTATTTTATTGTAATAGGAATATAAACAATTACAAAATAAAGTTATTATATTCAACAGGAGCTGCTCGGTATCCATTTTATCCAAATCCACCATTTTTGTCTGTATCAGTGTATATACCAGTTAAGATAAATTTACTGAGGTCAGCCACAGAAGTTTCCAGGTTTTTACCTTTTTTTTCTCTACCACATTGATATTGGTTCCTAATTTCATGTTTTTGTCACATAGATTGTTATCCTTCTCTCTCTAGAAAACAATAATTGTTTTTGTATAGAAGATATTTTCTAATTGTTTACGAATCCTTCCTTATATAAGAGTTCTAATAAAATTGTAGTAAATCCATACATGAAACAATACTCAGCAATAAAAAAGAACACATTATTGATTCACACAAAAGTGTGAATGAGCCTCAGTAGAATGATCTGAGGTGAAAAAAGCCCATCACAAAAGATTGTTGTTAGCTGCCACCGAGTAGACTCCAACACATGGCGACCTCATGGAAAACAATACAAAATGTTGCCTAGCCCTATGCTATCCTCACGATCATTGGTACGTTTGAGTCCATTTCTGCGGCAACTGTGTCAATCCGTCTCATGGAGGGCTTCCCTCATTCTCGTTGGCCATTTTCGTCACCAAATATGATGTTCTTTTCCAGCAACTGATGTTTCTGGATAATATGTTCAAAGCAAGAAAGTAGGACAATGTTCTCTTGGAGACAAAAAAATGTCTACCATTAAAGAATTTTTGTTTTGTTGGGTGCCTTTGAGTTGATTGCAACACATTGCAACCTATAAGACAGAGAAGAACTGCCCTATAGCGTTGTCTAGCCTGTAATCTTTATGGGTGCAGATGGCCAGGTCTTTTTTGCTCATAATGGCTTGACGGTTCACACTGCCAACTTTTCAGTTAACGATGGGTGTTTGTACATTGCACCAAAAGAGTGCCTTCCATTAAAGAAAAGACAAGTGAAATATATATTTATATATAAACCAAACTTATTCCCAACCAGTCGATGCTGACTCATAGTGACCCTATAGGAGAGAGTAGAACTGCCCTATAGAGTTTCCAAGGAGCACCTGGTGGATTTGAACTGCCGACCTTTTGGTTAGCAGCCGTAGCACTTAACCACTACGCCACCAGGGTTTCTATATATGTATATAGAGAGAGAGAAAGAAAAATATAATAAAGGAAAATAAAACAAGCAAACAAAAAACCTAAACTGACAGGTGATGTCAATTGAGTATAAAATGAGAAGCAAGGGTAACATTTCTGTTCCTGAGATCAGCAAGAAAGCAAAGCAAAACAAAGAAAGAAACAAAAAAACCCTGAACAATAGCAGTAACAGCAAACAAGGAAGTGATACCTCACATATGCACAATGCATTACTTTATTCTATCTAAGTATTTTAAATAATGTAATAAAAAAGCATATAACACTTCATTTTGTCATTCATTTGAAGAGACCACTGTAGGAAGGGGAAATATTGATAGCCCTGATTTATAGAGACAATATTTATTCCAAATCCCTGTGTGGTTAAAATGGTACATTAGCAAAAAGTAAAATGTAAGAATGTATGAAACAGATAAATACAAATATGCATAAACATTATATGAAAAAAAAAAAAAAAAAAACTTGTTCACTGGTGAAAACAAGTCATCCTGGACATTTAACAGACAACTCCCGGGTATTTTGTTAAGCTTTCAAATGCTTCAGGGACAATCAACAAATTGCTTGGCATCTCCTCAGGGAATATCGCCAAGGATGAAAAACAATCCATAAATGCTTCTCACTATGCCGTGTTAAGCAACACATGTGGGAGTCAAGACAGAGGCTTCATTGCAGGTAAGAAGATAAGACTGTTTCCAAGGTTTACCAATAACCAGAATGTTTCAGTGACATTTGCAGGATCCCACCTTTATTCAATGGCAACCAAACCCAACGCCACCGAGTTGATACAGACTCATAGAGACCCTATAGGACAGAGTAGAACTGTCTCATAGGGTTTCCAAGGAGCACTTTGTGGATTTGAACAGCTGACTTTTTGGTTAGCAGCCATAGCTTTTAACTACAATGCCACCAGGCTTTCCATTCAATGGCCAAGTCGTTGCAAAATAATAGGATTTCTGATTCAGTTCTGTGTGCATTCCACCCCCTCTTCTTTTTCTTCATATTATTTTTTTCAAATATTCTCAATTTGTTTCAGAGGTTATATGCTTATAAGCATCTTTGAAACATTATTATTATGTTGTTAAATAATATTTTTACTTTATATAAATAATTATATGAATAAAAGACAACAGACAAGGAAACCAGCAAGAATCAGCTCTGGCTCATACCGGCCCCATGTGTGTCAGAGAACTGGGCCCCACAGAGTTTTCAGTGGCCGTGGCCTTTCAGATCTAGATCTTTCTTTCTTCCAAGGCGTCTCTGAGTGAACCCTGTTTTCTTCTGTTGCTGGTGGGGTTTCTGTGATCAGTACCGACTCCATGGCACCTAACAACAACAGCTATTAAGATTACTGGGGATCATTAAATATTTTAATGAATCACAGATTATTTTAAGTAATAACTACAATAATGTTTAACTTGTGTATCAACCTGTTCAGTTAGTATTCTCTCTCTCTCTCTCTCTCTCATTTTCAGGAGCCCCTTCAAGGAAAACCCATTTAAGTGGATTTGACAAATTTATTTTCTTTGGGATAGATAGGTATCACTGAGTTGCGTGGTGTTCCTTTTGGTCTGTATGATTACTATAGTGGGAAGCTCTTAGATGTTTACATTAACCAGAACAATACCTAATCCATCGCATATTTTCAACTGATTCTTTCCCATCTTAGTCTGTATGAATGCCACAACCTACAATTCCATGGTGTTCAACCTTTGCAACTGCATGTGGTACTTCTGCCTCTCTCCATAGTATCATCTTGGAATGGTTTTCCCAGGCATGTAATGAAGCACTCAATAAATAAATGCATCACTCAAATGAGAGCTTAAGAAAGAGGTTTTAATTTATTTTAAAAAAAGAAGGGGGGAAAAAAAAAGAAAAAGTCCAGTAGTGGGGCCTGATGGCTCTCATCGATTCAGTAGCTCAGCAAAATCAAAGTTAATATATTTGCCAATTCCTTGACCTTAAATTAAATTCCCCCAAAATTGAAGCACACACATCAACAAAGTTCAGGAAGCAGAAGACAATGGGGAATAAGTTTTCTCCTCACAGCCCTCCTTTTTTAAGGAAGTAACATCAATCCTATATTTATTTTTTTAAAAAGGTGGCTGAACTTCTCAAGGCGGGAGTTCACAAATCCTGTGGACCTGCCCCTTTGTCCAGCCACTGGCCTAAAGCGTTCACTGACTTGCAGCGCCCTTCATCCTGCCTAGACCTGTGTGGGCCAATTCAATACCACATGCCCTTATTAGCATAAAAAGCAGGGCATATTCCTGAAGCCAAATTTCAACTGCAGGAGCCAAGGGGGAGCTGCAGATTTCTGACATTTGACACCATTCTGCCTCCTAAGCAGGGGCCTCACCCACCCACCCAAGGAGTCTGAGGGCTGGCTGCTCCACCCACTCCATCTAGCCACCCATGACAGGCATATGAAAACAAGTAGTGCCTCCTAGTCCCTCCAGCCAACAGCACTGGATTCCCAAGAACAGGCTGCAATACCCCTCCCTACCCTACTGCCCACATAGACATATGCCTATACCTACACCTACGTCTTTTTCTATATCTATATCTACATCTACATTTACATCTATATCTATATGTATATCTATATTGGGGGTCCTCAGCTTCTTCCTTAGTGATATTTTGGGCTAGAAATTTTATCATTGTGTGGAGTTACCTTCTATACAGTGGAATGTTTAGTAACATCCCAGGTTTCCATTAGATACCAGTAGTACCCATCTCCTACTTGTGACATCTAAAATGTCCCAGGCATTGACAAATGTTCTTTCGGGAGCAGATGTTCCCCAACTGATACCAAATTAGCATTCTCTTTCTCTCCCTATTCTCTCCCTTTCTGTCTCCCTCTGCCTCTATCTTTACGTACCTATGCTTTATTTGTGGGAGGTGGTTTTGCTTTCAAATATCTGTATTGGAAACTTTGTATTTACCTTATTCATTTAGCATATTGCCTTTGTATATTACAAATCTACCAGATGATACCACATAAAGCCTAATGACTACGGTGATGTCTCTATCCAGAATAGGTTACCCGATAGACCAAGATGGACAAACACAATCTAACAGTGCTGAATGAGTTCATTCTGACGGGAATCACAGACCGCCCTGAGCTGCAGGCGCCATTGTTCGGGCTGTTCCTCATCATCTACATGATCTCAGTGGTGGGCAACTTGGGCATCATCATCCTCACCAAGATGGACTCCAAGCTACAAACTCCCATGTACTTTTTTCTCAGATACCTGGCTATCACTGATCTTGGTTACTCAACAACTGTGGGACCAAAAATGTTAGTCAATTTTGTTGTGGAGGAAAATAAAATCTCCTATTATTTTTGTGCTATACAGCTAGCTTTCTTTTTCATGTTCATCATTAGTGAATTTTTCATTCTGTCAGCAATGTCTTATGATCGTTATGTGGCCATCTGTCACCCTCTGCTCTACACAGTCATCATGTCACAAAGGGTGTGTTGGGTGCTGGTGGCAATTCCCTATCTCTACAGCACATTTGTTTCTCTTCTGGTCACCCTAAAGATTTTTAATTTATCCTTCTGTGGCTACAATGTCATCAGTCTTTTCTACTGTGACTGTCTCCCCTTAGTAACTCTGCTCTGCTCAAACACACGTGAAACTGAATTGATGATTCTCATCTCAGCATCTATTGATTTGATTTCATCCCTTCTAATAGTTCTTGTTTCTTACCTGCTTGTTTTTGTCGCCATTCTCAGGATGAACTCAGCTGAGGGTAGGCACAAGGCCTTCTCCACCTGTGGATCCCACCTGACGGTGGTGGTAATGTTCTATGGGACTTTAATCTTTATGTATGTGCAGCCCAAGTCCAGTCATTCTTTTGACAGTGATAAAGTGGCTTCCATATTTTACACCCTGGTTATCCCCATGTTGAATCCCTTGATTTATAGCTTGAGGAACAAAGATGTAAAATATGCCCTATGTAGCACATGGAAAAAAATATGTGATATCTTTTCTACAATTTGACACATCATATGGTTCATATAAATTAAGTCATGGGCTTCAAGTCTTGTCTGTGTGCCTCCGTAAGTTACAGCGAGCACAAATACATCCCACATGTATTGATAAGTTTCCTTCTATGTGTCAGTCACTCTTCTAAACGCATTGATGAAGAAAAGAGTAAACAAAAGAGTAAAAACGTTTACTTTCCTTGAAGTGAAGAGATGGATCCCAAACAATAATTAGGTAAATTTTATAGTACAGAAGAATGTGTTGGGGTCCTGTTGGTGCAGTGGTTAAAGCGTTTGGCTGCTAACTGAAAGGGCACCAGTTCAAACCCCCCAGCCCTTCTATGGGAGAAAGCTGTGGCAGTCAGCTTCCACAAAGATTTACAGCCTTGGAAACCTTATAGGGCAATTCTGGGGACCTTAGGAGTCAAAATCTACTGGACAGCAGTGCATTTTTTTTTTTTTTTTTAGAGAATGTGCTATAAAACAAAAGCCTTTGTCGTTGAGTAGATTCTGAGTCATAGCAACCTTATAGGACAGGGTGGAACTGCTCCATAGGGTTTCCAAGGAGCAGCTGGTGGATTCAAACTCCTGACCTTTTGGTCAGCAGCCAAGTTCTTAACCAGTATACTGCCAGGGCTCCAGGAGAATGTGTTGGGAACTACGAAATCAGGCAAAGAGGTTAGATATGCTGAGTAGGAGTGGGAAAATGTACCAGGTACAAAAGAAGAATTACAATGATTCTGGTATTTTTTCCACTATTAGAATAAACTTTGCAGAGTCAGTTCTTGCGTTTTTGTATCTGTGGTTGTGCAAGCCCTTGCCTTTTCATAGTTCCTGAGGGGGTACTGGGTTTAGGCCAGGTTGTGAGGAGTCTCAGTGCAGTGTGATAATTTGAAGTACTTAATTATTTAAATTTGCTCAAATGTCCCCATTCCACACCTTGGAGTTCTATTCTTTTCTTATAAAGGCCTTTACTTTCCCATGTCAATCTGTTAGCATGCTTGCAATTTAGCAATCCACAGGTTCAGCTCTGCATCTGACTTTGTTTTAATCAACTCATTTTGCCTAGATCTAAGTGGGAAAGGAATTCTAAACCTGGGAGCAACTCTGGATCACCTCAAGAAATTGATATTAGTTGGTGTATAGATCAGAATGTATACCAATTACGATAAATTTCTTGAGGTCATCCAGAGTTGCTCCCAGGTTTGAAATGCCTTTACCACTTGTCCTCCTTATTTAATTATTATCTTTTCTGTACATGGGTTGTTTTCTTATCTATATGAAAAACTTTTTTAAATGTTTGTTCAATTATTTTTCGTGTATTTCCTTGGGTAACAGGATATTCTCTGATGAGTTAAGTTTGCTACTTCTGTTTCATTGGTTTGGCTTCCCTAAACTTTGGACAATATTTATTATGCACTATATTTTCATTAACTTTTGTCCATGGTTTGCACTGTGCTGTACTTCTGATTGAAGTAAGTATTGTGATGTGGCAAGGATACATTTATCTTGCCTTATGGATATAGTTGTTCCATGTTTCTCCTCAAAATTTTCCATATATTTTTATTTATTTATTTTTTCTTTTCAAAATTTCTTGGGTTTTATTGAAGCTAGTACAGGACAAATTATTTTCTTGGTTCAGAATCATGAAATAAAAACCCCTGTGTAACCAATAACATTTGAATAAAAATAGCTCATTGGAATATAAGACAAAGGTGCATGTTATACTGTCATGTGAACATAAATATTTTTAAAAGTCTGAAGCTGTTAGTAGATGAAGATGGTCACGAAAAGGCAGAGCTACCCAGGCTAGTAAAAATTCCACTGCCTCAAGCAGCTTGCTTGGCATGCCCCGTAGCTTTTCATTAGAATTTTGGTTCCTTTGCTTGGCATGGCCCATAGCTTTACAATAAAACCTTGGCTCCCATCTCCTTAACTGCTTCCCAAAACTAGATGAAATTGGCGGAAACGAGTTCAACCACCATGTTGACATTCAAGACAACCTTTTCGTTCTCAAATATAGTAATACCGTGCCTCTGGGTGGAGTTTAAGCGCTATATTCTGAACACTGAAGGCATAAAGTTATTTGTAAACCCCATCACAGCTGGATAGTATGATTAATAATGTTGCTGATGTAACTTGTATGAACTTCCAATTAGTAAACCCCTTATAAGTAATGTTTCCCCTCATCTCTTCTGAGCAGTCTTGGCAGCAGCACCAGCTGTTTCTCTTCCTTGTACAGTGAAATAAAGATGCCTTTCTACTCTCCCACCTTGGTCTATGTTTTATTGGCTGACACGAGTTCCATCGAGCAGAAACTGGAGTTTCTGCCTAGCAACATCTCTGTTAAAACGGCCAGGAGTCATCTGTTATGTTCCGGAAGTGAATTGGACTATAGACCGGCCCCAACATCTGGTGCCACCAGGAGATATCTCTGGAGACCTTACAGCAGTCCTGGGACCAAACGGTGACTTCATGGGGGACACGAAACACACCTGGGTTAATTTGGTAAATACCTACATAAGACCTTAGAAGAGTCCCAAGAAGTGGGAGGAATTAACAGTTGATTGCATTAAAGGCTTTAGGTATTTGGGCTTATTTGGTAAATAACAGAGTAATTACTAGGTAAGGTCTTAAGACTCCCAAGAAGTGGAAGGAATTGACTCTTGAGGGTATAAAAGGTTCTAGGTGTCTGTTATTAGATTAGTGCAATGAATTAGGTTGTGTGAGTGTGTAATGTGTGTATGTGTGAAGCATTTAGACAGTTCACAGGCACGGACCCTGAGAGTCTTGAAAACTCTTGCATTGTGAATACGATTTTGATCAGGCAGAGTGCCCAGGATATACGGAGAAAACTCCAAAAACTTGAGCGAGGTGAGGAGTTGGGACTGTCATGGCTTATTGAGCTTGCCTACCAGGTATATTCCAATAAGCACAGGGAAGAGGAAAAGAAAAAAGTCAGTCATCAGAACACACAGGCTGCATTCCTGGGCATATCCTTGTAGGGAAATGACACGTCTCCTGGCAAGCCAGCAAGAGGGGGTCCCTGAGGAGAGACGAAGGTGGGAGGCCCTGACCCCCATTAATCTGAAACCAGTGCTCCTAGTACAAAGAGAGAGGATATTAGAAGAGAGTGTGCCCTAAATTCTTACCCAGCAGTAACAAAGACCATGGGGTTGTCCAGTGGCTCATGATGCCAATAGGTAAAGACTTGGATTGAGGAGGACTTGAGGCAAGTCTACGACCTGAGCCTCTGGTTATAATGAAGGTGGGAGGGGAGGTAACTGTGTGGTTTCTAGTGGATTCCAGAGCAATCCATTCTTTCCTTACCCAGGAAAATATAGCTCTGATGAAAAAAAATGTCAGATCAGTAGTCTCAGGTAAGAGATACAGCCCTCCCTGCTTCCAGCCTCTAACCTGCTGTATACAAGGGAAGCCATTAAAACACTATTTTATCTACATGGCTGACTATCCCATTCCCTTGCCATACACAGTCTTGTACAAACTGCAAGCACAAATTTCTTTTGATAAAGATATCATACAGATGCAGATACTGCCAGAGACACATGGCAATTGCAGATGGCCCTTACCACAGAGTCACCTACCAATTATAGAATGGAAGGGCACTACTAGGTATCAGTAGGGCCAGACACCAAATATGCAGTGGTTCTGTGGTTATGGGTATGGGCCAACAAGGTGTTGGGATGTGTCAAAAACATTCCCCTGGTGGTGGTTGAGCTCCAACCTGGAATAGTTTCTATCTGACTTAAACAATACCCCATCTGCGTGGAGGTCTTATAGGCACGGGAAAAATCATCACCAGATACATGAAACATAGACTGCTCAGGCCACGTCACTCAGAGTTCAATACTCCCATCCTGCTGGTGAAGAAGAATCATAGAGAAAACCAGTTCATTCAGGATGTGCGAGCCATCAGCTAGGTAACAGTCACATTCTACCCTGTAGTTTCCAACCCTCATACCCTGCTATTGACTTTGTTGGCCAGTTTTTCCAGGTTCACTGCACCAGATACGAAAGATGCATTCTGCACCTGAGAGGAAACGAAGAAACAAAAAAACAGGAAATCTTTGACTTAGAGTAAAAAGACCAAGACAGTGGAGAAAAACAACAACTCTACTGGCTAGTCCTTTCCCAGGGGTTTAAAAACAGCTCCACTAGAGACCTGGCAGGAGAGACCAGCAGGAGAGAGTGCAGTGGGCTTCCCAGCCTGTGGAGCGAGAAAGCTGAGTGCCTTTGGGCAGAGACTGAGAGCCAGGAAGAAGCCTACACCTAACCCACAGGTTTGGGACTTGCCAGACTCCACAAGCACAGAGGCAGAGCCAATTCGGCAGAATAGACAGACGCTTTCAGCGAGCCCTCTTTACAACAAAGACCCGAAAAAAAACAAGTGAAAAAACAAGCAGGGAGCCCTGAGCATGAAAGGCAAGCTTAGACAATGAACTGAGGGGCAGGGGGAGGAAGAGACCGTTCAGAAGTGGAGAGGAGTTACGGGACCTAAATCGCGGGGAGCTCTCAGGCACCATTTCTGCAGTGGTGGCGGTGGTGATGGCGGGCTGGAACTAGTGTTCAGCTACAGTTTCCTCAGGGAGAAGCAGCCAGCCACAGAGCCTACTTGCACCTCTGGAACCTGAGGAGAATGGCGCCCTCGGCAAAAGCTAAGTACTTGCATATATTTTACCGCACCCCGCCCCCACGCCAAGCCAGCTTCAGCGACTGAATCCGTGGGCCTGAGATAGGCTGTGTTGAGCACCTAGAGCCATTCTCCCTACACTGAAGAAGGAAAAAATTTGAAATTTGGGGGAAAGAATAATTTGTTAGCTCCATTAACAGGGGGAGCTCAGGACAAAAGCCACTCCTGTCCAGGCATAAAACACCCATGGACCTTGAGCACCTTTCCCTTCTGCATGGACCTTTGTGGGCCTCTTTCGGAGAATAGGACCTTGCTGGCAAACTCCATCCATTTTGCTGTGCCGTGGAGAGGTGGGTGTTTGATGTTTGACATTGCTTTGCCTATTAAACAAGGTCCTCACCTACCCACATGAGGGACCTAAGGATGGGTAGCTCCACTCAGTCACCCAGCCACATGAGACAGGGTTCCAAAGATAACTGGTACCTCCCAGTCCTTACAACCAAAAACTTTGGGTGTCCATGGTCCCTCTGCAGAACCCATCCACCAGCATGCTCTATGGAACAGAGACGTGTTTTCCTCAGAGACACTCGGGGGTCAGTTCTCAGCCCCCTGCCTTGTTCAGAGTGTGACGCCCTGCTGCAATCAGATACGGGTATATATGTCAACCACCCCTGGTCCTCTAAGACTGTAGGACAGAACCTGTACCACACACTTGATATCAGCTACCTGGAAACCTGAGGTGAATTCATACAAGAAACTGAATGGAGTCCAAGACTGATATACCTGATAACACCTCTAGCCAGCTGGGGACAGGACACCAAAGCACCAAAGGTGAACATAATCAAGCTAGCTCACTCAAGCAATCCATAGGTGTATACCAAAACAAAACCAAGTGAGCAGCTACTAGACAGTAAAAAAAAAAGCAAGGATAAATTAATACAATAGCTTATAGATGGCTCAGAGACAACAGTCGATATCGACTCACATAAAGAAACAGACCACGATCACCTCAACAGGCTCACAAAACAAAGAATCCAGAGATCTTCTAGATGAAAGTACATTCCTGGAATTACCAGAGACAAGATACAAAGGTTTAATATGCAGAATCCTTCAAGACATCAGGAATGAAATGAGGCAATACACAGAACAAGCAAAGGAACACACAGATAAAAGCAACTGAAGAAATTAGAAAGATTATTCAGGAACATAATGAAAAGTTTAATAACCTGGAAACATCCATAAAGAGACAGCAATCAGAAATTCAGAAGATTAACAATAAAATTACAGAAGTAGACAACTCAATAGAAAGTTAGAGAAGCAGAATTGAGCAAGTAGAAGCTAGAATTTCTGAACTTGAAGATAAATCACTTGGCACTAATATATTTGAAGAAAAATCAGATAAAAGAATTAAAAAAAATGAAGGAACCTTAAGAATCATGTGGGACTCTATCAAGAGAATTAACCTACGAGTGATTGGAGTAACAGAACAGGGAGGGATAACAGAAAATACAGAGAGAATTGTAGAAGATTTGTTGGCAGAAAACTTCCCTGTTAACATGAAAGATGAGAAGATATCTATTCAAGATTCTTATCGAACTCCACATAAGGTAGATCTTAAAAGAAAGTCACCAAGGTGTATTATAATCAAACTTGCCAAAACCAAAGATAAAGAGAGAACTATAAAAGCAGTAAGGGATAAAGTAAAAGTCACTTACAAAGGAAAGCCAATAAGAATAAACTCAGCCTACTCAGCAGAAACCATACAGGCAAGAGGGGAATGGGATGACAAATTTAAAAAATTGAAGGAAAAAAGTTGCCTGCCAAGAAACATATATCCAGCAAAACTGTCTCTTGAATATGAGGTGAAGTTAAGACATTTCCAGATAAACACAAGTTTAGGGAATTTGTAAAAACCAAGCCAAAACTACAAGAAATACTAAAGGGAGATCTTTGGTTAGAAAATCAATAATATCAGGTATCAACCCAAGACTAGAACACTGGGCAGAGCAACCAGAAGTCAACCCAGACAGGGAAATCCAAAAAAAAAAAAAAAGCAAGATTATTTAAAAAAAAAAGCCCAAACAGGGTCACAGCGATGTTATTATATTAAAGAAGACAACATTAAAATAATAAAGAAGGACTAAGAAATGTAATCTTACACCTTCCATACGGAGAGGAAGATACGGCGATGCAAAAAAATAAAAGATAGTTTTAAATTTAGAAAAATAGGGGTAAATAATCTGCCAGCGCTCCTTGGAAACTCTATGGGGCAGTTCTACTCTGTTCTACAGGGTCACTATGAGTCAGAATTGACTCCACGGCACTGGGTTTGGTTTTGGTTTTAATAAGGTAACCGCAAAGGAGACAAACTATCCTACTCATTAAAATAAAATACAAGGGAATAATACAGACTCAGCAGAAACAAAATCAACAACAACAAATATGAGGAAAGGGCAATCTACAAAGAAAATCTACTCAGCACATAAAATCAAGTGGGAAAAAGAAACTATCGACACACAAAAAAAGACATCAAAATGATAGCACTAAATTCATACCTATCCATAATTACCCTGAATGTAAATGGACTAAATGCACCAGTAAAGAGACAGAGAGTGGCAGAATGGATTAAAAAACAAGATTCGACTATATTCTGCCTACAAGAGACACACCTTAGACTTAGAGACACAAACACACTAAAACTCAAAAGATGGAAAAAAATATAACAATCATAAAAGAGCAGGAGTGGCAATATTAGTTTCTGACAAAATAGACTAAAGTTAAATCCATAAGGAAGGACACTATATAATGATTAAAGGGACAATACGCCAAGAAGACATAACCATATTAAATATTTATGCACCCGATGGCAGGGCTGCAAGATACATAAAACAAACTCAGCACTGAAAAGTGAGATAGACAACTCCACAGTAATAGTAGGAGACTTTAACATACCACTTTCGGTGAAGGACAGGGCATCCAGAAAAAAGATCAATAAAGACCCAGAAGATCTAAATGCCACAATCAACCAACAGGACCTCCTAGACATATACAGAACACTCCACCCAACAGCAACCAAGCATACTTTCTTTTCTAGGGCACATGGAACATTCTCTAGAATAGACCACATATTAGGTCATAAAGCAAGCCTTAGCAGAATCCAAAATATCGAAATATTACAAAGCATCTTCTCTGACCATAAGGCCATAAAAGTGGAAATCAATAACAGGAGAAGCAGGGAAAAGAAATCAAACACTTGGAAACTAAACAATACCCTGCTCAAAAAAGACTGGATTATAGAAGACATTAAGGATGGAATAAAGAAATTCAGATAATCCAATGAGAATGAAAACACTTCCTATCAGAACCTTTGGGACACAGCAAAAGCAGTGCTCAGAGGCAAATTTATATCAATAAATGCACACTTCCAAAAAGAAGAAAGGGCCGAAATCAAAGAATTATCCCTACAACTTGAACAAATAGAAAGAGAGCAACAAAAGAAACCCACAGGCACCAGAAGAAAACAAATAATAAAAACGAGAGCTGAACTAAATGAAATAGAAAACAGAAAAAAAAAATCGAAAGGATTAACATGACCAAAAGTTGGTTTTTTGAAAAAATCAAAAAATTGATAAACCACTGGCCAAACTGACAAATGAAAAACAGGAGAGTAATCAAATAACCTGAATAAGAAACGAGAGGGGCGATATTACAACAGACCCAACTGAAATTAAAAGACTCATATCAGATTACAATGAAAAACCATACTCAAACAAATAGGAAAACTAGAAGAAATGGATGAATTCCTAGAAACACACTACCAACCTAAACTAACACAAACAGAGGTAGAACAAATAAATAGACCCATAACAAAAGAAGAGACTGAAAAGGTAATCAAAAAACTCCCAACAAAAAAAAAGCCCTGGTCCAGACGGCTTCACTGCAGAGTTCTACCAAACTTTCAGAGAAGAGTTAACACCACTACCACTAAAGGTATTTCAGAGCATAGAAAAGGATGGAATACTACCAAACTCATTCTCTGAAGCCACCATATCCCTGATACCAAAACCAGGTAAAGACACCACAAGAAAAGAAAATTATAGACTTTTATCCCTCATGAATGTAGATGCAAAAATCCCCAACAAAATTCTAGCCAATACAATTCAACACCATATCAAAAAAATAATTCACCATGACCATGTGGGATTCATACCAGGTATGCAGGGATGGTTCAACATTAGGAAAACAATTAATGTAATCCACCACATAAATAAAACAAAAGACGAGAATCACATGATGTTATCAATTGATGCAGAAAAGGCATTTGACAAAGTCCAACACCCATTCATGATAAAAACTCTCAGCAAAGTAGGAATAGAAGGAAAATTCCTCAACATAATTAAGGGCATTTATACAAAGCCAGCAGCCAACATCACCCTAAATGGAGAGAGCCCGAAAACATTCCCACTGAGATGGGGAACCAGACAAAGATGCCTTTTATCACCACTCTTATTCAACATTGTGCTGGAAGTCCTAGCCAGAGCAATTAGGCTAGATAAAGAAATAAAGGGCATCCAGACTGGCAAGGAAGAAGTCAAAATATCTCTATTTGCAGAAGAGATGATCTTAATACATAGAAAACCCTAAGCAATCCTCCCCAAAACTACTGAAACTGATAGAAGAGTTCAGCAGAGTATCGGTATACAAGATAAACATACAAAAATCAGTTGGATTCCTCTACACCAACAAAAAGAACATCGAAGAGGAAATCACCAAATCAATGCCATTTACAGCAGCCCCCAAGAAGGTAAAATACGTAGGAATACATCTTATTAGAGATGTAGAAGACTTATACAAAGAAAACTACATTACACTTCTGCAAGAAACCAAAAGAGACTTACATAAATGGAAGAACATACCTTGCTCATGGATAGGAGGACTTAACAGTATAAAAATGTCTATTCTCCCAAAAGCTATCTATACATTTAATGCAATTCCAATCCAAATCCCAACGACATTCTTTAATGAGATGGGGAAACAAATCACCAACTTCATATGGAAGGGAAAGAGGACCCGGATAAATAAGGCATTACTGAAAAAGAAGAACAAGGTTGGAGGCCTTTCTTTACCTGATTTTAGAACCTATTATACCGCCACAGTAGTCAAAACTGCCTGGTACTGGTACAACTACAGATACATAGACCAATGGACAGAATTGAGAATCCAGACATAAATCCATCCATGTATGAGCAGTTGATATTTGACAAAGGCCCCAAAACAGTTAAATGGGGAAAAGACAGTCCTTTTAACAAATGGTGCTGGCATAACTGGATATCCATCTGCAAAAAAAATGAAACAGAACCCATATGTCACTGCATGCACAAAAATTAACTCAAAATGGATCAAGGACCTAAATAGAAAATCTAAAACGATAAAGATCACAGAAGAAAAAATAGGGACAAACAGTATATAAATAAAAATAGGCATAAATAAAAATAGGTATAAAAATAGGCATAAACAGCATACAAAACATTATAAAGAATGTAGAAGAAAAACTAGATAACTGGGAGCTCCTAAAATCAAACACCTATGCTCATCCAAAGACCTCATCAAAAGACTAAAAAGACAATCTATAGACTGGGAAAAAGTTTTTAGCTTTGACATTTCTGATCAGTGCCTGATCTCTAAAATCTACATGATACTGCAGAAAGACAAATAACCCAATTAAAAAATGGGCAAAAGATATGAATAGATACTTCACTAAAGGAGACATTTAGGTAGCTATCAGATATATGAGGAAATGTTCACGATCATTAGCCATTAGAGAAATGCAGATCAAAATTACAATGAGATTTTATCTCACTCCAACAAGCCTAGCCTTAATCCAAAAAACACAAAAGAATAAATGTTGGAGAGGCTGTGGAGAGATTGGAACACTTCTACACTGCTGGTGGGAATGTCAAATGGTACAAACACTTTGGAAATCGATTTGGCACTTCCTTAAAAAAGCTAGAAATAGAACTACCATAGGATCCACCAATCTCACTCCTTGGAATACATTCTAGAGAAATAAGAGCCTTTACATGAACAGGTATATGCACACCCATGTTTACTGCAGCACTGTTTACAATAGCAAAAAGATGGAAGAAACCAAGGTGCCCATCAATGGATGAATGGATAAATAAATTATGGTATATTCACACAATGGAATACTACACATCGATAAAGAACAGTGAGGAATCTGTGAAACATTCCATAACATGGAGGAACCTGGAAGGCATTATGTTGAGTGAAATTAGTTGCAAAAGGACAAATATTGTATAAGACCACTATTATAAGATCTTGAGAAATAGTTTAAACTGAGAAGAAAACATTCTTTTGTGGTTACGAGGGGGGGAGGTAGGGAGGGTGGGAGAGGGGCATTCACTAATTAGATAGTAGATAAGAACTACTTTAGTTGAAGGAAAAAATAACACACAATACAGGGGAGGTCAGCACAACTGGCCTAAACCAAAAATAAAGAAGTTTCCTGAATAAACTGAATGCTTTGAAGGCCAACATATCAGGGGCAGGGGTCTGGGGACCATGGTTTCAGGGGACATCTAAGTCAATTGGCATAATAAAATTTATTAAGAAAACATTCTGCATCCCACTTTGAGAGTGGTGTAAAAAAAAAAAAAAAGGTGTCTGGGGTCTTAAATGCTAGCAAGCAGCCATGTAAGATGCATCAATTGGCCTCAACTCACCTGGATCAAAGAAGAATGAAGAACACCAAGGACACAAGGCGATTATGAGCCCAAGAGACAGAAAGGATCACATGAACCAGAGACTACATCATCCTGAGACCAGAAGAGCTAGATGGTGCCTGACTATAACCGATGACTGCCCTAACAGGGAACAGAACAGGGAACCTCTGAGGGAGCAGGAGAGCAGTGGAATGTAGACCTCAAATTCTCATAAGACCAGACTTAATGGTCTGACTGAGACTAGAAGGACCCCTGTGGCCATGGCCCCTAGACCTTCTGTTGTCCCAGGACAAGAACCATTCCCCAAGCCAACTCTTCAGACATGGATTGGATTGGACAATGGGTTGGAGATGGGTGCTGGTGAGGAGTGAGCTTCTTGGATCAGGTGGACACTTGAGACTATGTTGGCATCTCCTGCCTGGAGGGGAGATGAGAGGGTGGAGGGGGTTAGAAGCTGGCAAAATGGACATGAAATAAAGAATGGAGGGAGAGAGCGGACTGTCTCATTGGGGGAGAGTAATTGGGTGTGTGTAGCAAGGTGTATATGGGTTTTTGTGTGAGAGACTGACTTGAATTGTAAACTTTCACTTAAAGCACAATAAAAATTATGAAAAACATAAAAGCTCCACTCCTTTCATGCAAACTCTTGCTAAGGAACTGAGACAATTGACCCTGACCAATGATGTACTCCTCCAGTATGTTTATTCATCATTAACCACAGTAAATGTGCTTGTCTCCAAAATTCCATAGAGGTTTTGAACTTTCTAGGAAATGCAGGGTATCAGGTCTCAAAAATAAAAAGCTAAGGTCTACCAAAAGGAGGTGATTTATCTGAGTTTTAAAATCAGCTAGGGTAAGAGAGAATTCCTCCCTGCCAGAAAATACACTATCTGCAGATTGGTGGCCCCTACCAACCAAAGATAGCAGCCAGATTTTGAGAATGTCTGGCTTTTGCCTCATCTGGATCCCAAATTTCAGACTTACTGCCAAGCCTCCATACCGAGCCTTAGAAGTAAATGACACAGACCCCTTAGAATATATGAAGACAGCAACAGGCTTTTGATACCATTATAGGGTCTCTATGAGTCAGAATCAGCTCAATGCCAAAAAGTTCTATTTTTTTTTTTTTTTTAATAACTGGGTTAAGAAACACTTAATTGAATCAAAGGGCCATGCCACTATTTCAGAATAGGTAAAGAGGTGCTCCTCCTGTGCGAAAAATAATCCCAGGAACACTGATGAATTGCCCCCGGGGTCCATCGAACTGGGCCAATGCCTAGAGATGATTGGCAGGTGGATTTCACTGGGGTGCCTTGAGCTCCTGGAAATTACAAATATCTGCTAGTCTTTACTGACATCTTCACTAACTGGGTTCAAGCTTTTCTTTACAGGACTGAAAAGGCAACAGAGTTTGTGAAACACTTTCTGAAACAAACCATCCCTTGATTCGGGTTTCCCATCTCCATTGGTGGTGACAATGGGCCCCATTTTGTGGTGTTGGTGTTACAATTGGTGACAACAGTCCTGAACATTAACTGGGACTTGCACACAGACTGGACACCCCAGCCTAGCTGTAAAGTAGAGTAGGCTAACCAGAGATGAGATGCCTAGCAAAGCTGTGCCAAAAGACCAAGTTGATATGAACAAAGAAAAATGCCTTTGGCCCTCTTAAGAGTTCAAACCATCCCTAGAAGCATATTAGAACTTAGTCCATTTGAGCTATTATACAGGCACCCTTTATTAGAGAACCTCAGTAAGACCAGCTCAGCTTACCTTATTTATGACCAACCTCATTCCCTCCATGAGGCTGGAGATGTTCAGGTTACTAAATATTTGGCATCCCTTTAGGCAGCTCTGTATTTTCTCCAGAGATATGCTCACCTGAAGAGACCACCTGAGTCCAGATGCCCCTCTATTCATTCCAGCTTGGTGACTGGTTGCTTCTTAAGGCGTGGAAAGCCAACCCCCATCGGCAGCATTGGATTGGTCCCTTTGAAATCCTCTTAGCTATCTCGAAGGCTGTCGAACTCAACAGGCTCAAACTTGAATCCACTACACTGAAGTAAAGAAAACCAGGTCCCTGCCAGACTCTGAGGGACGAACTCATCAGAACGGTGAGAACTGGACTTGTGAACCATTTGAGGGCCTTAAAGTACTTGTTTTCCTGAAACCCTCCTGCATGGGTGAGATTTCCCAAGTATGGAAGTTCAGAGAGGGTAAATAAATTAATCAAGTTCAACTCATGAACGATAAATAAATTGTTCAAATTTGCACTGATCTTAAGCATTAGAACCAAGTTGAAAACATGGTCTAGCCCCAGACTCCAGGCTTATAACAGTTACTCTAAATTACCTCTTAATGTCAATTTTCTGCTTTACTGATGTCGCCCCTGAGTTGACAGAAAGTAACAGATTAAAAGAAGAGAAGTAGCAGGGGTGTTCATAAAATATTGAATAATTATGGCAAGGTCTGAGAGAGAAAATTACTTCAATAAAAAAAAGCAATGAATTAATAAACTGATTCAGCAAGCTAATAGGTTCCTGTTGGATGCCTGACTTGCTCAAACGAAATAATGGAAAACTGTGACAAAGTGGATGCAGGACATAGTCTGGGCAGGTTTATAATAAATGGGCAGTGGGGGATATCAGCAATTATCATTAAGTAGTGAGGAACAGGAGCCCTGGTGACACAGTGTTTAAGAGCTCAGCTGTTAACCAAAAGGTCGGCAGCTCGAATCCACCAGCCACTCCTTCCATACCCTAGGAGGCAGTTCTATTCTGTCCTATAGGGTCACAATGAGTTAGAATTGACTCGATGGCTATGGTCTGGTTTTTGGTTTAGTAAGGAAGATGCTAAAAATAAATAAACAAGGAAGTTCCCATTTTAAGAAATGATTTGTGGGTTTCTGCCTAGAGTTCAGCCAGCTTTTTTAAAAAATTAAGATAGAATTAAAAAAAATTAAATATTATTGCTAATGACTTGTAGAAGTTGGCCAGGGGCTTGTCAAGATTGATGTTACTTTCTTAAAATGGGAGTTATCTGAGGAAATTTATTCCCCATTATCTTCTATTCTGGAAGTTGTTTCTATGTGAGCTTCAATTTATTTATTTTCTTGGAAATTAATTTAAGGACAAGGAATTGGCAAATATATTAACTGACTTTGGTGAGACAGTAAAGCAAGGAGAACCATCATTCCCCTCTACTGGACTTTTTTTTTTTTTTTTTAAATTAAACCCTCTTTCTTGAGCTAATGTCTGAGTGATCCACTTACTTACAGAAAGTTTCATTACATACTGCAGAAAAGCATGCCTAGATGACAAAATGGGAAGAGGCAGCATCACCACACGCAACTGCAAAGGTTGGGCACCATGGAATTGTAGGTTGTGCCATCTATAGAGACTAAGATGTGAAAGAACCAGCTGAAAATGTGAAATATATTGCATATTGCCATGATTACTGTATAACACCCAAGAGCTTCCTACCAAAGTAATCATGCAGATCAGAGGAACAATATACAACTCAAGGGTATCCATCAACCTAAAGAAAAAAAAAATCATCTAATCCACCTATATGGTGTTTCCTTTAAGGACCTCCTGAAAATAAGGGAGACAGAGAAAGAGAATGACAAGAAAATACTGAGGAGCTTGAATATACAACTTCAATATTACAATTAGAATAAAAACCAGTCTGTGATTCTTTGAAATACTGAATGATCTTCAATAATCTTAACACTTGTTATCAGGTGCCATTGAGTTGGTTCTGATCACAGACTCCCGTGAACAACAGAATGAAAGAGCACCTGGTCCTAAACCACCTCCCAATCAATGTTATGTTTGAGCCCATCCTTGCAGACACTGTGTCAGTTCATCTCAGTAAGAGTCTTCTTATTTTTCGCTGACCCTCTACTGTGCCAGTCATGATGTCCTTCTCCAAGGATTGGTCCCTCTCACCAAGTGTCAAATAGTACCTACATATAATTTCTCTATTAGAGAAAGTTACCACCAAGCAGAGGGGGCTGAGGTAATTGACACATTGGTACTACATACATTGCTGGGTTCCCTGGCGAAAGAGTAAACCAGTGGAGAGCTGAACAGAAATGCTTTGAGGTAAGGAAGTCTCAGAAGTCAAGGTACAGGAGGAGTGATATTCTAATTTCAAGCATATGGAAATGATACATTCATTGAACTGTGAGGGGCATACCTTTCACTACGACATGTGGTGTTTCTCCCAATTTCCACTGTGTCATATTCTAGCAGAAGTCCACCTTGTATCTATAGCCAGTCTTACCTATATACTACAGCAGCTAAGAACAATAACAAACCTTTATAGTCTTCTTGAAAACAAGAATAAAAATATTTAGTATAATATTATATTACTTAAATACCAGCAGGAAACCCTGGCGGCGTAGTGGTTAAGTGCTACAGCTGCTAACCAAGAGGTCGGCAGTTCAAATCCACCAGGCGCTCCTTAGAAACGCTATGGGGCAATTCTATGTGTCCTATAGGGTGGCTATGAGTCGGAATCGACTCGACGGCAGTGGGTTTTGGTAAATACCAAAAAAAAAAAATGCACAATATTTGAAATAAAAGCAAACTCTAAGATCAGATATCTCTTTCTATTTACGTAATTCTTAGCTCAAAATATAAGTTTATTACTTGGAGCAATAGAAATTAGTCACTCCCAGAGTAGGCAAAATAAAAATTCGGCATTTATTCTCTGACATAAAATTTGGCGTTTTAAAACTCACGTCTTCATGGAACTTTAACCATCACAAACAATTGAATCTATGGAAATTGTGAACTTATTTTAAAATAACTGATACAGAAATAAAATACAAGGAATTTTTTTTCAAGGCTTTATTTTTCACAAAGTCGTTAAATTTTCATGATTTTTTAACCGTAAAGACATTTAATACCTACTCGAGTAAGCATGGGTTCTGCATCTTCTAAAATGCTTTGTACATGGGTACACCTCTTATTTCACGTCTAGAAAATCAGATATAATGCTTTTTTCTTTGTTATTTTTATTTTTTTAAACCTTTTATTGAGATATAAATGGCGTACCATATAATTCATTCACATGGCTTGAATTTTTTCTTCAGTTCTTTCAGCTTGAGAAATATCAAGCATGTTTTCCCGTTTTGGTTTTCAAATCTGGATTTTTGCACATTTCATTATAATATACTTTGTCTCTTGAGTCACCCTTTGAAATCCTCTGTTCAGCTCTTTAACTTCATTATTCCATTCACTTTAGCTACTCTGTGTTCAGGAGTAAAGTTTCAAAGTCTCTTCTGACATCCATTTTGGTTTTCTCTTTCTTGCTTCCCTTTTTTAATGACCTTTTGTTTTCTTCATGGATCATGTCCTTGATGTCATTCTGACCTTGTGTAATCTTTTGTCATCAGTGTTCAGTGTGTCAAATCTATTAGTGAGATGATGTCTAATTCAGGTCACATATATGCAAGGTCGTATACTGGCTCTCTTGAACTTGCTCTAATTTTCTTAAGCTTCAACTTGTACTTGCATGAGCAATTGATGATCTGTTCCACTGTTGGCCCCTGGCTTTGTTCTGACTGATGATGTTGAGCCTCTCCATCTTCTCTTTCCACAGATGTAGTAGATTTGATTCCAGTGTGTTCCATTTGACAAGGTCCACTGATATACTCTCCATTGACGTTCTTGAAAAAATTTTTTTCAAATATTTGTGTTGAAGAATTTGTAGGTCTTGCAATGATCGAACATGCAAACTCTGACGTTTCTATCACCTTGGCCATATTTTCCAACAACCAATTCTTTTTATCCAACTTTCACATTCTAACCACCATTAATAATCAATGCATCTTGATTGCAATTTTGATGAATTTCAGACTTTATAAGTTGGTAAAATATGCAATTTCTTCACCTTAGGCATTAGTGCTTGGTGGGTAAATTTTAATAAGAGTAGTATTAACTGGTCTTCTTTGTAGGCATATAGATATAAGCCTATCACTGACAATTGTATTTCACGATAGATCTTGAATTGTTCTTCTTCAGGAAGTGTGTGACATCATTCCTCTTTAATTTTCAATCCAGCGTAGTATACCACATGATTGCCCGATTCAAAATGGAGAATACTAGTCCATTTCAGCTCGTGGATGCCTAGGATATCAATCTTATGGGTTCCATTTCATTTTTCACAACTTCAAATTTTCCAGGATTCTTACTTCATACACTTCCTGTTCTGATTATTCATGCATGTTTGCAGCTGTTTCTTCTCATTTTGAGTCATGCCAATAAAATATAATATCTTAATTTAGTAAAATAAAATAAGAGAGTAGTCTTAAATAGAAAATTTGCAATAATAGGAGGTGTTGGAAAGACTGGTATCTGTCCCCAAGGTTAAAAAAAAAAAGCAAAAATATAGAAAAAACACAAACAATATACTATATATGTGATATGTGCTAATTTTATTCCATTTGAGAACATTATGGAAATGGGAAAACATTGAATGGTCTGTCCTACAGGTAAAATATTTATATCCAGATCCCTGAATGGACACATTGAAAGTTAACTGAGAATAAAATAATAAATACACCTAAAAGAAACTTACTCCCCTGTGAATACAAATTGTTTAGAAAATGAACAGATACCCTAGACATTTTGTTAAGCTTTCAAGTGCTTCAGACATAATTAACAAATTTCTTGGCATCTCCTTAGGGAGAGGCTGAAAGGTTGAGAGAAAACTACAAGTTTTTCCCACCATGGTAAGAAGTGCATGGGGTGTCAAAACCGACTTGTTACAGGTAAAAGGTAGAATTTTTTATGCAGTGTCATATTTTACTAATATCTGGAATATTTTAGTGACATTTTCAAGGTCCATTTTGAATTGATGCTAAAGGCACAGAAAAATATTAATGATTTTGATTCAATTCTGTCTGCTTTCCCTCATTATCCTTGATATGTTTTATATGCGATAAATGTGGACTTCACATATTCACTTTTACAATTTAATGCTTGGGTATTTAATGTCTGCATTTGTTGACTAATGATTTACTCAGAGACTGCTCTGCTCATAGTGTTCACGAATAGATATATGCCAGATAGTTAGATTGATTGATAGGAAAATAGTTATATAGAGAGATAGACATATACATACCTAGGAAGCAGTGATCACAAAGTTTAAACCAACAAGTCCATTATTTTAACCTGTAGGGCTAATTCTTCTATTTTTAAAATGTTTCTGGTATATTCAGATACATGTTTTAAGATTATACTTTCATTTGTCTTTGATATCTCCTGGCACATAGGTGTTCCAATGTTAATGGAAGATGCTTCATGTTCTGACAGATTTAAAATAACTTCCAGCAATTTGCATATATGTCAACAACAGTATATTTTCTTTTTCTCCTATGCCATTGTGTCATATTGTGTTTTTTTATAATTTTTTTTAAATTAGAGGATTTTTTTTTTACAAGAGGGTGTTTATGCCATCATTGTTTCACTATTTTTTCAGATTTCCTCATACATCCTAGGTTTCTCCATGAAAAAAATACATACCTGATGTGTTACAAAAAACTTAGAATGTATGAGTTATAATAATTTTCAGTTGGAGAAGAAAGTATTTTAAGTGGAAGAGTGGCACTTCTGGACACTTTAGTCATAGAACCAGTGTTTTGGAATGACAGTCTCATGTCAGTTACCAGAATAATATCCTAATGAACCTATTCATCATGAAAATGGTGAAAAAGAAGTTATAGTCCACAAAAATTTACCTATAAATATCTTAAAGATAAAAACAATTACCTACAACAAAAAAATCTTTTCAAATAGTTACTGTCAACATCCAAATAAAGATAGATGATGATGACAGACAGATAGGTAGATGGTAGATAGATAGATATACAGACAGACAAATAGATGGATAGATGAATGGATGGATACATAGATAGACAGCTGGATAGATAGAAAGATAATACTAGGCAAACAGTATTTTAGAGTTACTTTCAGGTAGCATACTACACATTGAAGCATTGAATTTTCATTTATGCTGCCTAACAATCCTGCAAGAAAGTGTTGGAATATGATTTTTCAGGTGGGGATAAACAGACTCCTATATATATATATTTTATATATATATTATAACTTATGTTATTTGCTGTAAGTACCACTTTGTATGTATTACAAATGAAGGTATGCTGTTGCTATTGTTAGGTGCTGTCATGTCGGTCCTGACTCATTGTAACACTATAGGACAGAGTAGAGCTGCCTACTTAGAGTTTCTAAGGAGAAGCTGGTAGATTTGAACTGCTGATCTTCTGGTTAGCAACTGAACTCTTAACCACTACACCACAGGAGGTCCAAATGGAGGTATAGCAGAGGCTATATTTATATACATATATCTCTTGGTATGTTTTCGTGTGTAAAGACAAATAATTCCCATTGTTATCAATTATATACCTATTCAAAACATGTCTGGTATTTTGAGTGTTCCATCTTGGATTATCAATAATCATGAGTTTTCGTAAGATGATGTTTTGAAGTAGAGGTTCAAAATATTTTCATTTTTTTTAGGTATATGAAAAATAAAAAAAAATTAAGAAGGGTACAATAGATATCCACATTTCTAACACCTAAATGTTTAACAGTATATTCATTTTTATTTCATCTATCAATCTATTATGTGTGTGTAAAATTTATGAGAAGTGGGTGGTATTCAAATATCATAAAATGGAAAGTTTGAATTCATATTATTGATACTAGTTTGTATGCTAAAAATCTGCCAGATGATACTACATAAAAGCTACTGACGATGCTAATGTCTCTATCCAGACTAGGCTTCGTGGTAGACCAAGATGGACAAACACAATCTAACAGTGCTGAATGAGTTCATTCTGACGGGAATCAAAGACCGCCCAGAGCTGCAGGCACCATTGCTCGGGCTGTTCCTCATCATCTACATGATCTCAGTGGTGGGCAATGTGGGCATCATCATCCTCACCAAGATGGACTCCAGGCTACAAACTCCCATGTACTTTTTTCTCAGACACCTGGCTATCACTGATCTTGGTTATTCAACAACTGTGGGATCCAAAATGTTAGTCAATTTTGTTGCAGATGAAAATACAATCTCCTATTATTTTTGTGCTGCACAGCTAGCTTTCTTTATTATATTCATAACTAGTGAAGTTTTCATTCTTTCAGCAATGTCCTACGACCGCTACGTGGCCATCTGTAACCCTCTGCTCTACACAGTCATCATGTCACAAAGAATGTGTTGGGTGTTGGTAGGAATCCCCTATCTCTACAGTACTTTTGTTTCTCTTCTAGACACCATAAAGATGTTTAATTTATCCTTCTGTGGCTACAATGTCATCAGTCATTTCTACTGTGACACTAACCCCTTGTTATCCTTGCTCTGTTCAAACACCAGTGAAATGGAATTGATCATTCTCATCTTTGCAACTTTTGATTTTGTTTCATCCCTCCTAATAATTCTTGTTTCTTACCTGCTTGTTCTTTTAGCCATTCTCAGGATGAGCTCAGCTGAGGGTAGGCACAAGGCCTTCTCCACCTGTGGATCCCACCTGACTGTGGTGGTCGTGTTCTATGGGACTTTGATCTTTATGTATCTGCAGCAGAAGTCCAGTCACTCCTTTGATACTGATAAAATGCCTTCCATACTTTACACCCTGGTTATTCCCATGTTGAATCCTTTGATCTATAGTTTAAGGAATGAAGATGTGAAACATGCCTTACATAGGACTTTGGGACAATTATGCAATGTATTTTCTCAAAGTTCACTATACCATGTCATTCATATAATTTACATTATTCACTTTAAATTTTTGTCTGTGTGCCTCCAGAGGGGATAACAAGTACAACAGCACAGATAAATTCAACATATATTTCTATATTGCCTTTTACCAGTCAGTCTACTATGAGCTATAAATTAAAAACTGCAAAAAAAAAGTTGCCTTCCTTGACAGGAGAGGTGCATTATAAGCATACTAATTAAGAAATTGTATTGCATATTAGAATGTGTTAGGGGGTGACAAATCAAAATTAAAAAAAGAAGGAGAGTGAATATGCTGATTGAGATAGGGAACTAGTATATACATGAAGAGTTTGAAGTCTCTGGCTTTTTCCTTACATATTAGAAAAAACTTTGTAGAGTGTGCTAATGCGCGTGTGTGTGTTTGTGCGCACACCCACACACCTTCTGCTTTAGTACTCGTTCTCTGCCCCCAGGTGACTAATTGTAACTGCAAGCAGGCTCAGTGCTCTGGGATGATTTGAAGCACTCAGTCATCTGAATTTGCTCAGATGTCCACTTCCTAAGCCTTGAAACACCTCTCTTTCATCATCAGTGCATTTGCTTTCATATACAAGCCATTTAGAGTCTGTTTACTTTGTTACCAGTATTATTACATTATAATAGTAATATAAACAGTAACAAAATAAGTTTATTATATTAAGAAGGATCACTGTGTACCTGGTTTTCCTAAATCATCCCATTTTTTCTTTATTAGTGGATATATACCAAGGAAGATAAATTTATTTGGGGCAGCCATAGAAGTTTCCAGGTTTCTACTTTTTTTTTTTTTTGGTATTCTCGATTGAAATTGGTTCCTAATTGCGTGTTTCTGTCTCAGAGGTTGTTATCCTTATTGCTCCAGAAAATAATAATTACAATTCTTTAGAAGATATTTTCTAATTTTTTATGTATCCTTGCATAAGAAGTCTATTGTATAATGAGTTAGGTCATTGCCTTGTTTTTGTTTGGATGAATTTTCTCAAATTTGGCTAATATGAGTGTGTGCTATATTTTGATTGAGATCTATTGCTAGGAAGAAGCAAAAGGAGATATTAACATGGTTTGGACTATGTTGCGTTTCTAGTGAGTGAGGTGTAATTTGAAGCATTTCAGATATTTGCCAAGATTTCTGGACAGAGTTGCTCCATATTCCCTCCTAATTTTCCATGTATACCTTCTTATTTTTATTCTTCTGATATTAAAAAATTTGTAAAGAGAAAAAATAAATTTTACAATACTAAGGCTGTCCATTAAAAAAAAAATTCTAATGTCAGTTTTAAGGTGGGGCCCTACAGGGAGGGGTATGATATATTTCCATGTATATAGAGACTAGAAAACACGAGGGAAAAACATTACTGATAAAGAGGTTATAAAAATGGAAATATAAATTTAAGATACTCCCCATCCCCAATCAGGTCCAAGTGGCTTAATTGGAAAATTCTCTTAAATTTTAGGGAAAAAGAATTAGCCAATTCTCAACAAACTCTTCTAGGAAACTGAAGAGGAGAATGTATTTCCATTTTCTCTATGAGAGCAGATTTGCTATGATATCAAATTTAAAAAAAAGTATTAAAACAAGACAACAGAGCATATATGTGAAAAACATAAAGAGAAATTTAAGAATTAGAGTCTTGAAACATGTAAAGACAATAATACACCAAATTAGGTGTGCCCCAAAAATGCATGGTTGGCTTTTACAAATCAGTTAATGACATTCACCACTGAAATTAATTAGAAATGAAAACAAAGCCACATAAAGAGATGTAGAAAAACATTTAAAAAGTTCCAATACTATGATAAATTTTGGCCAAACTAATATAAAGTTGATCCATCAGAATGCAGAAATTATCCAACATTATCATTAATATCACACAAAAGTAAAATTTTGTTAAAGATCATTCAAAAGGTGTGAAAAAGTACATGAAGAAGGAACTGCCAGATAATCAAGCCTTTCAAAAGAGGACGCGTGTCTGTCAGTTTGTTGTACTGTGTGGGCTTGCACGTTGATGTGATACTGGAAGCTATGTCACCGGTAGGTATTCAGATACTAGCAGGGTCACCCATGGAGGAGAGGTTTCAGCTGAGCTTCCAGACTAAGACAGACTAGGAAGAAGGAGCCAGCAGTCTGTTTCTGAAAAGGATTAGCTAGTGAAAGCCTTATGAATAGCAGCAGAACATTGTCTGATATAGTGCTTAAAGATGAGCCCCCCAGGTTGGAAGGCACTCAAAAGATGTCAGGGGAAGAGCTGCCTCCTTAAAGTAGAGTCTACCTTAATGACGTGGGCGGAGTAAAGCTTTTGGGACCTTCATTTGCTGATATGGCACGGCTCAAAAAGGGAAGAAACAGCTGCAAACATCCATTAATAATCTGAACCTGGAATGTACAAAGTGTGAATCTAGGAAAATTGGAAATCGTCAAAAATGAAATGGAACACATAAACATCGATATCCTAGGCATTAGCGAGTTGAAATGGACTGGTACCAACCATTTTGAATCAGACAAACATATAGTCTACTATGCTGGGAATGATAACTCGAAGAGGAATGGTGTTGCATTCATCATCAAAAAGAAAGTTTCAAGATCTATCCTGAAGTACAACGCTGTCAGTGATAGGATGATATCCATACACCTACTAGGAAGACCAGTTAATACGACTATTATTCAAATTTACTCACCAACCACTAGGACCGAAATGAAGAAATAGAAGATTTTTATCAGCTGCTGCAGTCTGAAATTGATCAAACATGCAATCAAGATGCATTGATAATTACTGGTGATTGGAATGCGAAGGTTAGAAACAAAGAAGGATCAGTAGTTGGAAAATAAGGCCTTTTTGATAGAAACAATGCCGGAGATCGAATGATTGAATTTTGAAGACCGACGATTTCTTCATTACAAATACCTTCTTTCACCAACATAAATGGTGACTATGCACATGGACCTCACCAGACGGAACACACAGAAATCAAATTGACTACAGGTGGAAAGAGATGATGGAAACCTCAATATCATCAGTCAGAACAAGGCCAGGGGCCGACGGTGGAACACACCATCAATTGCTCATATGCAAGTTCAAGCTGAAACTGAAGAAAATCAGAGCAAGTCCATGATAGCCAAAATATGACCTTAAGTATATATATAAAAAAAAATGCAACATAAATATACAGAGCATCTGAAGTATAGATTTGAATCATTGAACACTAGTGACCAAAGACCAGATGAGTTGTGGAATGACATCAAGGGCATAATACATGAAGAAAGCAAGAGGTCATAGAGAAGAGAACAAAGAAAGAAAAGACCAAGATGGATGTCAGAGGAGACTCTGAAACTTGCTCTTGAGCACCGAGCAGCTAAAGCAAAGGAAGAATTGATCAAGTAAAAGAACTGAAGATTTCAAAGGTCGGTTTGAGAAGACAAAGTAAAGTATTATAATGACATGTGCAAAGAGCTGGAGATGGAAAACGAAAAGAGAAGAATACACTCGGCTTTTCTCAAGCTGAAAGAATTGAAGAAAAATTCAAGCCTCAAGTTGCAATACTGAAGCATTTTATAGGGGGAAAGTAATAAAGACACACGAAGCATCAAAAGAAGATGGAAGGAATACACAGAGTCATTATACCAAAAAGAATTAGTTGATATTCAACAATTTGAAGAGGTGACATATAATCAGGAACCAATCGTAGTGAAGGAAGAAATCCAAGCTGCTCTGAAGGCATTGGCAAAAAACAAGGCTCCAGGAATTGTTGGAATATCAATTGAGATGTTTCAACAAACAGATGCAGTGCTGGAGGTGTTCACTTGTCTATGCCAAGAAATATGGAAGCCAGCTTCCTAGCCAACTGACTGGAAGAGATCCATACTTATGCCTATTCCCAAGAAATGTGATCCAACCAAACATGGAAATTATCAAACAATATCATTAACATCACACACAAGCAAAAATTTGCTGAAGATCATTCAAAAATGGCTGCAGTAGTATATCAACAGGGAATTGCTAGATTCAGGCCAGTTTCAGAAGAGAAAGTGGAACCAGGGATATCATTGCTGACGTCAGATGGATCCTGGCCAAAAGCAGAGAATACCAGAAGTATGTTTACCTGTGTTTTATTGACTATGTAAAGGCATTCAATGGTGTGGATCATAACAAATTACAGATAACATTGGGAAGAATGGGAATTCCATAACACTTAATTGTGCTCATGAGGAACCTTTACATAGATCAAGAGGCAGTTGTTTGGACAGAACAAGGGGATACTGGTTGGTTTAGTGTCAGGAAAGGTGTACGTAAGGGTTGTGCCCTTTCACTATACTTATTCAAACTGTATGGTGAGCAAATAATACAAGAAGCTGGACTATATGAAGATGAACGGGGCATCGGGATTGGAGGAAGACTCATGAACAACCTGCATTATGCAGATGACACAACCTTGCTGAAAGTGAAAAGGACTTGAAGCACTTACTAATGAAGATCAAAGACCACAGCCTTCGGTATGGATTGCACCTCAACATAAAGGTAATAAAAATCCTCACAACAGGGCCAATGATCAACATCATGACAAACAGAGAAAAGACTGAAGTTGTCAAGGATTTCATTTTACTTGGATCCACAATCAACGGTCATGGAAGCAGCAGTCAAGAAATCAAAAGACACATTGCATTGGGCAAATCTGTTACAAAGGGCCTCTTTAAAGTGTTGAAAAGCAAAGATGTCACCTTGAAGGCTAAGGTGTGCCTGACCCAAGCCATGGTATTTTCAATCTCATCATGTGCATGTGAAAGTTGGACAATGAATAAGGAATACTGAAGAACTGATGCCTTTGAATTGTGGTGTTAGTGAAGAATATTGAATATACCATGGACTGCCAAAAGAACAAATAAATCTGTCTTGGAAGAAGTACAATCAGATTGATCCTTAGACGCAAGGATCTATAGTCTGCATCTTACATACTTTGGACATGCTTTCAGGAGGGATGAGTCCCTGGAGAAGGACATCATGCTTGGCAGAGTACAGGGTCAGTGGAAAAGAGGAAGACCCCCCAAAGAGGTGGATTGACACAGTGGCTGCAACAATGAGTCAAGCATAACAACGACTGTAAGGATGGCGTAGGACTGGGCAGTGTTTCATTCTGCTGTGCATAGGGTTGCTATGAGTTGGAACTGGCTCGATGGCGCCAAACAACGACAGCGAGCGGTATCGTTGCTGATGTCAGATGAATCATGAATGAAAGCAGAGAATATCAGAAAGATTTTTTAAAAAAAACAGTGCCATCGAGTTGATTCCGACTGATAGCGACCCTACAGGGCAGAGGAGAACTGCTCCATGGAGTTTCCAAGGAGCACCTGGTGGGTTCGAACTGCCGACCCTTTGGTTAGCAGCTGTAGCACTTAACCACTATGCCACCAGGGTTTACCTGTGTTTTACTAACTATGCAAAGGCATTTTACTGTGTGGATCATAACAAATTATGAATAAAATTGAGAAAACTTGGAATTCTGGAACACTCCTTTGTGCTCATGAAGAACATGTACTTAAACTAAAGGCAGTGGAATACAGCATGGTTAAAGTCAAAAATGGTGTGTGTCAGGGTTGTATTCTTGCACTACACTTACTCAATCTGTATGCTGATCAGATAATCAGAGAACTTGGACTATATGAAGAAGAATAGGACATCAGAATTGGAGGAAGACTCATTAACATACTGCAATATGCAGGTCATACAACCTTGCTTGCTGAATTTGAAGAGAAGTTGAAGCACTTACTGAAGAAGAACAAAGACCACAGCCTCAGTGTGGATTACACTTCAAAATAAAGAAAACAAAAATCCTCATAACTGGACCAATAAGCAACATCACGATGAATGGAGAAAAGATTGACGTTGTCAAGGATCTCATTTTACTTAGATCCATAATCAACACCCACGGAAGCAGCAGTCAAGAAATCAAAAGTTGTTTTGTACTGGGCAAATATGCTGCAAAAGACCTCTTTAAAGTATTAAAAAGTGCAGATGTCACTTTAAGGACTAAGGTGTGCCTGACCCAAGCCCTGGTGTTCCAATTGTCTCATATGCACATGAAAGGTGGAGAATGGATAAGTAAGACCTAAGAAGAATTTGAATTGTGGTGTTGAGGAAGAATATTTACTGTACCATGGACTGTCAAAAGAACCAACAAATCTGTCTTGGGAAAAGTACATCCAGAATGCTCCTTAGAAACAAGGATAGAGAGACTTCGTCTCACGTACTTTGAACACGTTAATAGGAAGGACCAGTCCCTGGAGAAGGATACGAGGCTTGGGAAAGTATAGGGTCAACACAAAAGAGGAAGGTCATCAAAAAGATGGACTGACACAGTGGCTGCAACAATGGACTCAAGCATAACAATGATTGTGAGGAATATGCAGGACCTGGTAGTATTTTGTTTTGTCGTACATAGGGGTCACTATGAGTCAGAACAAACTCAGCAGTACCTAACTCCAACTAACAAAAATATCAAAATGGTACTTGCTCAAACTGATGGAGGACACCCTTGAACAACCTACAGCTAAAATCGCACATGCAATGAATTACTGAAAAAATTCTCAGTAAGACGAGGAATAAAATATATAAATCTACCCTAATCAAATCTGCCATTTTAGTGGGTGTAGCCTACACAAAAAGACAATGGAAATAAATAAATAGAATACATCCAGATTGAAAAGGAATAAGTGAAACTCTTTTTATTGATAGATGACGTGAACGTTTATGTATAAAAATCTAACAGAGTCTGTGATAAAAAAAACAAAAAAGTGATAGGGTTATACAATTAAAAAGTTAACTTATCATTTCTTTCTGAATTTACTTTCTGCTTATTGGTTTATTAAAAAAATAAAATAAAAAGCCTACTTGGATTTTAAGTGGGGTTGCATTGACTCTATAAATACATTTGGGGGTTTCTTAGATATAACACTGGTAATGGATTCAATTGTGTCCCCTAAAATATGTTTCAATTTGGCTAGGCCACAATTCCCGATATCAGGTCTTTGTCCCACATTTTGTGACCTGATGTTATTATTCTATGTGTTGTAAATCCTGACCTCTAGTATGTTGATGAGGCAGGATTACAGTCAGTTATGTTAATGAAGAAGGACTCCACCTACAGGGTTAGGTTGTATTTTGAGTGAATTTCTTTTGAGATATAGAAGAGAAGTGGGCAGAGAGGAATGGGACCTCATGACACCAAGAAAGAAGCACTGTGAGTGGAGCATGTTCTTTGGACCCTGGGTCCAGGAGCTAAGAAGTTAATAGATCAGAGGAGGATTGATGGCAAGGACTTTTCCCCAGAGGCAACAGAAAAAGAAAGCCTACCCCTGAAGCTGGAGCCCTGAGTTCAGATTTCTAGCCTCCTAAACTTTGAGATGAGTCAGAATCTGCTCAACAGCAAAAGATAAATGGTGAGAGAGTAAACTTCTGTTTGTTAAAGACATCCACTTGTATTTCTGCTATAGTAGCACTAGATAATAAAGTCAAACGTTGAGAACAAAATCCACAAAAAAGTTTGGCCACATCAAATTTTAAAACTTCTGCTCTTCAAAAGAAACTTATATAAAAAAATAACAGGTGGGGATGGAAAACCCAAATTGACAATGGATAAGTGGTAACTTTGGTGAAGACTAAGACAGAATACAATATTGAGGAAGCCAGCACAACTTGTACAAAGCAAGATCATGGAAGCTACACAGACACAATCAAACTCCCAGAGGGACTGAGTTACTGGGCTGAGAGCTGTGGGGGCCATGGTCTTGGGGAACACGTAGCTCAATTGGCATAATATAGTTTATAAAGAAAATGTCCTACATTCTACTTTGGTGAGTAGTGTCTGGGGTCTTAAAAGCTTGTACATGGCCATCTAAGATTCTCCACTGGCGTCACCCTGTCAGGAACAAGGAAGGAAGAAGAAAACTAAAGACACAAGGGAAAGATTAGTCCAGAGGACTAATGGGCCACAACTACCACAGCCTCCACCAGACAGAGTCCAGGAAAACCAGATGGTGCCTGGTTACTACCACAGACTGCATTGACAGGAATCACAATAGAAGGTCTCAGACAGAGCTGGAGAAAAAGGTAGAACAAAATTTTAACTTACAAAAAAAGACCAGATTTACTGGCTTGACAGAGACTAGAGAACTCCTGAGAGTATGGTCCCCGGACACCCTTTCAGCTCAGTAATGAAATCACTTCTGAGGTTTATGCTTCAGCCAAGAATTGGACATATTCATAAAATGAGACTAAGGGGGCACACCAGCCCAGGGGCAGCTACTGGAAGGCTAGAGGGGACAGGAAAGCTGGTAATAGGGAATAAAACTTTGAAAAGGGAGAATATTGACATATTGTCTGGTTGATAACCAATGTCACAAAACAGTGTGTGTACTAACTGTTTAATGAGAAGCTAGTTTGTTCTGTAAACCTTCATCTAATGTACAATAATTTAAAAAATCAGTTATATTTTGGAGATAATATTTTTAAATGATATATTTTATAAATGACTTGTGCCCATAGTATATACAGAGGTCTCAAAAAGAAAGAAACTGAAAAAAATAGTCATAAAAATGAGCAATAACTTATCCAAAGAAAATATGCTGCTGGCAAATAAGCATGTAAAAATGCTCAGCATCATTATTAATTAATGAATTTCAAGTTAAAATATTAACGACTTACCTCTTGACATCTATTAGGATATCAGGCATTTGGTAAGCATGTGGAGAAACCGGAACATTCATAAACTGCTAGTGGAAAATTAACCAACCCAAAACCAAACCCAGTGCTGTCGAGTCGATTCCGAATCATAGTGACCCCACAGGACAGAGTAGAACTGCCCCATAGAGTTTCCAAGGAGAACCTGGAGGATTTGAACTGCCGACCCTTTGGTTAGCAGCTGTAGCACTTAACCACTTAAACCACCAGGGTTTACTAGTGGAAAATTAAAATGGTATAAATACTTTAAAAAATAATTTGTTGTAAGCTTCAAGGTCTTAAAAAGCTAACCATAGTTTTACCATAAAATTTAGCCGTTTTATTCACGTATATCTATCCAAGAGAAATGACACCATTCTTCCTTTAAAGTCGTGTACAAATGTCCATAGCAACTTTATATGTAATAGTCAATAAGTAGAATCAACCCAACTGTACATCTACTTGAGAATGAATAAATAAATTTTAGTATAACCAAGGAAATGAATACCGCTCAACAATAAAAAATGCTGAATTACTGGTACATGCAAATATCCCAAAACCAAAAACCCTGGTGGCGTAGAGGTTAAGTGCTAAGGCTGCTAACCAAAGGGTGGGCAGTTCAAATCCACCAGGTGCTCCTTGGAAACTATGGGGCAGTTCTACTCTGTCCTATAGGGTCGCTATGAGTTGGAATCAACTTGATGGCTGTGGATGTGTGTGGTGTGCAATTATATCAATGACAAGTACAAATCAATTAATTGGACTCTGTCAAAATTAAAACAATCTGCTCTGAGACAGAGAAATCAAAACTTATGTTCATACAACCACCCTTACACAAATTAGTAGATAAGTGGTAACTTTGGAGAAGGGTAAAACAGTACACAATACTGGGGAAGTCATCACAACTTGACTAGGACAAAGTCATAGAAGCTTCACAGACACATTCAAATGCCATCAGAGACTGAACTACTGGGCTGAGGGCTGAGGACAATGGTCTCGGGGGACATCTAGCTCAACTGGCATAACATAGTCTATATAGAGAATGCTCTACATTCAACTGTGGTGTGTAGAGACTAGGGTCTTAAAAGCCTGTGAGAGGCCATCTAAGATAAATCTACTGGTCCCATCCTGGCTGGAGCAAAGGAGAATGAAGAAGACCAAACACACAAGGGAAAGATCAGTCCAAAGGACTAATGGACCACAACTACCACAACTTCCATCAGGCTGAGCCCAGAACAACTAGAGAGAGCCCGGGTTCCCAGTATAGACTGCTCTGGCAGGGATCACAGTAGAGGGTCCCAGACAGAGCGGGAGAAAAATGTAGAACCAAACTCAAATTCACACACACACGCAGACTAGGCTTGCTGGTCTGACAGAGAAACTCCAAGAGCGTGGTCCTGGACATCCTTTTAACTCAGCACTGAAGTCAGTCCTGTGGTTCACCTTTCAGTCAAAGATTCATCAGCCCTATAAGAAAGAACAACACACTTAAGGGACACACTTCATAGTTTAATCATGTATTCGAAACTAATGAGCACACCACCCCAAATGCAAAGTAGAGAAAGCAGGAAGTGATAGGAAAACTAGACAAACGGAAACAGAGAACCTAGGTGAAGGAGGGGAGAGTGTTGACAGATCACAGATTTGGCAACCAATGTCACAAAACAATTTGTGTATTACCTGTTCAATACGAAACTAATTTGCTCTTTAAACTTTCACCAAATCACACACACACAAAAAAAGAAAACCCTTCTATCAGTGAATGGTTAAGCAAATTGAAGTAAATTCATACATGAAATAAAACTCAGTAATAAAAGGAACCAATTATTGATGCTTGCACAGTGTTGATGGACTTCAAGAGAATCATGTGAATGAAAAAAGTCCATCACAAAACGTTGGTGTTGTTACCTGCCATTGAGTTGACTCCAACTTACGGCAACCTTATGGAAAACAGAACAAAACTTTGCCTGGCTCTGTGCTATCCTCACAATGATTGGTATGTTTGAGTCAATTGCTGCAGCCACTGTGTCAGTCCATCTCATGAAGGGCCTCCCTCATCCTTTTTGGCCCTCTACTTCACCAAATATGATGTCCTACTCCAGAAAATGATCTTTCCTGATGACATACCCAAAGCAAGAAAGTTGGACAAAGTTCTGTTGGAGGGAACAGAATATCTACCATCAAAGAATTTTTGTTTTGTTAGGCACAGTTGAGTCAATTGTGACTCATAGTGACCTATAGGGCAGAATAGAAATGCCCAGTAGGGCTGCTTAGGTTGTAAACTTTATGGGTGCAGATGGCCAGGTCTTTTTTTCTCGGAACGGCTTGTGGGTTCAAACTGCCAACTTTTCGTTTAGCAGTGAGTGTTTAAACATTGCACTATCAAAAAAAAATAAAAAAGCCCCTTCAATTAAACGATGTTGTTGTTGCTGTTAGGTGCCATCAAGTCCATTCCTACTCATACAGACCTTATGTACAACAGAAAGAAACACTGCCCAGTCCTGTACCATCCTTACAATAGTTGTTATGTTTGAGCTCATTGTTGCAGCCACTGTGTCAATCCATCTCATTGAGGGTCTTCCTCTTTTTCACTGACCCTCTATTTTACCAAGCCTGACATCCTTTTCTAGGGACTGATCCTTCCTAATAACATGTCCAGAGTATGTGAGACATAGTCTCACCATCCTTGCTTCTAAGGAGCATTCTCCAAGACAGATTTATCCATTCTTTTGGCAGTCCATTGTATATTCAATATCTTTGCCAACACCATATTAAAGAACAGGTGAAAAAAGTATGTATATGTATATATATATACCATCATACATTATGAATAAGAAAAAAAGTTGTGAATGAATACATGACTAATATTTAAAATGCCAAAATGCATCAAAAGGATTTATAGTATAATAATTACATATTCATAATAAAACACACACAAAATATCACACCGCACAAGGTGTGATGGTTAAGGTTGTGTGTCAACTTGGCTGGGCCATGATTCTCAGTGATTTGGCAGGTCTGTGATATTGTTATCACTTCCATGATGAGATTTGATATAATCTGGTCACCTCCATGATGGAATCTGCTGTGAGCGGTCAATCAGTTGAAAGGAAGTTTCCTTGAACTTGTGGCGTGCATTGAATATAAGTACATTCTTGATTCTTGCAAGGCTTGTGGGCCTTTGCTTGCTCTGGATCCTGCAGCTGTCTCCCATTCATCTGACCTCTGGTTTTGGAAACTTTAGCTAGCAACTTGCCTGCAGCCTTGCCTGCTGATCTTGGGATTTGTTGATCTTCCCAGACTGTGTGCAAGGGCCCTGCTCTGTGACCTGTAGGTCTTGGCTTAGCCAGCTCCTGGACATCATTGCTCCATATTCCCTCCTAATATTCTATTTTTATATTCAAAAAGTTTGTAATAAGGAAAAAAATTAAATTTTAGACACGCTAAGATTGTCTTTAAAAAAAAAAATACAAATGGGTTTTAGGTTAGGACCCTACAAGGTGGGTTATAATGCATTTCCATGGAAAACATATGAAAAAATATCCTTTATAAAGAGGATATCAAAATGGAAACTGAAAACACACCCCATTTCCAATCAGTCCAAGTGGTTTGATTGGGAAATTCTATCCAGGATTTAGGGACAAAGAATTAGCCAATTCTACACAAACTCTTCTACAAGACTGAAGAGAGGGCATATTTGCATTTTCTATATGAGTATACCAAGCACAGGCAAAGGCATTAAAAGTAAAGAAAACCAAAGAGTGCATACATGAAAATCTAAAGAAAAATTTTAGAAATTGACTCTGGCAATATGTAAAGATAATAGTACACCAAATTAAGTGTGCCCCAGGTATGCATGATAGTTTTACATTTAAAAAAATCATATTTACCATAATTACAAATAAAAATAGGTGTAGAGAAACATTTTAAAAGTCCTAGTAATTATGATCAAACTTTGATCAAATTAGTATTAAAATGGAGCTTCCTCAAATGAAAAAGAGTGCCTTTGAATAAATAACCTACATTTACCATCACACACAGTGTGAAATATTAAATACATTCTCACTAAGACCAGGAACAAAACAAGCAAATCTACTCTTCCCAATATGTTCCATGTTTTAGTGGACATTCTAGGCAATATAATAAGGCAATAAAAAATTAAATCAATAAGTAGAAAGCATCCAGATTGGAAAAGAAGGTGGGAAATTTTATTTATTGATAGATGACACGATTTTTTATGTAAAAAAATCTAATACAGCCTACAATACAGTTATAAAACTAAAAAAGTTAACTTGACATTTGTGACTTTACACTCAGCTTATTGGTTAATTAAAAAAAAAAAATCCTTTTGGATTTTAAGTGGCCTTTCATTGACGGTATAAATACATCTCAAGATTTCATAGATATATAACACCGAAAGCAATATCCATAAAATGTCTGACCACATGAAATATTAAAACAAATTTAAAATTTAAAAGGCTGTAAAGACTTAAAAAATTATTTCTTTTAAGCTTCAGTGTCTTAAAAAGCTGAACATATTTTTACCATAAAACTTAACCAGGCAGGGGGCCAAGATGGCTGACTAGGTAGACGCTACCTCGGATCCCTCTTGCAACAAAGACTCGGAAAAACAAGGGAATCGATCACATACATGACAATCTATGAACCCTGAAAAACAAACAAAGATTTAAAGAGTTGACCTGAGTGACAGAGACAGAGAACGAACAACTACAGGGAAGCAGAGACTGTTTTCGGAGCCTGGAGCCAGCGTCCCAGTCAGGTAACCTTGGTGCCGATCTTTGGACTGGGCGCAGGGGAGCTGAACACGGCATCCTGTCACAGCGCAAACACGGGGTGCAGCCCTACCCCCCTGAAGTGACCTCGGGAGGGGGCCCAGCCAGTCAGCGCGGGCAGCGTGGGACGCGGCTGGTGGGAGGAGAAGTCGCCAGGAGGCAGTGACTGGTTTTGGAGCTGGGAGTGAAGCGTCCCAGCCAGGGAACCTTGGCGCGGGGCTTTGGACTGGGCACACGGGAGCTGAGCAGGACATCCTGTGAAGGTGCAAACACGGGGCGCAGCCCTACCCCCCTGAACTGATCCCGGGAGGGGCCCAGCCAGTCTGCGCGGGTAGCACAGCAACGCGGCTGGCAGGAGGAGAAGTCCCTGGGAGGCAGCAACTGGTTTTGGAGCCAGGAGTGCAGCATCCCAGCCGGGGAACCTTGACACTGGGCTTTGGACTGGCAGTGGAGGAAGTGACCACGGCTTCTGCGAGCCTGATCCGTGGGGGCAATCCCTACCCAGCCAGCACATATAGGCGACACGCCCCTCGGTAATCTCAGATAAAATAGTCATCCCAAGCAAGATAAGTAACTTTGTCTATATTCCAGGGTGCTACTCTCTCTTCTTCTTTTTCACTCTCTCCTGTTTTTCTGAAGCCTCCCCTCCCCTTCCAGGCAGCTTCATTAACATTGGAATTTCCTGAGCCAGAGGGAGAACTGCTCCGCGGCTTTTCTTTTCCCCTTTTTTTTTTTGGACTTTTCCTAACCCATTCTTCCGGCCTGAAAGAAGCAACCACAAAAAACCCAGGGAACAAAAATCCTTCCCTAATTGGACTGAAAACACAGAACCAGCTCCAGCCAAGCATATGTGATCCATATTTCCAGCTTTCATCCCTACAGGGAACAAGGTGGCTATTATAATGCAAAGGCATTTCTGATAGGGATCTGACTACATTTTTTTTTTTAGCGGATTTACTGGAAAAACAAGTTTCCCAGATCTGATATCTATGCATATTCAACAGAGCCCTCACTGACCCACAACAGGGAACTGAGGGCTGAAGCTCCCCCCAGACCACCTAGCCTCCTGCCTTAAGGGTCTAAGGAGGGTGACACCTACCAATCTGTAGAGGTACTTGCATTGGGGGCCTAAGGTACAGCTGCAGTGCCCTCCCACCAAGGTGCTTTAGGAATAGAGACACACCTACCACACTGACACTTGGGGGAAGCCTGTCAGCATCATGCCCCCCCGGAGTGTGAACCCCAGCTGCTACTAGAATCTGGTGCACACAACTATCACCACTACTTCTCGAGGTGGATAGGTGTTAGGGTGCATCACACACTTGATGACCCAAAATCAGATTCTACTCAAGAAGAGTGAATGGACTCAGGCATATATATCTGGTAACAGCCCAAACCAGCTGGTAATAGGTCATAAGTAAGTCAAGGGCTAAAACAATCAAGACAGCAAAATCTAGTAGCCCATCCACGTATATTGAAAGAAAACAAAACAAGATAAGACTCAGTGAGCAAATATAGAACAAATCACTACAATATCTTAGTGATGGCTCGGAGACAGCAGTCGATATCAAACCACATAAAGAAGCAGACCATGACAGCTTCTACAACCCCCAAACAAAAGAATCAAAATATTTCCCAAATGAAGACACAATCCTGGAATTATCAGATGCAGAATATAAAAAACTAATTTACAGAATGCTTCAAGGTTTTTTTTTTTCAAGACATCAGGGATGACCTCAGAAATGAAATAAGGCAAACTGCAGAAAAAGCCAAGGAACACACTGATAAAACAGTTGAAGAACTCAAAAAGATTATTCAAGAACATAGTGGAAAAATTAATAAGTTGCAAGAATCCATAGAGAGACAGCATGCAGAAATCCAAAAGATTAACAATAAAATTACAGAATTCGACAATGCAATAGGAAGTCAGAGGAGCAGACTCGAGCAATTAGAATGCAGAGTGGGAAATTTGGAGGACCAGGGAATTAACACCAACATAGCTGAAAAAAAATCAGATAAAAGATTTAAAAAAATGAAGAAACCCTAAGAATCATGTGGGACTCTATCAAGAAGGACAACTTGTGTGTGATTGGAGTCCCAGAACAGGGAGGGAGGACAGAAAACACAGAGAGAATAGTTGAAGATCTGCTGGCAGAAAACTTCCCTGACATCATGAAAGACGAGAGGATATCTATCCAAGATGCTCATCGAACCCCAGTTAAGATTGATCCAAAAAGAAAAACACCAAGACATATTATCATCAAACTTGCCAAAACCAAAGATAAAGAGAAAATTTTAAAAGCAGCCAGCGAGAAAAGAAAGCTTTCCTTCAAGGGAGAATCAATAAGAATAAGTTCAGACTACTCAGCAGAAACCATGCAGACAAGAAGGCAGTGGGATGACATACACAGAGCACTGAAGGAGAAAAACTGCCAGCCAAGGATCATATATCCAGCAAAACTCTCTCTGAAATATGAAGGTGAAATTAAGATATTTACAGATAAACACAAGCTTAAAGAATTTGCAAAAGCCAAACCAAAGCTACAAGAAATACTAAAAGAAATTGTTTGGTCAGAAAACCAATAATATCAGATACCAGCACAACACAAGGTCACAGAACAGAACATCCTGATATCAACTCAAATAGGGAAATCACAAAAACAAATTAAGATTAATTAAAAAAAAATGCTCAAAACAGGGAATCATTGAAGTCAATACGTAAAAGATCACAATAATCAAAAAGAGGGACTAAATACAGGTGGCATAGAACTGCCATATGGAGAGGGATACAAGGTGATATAGGACAGTACAAGTTAGGTTTTTACTTAGAAAAATAGGGGTAAATATTAAGGTAACCACAAAGAGGTATAACAACTCCATAACTCAAAATAAAAACCAAGGAAAACGTAACAACTCAGCAAAAATAAAGTCAAATACTACGAAAATGAGGATCAAACAATTCACAAAGAAAAACGTCTCAGCACAAAAAAGTAAGTGGAAAATTGAAATTGTCAACAACACACATAAAAAGGCATCAAAATGACAACACTAAACACTTATCTATAATTACTCTGAATGTAAATGGATTAAATGCACCAATAAAGAGAAAGAGAGTCTCAGACTGGATAAAGAAACACGATCCGTCTATATGCTGCCTACAAGAGACACACCTTAGACTTAGAGACACAAACAAACTAAAACTCAAAGGATGGAAAAAAATATATCAAGCAAACAATAAGCAAAAAAGAAGAGGAGTAGCAATATTAATTTCTGACAAAATAGACTTTAGACTTAAATCCACCACAAAGGATAAAGAAGGACACTACATAATGATAAAAGGGACAATTGACCAGGAAGATATAACCATATTAAATATTTATGCACCCAATGACAGCTCTATAAGGTACATAAATCAAATTTTCACAGAACTGAAAAGTGAGATAGACACCTCCACAATTATAGTAGGAGACTTCAACACACCACTTTCGGGGAAGGACAGGACATCTAGTAAGAAGCTCAATAGAGACACGGAACACCTAATTACAAATATCAACCAACTTGACCTCATTGACTTGTACAGAATTCTCCACACAACTGCTGCAAAGTATACTTTTTTTTCTAGCACACATGGAACATTCTCTAGAATAGACCACATATTAGGTCATAAAACAACCTTTGCAGAATCCAAAACATCGAAATATTACAAAGCATCTTCCCAGACCACAAGGCCATAAAAGTGGAAATCAATAACAGAAAAATTAGGGAAAAGAAATCAAATACTTGGAAACTGAACAATAGCCTTCTGAAAAAAGACTGGGTTATAGAAGACATCAAGAAGGGAATAAGGAAATTCATAGAATGCAACGAGAATGAAAATACTTCCTATCAAAACCTCTGAGATATAGCAAAAGCAGTGCTCAGAGGCCAATTTATATCAATAAATGCACACATACAAAAAGAAGAAAGAGCCAAAAGCAGAGAACCGTCCCTACAACTTGAACAAGTAGAAAGTGAGCAACAAAAGAATCCATCAGGCACCAGAAGAAAACAAATAATAAAAATTAGAGCTGAACTAAATGAATTAGAGAACAGAAAAACAATTGAAAGAATTAACAAAGCCAAAAGCTGGTTCTTTGAAAAAATTAACAAAATTGATAAACCATTGGCCAGACTGACTAAAGAAAAACAGGAAAGGAAACAAATAACCTGAATAAGAAACGAGAAGAACCACATCACAACAGACCCAACTGAAATTAAAACAATCATATCAGATTATTACGAAAAATTGTACTCTAACGAATTTGCAAACCTAGAAGAAATGGATGAATTCTTGGAAAAACACTACCTCCCTAAACTAACACAATCAGAAGTAGAACAACTAAATAGACCCAAAACAAAAAAAGAGATTGAAAAGGTAATAAAAAAAACTCCCAACAAAAAAAAGCCCGGGCCCGGATGGCTTTACTGCAGAGTTCTACCAAATTTCCAGAGAAGAGTTAACACCACTACTACTAAAGGTATTTCAAAGCATAGAAAATGACGGAATACTACCTAACTCATTCTATGAAGCCACCATCTTCCTGATACCAAAACGAGGTAAAGACATCACAAAAAAAGAAAATTACAGACCTATATCCCTCATGAACATAGATGCAAAAATCCTCAACACAATTCTAGCCAATAGAATTAAAAAAAAACAATCCACCACGACCAAGTGGGATTTATACCAGGTATGCAAGCCTGGTTTAATATTAGAAAAACCATTAATGTAATGCACCATATAAATAAAACAAAAGACAAAAACCACATGATCTTATCAATTGATGCAGAAAACGCATTTGACAAAGTCCAACACCCATTCATGATAAAAACTCTCACCAAAATAGGAATTGAAGGAAATTCCTCAACCTACTAAAGGGCATCTATACAAAGCCAACAGCCAATATCACTCTAAATGGAGAGAGCCTGAAAGCATTTCCCTTGAGAACGGGAACCAGACAAGGATGCCCTTTATCACTTCTCTTATTCAGCATTGTGCTAGAGGTCCTAGCCAGAGCAATTAGGCTAGACAAAGAAATAAAGGGCATCCGGATTGGCAAGGAGGAAGTAAAATTCCCTCTATTTGCAGATGACATGATCTTATACACGGAAAACCCTAAGGAATCCTCCAGAAAACTACTGAAACTAATAGAAGAGTCTGGCAGAGTCTCAGGTTATAAGATAAACATACAAAAATCACTTGGATTCCTCTACATCAACAAAAAGAACATCGAAGAGGAAATCACCAAATCAATACCATTCACAATAGCCCCCAAGAAGATAAAATACTTAGGAATAAATTTTACCAAAGATGTAAAAGACCTATGCAAAGAAAACTACAAAGCTCTACTACAAGAAATTCAAAAGGACATACTTAAGTGGAAAAACATACCTTGCTCATGGATAGGAAGACTTAACATAGTAAAAATGTCTATTCTACCAAAAGCCATCTATACATACAATGCACTTCCGATCCAAATTCCAATGTCATTTTTTAATGTGATAGAGAAACAAATCACCAACTTCATGTGGAAGGGAAAGAAACCTCGGATAAGTAAAGCATTACTGAAAAAGAAGAAGAAAGTGGGAGGCCTCACTCTATCTGATTTCAGAAGCTATTATACAGCTACAGCAGTCAAAACAGCCTGGTACTGGTACAACAACAGGCACATAGACCAATGGAACAGAATTGAGAACCCAGATATAAATCCATCCACATATGAGCAGCTGATATTTGACAAAGGACCAGTGTCAGTTAATTGGGGAAAAGATAGTCTTTTTAACAAATGGTGCTGGCATAACTGGATATCCATTTGCAAAAGAATGAAACAGGACCCATACCTCACACCATGCACAAAAACTAACTCCAAGTGGATCGAAGACCTAAACATAAAGACTAAAACGATAAAGATCGTGCAAGAAAAAATAGGGACAACCTTAGGAGCCCTAATACAGGCATAAACAGAATACAAAACATTACCAAAAATGACGAAGAGAAACCAGATAACTGGGAGCTCCAAAAAATCAAACACCTATGCTCATCTAAAGACTTCACCAAAAGAGTAAAAAGATCACCTACAGACTGGGAAAGAATTTTCAGCTATGACATCTCAGACCAGCGCCTGATCTCTAAAATCTACATGATTCTGTCAAAACTCAACCACAAAAAGACAAACAACCCAATCAAGAAGTGGGCAAAGGATATGAACATGCACTTCACTAAAGAAGATATTCGGGCAGCTGACAGATACATGAGAAAATGCTCTCGATCATTAGCCATTAGAGAAACGCAAATTAAAACTGCCATGAGATTCCATCTCACTCCAACAAGGCTGGCATTAATCCAAAAAACACAAAATAATAAATGTTGGAGAGGCTGCAGAGAGATTGGAACTCTTATGCACAGCTGGTGGGAATGTCAAATGGTACAACCACTTTGGAAATCTATCTGGCGTTATCTGAAACAGTTAGAAATAGAACTACCATACAATCCAGAAATCCCACTCCTTGGAATATACCCTAGAGAAATAAGAGCCTTCACACAAACAGATATATGCACACCCATGTTTATTGCAGCTCTGTTTACAATAGCAAAAAGCTGGAAGCAACCAAGGTGTCCATCAAAGGACGAAAGGGTAAATAAATTGTGGTATATTCACACAATGGAATACTATGCATCGATAAAGAGCAGTGATGAATCTGTGAAACATTTCATAACATGGAGGAACCTGGAAGGCATTATGCTGAGCGAAATTAGTCAGAGGCAAAAGGGCAAATATTGTATAAGACCACTATTATAAGATCTTGAAAAATAGTATAAACAGAGAAGAACACATACTTGTGTGGTTACGAGGGGGGGAGGGAGGGAAGGAGGGAGAGAGTTTTTTACTGATTAATTAGTAGATAAGAACTGCTTTAGGTGAAGGGAAGGACAATACTCAATACATGGAAGGTCAGCTCAACTGGACTTGACCAAAAGCAAAGAAGTTTCCGGGATAAACTGAATGCTTCAAAGGTCAGTGGAGCAAGGCGGGGGTTTGGGGACCATGGTTAAATGGGACTTCTAATTCAATTGGCAAAATCAGTCTATTATGAAAGCATTCTGCATCCCACTTTGAAATGTGGCATCTGGGGTCTTAAATGCTAACAAGTGGCCATCTAAGATGCATCAATTGGTCTCAACCCACCTGGAGCAAAGGAGAATGAAGAACACCAAGGTCACACGATAACTAAGAGCCCAAGAGACAGAAAGGGCCACGTGAACCACAGACCTACATCATGCTGAGACCAGAAGAACTAGATGGTGCCTGGCCACAACCGATGACTGCCCTGACAGGGAGCACAACAGAGAACCCCTGAGGGAGCAGGAGATCAGTGGGATGCAGACCCCAAATTCTCACGAAAAGACCATACTTAATGGTCTGACTGTGACTAGAGGAATCCCGGCGGTCATGGTCCCCAAACCTTCTGTAGGCCCAGGACAGGAACCATTCCCGAAGACAACTCATCAGACATGAAAGGAACTGGACAGTGGGTAGGAGAGAGATGCTGATGAAGAGTGAGCTATTTGTATCAGGTGGACACTTGAGACTGTGTTGGCATCTCCTGACTGGAGGGGGGATGAGAGGATAGAGTTAGAAGCTGGCAAAATTGTCACGAAAGGAGAGACTGGAAGGGCTGACTCATTAGGAGGAGAGCAATTGGGAGTAGGGTGTGAGGTGTATATAAACTTATATGTGACAGTTTGACTTGATTTGTAAACGTTCACTTGAAGCTCAATAAAAGTTAATAAAAAAAAAATAAAAGCTTAACCAGTTTTCTCATATCTACCCAAGACAAATACAGAATTTTTTCTTATAAATACATGTATATGAATGTCCATAAAACTTTATCTGGAATACTCAAAAACTAGAATCAGACCAAATGTTCCCCTGCTTGAGAATGGATAAATACATTGTGATATATTCAAGCAAGGTAATAATAGCACTCAATAATAAAAACTAATGAATTAGTGGTACATGTAGTTTTTTTTTTTTTTTAAAGTTTGTTATGCAAATATATAGATGAAAAGTAGAAATTGACACATTGGACTTTGTCAAAATGAAAACTACCCTCACTTAAACATTTTTCACACAGAAATGAAAAATTATGTTCATTACAAAAACCCTTACACAAATGTTCACAGAAACATTATTTATAATAGCTAAAATGTATAACAACCCCTTCTGAGTGAATAGGTAATCAAACTATACTAAATTCATACATGAAATAATACTCAGCAGTAAAAAAGAACAAATTACTGATGTATACTACAGCGCGGATGGACCTCAATAGCATCACGTGAAGTGAAAAAAGTCCATCACAAAAGCCTGCTGTTGTTACCTGCCACTGAGTGACTCCAACTCATGACGACTTTATGTAAAACAGAACAAAACGTTGCCTGGCCCTGTGCTGTCCTCACAATCATTGGTATGTATGAACCCATTGTTGCAGCCGCTGTGTCAATCCATATCTCATAGAGGCCTTCCTTCGTTGTTGTTGGCTTTCTACTTCACCAAATATGATATTCTCCTCCAGAAACTTATCTTTCCTGATGACATGCCAGAAGCAAGAAAGTCAGACAATGTTCTTTTGGAGGCAACAAAATATCTACCTTTAAAGAATTTTTGTTTTGTTAGGTGTTGTTGAGTTGATTGTGACTCATAGCAACCTATAGTACAGGGTAGAAATGCCCCATAGAGTTGCCTAGGCTGTAATCTTTATGGGTGCAAATGGCCAGGTTTTTCCTCTCCGGAGTGGCTAGTGGGTTCATACAGCCAACCTTTCAGTTAGCAGTAGGTGTTTGAACATTCCACCACCAGGGCTCCTTCCATTAAACAATAGACAAGTGAAAAAAAAATTATATATATATATATGTAAATTATATATATAAAATATAAATAAATATATATATAAATAGAACAAACCCATTGCTGTCAATTTGATTCTGGCCCATAGCTACCCTATAGGACTGAGTAGAACTGCCCCACAGGGTTTCCAAGGAGTGCCTGGTGGATTTGAACTGCTGACCTTTTGGTTAACAGCTGAACTCTTAACTACTATGCCATACACATACCATTACATAGGGCAAAAAAAAAAAAAAAAAACTCACAAATGGATACATTACAAATATTTACAATGACAAAATGCAGCAAAAGATTTATAGCACAGTAAATATATATTCATAGTGAAATGTTACACACAAAATATCACACGTTAAAGGGTGTGTTGACATGGTAGAGCATTATGTCAAGCACAGCAGAAAATGTATGAAGGTGAGAAAGAAGTTTTGGAATGAGGACTGGACAGAGGGAAAAAAACAAAAAAGATTGAAATCTAATGATGGAAAATAAAATAAACAAGCAAAAAACCTAAACAGAGGGATGATGGCAATTGACTATGAAATGAGAAGCAAGTATAACATTTCTGTTTCTGAGGTCAAAAAGAAAAAAAATAATAAAAAAACTTTGACAATAACAATAAGAGCAACAATGACAACTGCAAACGAAGAAATACCATCTGAAGAGACCACCACCGTAGAAGAGGGAATATTGATAGCTCTATTTTATAGATACAATATTTTAATGCAGATCCCTGGGTGGTAAATATGGAAAGTTAGCAAAGAGTAGAATGTAAGAATACATGAAAGAGATAAATACAAACATACATACACACTATCTGAAGAAAGACTTGCTCTCAGAAGAATACAAATTATCCCGGAAAATTAACAGAGAACCACCACATATTTTTGTTAAGCTATCAAATGCTTCAGGAAAATCAACTAATTGCTTGGCATCTCCTCAGGGAGAATCTCCAAGAGTGAAAAAAAAACCTTTAAATTGTTCTCATCATTCCGTGTTAAAAAGCATGTGAGAGAGTCAAGACAGAGGCTTCATTACAGGTAAAAAGTAAGACAATTTCCATATTTTACCAATATCCAGAAAGTTTCAGTGACACTTGCCAGTCCCACCTTTATTCAATGGTGAATTCATTGCAGAATATTAGGATTTCTGATTCAGTTCTATGTGCATTCTACTTTTCAATCGTGCCTTAGACCAGCATCTCCCCCCCTTTTTTCTTCGTATGATTTTTTTCAAATATTCTCAATTTGTTTCCGAGGCTAAATGCTCATAAGCATCTTTGAAACATGATCATTATATGGCTAAATAATATTTTTACTTTATAAAAATAATTACATGAATAAAAAAGCAAACAAAAAACCAAAGCAGTTGTCCCAGAGTCAGTTCTGACTCACAGCCACCACATGTGTGTAGAGAGCTGTGCTCCATAGGGGTTTCAATGGCTGTGACCTTTCACAAGTAGATCTTTCTTCCTTCCAAGGCACTTCTAAGTGGACTAGACCTGCCAATCTTTCAGTTCGTAGCTGAGCTCCTCGTCGTTGGCACCTCACAGGTGGCCTAATTATGTAAATAATAGAGCTCAAATATGAAAGTAAAGGAAGACTATGCAGTATTAAAAAATCCTGTGGCAGAATTATGAAGTTGTATGTATTCAGTCTCCGGTGTTGATGTCTTTCCAAATCGTTAGTTATATACTGGCTCTAGGCTCTTTTTATACCCTTCTAAAATACAGTTTAATATTTAATGCCTATTTAAATAACTATATAAGTGTGCATTTTTACTAACCTCTTGATGGGGAATAAATAAATTTCCATCTTATGCCTCATGTTGAGGTGTGGAAAACAATTTTTTGGAGTTTAGGAAAATTTTAAGTGCCCAGTTTTATGACAATAGTATAATATATACAATGTTCTTCAATTTCCGGTGGGATCTGGAAGATGTAATTTTCTCAAAGAGCATAGCTTTTTGAGGTAAGAAGTAGACACTCAACAAAGACAGTAAACTATGAAATTTAATTTGGTGCTCTCCATAGAGCTCCAAACCTGTTGACAGTCCTTTTAGCTTCTCTGACTTAATAGAAAAATCATCATTTACCAATGTAAGTGCTTTTTTCCTTCAGCCTTTCATCATTGCAACTAAGCAAGACTTGTATTGAGTTTACTGCATTCACTGTAGTTGTTTTCTTAATTGCAATATCTACTGATACCCAATTCAGTGTTTTTTTTTAATAACATTTATTGTGCTTTAGGTAATAGTTTATATAGCAAATTAATTTTCCAATCAATGATTCTTATCACTAGTTGTTTCATGACCATGGTTTCAATGCCTGCTATGTGTTACCACCCTCTCCATTTCCTCTCTTTGTTCCCTGTTTTCCTTAGGCTTGCTTGGTTGTCCGTCCCTGTCTTCTCATCTCTGGTTTTAGGCGAGTGTCACCGTTTTGGTCTCATATAGTTGGTTGTTCTAAGAAGCACTTTCTTCAAGGATGTTATTATTTACTTTATAGCCTCATCTATTTTTGACTGAATGGTGGCATCCAGAAGAGACTATAGTTTCATGTTACAAGATTGTCTTATGAAAATTGTCTTGGAGATTCCCGCAATCTCTTTCAGACCATTAAATCTGGTCTAGTTTTTTTTTGTTGTTGTTGTTCTACAATTTTTACCCATTCCACCAGAGTCCTTCTATTATGACACTGGTCAGTGCTGTCTGTAGTGGAAGCCAGGCACCACCTACTCCTTCTGGTCTCATTTTAAAGCAGTTAGTGGTTCATGTGGGGCCATTCTTCCTTTGGAGTAACTGCTTCCTCTAGTCTTTGGCTTTCTTTGTTCTCCTTTGCTCCAGGCAGGAAAAGATCAACAGTTGCTTTTCTGACATAAGCACTGTGTGTGCATAAGAAGGAATTAGGGTATTAGAAGGCTCAAACTTATACACAATGTTTTATATGAGGTAGTGTCTTTCCCCTGTAATCATGCAGTAATTAAGCATGATAATATTATATTTGCCTCTATGCTGGATTTTTCCTGACTCAGAGGCTGCTGGTACTGCTATTTTCATGGTAAGTAGCATCATTTCGAATGATTCGTTCTTTTACCTTAAACTGCCATCCTCATCCTTCTCTGGTATTTATTTGTTTAACCTGTGGCTTTTTAGGGATTGGGTTTAGTTATTATGTATATCTTAATTTCAATATACTTATATTTATATACACTGTGTGCTATATGTAAACCCTGGTTGCATAGTGGTTACATGCTACGGCTGCTAACCAAAGGGTCGGCAGTTCGAATCTGCCAGGCACTCCTTGGAAACTCTGTGGGGCAGTTCTACTCTGTCCTATAGTGCTGCTATGAGTTGTAATAGACTCGATGGTACTGGGTTTGGTTTTTACTGGGTTTATGTGCTATATAATAATACAGAGAATTACCTGCATCCTTAATGTATCAAAGGAGTTAAAATAAAAACCAGGAATCCGTGTATATCTTTTCAGTGCATTTGGTCTTATGCTCTTGAGTAATATTTTTCCTTTAAACTAAAGAATCTCTCTCCAAAAGGAATTTTTTAATGAAACTTCATTATTTAAAATCAGTGACAATGACCTTACATTTTCTCAATTTGCTGAAATTTCCTCTCATTTTCTTAGGATCTTCCATGAGCAAATACATCTGATTTGATAAAAACAACTTAGCATGTGTTAGTTATAAAGAAAATTCCCCTAAGGGGAAGACATGTTGTTGTTCTTATGTGCCATTGAGTAGATTCCAATTCATAGTGACCCTACGTACAACAGAACAAAACACTGCCAGGTCCTACACCACTCTCACAATCATTGTTATGCTTGACCCCATTGTTGCAGCCAATATGTCAATCCATCTCATCGAAGGTTTTCCTCTTTTTCCCCGACCCTCTGCTTTAGCAAGCGTAATGTCCTTCTCTAGGGACTGATCCCTCCTGACAACATTTCCAATGAATGTGAGAGTGAGTCTTGTCACCCTTGCTTCTAAGGAGCACTCTGGCTGTATTTCTTCCAAGAAAGATTTGTTTGTTCTTTTGCCAGTACATGATGTATTCAATATTCTTCTTCAACACCATAATTCAAAGGTGTCAATTCTTTTTCAGCCCTCCTTATTCATCATTCAGCCTTCACATGCTTATGAGGCTATTGAAAATACCATGGCTAGGGTCAGGAGCACCTTCGTCTTCAAGGTGACATCTTCACTTTTCAGCACTTTAAATATTTTGCTGCAGTTTTGCCCAATGCAATGCATCTGTTGATTTCTTGACTGCTGCTTCCATGGGTGTTGATTGTGGATCCAAGTAAGATGAAATCCTTGCAACCTCAAACTTTTCTCCACTGATCATAATACTGCTTATTGGTTCAGTTGTGAGAGTTTTTGCTTCCTTTATGTTGAGGTATAATCCATACTGAAGGCCATAGTCTTTGATTTTCATCGGTAAGTGGTTCAAGTCCTCTTCAGTTTCAGCAAGAAAGATTGTGTCATCTGCATATCACCAGTTGTAAATTAGTCTCCTTCAAATCCTGATGCCCTGTTCTTCTTCCTATAGTCCAGCTTCTCTGACTATTTGCTCAGCAGACAGTTTGAATTAGTATGGTGAAAGGACACAATCCTGACACACACTTTTCCTGAGGGGAGGATGTATTTTAAGTAAATTTACATTAGGGTAAACTCATATTAAAATATTTTAACTTAAGTAGACGATATGTTATCCAAAAGACTGTAGCACTGATGGTCCACTTTTCCTCATGGAGTCGAAGATAGATAGTGTAGGGAATGGCCAGAGCCAGTTATATGGATAACACACTAGTCAATCTACTCCTCATAGCCCTGACATACAAGTTAAGTCAAACAAAAAGAATTTACATATGCCTATGTAAAGAAAACTCCTTTCAGGCACCTCACCGTCATCATTAAAAAAGAAAAACACTATCTAATTGATATTTGAGAGCTATTTCCCAACACTGTAAGCACACTGAAACAATAAATCTTCATTTATCTATCCAACAACACTGAAAGGACATGGTCATGTTGAAGATCTCGATAAAGAGATTTAATATCTTATTAGATAACACACAAGTCGAGGTATAACAGAGACTACAACTGTATGTGTCTATTACCAGGGATATTTCCCGGTATAAAGACAAATAATCCCCACCAGGATCTATTAGATTTTCCTTGTGTTCAATACCTGTCAAGTAAGTTTTTTCAGTCTGTACCACCTGTGGCACAAGAGCTTTCATAGGACTACGTTTCGAGGTAAGGCATATTAAATATTTCCACACGTTTTGGCAATTTGTACTTTAAAATTTTTATAATGTAATTAAAATGTGTATCGTAATTTTGTAAATGACATTATGTAATTGTCATTGTATAAATGCCAAACAGAAAACTTAGTAACCATCCATATACCTAAAACTTTTAATTTATTTTTTTAATTCATGTATGTATATGTGTATGTATACATGTATATTTTTATGTATGTGTGTATGTTTATATGTTTGCCTATATGTATATCTACATCTATATGAGAGTTTCTCAATTTCAGCCCTATTGACATTTTGTTGCCCTGTATATATGAGAATGTTTGGTAACATCCCAAGACTCTGTTAGATATCAATAGTATCCTTCTCCTAGGTGTGACTTCTAAAATATCCTAGACATTGACAAATGTTCCTTGGGGAACATATTCATCCCAACTAATAACCAGTTATCTCTCTCTTTCTCTCCTTTTTTCCTCTCTCCCTATCCCTCTATCTCTATGTGTTGTTATTGTTGTTGTTAGGTGCCATGGAGTGAGTTGTGGGAGATAGGTTTACATTCAACTACCTGTTTTGGAAAGTTTGGCTTTATCTTATTGATTTTGCATACAAAAACTCTACCAGATGACACTGAATAAAAAATATTAACTATGCTGATGTCTCTAACCAGAATAGGTTTCCTGATAGACCAAGATGGACGAACACAATCTAACAGTGCTGAATGAATTCATTCTGACGGGAATCACAGACCGTCCAGAGCTGCAGGTGCCATTGTTTGGGCTGTTCCTCATCATCTACATGATCTCAGTGGTGGGCAACTTGGGCATCATCATCCTCACCAAGGTAGACTCCAAGCTGCAAACACCCATGTACTTTTTTCTCAGACACCTGGCTATCACTGATCTTGGTTATTCAACAGCTGTGGGACCCAAAATGTTGGTAAATTTTGTTGTGGATGAAAACACAATCTCTTATTATTTTTGTGCTACACAGCTAGCTTTTTTTACTATGTTCATAACTACCGAACTGTTTATTCTGTCAGCAATGTCCTGTGACCGCTATGTGGCCATTTGTAACCCTCTGCTCTACACAGTCATCATGTCACAGAGGGTGTGTCAGGTGCTGGTTGCAATCATCTATCTCTACAGCACATTTGTTTCTCTTCTCATCACCATAAAGATTTTTAATTTACCCTTCTGTGGCTATAATGTCATCAGTCATTTCTACTGTGATGCTCTCTCCTTGTTCTCTTTGCTCTGCTCAAACACACGTGAAATCGAGTTGATCCTGCTGCTCTTAGCAACTTTTGATTTGATTTCATCCCTCCTAATAGTTGTTATTTCTTACCTGCTTGTTCTTGCAGCCATTCTCAGGATGAACTCAGCTGAGGGCAGGTACAAGGCCTTCTCCACCTGTGGATCCCACCTGACAGTGGTGGTAGTGTTCTATGGGACTTTAATATTTATGTACATGCAGCCCAAGACCAGTCACTCCTTTGACACTGATAAATTGACTTCTGTATTTTACACCCTGGTTATCCCCATGTTGAATCCCTTGATTTATAGCTTAAGGAACAAAGATGTAAAATATGCCCTGCTTAAGACCTGGAGAAAAAAAAGCAATGTATTTTCTAAAGTTTGAAGTACCATATGATTCTTATAAATTTACATTATGGACTTTAAACCTTTTCTGTGTGCCTCCAATGAGAATAGCAACCACAAATATATTCAACATATATTTATAAATTGCCTTCTATGTGCCAGTTACTCTTCTAAGTGCTCTAAACGTATTGAGGAACAAAGGCGTAAAAACCTTTGCCTCCCTTGAAAGGGAGAGATGGATCACAAACAAAATAATTAAGTCAGTTTTATAGTACAGGAGAATGTGTTGGGGCCCTGTGGTAGAGTGGTTAAAGTGCTTGAACGCTAACTGAAAAGTCCATGATTTGAAGCCACCATCCACTCAATGGGAGGAAGATGTGGTAATCGGCTCCCGTAAAGATTTACAGCCTTGGAAGCCCTATGGGGCAGTTCTACCCTTTCCTATAGGGTCACTATGAGTTGCAATAGTCTCGATGGCAGTGGGTTTGGGTTTTTGGAGAATGTGTTGGCAACTACGAAATCAGGCAAGGAGAGTGGATATGCGAAGTGGGGGTGGGAAAAAAGTACTAGGTACAAAATTGGAATCACAGTGATTCTGGTGTTTTTTTTTTTTTTTTCAACTATTAGAATAAGCTTTGCAGGGCCATTATGTGTTTTTGTCTGTTTGTGTAAGCCCTTGCCTTCTGTTTTAACCTTTGTAGTCTTCTGAGCGGTGTATTAGATTCAGACCAGGCTGAAAGGAGTCTCAGTGTAGGTGATGATTTGAATTACTCTGTTATCTGAATTTGCTCAAATGCCCTCTTTCCAGACCTTGGAGCTCCATTCTTTCCTCGTTAATGCCTTTACTTTCACATGAAAATCTGTTAACTGAACATACCTTGCAGTTTAGCCATCCACAAGTTCAGCTCTGCATCTGACTTGGTTTTAATCTGCCGATTTTGTCTATATACCAATTAAGATAAGCTTCTTAAAGACAACCATAGAGCCTCTCAGTTCTGAAATCCTTTTCCCACAGGTTATTCTTCTTTAACAATTGTCTTTGTTATTGTATATGTTGTTGCCTTTTTGTATCTATATGAAGAACTTAAAAAAAATTTTTTCTTTAATTATTTTTTTATTTCCTTGAGTAACAGGATATTCTATTATGAGCTAAGTTGACTTTCACCAGTTTGGTATTCCTAAACTTTGCTCTATATTTATAATGCACTATATTTTTATTGATTTTTATTCACCCTATTATGAGAAGAAAAATGAGTTAATCCCATAGTTTTGCCCATGCTGTATTTCTAAATCAAGTAAGGTCTGTTATGTGGCAAGGATATAGTTATCTTGCCTTGTGGACATAGTAGCTCCATGTTACTCCTCAAATTTTTCCGTACATTTTTCTTTCTTTCTTTTTTTTAATTTCTAGGATTTTATTGAAGCTACTAGGGCCTAGGAGCCCTGGAACTTGTGCTTAAGAGCTCAGCTGCTAACCAAAAGGTTGACAGTTCAAATACAACAGCTGCTCCTGGGAAAACCTATAGAGCAGTTCTGCTCTGTACTATAGGGTCGTGATGTTTTGGAACCAACTCAGTGGCACCCAACAATGACAACTAGAGTCTAAATTATTTTCTTGGTTCACAATCATAAAATAATATCCCCTGTGTAGCCAATGAAATTTGAATAAGTTAGTTAATTGGAATATGAGAAAAAAGATGCATGCTTTATTGTCATGTGAGCATAAATATTTTGAAAAGTTTGAAGTAATTAGAAGATTAAGATGGTCATGAACACTACCAGGTAATAATATTTCACATTGATTGAATGCTATATTATCATCATTCTTCAGGTTTTAATTAATCATCATAACAACTCTATGAGGTAGGTTCTGTTAATATTTAGGTTTTTAGGAGATGAAATGGAGGCTCAGAGAGGGCTAATAAATTATCCAAGTTCAACTCATGAAAGATAAATTAATTGTCCAAGTTCACAGATGTTTTATGCATTACAGTCAAGTTTCAAGCATGGTCTAGCTCCAGTTTCCATGCTCACAACAACTACTCTAAATTCTCTCTTAATATCAATATTTTGCTTCAATGATGTCATCCTCAAGATGACAGAGAATAAAACTTCACTCTGGCAGGTATCAGACTAAAAGAAGAGAAATAGCAGTGGGGTTTCTAAAATAGTGAATACCTAGGACAATGTCTGAGAGAGAAAGTAAATTCCATAAAGACGATGAATTAATCAATTGACTCAACAAGCTAATCAGTTGATTTTGGACACATGACTTGCTCAAACCAAATAATGGAAAACCATCACAAAGTGGATGCAGGACATAGTCTGAGCAGGTTTATAATAAATGTGCAGTGAGGGATACCAGGAATTATTATTAAATAGTAAGAAATATGATCAAAATAAGTGAGCAAAGAAGCTCCTATTTTAATAAATGATTTCTGGATTTTTGCCTTGAGAAGTTCAGTCTCCTTTTAAAAAATAGAAGTAGAATTTAAAAAAGAAGAAGAAGAAAGGTAAAACACTGTTGCTAATGACTCGTAGAAGTCGCCAGGGGCTTGTCAAGGTCAATGTTACTTCCGTATAGAAGGAGATCTGTGAGGAGAAGATTTATTCCCACCTTCTTCTGCTTTCTGGGCTTTGTTGCTGTGTGAGCTCAATTTTTTGGGTATTTAATGACAAAAGATTGGGAAATACATTGATTTGGATTTTGCTGAGCTACTGGACCAGTGAAAGCCATCAGGCTGAACTACTGGACTTTGTTTTTTTGTTTTGCTTTGATTATATAGAAATTAAACCCTCTTCCATGAGCTAATGTTTAAGTGATCCATTTATTTATTTAGTGTTTCATTACATGCACTGGAAAAGCATTCTTAGGTGATACAATTGGAAGAGACAAAAGCACCACATTCAATTGGCAAGTTTGGGGACTATGGGGTTCTATGTTGTGCCATTTACAGATAAAAATGTGAAAGAACCAGCTGAAAATATGCAATATGTTAGACATTGCAATGTTAATGTAAACATACAGAGCTCCCCACTACAAGAATCATACAGATCAAAAGGAGCAACATACCACTCAAGGATATCCATCAACCAAAAATATGTATTTGTCTAATAGGCCTATGTAGTTTTTCACTGAAGAGGCATCTGAAAATAAGAGAGACAGAGAAACAGAGAGAGAATGAAAAGAAAATGCTAACTGAGGAGGTTGAGTATACAAGTTAAATACTATTATAGTTAGAATAAGAAACAATCAGTGATTCATTAAATATTTCATAGACCTCAATAATCTTAATACTTAATGTTATTGATAGGTGCAGGCCAGTCGGTTCTGACTCAGTGACCCCATGTACAACAAAAAAGAATCACTGCCCCATCCTGGGTTATGCTCATAATCTTTGCTATTCTTGAGCTCATTGTTTCAGGCACTGTGCCAATCCATCTCATTGAGGGTGTTCCTCTTTTTCACTCACTCTGTCATTACCAATCACAATGTCCTTCTCCAGGAACTGGTCCCTTCCACCAAGTGTCAAATAGTAATGGCATATAATTTCTAAATTAGAGAAAGTTACTAATAAGCAGTCCATGAGGGCCAAAATATGGCCTTGGGTATATCCCACCTGAATTTGGAGACCATCTCAAGATTAGACTGTACTCACTGAGCACTAATGATAGAAGACCAGAAGAGTTATGGGAAGACATCAAGGACATCATACATGAAGAAAGCAAAAGGTCATTAAAAAGACAGGAAAGAAAGAAAAGACCAAAATGTCAAGAGAGACTTTGAAACTTGGTCTTGATCATAGTGTAGCTAAAGAGAATGAAAGAAATGAAGTAAAGGAGCTGAACAGAAGATTTCAAAAGGCAGCTCTAGAAGAAAGAGTAAAATATTCTAATGAGATGTGCAAAGCCCTAGAGTTAGAAAACCAAAGGGAAAAACACTCGGAATTTCAAAAGCTGAAAGAACTGAAGAAAAATTTCAAACCTTGAACTGCAAATTTGGAGCAAAGTATTGAATGATGCAGGAAGCATCAAAAGAAGGTGGAATACACAAACCCACTGAATCAAAAAGCATTTGGGAATGTTCAACCATACCAGGAGGTAGCATATAATTGAGAACCAATGTTGTTAAAGGAAGAAGTCCAAGCAGACACTGGTGAAAAAAAAAGCTCCAGGAATAGCAGAAATACCTACTGAGATGTTGCAACAAAAGGATGCAGTGCTGGAAGTAGTCACTTCTCTATGCCAAGATATTTGGAAGACAGCTACCTGGCCAACTGACTGGAAGAGATCCATATCTGTGCCCATTCCAAAGAAAGGTGAGCCAACAGAATGCAGAAATTATCTAACAATACCATTAATAACACAAGCAAGTAAAATTTTTCTGTTGATCATTTGAAAGTGGTTGTAGCAGTACATTGATAGGGAACTTCCAGAAATTTAAACTAGAATCAGAAGAGGACATAGAATGAGGGATATCATTGCTGAGGTTATGTGGATCTTGTCTGAAAGCAGAGAGTGCCAGAAAGATGTTTACCTGTGTTTTATTGACTATGCAAAGGCAATCGACCGTGTGAATCATAACAAACTATAGATAACATTTCAGGAAGAATGAGAATTTCAAAATAGTTAATTGTGCTTATGGGGACCTGTATGTAGACCAAGTGGCAGTTGTTTGAACAGAGCAAGGGGATACTGCATAGCTTAAATCAAGAAAGCTGTGTGTCAGAGTTGCATTCTTTCACCATACTTAGTCTGTATACTGAACAAATAATCTGAGAAGCTGGACTATATGAAGAAGAATGTGGCATCAGATTGGGTGGAAGACTCTTTAGCAGCCTACAATATGTAGATGACACATTCTTGCTTAATGAAAGTGAAGAGAACTTGAAGCCCTTACTGATGAATATCAAAGAATACAGCCTTCAGTATGTATTACCCATCAACATACAGAAAACGAAAATTCTCACAACTGGATCAATAAGCAACATCATGATAAATGAAGAAAAGACTGAAGTTGTCAAGGATTTCATTTTACTTGGATACATAATCAATGCCTGTAGAAGCAGCAGTCAAGAAATCAAAAGTTGCATTATGTTGGGCAAATTTGCTGCCAAAGACCTCTTTAAACTGTCAAAAAGCACAGATGTCCCTTTGAGGACTAAGTTACCCCTGACCTAAGCCACATTACTAATTACCTCATAAACTTGCAAAAATTGGACAATGAGTAAGGAAGGACAAGGAAGAATTGATGCTTTTGAATTATGGTGTTGGAAAAGAATATCGAATATACCACTCATTGCCAGAAGAATGAACAAGTCTGTCTTGGAAAAAATATAGCCAGAGTGCTCCTTGGAAGACTTCATCTCAGGAACTTTGGAAGTATTATCAGGAGTGATCAGGCCCTGGGGAAGTATATCATGCTTGGTCAAGTAGAGGGTCAAACGAAAAAAAGGAAGACCCTTGACAAGATTCATTGACACAGTGGCTGCAATAATAGGCTCAAACATAACAATGATTGTGAGGATGGTGCAGGACAAGGCAATGTTTCATTCTGCTGTACAGAGAGTCACATTGAGTGGGACCAACACCTTATAACAACAACTACCTGGCAGAGGGGGCTGAGGGAACTTACAAAATAGTACTACACACATTGCTGGGCTCCCTGGAGAAAGAGTAGATGAGTGGAGATCTGAACACAAATGTTATGAGGTAGGAAAATCTCAGAAGTCAAGTTACAGGAGGAGTGCTAGTCTAGTTTCCAGCACACTTGAATGGTACATCCTAGAAGTGTGAGGTGCATGCCCTTCCTTGTCACTTTTATTTTTTAAACCTTTTATTGAGATATAAATCACATACCATATAATTCCCTTACATGGAATTTTACAAACATCACAGCAATCACGTTTAGAATATTGTCATCATCCTGAAAAGAAATCTTGTGACCGTCACCAGTCTCTCCATATTCCCCCTCAGCCCCCTCATTCCTAGGCAACTACCTACTTATTTTCAGTGTTTATAGACTTGCCTATTGGGGACATTTCGTAAAAATGGAAACTTAAAATACTTGGTCTTTGCGACTGTTTTTTTCACTTACCGTAAAGTTTTCAAGTTTCAAGCCCATTGCAGTACAACATATTTTATTGACAAATATTACATTGTAATGAAATACCACATTTTATTTATCCATTCTTCCATTGATGGAAATTTGGATTGTTTCCACTTTCTGGCTACTATGAACAATGCTGCTATGAACAGTTATGTATCAGTTTTTGTGGGGATGTAAGTTTGAATTCCCTTGGGTTCATACCTACACTCGCATGTAAAGGAAATAAAATCCTCACAAATGGATGAAAAACAACATCATTATAAATGGAGGAAGAAAAAAAAGTTAATGATTTCCTTCTATTTGGATCAATAATCAATGCCCAGTGGATCAGAAGTCATACAATTAAATGATATATTGCATTGTGCAAATCTCCTGCAAAGACCTACTGAAATTTTAAGAACAAAGTTTTCACATTGGTAACTAAGGAGTTCGTGACCCAGGCCTTGGTCTTTTCAATCACCTCATATGCATGAGAAACTTAGACAATAAAAAAGGAAGAGAGAAAAATTGATACATTTGAATTGTGGTATTGGCAAAGACTATTGTTATCTCCCATGGACTGCCAGAAGAACAAACCAATCAGTCTTAGAAAAACCAGAATACTTTTTAGAAGTGAGAAGGCAAAATTGGGCTCACTTACTTTGGACACATAATCAGGAAAGACCAATCACTAGAAAAGGATATCATGCTTGGTAGAGGGTCAACAAAAATAAGTGAAACCCTCGATGAGATAGATTGATACAATAGCTGAAGGATGGACTCAAACATACCAATGATCACGAAGATGGCACAGGACCACACAACATCTTGGTCTGTTATACATAAGGCCACTATGAGTTGAAGCAGAGTCAGTGGCAACTAACAGCAACGATTACTTTTCCCTCATGTTAATCCAACCCTTCACCTCCTGAGAAGAGGACCTCCCACTCTCAAGTGCTTTCTTTGACTTCCTGAGCTCCAGCTTTTCACTATGACTTCTCATCCTGCTTTTCTAACCAGGACCACCACAATTACCCTTTCCATTGGTTACAAACAAGTACTGCTAAGCATTTTGACCCAAGAAATACACCAAGTTATTATCATAAAAAAATAAATATAACTCATTCTTTAACTGCACCAAGATAATGTTAACCCACATCTAGACATCCCAAAAACTTCAGATTCGTTTGCTTGGCTAATACCTTACAAACGGGGAAATTAATTAGGGATGAGTCGACAAAAACATTTTACAATTCTACTTATTTTTCTACTTTTTATTGTCATGATAAGTATTTTCTACAATGTTTAGGGCAGTTGATGCCCTATTCCCTGAAAGCCTTCTCAACCATTCAGGCTACCCAAATAATCGAGCTCAAAATTGATGTCAAGATATCAAGAGGTCAATTGCAATACCATTTTTTAAAAATGCTGTGTTGACAGTTTTGAGTCCTGGCTGAATGTCAGTGTGTTCTGCTTCTTGAGCAGCTGATTATGTCCACTCCCCTTATTAAGTCCTCACTCCTCTGAGGCACTATGTACCCATCCTAATCGCCTCAGCACCATGTACCCAATAAATAGGCACAGTCCCTATACTCCCTGAGCCCACAGAATTATTCTAAATGCCAAATACCGAGGAAAGATGAGAAACCTAGTTAACCCAACTCTGCTTCCCATACATAAGCCATCTCCTTCAATTCCAGTTTGCTACTACCTCGTCCCCAGGTGAAATTCCATGTGTGGTCTGAGTCGAGGCTTGCTGTGCCTATTTGTCTCTGGGGACTATTACTATAATAAACTTAGTTACTTTTCATGGTCTCCCTGACTCCTCCCTGCGTCTCAGATGACTTACCATCTCATAAAATCTTTAGAACAATAAATGTTTTCTAGTTACTCTTCTGGACAATTGATAGCACAGTAGTTAAGAGCAGGACTGCTAACAAAAAGGTTGGCAGTTTGAATCCTCCACCTGCTCCTTGGAAACTCTATGGGCCAGTTCTACTATGTCCTATAGGGTCACTATGAATCAGAATGGACTCTTCTGGTTTCAGGAAATGTATGATACAAGGAAAGAGAACATTTTTGTTTGGAATGTGTGGTTAGAATGTGTGGTTTGCTGAGCATTGCTTTAATCTCTCTGCCCTCATCTAGCTACATGGTGTAATGAAGGATTCATAACTTCACTTGTCAAGCTGAATGAAAATAAAACTTATGAATATGTTGATCTCAAGGAAGACTTTTCTTCATTTATCATAAGGTTGTTTATTGATCCAGCTTAAAGGAAACTTCTTTTAGGTAACATACTGTCATCATAATTGAAAAGTTTGGATTCATATTATTCGTACTGGCTTTGATTACTTAAAATTTACTAGATGATACAACATAAAAGCTATTGACAACGCTGATGTCTCTATCCAGACTAGGTTTCCTGATAGACCAAGATGGACAAACACAGTCTAACAGTGCTAAATGAATTCATTCTGACGGGAATCACAGACCACCCTGAGCTGCAGACCCCATTCTTCTGGCTGTTCCTCATCATCTACATGATCTCAGTGGTGGGCAACTTGGGCATCATCATCCTCACCAAGATGGACTCCAAGCTACAAACTCCCATGTACTTTTTTCTCAGACACCTGGCTATCACTGATCTTGGTTATTCAACAGCTGTGGGACCCAAAATCGTTGGCAAATTTTGTTGTGGATGAAAACACAATCTCCTATTATTTTTTGTGCTATACAGCTAGCTTTCTTTATGTTGTTCATAAATGGTTAAATTTTTATTCCGTCTGCAATGTCGTATGACTGCTATGTGGCCATCTGTAGCCCTCTGCTCTACAAGCCATCATGTCACAAAGAACATGCTGGGTGCTGATGGAAATCCTCTAACTCTACAGCACATTTGTTTCTCTTCTAGTCACCATTAAGGTTTTTAATTTATCCTTCTGTGGCTGCAATGTCATCAGGCGTTTCTACTGTGATGGTCTCTACTTGTTAACTTTGCTCTGCTCAAACATGCATGAAATTGAATTGATCGTTCTCATCTTAACATCTTTTGATTTGATTTTATCCCTCCTAATAGTTCTTATTTCTTACTTACTTATTCTTGTAGCCATTCTCAGGATGAAAAGATCTGAGGCCAGGCACAAGACTTTCTTCACCTGTGGATCCCACCTGACAGTGGTGGTAGTGTTCTATGGGACTTTAACTTTCAATTATGTGCAGCCCAAGTCCAGTCATTCCTTTGCAACTTATAAATTGGCTTCCGTATTTTACACCCTGGTCATCCCCATGTTGAATCCCTTGTTTTATGGTTTGAGGGATTATGACGTGAATATATGCCTTACATAGGACTTTGGGACAATTATGCAATATATTTTCTCAAAGTTCACTATACCATATCATTCATATAAATTACATTACCGGCTTTAAACTTTGTTCTGTGTGCTTCTGGAGGGGATAGCAAGCACAAAAAGCACAGAATAACATATGTTTCTGTATTGCTTTCTACCACTCACTCTACTAAGAGCTGTAAGTAGATTAATAAAAGAAACTGTACAAAGTGTTGCCTTTCTTGAGAAGGAGTGATGCATTATAAATGTAACAATTAATAAATTTTGTAGTATATTAGAACATGTAGGAGGTGATAGATTTTAAAAAAGATGGAGAGTGAATAAGCTGATTGGGATAGGGGAAGACTAGTAGATACAGAAAGAGTTTGAAGTATCAGGTATTTTCTTCATGAAGTAGAAAAAAAACTGTAGAAAGTGTATGTGTCTGTGCGTGTGTGTATGTGTGCATGCCCATGGCCCACTTGCACAAAAGCATGCAAACCTTCTGTTTTAGTGGTCATATTCTGCCCTCGTGTGTCTAATTCTAATTGCAAGAAGGCTCAATTCTGTAGGATGATTCGAAGTACTCAGTCATCTGAATTTGCTCAAATGTCCACTTTCTAAGCCATGAAATCCTGGCTTTCATCATCAGTGCCTTTTCTTCATATCTGAGTTCTCAGAGTCTGTTTACTTTGTTAGTATTATTATTATATTGTAATAGTAATAGAACAGTAACAAAATAAAGTTATTATAGTCAACAGGATCTGCTCAGTATCTAGTTTTATATAAATCAGCCCATTTTGTCTGTATCAGTGGATATACCAGTTAAGATAAATTTATTGACCCCAGCCATAGAAGTTTCAAGATTTTTACATTTTTTCCCCTACCAGATTGATATTGCTTCCTAATTGTGTGATTTTCTCTCATAGATTGTTATTGTCTCCAAAAAATCTACCATGTTCTATATAGACATGAAAAAAATAAGGGCATTATCTTTTCTACAGCTGCATATATCATATGGTTCCTATAAACTACATCATTAATTTCAAACCTTATCTGTGTGCCTCCATGTCATTCATATAAATTACATTATGGGCTTTAAACTTTATTCTGGGTGCTTCCAGAGGGCATAGCCAGCACAAGAGCACAAATAAGTTCAACCTGTATTTCTATACTTCCTTCTACCAGTCACTTTACTAAGAGCAGTAAATAGATTAATATGTAAAATAGTAAAAAAAAAAAAAAAAAAAAAGTTGCCTTTCTTGAGCAGGAGAGATTACATATAACCATAAAAATTAAGAAATTTTATGGTATATTAGAATGTTCCAGGGGGTGAAAGGTTTTAAGAAAATGAGAGAAGAAAAGTGAATATGCTGAGTGGGATAGGGAAACTAGTAGATACAGGTAGAGTTCCAAATCTCTGGTGATTTCCCAGTCTGGTAGGAAAAAAAAAAAATTGTAGAAAGTGTGTGTGTGTGTGTGTGTGCGCGCGCACGTGTGTACACGTGGGCATGTGTCAGTGCACCATCTGCTTTGAGCTCATTCTCTGCCCCGGGGTGGCTAATTCTGATTGGAAGAAGGCTCCATCGTGTGGCATGATTTGAAGTACTCAGTCACCTGAATTTGTTCAAATATTCACTTTCAAAACATTGAAATCCCTCTCTTTTTTCATCAATGCCTTTACTTTCATATATGAGCCCTTAGAGTCTGTTTTACTTTGTTATTGTTTTATGTTATAATAGGAATAGAAACAGTAACAAAATAAACTTATTTTATTCAACATGATCAGCTCTGTATCCAGTTTTGTCCAAATCAGCCATTTTTGTCTGTATCAGTGTATATACCAGTTAAGATAAATTTACTGAGGTCACCCACAGAAGCTTCCAGGTTTTTACGTTTTTTTCCCTACCGCATTGATACTGGCTCCTAATTTCACATTTTTGTCTCATAGATTGTTATCCTTATCTCTCTAGAAAACAATAATTCTTTTTGTATTGAAGACATTTTCTAATTGTTTATGTGCCCTTCCTTACGTAAGAGTTCTAATGAAACTATGGAAAATCCGTACGTGAAATAATATCAGCAATAAAAAGGAACACATTATTGGTTCACACAAAAGCACGAATGGGCCTTGGTAGAATGCCCTGAGGTGAAAAAAGTCCATCATAAAAGGTTGTTGTTAGTTGCCACTGAGTTGACTCCAACACATGGCGACCTCATGGAAAACAAAAGAAAACATTGCCTGACCCTATGCTATCCTCACAATCATTGGTATGTTTGAGCCCATTTCTGTGGCTACTACGTCAACCCATCTCATGGAGGACTTCCCTCATTTTCGCTGGCCGTTTACGTCAACAAATATGATGTTCTCCTCCAGCGACTGATCTTTCTGGATAACATGTTCATGTTCAAAGCAAGAAAGTAGGACAATGTTCTGTTGGAGACAAGAAAATATCTACCATTAAGGGATTTTTATTTTGTTAGGTGCCTTCAACTCGATTGCAACACATTGCAACCTATAGGACAGAAAAGAACTGCCCTGTAGGGTTGCCTAGTCTGTAATCTTTATGGGTGCAGATAGCCAGGTCTTTTCTGCTCGTAATGGCTTGATGGTTCACACTGCCAACCTTTCAGTTAACAGTGGGTGTTTCTACATTGCACTGAAAGAATGCCTCCCATTAAAGAAAAGACAAGTGAATGAAAATATATGTATATATACATACCATTATATATGACATATAATCAAACAAAAAAATCACATGTTAACAAAAAGTAAAATGTAATAATGTATGAAATAGATAAATACAGACATGCACAAACACTATACGAAGAAAAACTTGCCCACTGGTGAATACAAATTGTCCTGGACATTTAACTGACAACCCCCAGGCATTTTGTTAAGTTTTCAAATGCTTCAGGGACAATCAACAAATTGCTTGGCATCTCCTCAGGGAGTAACTCCAAGGGTGAAAAAAAAATCTACAAATGTGTCTCATTATGCCACGTTAAGCAACAATGGGGGAGTCAAGACAGAGGCTTCATTACAAGTAAAACGGTAAGACTGTTTTGATATTTTACCAACATCCAGAATGTTTCAGTGACATTTGCAAGGTCTAATCTTTATTCAATGGCAACCAAACCCATTGCCATCTAGTTGATTCCGATTCATAGCGACCTTATAGGACAGAGTAGAACTGCCCCATAGGGTTTGCAAGGAGCAGCTGGTGAATTCAAAATGTTGTTCTTCTGATTAACAGCCATAGCTTTTAACCACTAAGCCACCAGGGTTTCCATTCAATGGCCAAGTCTTTGCAAAATACTAGGATGCCTGATTCAGTTCTGTGTGCATTCTACTTTTCAATAGTGCCTGAAACTACAGTCTCTCTCTCCTCTTCTTCTTCATATTATTTTTTTCAAATATTCTCAACTTGTTTCAGAGGCTATGTGGTTATAAGCATCTTTGAAACATTATCATGATATGGCTAAGTAATATTTTTACTTTATGTAAATAATTATAAGAATAAACAACAAACAAGAAAACCAGCAGTGCTGGAAGCAGTTCTGACTCATACCCACTCCATGTGTGTTAGAGAACTGTGCTCCAAAGAGCTTTCAATGGCTATGACCTCTCAGAAGTAGACGTTTCTTTCTTCCAAGGCGTCTTTGCATGGACTCTGTTTTGTTCTGTTGTTCATGGGGTTTCTGTGATCAGTACTAACTCCATGGCACCTCACAACAACAACTATTAAGATTACTGGGGACCATTAAGTACTTTAATGAATCACAGATTATTTCTTGTTATAACTGTAATAATATTTAACTTGGATATCAACCTCCTCGATTAGTATTATCACTCTCTCTCTCTCTCAATCTCTTTCTCTTTCTTTGTCTCTCTCATTTTCAGGGGCCCCTTCAATGAAAAACAATATAAGTGGATTTGACAAATTTATTTTCTTTGGGATAGATAGATATCACTGAGTTGTGTGTTTTTCTGTTTGATCTGTATGATTACTCTAGTGGGAAGCTCTTCAATATTTATGTTAATCATAGCCATACGCAATATGTTGCATATCTTCAACTGGTTCTTTCACATCTTGTTAGGTGCGTTGAGTTGGTCCCGACTCATAGTGACCCTATGCACAACAGAACGAAACACTGCTCGGTCCTGAGCCTTCCTTACAATTGTTGTTATACTTGAGCTTATTGTTGCAGCCACTGTGTCAATCCACCTTGTTGAAGGTTTTCCTCTTTTCCACTGACCCTGTACTCTGCCAAGCATGATGCCCTTCTTCAGGGACTGATCCCTCCTGAAAACATGTCCAAAGTATGTAAGACACAGTCTCGCCATCATTGCCTCTAAGGTGCATTCTGGCCGCACTTCAAGTCTTAGTGTATATGAATGGCACAACCTACAATTCCATGGTGTCCAAACTTCACGATTGCATGTGGTACTTCTGCCTCTTCCCATTGTATCCTCTAGGAATGTTTTTCCCAGGCATGTAATGAAACACTCAATAAATAAATGGATCACTCAAACATTAGCTTAAAAAAGATGTTTTAATTTATTAAAAAAAAAAAAATGTCTAGTAGTGAGGCCCAGCATCTCTCATTGATTCAGAAACTCAGCAAAATCATAGTTAATATATTTGCCAATCCCTTGTCCTGAAACTAAATTCCCCAAAGTTGAAGTTCCCACAGCAACAAAGTCCAGGAGCAAAGGATAATGGGGAATAAATTTTCCCCTCACATCCCTCCCTTTCTAAGGAAGCAATATCAATCCTATCTTTATTTTTAAAAAGGTGGCTGAACTTCTCAAGGCAGGAATCTGCAAACCCTGTGGACCTGTCCCTTTGTCCAGCCACTGGCATAAGGGGTCCACTGATTTGCAGTGCCCTTCATCCTGCCGAGGCCTGTGGGGGCCAATTCAACACTGCATGCCCTTATTAGCATAAAAAAGCAGGGCATATACCTGAAGCCCATTTTCAACTGCAGCAGCCAAAGGGGAGCTGCAGATCTGTGATATTTGACACCACTGTGCCTCTTAAGCAGGGCCCTCACCCAACCACACCAGGTGCCTGAGGGCTGGCAGCATCATCCACTCCGTCTAGGCACCCAGGACCAAAAAAAAACCAAACCAAAACCCATTGTTATCGAGTGGATTCCGACTCAGAGTGACCCTATAGGACAGGGTATACCTGCCCCACAGAGTTTCCAAGGAGCACCTGGTGGATTTGAACTGCCAGCCTTTGGGTTAGCAGCTGAAGCACTTAACCACTATGCCACCAGGGTTTCTACCGCCCAGGACAGGCACCTGAAATTAAGTGGTGCCTCCTAATCCCTCCAGCCAACAACACCGGATTCCCAAGGGCGGTCTGCAATACCAACCACCCCCGCCCCCACCCACATACACTTACTTCTCCAGCTACATCTTTACCTGCATCTTATATCTATATTTACGTCTTTATCTATGTGTATATCTATATCAGGGGTTCTCATCTTTTGCCCTAGTGACATTTTGTGCTGGAAATTTTGTCATTGTGAGGAGTTACCCTGTATATAATAGGAGGTTTAGTAACATCCCTGGCTTCCATTAGATACCAGTAGTGCCCTTCCCCTAGTTGTGACATCCAAAATATCCCAGGCATTAAGAAATGTTCTTTGGGAAGCAAATCTTCCTCAGTTGATAACAAGTTAGTTCTCTCTTTCTCTCCCTATTTCTTCCTTTCTCTCTCTCTCTCTTTATGGACCTATGCTTTATTTGTGGGAGGTGGGTTTACTTTCAAATATCTATATTGGAAAGTTTGGACTTATCTTATTCATTTAGCATATTGCCTTTGTACACTAAAAATCTACCAGATGATACTACATGAAAGTCATTGACTATGTGGACGTCTCTATCGAGAACAGGTTTCCTGATAGAATAAGATGGACAAACACAATCTAACAGTGCTGAATGAATTCATTCTGACGGGAATCACAGACCACTCTGAGCTGCAGGCTCCATTGTTTGGGCTGTTCCTCATCATCTACATGATCTCAGTGGTGGGCAACTTGGGCATCATCATCCTCACCAAGACGGACTCCAAGCTACAAACTCCCATGTACTTTTTTCTCAGACACCTGGCTATCACTGATCTTGGTTAATCAACAACCGTGGGACTGAAAATGTTAGAGAATTTTGTTGTAGGTGAAAATACAATCTCCTATTATTTTTGTGTTATACAACTAGCATTCCTTCTCATGTTCATCATTAGTGAACTTTTCATTTTGTCAGCAATGTCTTATGATCGCTATGTGGCCATCTGTCACCCTCTGCTCTACACAGTCATCATGTCACAAAGGGTGCTGGTGGCAATCCCCTATCTCTACAGCATGATTGTTTCTCTTCTCATCACCATAAAGATTTTTAATTTATCCTTCTGTGGCTACAATGTCATCAGGCATTTCTACTGTGACTATCTCCCCTTGTTATCTTTGCTCTGCTCAGACACACGTGAAATTGAATTGATCATTTTCATTTTAGCAGCTTTTGATTTGATTTCATCCCTTCTAATAGTTCTTGTTTCTTACCTGCTCGTTTTTGTAGCCATTTTCAGGATGAACTCAGCTGAGGGCAAGAACAAAGCCTTCTCCACCTGTGGATCCCACCTGACACTGGTGGTAGTGTTCTATGGGACTTTAATCTTTATGTACATGAGCCACAAGTCCAGTCATTCCTTTGAAACTGATACAGTGGCTTCCATATTTTACACCCTGGTTATTCCAGTGTTGAATCCTTTGATTTATAGCTTTCGGAACAAAGATGTAAACTATGCCCTACATAGGTCATGGAAAAAAATAAGCAACATCTTTTCTACCATTCAATGCATCGTAAGGTTCCTATGAATTATTTCATGGGCTTCAGACTTTACCTGTGTGTCTCCATAGAGAATGAAAATACATTCCACATGTATTTATAAATTTCCTATGTGTTAGTAATGCTTCTAAATGCATTGAGGAACAAAAGAGTAAGCAAAAGAATAAAAACCTTTGCCTTCCTGGAAGGGAAGAGATGGATCACAAACATAAAAATTAAGTAAATTTCATTGTGCAGAAGAATGTGTTGGGCTGGTGGCACAGCGCTTAAAGTGTTTGGCTGCTAACTGAAAGGTCAGCAGTTCAAACCCACCAGGCACTGCCTGGGAGAAAGACGTGGCAGTAGGCTTCCACCAAGATTTACAGCCTTGTAAACCCTATGGGGCAGTTCTACTGTGTCCTATAGAGTCCTTAGGAGTCAGAATCTACTTCACCGCAGTGCATTTGGTTTTTTTGAGAATGTGCTCTAAAACAAAACCCTTTGCCACTGAGTCTATTCTGAGTCATAGTGACCTTAGATGACACGGTAGAACTGCTCCATAGGGTTTTTAAGGAGTGGCTGGTAGATTTGAACTGTTGGCTGACCTTTTGGTTAGCAGCCAAGTTCTTAACCAATGCACCACCGGGGCTCCAGGAGAATGTTTTGGGAACCTTGAAATCAGGCAAGGAGAGTGGATGTGCTGAGTGGGAATAGGAAGAAGTAGTAGGCACACAAGTGGAGTTACAATGATTCTGGTGTTTCTTTTATTTCAACTATTAGAAAAAATTTTACTGCATCAGGTCTTATGTTTTTGTAACTGTGTTTGTGTCAGCTGTTGCCTTTTGTCAAAGTTCCTGAGGGGGATATTGGGTTCAGGCCAGATTGCAAGAATTTTCAGGGTAGTATGATGATTTGAAGTTCTCAGTTATCTAAATTTGCTCAAATGTCTGCGTTCTAGACCTTGAAGTTCCATTCTTTTCTTATTAATGCCTTTACTTTCACATGTAAATTTGTTAAATCAACAGACCTTACAATCTAGCAATCTACAGGTTCAGATCTGCATCTGACTTTTTTTTTAATCAACCCATTTTGCCTAGGTCCAGGAGTGGGGAAAGGATTCCAAACCTGGGAGCAACTCTGGATGATCTCAAGAAATTTATCTTAATTTTTTTTTTAATGTATATTCTGACCTATACATCAATTAAGATAAATTTCTTGAGGTCATCCAGAGTTGCTCCCAGTTTTGGAATCCCTTCCCCACTCATTGTTTTTATTTAATAATTATCTTTTTTTGTTTCATGAGTTGTTTTCTTATCTATATGAAAAACTTTTTTAAGTGTTCATTGAATTATTTTTTGTGTATTTTCTTGGGTAACAAGATATTCTATGATGAGTTAAGTTTGCTACCTCTGTTTCATTGGATTGGCTTCCCTAAATTTGGTCAATATTTATTGTGCACTACATTTTCATTGCCTTTTGTTCACCCTACTTATGAGAAGCAAAATGAGATAATCCCATGGTTTGCACCGTGCTGTATTTCTAATGCAAGTGAGGTCTGTTATGTAGCAAGGATACAATTACCTTTATGCACATAGTTGCTCCATGTTACTCCTCAAAATTTTTCATGAATATTCTACTCTGTTGAGTAGTGTCTGGGTTCTTAAAAGCCTGTGAGCAGCAATCTAGGATACTTCACTGGTCTCACCCCTTTGGGAGCAAGGAAGAATGAAGAAAACTGAATTCATAAGGGAAAGATTAGTACAAAGGACTAACGGACCACATCTACCACGGCCTCCACCAGACTGTGTCCAGCACAACTAGATGGTGCCTAGATACCACCACTGACTGTTCTGACAGAGATCACAGTAGAAGGTCCCAGACAGAGCTGGAGAAAAATGTAGACCAAAATTCCAATTGAAAAAGAAAGACTAGACTTGCTGGCCTGACAGAGACTGAAGAAACCCTTAGATTATGGCCTCCAAACATGCTTTTAGCTCAGTAATGAGGCCACTCCTGAGGCTCAACCTTCAGCCAAAGATTGAACAGTCCCATGGAACAAAACAAGATTAAAGGGGTGCACCAGCCTTGGGGCAGGAACTGGAAGGAAGGAGGGAACAGGACAGCTGCTAATAGGGAATCCAGGGTTAAGAAGTGTAAGGGTTGACATGTCCTGGGTTTGTTAACCTATGGCATACAACAATGTGTATACCAACTGTTTGATGAGAAACTAGTTTGTTCTGTAAACCTTCATCTAAAGTCAATAAAAATAAATAAATAAAAATTTCCGTGAATTTTTGTTTTTTTTTTTCTTTTCAAAATTTCTAGGCTTCTGTTGAAGCTATTGAGTCAATCATTTTCTTGGTTCAAGTTAGTGAAATAAAATCCCCTGTGTAGCCAATTACATTTCAATGAAAATAGTTCATTGGAATATAAGAAAAAGGTGCATGTAATATTGTCATGTGAGCATCAATATTTTTAAAAGTTTAATGCAGTTAGAAGGTGAAGATTGTCATGATAAACAGAGCTCCCCAGGCTAGGAAAAATTCCACTGCCTCACATAGCTTGCTTGGCGTGCCCCGCAGTTTTACATTAAAATCCTGGTTCCTTTGCTTGGTATGCCCTATAGCTTTGTGTTAAAATCCTGGTTCCCCTCTCCTTAACTGCTTCCCAAAACTAGATGAAATTGACGGAAACAAGTTCAGGTGCCATGTTGACATTCAGGACAGCCTTTTAGTTTTCATATATAGTAATATTGTGCCTCTGGGTAGAGTTTAACCACGATATTGTGAACACATGATGCATCAAGTTATACGAAAACCCCATTGCAGCTGCATAGTATGATTAATACTGTTGCTGACATAACTTGTATGAATTTCCTACTGGTAAACCCCTTATAAGCAACCTTTCCCATTGTCCTCTCTGAGCAGTCTTGGCAGCAGCTTCAACTGTTTCCTTTCCTTGCACAAGAAAATAAACATGCTTTTCTACCTTCCCACCTCAGTCTATTGATTATTGTCTGAGTCAAGGTGCAGAAAGCAGAGCCTGGAGTTTCTGCCCTGCAATATTTCTGATGAGCCAGGCAGGAGTCATCTGCTCGGTTCCAGAAGTGGATTGCACAACAGACTGGCCCTGACATCTGGTGCCACCAGGAGATTTCCTCCAGAGTCCTTCTAGCAGCTCTGGAAGCCAATCTGCCTGGGACCCTATGGTGACCTCATGGGAGACATGAAATACACCTGGGTTATTTGGTAAGTACATATATAAGGCCTTAGAAGAGCCCCAAGAAGCAGGAGGGATTAACTGTTGAGGGCATTACAGGCTCTAGGTATTTGGGGTTATTTGGTAAACAACAGGGTAGTTCCTAGGTAAGGTCTTAAGAGTCCCTAGAAGCATGAGGAATTGACTCTTGAGGTAGTAAAAGGCTCTAGGTATCTGTTAATAGGTTGGTGCAATGAATTAGGTCGTATGAGTGTGTAAAGTGTGTGTATGAGGCATTTAGACAGTTCACAGGCACAGACTCTGAAAGTCTTGAAAAGGCTTGCATGGCAAATACGGTTTTTATCAGGCAGAGTGCCAAGGAAATACAGAGAAAACTCCAAAAACTTTAGGGAGGTGTGGAGTTGGGGATCTCATGGTTTGTTGAACTTGCTAATCAGGTATATTCCAAACAAGACCGAGAAGAGGAAAATAGAAAAAAACACCGATCAGAAGAGACAGGGTGCATTCCTGGACTCCAACTTGTGGGGAAATGACCTGTCTTCTGGCAACCCAAGAAAAGGGGGCCCCTGAAGAGAGAGGGTCGTGGGAGGCCCTGACCCCAATTAAGCTGAGACCAGCATGCCTAGTGCAAACAGAGAGGATATTAGAAGAGAGAGTGACCTAAATTCTTACCCAGCAGTAAGAAAGAGCATGGGGTTGCCCAGCAGCCCATGATGCCAATGGGGAAAGACTCAGATTGAGGAATAAAGGCAAGTCTACAACCTGAGCCTCTGGTTATAATGAAGAGATTACAGCTGTATCATTTCTAGTGGATTCCAGAACAATCCACTCTTTCCTGACCCAGAAAAACCATAGCCCCAATGAAACAAACTGTGTTGGTCTGGGAATCTCAGGTGAAAGAGAGAAGATGTCCTTCCTCCAAACTCTAATTTGCTCTATACAAGGAAAGTCATTAACACAGTCTTTTCTCTACATACCTGACTGTTCCATTCCCTTGCTAGAAAGAGCCTTCTTGTGAAAACTGCAAGCACAATTTTTTTTTTTTTTTTTTATAAAGAGACCATGCAGATGCAGGTAACAACAGAGAATGGATGGCGACTGCAGATGGCCCTTACCGCAGAGTCACCTACCAATTTTAGCATCATGGAAGTACACTACCAAGTATCAGTAACGCCAGACATCAAAAAGGCAGTGGTCCTGTGGGTATCAGTATGGGCCAACAAGGTGCCGGGATATACCTAAAATGTTCCCCTGGTGGCAGTCAAGCTCCAACCTGGCATAGCTCTTCCCCCTTTCCCCGATTTAAGCAATACCCCATCTGGGGAGAGGCCTGATAGGCACAGGCAAAAAACATGGACTGCTCAGACCATGTCAGTCACAGTTCAACACCCCCATACTGCTGGTATAGGAGAAAGATGGATCTGTGAGCCATCAATCAGATAAGAGTCAGGTGACCCTGTAGTTTCCAACCCATATACTCCCCTATTGACCTGTTGCCCAGTTTTTTCAGATTCACTGTGCTGGAAATAAAAGATGCATTCTTCTGCATTTGAGTGGGGAAAAAAAAATCAAGAAATATTTGTCTTTGAATAAAAAGTCCCAGACAGTGGACTAAAGCAACAACTCTGCTGGCAGATCCTTCCCCAGGGGTTTAAAAAGAGCCCAGCTCCTTTCAGAACTGAGACAATTGACCCTGGTTTTAACAGTATACTCCTCCACTATGTTTACGCATCACTAGGCAGAGTGAGTATGCTTGCCTCCAGAATAGAGCTTTGAATTTTCTAAGAAATGCAGGCCATCAGGTCTCAAAAGTAAAAAGCTCAGGTCTACCAAAAGGAGATGATTTTTCTGAAATTTCAAATCAGAAAGGGAGAGTGAGAAATCCTCCTTCCCCCAAAAGAGGCTATCTGCATATTGGCGGCCCCTACCAACCGGAAATAGCACCAAGGTTTTTTGGCTATTTTTTGCCTCATCTGGATCCCATATTTCACACTTATTGTCAAGCCTTTATACCAAGCCTTAAAGGTAAATGACACAGACCCCTTAGAATGTATGATGACGGAGCAATAGGCTTTCGAAACCTTTATAGGGTCGCTAAGAGTTGGAGTCTACTCAGTGGCAACAGGTTGTTTGTTTGTTTTAATATGACTGGGTTAAGAGACATTTAATTGGATCAAAGGCCCACGCCACAATTTTGGAAGTGATAAAGAGATGCCCCACTTGTGCAAAAAATAATACCAAAAACACTGCTGAAGTGCCCGCAGGGCTCCAGTGAACTGGGGCAATGCCTGGAGGCGATTGGCAGGTGGATTTCAGAGAGACGCCTTGAGCTCCTGGGAATTACAAATATCTGCTAATCTTTATTGACACCTTCACTAACTGGGTTGAAGCTTTTTCTTGCAGGACTAAAAGGCAACTGAGTTTGGGAAGCACCTCATGAATGAAATCAGCCCTCGATTTGGGTTTCCCATCTCCATTGGCAGTGACAGTGGGCCCTGTTTTGTGGTCTTGGTGGTACAATTGGTGGCAACAGTCCTGAACATTAATTGGAACTTATACACAACCTGGAGACCCAAGTCCAGCCATAAAGTAGAGCAAGCTAACCAGACTCTGAAGAGACACCTAGCAAAGCTGTGCCAAAAGACCAAGTTGATATGGACAAAGGCAATGCATTTGGTCCTCTTGAGAGTTTAAACCATCTCTAGAAGGAGATTAAAACTTAGTCCATTTGACCATTATACAGGCACTCTTTATTAGAGAACCTCTATACTAACAACTTGGATTGCCTTAATCATGACCAACCTCATTCACTCCACAAATTTGGAGATGTTCAAATAACTAAGTATTTGGCTTCCCTTTGGGCAACTCTGTCTTCTCTCCACAGATACCCTCACCTGAAGAACCCACCTGAGCCAAAGGTGCCCCTCCATGCATTCCAGTTTGGTGACTAGATGCTTCTCAAGACATGGAAAGTCAATGCCCTTCAGCAGCAGTGGCCCAGGCCCTCTGAAATCCTCTTAGCTACCTAGAAGGCTGTCATACTCGATGGGCTCAAACTTGGATCCACCATACTGAAATAAAGAAAACCACCCTGCCGGACTCCAAGGGACAAACTCATCAGAACTGTGAGAACTGGACTTGTGAGCCATTTGAGGACCTTAAGTACTTTGTTTCCTGAAACCTTCCTGCACGGGTGAGATTCCCCAAGTATGGAAGTTCAGAGAGGGCAGATAAATTAATCGAGCTCAACTCATGAACAATAAATAAATTGTTTAAGTTTACAGTGGTCTTAAGCATTAGAACTAAGTTTCAAACATTGTCTAGCTCCAGACTCCAGGCTTGTAACATCTACTGTAAATTACCTGTTAATGTCAATTTTCTGCTTTAGTGATGTCATCCCTGAGAAGACAGAAAGTAGTAGATTAAACGAAGAGAAGTAACAGTGGGGTTCATATAACCCCCACTGAACCCATTGCCATCGAGTAGATTCCGACTCACAGCGACCCTATAGGACAGAGTAGAACTGCCCTGTATAAAAAAAAAAAAATTTTTTTTTTTTTAGTAGTGAATAAATAGGACAATGTCTGGGAGAGAAAATAAATCCAGTAGACAATAAATTAATACATTTACTCAGCAAGCTAATTGGTTCATTTTGGGTAGTGGTGGCAATCCCCTATCTCTACAGCACATTTTTTTCTCTTCTAGTTACCACAAAGGTTTTTAATTTATCCTGCTGTGGCACAATGTCATCATTCATTTTTACTGTGACAGCCTCACCTTGTTATACTTGCTCTCTTCAAACACCCATGAAATGGAATTGATTATTCTCATCTTAGCAGCTTTTGATTTGATTTCATCCCTCCTAGTAGTTCTCGACAGCACTGGGGGTTTTTAATAGTTCTTATTTCTTATCTACTCATTCTTGTTGCCATTCGCAGGATAAACTCAGCTGAGGGAAGGCTCAAGGACTTCTCCATCTGTGGATCCCACCTGATGGCAGTGGTAGTATCCTATGGGACTTTGATCTTCATGTACCTGCAGCAGAAGTCCAGGCCATCCTTTGATACTGATAAAATGGCTTCCATATTTTACACCCTGGTTATTCCCGTGATGAATCCTTTGATCTATGGTTTGAGGAATAATGACATGAAATATGCCTTACATAGGACTTTGGGACAATTATGCAATGTATTTTGTCAAAGTTCACTATGCCATGTCATTCATATAATTTACATTATTTGCTTTAAACTTTTTTTCTGTGTGTCTCCAGAGGGGACAGCAAGTACAATAGCACAGATAAGTTCCACATATATTTCTACATTGCCTTCTGCCAATCAGTCTACTATGAGCTGTAAATAAATAAAACTGCAAAAAGGTTGCCTTCCTTGACAGAAGAGATACATTATAAGCATAATAATTAAGAAATTGTATAGTATATTAGAATGTATTGGGGTGACAAATTAAAATAAAAAAAGAAGAGTCAATATGGTGATTGAGATAGGGGAACTGTAGAGATACAGGAAGAGTTTGATGTCTCTGGTGTTTTCCTCACCTAGTAGAAAAAAATTTGTAGAGTGTGTTCATGCATGTGTGCATATGTATGTGTTTGTGTGTGAGTGTTTGCGTATGTTTGTGGGCTAGCACACACCTTCTTTAGTGCTCATTCTATGCCTCGATGTGGCTAATTGTAATTGCAGGAAGGTTCAGTGCTCTGGGATGATTTGAAGTACTCAGTCATTTGAATTTGCTCAAAAGTCCACTTTCTAAACCTTGAAACCCCTTTCCTTCATCATCAGTGCATTTAGTGTCATATGTGAGCCCTTAGAGTCTTTTTACTTTGTTATTATTATTATATTATAATAGTAATGTAAACAGTAACAAAATTAATTTATTATATTCAGAAGGATTAGCCCAGTATTTGGTTTGTCCAAATCATCCCATTTTTTCTTTATCGGTGGATATTCCAGTTAAGATAAATTTATTGAGATCAGCCATAGAAGTTTCCAGGCTTTTCCATTTTTTTCTCTTCCAAATTAATATTGGTTCCTAATTGCATGTTTTTGTCTAAGATATTGTTATCCTCATCTCTCCAGAAAATAATTATTACAATTTTTTAGAACACATTTTCTAATTGTTTCTGTATCCTTGCATAAGAAGTCTATTGTATAATGAGTAGGTCATTGCTTTGTTTTTGTCTGGGTGAATTTTCTCAAATTTGGTTAATATGAGTGTGCACTATATTTTAATCAGGACCTATTGTTTGAATTCATCATTTTGATTATTCTACTATTAAGAACCAAAAGGAAGTAATCCCATGGTTTGGACTATACTGTGTTTCTAGTGAGTGAGATACAATTTGAAGCATTTTAGATATTTGCCAAGATTTCTGAACATAATTTCTTCATATTCCCTCCTAACTTTTTATGCATACTTTCTTATTTTTATTCGTTTAATATTCAAAAATTTGTAGTGAGAAAGAATAAATTTTAGATTCACTGAAGATGTCTTTAAAAAAAAAAAAATCCAACCTGAGTTTTAGTTTAGGAGCGTTCAAGGAGGAGTATGATATATTTCCACGTATATAAAAAAAAAAAAAAAAAAAATTTTTTTTTAGAGGGTAGAAAACATGTGAGCAAAAATAAAAATAAACACCGATAAAGAGGTTATTAAAAAGGAAATATAAATTTAAGGTACTCCCTATCCCCAATCAGGTCCGAGTGGCTTGACTGGAAAATTCTATTCAAAGTTTAGGGAAAAAGAATTAGCCAATTCTCCATAAACTCTTCCGGAAAACTGAAAAAGAGGATGTATTTCCATTTTCTGTATGAGAGTAGACTCACTCTGATATCAAATGTACACAAAAGCATTAAAACAAAACAACAGAATATAAACGTGAAAAACATATACAAAAATTTAAGAATTTGAGTCTTAAACAAGTAAAGGCAATAATACAAGAAATTAGGCGTGCCCCAAGAATTCATGGTTGGTTTTTAAAAATCAATTAATGACATTCACCATTATAACTAATTAGACATGAAAAACAAAGCCACATAAATAGATGTAGAAAAACATTTTAAAAGTCTCAATATTGTGATAAATTTTGACTAAACTAATATAAAGGTGATCCAACAGAATGCGGAAATTATTGAATAATATCAATAATATCACACAAAAGTAAAATTTTGCTGAAGATCATTCAAAAGGGGTGCAGCAGTACATCAAGAGGGAAATGCCAGAAAATCAAGCTCATCAAAAGAGAACATGTAACAAGATGAATCATGACTGAAAGCAGAGAATACCAGAAAGACGTTTGCCTGTGTGTTATTGACTATGCAAAAGCATTCGACTGTGTAGATAAATAGAATTTCCAGAAAAATAGAATTTCCAGAACGCTTAATTGTGCTCATGAAGAACATGTACTTAGACCAAGGGGCAGTGGTATACTGAGTGGTTTAAAGTCAAGTATGGTGTTTGTCAGGGTAGTATCTTTCCACTGTAATTATTCAATCTGTATGCTGGGCAAATAATCAGAGAAGTTGGACTATATGAAGAAGAACAGGGCATCAGAATTGGAGGAAGTCTCATTAACAACCTCCAATATGCAGATCACACAACCTTGCTTGCTGAATTTGAAGAGAAGTTGAAGCACTTATTGATGAAGAACAAAGGTGACAGCCTTCAGTGTGGATTACACCTCAACATAAGGAAACAAAAATCCTCATAACTGGACCAATAACCAACATCATGATGAATGGAGAAAAGATTGACGTTGTCAAGAATTTCATTTTACTTGGATCTACAATCAACGACCATGGAAGCAGCAGTCAAGAAAGGAAAATATGATTTGCATTGGGCAAATCTGCTGCAAAAGACTTCTTTAAAGTGTTAAAAAGTGCAGATGTCTCTTTAAGAGCTAAGGTGTGCCTGACCCAAGCTATGGTGTTTTCAGTTCACCTCATATGCGTATGAAAGCTGGACAAAGAATAAGGAAGACCTAAGAAGAATTGATACCTTTGAATTGTGGTGTTGAAGAAGAATATTGACTAATTCCACGGACTGTCAAAATAACCAACAAATCTGTCTTAGAAGAAGTACAGCCAGAATGCTCCTTAGAAAACAGGATTGAGAGACATTGTCTCACATACTTTGGACATGTTAATAGGAGGGACCAGTCCCTGGGGAAGAACAACACGATTGGTAAAGTAGAAGATCAGTGAAAAACAGGAAGACCATCAAAAAGATGGACTGACACAGTAGCTGTAACAATAGGCTCAAGCATAATAACAATTGTGAAGGATGTGCTGGACTGTTTTGTTCTATTGTACATAAGGTCACTATGAGTCAGAACCAACTCGATGGCACCTAACTCCAACTAACAACAATATTAAAATGGAACTTCTTCAAACTGATGGTGGACACCCTTGAACAACCTGCAGCTACCATCACACAAATTCTCAGTAAAACTAGGAATAAAACATGTAAGTCTACCCTAATCAAATCTGCCATTTTAGCAGATGTAGCCAACACAATGAGGCAATAAAAACAAATAAATAAAACACATCCAGATTGAAAAGGAAGAAATGAAACTCTTTTTATTGATAGATGACATGATCGTTTATGTATAAAATCTAAGATAGTCTACAACAAGATTATACAATTAAGAAGTTAACTTAGCATTTCTTTGTGAATTTTCTTTCCCCTTATTGGTTTATCAAAGAAAAATAAAATAAAAAGCATGTTTGGATTTTAAGTGGGGTTGCTCTATAAATACGTTTGGGGATTTCTTAGATATAACACTGGTAATGGATTCAAATGTGTCCCCCAAAATATGTTTCAATTTGGTTAGGCCATGATTTCCAATATTGTCTGGTAGTCCACCATTCTGTGATCTGATGTGATTATGCTATGTGTTGTAAACCCTGATCTCTAGGATGTTAATGAGGCAGGATTAGAGGCAGTTATGTTAATGAAGAAAGACTGAACCTACAGGATTAGGCTGTATATTGAGTGAATTTCTTTTGAGATTTAAAAGAGGGAAATGAGCAGAGAGGAATGGGACATGATACTACCAAGAAAGAAGCACCAGGAGTGGAACACATCATTTGGACTCAGGGTACAGGAGATGAGAAGTTCCTAGATCAGAGGAAGATTAATGAGAAGGACCTTCCCCCAGAGCCAACAGAGAAAGAAAGCTTTCCTCTGGAGCTGGAGCCTTGAATTTGGATTTCTAGCATCCTAAACTGTGAGATGAGTCAGAATCAGCTCAAAAGCAACAGGTAAAATGTGAGAGAACAAACTCCTGTTTGTTAAAGACATCCGCTTGTGATACTTCTGTTATAGCAGCACTAGATAAGACGAACACTAAAAGCAAAATCCATAAAAACTTTGAACACATCAAATTTTAAAACACCTGCTCTTCAAAAGACACATATATATATATAAAAAGGGGGTGGGATGGAAAACCATAAATTGACAACAGATAAGTGGTAACTTTGGTGAAGGGTAAGACAGTACACAACATTGGGGAAGCCAGTAAAACTTGTACAAAGCAAGATCACCTAAACTTCATAGACACAACCAAACTCCCTGAGGTACTGAACTACCGGGCTGAGGGCTATGGGGACCGTGGTCTTGGGGGAACATCTAGCTCAGTTGGCATAATACAGTTTATAAAGAAAATGTTCTACATTCTACTTTGGTGAGTAGCGTCTGGAGTCTTAAAACTTATAAGCAGCAATCTTAGATATTCCACTGGTCTCGCCCTGTTAGGAACAAGGGAAGATGAAGAAGACTTAAAGACACAAGGAAAAAATTAGTCCAAAGGACTAATGGACCACAACTACCACAGACTCCACCAGACTGAGTCCAGTACAACTAGGTGGTACCCAGCTACCACCACAGACAGCACTGACAGGAATCACAATGAAGTGTCCCAGACAGAGCTGAAGAAAAATGTAGAATAAAATTTCAACTCACACAAAAAAAGATCAGGCTTACTGGCCTGATAACGATTGGAGAAGCCTCAAGAGTATGGCCCCAGGACACCCTTTCAGCTCAGTAAGGAAATCATTCCTGAGGTTCACTCTTCAGCCAGGAATTGGATATATCCATGAAACAAAATGAGACTAAGGGGGGCATACCAGCCCAGGGGCAGGGAATGAAAGTCTAAAGCGGACAGGAAACCTGGTAATAGGTAACCAAACCTTGAGAAGGAAGGGTGTTGACATGTCGTGGGGTTTGTAACCAATGTCACAAAACAATATGTATACTGTTTAAAGAAAAGCTAGTTTCTTTCATAAACCTTCAAATAAAGTACAATAATAAAAAAAAGTTATATTTTGAAGATAAAATTTTCAAATAATATATTTCATAAATGACTAGTGCCCGTAACATATACAGAGGACTCAAAATTAAAGCAAAAAAAATTCATATATGAAAAAATGGTCATAAAAATGAGCAATAACTTATTCAAAGAAAATATGCAGCTGGCACATAAGCAGAAAAAATACTCAACATCACTATTAATTAATGAATTTCAAGTTAAAATATTAATGACATACCTCTTCACATCTATTAGAACATCAGAGAGTTGGAAAGTATGTGGAGGAACTGGAACATTCGTAGACTGCTAGTGGAAAATTAAAATGGTGTAAATATTTTTTAAAAAATAATCTGTTTTAAGCATTAGGGTCTTAAAAAGCTAACCATAGATTTACCATAAAATTTAGCCATTTTTTTCATAGATATCTATAGGAATGACAGCATTTTTTCCCTATAAAGACATATGTCCAAATCTCCGTAGCAACTTTATTTGTAATAGTCAAAAACTAGAATCAACCTAACAGTTCATCTACTTTAGAATGAATAAATAACCAAGAAAATGAATACCAGTCAACAATAAAAAGTCCTGAATTATTAGTACATGAAAATATATCAATGAAAAGTGCAAATTGATTAATTGGACTGTCTTAGATGTTTTTTTAGTCATCTAGTGCTGCCATAACAGAAATACCACAAGTGGATGGCTTTAACAAAGAGAAATTTATTTTCTCACAGTCTAGTAGATAACAAGTCCAAATTAATGGAAGGCTTTCTCTCTCTTTTGGCTGTAGAGGATGGTCTTTGTCTTTAATCTTCCCATGGTAGAGGAGGCACAGGGACCCCATAGCCAAAGGACACGCACTGCTCCTCATGATGCTTTCTTGGTGGTATGAGGTCCCCAACTCTCCTTGCTCACCTTCCCTTTTACCTCTTGAGAGAAAAAAGATGGTTCAGGCCACAGCCCAGAGAAACTCCCTTTTCCTTGGCTCAGGGAGGTAACCTGAGTGAGGCTGGTGTTACAATCCCACCTTAACACTTTTAACATAAAATTACAATCACAAAATGGAGGAAACCACTCAACACTAGGAAGCACGGCCTAACCAACTTCATACACATGTTTTTTGAGGGGATGTAATTCAATTCATGACACGAACTATGTCAAAATTAAAACAACCTACAATTAGACATTTATTCCAGAGAACTGAAAACTTCTGTTCATACAATCACCCTTACACAAATTAGTAGATAAGTGGTAACTTTGGAGAAGTGTAAGACAGTATACAATACTAATGAAGTCATCACAACTTGACTAGGGCAAAGTCGTAGAAGCTTCACAGACACCTTCAAATGACCTGAGATACTGAACTACTAAGCTGAGGGCTGAGGACCATGGTCTTGGGGGTCATCTAGCTCAATTGGCATAACATAGTCTATAAAGTTGTTCTTTTTTGATGATGACTGAAACACCATTCCTACAAGAAAGACCAGTTAATACGACTATTATTCAAATTTATGCACTAACCGCTAAGGCCAAAGATGAAAAAATTGAAGATTTTTATCTTCTTTGGCAGCCTGAAATTGATCAAACGTGCAATCAGGATGCATTGATAATTACTGGTGATTGGAATGAGAAAGTTGGAAAAAAAGAAGGATCAGTAGTTGGAAAATATGGCCTTGGTGATAGAAACAATGCTGGAGATTGAATGATAGAATTTTGCAAGACCAACGACTTCTTTTTCACCAACATAAATGGCTACTATACACATGGACCTCTCCAGGTGGAACACACAGGAATCGATTCGACTACATCTGTGGAAAGATGATGGAAAAGCTCAATATCATCAGTCAGAACAAGACCAGGGGCCAACTGTGGAACAGACAACCAAATGCTCATATCGAAGTTCAAGTTGAAACTGAAGAAAATCAGAGCAAGTCCATGAGAGCCAAATTAACAACCTTGAGTATATCCAACCTGAATTTAGAGACCATCTCAAGAATAGGTTTGACACATTGAACGCTAATGACCGAAGACCAGAAGAATTGTGGAATGACATAAGGACATCATACATGAAGAAAACAAGAGGTCATTGAAAAAACAGGAAAGAAAGAAAAGACCAAGATGGATGTCAGAGGAGACTCTGAAACTTGCTCTTGAAAGTCGAGTAGCTAAAGCAAAAGGAAGAAAAGATGAAGTAAAGGAACTGAATAGAAGATTTCAAAGGGTGACTTGAGAAGGCAAAATAAAGTATTATAATGGCATGTGCAGAGAGCAAGACATAGAAAACCAAAGGCAAGAACATGTTTGTTGTTTCTCAAGCTGAAAGAACTAAAGAAAAATTCAAGCCTCAAGTTGCAATAGTGAAGGATTCTATGGGGAAAATAAAATGATGCAGGAAGCATCAAAAGGAGGTGGAAGGAATACACAGAGTCATTACAGCAAAAAGAATTAGTCAACATTCGACCATTTCAAGGGGTAGTATATGATTAGGAACCAATGGTACTGAAAGAAGACGTCCAAGCTGCTCCGAAGGCATGGGCAAAAACAAGGCTTCAGGTATCGATGGAATATCAACTGAGATGTTTCGATAAACACATGAAGCCCTGGAGGTGCTCACTCATCCATGTCAAGAAATATGGAAGACAGCTTCCTGGACAACTGACTGGAAGAGATCCATATTTATGCCTATTCCCAAGAAAGGGGACCCAACTGAATGCAGAAATTATCGAACAGTACCGTTAATATCACACACAAGCAAAATTTTGCTGACGATCATTCAAAAGTGGCTGCAGCAGTGTATCGACAGGAAATTGCCAGAAATTCAGGCCAGATTCAGAAGAGGACACGGAACTAGGGATATCATTGCTGATGTCAAATGGATCCCGGCTGAAAGCAGAGAAAATCTGTGTTTTATTGACTATGCAAAGGCGTTTGACTGTGTGGATCATAACCAATTATTGATAACTTTGAGAAATGGGAATTTTAGAGCAATTAATTTTACTCATGAAGATCCTGTACATAGATTAAGAGGCAATTGTTCAGAAAGAACAAGGGGATACTGAGTGGTTTAAAGTCAGGAAAAGTGCATCAGGGTTATATCCTTTCACCATACCTAGTCAATCTCTGTGCTGAGCAAATAATCTGAGAAGTTGTACTATATGAAGAAGCACAGGGCATTAGGATTGCAGGAAGACCCATGAACAACTTGCATTATACAGATGACACAACCTTGCTTGCTGAAAGTGAAGAGGACTTGAAGCACTTACTGATGAAGGTCAAAGACTACAGCATTCAGTACGGATTAAACTTCAACATAAAGGAAAAAAAAAATCCTCACAACTGGACCAATAAGCCACATCACAATGAATGGAGAAGAGATTGAATTTGTCAAGGATTTCATTTTACCTGAATCCACCATCAACACCTATGGAAGCAGCAGTCTAGAAATCAAATGACGCATTGTACTGGGCAAATCTGCTGCAAAAAAAACCTCTTTAAAGTGTTGAAAGCAAAGATGTCATCTTGAAGACTAAGGTGCGCCTGACCCAATCTATGGCATTTTCAGTCACGTCATATGCATGTGAAAGTTAGACAATGAATAAGGAAGAGAAAAGAAGAATTAATGCCTTTGAATTGTGGTGCTAGCAAAGAATATTGAATGTACCATGGACTGCCAAAAAAATGAACACATCTGTCTTGGGAGAAGTACAGCCAGAATACTCCTTAGAAGTAAGGAAGGCCAGGTTGTATCTTACATACTTTGAACAAATTGTCAGGAGGGATCAGTCCCTGGAGAAGGACATCATGCTTGGTAAAGTACAGGGTAAACAGAAAAGAGGAAGACCCTCAAGGAGATGCATTGACACAGTGGCTGCAACAATGGGCTCAAGCATAATAACGGATGTAAGGATGGCACAAGACTGGGAAGTGTTTTGTTCTGTGTTACATAGTGTAGCTATGAGTCAGAACTGCCTTGATGGCACCTAACAACAACAACAAGTCTATAAAGAAAATATTCTACATTCAACTGTGGTGAGTAGAAAGTAGGGTCTTAAAAGCCTGGGAGTGGCCATCTAATATACCTCTACTGGTCCCACCCTGGCTGGAGCAAAGGGGAATGAAGAAGACCAAAGACACAAGGCAAAGATTAGTCCAAAGGACTAAGGAACCACAACTACCACAACCCCCACCAGACTGAGCCCAGAACAACTAGAGAGAGCCTGGGTTCTCACTACAGAGTGTTCTGGCAGGGATCACAATAGAGGGTCCCAGACAGAATGGGAGAAAAATGTAGAACCAAATTCAAATTCACACACACACACACAAAAAGACCAGGCTTACTGGTCTGATAGAGACTGGAGAAACCCCAAACGTATTGCCCCTGGACACCCTTTAACTCAGCACTGAAATTGCTCCGTAGGTTCACCTTCAGCCAAGGATTCACCAGGTCTATGGGGCAGAACGACACACTTGAAGGACATACTTCATAGTTCAATCACATATTCGAGACTAATAAGCACACCAGCCCGAATGCAAAGTCAAGAAGGCAGGAAGTGACAGGAAAACTGGACAAATGGAAACAGATAGCCTAGAGTGAAGAAGGTGAGAGTGTTGACACATCACAGCTTTGGCAACCAATGTCACAAAACAATTAGTGTATTACCCGTTCAATGTGAAACTAAATTGCTTTGTAAACTTTCACAGAATCACAGTTAAAGGAAAAAAAAAGTTCTTCTATCGATGAATCATTAAGCAAATTGAAGTAAATTCACACAAGAAATAAAACTCAGCAATAGAAGGAACAAATTATTGATGCACACAACAGTGTGGATGGACTTCGATAGAATCATGTGAAGGGAACATAGTCCATCACAAAACGTTGGTGCTGTTAACTGCCACTGAGTTGACTCCAATTTATGGCGGCCTCATAAAAACAGAACAAAATGTTGTGTTGCCCTCTGCCATCCTCAAAATCCTTGGTAGGTTTGAGTCAATTGCTGCAACCACTGAGTCAATCCATCTTACGAGGGGCTTCCCTCATCCTCTTTGGCCCTCTACTTCACCAAATATAATGTCCTACTCCAGAAAATGGTCTTTCCTGATGACATGTCCAAAGTAAGAAAGTTGGACAATGTTCTGTTGAAGGGAACAAAATATCTATCATTAAAGAACTTTTGTTTTGTAGATGCTGTTGAGTCAGCTGTGATTCATAGTGACCTATAGGGCAGAGTAGAAATGCCCATGAAGGCTGCCTATGTTGTAATCTTTATGGGTGCAGACAACCAGGTCTTTTCTCCCAGAACTGCTTGTGGGTTCAAACTGCCAAATTTTGCATAGCAGTGGGCATTTAAACATTGCACCACCATGGCTCCTTCCATTAAACAATGTTGTTGTTGTTGTTATTAGGTGCCATCAGGTCAGTTTCTACTCATTGCAACCCTATGTACAACACAACAAAACACTGACTGGTCCTGTGCCTTCCTCACAATAGTTGTTAGGTTTGAGCTCACTGTTACAGCCACTGTATCAATCCATCTCGTGGAGGGTCTTCCTTTTTTTCACTGACCCTCTACTTTACCAAGGCTGACATCCTTCTCTAGGGACTGATTCTTCCTAATAACATGTCCAAAGTACGTGAGACATAGTCTCACCATTCTTACTTCTAAATAGCATTCTCCAAGACAGATTTGTTCTTTCTTTTGGCAGTCCATGGTATATCAATATCCTTCCCCAAAACCACATTAAAGGATAAACAGGTGAAAAATGTATATATATATACACACATATACATATATATACACCATTATATATCACAAATAAGAAAAAAGTCACGAACACATCTTTAATATTTAAAATTACAAAATACACCAAAAAGATTTATAGTGCAATAATTATATATTCATAATAAAACATTACATGCAAAATATCACACTGTACAAGGTGTGATGGTTAGGGTTGTGTGTCAACTTGCCTGGGCCAGGATTCTCAGTGGTTTGGCAGTCCTATGATTTTGTTATCACTTCCATGATGAGATTTGATATAATCTGGTCACCTCCATGATGGAATCTGCTGTCAATAGCCAATCAGTTGAAAGGAAGTTTCCTTGAACTTGTGGCCTGCATTGAATATAAGTGTACATTCTTGCAAGGCTGGTGGGCCTTTGCTTGCTCTGGATCCTGAAGCTGGTTCCTGTACATCTGACCTTTGGTTTTTGGGACTTGAGCTAGCAGCTTTGCTGCTTCTTGCCTGGTGATCTTGGGATTTGTTGATCTTCCCAGACTGTGAGCAAGTGCCCTGCTTTATGACCTGTGAGTCTTGGGATAGCCAGCCCCTGGATGTCATTGCTCCATATTCCCTCCAAATTGCCCATGAGTATTTTCTTATTTTTATTCGTTTAATATTGAAAAAAAGAAAAATCAGATATGCTGAGGTTGTCTTTAAAAAATCCTATCTAGATTTTAGGTTAGGGCCCTACAAGGTGGGTTATGATGTATTTCCACATATGTAGAGACCAGAAAACACATGAGAAAAATATCACTTATAAAAGGACATCAAAACAGAAATTTAAAACACATCCCATTCCCAATCAGTCCAAGTGGCTTGACTGGGAAATTCTATTAAGCATTTAGGTAAAAAGAGTTAGCCAATTCTACACAAACTCTTCTATGAAACTGAAAGGAGGGATATTTTCATTTTCAATGTGAGAATAGCTTCACCCTGATATCAAGCACAGACAAAGGCATTAAAAGAAAATAACAGAGCATGTATGTGAGAAAACTAAAGAAAAATTTAAAAACTTGAGTCTGGCAATAGATAATAGTACACCAAATAGGCATGCCCGAGGTATGCATGAATAGCTTTACATTAAAAAATCAGTTAACGACATTCACCATAATTACAAATAAAAATGAAAAATGATGCCCTATAATAGATGTAGAGAAACATTTTAAAAGTCCTAGTAATTGTGATAAAACTTTGACTAAATTAGGATTAAAATGGAGCTTCTTCAAACTGATAGAGGGCAGCCATGAACAACTTACAGTTACAATGACACATGGTATGAAATATTAAATACATTTTCCCTAAGACCAGGAACAAAACAAGTAAATCCACTCTTTCCAAATCTATTCCATATTTTAGTGGATGTTCTAGGCAACACAATAAGGCAATAAAACAATTAAATCAATAAATAGAAAGCATCCAGATTGGAAAAGAAGGAGGGAAACTGTATTTATTGATAGATGACGTGATTTTTTATGTAAAAATCTAATATAGCCTACAATGCAGTTATAGAACTAAAAAGTTAACAGCATTTATTTGTGAATTTACACTCAGCTTATTAGTTTATTAAAAAAAAAAAAAGCTTTTGGATTTTAAGTGGCCTTTCATTGACTATAAATACATTCGGAGATTTCATAGAGCACCAAAAGCAAAATCTATAAATACTTCCACAACATAAAATATTAAAACTTCTGATCTTCAAAAGACACTTGTATAAAAACAAGTCATCTTCTGGGAGGTAATATTTTCCAAATAATATATCTCATTAAGCAGCCTGTATCCATAATACGTACCCTCTCCCCACCCCACCCCATTGCTGTCAACTAGATTCTGACTCATAGTGACCCTATAGGACAGAAGAGAACTGCCCCATAGAGTTTCCAAGGAGCCCCTGGTGAATTCAAACTGCTGACCTTTGGTTAGCAGTATAGCACTCAACCACTATGCCACCAGTTTTTCCTTATTTATAATAGCTAAAAATTAGTAACAACCCCAAATGTCCTTCTATGGGTGAGTGGGTAATGAAACTGTACTAAATTCATACATGAAATAATACTCAGCAGTAAAAAAGAACAAATTATTGATGCACACAACAGATTGGATGGACCTCAATAGAATCATAGAAAGTGAAAATAGTTGATCACAAAAGGTTGTGGTGGTTGTTACCTGGCAATGAGTGACTCCAACTCATGGTGACCTTATGTAAAACAGAGCAAAACATTGCCTGGCCCTGTGCTGTCCTCACAATCATTGGTATGTATGAATCCATTGTTGGAGCCACTGTGTCAATCCATATCTCACAGACGGTTTCCTTCATTGTTGTTGGCCCTCTACTTCACCAACTATGATGTCCTCCTCCAGAAACTGATCTTTCCTGATGACATGCCAGAAGCAAGAAAGTCAGACAATGTTTTGTTGGAGGCAACAAAATACCTACCATTAAAAAAATTTTGTTTTGTTAGGGGCTGTCAAGTAAATTGTGACTCATAGCAGCATATAGGACAGAGTAGAAATGCCCCATACGGTTGCCTAGGCTGTAATCTTTATAGGTCCAAATGGCCAAGTCTTTTCTCTACGGAAAGGCAAGTGGGTTTAAACAACTAATGTTTCAGTTAGCAATGAGTGTTGAACATTCTACCACCAGGGCTTCCACACGGCTTCTTCAGTGAAGAATAGACAAGTGGGAAAAAAAAAAAAATATATATATATATATATATATATAAACCAAACCCTTTGCCACTGATTTGATACCAACTCATAGCCACTCTATAGGACAGAGTAGAACTGCCTCATAGGGTTTCCAAGGAGTGCCTGGTGGATTAGAACTGTTGACCTTTTAGTTAACAGACTTACTCTTAAATACTACACTGTATACATACCATTACACAGGGCAAAAAAAAAACAAGTCATGAATGGATACATTACAAATATTTAAAAGACAAAATGCAGCAAAAGATTTATAGCACTGTAACTACATATTCATAGTGAAACATTACATACAAAATATCACACTTTACAAGGGTGTATTGACATGGTAGAGCATTATGCCAAGCACAGCAGAAAATGTACGAACCTGAGATAAAGTTTTGGAATGAGGGTTTGACAGAATGAAAAAACATAAAAGATTGAAATCTAATGATGGAAAATAAAACAAACAAGCAAAAAACCTAAACAGACAGATGATGGCAATGGACTATGAAATGAGAAGCAAGTGTAGCATTTTTGTTCCTGAGGTCAAAAAGAAAAAAATGAAAATAAAAACCCCTGACAATAGCAATAACAGCAACAATAACAATAGCAAACAAAGAAATGATACCATCTGAAGAGATCACTGTAGAAATGGGGAAAGTTGACAGCTTTGTTTTATAGCTACAGTACTTTTCTGGATCCCTGGGTGGTAAAAATGAATAGTTAACAAAGAGTAAAATGTAAGAATGTATGATATAGTTAAATACAGATGAGCATACACACTATATGAAGAAAAACTTGCTCACAGGTGAATACAAATTGTCCTGGACAATTAGCAGACAACCCCAGATATGTTGCTAAGCTATCAAATGCTTCAGGGTCAATCAACAAATTGCTTGGCATCTCCTCAGGGAGAATCTCCAAGGGTGAAAAAAAAGCCTTTAAATTGTTCTCACCATGCCATGTTAAGAATTGCATGACAGAGTCAAGACAGAGGCTTCATTACAGGTAAAAAGTAAGACAATTTCCATATTTTACCAATATCCAGAAAGTTGCAGTGACACTTGCCAGTCCCATCTTTATTCAGTAGCAAATTTTTTGCAAAATATTAGGATTTCTGATTCAGTTCTTTGTGCATCTACTTTTCAATCGTGCCTGAGACCAGGATCTCTCCCCCTTTTTTCTTCATATTATTTTTTTCAAATAGTCTCAATTTGTTTCAGAGGCTAAATGCTCATAAGCATCTTTGAAACATGATCATTATATGGCTAAATAATATTTTTACTTTATAGAAATAATTACATGAATAAAAAAGCAAACAAAAAACCAAACCAGTTGTCCCAGAGTCAGTTCTGACTCATAGCCACCGAATGTGTGTCAGAGCTGTGCTCCATAGGGGTTTCAATGGCTGTGACCTTTCACAAGTAGATCTTTCTTCCTTCCAAGGCACTTCTAAGTGGACTAGACCTGCCAATCTTTCAGTTCGTAGCTGAGCTCTTAGTCGTTCGCACCTCACGGGTGGCCTAATTATGTAAATGGTAGAACTCCAATGTGAAAGTAAAGGGCACATATACGGTATTAAAAAATACTGTAGCAGGATTATGAAGTTGTATGTATTGAGTTTCCAGTGTTGATGTCTTTCCAAATCGTTAGTAATATACCTGCCCTAGGATCTTTTTATATCCATTAAAATACAATTTAATATTTAATGCTTATTTAAATAACAGTGTAAATGTGCATTTTTGCTAATCTCTTAATGAGGAATAAATAAATTTCCATCTTAAACCTCTTGTTGAGGTGTGGAAAGCAATTTTTGGAGTTTAGGAAATTTTTAAGTACCCAGTTTTATGACGATAGTTTAATATATAAAATGCTCTTCAATTTCCAATGGAGTCTGGCAGAAAGAAGATGTAATTTTTTTAGAGTATACCTTTATGAAGTAAGAATTAGATACTCAACAAAGATAGAAAACTATGAAATTTACTTTGTTGCTCTCCATAGAACTCCAAAGCTCTTGAGAGAAAATTCTTTTATTTTCCCTGACTTAATAAAAAATCATTATTTACTGAAGTGTTTTTTTCCTTCAGCCTTTCATTACTGCAACTAAACAAGAGATATATTGCTTTTGTCGTATTCACTGAAGACAATGAATTTCTTAATTGTAATACCTACTGATACCCAATTCAGTTTTATTTTTTTACATTTATTGTGCTTTAGATGAAAGCTTACATAGCAAATTAACTTTCTAATCAATGATTCTTTACACAAATTGTTTCATGACCTTGGTTTCAATTCCTGCAATATGTTAGCACTCTCCGCGTTTCCTCTCCTGGTTCCCCATTTTCATTAGACCTGTTTCCCTGTTCCTCCGTGTCTTGGTTTTAGGCAAGTGTTGCCCTTTTGGTCTCACATACTTGGATGTTCTAAGAAGCACATTCTTCAGGGATGTTACTGTTTATTTTGTAGCCCCGTTTATTATTTCACTGAATGACGGCCTCCAGGGGAGACTATACTTTCATGTTACAAGATTGTCTTATGACAATAGTTTTGAAGATTCTTCTAATCTCTTTCAGACCAGGAAATCTGGTCTTTTTTTTTTTGTAATTTTGTTCTACAATTTTTACCCATTCTACCTGGTTCTTTCTATTGTGATCATGGTCAGAGTTGTCTGTACTGGTAGCCAGACACCAACTAGTTCTTCTGGTCTCAGGCTAGAGGAAGCTGTGGTTCATGTGCGTCATTAGTCCTTTGGTCTAATTGCTTCCTTTAGTCTTTGGCTGTCTTTGTTCTCCTTTGCTCCAGGAGCAAAGAGATCAATGGTTGCTTTTCTGACATAAGCAATGTGTGTGCTATGCATAAGGAGGAGGTAGGTTATCAGAAGGCCACAACATTATACACAATGTTTTATATGAGGTAGTGTATTTCCCCTGTAACCGTTTTATAATTTAGTGTGATAGTATTGTATTTTCCTATTTGCTTGATTATTCCTGACTCAGAGGCTGCTGGTACTGCTATTTTCATGGTAAGTAGTATCATTTCAAATCATTCATTCTTTTACCTGAAACTGTCATCCTCATCCGTCTCTGGTATTTGTTTGTTTAACCTGTGGCTTATTAAAAAAAAAAAAAAAACCCAGTGCCATTGAGTCGATTTGGACTCATAGTGACCCTATAGGACAGAGTAGAACTGCCCCATAGAGATTCCAAGGAGCGCCTGGTGGATTTGAACTGCTGACCCTTTGGTTCGCAGCCATAGGTGGCTTATTAGGGATATGTACATACATTTTAATTTCAATATGTTTATGTTTATATACATTAAAAAATACATTATGTGCTATATAATATTACAAAGAATTACCCAGATCCTTAATGTACAAAAAGAGTTAAAATAAAAATCAGGAATCCATGTACATCTTTTCAGTGCATTTGGTCCTTTTTTTTCCTTGAGTAACATATGGATTTTAACCTATTTTTCCTATAGACTAGAGAATATCTATCCAAAAGGAATGTTTTAATGAAACTTCATTATTTAATATCAATGACAATGACCTTACATTTTCCCAGTTTGCTCAAATTTACTCTCATACTCTTAGGATCTTCCATGAGCAAATATATGTGATTTGATAAAAACAACTTAGCATATGTTAGTTATAATGAAAATGCCCCTAGGGGGAAGACACGTTGTTAAGTGCCATGAAGTAAATTCCAACTCATAGTGACCCTATGCACAACAGAACGAAACACTGCCCAGCTCTGCACCACCCTCACAATCCTTGTTATGCTTGAGCTCATTCTTGCAGCCACAACGTCAATACATCTCACTGAAGGTCTTCCTCTGTTTCCCTGACCCTGTACTTTACCTAGCATAATGTCCATCTCTAACGACCGATCCCTCCTGACGTGTCCAAAGAATGTGAGAAATAGTTTTGTCATCCTTGCTTCTAAGGGGCATTCTGGCTGTATCTCATCCAAGACAGATTGGTTCATTTGGCGGGTAGTACATGATATATTCAATATTCTTCTCCAACACCACAATTCAAAGGCGTCAATTCTTCTTCAGTCTTCCTTATTCATCATTCAGCTTTCACATGCCTGAGATGACTAAAAATACCATGGCTTGTATTAGGTGCACCTTAGTCTTTTAGCTGACATCGTCGCTTTTTAACACTTTAAATATGCCTTTTCCAGCCAGTTTTCCCAGTGCAATGCATCTTTTGATTTCTTGACTGCTGCTTCCATGGGTGTTGAATGTGGACCCAAGTAAAATGAAATCCTTGACAACTTCAATCTTTTCTCCGCTTACCACGATATTGCTTATTGGCCCAGTTGTGAGGATTTTTGTTATCTTTATGTTGAGGTGTAATCCATACTGAAGGCTGTGGTCTTTGATCTTCATCAGTAAGTGCTTCAAGTCCTGTTCACTTTCAGCAAGCAAGGTTGTGTCACTGCATAACACAGGTTGTAGTCTCCCTTCAATCTTGATCCCCTATTCTTTTTCATATAGTCCAGCTTCTCTGATTATTTGTTCAGCATACATATTGACTAAGTGTGGTGAGAAGATACAACCCTGACACATACCCTTCCTGAGGGGAGGACATATTTTAAGTAAACTTATATTAAAATGGTTTCACTAAAGTAGAAGGTACATAATCCAAAAGACTGGCACACTAATGGTTCAATTTTCATCATGCAGTTGAGGATGCTGTAGGGTCAGTTACATGGATAGCACACTACTCAACCTAATCGTCATCATAACCCTGACATAAAAGCTAAGTCACACGAGAAGAACTAACAACTACATAAGTAAAGAAAACTCCTTTCAGGCAACTCACTGTCATCATTTTAAAAATAACAAAAACACTACGTACTTGAAATTTGGGAGCTATTTTCCAATACCATAAACATATTGAACATTTAATCTTCATTTATCTATCCAACAATCCTGAAAGGACATAGTCATTTAGGAGATGTGGAAAAAGAAATTAAATATTTTATCAGATAACCAACAAGTGGAGGGTGTAACAGAGACTATAACTACATGTGTCTATCACTGGGGATATCTCCATATATAAAGGCAAATAGTCCCCACCACAATCTATCAGATTTTCCTTGTGTTCAACACCTGTCAAGTGTATTGTTTCAGTCTGTACCACCTGTGGCACAATGGCTTTCAAAGGACTATGTTTCAAATTAAGGCATACTAAATTTTTCCATACATTTTGGGAATTTGCACTTTAAAATTTTTATAATGTAATTAAAAAATGTATCATAATTTTGTAACTGTCATTATGTAATTGTCATTATATAAATGACAAACAGAAAGTTTAATAACCATCCATATACCTAACACCTAAAACTTTTAAATTTATTTATTTTTTAATTCATTTATGTGTATATGTATGTGCATGTTTATATATATATTTACCTATATGTATATATAAATGTATATGTATATATTTAAGAATACCTATGTCTAGATCAGAGTTTCTCAGTTACAGCCTTATTGACATTTTGGGCTGGAAATTTTGTTATTGTGGGGAGATGCTCTGTATGTACTAGAATGTTTGGTAATAGCCCAATCTTCTACTAGTTAGCAACAGTACCCTTCTCCTAGGTGTGACATCCAAAATGTCCCAGACATTGACAAATGTTCCTTGGGGAGAAAATTTTCCTCAACTGGTAACTAGTTATCTCTCTCTTTCTCTTCTTCTTTCCTTTCTCCCTATCCCTCTTGCTCTATCTCTATGTGTTGTTATTGTTGTTGTTAGGTGCCATGGCATCAGTTGTGGGAGATGCATTTACTTTCAACTATCTATATTGGAAAGTTTGAATTTATCTTATTTATTTAGTATACTAGCTCCGTATACAAAAACTCTACCAGATGATTCTACAAAAAAAGTATTGACTATGCTGATGTCTCTATTCAGAACAGGTTTCCTGACAGACCAAGATGGACAAACACAATCTAACAGAGCAGAATTCATTCATTCTGTTGGGAATCACAGACCGCCCAGAGCTGCAGGCTCCACTATTCGGGCTGTTGCTCATCATCTATGTGATCTCAGTGGTGGGCAACTTGGGCATCATCATCCTCACCAAGATGGACTCCAAGCTACAAACACCCATGTACTTTTTTCTCAGACACCTGGCTATCACTGATCTTGGTTATTCAACAGCTGTGGGACCCAAAATGTTGGTAAATTTCATTGTGTATGAAAACAGAATTTCCTATTACTTTTGTGGTATTCAACTAGCTTTCTTTATTGTGTTCATAACTAACGAATTATTTATTCTGTCAGCAATGTCCTGTGACCGCTATGTGGCCATCTGTAACCCTCTCCTCTACACAGTCATCATGTCACAAAGGGTGTGTCAGGTACTGGTGGCAATCCCCTATCTCTACGGCACATTTGTGTCTCTTCTCATCACCATAAAGATTTTTAATTTATCCTTCTGTAGCTACAAGGTCATCAGTCACTTCTACTGTGACATTCTCCCAGTGTTATCTTTGCTCTGCTCAAACACACATGACATTGAACTGATCCTTCTTGTCTTAGCAACTTTTAATTTGATTTCATCCCTTCTAATAGTTCTTGTTTCTTACCTTCTGGCTCTTGTAGCCATTCTCAGGATGAGCTCAGCTGAGGGCAGGTACAAGGCCTTTTCCACCTGTGGATCCCACCTGACTGTGGTAGTAGTGTTCTATGGGACTTTAAGCTTTATATACATGCAGCCCAAGACCAGTCACTCCTCTGACACTGATACAGTGGCTTCTATATTTTATACCCTGGTTATCCCCATGTTGAATCCCTTGATTTATAGCTTGAGGAACAGAGATGTAAAATTTGCCCTACACAGGACATGGAAAAAAATAAGCAATATCTTTTCTAAAGTTTGATGTACCATATGGTTTCTATAAGCTTATATCACGGACTTCAAACCTTGCCTGTGTGCCTCCAATGAGAATAGCATGCACAAATTTATTCAACATACATTTATAAATTGCCTTCTATGTGCCGGTTACTCTTCTAAGTGCTGTAAATGCATTGATGAACAAAAGAATGAAAACCCTTGCCTTCCTTGAAAGAGAAAGATGGATAGTAAACATCATAATTAAGTCAATTTTATAGTACAGAAGAAAGTGTGGGGCCATGTGGCACAGAGGTTAGAGTGCTAGGCTGCTAGCTGAAAAGTTGGTGATTTGAAACCACCAACCTCTCAATGGGAGAAAGATGTGACAGTCTGCTTCCATAAAGATTTACAGCCTTGGGAACTCTATGGGGCAATTCCACTCCTTACTATAGAGTCATTACGAGTTGGAATGGGCTCAATGGCAGTGCATTTGGCTTTTTGGAGAATGTGTTGGCAACCATGAAGTCAGGCAAGGAGAGCGCATACGCTGAGTGGGAGGGGGAAAAAGTACTAGGTACGAAAGCAGTGTTACAGTGATTCCGGTGTTTTTTTTTTTTTTTTTTTTTCAATTAGTAGAATAAACTTTGCAATGTCTGCATGTGTTTTTGTCAGTGTAAGCCCTTGCCTTCTGTTTTAACATTCATATACTTCTGAGGGGTGTATTAGATTCAGGCCAGGTTACAAGGAGTCTCAGTGATTGTGACGATTTGAAGTACTCAGTTATCTGAATTTGCTCAAATGCCCCCTTTCCAGACTTGGAGCACCACCTTTTCTCCTTACTACCTTTACTTTCACATGTAAATTTGTTAACATACCTTGCAATTTAGCAATTCACAGGTTCAGCTCTGCATCTGACTTTGTTTTAATCTACAAATTTTACCTGTATCAAGAATATATACCAATTAAGATAAATTTCTTGAAGCCAACCGTAGAGACTCTTGGGTTTGGAATCCTTTCCCCACTGGTTATTCTCATTTTAGTAATTATCTTGTTGTTACATGTGTTGTTATCTTTTTGTATCTATATAAAAAGCTTTTTAAAAATGTCTGTTTAATTATTTTTGTTGTTGTTATTTCCTTGGGTAACAGGATATTCTATGATGAGCTAATTTGACTGACTTTCACTGGTTTGGTATTCCTAAACTTTGGTCAATAGTTATCCTGCACTGTATTTTTATAGATTTTTGTTCACCCTATTGTGAGAAGTAAAATCAGTTAATCCCATAGTTTGCCCCATGCTGTATTTCTAATTCAAGTAAGTTCTGTTATGTGACAAGGATGCAGTTATCTTGCCTTGTGGACACAGTAGCTCCATGTTACTCCTCAAATTTTTCCACACATTTTTCTTTCTTTTTTTAATTTCTGGGATTTTATTGAAGCTACTAGAGCCTAGGAGCCCTGGAGCTTGTGCTTAAGAGCTCAGCTGCTAACCAAAAGGTTGACAGTTCAAATACAACAGCTGCTCCTTGGAAACCCTATACAGCAGTTCTGCTTCGTACTATAAGGTCGCTATGTGTCGGAACCAACTCCATGGCACCTAACAACAACAATAACTACTGTTTAATTTTTTTTCTTTGTTCACAATCGTGAAATAAAATCCCCTGTGTAGCCAATAAAATTTGGATAAGTTGGTTAATTGGAATACGAGAAAAAGATACATGTTATATTGTCATGTGAGTATAAGTATTTTGAAAGGCTTGAAGCAGATAGAAGGTTAAGATGCGCATGAGCACTAGCAGGTAATAATATTTCACATTCATTGAATGTTATATCATAATCATTCTTTAAGTTTGAATTAATTTAATTACCATAACAACTCTGTGAGGTAGATTCTATTAATATTCACATTTTTTTTAATAAAATGGAGGTTCAGAGAGGGTAAATAAATCATCCAAGTTCAACACATTAAGGAAAATTAATTATCCAAGTTCACAAATGTATTAAGCATTGGAACCAAGTTTCAAACATGGTGTCTAGCGCCAGTTTCCATGCTCATAACAACTAAACTATCTCTTAATGTCAGGTTTCTGCTTTAGTGATGTCATCCCCAAGATAACAGAGAATAAAACTTCACTTTGGCAGGTATCAGATTAAAAGAAGAAAAATAGAAGTCGGGATTTTAAAATAGTGAGTACCTAGGACAATGTCTGGGAGGGAAAATAAATTCCATAAAGACAATGAATTAATCAATTGACTCAGCAAACAAATCTGTTCATTTTGGATGCATGACTTGCTCAAACCAAATAATGGAAAACCATGACAAAGTGGATGCAGGACATAGTCTGAGCAGGTTTATAATAAATTTGCAATGAGGGATATCAGGAATTATCAATAAGTAGTAAGGAACATGATCAAAATAAGTAAGGAAGCTCCTATCTTAAGAAATGATTTCTGGATTTTGGCCTTGAGAAGTTCAGCCTCCTTTTAAAAATATAGAAGTAGACTAAAAAGAAGAAGAATAAGAAAGCTAAAACATTATTGCTAATGACTTGTTGAAGTTTCCAGGGGCTTGTCAAAGTCAATGTTACTTCATTATAGATGGAGTCTGTGAGGAGAAGGTTTATTCCCCACCATCTTTTGCTTCCTGGGCTTTGTTGCTGCCTGAGCTCAATTTTGGGGGAATTTAATTTAATTATAAAAGATTGGGAAATGTATTGATTTTGATTTTGCTGAGCTCCTGGACCAGTGAAAGCCATCAGGCTCCACTAATGGACTTTGTTTTTTTGTTTTAATTATACAGAAATTAAACCCTCTTCCCTGAGCTAATGTTTGTGTGATCTATTTATTTGTTTAGTGTTTCATTACATGCATGGGAAAAGCATTCTTAGATGATACAATCAGAAGAGGCAAAAGCAGCACATTCAATTTCAAAAGTTGGAAATTATGGGATTCTATGTTGTACCATTTGTACAGATTAGGATGTAAATGAGCCAGCTGAAATATGCGATATATTGGACATTGCAATGGCTGATGTGAACATCAAAAGCTCTCCTCCACAGGAATCATACAAATCAAAAGGAACAACATACTACTCAAGATATTCATCAACCCCAAAATATATATTTGTCTAATACATGTATATAGTTTTTCACTGAAGGGGCTTCCGAAAAGAAGAGAGAAAGAGAAAGAGAGAGAGAATGGTAAGAAAATACCAACTGAGGAGATTGAGTATAGGAGTTATTATTATAGTTACAATAAGAAATAATCAGTGATTCATTAAAATATTTCATAGTCCTCAATAATCTTAATACTTATTGTTACTGATAGATGTTGTCCCGTCTGTTCTGACTTGGTGACTCCATGTACAACAAAAGAAACACTGCCCTACCCTGGGTTACCCTCATAATCTTTGCTATTCTTGAACGCATTGTTTCAGCCACTGTGTCAATTCGTCTTATTGAGGGCTTTCCTCTTTTTCGCTTACCTTGTCATTACCAATCATGATGTCCTTCTCCAGGAACTGGTCCTGTCCACCAAGTGTCAAATAGTATCTGCATATAATTTCTAAATTAGAGAAAGTTACTAACAAGCAGTCCACAAGGGCCAAAATATGGCCTTGAGTATATTCCACCTGAATCTGGAGACCATCTCAAGAATAGATTTGACTCATTGAGCACTAATGATTGTAGACCAGATGATTTATGGGAAGACATCAAGGACATCATACATGAAGAAGGCAAAAGGTCATTAAAAAGACAGGAAAGAAAGAAAAGACCAAAATGTCCAGAGAGACTTTGAAACTTGGTCTTGAACACAGTATATAAAAAAAAAAAAAAAAAAAAGAATGAAAGAAATGAAGTAATGGAGCTGAACAGAAGATTTCAAATGGCAGCTCTAGAAGACAAAGTAAAATATTCTAATGAGATGTGCAAAGCCCTAGAGTTAGAAAACCAAAGGGAAAAACTCACTCAGAATTTCAAAAACTGAAAGAACTGAAGAAAAATTTCAAACCTTGAACTGCGAATTTGAAGGATTCTGCGGGCAAAGTATTGAATGACACAGGAAGCATCAAATGAAGATGGAACACGCAAAATCACTGAATCAAAAAGCATTTGTGAATGTTCAACCATAGCAGGAGGTAGCATATAATCGAGGACCAATATTATTAACAGAAGTTGGAGCTGCACAGAAGACACTGGTGAAAAACAAAACTCCAGGAATTGAAGGAATACCAGTTGAGATGTTTCAAAAAAAGGATGCCGTGCTGGGGGTGTTCATTTCTCTATGCCAAGAAATTTGGAAGACAGCTACCTGGCCAACTGACTGGAAGAGATCCATATCTGTGCTCATTCCAAAGAAAGGTGAGCCAAGAAAATGCAGAAATTAAAGAACAATATCATTAATATCACAAGCAAGTAAATTTTTTCTGATGATCATTTAAAAGCAGTTACAGCAATACATTGACAGCGAACTTCCAAAAACTCAAGCTGGAACCAGAAGAGGACACGAAACAAAGGATGTCATTGCTGAGGTTATGTGGATCTTGTCCGAAAGCAGAGAGTGCCAGAAAGATGTTTACCTATGTTTTATTGACTCTGTGAGTCATAACAAATTATATATAACATTTTGAAGAATGAGAATTTCAAAATACTTAATTGTGTTTATGTGGAACCTGTATGTAGACCAAGTGGCAGTCATTTGAACAGAGCAAGGGGATACTGCATGGTTTAAATCAAGAAAGCTGTGTGTCAGAGTTGCATTCTTTCACCATACTTATTCAATCTGTATACTGAACAAATAATCTGAGAAGCTGGACTATATGACGAAGAATGTGGCATCAGGTTGGGTGGAAGACTCATTAACAACCTAGGATATACAGATGACACATTCTTGCTTAATGAAAGTGAAGAGAACTTGAAGACCTTACTGATGAATATCAAAGAATACAGCATTCAGTAGGTATTACCCATCAACATACAGAAAAAGAAAATTCTCACAACTGGATCAATAAGCAACATTATGATAAATGAAGACAAGACTGAAGTTGTCAAGGATTTCATTTTACTTGGATTCATAATCAAGGCCTGTGGAAGCAGCAGTCAAGAAATCTGAAGATGTATTTCTTTGGGCAAATTTGCTGCCAAAGTCCTCTTTAAAGTGTTAAAAAGCAAAGATGTCACTTTGAGGACTAAGTTGCCCCTGACCCTGACCTAAGCCACATTGCTGATCACCTCATAAACATGCAAAAGTTGGACAATGAATAAGGAACGACAAGGAAGAATTGATGCTTTTGAATTATGGTATTGAAAAAGAATATCGAATATACCATGCATTGTCAGAAGAATGACAAGTCTGTCTTGGAAAAAATATAGCCAGAGTGCTCCTTGGAAAACTTCATCTCACGAACTTTGGACATATTATCAGGAGGGATCAGGCCCTGGGGAAGTATATTACGCTTGGTCAAGTAGAGGGTCAAATGAAAAAGAGGAAGATCCTTGACAAGATTTCATTGACACAGTGGCTGCAATAATAGGCTCAAACATAACAATGATTGTGAGGATGGTGCAGGACCAGGCAATGTTTCATTCTGCTGTACAGAGGGTCACTTTGAATAGGAACGGACACGTTATAACCACGACCTAGCAGAGGGGGCTGAGGGAATTGACCAAATAGTACTATATACATTGCTGGATTCCCAGGAGATCTGAACACAAATGCTATGAGGTAGGAAAGTCTCAGAAGTTAAGGTACAGGAGGAGTAATATTCTAATTTCCAGCATACGTGAATGGTACATTCTAGAAGTGTGAGGTACATGCCGTTCACTTCAACATGTGATTTTTCTACTAGTTTCCACTGTGTAATTTTCTAGCAGAAGTTTGTCTTGTATTTATTGCTAGTCTAACCTATATACAATTGCAACATCGACAAATCTATATAGGCTTACTGTTGAGAAGAATAAAAACATTTTGCATGATATATTACTAAAATCCCAGCAGGTGTGCACAATATAGTTTAGTAAATAACAGCAAAGTATAAGATTAGATGTATCTATTTACATAATTATGGCTCAAAGTATTAGATTATTACTTGGAGCAATAGAAGTTAGTTAACCCTAGAGTAGGCAAAATAAAAATTCAACATTTATTCTGTCATAGAAAATATTGGCGTTTTTAAAACTCACTTCACAGAATTTTCTTTGACCATCCATCACAACCAATTGATTCTATGAAACTTATGAACTTATTTAAAAATAATTGATATAGAAATAAAATATAAGAATTTTTCAAGTCTTTTTTTTGCAAAGTCATTACATTTTCATGATTTTTTGAACAATAAAGGCATTTAATACCTACTCGAGAAAGCAAGTGTTCTGTGTATGTATATGTATATGTGTTATGTATAAAGTGCTTTATACATAAATAAATCTCTTATTTCAGATTTACAAAGTCAGACACTTGGGATTTTTTCCTTGTTACTTTTATTTTTGGGATATAAATCACGTACCATATAATTCACTCACGTGGAGTTTGCAAACTTCACAGCAATTTTAGGACATTGTCATCACCCTGAAAAAAAAATCTCATGACCATCACCGGTCACTCCATATTTCCCCTCAGCCCTCTCAGCCCAAGGCAACTACCTGCTTATTTTCTGTCTTTATAGATTTGCCTATTGAGGACATGTCATAAAAATGGAAACTCAAAATACTTGGTCTTTGGGACTAGTTTTTTCACTTTCTGTAAAAGTTTTCAAGTTTCAAGCATGTTGTGGTGCAACGTATTTTATTGACAAATATTACACTGTAATGAAATACCAAATTTTATTTATCCTTTCTCCATTGATGGAAATTTTGTTTATTTCTGCTTTTTGGCTACTATGAATAATACTGCTATGAACAGTTATTTATGAGTTTTGTGTGGATGTATGTTTGAATTTCCCTTGGGTTCATACCTACGCCGGAATGTAAAGAAAATAAAAGCTTCACAAATAGATGACAAATAACATCATAATAAATGGGGAAAAGAAAAAGTCAATGGTTTCGTTAATTTGGTTCAACAATCAACACCTATAGGACTAGAAATCATGAAATTCAAGATCCATTGGGTTGTGCAAATCCCCTGCAAAAGACCTATTTAAAAATTTTAAGAACAAAGATATTACTTTGGTAATTAAGGTGTTTGTGACCCAGGCCTTGGTCTTTTCAATCACCTCCTATGCATGAGAAAGCTGGACAATAAAAAAGGAAGAAACAGTGATTGATACATTTGAACTGTGTTACTGGCAAAAACTATTGGATCTCCCATAGATTGCCAGAAGAACAAACTAAATCAGTCTTAGAAGAAATGCATCCAGATTACTCCGTAGAAGTGAGAATGGCAAGGTTGGGCTCACTTACTTTAGACACAAAATCAGGAAAGATCAATCTCTAGAAAAGAACCTCATGCTTGGTAAGGTGTGGGTCAGCAAAAATAAGGGAAACCCTCAACGAGATGGATTGACACAATAGCTGAACAATGGACTCAAACATACCAATGACCATGAAGATAGCACAAGACCACACAACATTTTGATCTGTTATACATAAGTCACCATGAGTTGAATCAGAGTCAATGGCAGAGTCAATGGCAAAATGAGTTGAAGCAGAGTTACTTTTCCCTATAACACAAGTGTCTTATGTTAATCTAACCCTTCACCTCCTGAGAAGAGGACCTCACACTCCCAAGTCCTTTCTTTGACTTCCTCAGCTCCAGCTTTTCCCTATGACTTCTCATCCTGTTTTTCTGGACATGACCACCACAATTACCCTTTTCATTGGTTACAAACAAATACCACTAAGCGTTTTGATGCGAGATATACACCGTTATTATTATCATTAAAAAAATACAACTTATTCTTTAACTGGATCAAGATAATGTTAGACATTCCAAAAACTTCAGATTTGTTTGCTTTGCTAACACCATATAAAAGGTAAAATTAATTATGGAAGAGCCTACAAAAACTTTTTACGATTCTTATTTTTCTCCTTTTTTTATTGTCATAATAAGTATTTTCTACAATGTTTAGGGCAATTTATGCCCTATTCCTGAAAGCCTTCTCAATCATTCAGGCTACCCAAAAAATCAAGCTCAAAATTGATGTCAGATTATCAAGCTGTCAATTGCAATACCATTTTCTTCAAATGCTGTGTTGACACTTTTGAGTCCCTGGCTGAATGTCAGCCTGTTCTGCTTCTTGAGTGGCTGATTAAGTCCACTATCTACCCATCCCCCTTATTAAGTTCTTACCCCCCTGATGCACTATGTACCCATCCTAATCACCTTGGGGCCGTAGACCCAATAAATAGGCACAGCCCTTATGTTCCCTAATTCCACAGAATTATTCTAAATGCCAAATACCCAGGGAACATGAGAAACCTTGCTAACCCAACTCTGCTTGTCATACATAAGCCATCTCCTACAATTCCAGTTTGTTGCTACCTTGTCCCAGGGTAAAATTCCATATGTGGTCTGAGTCTAGCCTTGCTGTGCCTCTTTGTCTCTGGGGACTATAACTGTAATAAACAGTTACTTTTCATAGCCTCCCTGACTCCTCCCTGTGTCTCACATGACTTACTATCTCACAAATTCTTTAGAACAATAAATGTTTTCTAGTTACTCTTCTAGACTGCTGGTGGCACAGTGGTTAAGAGCAAGACTGCTAACAAAAAGGTTGGCAGTTCGAATCCTCCAGCTGCTCCTTGGATACACTATGGGGCAGCTCTACTATGCCTTATAGGGTTGCTATGAGTCAGAATGGACTTGAGGGCATTCCTCTTCTGGTTTCAGGAAATGCATGATACAAGGAAAGAGAACATTTTTGTTTGGAATTGCTGTTAAAATGTGTGGTGTGCTGAGCATTGCTTTAATCTCTCTGCCTTCATCTAGCTATACGGTGTAATAAAGGATTCATAACTTCACTTGTCAAGCTGAATGAAAACAAAACTTACCAATACATTGATCTCAAGGAAGATATTATGAGAAGGTGATCTAAAAGTGTAATTAATGTAAAAGTCATCTGGGACTTGTTCAGATTGGTCAGAGAAATATCAAGAAAAAAAAAATTGCTCCTGGGTCTAAACTAAATATATGAAATTATTGCAAAATTGATGCTGCAGAAATGAAGTAATTTCAAAATAATAAGAATTGATAGAAAGTAATTTTAAAATTTTTGGTCGTCTTACAACTACTAAAATTTACACAAGAACAATACTTCCAAATGTACAGAGTGGAAATGCCTCTTAGAGTTTCCAAGGAGCACCGGGTGAATTCGAACTGTTGACCTTTTGATTAGCAGCTATAGCACTTAACCACTAACTACTTAACCACTACATCACCAGGGTTTCCAAAATTTATATTTATATGAAAACCACACTTTTAAATGTACATAATTAACATTTATCAGCTTGGTAATCATTTAGTACGTTGTGTTTTTATTGAGCTTAATTTACACACTGTAAAATTCACATTTTCTAAGTATTATTCTAAGTCTTTGATCATAACAATTAAAACAGAAAAGTTCCAACACCACCAAAAATTTTCCATAACCCCATGTAGTTTTATCTTTTCTGTCACTCCCAGTAGAAATCCATGAAACTGAAAACAGAAAGCAATGGATAAAAATCAATGAAATCCTAAGCTGTTTCTTGAAGATCAATAAGAACGATAAAACTTCAGCTAGGCAGAAAAAGAAGACACACAGTTTTGAATTTGGGAAATACACGAGGACACATAACTACTAATCCTATAGATATTAAAAGTATAATATAGGATGTTAGAAAAAAATATTGGCTCATGAGTTATAGACCATAGACAAAATGGACCAAATCTTTAAAAGGCACAAACTACAGAACTAACTCATTTTTAATAGAGAACCTGACTTTTTTATCTATAAAAATGATTGAATTCACAATAATAAATGAATATAGAACAATAAAACAAAATAGCTTCCAAAATAGGAAACCTGTGCTGTAATGGTGTCATTGAAAAATTCTACTGACATGTACTAATAATAATAAAAAACAAGTACCAGTTCCAAACAACATCATCCAGAAAGTAGTAAAGTAAAAATCACTTTTCAATTCATTCTGTGACCTTGTCATACTCAAACACCAAAACGAGACCAACACCAAAGGCATTACTAGAAGACCAGAGACCAATGTCTGTCATGAACATAGACACAAAAATCCTCAGTAAAGTATTAGAAGAAATAATTTAACATATGTGATTAGGATAAAACATCATGACCAAAGAAGTTTTGTATTGGGAATATAAGGCAAGTTTAACATTTAAATAAATCAATAAATGTAATTACCTATAGCAATAGAATAAAAAAGGAAAAAAATACATGATCATCTTACTGGATGCACAAAAGAGGTGACAAAACTTCCTATTTATTCAGGAAATAAAAATAAACTCTCAGGAAACTGGGAATAGAAGGGAATTTCACAAAAAATGATAAAAGGCATGTATAAAACCTAGAGGTGACATCACACTTAATCATGAAAGGATGAAATGCATTACTGCCCCACAGGTGAGGACCAAGGCTAGGATGTCTGCTCTCACTACATCTCTATGAAGATCCCACTCTGGGCAAAAAGGTAAGGAAAATAAATAAAAAGGCACATATTTGAAACAAAGGAATAAAATCATCTCTGTTTGAAAGTGACGTGATTGTTTCTCTAAGAAAAGTGTCTGTGAAAGTTAGTAGAACTAATAATTTATTATACTAATGTCAGAATATCCAAAGTCAACATTTATAATCAAATTGTATTCTGTATACTAGCAATGAACAACTGGAAGTTTGAATAAAAGGATAATTAACAATACACTAAAAAACATGAACTATTTAGACATAACTCAAACAAAATATATACAATATTGCTATGATAGAAGCCGCACAACACTGATGAAAGAAGTCAGTGATAAATGGGAACTTATGCCCTGCTTATGAATTGGAATGCACAATATTGTTAAGATGTTAAACTGATCTAGAGATTGGACAAGCCCAAAGCCTAGTGCCGTCGAGATTGGACAAAGTGCTCAGCAATTCCCAGCAGAAGAAAAAAATAAGCTGATACAAAATTTATCTGAAGGCCAAAGAAACTAGAACACCTGCAACAATTTGAAAAAAAAAAAGAATAAAGTTGGAAGACATACACATTACCTTTCTTGTTTGTTATTATTGGGTAAAACATAGAATAAGGTATAATAAAAGCTAAATATTAAAAACATAACAAATAATTACCAAAGGTAAGATACTCACAGGAGTAGAAACATAATCCTGGACTTCAAATGAGATTGAGAATATTGATATTTTATTGACTGAGGGTTCAATGTCATACATTCATTCTTACCAAACTTCACAGCATGGTGCTTATGAGGGTAGCAGATAATGGTGTATTTTATTGTCCATATCAAAGTCTGGGTTCTTTATTCTTATGTGTATTCCATTACATATTACTAATACATACCAACCACTAATGTCAAAGATGAAGAAATTGAAAATTTTTGTCAACTTCTGCAGTTTGAAATTAATTAAACATGCAATCAGGTTGCATTAATAATTATTAGCAATTAGGATGTGAAAGTTAGAAATGAAGAGGAAGGAACAGTAGTTGGAAAATATGGCCTTGGTGATAGAAATGACTTTGAAGGTCATAGGACAAAATTTTCCAAGACTAACAACTTATTCATTGCAAATAACTTTTTTCAACAACATAAACAGTGACTATACATGTGGACACTACCAGATGGAAAATACAGAGATCAAATTGACTACATCTGTGGAAAGAGAATATGCAGAAATCTAGCATCATTAATCAGAACCAGGCTGGAGGCCGACTTTGGAACAGACCATCCATTGTCCATAGGCAAGTTCAAGCTGAAGTTGAAGAAAATCACAACATGTCCACAGGAGTCAAAGTATGACCTTGAATATATCTCACTTGAATTTAGAGGTTGCCCCCAAAATAGATTTGACTAACAGTAAAGACTGAAACCAGAGGAGGTGTGGAATGACATCAAGGATATCATACATGAGGAAAGAAAAAGGTTATTAAAAAGACAGGAAAGAAAGAAAAGACCAAAATGGATGTCAGGTGAGATTCCGAAACTTGCTCTTGAACATAAAGTAGCTAAAGCAAGCGAAAGAAATGGTGAAGTAAAAGATGAACAGATTTCAAAGGGCAGCTCAAGAAGACAAAGTATTAAAATGAAATGTGCAAAGACTTGGAGTTAGAAAACCAAATGGGAAGAGCATGTTCTCTTTTTTCGAGCTGAGAAAACGGAAGAAAAAAGTCAAGCCTCCAGTTGCAATTCTAAAGGGTTCTATGGGCAAAATATTGAACAATGCTGGAAAAATCCAAATAAAATGGAAAAAATACACAGTCACACTACTAAAAACAATCAATCATGACTCAAATGTTTCAGGAGGTAACATATTATCAAAAACAGACGGTATTAAAGGAAGAAGTCAAAGTTGCACTGAATGCGTTCGTGAAAAACAAGGCTTCAGGAACTGAATGAATACCAATTGAGATGTTTCAACAAAAGGATGCAAAGCTGGAAGCACTCGCTTGTTTATGCCAAGAATTTTGGAAGAAAGCTACTTGGCCACCTGGAAGAGATCCATATTAGTTTCCTTTCCCAAGCAAGGTGATCCAACAGAATGCAGAAATTATTGAACAGCATCATTAATACCAAAAGCAAGTAAAATTTTGTGGAAGATAATTCAAAAGCAGTTCCAGTTGTACATCAACAGCCAACTGCCACAAATTCAAACTGGATTCAGAAGCGGTCGTGGAAAAGGGTGATATCATTGCTGATGTCAGACGGATCTCGGCTGAAAGCAGAGAATACTAGAAAGATGTTTACCTGTATTTTATTGACTGTATAAAGGCATTCAATGTGTGGATCATAAGAAATTATGGATGACACTGAGAAGAATGAGAATCCCAGAACATTTAATTGTGCTCATGCGCAATCCGTACGTAGACTAGAGGCAGTTGTTCGAACAGAGCAAAGGGACGCTAAGTGGTTTAAAGTCAAGAAAGGTATGCATTAGGGTAAGTAAAGAGGACTTGAATCATTTACTGATGAAGATCAAAGACTATAGCATTCCATGTGGGTTGAAAGTGTTAAAAAAACAAAGATGTCACTTTAATGACTAAGTGGAGCCTCATCCAAGCCATGGCGTTTTCAATCTCCTCATAGCCATATAGAAGCTGAACAATGAATAAGGAAGATCAAAGAAAAACTGCTGCCTTTGAATTATGGTTTCGAGGAAGAATATTGAATAGAGCATGGACTGCCAAAAGAAGGAACAAATCTGTCTTGGAAGCAGTACAGCCAGAATGTCCATTAGAAGCAAGGACTTTGCCTCACATACTGTGGACAGATTATGAGGAGGGACAGTCTCTGAAAAGGATCAGTGATAAAAAGAAAGACCCTGGATGATGGATTGACACAGTGGCTGCGACAATGGTCTCAAGCATAACAAGAATTGTGAGGATGGAGCAGGACCAGGCAGTGTTTCGCTCTGCTGTACATAGGGTCTCTATGAGTGGAAACTGACTCAACTGCACCTAACAACAACAAATTGTGGTTATGTAGAACCTGTAAATAGGCCTAGAGGCAGTCTGTCCAATAGCACAATGGGATACTGTGTGATTTAAAATCAGGAAGGTGGGGATCAGGGTTGTATCCTTTCGCTGTACCTATGCTATACCTATTCAGTCCGTATGCTGAGTAAATCATCTGAGAATTTGGACTATACGAAGAGGAACTCAGCATCAGGATTGGAGGAAGACTCGTTAACCACCTGTGATATGCTGATGACATAACCTTGCTTGCTGAAAGTGAAGAGGACATGAAGCACAAGCTGATGAAGATCAAAGACCATAGCCTTCAGTGTGTATTACACCAAAACATAAAGGAAAAAAAATCTTCTCAAACAGACCAATAAGCAACACCACGATAATCAGATAAATATTGAAATTGTCAAAGATTCCATTTTACTTCGTTGTACAAACAACGTCAATGGAAGCAGCAGTCAAGCAATCAAAAGATGTGTTGCATTGGATAAATCTGCTGCAAAATACCTGTTTAAACTGTTAAAAAGCAAGCTTGTCAATTTGAGGACTAAGGTGTGCCTGACCCAAGTCATGGTACTTTCAATTGCCTCTTAGGTATGTGAAATCCCAACGATGAGTAAGGAAGACCAAAGAAGAATTGATGTGTTTGAATTATGGTGTTGGAGAAGAATATCGAATATATCATGGACTGCCAGAAAAACAAACAAATCTGTCTTGGAAAAAGTATAGCCAGAATGTTCCTTTGAAGTGAAGATGGTGATACTCATCTCATGTACTTTGGACATGTTATCAGGAGGAACAAGTTCCTGGAGAAGGACATCATGCTTGGAAAAGTAAAGGGTCATCGAAAAAGAGGAAGATCTTCAAGGGGATGGATTGACACAGTGGCTGCAATGATGAGTTCAATCACAGCAATAATTGTGAAGATGGCACATGAAGGGGCAATGTTTCATTCTGTTGTACATAGTATCGCTATGAGCTGGGACCATCTAGATGGCACCTAAAAACAACGACATTATCTCTATATTAACAACTATATGGTTTTAATATAAATGCATATGGTCCAAACATTGCTGAAATTATGGCATAGTAGTATATTATGAGTATCACATGCATCCTCCAATTTTGAGAAGTAGAAACTTCTACAATCTACTTTAACTTAATATCAAATGTGGGAATTATTTAGAAAAAAAATTCTCAATTCTGTCTACAAGTAGTATAATTCATTTAGACAATACCGTATGAAAACTAATATCAATCCCTCTGTTTCTTTCTAGAGGAGATAACTAGATGAAACAGAAAAACAGAATCTAATAGTGTTGACTGATTTCATTGTAATTAGAGTCACAAAGCAACCTGAGATTTTTTTCTCGTCATCTTCCTCATCATCTACATGATTACAGTGATGGGCAAACTGTGCAAGATCATCTTAACAAAGGTGGACTCCTGCCTAACACAGGAGTGTAGTTTTTTTCTCAGAGGCATGGCCTTGGTTGATCTTGGTGATTCTACTGCCAGAAATTCAAGCTGAATTCAGAAGAGGATACAGAACCAGGGATATTATTGCTGATGTCAGATAGATCTTGGCTGAAAGCAGAGAATACCAGAAAGATGTTTACCTGTGTTTAATTGACTATGCAAAGGCATTTCACATTGTGGATAATAATAAATTATGGATAATGTTATGGAGAAAGGGAATTCCAGAACACTTAATTGTGCTCATGAGGAACCTAAACATGGATCATGACACAATTGTTCAAGCAGAACAAGGGGATGCTGTGTAGATCAAAATCAGGAAAGGTGTACATCAGTGTTGTCAAGGGTTTCAGTGATTTCATAGTATTCAGGAATAGATATATGTCAGGTAAATAGATGGATAGACAGGCAGGCAGATAGACAGACAAGAGAGATAGATAAAGAAACATTACCACCACCCACCCACTGCAGTTGAGTCGATTCAGACTGATAGTGACCTATAGGACAGAGTAGAACTGCCCCATAGAGTTTCCAAGGTGCGCCTGGTGGATTCAAACTGCCTACTTTTTGGTTAGCAGCCATAGCACTTAATCACTATGCCACCAGGGTTTCCAGAAACAGTACCAGGTACACTGTATTTTAGAGTTATTTTCAGGTATTGTAGACACATTAAAACATTTAATTCATATTTATCCTTCCTAAATCCTTGCACCCCATGTGTCTGTCAGTTTGTTGTACTGTGGGGGCTTGTGTGTTGCTGTGATGCTGGAAGCTATGCCACCAGTATTCAGATAACAGCAGAGTCACCCATGGAGGACAGGTTTCAGCTGAGCTTCCAGACTAAGACAGGCTAGGAAGAAGGACACAGCAGTCTACTTCTGAAAAGCTTTAGCCAGTGAAAACCTTAGGAATAGCAGCAGAACATTGTCTGATATAGTGTTGGAAGATGAGCCCCCCAGGTTGGAAGGCACTCAAAAGATAACCGGGGAAGAGTTGCCTCCTCAAAGTAGAGTCAACCTTAATAACGTGGATGGAGTAAAGCTTTCAGGACCTTCATTTGCTGACGTGGCATGACTCAAAATGAGAAGAAACAGCTGCAAACATCCATTAATAATCAGAACCTGGAATGTATGAAGTATGAATCTAGGAAAATTAGAAATCATCAAAAAATGAAATGGAATGCATAAACATTAATATCCTAAGCATAAGTGAGCTGAAATGGACTGGTATTGGCCATTTTGAATCGGACAATCATATAGTCTACTATGCTGGGAATGACAACTACAAGAGGAATGGTGCTCCATTCATTGTCAAAAAGAATGATTCAAGATCTATCTTGAAGTATAACGCTGTCAGTGATAGGGTAATATCCATACGCCTACAAGGAAGACCAGTTAATACGACTATTAATCAAATTTACTCACCAACCACTAGAGCCAAAGATGAAAAAATAGAAGATTTTTATCAGCTGCTGCAGTCTGAAATTGATCAAACATGCAATCAAGATGCATTGATAATTACTGGCGATTAGAATGTAAAAGTTGGAAACAAAGAAGAAGGATCAGTAGTTGGAAAAAATGGCCTTGGTGATAGAAACAACGCCAGAGATCAAGTTATAGAATTTTGCAACACCAACGACTTCTTCATTGCAAATACCTTCTTCCACCAGCATAAATGGCAACTATACACATGGACCTCGCCAGATGGAACACACAGGAAAGAGACAATGGATAAGCTCAATATCATCAGTCAGGACAAGGCCAGGGGCCGACTGTGGGACAGGCCATCAATTGCTCATATGCAAGTTCAAGCTGAAACTGAAGAAAATCAGAGCAAGTCCATGAGAGCCAAAATATGACCTTGAGTATATCCCACCTGAATTTAGAGACTATTTCAAGAAAAGATTTGAGGCATTGAACACTAGTGACTGGAGACCAGATGAGTTGTGGAATGACATCAAGGACATCATCCATGAAGAAAGCAAGAGGTCACTGAAAAGACAGAAAAGAAAGAAAACACCAAGGCAGATGTCAGAGGAGACTCTGAAACTTGCTCTTGAGCATCAAGCAGCTGAAGGAAAAGGAAGAATCGAAGAAGTAAAAGAACTGAACAGAAGATTTCAAAGGGCCTCTTGAGAATACAAAGTAAAGTATTATAATGACATGTGCAAAGAGCTGGAGATGGAAAACCAAAAGGGAAGAACACGCTCAGCGTTTCTCAAGCTGTAAGAACTGAAGAAAAAATTTAGGCCTTGAGTTGCAATAGTGAAGAATTCCATGGGGAAAATATTAAACAATGCAGGAAGCATCAAAAGAAGATGGAAGGGATACACAGAGTCATTATACCAAAAAGAATTAGTCGATATTCAACCATTTCAAGAGGTGGCATATGATCAGGAACCAATGGTACTGAAGCAAGAAGTCCAATCTGCTCTGAAGGCATTGGCAAAAAACAAGTCTCCAGGAATTGATGGAATATCATTTGAGACTTTTCAACAAACAGATGCAGCGCTGAAGGTACTCACTCATCTATGCCAAGAAATATGGAAGACAGCTTCCTGGACAACTGACTGGACTGACTGGAAGAGATCCATATTTATGCCTATTCCCAAGAAAGGTGATCCAACCGAATGTGGAAATTATAGAACAATATCATAGTTATCACACGCAAGCAAAATTTTGCTGAAGATCATTCAAAACAGCTGCAGCAGTATATCGACAGGGAGCTAGCAGAAATTCAGGCCGGTTTCAGACGAGGACGTGGAACCAGGGATATCATTGCTGATGTCAGGTGAATCCTGGCTGAAAGCAGAGAATACCAGAAGGATGTTTACCTGTGTTTTATTGACTATGCAAAGGCATTTGACTGTGTGGTTCATAACAAACTATGGATAACACTGCAAAGAATGGGAATTCCAGAACACTTAATTGTGGTCATGAGGAACCTTTACATAGATCAAGAGGCAGTTTTTCGGACAGAACAAGGGGATACTGATTGGTTTAAAGTCAGGAAAGATGTGCGTCAGGGTTGTATTCTTTCACCATACCTATTTAATCTGTATGCTGAGCAAATAATACAAGAAGCTGGACTATATGAAGAAGAACAGGGCATCAGGATTGGAGGAAGACTCATTAACAACCTGTGTTATAGAGACGACACAACATTTCTTGCTGAACTAAAGAGGACTTGAAGCACTTCCTAATGAAGATCAAAGACCACAGCCTTCAGTATGGATTACACCTCAACATAAAGAAAACAAAAATCCTCACAACTGGACCAATGAGCAACATCATGATAAATGGTGAAAAGATTAAAGTTTCAAGGATTTCATTTTACTTGGATCCACAATCAACAGCCATGGAAGCAGAAGTCAAGAAATCAAAAGACGCATTGCATTGGGCAAATCTGTTGTAAAGGACCTCTTCAAAGTGTTGAAGAGCAAAGATGTCGCCCTGAAGACTAAGGTGCGCCTGACTCAAGCCATGGTATTTTCAATCACATTATATGCATGTGAAAGCTGAACAATGAATAAGGAAGGCTGAAGAAGAGTTGATGCCTTAGAATTGTGGTGTTGTCAAAGAATATTGACTATACCATGGACTGACAAAAGAATGAACAAATCTGATTTGGAAGAAGTGTGGCCAGAATGCTCCTTAGAGGCAAAGATGGCAAGACTGTGTCTTACATACTTTGGACATGTTGTCAGGAGGGATCAGTCCCTGGAGAAGGTCATCATGCTTGGCAGAGTACAGGGTCAGCGGAAAAGAGGAAGACCCTCAACCAGGTGGATTGACACAGAGGCTGCAACAATGAGCTCAAGCATAACAATGATTGTAAGGATGGCGCAGGACCGGGTAGCATTTCGTTTTGTTGTGCATAGGGTCGCTATGAATCAGAACCGACTCGACGGCACCTAACAACAACAAAATCCTTGCAAGAACGAGTTGGAACATGACTTTTCAGGTGTGGGTAAATAGATTCATATAATTAAATTTTTTTCTCAAAATACCACTTTGTATATATTACAAATAGAGTTATAGCAGAGGCTATATCTATATACATATATCTCTATGGATGTTTTCATGTATCAAGACAAATAATCCCCATTGTGATCAATTACATATCTATCCAATACCTGTTAAGTATGTTGACTGTTCCAGTCTGAACTATCTGTAAGCATGAGTTTTCACAAGATAATATTTTGAAGTAGAGGATTCAAAATATTCCAAATAAAATTTTATGTATATTCAAAAGACAAAATTTTAGGAAGAGTACAATAATCATCCATGTACCTAACACCTAAAGGTTTAGCATTTTATTCATTTTTGTTTCTTCTATCAATGTCCATGAATCTATCTAATGTGCATATGTGTCTGTGTAAAATTTATGGTAGGTGGGTATATATTCAAATATCCTAAATTGAAAAGTTTGGATTTATATTATTCACACTGATTTTGTATACCAAAAATCTAGCATATGATACTACATAAAAACTATAGAAAATACTGATGTCTCTATCCACAATAGGTTTCCTGATAGACCAGGATGGACAAACACAATCTAACAGTGCTGAATGAGTTCATTCTGACGGGAATCACAGTCCGCCCAGAGCTGCAGGCTCCATTGTTCAGGCTGTTCCTCATCATCTACATGACCTCAGTGGTGGGCAACTTGGGCATCATCATCCTCACCAAGATGGACTCCAGGCTACAAACTCTCATGTACTTTTTACTCAAACACCTGGCTATCACTCATCTTGGTTATTCAACAGCTGTGGGATCAAAATGTTGGTAAATTTTTTTGTGGATGAAACACAATCTATTATTTTTGTGCTGCATAGCTAGCTTTCTTTATCGTGTTCATAACTTGTGAACTTTTTATTCTGTCAGCAATGTCCTATGACTGTTATGTGCCACCTGTAACCCTCTGCTCTACACAGTCATCAGTTTTGTGAGCTGGTGGCAATCCCCTATCTTGACAGCACATTTGTTTCTCTTTTGGTCACCATAAAGATTTTTAACTTATCCTTCTGTGGCTACAGTGTCACCAGTCATTTCACTGTGATGGTCTCTGTCATCTTTGCTGTGCTCAAACACTCAAGAAATGGAAACCGATCATTCTCATATTAGCAGTTTTTGATTTTCTTTAATCCCTCCTAATAGTTCTTTTCTTTTCTTTTTTTTTTTTTATATTGCCTTCTACCATTCACTCTACTAAAAGCTATAAATAGACTAATAAAACAGTAAATGATGTCTCCCTTGAGCAGGAGAGCTGCATTAATGCATAATAATGAAGAAATTTTGTAGGCTATTATAAGGCATTAGGTGATGATAGATTTTTTAAAAAAGAGTATGCTGATTGGGATTGGGAACCAGTAGTAGATACAGAAAGAACTCCAAGTGTCTAGCAGAAAAAAAAAAAATTGTAGAAAGTCTGTGTGTGGTGAGTGTGCCTATGAGGGTGCGTGTGCTTATGTATGCTCTTATATGTGTGTTCACGTGTTTATGCAGATGTGTGTGGTCCATGTCTATTTGTCTATGTGTGCATATGCCTGTGTACTTGTGTGTGTGTATGTATGTGTGTGTATGCCTCTGTGTCTGTGTGCATGTGCACTTGTGTGTGTATGTGCGTATGTGCATATACATATGCACGTGTGTGTGTATGCGTGCCCTCACACCTTCTAATTTAGTGCTCGTTACCTGCCCTGGGGTGGCTAATTCTGATTAGAAGATTGGGTCAGGAGAAATGGTTTGAAGTACTCAGTCATCTGAATTTGCTCATTTGGCTTGGGGGTTCAAACTGCCAACATTTCAGTTAGCAGTGAGTGTTTAAACATTGTACCCCCAGGGCTCCTTCCATTAAATAATAGACAGGTGAAAAAATATATATGTATATACATATATATATATAAATACCATTATATAGGACAAATAAGCAAAAAAAAAAATCACAAATGGACACATTACAAATATTGACAATGACAAAATGAGGCAAAAAAGATTTCTGGCACAATAAATATATATTCATAGTGAGCATTATACATAAAATATCATGCTTTAAAAGGATATGTTTATATAGTAGAACATATGTCAAGCACAGCAAAATATGTGTGAAGGTGAGAAAGATATTTTGGAATGAAGATTAGAATGAAAAAACACAAAATATTGAAATATAATGATGGCAAATAAGCAAAAAACCTAAACAGAGGGTTGATGGCAATTGATTGTGAAATGAGCAGCAAGGGTAACATGCTTGTTCCTGAGGTAAAAAAGAAAAAAACAAGCAAACAAAAAAACCCTGACTATAGCAATAACAGCAACAATAACTACAGCAAACAAGGAAGTGACACCTCACATATGCACAATGTGTTACTTTTATTCCATTTAAGTCTTTTAAATAATGCAGTAAGAAAATGTTTAAGTACTTCATGTTGTCATCCATTTGAAGAGACCACTGCAAAAATGGGCAATATCAATGGTTTTATTTTATAGATTCAATATTTTAATCCAGATCCCTGGGTGGTAAAAATGGAACATTACAAAGAGTAAAATGAAAGAATGTATGAAATAAATAAATACAGACATGCTTACATACTATATTAAAAAAAAAAAAAAAACTTGCACACTGGTGAATACAAATTCTCCTGGACAATTAACAGACAAACCCCAGATATTTTGTTAACCTTCCAAATGCTTCAGGAAAATCAGCAATTTGCTTGGCATCTCCTCAGGGAGAAATCTCCAAGGGTGAAAAAAAGCCTTTAAATTGTTCTCACCAGGCTACGTTAAGAAGCACATGGGAGAGTCAAGACTTCATTACAGGTAAAAGGCTAGACTATTCCCATATTTTACCAATATCCAGAAGGTTTCAGTGACGCTTGCAGGGTTCCACCTTTATTCAATGGGAAAGTCATTGCTAAATATCAGAATTCTTGACTGAGTTCTGTGTGCATTCTACTTTTCAATAGTGTCTAAGACTGGGGTCCCTCTCCCTTTTTTCTTATTATTTCTTTTCCAAATATTTTCACTTTGTTTCAGAGGCTAAATGCTAATAATCATCTTTGAAACATTATTATTATATAGCTAGATAATATTTTTACTTTATAAAAACAAGTAGGTGAATAAAAAAATCAAACAAGAAACCAAACTAGTTGTTTTCCTGTTCCTCTCTGTCTTTTCATCTTTGGTTTTGCTCAAGTGTTGCCCTTTTGGTCTCATATAGGTGATTGTTCTAAGAAGTACATTCTTCGGGGGTGTTATTGTTTATTTTATAGCCCCATCTATTATACGACTGAATAGTGGCTTCTAGGAGAGACTATAGTTTTATGTTATAAGAATGTCTTATGGGAATAGTCTTGGAGGTAAGCCCAGTCTTTTTCAGACCAGTAAATCTGTTCTTTTTTTATTTTTTTTAATTTTGTTCCAGAACTCTTACCCATTCTACCTGGGTCTTTCTATTGTGACCCTGCTCAGAGTGGTCTGTAGTGGTAGCCAGGCACCAACTAGTTCTTCTGGTCTCAGGTTAGATGAGGCTGTGGTTCACGTAGACCATTAGTCCTTTGGACTATTTGCTTCCTTGAGTCTTCAGCTTTCTTTGTTCTCCTTTTCTCCTGGCAGAAAGAGACTAAAAGCTGCTCTTCTAACATAAGCAATGTGTGTGCATAGGGAGGAGGTAGGGTGTCAGAAGGCCACAACCTTATAAGTCATGTTTTATAGGAGATAGTGTATTTCCCTGTAACCCTTTCATAGTTTAACACTACTGCATTTTTCTATTTGCTTGATTATTTCTTACTCAGAGGCTGCTGGAACTGCTATTTTCATTGTAAATAGTATCATTTCAAACCATTGATTCTTTTACCTTAAAGTATTATCCTCATCTTTCTCTGGTATTTTGCTTGTTTAACCTGTAGTTTATTAGGGATATGTATATACATTTTAATTTCAATATGCTTATGTTTATATAAGTTATGTACTATGTAATAGTAGGGAGAATAATCTGAGTCCTTAATGTATAGAAGGAATTGAAATAAAATCCAGGAATCCATGTATATCTTCTCAGTGCATTTTGTCTCTATCCTGCTGAGTAATATAGTGATTTTAACCAATTTTTCCTTTTAACTAGAGAAGCTTTTTATCCAAAAGGATTTTTTTAAGTAAACTTCACTATTTAAAGTCAATGAAAGTGACCTTACCTTTTCCCAATTTTTGCTAAAATTTCCTCTCATTGTCTTAGGATTTTCCACAAGGAAATATATCTAATCTGTTACAAACATCTTAGTATATGTTAGTTAAAATGAAAATGCCGCTAAGTGACTACATGTTGTTGTTGTTGTTATGTGCCATCTAGTAGGTTCCTGCTCCTAGCAACCCTAAGTACAGCAAAACGAAACACTGCCCAGTCTTGTGCCATCCTCAAAATCATTACCATGCTTAAGCCCATTGTTGCAGCCACTATGGCAATTCACCTCATTGAGGGTCTTCCTTTTTTTCACTGACTCTCTATTTTACCGAGAATGATGTCCTTCTCCACGGACTGATCCCTCCTAATAGCATGCCCAAAATATGTGCGACATAGTCTCACCGCCTTGCTTCTAAGGAGCGTTCTGGCTGTATTTCTTCCAAGACAGGTTTGTTTGTTTTTCTGGAAGTCCACGGTGTATTCAATATTCTTCCCCAGCACCATCAATTTTTCTCCCATCTTCCTTGTTCAATGTCCAGCTTTCTCATGAATATGAGGCAATTGAAAACACCATGGCTTGGGTCGGGCGCACATTAATGTTCAAGGTGACGTCTTTGCTTTTTAACTTTTTAGGTAGGTCTTTTACAGCAAATTTGCCCAATGCAATGTGTCGTTTGATTTCTTGACTGCTGCTTCCATGGGTGTTGGTTGTGAATCCAAGTAAAATGAAATCCTTGACAACTTCAATATTTTCTCAATTTATTATGATGTGCCTATTGGTCCAGTTGTGAGGATTTTTGTTTTCTTTATGTTGAAGTGTAATCCATACTGAAGGCCATCATCTTTGGTCTTCATCAGTAAGTGCTTTAACTCCTCTTCACTTTTGGCAAAAAAAGTTGTGTCATCTGCATAATGCAGGATATTAACTAGCCTCCCTTCAATCCTGATGCCCTGTCCTTCTTCATATAGTCCAGCTACTCAGATTATTTGCTTAACATATGGATTGAATGAGTATGGAGAAAGGATACAACCCTAACACACATCTTTCCTGAGGGAAGGGCATATTTCAAGTAAATTTACATTGAAGTAAACTTATATTAAAAATTTTTAAGTAAAATAGAAGATATGTAGGCCAAAAGACTGACACACTGATGGTCCAATTTTAGTAATGGACTCAAGGTTGGGGTAGGAAATGGTTGGGGGTCAGTAACACAGATAACACACTACTCTACCTACTCATTATCATAACCCTGACAAAGAAGCTAAGTCACACAGATAGAAACTACATATGCATATGCAAAGAAAACTCATTTCAGGCAGCTTACTGTCATCATTTTAAAAATAACAAAAACATTATGTACTTGATATTTGAGAGCTATTTCCCAATACCATGAACACATTGAAACATTTCATCCTCATTTATCTATCCAACAACCCGGAAAGGGAGTAGGCAATTTTGAAGATGTGGATAAAGATATTAAATATCTTATTAGATAACCCAGAAGTGGAGGTATAACAGAGACTATATCTGCATGAGTCTACCACCTGGGATATTTCCCTGTATGAAGACAAATAATCCCCACCACAATCTTCTAGATTTTCCTTGTTCATACATGTGTTCCATACCTGTCAAGAGTGTTGTTTCAGTCTGTACCACCTGTGGCACAAGGGCTTTCATAGGACTATGTTTTGAAGTAAGCCATATTAAATATTTCCATAAATTTTGGGAATTTGCACTTCAAAAATTTTAATGTAATTAACACATGTATTATAATTTTGGGAATGTCATTATGTGACTGTCATTATATAAATGACAAACAGAAAATTTAGTAACCATCCAGGTACCTAACACCTAAAATTTAAACTTCATTTTTAATTCATGTATGTATATGTGTATGTGTATTTATATATATATGTTTATCTAAATGTATATGTATATCTATAACCATATGTATAAGTCTATCTATAAGCATCTATAAATCTATATATCTACACCCACATATACATCTATATCAATATCTGTATCTATAGCACGGTTTCTCAACTTTGGCCCTATTGACATTTTGGGCTGGAAATTTTGCATTTTGGGCAGTTGCCCTGTATACAGTAGAATGTTTAGTAATATCTTAGGCCTCTATTAGATATCAGTAGCACCCTTCCCCTAGTGTGACATCTAAAATGTCCCATACATTGACAAATGTTCTATGGGGAAGCAAATTCCCCCCAACTGATAGCTCTCGCTCTCCTCCATTCCTCTTGCCCTATCCATCTCCTTCTATCTCTAAGCGTTGTTGTTGTCTTTGGGTGCCATTGAGTCAATTGTGGGAGATGGATTTACTTTCAGCTACCTGTATTAGAAGCTTTGGATTTAACTTATTTATTTAGTATACCAGCTTTGTGTGTGGAAATATACCAGACGATACTACATAAAGACATTGACTATGGTGAATGTTTCTATCCAGAATAGGTTTCCTGAAAGACCAAGATGGACAAACACAATCCAACTGTGCTGAATGAATTCATTCTGATGGGAATCACGGACCGTCCTGAGCTTCAGGCTCCATTGTTTGGGCTGTTCCTCATCATCTACATGATCTCAGTAGTGGGTAACTTGGGCATCATCATCCTCACCAAGATGGACTCCAAGCTACAAACTCCCATGTATTTTTTTCTCAGACATCTGGCTATCACTGATCTTGGTTATTCAACAGCTGTGGGACCCAACATGTTGGTAAATTTTGTTGTGGATGAAAATACAATCTCCTATTATTTTTGTGCTACACAGCTGGCTTTCTTTTCTGTGTTCGTAGCTAGTGAACTTTTTATTCTGTCAGCAATGTCCTATGACCGCTACATGGCTATTTGTAACCCTCTGCTGTACACAGTCATCATGTCACAAAGGGTATGCTGGGTGTTGGTGGTAATCTCCTATCTCTACAGCATTTTTGTATCTCTTTTCATCACTATAAAGATTTTTAATTTATCCTTCTGCGGCTACAATATCATCAGGCATTTCTACTGTGACAGTCTCCCTTTGTTATCTTTGCTCTGCTCAAGCACACATGAAATCAAATTGATCATTCTTATCTTTGCAACTTTGGATTTAATTTCATCCCTCCTAATAGTTCTTGTTTCTTACCTGCTGGTTCTTCTAGCCATTCTCAAGATGAACTCAGCTGAGGGCAGGCACAAGACCTTTTCTACCTGTGGATCCCACCTGATGGTTGTGATAGTGTTCTATGGGACTTTAATCTTTATGTATGTGCAGCCCAAGACCAGTCACTCCTTTGGCACTGATAAAATGGCTTCCATATTTTACACGCTGATTATCCCTATGTTGAATCCCCTAATTTATAGCTTGAGGAATAAAGATGTAAAGTTCGCCCTACATAGGACACGGAAAAAAATAAGCAATATCTTTTCTAAAGTTTGATGAACCATATGGTTCCTATAAATTACATCATAGACTTCAAACCTTGTCTGTATGCCTCCAATGGGAATAGAAAACACAAATACATGCAACATCTATTTATAAATTGCCTTCTATGTACCAGTTACTCTTCTAAGAGCTGTAAATGCATTGATGAACAAAAGAGTAAAATCCTTTGCCTTCTTTGAAAAGGAGAGGGGGATCACAAACATAATAAGTCAATTTTATAGTACAGAAGAATGTGTTGGAGCCATGTTGCACAGGGTTTAAAGTGCTCAGCTGCTAACCAAAAGGTCGGAGTTTCAAACCCACCTGTGGGAGAAAGAGGTGGCAGTCTGCTTCCATAAAGATTTACAGCCTTGGAAACCCTGTGGGGAGTTCTACTCTGGCTTGTAGGGTTGGTACGAGTTGGAATCAATTCGTTGACAGTGGGTTGATTAGCTTTTTCGAAAATGTGTTGGGAACCATGAAATCAGGCAAAAAGAGTGGGTGGGTACGTTGAGTTGGAGTGGGAAAAAGCACTAGGCACAAAAGTGGTGTTACAATGATTCAGGTGTTATTTCAACTCTTAGAATAACTTTTGCAGTGTCATCACTTGTGTTTGTGTATCTGTATACCTCTTGCCTTCTGTTTTAGTCTTCACCGTCTTCTAAGAGGGGCTATTAGATTCAAACCAGGTTGCAAGCAGTGTAAGTGTATGTGATGATCTGAAGAACTCAGTTACCTGAATTTGCTTAAATGCCCCCATTCCAGAGCTTGAAGCTTCACTCTTTACTCATTAATGCATTTACTCTCACATGTAAATCTGTTAATTCAAGATATCTTGCAATTTAGCAATTCACCAATTCAACTCTGCATCTGACATTGTTTTAATCAAGCCATTTTACCTAGATCAGAATATACACCAATAAAGATAAATTTATTGAGGCTGACCATAGAGGCTCCCAGGTTTGGAATTCTTACCCACTGGTTTTTCTTATTTAATAATTATATTTTTTCTTCCTTTTTTTATCTTTTCTTATCTATATGTAAAAATTTTTAAAATGTTCAGTTTGTGTGTGTGTGTGTATTTCTTTAGGGAACAGAATAGTCTATGATGAGTTAAGTTTGCTGCTTCTCTTTCATTTGTTTGGCTTTCCAATACATTGGTCAATATTATGCACTAAATTTTCATTGGAAGCCCAGGTGATGTAGTGGTTAAGAGCTACGGCTGCTAACCAAAAGATGGGCAGTTTGAATTCACTAGGCTTTCCTTTTGAAACTCTATGGGGCAGTTCTGCTCTGTGCTATAGTGTTGCCATGAGTCGGAATCAGCTGGATGGCAATTTTTTTTTTTTTAATCTGCCCTGAGGTGGCTTATTCTGATTGGAAGAAAGCTCAGTATGGTAGGATGATTTGAAGTACCCAATCATCTGAATCTACTCAAATGTCCACTTTCTAAACCTTGAGAGCCCTCCCTTTCATCATCAGTGCCTTTACTTTCATATATGAGCCCTTAGAGTCTATTTATGTTGTTATTATTTTTATTATTATATTGTAATCTTAATAAAAAACAGTAACAAAATACAGTTATTACATTCAACAGGATTAGCTGTGTATCCAGTTTTGTCTAAATCAGCCCATTTTGTCTGTATCGGTGGATATATCAGTTACAGTTAAGATAAATTTGTTGAAGTCAGTCATAGAAGTTTCCAAGTTTTTTCTCTACCAAATTGATATTGATTCCTAACTGTATGTTTTTGTCTCGTAGATTGTTATCCTTATCTCTCTAGAAAAACAGTTACTCTTGTTTAGAAGTCATTTTCTAATTGTTTATGTATCGTTACATAAAAGGTCTATTTTATGATGGGTTAAGTCTTTTGTCTTGTGTTTTCTTTTCCCCCTAAAATTTCTTAAATTTGGGTAATATGATTGCACACTATATTTTGAGAAGGATCTATTTTTTTAATTCATCATTTCAATTATTCTACTTGGAAGAAGCAAAAGTAGATAACCCATGGTTTGGACTATGCTGTGTTTCTAGTGAGTGAGGTGTGATACGCAGTGTATTATATATTTGCCACAGTTTCTGAACATAGTTGCTCCATATTCCCTCCAAATTTTCCATGCATATTTTCTTATTTTAACTTTCAAAAAATTTGTAATGAGAAAAGATAAATTTTAGATACACTAAGGTTGTCTATAAAAACAAATCCAAACAGAGTTTTAGGTTAGGACCATGCAAGAAAAGACATGAGAAAAAAAAAAAAATCATTGATAAAGAGGATATCAAAATGGAAACTTAAATTTAAAATACTCCTCATTCATAATAAGGGCCAAATGGCTCTACTGGGAAATTCTATTAATCGTTTAGGGAAAAAGAATTAACCAGTTCTCCACAAACTCTTCCACAACACTGAAGAGGAGAGTATATTCCCGTTTTCAATATGAGGATAGCTTTACCCTGATATCAATCTCAGACGAAGCATTAAAAGGAAAGAAAACAACAGACCCGTATGTGTAAAATCTAAAGAAAAATTAAAGAAATTCGATCTGGCAATATGTGAAGACAATAAACCCATTGCCATTGCCATCAAGTCAATGCCGACTCATAGCGATCTTATAGGTCAGAGTAGAACTGCCCATAGAGTTTCTAGGAGTACCTGGTGGATTCGAACTGTCCAAATTTAGGTTAGCAGACATAGCTCTTAAACACTAAGCCACCCGGGTTTCCGTGAAGACAATAATACACCAAATTAGATGTGCTCCAGAAATAAATGATTAGTTTTACATTAAAAAATCAATTAGTGACATTCACTGTAATAACATATTAGAAATGACATATGTCATATTAATAGATTCAGAAAAATATTTTAGAAGTCCCAATAATTGCGATAAAACTTTGAGCAAACTAGTATTAAAATGAAACTTTCTCAAATTGATAAAAGGCACCCATGAATAACCTACAGCTACCATCATACCTGGTATGAGAGACTGAATACATTCTCAGTAAGACCTGGAACAAAGCAATTAAATCCACTCTTGCCAAATTTATTCAACATTTTACTGTACACTCACCAATACAATAAGGCAATAAAAACTAAATAAACAAAGGGAAAGCATCCAGATTGGAAAGGAAAAAGGAAAGCTTTTTTCTATTGATAGATGACATGATTTTTTATGCAAAAAATCTAAAAGAATCTTCAATACAATTGCAGAACTAAAAACCTAACTTAGCATTTATTTGTGGAATTACTTTCAACTTATTAGTTTATTTAAAAAAAAAAAAAAGCCCGTTTTGATTTTAAGTGAGCTTACATTGACTCTATATATACATATGAAGATTTCATAGAAATAACACCAAAAGCAAAACCCATGAAAAGTTTGGCCCCATCAAATACTAAAATGTCCGCTCTTCAAAAGACACTTGTATGAAAACAAAGTTATGTTCTGAGAGATAATATTTTCAAATAATACATCTTATAAATGACTTGTGTCCATAACATATACAGAGATCTCAAAACCCCAAAAGAAAGAAAGATAAAAGAAAGATCAGAAAAAAGGGAAAAGAAAAGAAGTAGTGCATAAATATGCTCATAAAAATGAACAATAACTTATCTAAAGAACATACTCAGCTGGCATCTAAGCACATAAAAAATGTTCAGCTCATTATTCATTAATGAATTTCAAGTTAAGACATTAATCACATAAGTCTGTACATCTATTAGAATATCAGGTATTTGGTAAGTATGAGGAGGAACTGGAACATTCTGGTACTGGAAAATTAAAATGATGTAAATACTTTAAAAAATAATTTGTTTTGAGGTGGAGCCAAGATGGTGGAATAGACAGATGCATCCATCGAACACTCTTTACAACAAAGACTCAAAAAAACAAGTGGAACGAGTATATTTGTGACAAGCTGGGAGCCCTGAGCATCAAAGGTAAGCTTAGACAATGAACTGAGGGGCAGGGGGAGGAAGAGGCAGTTCATAAGTAGAGAGGGCTTACTGGACCTGAATCATGGGGGGCCCTCAGGCACCATTCCTGGAGTGGCAGCAGTGGTGGCAGTGGCAGGCTGGTACTAGTGTTCGGCCCCAGTTTCCTCAGGGAGAAGCAGCCAGGCACACAGCCCACTCATACCTCCAAACCTGAGGAGAACAGCATTGTTGGCAAAAGCCAAGTACTTGTGTATACTTTATTGTGCCCCCCTCACCCTGAAGCCGGCTTCAGCGGCTGAATCCCTGGGCCAGAGATAGAACCTGGTGAGCACCTAGAGCCATCCTCCCAGCATTGAGGAAGGAAAACATTTGCAACTGGTGGGGGGGGGGGGAAGATAATTTGCTAGCTCCATTAATTTTTTTTTTCTTTTTATTAACCAGGGGAGCTCTGGACAGAAGTGGCTCCTACCCAGGCATAAACCATCTGTGGCCCTTGAGCACCTTTTCCTTCTGCATGGACCTGTGTGGGCCTATTTCAGGAGAAGAGGCCTTTGTTGGCAAACTCCAACCATTTCAGCTGAGCAGTGGAGAGTTGGGTATGTGATGTTTGACATTGCTTTGCCTATTAAACAAGGTCTTCACCTACCCAAAACAGGGGCCTAAGGACTGGTAGCCCACACAGGTTACCCAGAGACCCGTGACAGGGGTCCAAAGATAACTGGTAACTCCCAATACTTACAACCAAAAACATTGGGTGCCCATGGTCCCTCTGTAGAACACATCCACCAGCAAGCTCTAGGGAACAGAGATGTGTATTCCTCAGAGACACCTGGGAGTTGGTTCTCAGCCCCCTGCCTTGTTCAGAGTGTGACCCCCTGCTGCAATCACATACCAGTATATATGCCAATCACCCCTGCCCCTATAAGACTGTAGGACAGAGCCTGTACCGCACACTTGATATCAGCTACCTGGAAACCTGAGCTGAATTCATACAAGAAAACTGAATGGACTCCTAGACTGATATACCTGATAACAGCTCTAGCCAGCTGGGAACAGGGCACCAGAGCTCTAAAGGAGAAAAAAATCAAGATAGCTCCTCAAGCAACCCATAGGGGTATACCAAAACAAAACAAAGCAAGCAGCTACGACACAGTAAGCAAGCATAAACTAATATAATAACTTATAGATGGCTAGGAGGCAACAATCAATATCAAGTCACATAAAGGAACAGACCATGATCACCTCAACAGGCTCTCAAAACAAAGAATCCAGGGGTCTTCTAGACGAAAGTGCATTCCTGGAATTAATAGATGCAGAATATAAAAGTTTAATATACAGATCACTTCAAGACATCAGGAAGGAAATGAGGCAATACACAGAACAAGCCAAGGAACACACAGATAAAGCAATTGAAGAAATTAGAAAGATTATTCAGGAACATAATGAAAAGTTTAATAAGCTGGAAAAATCCATAGACAGCAATCAGAAGTTCAGAAGATTAACAATAAAATTACAAAATTAGATAACTCAATAGAAAGTCAGAGGAGCAGAATTGAGCAAGTAGAAGCTAGAATTTCTGAACTTGAAAATAAATCACTTGGCACTATATATTTGAAGAAAAATCAGATAAAAGAATTTTAAAAAATGAAGAAACCTTAAGACTCATGTGGGACTCTATCAAGAGAAATAACCTACAAGTGATTGGAGTACCAGAAGAGGGAGGGATAACAGAAAATACAGAGAAAATTGATGAAGATTTGTTGGCAGAAAATTCCCTGATATTGTGAAAGATGAGAAGATTTCTATCCAAGATGCTCATTGAACTCCACATGAAGTAGATCTTAAAAGAAAGTCACCAAGACATATTATAATTAAGCTTGCCAAAACTAAAGATAAAGAGAGAATTATAAGAGCAGCAAGGGATAAACAAAAAGTCACCTACAAAGAAGCACCAATAAGAATAAGGTCGGACTACTCAGCAGAAACCATGCAGGCAAGAAGGCAACGGAATGACATATTTAAAGAATTGAAGGAAAAAAAATGTCTGCCAAGATTCATATATCCATCAAAACTGTCTCTTAAATATGAAGGTGAAATTAAGACATTTCCAGATAAATACAAGTTGAGGGAATTCGTAAAAAACAAACCAAAACTACAAGAAATACTAAAGGGAGTTCTTTGGTTAGAAAATCAATAATATCAGGTATCATCCCAAGACTAGAACACTGGGCAGAGCAGCCAGAAGTCAACCCAGACAGGGAAATCCAAAAAAAACAAAGCAAGATTATAACAACAACAACAACAAAAAAGCCCAAAACAGGGTAATGGCGATGTTATTATATAAAAGAAGACAACATTAAAATAATAAAGAGGGACTAAGAAATGTAACCATACACTTTCCAAAGGAGAGGAAGATACAGCAATACAAAGAAATAAGAGTTAGTTTTAAATTTAGAAAAATAGGGGTAAATAATAAGGTAAGCACAAAGGAGACAAACTATCCAACTCATCAAAATAAAACACGAGGGAAAAATACACACTCAGCAGAAACAATATCAATGACAACAAATATGAGGAAAGGACAATATACAAAGAATATCTAATCAGCACATAAAATTAAGTGGGAAAAAGAAACTGTCAACACACAAAAAAAGACATCAAGATGATAGCACTAAATTCATACCTATGCATAATTACCCTGAATGTAAATGGACTAAATGCACCAAAAAAGAGACAGAGAGTGGCAGAATGGATTAAAAAACAAGATCCATCTATATGCTGTCTACAAGAGACACACCTTAGACTTAGAGACAAAAACAAACTAAAACTCAAGAATGGAAAAAAAATATATCAAGCAAACAACAATCAGAAAAGAGCAGGAGTAGCAATATTAATTTCTGACAAAATAGACTTTAAAGTTAAATCCATCAGAAAGGATAAGGAAGGACACTGTATAATGATTAAAAGGACAATACACCAAGAAGATATAACCATATTAAATATTTATGCACCCAATGACAGGGCTGCAAGACACATTAAAAAAACTCTATCAGCACTGAAAAGTGAGATAGACAGCTCAACAATAGGAGACTTCAACACACCACTTTCGGTGAAGGACAGGACACCCAGAAAGAAGCTCAATAAAGACACGGAAGATCTAAATGCCACAATCAACCAACTTGACCTTGTGGACATATACAGAACACTCCACCCAACAGCAACCAAGTATACTTTCTTTTCTAGTGCACATGGAACATTCTCTAGAATAGACCACATTTTAAGTCAAAAAGCAAGCCTTAGCAGAATCCAAAACACTGAAATATTACAAAGCAACTTCTCTGACCATAAGGCCATAAAAGTGGAAATGAATAACAGGAAAAACAGGGAAAAGAAATCAAACACTTGGAAACTGAAGTATACCCTGCTCAAAAAGGCTGGATTGTAGAAGACATCAAGGATGGAATAAAGAAATTCATAGAATTCAATGAGGATGAAAACACTTCCTGTCAGAATCCTTGGGACATAGCAAAAGTGGTGCTCAGCGGTCAATTTATATCAATAAATGCACACATCCAAAAAGAAGAAAGGGCCAAAATCAAAGAATTATCCCTACAACTTGAACAAATAGAAAGAGAGCAACAAAAGAAACCCACAGGCACCAGAAGAAAACAAATAATAAAAGTTAGAGCTGAAGTAAATGAAACAGGAAACAACAACAACAAAAAAAAACAGTTGAAAGAATTAACAAGACCAAAAGCTGGTTTTTTGAAAAAATCAACCAAATTGTTAAACCACTGGCAAAACTGACAAAAGGAAAACAGAATAAGAAGCAAGTAACCCAAATAAGAAAAGAGATGGGTGATATTACAACAGACCGAACTGAAATTAAAAGAATCATGTCAGATTACTATGAGACACTATACTCAAACAAATTTTAAAACCCAGAAGAAATGTATGAATTTCTAGAACACACTACCTACCTAAGCTAACACAAACAGAGGTACAACAACTAAATAAACCCATAACGAAAAAAGAGATAGAAAAGGTAATCAAAAAATTCCCAGCAAAAAAAAAGCCCTGGTCCGGACAGCTTCACTGCAGAGTTCCCTCTACCAAACATTCAGAGAAGAGTTAACACCACTACTACTAAAGGTATTTCAGAGCATAGGAAAGGATGGAATACTCCCAAACTCATTCTATGAAGCCACCATTGCCCTGATACCAAAACGAGGTAAAGGCACCACAAGAAAAGAAAATTATAAAACTATATCCTCATAAATGTAGATGCAAAAATCCACAACAAAATTCTAGCCAACACAATTCAAGAACATATCAAACAACAACAACAAAAAAATCACCATGACCAAGTGGGATTCATACCAGGTATACAGGGATGGTTCAACATTAGAAAAACAATTAATGTAATCTATCACATAAATAAAACAAAAGACAAGAACCACACGATTTTATCAATAAAACAAAAGACAAGAACCATAAGATTTTATCAATTGATGCAGAAAAGGCATTTGGCAATGTTCAACACTCATTCATGATAAAACCTCTCAACAAAATAGGAATGAAAGGAAAATTCCTCCACATAATAAAGGACATTTATACAAAGCCAACAGCCAACATCACCCTAAATGGAGAAAGCCTGAAAACATTCCCATTGAGATAGGGAACCAGACAAGGTTGCCCTTTATCACCACTATTATCCAACATTGGGCTGGAAGTCCTAGCCAGAGCAATTAGGCTAGATAAAGAAATAGAGGGCATTCAGATTGGGAAGGAAGAAGTAAAAGTAACTCTATTTGCAGACGACATGATCTTATACACAGAAAACCCTAAGGAATCATCCAGAAAACTACTGAAACTAATAGAAGAGTTCACAGAGTATCGGGATGCAAGATAAACATACAAAAATCAGCTGGATTCCTCTACACCAACAAAAAGAACACTGAGGAGGAAATCACCAAAACAATGCCATTTACAGTAGCCCCCAAGAAGATAAAATACTTAGGAATAAATCTTACCAGAGATGTAAAAGACTTATACAAAGAAAATTACAGCACGCTTCTGCCAGAAACCAAAAGAGACTTACATAAGTAGTAGAACATACCTTGCTCGTGGATAGGAAGACTTAACATTATAAAAAAGTCCATTCTACCAAAAGGAATCTATACATTTAATGCAATTCTGATCCAAATTCCAAGGGCCTTCTTTAATAAGATGGAGAAACAAATCACCTATTTCATATGGAAGGGAAAGAGACCCCGGATAAATAAGGCATTACTGAAAAAGAAGGAAAAGTGGGAGGCCTTACTTTACCTGATTTTAGAACCTATTATGCCACCACAGTAGTCAAAACAGCCTGGTACTGGTACAACAACAGATACATGGGCCAATGGAACAGAATTTAGGATCCAGACATAAATCCATCCACATATGAGCAGTTGATATTTGACAAAGGCCCCAAAACAGTTAGATGGGGAAAAGACAGTCTTTTTAACAAATGGTGCTGGCATAACTGGATATCCATCTGCAAAAAAATGAAACAAGACCCATACCTCACTCCATGCACAAAAACTAACTCCAAATGGATCAAAGACCTAAATATAAAATCTAAAACGATAAGGATCATGGTTGTAAAAATAGGGACAACGTTAGGAGCCCTAGTACATGACATAAACAGTATACAAAACATTACTAAGAATGCAGAAGAAAAACTAGATAACTGGGAGCCCCTAAAAATCAAACACCTATGCTCATCCAAAGACTTCACCAAAAGAGTACAAAGGTTACCTACAGACTGGGAAAAAGTTTTTAGCTACGACATTTCTGATCAGCGCCTGATCTCTAAAATCTACGTGATACCGCAAAAACTCAACTGTAGAAAGACAACCCAATTAAAAAATGGGCAAAAGCTATGAACAGGCACTTCACTAAAGAAGACATTCGGGTAGCTAACATATGCATGAGGAAATGCTCACCATCATTAGCCATGAGAGAAATGCAGATCAAAACTACAGTGAGATTTCATCTCACTCCAACAAGGCTGGCATTAATACAAAAACACAAAACAATAAATGTTGGAGAGGTTGTGGAGAGACTGGAACACTTATACACTGCTGGTGGGAATGTAAAATGGCACAACCACTTTGGAAATTGATTTGGTGCTTCTTTAAAAAACTAGAAATAGAACTACCATACGATCCAGCAATCCCTCTCCTTGGAATACATCCTAGAGAAATAAGAGCCTTTACATGAACAGATATATGCACACCCTTGTTTATTGCAGCCCTGTTTACAGTAGCAAAAAGTTGGAAGCAACCAAGGTGTCCATCAATGGATGAATGGGTAAATAAATTATGGCATATTTACGCAATGGAATATTACCCATCGATAAAGAACAGTGACGAATCTGTGAAACATTTCATAACATGGAGGAACCTGGAAGGCATCATGCTGAGTGAAATTATTCAGTTGCAAAAGGGCAAATATTGCATAAGACCACTATTATAAGAACTTGAGAGATAGTTTCAACTGAGAAGAAAACATTCTTTTGTGGTTACGAGAGGGGGGAGGGAGGGAGAGTCGGAGGGAGCATTCACTTATTAGATAGTAGATAAGAACTACTTTAGGTGAAGGGAAAGACAGCACACAATACAGGGGAGGTCAGCATAATTGGACTAAACCAAAGAAGTTCCCTGAATAATCAGAATCCTTCGAAGGTCAGCGTAACAGGGGCAGGGGTCTGGGGACCATGGTTTCAGGAGACATCTAAGTCAACTGGCATAATAAAATCTATTAAGAAAACATTCTACATCCTACTTTGAAGATTGGTGTCTGGGGTCTTAAATGCTAGCAAGCAGCCATCTAAGATGCATCAATTAGTCTCAACCCACCAGGATCAATGGAGAATGAAGAACACCAAGGACACAAGGTCGTTATAAGCACAAGAGACAGAAAGGGCCACATGAACCAGTGACTACATCATCCTGAGACCAGAAGTACTTGATGGTGACTGGCCACAACCGATGACTGCCCTGACAGGGAACACAACAGAGAACCCCTGAGGGAGCAGGAGAGCAGTGGGATGCACACACCAAATTCTCATAAGACCATACTTAATGGTCTGATTGAGACTGGAAGGACCCCGGTGGTCATGGCCCACAGACCTTCTGTTGCCCCAGGACAGGAACCATTCCTGAAGCCAACTCTTCAGACATGGATTGGACTGGACAATGGGTTGGAGAGGGTTGCTGGTGAGGAGTGAGCTTCCTGGATTAGGTGGACACTTGAGACTATGTTGGCATCTCCTGCCTGGAGGGGAGATGAGAGGGTGGAGAGGGTTAGAAGCTGGCGAAATGGACACGAAAAGAGAGAGTGGAGAGAGAGAGTGTGCTGTCTCATTAGGGTGAGAGTAATTGGGAGTGTGTAGCAAGGTGTATATGGGTTTTTGTGTGAGAGACTGGCTTGATTTTTAAACTTTCACTTAAAGCACAATGAAAATTATTTAAAAAAATAATAATTTGTTTTAAGCATCAGAGTCTTAAAGAAGCTGAACATAGTTTTACCATAAAATTTAACCCTTTTACTCATATTTACCCAAGAGAAATGATATTTTCCCTTATAAACCCATGTATACGAATGTAAGTTTATTTTTAACACTCAAAAACTAGAATCACCTGACCTGTTCATCTACTTGAAGATGAAAAAATAAATTGTGGTATAACCAAGAAAATGAATAACACTCAACCTTTAAAAATACTGAATTACTGGTACATGCAAATATATCAATAAAAAGTACAAATTGGTAAATTGGACTTTGTCAAAATTAAAACTAACCACACTTAGACATTTCTCCCAGAAAATGAAACCTATGTTCATACAATAACCTTTACACAAATTAGTAGATAAGTGGTAACTTTGGCGAAGTGTAAGACAGTACACTGACTGACAGACACTTACTCTTGAGCATCGAGCAGCTAAAGCAAAAGGAAGAATTGATGAAGTAAAAGAACTGAACAGAAGATTTCAAAGGACCTCTGGAGAAGACAAAGTAAAGAATTGTAATGACATGTGCAAAGAGCTGGAGATGGAAAATTGAAAGGGAAGAACATGATCGATGTTTCTCAAGCTAAAAGAACTGAAGAAAAAATTCAAGCCTCAAGTTGCAATAGCGAAGGATTCCACGGGGAGAATATTAAACAACACAGGAAGCATCAAAAGAAGAGGGAAGGAATACATGGAGTCATTATACCAAAAAGAATTGGTCGATATTCAACCATTTCAAGAGGTGGCATATGATCAGGAACCGATGGTACTGAAGGAAGAAGTCCAAGCTGCTCTGAAGGCATTGGCAAAAAACCAGGCTCCAGGAATTGATGGAATATCAACTGCCATGTTTCAACAAACAGATACAGCGCTGGAGGTGCTCACTCATCTATGCCAAGAAATATGGAAGACAGCTTCCTGGACAACTGACTGGAAGAGATCCATATTTCTGCCTATTCCCGAGAAAGGTGATCCAACCGAATGTGGCAATTATAGAACAATATCATTAATATCACACGCAAGCAACATTTTGCTGAAGATCACTCAAAAACAGCTGCAGCAGTATACAGACAGGGAGCTACCAGAAATTCAGGCCAGTTTCAGAAGAGGGTGTGGAACCAGGGATATCACTGCTGATGTCAGATGGAGCCTGGCTGAAAGCAAAGAATACCAGAAGGATGTTTACCTGTGTTTTATTGATTATGCAAAGGCATTTGACTGTGTGGGTCATAACAAACTATGGATAACACTGGGAAGAATGGGAATTCCAGAACACTTAATTGTGCTCATGAGGAACCTTTACATAGATCAAGAGGCAGTTTTTCGGACAGAACAAGGGGATACTGATTGGTTTAAAGTCAGGAAAGGTGTGCGTCAGGGTAGTATTCTGACAACATCCCTATTCAATCTGTATGCTGAACAAGTAATACGAGAAGCTGGGTTATATGAAGAAGAACGTGGCCTCAGGATTGGAGGAAGACTCATTAACAACCTGCGTTATGCAGATAACACAACCTTGCTCACTGAAAGTGAAAAGGACTTGAAGCACTTACTAATGAATATCAAAGACCACAGCCTTCAGTATGGATTACACCTCAACATAAAGAAAACAAAAATCCTCACAATTAGACCAATGAGCAACACCATGATAAACAGAGAAAGATTGAAGTTGTCAAGGATTTCATTTTACTTGGATCCATAATCAACAGCCATGGAAGCAGCAGTCAAGAAATCAAAAGATGCATTGCATTGGGCAAACCTGCTGCAAAGGACCTCTTCAATGTGTTAAAGAGCAAAGATGTTACCCTGAAGACTAAGGTGTGTCTGACCCAAGCCATGGTATTTTCAATCACATCATATGCATGTGAAAGCTGGACAATGAATAAGGAAGACCGAAGAAGAATTGATGCCTTTGAATTTTGGTGTTGGCAAAGAATATTGAATAGGCTATGGACTGCCAAAATAATGAACAAATCTGTTTTGGAAGAAGTACAACCAGAATGCTCCTTAGAAGCAAGGATGATGAGACTGCGTCTTACATACTTTGAACATGTTGTCAGGAGGGATCAGTCCCTGGTGAAGGACATCATGCTTGGCAGAGTACAGGGTCAGCGGAAAAGAGGAAGACCCTCAATGAGGTGGATTGGCACAGTGGCTGCAACAATGAGCTCAAGCATAACAATGATTGTGAGGATGGCACAGGGCCGGGCAGTGTTTCGTTCTGTTGTGCATAGGGTCACTATCAGTCGGAACCGACTCGAGGGCACCTAAGAACAACAACAACAAGACAATACACAATACTGGGGAAGTTCTCACCACTTGACTAAGGTAAAGTCATAGAAGCTTCACAGACACATCCAAACACCCTGGGAGACTGAAATACCGGGCTAAGAGCTAGGCACCATGACCTCATGGGACATCTAACTCAATTGGAACAACATAGTCTGTAAAGAAATTTTCTACATTCAGCTGTGGTGAGTAGGGACGAGGGTCTTAAAAGCCTGTGAGAGACCATCCAATATACATCTACTGAATCCATCCTGGCTGGAGAAAAGAATGAAGAAGAGCAAAGACACAAGAGAAAGATTAGTCCAAAGGTCTAATGGACCACAAATACCACCGCATAAACCTAAACAGAGTCATGTGAAGTGAAAACATTCCGTCTCAAAAGGTTGTTTTTCTGCCACTGAGTTGACTCCAACTTAGGGCGACTTCATGAACGACAGAACAAAACCTTTCCTGGCCATGTGTTATCCTCAAAACCATTCGCATATCAAAGTCCATTGTTGCAACCAATGTGTTAGTCCATGTCTTGGAGGGCCCCCTCATTCTCACTGGCACTCTACTTCACCAAATATGATTTTCTCTGACAACCAATCTTTTCTGATGACGAGTCCAAGAAAAAAGTCAGACAATGTTCTGTTGGAAACAGCAAAATACCTACCTTTAAATAATTTTTTTTTTTTTAGGTGCTGTCAAGTTGATTCTGACTTATAACAACCTAGTGGCGTAGTGGTTAAGTGCTACAGCTGCTAACCAAAAGGTTGGCAGTTCCAATCCAACAGGCGCTCCTTGGAAACCCTATGGGGCAGCTCTACTCTGTCCTATAAGGTCACTATGAGTCAGAATTGACTCAATAGCAGTGGGTTATAGGGCAGAGTAGAAATGCCCCATAGAGTTGCTTAGGCTGTAATCTCTATGTGTGCAGATAGCAATGCCTTTTCTTCCCAGAATGGCTTGGAGGTTCACACTGCCAACTGTTTAGTTAGTGATGAGTGTTTGTACCACCAGTGCTCCTTCCGTTAAAAAATAGAAAAATTGAAAGAAAAAAAGTACGTACATATATGTTGTTGTCAGGTGCCACTGAGTCAGTTCTGACTCATAAGGACCCCGTGTACAACAGAAGAAAACACTGCCTGGTCCTGTGTCATTCTCACAATCATTGTTATGCATGAGCCCATTTTTGCAGCCACTGTGTCAATTCATCTTGTTGAGGATCTTCCTCTTTTTTTCCTGGCCCTCTATTTTACCAAGCATGATGTTCCTCTCCAGGGACTGATCCCTCCTGATAACATGCCCAAAGTATGTGAGACGTAGTCTTGCCATCCAGGCTTCTAAGGAATATTCTAGTTGTACTTCTTCCAGGACAGATTTGTTCTTTTTTATGACAGCCTGTGGCATAGTCAATATTCTTCCCAACACCACAATTCAAAGACGTCAATTCTTCTCCAGTCTTCTTTGCTCATTGTCCAGCTTTGGCATGCATATGAGGATGTTTTCAACCATCGGCAATTTCCTGTTCATGTATTGCTGCAGCCACTTTTGAACGATATTTACCAAAATTTTATTTGCATATGATATTAATGATATTGTTCAATAATTTGCACATTCAGTTGGATGAGCTTTCTTGGGAATAGGCATAAATATGAATGCCTTCCAATTGGTTGGCCAGGTAGCTCTCTTCTTAATTTGTTGGCATAGTCCACTGGGCACTTCCAGCTCTGCATGCATTTGTTGAAACATCTCAACTGGTATTCTGTCAATTCCTGGAGTATTGTTTTTTGCCAATGCCTTCTGGACAGCTTGGACTTCTTCCTTCAGTACCACTGGTTTCCAATCATATGCTACCTCCTGAAATGGTTGAATGTTGAGGAATTATTTTTGATGTAGTGACTCTGTGTATTCCTTACATTATATACATTCCATTATAGAGGACAAATAAGAAAAAAAATTAAGAAATGGTTGCATTACATTGCAATGACAAATCCATCAAAAATATTTATAGCACAAAAAATATATATTCATATTAAAATATTACATGCAAAATATCACACTTTACAAGGATATATTAATATGGTATAGCATATGTCAAGCACAGCAGGATATGTATAAAGGAGAGAAAGACACTTTTAGAATGAGGATTGAACAGAATGGGAAAACATAAAATTTTGAAATATAATAAAGGAAAATAAAACAAACAAGCAAAAACCTAAACAGACAGGTTATGGCAATTGCTTATGAAGTCAGAAGCAAGTGTAACATTTATGTTCCTGAGCTCAAAAAGAAAAAAAACCCTGACAATAGAAATAACAGCAACAATAACAACAGCAAAGAAGTGATATCTCACATATGCAAAATGCATTACTTTTATTCTATTTAAATCTTGTAAATAATGCAATAAGAAAATGTTTAAGCACTTCTTCATTTTGTCATCCATTTGAACAGATAATTCTGTTTTATAGATACTATGTCCCCCATGTGTCTGTCAGTTCGTTGTACTGTGGGGGCTTGCTTGTTGCTGTGTTGCGGAAGCTATGTCACTGGTATTCAGATACAAGCAAGGTCACCCATGGAGGACAGGTTTCAGCGGAGCTTCCAGAATAAGACAGGCTAGGAAGAAGGACCCAGCGGTTTACTTCTGAAAAGCATTAGCCAGAGAAAACATTATGAATAGCAGTGGAACATTGTCTGATATAGTGCTGGGAGATGAGCCCTCCAGGTTGGAAGGCACTCAAAAGATGACTGGGGAGGAGCTGCCTCCTCAAAGTAGAGTCGACCTTAATGACGTGGATGGAGTAAAGCTTTCGGGACCTTCATCTGCTGATGTGACATGACTCAAAATGAGAAAAAACAGCTGCAAACATCCATTAATAATCGGAACCTGGAATGTATGAAGTATTAATGTAGGAAAATTGGAAATCATCAAAAATGAAATGGATGCATAAACATCAATATCCTAGGCATTAGTGAGCTGAAATGGACTGGTATTGGCCATTTTAAATTGGACAATCATAAAGTCTACAATGCTGGGAATGACAACTGGAAGAGGAATGGTGTTACATTAATCATCAAAAAGAACATTTCAAGATATATCCTGAAGTATAACATATAACGCTGTCAATGATAGGATAATATCCATACACCTGCAAGGAAGTCCAGTTAATAAGACCGTTATTCAAATTTATGCACCAACCACTAGAGCCAAAGATGAAGAAATAGAAGGTTTTTATCAGCTGCTGCAGTCTGAAAGGTATTGAACGTGCAATCAAGACGCATTGGTAATTACTGGCTATTGGAATGGGAAAGTTGGAAACAAAGAAGAAGGATCAATAGTTGGAAAACATGGCCTTGGTGATAGAAACAATGCTGGAGATAAAATGATAGGATTTTGCAAGACCAACGACTTCTTCATTGCAAATACCTTCTTTCACAAACATAAACGGCAACTATACACATGGACCTCACCAGATAGAATGCACAGAAATCAAATTGACTACATCTGTGGAAAGAGATGATGGAAAAGCTCGATATCATCAGTCAGATCAAGGCCACAGGCCGACTGTGGAACAGACCATCAATTGCTCACATGCAAGTTCAAGCTGTAACTGAAAAAAACCGAGAGCCAAAATAATGATCTTGAGTATATACCACCTGAATTTAGAGACCATCTCAAGACTAAATTTGACCATTGACCAGATGAGTTGTGGAATCACATCAAGGACATCATGCACAAAGAAAGCAAGAGGTCACTGAAAAGACAGGAAAGAAAGGAAAGACAAGGATGGATGTCAGAAGAGACTCTGAAACTTGCTCTCGAACATCAAGCAACTAAAGCAAAAGGAAGAATTGATGAAGTAAAAGAATTGAACAGAATATTTCAAAGGGCCTCTGGAGAAGACAAAGTAGAGTATTATAATGACATGTGCAAAGAGCTGGAGATGGAAAATCGAAAGGGAGGAACATGCTCGGCATTTCTCAAGCTGAAAGAACTGAAGAAAAAATTCAAGCCCTGACTTGCAATAGTGAAGAATTCTATGCGGGAAAATATTAAACGACACAGGAAGCATCAAAAGAAGATGGAAAGAATACACAGAGTCATTATACCAAAAAGAATTAGTCAATGTTCAGCCATTTCAAGAGATGGCATATGATCAGGAACCAATGGTACTGAAGGAAGAAGTCCAAGCTGCTCTGAAGGCATTGGCAAAAAACCAGGCTCCAGGAATTGATGGAATATCAACTGCCATGTTTCAACAAACAGATACAGACCTGGAGGTGCTCACTCATCTATGCCAAGAAATATGGAAGACAGCTTCCTGGACAACTGACTGGAAGAGATCCATATTTCTGCCTATTCCCGAGAAAGGTGATCCAACCGAATGTGGAAATTATAGAACAATATCATTAATATCACATGCAAGCAACATTTTGCTGAAGATCATTCAAAAACAGCTGCAACAGTATATGGACAGGGAACTGCCAGAAATTCAGAGCAGTTTCAGAAGAGGACGTGGAACCAGGAATAACATTGCTGTTGTCAGGTGGATCCTGGCTGAAAGCAGAGAATACCAGAAAGATGTTTACCTGTGTTTTATTGATTTTGCAAAGTCATTTGACTGTGTGGATCATAACAAACTATGGATAACACTGGGAAGAATGGGAACTCCAGAACACTTAATTGTGCTCATGAGGAACCTTTACATAGATCAAGAAGCAGTAGTTCGGACAGAACAAGGGGATACTGATTGTTTTAAAGTCAGGAAAAGTGTGCATCAGGGTTGTATTCTTTCACCACACCTATTCAATCTGTATGCTGAGAACGTAATACGAGAAGCTGGACTATATGAAGAAGAACGGGGCTTCAAGATTGGAGGAAGACTCATTAACAGCCTACGTTATGCAGATGACACAACCTTGCTTGCTGAAAGTGAAGAGGACTTGAAGCACTTACTAATGAAGATCAAAGACTACAACCTTCAGTATGGATCGCATCTCAACATAAAGAAAATAAAAATCTTCACAACTGGACCAATGAGCAACATCATGATTAATGGAGAAAAGACTGACGTTGTCAAGGATTTCATTTTACTTGGATCCACAATCAACGGCCATGGAAGTAGCATTCAAGAAGTCAAAAGATGCATTGCATTGGGTAAATCTGCTGCAAAGGACCTCTTTAAAGTGTTGAAGAGTAAAGATGTCACCTTGAAGACTAAGGTGTGCCTGACCCAAGCCATGGTATTTTCAATCACATCATATGCATGTGAAAGCTGGACAGTGAATAAGGAAGAGTGAAGAAGAGTTGAAGCCTTTGAATTGTGGTGTTGGCAAAGAACGAACAAATCTGTCTTAGAAGAAGTACAACCAGAATGCTCCTTAGAAGCAAGGATGGCGAGACTGGGTCTTACATACTTTGAACATGTTGTCAGGAGGGATCAGTCCCTGGTGAAGGACATCATGCTTGGCAGAGTACAGGTTCAGTGGAAAAAAAGAAGATCCTCAATGAGGTGGATTGACACAGTGGCTGCAACAATGAGCTCAAGCATAACAACGATTGTAAGGATGGCACAGGACCGGGCAGTGTTTCGTTCTGTTGTGCATAGAGTTACTATGAGTCGGAACCGACTCAATAGCACCTAACAACAACAACATAACACAGTGACATCGAGCCAATTCCAGCTCATAGCGACCCTATAGAACAGAGTAGAACTGCCCTGAAGAGTTTCCAAGGAGCTCCTGGAGGATTTGAACTGCCAACACTTTGGTTAGCAGCTGTTGCACTTAACCACTAAGCCACAAGGGTTTCCATATATATATATACATATAAATCAAGTCTATTTCAACTCATAGCGACCCTATAGGACAGAATAGAACTGCCCCATAGAGTTCCCAAGGAGTGCCTGGTGGATTGGTGGATTCGAACTGCTAACCTTTTGGTTAGCAACTATAGCACTTAACCAGTACGCCACCAGAGTTTCATATATATATTTATTTCGTAAACATGTATATTTAATCTGTGATATATTAGGAATATGTGTACACATTTTAATTTATATATACTTATGTCTCTGCATTATGTACTTCATAGTAGTATATAGAAGTACCTCTGGTGCTTAATGTACAGAATTATTTAAAATAAAATCTAGCAATCCATGTATGTCTCATCAGTGTATTTTGTCTCTTCTCTTTAGTAATATGCTGATTTTAACTGATTTTTCCTTAAAACTAGAGGATCTCTAACCACATGTAGTTATTTAATGAAACTTCATTATGTAAAGCCAATGACAGTGACCTCACTTTCTCTTAAATTGCTTAAGTTTCCTCACTATCTTAGGTTCTTTTAGGAGAAAATATATCTGATTTTTTGCAGACAACTTAATGAAAATGCCCCTGGGGTGGACATATTTTAAGTAAACTTAAATACATATTAAAATGTTTTAAGTAAAGTAGAAGGTACTTAATCCAAAAGACTGGCACATGGAGTCAAGGATGGGGCAGAAAAGGGCCGAGGTCATTTACAAAGATAACAGGCTACTCAACCTACTCATCATCGTAGCCCTGTCAGAGAAATTAAGTCACATTAGAAGAATTTACATATGCATATGTGAAGAAAAGTCTGTCAGGTAACTTACAGTCATCATAACTGGAAAGTTTGGGTTTATATTATTCATACTGGCTTAGTATGCTAAAAATCTACCAGATGATCAAAAATCTACCAGATGATAGGCACTACTAAAAAGCTATTAATGATGTTGATGCCTTTATCCAGAAAGGGTTTCCGGGTAGACCTGGATGAACAAACACAATCTAACAGTGCTGAATGAATTCATTCTGTTGGGAATCACAGACCGCCCAGAGCTGCAGGCTCCATTGTTCGGGCTGTTCCTCATCATCTACCTGATTTCAGTGGTGTGCAACTTGGGCATCATCATCCTCACCAAGATTGACCCCAAGCTACAAACTCCCATGTACTTTTTTCTGAGACACCTGGCTGTCACTGATCTTGGTTATTCAGCAGCTGTGGGACCCAAAATGTTGGTAAATTTTGTTGTGGATGAAACCATAATCTATTATTATGTGCTACACAGCTAGCTTTCTTTATGTTGTTAATAATTAGTGTACTTTTTATTCTGTCAGCAATGTCGTACTACCACTATGTGGCCATTAGTAGCCCTCTGCTCTACACAGTCATCACGTCACAATGGACATGTTGTATGCTGGTGGTAATCCTCTATATCTACAACACATTTGTTTCTCTTCTGGTCCCCACAAAGATTTTTAACTTATCCTTCTGTGTCTACAATGTTATCAGGCATTTCTACTGTCACTATCTCCCTTTGTTATCTTTGTCCTGCTCAAACACACATGTAATCGAATTGATCTTTCTCATCTGAGCAGCTCTTGATTTTATTTCTTCATTCCTAATAGTTGTTCTTTCTTATCTGCTCATTCTTGTAGCCATTTTCAGGATGAAATTATCTGATGGCAGGAACAAAGGCCTTCTCCACCTGTAGATCCCACCTTACCGTGGTGTTAGTGTTCTATAAAACTTTAATTTTTATGGACATTCAGCCCAAGTAGAGTCATTCCTTTGACACTGAAAAAGTGGCTTCCATATTTTACACCCTGGTTATTCCCACGTTGAATCCCTTGTTCTATGCTTTAAGGAATAATGACATGAAATAAGTCTTACATACGACTTTGGAACAATTATGCATGTATTTTCTCAGAGTTCACTCTAACATATGATTCATATAAATTACATTATGGGCTTTAAACTTTTTTCTGTGTGCCTCCAGAGAGGATAACAAGCACAAATGTGCAGATAAGTTCAACAAGTATTTCTATATTGCCTTCTACCAGTCATTCTACTAAGAGCTGTAAATAGATTAATAAACAGTAAAAAATGTTGCATTTCTTGGGAAGGAGAGATGCATTATGAGCATAATAATTAAGAAATTTTATAGCATATTAGAATGTGCTAGGGAATGATAGATTAAAAAAAAAGGAGAGTGAATAAGCTGAGTGGGATAGTGAAATATTAGTAGATAGATGAAGAGTTTCAAGCCTCGGATATTTTCCTTATCTAGTAGGAAAAAAATATATAGAAAGTGTGTGTGTGTGTACACATGTGCTCATGTGCACAAGGGTGTGCAAACCTTCTGTTTTAGTGCTTATACTCCACCATGGGATGGCCAATTCTAACAGCAAGCAGGCTCAGTGCAGTGGGATGGTTTGAAGTACTCAGTCATCTGAATTTTCTCAATTGTCCACTTTCTGAACCTTGAAACCCCTCCCTTTTATCATCAAATTATACTTTCATATTTGAAGTGTCTCTTTATTTTGTCATTATTATTATTATTATATTGCAATAGTAAGATAAAGAGTAACAAATAAAGTTATTATATTCAACAGGATCAGAATGGTATCTGGTTTTGCCTAAATCAACCAATTTTGTCTGTATCAGTAGATACACCAGTTAAGATAAATTTATTGAGGTCAGCCATAGAAGTTTCCAGGTTTTTAAACTTTTTTCCTACCAGATTGATATCAGTTCCTAATTGAATGATTTTGTCTCATAGATTGTTATTGTCTCCAAAAAACCTACCTTTGCCTACATAAGATGTGGAAAAAATATGCACTGTCTTTTCTACAGCTGTATGTTTCATATGGTTCTTATAAATTACATTATGGACTTCAAATCTTGACTACATGCCTCTGTACCATTCATATACATTACATTATGTCCTTTAAACTTCGTTCTGTGTGCCTCCAGAGGGGACAGCCAGCACAAAAGCACAGAGAAGTTCAACATATATGTCTCTATCTCATTCTACCAGTCACTCTACTAAGAGCTGTAAGTAGATTAATAAATAAAAGAGTAAAAAAAAAGTCTTTCTGGAGCAGGAGATATGCATTATAAGCATAGTAATTAAGAAATTGCATAATATATTAGAATGTGCTAGGCAACCTTAGGTAAAACAGAACAAAACGTTGCCTGGCCCTGCACAATCCTCAAAACCGTTTATATGTTTGAGTCCATTGCTGCAGCCACTGTGTCAATCCATCTCATGGGGGACTTCCCTCATTGTCTTTGGTCCTCTACTTCACCAAATATAATGTTCTTCTCCAGCAACTGATTTTTCCTGACAACAGGTCTAAAGTGAGAAAGTCAGACAATGACCTGTTTGAGACAACAAAATACCTACCATTAAAAAATTTTTGCTTTGTTAGGTGCCATAGAGTCGTATATTAGAATGTGATTGATATTAAAAAACAAATAAGTAAAAGACAAAAAGTGAATAAGCTGAGTGGAATAGGGAAAATGTAGTAGATACAGGAAGAGCTCCACATATCTGCTGTTTTTCCAGTCCGGGGGCGGGGGGGAATTTGAAAGTATGTGTGTGTGTGTCTGTGTGTGTGTGTGTGTATGAGCACACAATTTCTATTTTATTGCTCATACTTTGCCCTGTGATAGATCATTTTAATTCCACGATGGCTTGGTGTAGTGGTATGATTTGAAGTACTTAGTCATCTGAATTTGTTCAAATGTCTGCTTTCTAAACCTTGAAATCCTTCTCTTTCATCATCAGTGCCTTTACTTTCATATATGAACCCTTAGAGTCTGTCTACTTTGTTATTTTTATTATTACTATGTTCTAATATTGACATAAACAGTGACAAAATAAAGTTATTATATTCAACAGGATCAGCTCGGTATCTGGTTTTGTCTCGATTTTGTCTGTGGCAGTGTACGTATACAGGTTAAGGTAAATTTTTTTTTTCTACCAAATTGATATTGGTTCCTAATTTGATGTTTTTGTCTCATAGATTGTTATACTTATCTCTCCAGAAAACAATAATTATTCTTGTTTAGAAGACATTTTCTAATTATTTATGTATCTTTACATAAGAGGCCTAATCAAACCGTAGTAAATCCATATTGAAATAATACTCGGCAATAAGAAGGAACATATTATTGACGCACACAAAAGCGTGGCAGAACCTCAATCAAGTCATGTGAAGTGAAAAAGTCCATCTCAAAAGGTTGTTGTTGTTATTACCTGCCATTGAGTTGACTTCAACTCATGGCAACCTTATGTAAAACAGAACAAAATGTTGCCTGGCCCTGTGCTATCCTCAAAATCGCTTCTATGTTTGAGTCCATTGCTGCAGCCACTGTGTCAACCCATCTCGTGGGGGGCTTTCCTTGCTCTCATTGGCCCTCTACTTTGCCATGTATGATGTTCTACTCCAGCAACTGGTCTTTCCTGATGGCATGTCTGTAACAGTTAAGATTATGTGTCAAATTGGCTGAGCCATGATTCTCAGTGTTTTGGTAGTTGTATAATGTTGTGATCACTTCGCTGCTGAAATTTGGTATGTGATCACACCCATGATGGAATCTGCTGATACTGGTGGGGGTGGAGCCTGTCGCAGCTCACAGCCGCTTCAACCTTCATCTCTGTACATGCAGTCACCTATTTCTTTCCTGCCCACCTTGCCAAGGCTTTTGGCTTGTTTTAGATCCTGCAGCTGCCTCTTGTTCGTCCGACCTCCAGTTCCTGGGACTTGAGTTAGTAGCTTACCTGCTAATCTTGTGTTCACAGCCTGTGAGCAAGAGTCCTGCTCTCTGACCTGCTGATCTTGGGTTTGCCAGCCCCTGCAGCTATGTGAATCAGGAGAAGCCTTGCAGTCTTGCCTGCCAATCTTGGGATTCGTTGACCTTCACAGCCTGTGAACAACAGCCCTGCTTTCTGACCTGCTGATCTTGGGTTCACCAGTCCCTGAAGCTAGGTGAATCAGGAGAAGCCTCTACCCTGATCCTCTGTCTTGGAATGTTCCAGCCTCTACAATCTTGTGAACAGTTTCCTTGATATAAATCTCTCTCTCTCTCTCTCTCTATTTATACGCTTTCCTAGTTTTACTTCTCTAGAGAACCCAGCCTAAGACAATGTCCAAAGAAAGAAAGTCAGCCAATGTTCTGTTGGAGACAACAACATATCTATCATTAAAGAATTTTTTGTTTTGTTAGGTGCTGTCGAATTGATTGCAACTCATATTGACTGATAGGACAGAGTGGAAATGCTGTAATCTTTATGGGTGCAGATGGCCAGGTCTTTTCTCCCTAGAATGGCTTGTGGGTTCAAACTGCCAACCTTTTGGTTGAGTATTTGAACATTCCGCCACCAAAGCTCCTTCCATTAAAGAATAGAAAAGTGAATATATATACATATATGTATATATATACATGTGTATATATATATGTGTATATATATATATATACATATATATATATATACACACACATACTAATATACAGAATTGTGATGGTTAAGATAGTGTGTCAACTTGGCTGGGCCAGGATTTGCAGTGTTTTGGCAGTTGTATAATGTTGTGATCAATTACTTGTTGTAATTTGGTACGTGATCACCTCCATGATCGAATCTGCTCAGTGGTACCGGTGGGAGTGGGGCTTAAGGCAGCTTACCACCCCCTCATCCTTCATCTCCCTGCCTTCCACAGCCTGCCTACTTCCTTCCTGCTCACCTTGCAAAGGTTGTTGGCTTGTTCTGGATCCAGCATCTGTCTCTTGTCTGACCTCCAGTTCTTGGGACTTGAGCTAGCAGCTTACCTGTCCATCTTGGGACTGGTCAATCTTCATTGCCTGGGAGCAAGAGTCCTGCTCCCTGACCTACCTATCTTGGGTTCACCAGCCCCTGAAGCTACACGAAGCAGGAGAAACCTTGTGGTCTTGCCCGCCGACCTTGGGGATTCCCCGACCTTCACAGCCTGTAAGTGGGAGCCCTGCTCTCCAACCTGCTCATCTTGGGTTCACCAGATTCTATGGCTCCATAAGGTGGAAAAGACCTCTATCCTGATCCAAGAACTTGGGATGTTCTAACCCCTACTATCACATGAGTTGTTTCCTTGATAAAAATCTCCCTATGTCAATGGGGTTATATACATTTATATGCTTTGCTGGTTTGCATCTCTAGAGAACCCAGCCTAAGACAAGGACGTATAAATAAAAACAAAAAAGGTCAGAAATGGATATCTTATAAATATTTACAATGACGTAATATAGCAAAAAAGATTTATAACACAATAAATATACATTCATAGTAAAGCATTACACACGAAATATTACACTTTACAAGGATATATTGATATAGTAGAGCATATGTCAAGCACAGTCAAATATGTATGAAGATGAGAAGGATGTTTTGGAATGAGGATTGGAAAGAATGGAATAACATACAGTATTGAAATATAACAAAGGAAAATAAAACAAACAAGCAAAAACCCTAAACAGACAGGTGGTGGCAATTGAGTATGAAATGAGATGCAAGAGTAACATTTCTACTCCCGAGGTCAAAACAACAACAACAAGAACCAAAATCCCTGAACAATAGCTATAACTGCAACAATAATAAATAAGAAAGTGCTTAATCACGTCTTCATCTTGTCATCCATTTGAAGAGACCACTGTTGAAATAGGGACTATTGATAGTTCTGTTTTATAGATACAGTATTTTACTCTAGATCCATGTGTGGTAAAAATAGCAAGTTAGCAAATAGTAAAATGTAAGGATGTATGAAATAGATAAATACAGACATACACACATACTATATGAAGAAAAACTTGTTTTTTGTGTATTTCCTTGGGTAACAGGATATTCTATGATGAGTTAAGTTTGCTGCCTCTCTTTCATTGGTTTGTATTTCGTAGCATTTAGTCAACATTTATTATGCACTATATTTACACTGACTTTTGTTCACCCTATTTGTGAGAAACAAAATGGGATGATCCCATAGTTTGGACCATGCTAAATTTTTAATTCAATAAGGCCTGTCATGTGCCAAGGATACAGTTATCTCACATTCCAGACATACTTGCTGCAAGTTGCTGCTTAAATTTTTCTATGTATTTTTGTTATTATCATTATCATTTTTTTAATTTCTAGGATTTTATATAGAGTCTAAATTAAGTTCTTGGTTCAAGATCATTAAAAAAAAAACCCTGTGTAGCCAATGAAATTTGAATAAAAATAGTTCATTGGAATGTAAGAAAAAGGTGCATGTTATATTGTCATGTGAGTGTAAAATGTTAAAAATGTTAAAGCAGTTAGAAGGCTAAGATGATCATAAGTACTACCAGGTAATAATATCTCACATTTATTGAAAGCTGTATCATAATCATTCCTCAAGTTTTAATTAATTTAATAATCACAAGAGCTCTGTGAGGTAGGTTCTACTAATATTCACATATTTTAGATGGTAAAGTGGCAGTAAAGAGAGGGTAAACAAGTTATCTAAGTTCAAGTCATGAAGGATAAATAAATTGTCCAAGTCACAGAGGTCTTAAACATTGGAACCAAGTTTCAATCATGGTCTAGCTCCAGTTTCCATGGTCATAGCAGCTAGTCTAATTTACCTCTTGATGTCAGTTTGCTGCTTCAGTAATGTCATCCCTGAGATGACAAGGATTATGAGATTAAAAGAAGAGAAATGGCAATGGGTTCATAAAATAGTGAATGCCTAGGACAATGTCTGGGGAAAAAATAAATTCAATAAAGAAAATGAATTAACAAATTGACTCACAGCAAGTTAATGGGTTCATTTTGGATGTGTTACTTGCTCAAAGCAAATAATGGAAACCATCACAAAGTGGATGCAGGACATACACTGGGCTCATCTATTATAAATGTGCTGTGGGCCTTCTCAGAAATCATCAAGTAGTAAGAAACAGCAACTCTGGTGGCACAGTGATTAAGAGCTCAGCTGTTAACCAAAAGATCTACAGTTCGAATCTACCAGGCACTCCTTGGAAACTTTATGGGGCAGTTCTACTCTCTCATATAGAGTTGCCGTGAGTCAGAATTGACCAGACGGCAAAGTTTTGGTTTTTCGGTTTAGTAAGGAAGATGCTAAAAATGAATAAACAAGGAAGTTCCCATTTTAAGAAATGATTTGTAAATTTATGCCTTGGGAAAGTCAGCCAACTGTTAAAGATAAAGATAGAAGTTGAATTTGAAAAAGAAAGAAGGAAGGAAGGGAGGGAGGGAGGGAGGGAGGGAGGAAGAAAAGAAAAAGAGAGAAAGAAAGAAAGAAGAAGAAGAAAAGAAGGAAGGAAGGAAGGAAGGAAGGAAGGAAGGAAGGAAGGAAGGAAGGAAGGAAGGAAGGAAGGAAGGAAGGAAGAAAGAAAGAAAGAAAGAAGGAAGGAAAGGAGAGAAAGAAGGAAAGAAGAGAGAGAGAAAGAGGAGAGAGAGAGAGAGAGAGAGAGAGAGAGAGAGAGAGAGAGAGAGAGAGAGAGAGAGAAAGAAAGAAAGAAAGAAAGAAAGAAAGAAAGAAAGAAAGAAAGAAAGAAAGAAAGAAAGAAAGAAAGAAAGAAAGAAAGAAAGAAAGAAAGAAAGAAAGAAAGAAAGAAAGAAAGAAAGAAAGAAAGAAAGAAAGAAAGAAAGAAAGAAAGAAAGAAAGAAAGAAAAGAAAGAAAGAAAAGAAAGAAAAGAAAAGAAAAAAGAAAAAGGCTGAATCGCTATTACTAATGGCTTGGAGAAGCCTGCCAGGGCCTTGTCAAGGCTGATGTTGCTTCCTTAAAATGAGAGGCCTGTGAGGAGAATATTTTTCCCCCATTGTCTTCTGCCTCCTGTTCTTTGTTGCTGTCTGTGCTTCAATTTTTTAGAAATTTAAGGACAAGAAATTGGCAAATGTATTAACTTGGGTCTTGCTGAGCTACTGAACCAATGATAACCATCAGGCCCTACTACTCTTTTTTTAAGAGATTAAACCCTCTTCCTTGAGCTAATGTTTAATTGATCCATTTACTTATTGAGTGTTTTATTACATGCAATGGGGAGAGACAGAAGCACCATGCGCAATTGCAAAGGTTGGACACCATGGAATTGTAGGTTGTGTCATTCATATGGGCTAAAATGTGAAAAAAAGCAGCTGAAAATTTGCAATACATTGACCATGATTAATGTAAACATCCAAGAGCTTCCCACCACAGTAATCATAAAAACCAAAAGGAATAACACACAACTCAGTGATACCCATCAACCCAAAGAAACAAATTTGTCTAATCCACCTATATAGATTTTCGTTGAAGGTGCTTCTGAAGATAAGAGAGACAGAGAAAAGGAAAGAGTGAGAAAAAAAAAAATGATTAGAAAATACTAACTGAGGAGCTTGAGTATGCAAGTAAAATATTATTACAGTTAGAATAAGAAATAATTTGTGATTCATTAAAATATCTAATGATCTCCAAAAATCTTAATACTTATAGTTGTTGTTAGGTGCCATTGAGTTGGTTCTGACATACAGAAACCCTATGTACAATGGAAGAAAACAGTGCCTGGTCCTACACCATCCTCAAAATCATAGCTTTTTTAAGCCCATTGTTGCAGCCACTGTGCCAATCCACCTCATGGAGGGCATTCCGCTTTTTTGCTGACTCTCTGCTATACCAAGCATGGTGTCCTCTAGGGACTGGCCCCTCCCGCCAAGTGTCAAAGAGTATATAATTTCAGATTAGAGAAAACTACAACCAAACAGAAGGGGCTGAGGGAATTGACAAATTGGTACTACACACATTCCTGGATTCTCTGGAAAAAGAGTAATCATTGGAGAGGTGAATAGAAATGCTATGAGGTAGGGAAGTCTCAAAAGTAAGTTACAGGATGAATGAGATTCTAATTTCCAGCATATGTGACTGGCACATTCCTAGTTCTGGGAGGAGCATGCCCTTCACTACGATAGACGGTGTTTTCTCCCAGTTTCCATTGTGTCATATTCCAGCAGGAGTTCATATTGTATTTATAGCCAGCCTTACCTGTATGCAATGGCAACTAACAACAGTAACAAACCTGTATAGTCTCCTTGAGGAGAAAAAGAAAAATATGAAATATTATATTACTTAAATCCCGGCAAACATGCACAATATGATATATGAAATAACAGCAAAATATAAGATCAGATGTATCTCTCCATTTATAGAATTCTTAGCTCAAAATATTAGTCTTCTACTGGAGTAATAAAAATTAGTCCACCCTTTTATATATGAGTAGGCAAAATAAAAATTCAACTTTTATTCTCTCCTAGAGAATGTAAAAAAAAAAAAAAAATTTAAATTCACCTGTTCATGGAACTTTTGTTTGAACATCAAAACCAATCGATTCTATGGAACTTATGAATTTACTTCAATATAAATGATACAGAAATAAAGTATAAAGATTTTTTCAAGGCTTTCTTTTTTACAAAGTCATTAAATTTTCATGCTTTTTCTAACCATAAAGGCATATAATAGCTACTCAAGCAAGCATGTGTTCTACATCTTTTAAAGTGCTTTTTACAAGGATAAATCTTTTCTTTCTGATATGGAAAGTCAGATAAATTAGCTTTTTTTCTTGTTACTTTTATATTTTAAAACTTTTATTGAGGTATAAATAAAATACCACATAACTCACTGACAAGGCTTTTGTTTTTTTGTTTGTTTGTTTGTTTTTTTTGCAGTTCTTTTAGGTTGAGAAATGCTGAGCATGTTTTTTCCTTTTGGTTTTTTTAAACCCAGGTCTTTGCATGTTTGATTATGTTACCTTGCTTTGTCTTCTTGAGTCACCCTTTGAAATCTTCTGTTAAGCATTTAAACTTCATTATTTCTTCCATTTGCTTTAGCTACTCTACTTCCAAGAACAAGTTTCAGAGTCTCTTCTGACATCCATTTTGTTTTTTTCTTTCTTCCCTCTCTTTTTAATGACCTTTCATTTTCTTCATGGATGATATCCTTGATGTTATTCCAAACTTGGTCTAACGTTTGGACATTAGTGTTCAATGTATCAAATCTGTTCTTGAGATGGCCTCTAAATTCAAGTTGGATATACTTAAGGTTGTATTTTGGCCCTTTTGGACTTGCTTTAATTGTCTTCAGCTTCTGTTTGAGCTTGCGTATGAGCAATCTTTCGTCTCTTTCATGGTTGGCCCCTGTCCTTGTTCTGACTGATGATACTAAGCTTCTCTATCTTCTCTTTCCACAGAGGTAGTCAATTTGATTCCTATGTATTCCATCTGGTGAGGTCCATGGGTATAGTCTCCATTTATGTTGTTGAGAAAAGTTATTTGTAATGAAGAATTCCTTGGTCTTGCAAAATTCTGTCATGCGATCTCTGAAGTTTTTTTCTATCACCAGGGCCATATTTTCCAACTGCTGATCCTTCTTTGTTCACAAATTTCCCATTTTAATCACCAGTAATTGTCATTGCCTGTAGATTGCAATTTTGATGAGTTTCAGACTTCGTAAGTTGGTAAAATCTTCAATTTCCTGATCTTTAGCATTAGTGCTTGGTGTGTAAATTTGAATAATAATATTATTAAGTGGTCTTTCTTGTAGGCATATGGATATTAATCTATCACTGACATTATTGTACTTCAGGATAGATCTTGAGATGTTCTCTTTGATGATGAGTGCAATATTCCTCTTCAATGTGTCATTCTTGGCATAGTGTACTGTATGATTGTCCCATTCGAAATGGGCAATACCAGTCCATTGCAGCCCTGTAAGGCCTAGGATATCCATCTTTATATTTTTCATTTCATTTTTTAAGATTTCCAATTTCTGAGATTCATATTTTGTACATTCCCTGTTTTGATTATTAACACATGTTTGCAGCTGTTTCTTCTCTTTTTGAGTCATGCCAATAAATTAAAAACAATAAATTAGGATGTCTTAAACTAATAAAATAAATTAAGAGAGAAGTCTTAAACAGAGAATTTACAATAAAAGGAGGAGTTGGAGTGACTAGTATCTGTCCTCATAGTAAAAAATAAAAATAAAAAATATAGGAAAAAAACACAAAAAAAGGTATATAGTATACAAGAAATGTACTGATTTTCTTCTATTTGAGAACATTATGGAAATGTGGGAATATTGAGTGGTCTGTCCTAAAAGTAAATTTTTTTTTAATACAGATCCCTGAATAGGAAAAATTGAAAGTTAACTGAGAATAAACGAATAAATGTACCTTGAATTTTTTTAAAAAATTACTCCCTTGTGAATACAAATTGTTTTGAAAATTAACAGACATACTAGATATTTTGTTAAGCTTTCAAGTGCTCCAGACATAATTAACACATTGCTTTGTATCTCCTCAGGGAGAGGCTCAAAGGCTGAGAGAAGCTATAAGTCGTTCCCACTATGCCCTGTTAAGAAGCACAGGGGATGTCAAAACAGATTAATTACAGGTAAAAGGTAGAGTTTGTTATGTAGTGCCATGTTTTACTGATATCTAGAATGCTTCAGTGACATTTTCAAGGCTCTGCTTTTAATTGATGGCAGAACCACACAAAATATTAAGGCTTTAATTCAATTCTGCCTTCTTTCCACCATTATTCTTGAAATGTTTTATATGAGATAAATGTGGACTTCACGTATTCACTTTTATAATTTAATGCTGTGAAATTTAATTCTGCATTTGTTTGCTAACAGTTTATACAGAGAGTGCTTTGCTCATAGTATTCAGGAATAGATATATGGAAGGTAGATAAACAGATATGTAGACAGATAGATACGTAGATAGATAGATGATAGATAGATAGATGATGAAGATAGATATAGATAGATAGATAGATGATGATGATGATGATAGATAGATAGATAGATAGATAGATAGATAGGTAGATAGATAGATAGATAGATGATAGATAACAGATTAGATAGATGACAGATGGATGGATGGATGGATGGATGGATGGGTGGATGGATGGATGGATGGATGGATGGATGGATGGATGGATGGATGGATGGATGGATGGAAGGTTGGATGGAAGGTTGGATGGATAGGAAGATAGGTAGGTAGGTAGGCAGGTAGATACACATACATACTTATGAATCAGCAATGATCTCAAAGTGCTAAGCCTACAATTCTGTTATATTAACCAGTATGGTTATTTTTGTATTTTTGAAACATCTGTGGTATATTCAGACGCATTTTTTTAAAGATCATACTTAAATTGATCTGTGATACCTCATGCCACTTAGGAGTTCCAATATTTAATGGAACATGCTCTATGTTCAAAAAGATTTTAAATAACTTCCAGTAATTCACATAGATGTCATCATGGGTGTATTTTCTTCTTGTCCTATGTTGCTGTGTCATATAGTGATTTTTAAACTTTTTCTTTTCATAAAAAGTAGAGGATACTTTTTTTACAAAGGGAAGTTTATGACATCAATTTTTCACTATTCAGATTTCTTCATATTTCCTGTGTTTCTCCATGAGAAAAAATATATATGTGATTTGTTACAAAAAACTTAGACTGTATCGGTTACAATAGGAATCCCTGATTGGAGAAGAAAGTATTTTATGTAGACCAACAAAAAAAGCAATCTAAAGAGCGGCACTTTTAGACCTTTTAGTCATAGAACGGGTGTTATGGAATGAGATGCTGGGGTCAGTTACAAGAATAACATCCTAATGAACCTATTCATTAGGGAAATGGTGACAAAGAACTTAAGGCACAGTCCAGAAATCACCTATAAATATCTTAAAGATCAAAACAATTAACAACAACAGCAAAAATAATTTCAAGTAATTACTGTCAACATCCAAAAAAGAAAGATGATGATAATAGATATATATATATTATAGATAGACAGATATACAGACAGAAAGATAAATAGATGGATGATAGACAGACAGATAGACACATACTAGCCACATACTATTTTAAAGTTATTTTCAAGTATCATACACACATTGAAGCACTTAATTCTCATTTACCCTTCCTAAAAAACCTGCAAGAAAGTGTTGGAATATGATTTATCAGATGGGGATAAAAAAGATCCACATAACTGTTGTTATTTGCCCAAAGTATCACATTGTATACATTACAAATTGAGGTACAGCAGAGGTTATATCTACATACATGTATCTCTCATGATGTTTTCATGTATAAAGGCAAACGATCCCCATTGGGATCAATTATATATCTATCCCAAACCTGTCTAGTATGTTGATTGCTCAATCCTGGACCAACTATAATTATGAGTTATCATAATGTTTTAAAACAGAGGGTCCAAAAAATATGCATTTATTTAAACCATTGCTGTCAAGTCAATATCGACTCATAGCAACCCTATAGGACAGAGTAAAACTGCCCCATAGAGTTTCCAAGGAGCACCTGGTGGATTTGAACTGCTGACATTTTGGTTAAGCAACCGTAGCACTTAACCACTATGCCACCAGGGTTTCCATGTGTTTACTTAAGTGTATGAAAAAAACAAAAGTTTTAAGAAGAGTACAATAAATATGCATGTACCCAAAATCCAAAGGTTTAACATATTATTCATTTTTGCTTCATTTATCTATCAGTATATCCATCAATTTATCTAAAATGTATATATGTGTGTGTACATTTTGTGGGACTTGGGTATGCATTCAAATATCCTAAAGTGGAAAGTTCCAATTTATATTATTCATACTAGTTTTGTTTACCAAAAACCCACCAGGTGATACTACATAAAACCTATTGATGATGCTGATGTCTCTATCCACAATAGGTTTCCTGATAGACCTAGATGGACAAACACAATCTAACTGTGCTGAACGAATTCATTCTGTTGGGAATCACAGACCACGCAGAGCTGCAGGCTCCATTGTTCGGACTGTCCCTCATTATCTACATGATCTCAGTGGTGGGCAACTTGGGCTTCATCATCCTCACCAAGATAGACTCTGGTCTACAAACGCCCATGTATTTTTTCCTCAGACACCTGGCTATTGCTGATCTTGGTTATTCAACAGCTGTGGGACCCAAAATGTTGGTAAATTTTGTTTCAGATGAAAATACAATCTCCTATTATTTTTGTGCTGCACAGCTAGCTTTCTTTCTTATGTTCATAACTAGTGAACTTTTCATTCTGTCAGCAATGTCCTATGACCGCTACGTGGCCATTTGTAGCCCTCTGCTCTACACAGTCATCATGTCACAAAGGGTGTGTCGGGTGCTGGTGACAATCACCTATCTCTACAGCACATTTGTTTCTCTTCTGGTCACTATAAAGATTTTTAATTTATCCTTCTGTGGCTACAATGTCATCAGGCATTTTTACTGTGACAGTGTTCCCCTGTTATCTTTGCTCTGCTCAAACACACATGAAATCAAATTGATCATTCTCATCTTAGCAGCTTTTGATTTGATTTCCTCCCTCCTAATAGTTCTTGTTTCTTACGTACTCATCATTGCAGCCATTCTCAAGATGAACTCTGCTAACAGCAAGCACAAGGCCTTCTCCACCTGTGGATCCCACCTGACAGTGGTGGTAGTGTTCTATGGGACTTTAATCTTTATGTACGTGCAGCCCAAGTCCAGTGACTCCTTTGACACTGATAAAATGGCTTCCATATTTTACACCCTGGTTATCCCCATGTGGAATCCCTTGGTCTATAGTTTGAGGAATAAAGAGGTAAAATATGCCTTACATAGGACTTTAGGACAATTATGCAATATATTTTCTCAAAGTTCACTCTACCATATGATTCATATAAATTACTTCCTGGGCTTTAAGCTTTTTTCTGTGTGCCTTCAGAAGGAATAGCAAGCAGAAAATCTCAGATAGGTTCAACATATAGTTCTGTATTGCCTTCTACCAGTCACCCTGCCAAGACGTGTAAATAGATTAAGAAATAAACAGTAAAAAAAAAAAGTTGCCTTTCTTCAGCAGGAGGGGTGCACCACAAGCATAATAATTAAGAAATTTTATAGTGTATTAGAATGTGCTAAAGGGTGACAGATTTAAAATAAAAGAATAAAAGTGTACAGAATGAGTGGGATAGTGAAACTGTAGTAGATACAGGAAGAGTTCTAAATATCTTCTTTTTTATCGTTCACTCTGTGCCCCAGGTGGTTTATTCTGACTGGAAGAAGACTCAGTGTGGTGGGTTGATCTGAAGCACTCAGTCATCTGAATTTGCTCAAATGTCCACTTTCTAAATCTTGATATCCCTCTCTTTCTTCATCAGTGCTTTTACTTTCATGTTTGAGCACTTAGAGTCTGTTTATGATGTTATTATAATTATTATATTTTAATAATAAGATAAATAAAAACAAAATAAAGTTATTATATTCAACAGGATCAGCTAGGTAGCTGGTTTTGTCTAAATCAGCCCATTTTGTCTGTATCAGTGGATATGTCAGTTAAGATACATTTATTGAGGTCAACCATAGAAGTTTCCATCTTTTTTTTTTTCATTTTTTGTTTCCCAGATTGATATTGCCTCCTAATTTTATATTTTCTCTCATAGATTTTTACCCTTATCACTCTAAAAAACAATTACTCTTGTTTAGAAGTTATTTTCTAATTGTTTATGTATCTTTTCATTAGACACCTGTTGTACGATGAGTTAAGTTTGTTGCCTTGTTTTTGTTTGGCTGAATTTTCTCAAATTTGGTTAATAGGAGTATGTACTGTATTTTGATCAGAATCTATTGTTTGAATTCATCATTTTCATTATTCCACTTCAGAGAAGCAAACGGAGATAATCCGTGGTTTGGACTGCTGTGTTTCTAGTGAATGAAGTGTGATATGTAGCATTTTATATATTTGCCATGATTTCTGGACATAGTTGCTCCATTTTCCCTTCTATTCCTCCATGCATATTTTCATTTTTAATGTTCAAAAAAATTGTAATGAGAAAAAAATTAAATTTTAGGTATGCTAAGATTGTCTTAAAAAAAATCTTACATGAGCATACAAGGAACAGTATATTTTCCTGTATGTAGCAACTAGAAAACACATGAGAAAAATATGACTTATAAAAGATATCAAATTGGAAATTTAAACTTAGAACATACCTCATTCCCAATTAGTCCAAGTGGCTTGATTGGGAAATTCTGTTAGGCATTTAGGGAAAAAGAATTAGCCAATTCTACACAAAGGCTTCTACAAAACTGAAGAAAAAGGTATTTTGCATTTTCATGAGGATAGCTTTACTCTGATATCAAAAACAGACAAAGTCATTAAAAGAAAACAACAGAGCACATTTGTTGAACAACCTAAAGAAAAATTTAAGAAATGTAGCCTAACAATATGTAAAGACAATAGTACACCAAATTAGTTGTGCCCCAGGAATTCACGATTAGTTTTACATTAAAAAATCAATTAATGATGTTGACCATAATTACAAGAAATGACAATGCCATGTAAGTAGATGTAGTGAAACATTTCAAAAGTCCCAATAATTGTGATAAAACTTTGACCAAATTAGAATTAAAACACAGCTTCCTCAAACTGATGGAGAGCACCCATGGACAACCTACAGATACCATCACACATTGTATGAAAGATTGAATACATTCTCAGTAAGACCAGGAATAAAACAAGTAAATTTACTTTCACTAAATCTATTCCACATTTGAGTAGATGTTTTAGGCAACACAATAAGGCACTAAAAAGTTAAATAAATAAATAGAAAACATCCAGATTGGAAAAAAGAAAGGAAACTTTATTTACTCATACATGACATAATTTTTTTATGTAAAAAATCTAATAAGGCTACAATACATTTATAGAACTAAAAAGTTAACTTAGCATTTATTTGTGAATGTACTTTCAGCTTATTAGTTTATTTATTTATTTATCTTAAAAAAAAGTCCTGTTTGGATTTTAAGTGGACTTTCATTGACTCTGTAGATACATTTGAGGATTTCATAGCTATAATACCAAAATCCAAGTCCTTAAAAAGTTTGATCACATGAAATATTAAAACTTCTCTTCAAAATACACAAGTATAAAAACAAGTTATATTCTGGGAGATAATATTTTCAAATAATACATCCCATAAATGGCATGTGTCCATAACATACACCCCCTCACCCCATTGCCACCAAGTAGATTCCGACTCATAGTAACCTCATAGGAAAGAATAGAACTATTCCACAGGGTTTCTAAGCAGCGACTGGTATTTTCAAACTGCAAACCATTTGGTTAGCCTCCCTTCTCTTTAACTACTGTGCCTCGAGGGCTCCATAATACATGCAGAGAAAGGTCACAAAACTCAAAAAGAAAAAGAGAAGAAACAGTCCATAAAAATAATCATAAAAACAGATATTAACTTATCCAAAGAACACATACAGCTGGGAAATAAGCACATTAAAAATGTCCAGTTCATTATTCATTAATGGATTTCAAGTGAAAACACTAATGACATAACTGTATACATCTATTAAAGTATCAGATAGTTGGTAAGTATGTGGAGGAACTGGAACTCTCATACACTGCTAGTGGAAACATAAAACTGTGTAAATACTTTAAAAAATGATTTGTTTTAACCATCAGGGTCTTAAAAAGCTGGACATAGCCTTACAATAAAATTTAGCCATTTTACTCATGTCTACCCAAGAGAAATGACAGCAGTTTTCCTTATAAGGCATGTATATGAATGTCCATAACAATTTTATTTGTAATACTCCAGAACTAAAATCAACCCAAATGTTCATCTACTTGGGAATGGATAAACTGTGATATATCCAAATAAGGTAATATCACTCAATAATAAAAACTTCTGCATTATTGATACATGTAAATATATGGCTCAAAAGTAGAAATCGATACACCAGACTTCGTCAAAATTAAAACAACTCACACTTAGACATTTATCCCAGAGAAATGAAAACATATGTTAATAAAAAACCGTCACACAAATGTTCACAGAAACATTATTTACAATAGCTTAAAATTGGTAACAACCCAGTATGTCCTTATATAGGTGAATGCGTAATCAAACTGTAGTAAATCCATACTTGAAATAATACTCAGCAGTAAAACAGAACAAACTACTGATGTATACAACAGTGTGGAGGGACCTCAATAGAATCATATGAAGTGAAAAATTTCCAGCACAAAAGGTTGTTGTTGGTACCTGGCATTGAGTGACTCCAACTCATGGAGACCTTATGTAAAACAGAACAAAACACGGCTTGGCCCTGTGCTAGCCTCACGATCTTTGGTATGTTTGAGTCTGTTGTTGCAGCCCCTATGTCAGTCCATCTCATGGAGGGCATTCCCAATTCTTTTTGACCCTCTACTTCACCAAATATGATGTCCTTCTCCAGAAACTGATCTTTCCTGATGACATGCCTGAGGCAAGAAACTCAGACAATGTGTTAAAAATCAAAGGATTGAGAAAAATATATCAAGCAAAAAGCTACCAAAAAAAGAGCAGGAGTGGCAACACTCAGAATAAGATAAAATAGACTTTTAAACAAAATCCACCATGAAAGTCAAAAAAGAGTGCTACATGATGAATAAAGGGATGATCCATCATGAAGAATTAACCATAATAAACATCTACACCCAATAACAGGGCTCCAGAATACATAAAATAAACTCTAACAGCACTGAAAAGAGAAACTGACTGTTCCACAATAATAGTAGGAGATGTCAATACAGCACTCTCAGTAAAGGATAGAACATCTAGAAAGAAACTAAACAAAGACACAGAAGAGCTAAACAGCACAATCAGCCAACTTGACTTCATAGAAGTATAGAGAACACTCCACCCAACAACTGCAAAGTACACATTCTTTTCCAACACACACGGAAAGTTCTCCAGAATAGACCACATCTTAGGTCACAGGGTAACACTAGACAAAATCCAAAACATTGAGATAATACAAAGTATCTTCTCTGACCACAACACCATCAAAGTAGAAATTAGCAACAGGAAGAGTAAGGAAAAAAAAAATCAGCTGCATGAAAGCTGAATAACACTCTGCTTAAAAAACACTGGGTAATAGAAGAAATCCCAAAGATAGAATCAAAAAATTCTGAGAAAGAAAACACATCATATCAAAACCTTTGGGACACAGCAAAGACAGTCCTCAGAGTTCAATTTATATCAATAGATGTACATATCAAAAAAGAAGAAAGGGACAAAATCAAACCATTAGCTACACAACTTGAACAAATAGAAAGAGCAAAAGAAACCCACAGCCATCAAAAAAAAAGGAAATAACAAAGATCAGAGTAAATAAATAGAGAATAGAAAAACAACAGAATCAACAAAACCAGAAGTTGGTTCTTTCAAAGCATCAACAAAATCAAGAAACCACTGGCCAAATGTACAAAAGAAAAACAGGAGAGGACACAAATAATTATTTGAAATAAAAAGGATAACAACAGGGTATAATGAAGAACTATGCTCCAACAAATTTGAAAACCTAGAGGAAACCGAAAAATTTTGAGAGACACACTATCTATCCAAACACAAAATGACATTGAAAATCTGAACAGACCCATAACAAGATGAGAGATTGAAAAGGTAACTTAAAAAAAAAAAAAAAACTCCCAACCAAGAAAAAGCCCTGGCCCAGATGGCTTCACTGGAGAATTCTACCAAACATTCAGAGAAGAGCTTATGCCAGTACTACTCAAATTATTTCAGAACGTAGAAAAGGAAGCAATACTTTGGATTTCATTGTATGAAGCCAGCATAGGCCTGATACCACAACCAGAAAAAGACACCAAAAAAAAAAAAAAAAAAAAAATCACAGATCAATATCTTCTGTGAATATAGATGCAAAAATTCTCAAAAAAAAATCTAGCTGAATGAATTCAGCATCATATCAAAAAAATAATAAACCATGACCAAGTAAGATTCATACCAGGTATGGAAGGATGGTTCAACACTAGAAAATCCATCAACGTAATCCACCACAAAAGTAAAATTATTTACAATAGCTTAAAATTGGTAACAACCCAGTATGTCCTTATACGAATATGAATGAATCACATGATTATCTCAGTTGGTACAGAAAAGACATTCGAAAAAGTCCAGCACCCATTCCTGGGGAAAAAAAAAAAAAAAAAAAAACTCTCAATAAAATAGGTGTAGAAGGAAAAATTTCTTAACTTATTAAAGGGCATCGGTGCAAAAAACCAATGGCCAACATCATTCTTAATGGACAGAGGCTGAAAACATTCCACTGGAAATCAGGAACAAGACAAGGACGCCCTTTATCACCACTCCTGTATAACATTGTGTTGGAAGTCCTAGCTAGAGCAATAAGGCGAAAAACAGAAATAAAGGGCATCCAAATTGGTAATGAAGAGGTTAAACTGTCTGTATTTGCAGATGATATACTATACATAGAAAACCCAAAAGACTCTATGAGAAAACTACTGGAACTAATAGAAATATTCAACAGAGTTGCAGGATACAAGATAAATAGGCAAAAATCAGTTGGATTCCTATACACCAATAAAGAGAACAATGCAAACAAAAAATAAAGAAAACAATACCATTTATATTAGCCATTTATATTAGCCCCTAAAAAATTTTAAAAAACGAAAACAAAACTTGGGAATAAATCTAACCAGGGATGTAAAAGATCTGTACAAAGAAAATTAAAGAAGGCTACTGGAACAAACCTAAATAAAAAAAAAAAAAGAGATTTTTTTCTCTACATAAATGGAAAAACATACCACGCTCACGGATAGGTAGACTTAACACTGTGAAAATGACAATTCTATCCAAAGCAATTTACGAATACAAAGCAATCCTGATCCAAATACCAACAACATTCTTTAAAGAGATGGAAAATTTATCATTAACTTTATATGGAAAGGGAAGAAGTCCTGGATAAGTAAGACACTAGTGAAGAAGAAGAATAACATAGGAGGACTTGTACTACTTGACCTCAGAACCTACAGTACAGCTATGGTAGTCAAAACAGCCTGGTACTGGTATGAGGACAGACACATTGACCAATGAAACAGAATTGAGAACACAGATGTAAATCCATCCACCTATGGTCACCTGATCTTCGACAAGGGCCCAAAGTCCATCAAATGGGGAAAAGACACTCTTTTTAACAAATGGCGCTGACAAAATTGGATGTCCATCTGCAAAAAAAAAAAAAGAAACAGTACCCATACCTCACACCATACACAAAAACTAGCTCAAAGTGGATCAAATACCTAAATATAAAGCCAAAAACAATGAAGTTCATAGAAGAAAAAATAGGATCAATGCTGTTATTGTTGTTAGGTGCCATCAAGTTCGTTCCAACTCATAGTGACCCTATGCACAACAGAACGAAACACTGCCTGGTCCTGAGTCATTCTTACAATCGTTGTTATGCTTGAGCTCACTGTTGCAGCCACTGTGTCAATCCACCTCATTGAGGGTCTTCCTCTTTTCTGCTGACCCTGTACTCTGCCAAGCATGATGTCCTTCTCCAGGGACTGATCCCTCCTGACAACATGTCCAAAGTATGTAAGACCCAGTCTCGCCATCCTTGCTGCCAAGGGGCATTCTGGTTGTACTTCTTCTAAGACAGATTTGTTCGTTCTTTTGGCAGTCCATGGTATATTCAGTATTCTTCACCAACTCCACAATTCAAAGCTGTCAATTCTTCTTCGGTCTTCCTTATTCATTGTCCAGCTTTCACATGCATATGATGTGAATGAAAATACCATGGCTTGGCTCAGGCATACCTTAGTCTTCAAGGTGACATCTTTGCTCTTCAACATTTTAAAGAGGTCCTTTGTGGCAGATTTACCCAATGCAATGTGTCTTTTGATTTCTTGACTGCTGCTTCCATGGCCGTTGATTGTGGATCCAAGTAAAATGAAACCCTTGACAACTTCAATCTTTTCTCTGTTTATCATGATGTTGCTCATTGGTCCAGTTGTGAGGATTTTTGTTTTCTTTATGTTGAGGTGCAATCCAAACTGAAGGCTGTGGTCTTTGATCTTCATAAGTAAGTGCTTCAAGTCCTCTTCACTTTCAGCAAGCAAGGTTGTGTCATCTGCAGGATCAATGCTAGAGGGCCTAATAAATAGCATTAACAGGATAAAAACCACAACCAACAACACACAAGCTCCAGAGGATAAGCCAGATAACTGAGATCTTCTAAAAATTAAACACTTGTCCATTAAAAGACTTCACCGAAATAGTAAAAAGAGAACATACAGACTGGGAAAAAAATTTTGGCTATTACAAATCAGACGAAGGTCTAATCTCCAAAATCCACAGGAAAATTCAACACCTCTACAACAAAAAGACAAATAATCCAATTAAAAAATGGGCAAAGGAAATGAACACACACTTCACCAAAGAAGACATTCAAGCGGCCAACAGAACATAAAGAAATGCTCATGATCTCTAGCCATCAGCGAAATTCAAATCAAAATCACAATGAGACACCATCTCACCCCAGAGTTACTGGCACAAAGCAATAAAATATAAAACAATAAAAAATAACAAATGTTGGACAGGCAATGGGGAGATCAGAGCTCTTTTGCACTGCTGGTGGGAATGCAAAATGATACAACAATTTTGGAAAACCATATGGCACTTCCTTAGAAACCTAGAAATAGAAATGCCATATTATCCAGCAATCCCACTCCTAAGAACATATGCTACAGAAAAAAGAGTCATCACACAAAGAGATACATGTACACCCATGTTGATTGCAACATTATTCACAATAGCAAAAAGATGGAAACAACCTAGATGCACATCAACAGAAGAATGGATAAGCAAACTGTGGTACATACACACAACGGAGTATTACGTAACAAAAAAAGAACAATGATGAATCTGTGAAGCATCTCATAACATAGATGAAACTGGAGGGCATTATGCTGAGTGAGATAAGTTAATCACAAAAGGAAAAATATGAGACCACTACTGTAAAAACTCACTGAAATGTTTACATACAAAATGAAACAATCTTTGATGGTTACCAGGCAGGGGAGGGATGGGGATGGAAAAACACTTAATAGACTACAGACAAGTGGTAACTTTTGCGAAGGGTAAGATGGTACACAATACTGGGGAAGGCAGTGGGGACCACTATTTCGGGAAACATCTAGCTCAACTGGCATAACGTAGTTGATAAAGAAAATGTTCTACATTCTACTTTGGTGAGTAGTGTCTGGGGTCTTAAAAGCCCGTGATTGGCCGTCTAGGATACTCCACTGGTCTCACCCCTTCTGGAGCAAAGAAGAATGAAGAAAACTAAAGACTCAAGGGGAAGATTAGTCCAAAGAACTAATAGACCACATCTACCTCAGTGCATACAACTAGATGGTGCCTGGCTTCTGCCACTGACTGCTCTGACAGGGATCACAACAGAGGGTCCCAGAAATAGCTAGAGAAAAATATAGAACAGACTTCTAACTCAAAAAGAAAGATCAGACTTGCTGGCCTGACAGAATGGAGAAACGCTGAGGGTATGGCCCCCGGACACACTTTCAGCTCAGTAATGAGGATCACCCTTCAGCCAAGGACTGAACAGGCCCATGGAACAAAAGAAGAATAAGGGGGCACACCAGCCCTGGGGCAGGGACTGGAAGGCAGGAGGGAACAGGAAAGCTGGTAACAGGGAAACCAGGGTTGAGAAGGGAGAGTGTTGCCATGTCGTGGGGTTATTAACCAATGTCATACAACAATATGTGTACTAACTGTTTGATGAGAAACTAGTTATCTCTGTAAACCTTCATCTAAAGTCCAATCAAAAAAAAAAGAGACTTCTATTTTAAAAATGAAATGTTATTCTTTCAAAAAAAAAGTCAATGTTGTGTTGGAGGCAAGAAAATACAAATCATTAATTTTTTTTTTGTTGGTGTTAGGTGCAGTGAACTCAATTGTGACTCACAGCAACCTATGTGACAGAGTATAAATGCCCCATAGGGTTGCCTAGGCTGTAATCTTTACAGATGCAGGTGACCAGGTCTTTTCTCCCCAGAATGGCTAGTGAGTTCAAACAGCCAACATTTCAGTTAGCAGTGAGTGTTGGAATATTGCACCAGCAACACTCCTTTCATTATAGAATAGACATGTGAACAAATATACATATATACATATAACCAAGCCAAATCCATCGATTCCGACTCACAGTGACCCTATAGGACATAGTAGAACTGACCCACAGGGTTTCAATGGAGTGTCTGCTGGATTTGAACTACCAACTTGTTGATTAGCAGCTAAACACTTAACCACTATGCCATATACATACCATTATATGGAACAAATAAGCAAATAAATAAATAAAATTGATACATTATAAATATTTACAATGACAAAATGCAGCAAAAACATTTATAGCACAGTAAATATATATTAATAGTAAAACATTACACACAAAATACCACATTTTTCAAGGGTGTGTTGATATGGTAGAGCAATATGTGAAGTACAGCAGAACGTGTATGAAGGTGAGAAAGAAGTTTTGGAATGAAAATTGGACAGAATGAAAAAACAAAATGTTGAAATAAAAAAAAAGCAAAAAACCTAAACAGACAAAAAAAAAAAAAAAACAGATGATGGCAATTGACAATGAAATGAGAAGCAACGGTAACATTTCTGTTCCTGAGATCAGAAAGAAAAAAAAACCCTGACAATACCTACAACAGTAACAACAGCCAACAAGGAAGTGACACCTCACGTATGCACAATGCATTGCTTTTATTCCCTTTAAATCTTTTAAATAATGCAATGAGAAAGTGTTTAAGCGCTCTTTCATAGTGTCATCCATTTGAAGAGACCACTCTGCAAACTGGGGAATATTGATAGCTTTGTTTTAGAGATACGATAATTTAATTCCGACTGCTGAGTAGGAAAAAAAAAAATAAAAAACGGACAGTGAACAAAGATTAAAATAAAAGAACATATGAAACAGATACAGACATGCATGCACGCTGTGTGAAGAAAAACTTGCTCACACGTGAATACAAATTGTCCTGGACAATTAACAGAAACCCCAGATATTTTGTTAATTTCAAATGCTTCAGGAACAATCAACAAATTGCTTGGCATCTCCTCTGGGAGAAAAAACCTTTAAATTGTTCTCACCAGGCCATGTTAAGCAGCACATGGGGGAGTCAAGGGAGAGGCTTCATTACAGGTAAAAAGATAGATAATTTCCATATTTTACCCATATTCAGAAGGTTTCAGGGATGCTTGCAGGGTCCCACCTTTATTCAATGGCAAATTCATTGCAAACCATAGGATTTCAGATTCGGGTCTGTGTGCATTCTACTTTTCAATAGCGCCTAAGGCTAGGATCTCTCTCAATTTTTTCTTCAGATTATTTTTTTCAAATATTTTCACTTTGTTTCAGAGGCTAAATGCTCATAAGCACCCTTGAACGATCATTATTATATGGCTAAATAATATTGTTACTTTACAAAAATAATTATGTGAATCAAAAAAACAAACAAGAAACCAAACCAGTTGTCCTGGAGCCAATTCTGACTCATACACACTCCGCGTGTGTCAGAGAGCTGTGCCACATGGGGTTTTCAATGGCTGTGACCTTTCACAAGTAGATCTTTCTTTCTTCCAAGGAGCTTCTTGTGGACTCGACCCTCCAAACTTTGTTCGTAGCTGAGCACTTTGCCATTTGTACCTCCCAGCTGGCCAAATTATGTGAATAATAGAGCCCAAATACAAAAGTAAAGGAAGTATTAAAAACATACTGTAGCAGAATTACGAAGCTTCGGGTATTCATTCTCTAGCATTGATGTCCTTTCAAATCATTAATTACATGGTGGCTCTCAGCTGTTGTTCAAACCAAACCAAACCAAACCCAATGCCATAGAGTCGATTCTGACTCATAGTGACCCTATAGGACAGAGTGGAACTGCCCCACAGAGATTCCAAGGAGCGCCTGGCAGATTCGAATGGGCAACCCTTTGGTTAGCAGCCCTAGCACTTAACCAGTACACCACCAGGGTTTCCTAGGCTATTGTTAAGTCCCTTTCAAATACAATTTACTAATTAATGCATATTTAAATAACTGTATAAATGTGCATTTTTACTAATCTCTGGATGAAGAAACCTATGTGGAAAACAATTGTTTGGAGTTCAGGAAATTTTTAAGTACCCAGTTTTACGATGATGATGTAATATATACCATGTTATTCAATTTCCAGTGGAATCTGGCAGAAATATTTTTTTTCAAAGAGTTTAGCTTTATGAAATAAGAATTAGATACTCAACAAAGATACTAAACCACAAAATTTAATTTGGTGCACTCCGTAGAACTCCAAAGGTGTTGCAAGAAAGTCCTTTTATCTTTCCTGACCTAATAGAAAAATCTTTATTTACCAATGCAAGTACTTTTTTTTCCTTCAGCCTTTCATCATTGCAACTAAACTAGATTTGTATTGCTTTTATTGCATTCATTGAAGACGATTTCTTAATTGTAATACCTACTGATACCCAATTCAATATTTTTTTTTAATTTACTGTACTTCAGGTGAAATTTTACATAGCAAATTAACTTTCCAATCAGTGATCCCTAACACAAATTGTTTCATGGCCTTGGTTTCAATGCCTGCAATGTGTTAGCACTCTCCCCATTTCCTCTCTTCATTCTCCATTTTTATTAGTCCTGTCTCCCTGTCCCTCCCTGTCTTGTCATCTTTGGTTTTGGTCAAGTGTTGCCATTTTAGTCTCAGACAGTTGATTGCTTTAAGAAGCACGTTCTTCAGGGATGTTATTGTTGATTTTATAGCCCCAGCTATTATTTGACTTAATGGTGGCCTCCTGGAGAGACTGGAGTTCCACGTTATAAGATGGTCTTATGGCAATAGACTTGGAGGTTCCTCCAATCTCTTTTAGACCAGTAAACCTGGTCTTTTTTTTTTTTTTTTTTAACTTTGATCTACGATTTTTACCCATTCTACCCGGGTCTTTCTATTGAGACCCCAGTCAGAGTGGTCTGTAGTGGTAGCCAGGCACTGCCTACTTCTTCCGGTCTCACTTTAAAGCAGTTAGTGGTTCATAGGGGCTTTTTGTCCTTTGAACTAATTGCTTCCTTAAGTCTTTGACTTTCTTTGTTGGCCTTTGCTCCAGGTGGGAAAGGACCAAAAGTTGCTTTTCTGTCATAAGCACTGAGTGTGCACAGGGAGGAGGTAGGGTATCAGAAGGCCAAGACCATATAAGCCATGTTTTATATGAAGTAGCGTATTTTCCCTGTAACCATTTTATAATATAATATGATAGTATTGTATTTTTCTATTTGCTTGATGATTCCTGACTCAGAGGCTGCTGGTACTGATACTTGTAAATAGTATCATTTCAAACCGTTCATTCCTTTACCTTAAACCCCACCCTCGTCCTTTTCTGATATTTGTTCATTTGGTTTGATTGTTTAATCTGTGACTTTTTATGTGTGTGTAGATATATTTTAATTTCAATGTACTTATATTTATATGCATTGTGTGCTAAATAGTAGTTCAGAGAATTACTTGGGTCCTTAATGTACAGAAGGAATTAAAATAATACCCAAGAAACCCTGTATATCCTATCAATGCATTTTTCTCTATATTCTTGTGTAAGATAGTGATTTTAACTCATTTTTCCTTTAAACTAGAGGATCTGTTTCTCCAAAAGGAATTGTTTAAGGAAATTTCACTACCTAAAACTAATGAAAGTGACCTCATATTTTCCCAATTTTTGCTCAAATTTCCTCTCATTGTTTTAGGACATTCTATGAGCAAATATATCTGATTTGTTACAAACAACTTAGTATATGTTGTTGTTGTTAGGTGCCATCGAGTCGGTCCCAACTCATAGTGACCCTATGTAAAACAGAACGAAACACTGCCAGGCTCTGCGCCATTCTCACAATCGTTCTTATGCTTAAGCCTACCGTTGGAGCCACTGTGTCAATCCATACCATTGAGGGTTTTCCTTTTTTCACTGACCCTCTACCAAGCATGATGTCCTTCTCTAGGGACTGATCCCTCCTGACAATGTGTCCAAAGTAAGTGAGACTTAGTCTCGCCATCCTTGCTTCTAAGGAACATTCGGACTATACTTCTTCCAAGACAGATTTATTCATTCTTTTGGTAGCCTATTGTATATTCAATATTCTTCTCCAACACCACAATTCAAAGGTGTCAATTCCTCCTTGGACTTCCTTATTCATCTTCTAACGTTCACATGCATAGAAGACAATTAAAAACACCACGACGTGGGTCAGGTGTACCTTAGTCTTCAAGGTGACATCTTTGCTTTTCGACACTTTATTTACTTTTTTTGTATTGTACTTTAGATGAAGGTTTACTGACCAAACTAGTTTCTCACTGAACAGTTAGTACACATATTGTTCTATGACACTGGTCAACAACCCCACGACATGTCAACACTCTCCCTTCTCAACCCTGGATTCCATATTACCAGCTTTCCTGTTCCCTTCTGCCTTCCAATCCCTGCCCTAGGGCTATTGCACCCATTTAGTCTTCTTTTGTTCCGTGGGCCTGTTCAATCCTTGGCTGAAGGGTGATCCTTGGCAGTGACCTCATTACTGAGCTGAAAGTGTGTCCGGGGGCTATACCCTCAGGGTTTCTCCAGTCTCTGTCAGGCCAGCAAGCCTGGTCTTTCTTTTTGAGTTAGAAGTCTGTTCTGTATTTTTCTCTAGCTATATGTCTGGGACCCTCTGTTCGGATCCCTGTCAGAGCATTCGGTGGCAGAAGCCAGGCACCGTCTAGTTGTGTGCACTGAGTCTGGTCGAGGCCATGGTAGATGTGGTCCATTAGTCCCTTGGACTAATCTTCCCCTTGTGTCTTTAGTTTTCTTCATTCTTCCTTGCTCCAGAAGGGGTGAGACCAGTGGAGAATCCTAGATGGCCGCTCACGGGGTTTTAAGACCCCAGACACTACTCACCAAAGTAGAATGTAGAACATTTTCTTTATCAACTACGTTATGCCAGTTGAGCTAGATGTTTCCCGAGATCATGGTCCCCAAACTCCTCAGCCCAGCAATTCTGTCCCTCAGGGGTTTGGATGTGTGTGGTGCTACAATGACCTTGCCTTGTACAGGTTGTGCTGGCTTCCCCAGTATTGTGTACCATCTTACCCTTCACAAAAGTTACCACTTGTCTGTAGTCTATTTAGTGTTTTTCCATCCCCATCCCTCCCCTGCCTGGTAACCATCAAAGACTGTTTCTTTTAGTATGTAAACATTTTCATGAGTTTTTACAGTAGTGGTCTCATACAATATTTTTCCTTCTGTGATTGACTTATTTCACTCAGCATAATGCCCTCCAGCTTCATGCATGTTATGAGATGCTTCACAGATTCATCATTGTTCTTTTTTGTTGCGTAATACTCCATTGTGTGTATGTACCACAACTTGTTTATCCATTCATCTGTTGATGAGCGTCTAGGTTGTTTCTATCTTTTTGCTATTGTGAATAATGTTGCAATCAACATGGGTGTACATATATCTATTCATGTGATGACTCTTATTTCTCTAGGATATATTCTTAGGTGTAGGATTGCTGGATCATATGGTATTTCTATTTCTAAGGAAGCACCATATGGTTTTCCAAAGCGGTTATATCATTTTGCATTCCCACCAGCAGTGCATAAGAGTTCTGATCTCCCCACAGCCTCTCCAAAATTTGTTCTTTCCTGTTTTATTGATTTGTGCCAGTAATGCCAGGGTGAGATGGTGTCTCACTGTGGTTTTGATTTGCATTCCTCTGATGGTCACAGATGCTGAGCATTTCCTCGTATGCCTGTTGGCCACTTGAATGTCTTCTTTAGTGAAGTGTCTGTCATTTCCTTTGCCCATTTTTTAATTGGATTGTGTTTTTGTTGTAGAGGTGTTGGATTTTCTTATAGATTTTAGAGATTAGACCTTTGCCTGATTTGTAATAGCCAAACATTTTTTCCTTGTCTGTAGGTTCTCTTTTTACTCTTTTGGTGAAGTCTGTTGATGAGCATAAGTGTTTAAGTTTTAGAAGATCTCGGCTATCTAGCTTATCCTCTGGAACTTGTGTGTTGTTGGTTGTGGTTTGTATCCTCTTAATGTTGTGTGTTAGGCCCTCTAGCGTCGTCCCTACTTTTTCTTCTATGAACTTCATGGTTTTTGGCTTTATATTTATGGCTTTGATACATTTTGAGTTAGTTTTTTATATGGTGTGATGTATGGGTCCTGTCTCATTTTTTTGCAGATGGACATCCAGTTTTGTCACCACCATTTGTTAAAAAGACTTTCTTTTCCCCATTTGATGGGCTTTAGGCTCTTGTCGGAGATGAGGTGACCATAGATGGATGGATTTACAACTCGGTTCTCTATTCTGTTCCATTGGTCAATGTATCTGTCCTTATACTAGTACTAGGCTATTTTGTCTACCGTAGCTGTATAGAAGGTGCTGAGGTCAGGTAGTGTGAGTCTTCCTACTTTATTCTTCTTGAATAGTGCTTTACATATCTGGGGCTTCTTACCTTTCCATATCAAGTTAGTGATAAATTTTTCCATCTCTTTAAAGAATTTTGTTGGTATTTGGATTGGGATTGCATGTATTTGTAAATTTTGGGTAGAATTGTCATTTTCACAGTGTTGAGCCTACCTATCTATGAACATGGTATGTTTTTCCATTTATGTAGATCTCTTTTGGTTTCTTACATTGGTGTTTTGTAGTTTTCTTTGTATAGGTCTTTTACATCCCTGGTAAGATTTATTCCCAAGTATTTTATTTATTTAGGGGCTGTATTATTTCCCTGATTTCCTTTTCATGATTCTCTTTCTTGGTGTATAGGAATCCACCTGAGTTGTATGTTTATCTTGTATTCTGCTGAAACTTCCTGTTAGTTCCAGTAATTTATTTGTGGATTCTTTGGGTTTTCTATGTATACTATTATATCATCTGCAAATAGTGACAGTTTATCTTCTTCATTACCAGTTTGGATGCCCCTTATTTCTTTTTCTTGCCTTATTGCTCTAGCTAGCACTTCCAACACAATGTTAAATAGGAGTAGTGATAAAGGGCGTCCTTGTCTTGTTCTGGTTCTCAAGGGAAATGTTTTCAGCCACTCTTCATTAAGAATGGTGTTGGCCATTGGTGTTGCATAGATGCCATTTATTATGTTGAGAATTTTCCGTTTTTTGTTTTATGCCTATTTTATTGAGAGTTTTTATCAGGAATGGTTGTTGGACTTTGTCGAATGCCTTTTCTGCAATGATTGAGATGATCATGTGATCCTTTTCTTTCCTTTTATTTATGTGCTGGAACACACTGATTGATTTTCTAATGTTGAACCATCCTTGCACAGCTGATATGAATCCTACTTGATATGAAGCTGAATATATTGGCTAGAATTTTGTTGAGAATTTTTGTATCTATATTCATGAGAGATACTGGTTTATAATTTTCTTTTCTTTGCAGCCTCTTTGCCAGGTTTCGGTATCAGGGGTGCTGGCTTCATAGAATGAATTAGGGAGTATTGCTCCTTTCTCTAAGTTCTGAAATAGTTTGAGTTGTACTCCGTAAGCTCTTCTCTGAATGTTTGGCAGGAATCTCCAGTGAAGCCACCTGGGCCAAGTATTTTTTTGTTAAGATTTTTTTATTTGTTATATTTTCAATCTCTTCTCTTGTTATGGGTCTGTTTGGACTTTCAACATCGTTTTGTGTTAGTTTGGGTAGGTTGTGTTTCTCTAGAAATGTGTCTATTTCCTCTAGGTTTTCAAATTTGTTGAAGTATAATTTTTCATACTACTCTGTTATGATCCTTTTTATTTCAGTTGGGTCTGTTGTAATGTTCCCTATTTCATTTCTTTTTTGGGTTTTTTGGCCAGTTGTTTGTCGATTTAGTTGATCCTTTCAAAGAAGCAATTTTTGTTTTTGTTGATTCTTTCTTTTGTTTTTCTATTCTCTATTTCACTTATTTCTGCTCTGATCTTTATTATTTCCTTTTTTCTGGTGGCTATGGATTTCTTTTACTGTTCTCTTTCTATTTGCTTCTGTTGTGCAGCAAATGTTTTGATTTTGCCCCTTTTTTCTCTTTTGATGTGTGCATCTTTTGAATCTTTTGATATAAATTGACATCTGGCGACTGCCTTTGCTTGGACACAAAAGTTTTGGTATGATGTGTTTTCATTCTTGTTTGATTCTAGGAAATTTTTTATTCCATCTTTGATTTCTTCTATTACCCAGTGGTTTTTAAGCAGGGTATTATTCAGTTTCCATGTAATTGATTTTTTTTCTCCTTACTCTTCCTGTTGTTAATTTCTACTTTGATGGCATTGTGGTAAGAGAAGATACTTCGTATTATCTCAATATTTTGGATTTTATTGAGGGCTGCTCTGTGGCCTAAAATGTGGTCTAATCTGGAGAACATTCCATTTGTGTTGGAAAAGAACGTGTACTTTGCAGCTGTTGGGTGGGGTGTTCTACATATGTCTACGAGGTCAAGTTCTTCTGTATCTTTCCTTAGTTTCTTTCTAGATGTTCTGTCTTTTACTGAGAGCAGGTGGAGGTGTCAATTTCTCTTTTTAGGGCAGTTAGAGTTTTTTTTTTTTTTTCTTATGTATTTTGGAGCCCTGTCATTGGGTGCACGGATGTTTATTATGCTAATTGTTCATGATGTATCATCTCTGTAATCATTGTATAGTGCCCTTCTTTGTGTTTTATGTTGGATTTTGTTTTAAAGTCAATTTTATCTGAGATTAGTATTGCCATTCCTGCTCTTTTTGGAACTTATTTGCTTCATTTTTTTTTTCCATCCATCGATTTTAATAAATTTACTTCTTTGTTTCTAAGGTGTGTCTCTCATAGACAGCATATTGATGGATCCTGTTTTTTATCCATTCTGTCACTCTGTGTCTCTTTATGGGTTCATTTAGGCCATTTACATTCAGTGTGATTATTGATAGGTGTGAGCTTATTGCTGTCATTTTGTAGTGTTTTTTTCTTTTTTTTTGTGGTGCAACATTTTCTTTGTTCCTCTTACTCTCCTGTGCTTGCTTCTTTTTATTTGTGAATTTCTTTCATTTTTGAGATTTTTTTTTTTTAGACTTTATATTTTTCTTCTTTATTTTGATGAGTAAGTTTATTAACTTTCTTTGAGGTTACTTTCAAATTTAACCTTATATTCCTAGGCTTGAAGCAGTCTATTATTACTTGATATCACCTTGCCTTCCTCTCCATTAGAATATTCTATACCTATGTCATTTATTCTCTCTCTTATTTTTCTGATGTTGTTGTCATTTTCAGATTGTTTGTCTCTGTTTTAAATAATTTTTCAGGTCTCTGCATGGTGCTTAATGGAACCATGTGCACTGGAAATTCCACTTTTCACCTCTTTAATTAGGTCTTTTGCTGCAATTTGTCCAATGCAATGCATCTTTTGATTTTGTCACTGTTGCTTCCATGAGTGTTGATTACAAATCCAAGTAAAATGAAATTTTTGACAATTTCAGCCTTTTTTTCCATTTATCACGATGTTACTTAGTGGTCCAGTTGTGAAAGTTTTTGTCTCCTTTTTGTTGACGTGTAATCCACACTGAAGGCTGTGGGCTTTGATCTTCAACAGTAAATTCTTCAAATTCCCTTCACTTTCAGTAAGAAAGATTGTATTGTCTGCACAGCATAGATTATTAATGAACCTGCCTTCAATTCTGATGCCCTGTTCTTCTCCAGATAGTCCAGGTTCTCAGATTATTTCCTCAGCATACAAATTGAATAAGTGTGGTGAGAGGATACAACTGTGACACACACTCTTCCTGAGGGGAGGAGATATTTTAAGTAAATTTATATTAAAATATTTTAAGTTAAGTAAAAGATATGTAATCCAAAAGACTGGCACACTGATGGTCCAATTTTAGTCATGGAGTCGAGGATGGGGTAGGGAAAGGCTGGGTCAGTTACATGGATAACACACTACTCAAGGTACTTGTCATCGTCACCCTGACATAGAAGGTAAGTCACACAAGAAGAATTTACATACACATATGTAAAGGAAACTCCTTTCAGGCAGTTAACTGTCATCATTTTAAAAACAAGAGAAACTCTGTCTACTTAATATTTGAGAACTATTTCCCAATACCATAAGCACACTGGAACATTTCATCCTCATTTATCTATCCAGCAACCCTGAGAGGACATGGTTATTCTAAAGATCTGGATAAAGAGATTAAATATCTTATTCAATAACCCACAAGTTGAGATATAACTGAGACTGTAACTGCATGTGTCTATCACCTGGGATATTTCCCTGTATAAAGACAAATAATCCCCACCACTATCTGTTAGATTTTTCTTGTGTTCAGTACCTGTCAAGTGTGTTGTTTCAGTCTGTACAACCTATGGCACAAGAGTTTTCGTAGGGCTATGTTTTGAAGTAAAGCATATTAAATATTTCCACACATTTTGGGAATTTATTCTTTAAAGTTTTTATGATGTAGTTAACATGTGTATTATAAGTTTTAAATGCCGTTATATAAGTGACAAACAGAAACTTTAGTAACCATTCATACATCTAACACCTATTTTATTTATTTATTTTTAATTCATGTATGTACATGTATATGTGTATATGTATGTGTATATATATGTTTAAGTAGATGTATATTTAAATGTATATGTATATATATAAGTGTATCTATATCGCAGTTTCTCGATTTCAGCTTTATTAACATTTTGAGCTGAAAATTTTGTTACTGTGGGGAGCTGCCTAGTACTTACTAGAATGTTTAGTAACATGCAAATCTCTATTAGATACTAATAGTACACTTCTCCTAGTTGTGACATCCAAATGTCCCAGACATGGACAAATGTTCTTTGGGGAACAAATTTTCCCCAACTTAAAAGCAGTTAGCTCTCTCTTTCTCTTTTCCATCCTCTTTCCTTATCCCTCTATCTCTATCTGTATATGTTGTTTTACCTATATTAGAAAGTTTGGATTTATCTAATTTATTTAGTATACTACCAGATGATACTACATAAAAACTATTGACTATTCTGATGTCTTTATCCAGAATAGGTTTCCTGATAGAACAAGATGGACAAACACAATCTAACAGTGCTGAATGAATTCATTCTGATAGGAATAACAGACTGCCCAGAGCTGCAGGCTCCATTGTTCGGGCTGTTCCTCATCATCTACATCATCTCAGTGGTGGGCAACTTGGGCATCATCATTCTCACCAAGATAGACTCCACACTACAAACACCCATGTATTTTTTTCTGAGACACCTGGCTATCACTGATCTTTTTTATTCAACAGCTGTGGGACCAAAATGTTAGTAAATTTTGTTGTGGATGTAAGCACAATTTCCTATTATTTTTGTGCTACACAGCTAGCTTTTTTTATTTTGTTCATAGTTAGTGAACTATTTATTTTGTCAGCAATGTCCTATGACCGATACGTGGCTATCTGTAACCCTCTGCTCTACACAGTCATCATGTCACAAAGAGTGTGCTGGGTGCTGGTGGCAAGCACCTATCTCTACGGCACATTTGTTTCTCTTCTCATCACCATAAAGATTTTTAATTCATCCTTCTGTGGCTACAATGTCATCAATCATTTCTACTGTGACGTTCCACCCTTTTTCTCTTTGCTGTGCTCAAACACACATGAAATCGAATTGATCCTCCTTGTCTTAGCATCTTTTGATTTTACTTCATCCTTCCTGATAGTTCTTGTTTCTTATCTGCTCCTCCTTATAGCTATTCTGAGGATGAACTCAGCCGAGGGCAGGTACAAGGCCTTCTCCACCTGTGGATCCCACCTGACGGTTTTGGTATTGTTCTATGGGCCTTCAATCTTTATGTACATGCAGCCCATGTCCAGTCACTCTTCTGACACAGATAAAGTGTCTTCCGTATTTTACACCCTGGTTATCCCCATGTTGAATCCCTTGATTTACAGCTTGAGGAACAAAGATGTAAAATATGCCCTACTTAAGACATGGAAAAAAATTAGCAATATATGTTCTAAAGTTTGATATACTATATGATTCCTATAAATTACATTTTGTACTTCAAACCTTGTGTGTGCCACCAACAAGAATAGCAATTACAAATATATTCAACATATGTTTCTGTATTGCCTTCTCCAAGTCAGTTATTCTTCTAAATGCTGTAATGCGTTGATGAACAAAAGAGTAAATACCTTTGCATTTCTTGAAGGGGAGAGATGGATCACAAACATAATAAGTAAATTTTATAGTACAGAAGAATGTGTTGGATGCCTGTGGCCCAGTGGGTAAAGTGCTTGGATGCTAACTGAAAGATCAGTGATTCAGAACTACAAGCTCCTCCAACAGCAAAAGATGTGGCAGTCTGCTTCCATAAAGATTTACAACTTTGGAAACCCTCTGAGCACCATGAGTTGGAATCACCTTGATGGCAGTAGGCTTCGCTTTTTGCACGAAATCAGGCAAGGAGAGTGGCTATGCTGAGTGGGGAAATGTACAAGGTACAAAAGTGGAGTTACAGTGATTCTGGTGTTTTTTTTTGTTTTGTTTTGTTTTTTGTTTTTTTTTTCCTACTCTTAGAATAAACTTTACAGGGTCATTATGTGTTTTTGTGTATGTTTGTGTAAGACATTGCTTTCTATTTTAGCCTTCATAATTTTCTGAGGTGGTTATTAGATTTGGATTGGTTTACAAGGAGTCTCAGTGTATAAAATTTGCAGAACACTTTTATCTGAATTTGCTCAAATGTCCCCCCCATTCGAAACCTTGGAGATCCACTCTTTTCTCATTAATGCCTTTACTTTCACATTTTAATCTATTAACTCAACATATCTTGCGATTTAGCAATCCACAGATTCAGCTCTCCATCTGACTTTGTTTCATCAGCCCAGTTTGCCCATATCAGAAAATACACCAGTTAAGATAAATTTCTTGAAGCCAACCATAGAGTCTTCCAGGTTTGGAATTCTTTCCCCACTAGTTGTTCCTATCTAATAATTATATGTTTTTCATGGGTTGTAATCTTTTCTTATGTATATGAAAAACTTTTTTTTAAAATGGTTGTTTAATTTTTTTTGTTGTTGTTATTTCCCTGCATAACAGGATATTCTATGATGAATTAAATTAACTGCCTTCTTTCACTGGTTTGGTATTCCTTAACTTTTGTCAATATTTATTATGGAATATATTTTTATTGATTTTTGTTCACCCTATTTTGAGAAGAAAAAAAAATGAGTTAATTCCATAGTTTGCAGCATGCTATATTTCTAATTCAAGTAAGGTCTGTTAAGTGGTAAGGATACAGTTATCTTGCCTTATGGACATAGTAGCTCCATGTTGCTCATCAAATTTTTCCATAGGTTTTTGTTTATTTCTTTTTTTTTTTTTTTCTACTAAAATTTCCAGGATTTTTTTGAAGCTACTAGACTCTAGCTGCCCTGGTGGTTTGTGCTTAAATGCTCCTCTCCTAACCAAGACATCATCCCTTCAAATCCACCATCTATTCCTTGGAAAACCTATGGGCAATTCTATTCTGTCCTTTAGAATCACTATGAATTGAAAAAAAGAAAAACAAACTCAAGGTTACCGAACAAGAAGAAAAACAAGAGTCTAAATCATTTTCTTAGTTCACAATCATGAAATAAAATCCCCAGTGTGGCAATGAAATTTGAATAAATTAGTTAGTTGAAATATGAGAAAAAGATGCATGCTATATTGTCATGTAAGCATAAATATTTTTAAAGGACTGAAGCAGTTAGGAGGTTAAGATGGTGATGAGCAATACCAGGTAATAATATTTCACATTGTTTAAATGCTATATCATAGTCTTTCTTCAGGTTTTAATTAATTTAATCATCACAATAGTCTATGAGTTAGGTTCTATTAATATTTACATTGCTGGATTCCTTGGAGAAAGGCTAAGCCAGTGGAGAGCTGAACACAAATGCTATGAGGTAGGAAAATCTCAGCAGTCAAGTTACAGGAGGAATGATATTCTACTTTCTAACATATGTGAATGGTGCTTCCTAGAACTTTGAGTTGCCTGCCCTTCAGTATAACACGTGGTTTTTCTACTAGTTTCCACTGTGTCATATTCTAGCAGAAGTTCATCTTGTATTTTTTGCCAGTCTTACCTATATACAACTAACAACACCAAATGTATATAGGCTTCTTGTTGAGAAGAATAAAAATAATTTGTAAGACATTATATTACTTAAACTCCAGCAAACATGCATGACATAATATAAGAAATAATAGCAAAGTACACAATTAGATGTATCTCTCTATTCACATAGTTATTGGCTCAAAATATTAGTTTATTACTTGGAGCAATAGAAATTATTTAACACTGGAGTAAACAAAATAAAAATTCAACATTTATTCTCTCTTAGAAAATATCAGCATTTTTAAAATTCACCTCTTCATCGAACTTTTCTTTCATCATTATAACCAATTGATTCTGTGAAACTTATAAACTTATTTTAAAGTAACTGATATGCAAATAAAACAAGAATTTTTCAAGTCTTTATTTTTTACAAAGTCATTAAATTTTCATGATTTGTCTAATGATAAAGGCATTTAATACTTACTAGAGAAAACAAGTGTTCTGCATCTTTTAAAGTGATTTAAACATGAATAAATCTCTTATTTAAGATTTAGAAAGTTAGACAAATTGTTACTTTTATTTTTTAAAACCTTTTATTGAGATATAAATCACGTGCCATGTAATTGGATCACGTGGAGTTTTGCAAACCACACTGCAATCAATTTTAGAACATTGTCATCTTACTGATAAGAATTCTCACAACCATTACAAATCGACGCACATTTCACATCAGCCCTCTCAGCCCAAGGCAACTACCAACTTATTTTCTGTCTTTTTTTTTTTTTTTTTTTTATAGATTTGCTTATTGTGGACATTTCATAAAAATGGAAACTTAAAATACGTGATTTTGTGGCTAGTTTTTTCACTTAGCAAAAATGTTTTCAAATTTCAAGCATGTTGCAGTACAACATATTTTATTGACAAGTACTTCATTGCATGGAAATGCCACATTTTATTTATCCATTCTTTCATTGACAGAAATTTGGGTTTTTTCCCTTTTTTGGCTACTGTGAATAATACTGCTAAGAACTGTTATGTATGAGTTTTGTGTGGACATATGTTTGAATTTCCCTTGGGTACAAAGCTACACCTAAATGTAAAGAAAACTAAAATCCTCACAAATAGATGACAAACAACATCATAATAAATGGAGAAAGGAAAGTAAATGATTTCATCTGATTTGGACCAACGGTCAATGCCAGTGGGATCAGCAGTCATGAAATTAAATGATATATTGCACTGTGCAATTCCACTGCAAAAGACCTAAAGTTTTTAAGGGCAAAGATATCATTTTGGTATCTAAGGTGTGCCCGAACCAGGCCTTGGTCTTTCAATCTCCACATATGCATTAGAAATCTGGCTAATAAAAAAAAAGAGAAGAATTGATACATTTGAATTGTGGTACTGGCAAAGAATATTGGATCTACCATGAACCGCCAGAAGAACAAACTCATCAGTCTTACAAGAAATGCAACCAGAATGCACCTTAGTAGTGAGGATGGCAAGATCACGATTGCTTACTTTGGACACATAATCAGGAAAGACCAACAGCTAGGAAAGGACATCACGCTTGGTATAATGGAGGGTCAGGAAAAATAGGGGAAACCCTCAATGAAATGGATTGACACAATAGCTGAATGATGGACTCAAACATATCAATGATCATAAAGATGGCACAGGACCAGGCAACATTTTGTTCTGTTATAGATGAAGTCACAGTGGGTTAGAGCAGAGTCAATGACAACTAACAACACTTTTCCTAAAAGGTAAACACCTCATATTAATTCAACCCGGCACCTCCTGAGAAGATGACTTCCCCCTTTCAAGTGCTTTCTTTGACTTTCTCAACTCTAGCTTTCTACTATGACTTCTCACCCTGCATCTTGGATCATGATCACAACAACTACCCTTTCCATTGGTTACAAAGAATTAACACTAAGCTCTTGACACAAGAAATACAACAAGGTATTATTACCATTAAAAAAAAAAAAAAACTCATTCATTAATCCACCAAGATATTGTTAGACATCCTAAAAGCTTCAGATTTGTTTTCTTTGCTAAATAAAGGGGAAAACTAATTATGGACCAGCCTACAAAAACTATTCATGATTCTACCTGTTTTCCTCTTTTTTACTGTCATGAAAAGCATTTTCTACAATGTTTAGGGCAATTTATGCCCTATTCCCTGAAAGTATTATCAATCATTCAGGCAACCCATATAATCAAGCTCAAAATTGATGTCAAAATATCAAACGTTGCTGAAAGTTTTAAGTCCCTTGCTGAATGCCAGTCTGCTCTCCTTCTTGAGTAGCTGATTAGGTCCTCACCCCTTTGAGGCACTATATACCCATCTTAATCACCCCAGGGCCAGGTACCCAACAACTAGGCACCTATACTCCCTGAGCCCACAGAATTATTAAAAATGCTAAATACCCAGGAAACATGAGAAACCTAGCTAACCCAACTCTGCTTGCAATATGTAAGCCATGTCATACAATTCCGCTTCGATGTCACCTTGTCCGTAGGTGCAATCTCATGTGTGGCCTGAATCAGGGCATGCTGTGCCTCTTTGTCTCTAGGAACTGTAACTATAAACAACTTAGCCACTTTGCATGGCCTCCCTGACTCCTCTTTCCCGTGTCTCACCAAACTTATAATCCCACGAATTCTTTAAAACAGCAAACATCTAGTTACTCTTCTAGACCACTGGGGGCACAGTGGTTAAGAGCAGGGCTACTAACAAAAAGGTTGGCAGTTCAAATCCACCAACCTCTCCTTTGAAATCATATGGGGTAGTTCTACTATGTCCTAGAGGGTTGCTATGAGTCAGAATAGATTCGAAGGCACTGGGTTTTTTTTTTTTTTTTTTTTAAAGTTATTCTCCTGGTTTCAGGAAGTTAATGATATAAGGAAAGAGGGTATTTTCATTAGAAGAGTCTGTTAAAATAACATGACTGATGTATGGTATGCTGAACATTGTTTTAGTCTCTCCACCATCACCTAGCTATATGGTATAAAAAAGGATTCATAACTTCACTTGTCAAGCTGAATGAAAATAAAAGCTATGAATATATTGATCTCAAGGAAGATATTATGAAAATGTGACCTAAGAAAGCAGTTAATGTAAAACCCATCAGGGACTGATGGGTTAGAGAAATATCAAGAAAAATAAAATTGCTCCTTGGTCAAAACTAAACATACAAAATTATTGCAAAGTTGATGCTGTAGACATGAGTCAATATCAAAATAATAGAAATAGATGGAAGGAGTTTTTTTTTCTGCTATTACAGTGACTAAAAACTTTACCAAAACTATACTTTATAATCTATATAAATCTACCTTAATTAGTATGGTATTCATCTAGCATGCTGCATTTTTATTGAGCTTAATTTACACACGGTAAGATTCACAATATCAAAGAATTGTTCTAAGCTTTTTGATCCTAACAATCACAATATTGAAAATTCCATCACCAGCAAAAATTTTTTTATAACTCCATGCAACATTCTTTTTTTCCTCACTCCCAGTAGAAATCAATGAAAATGAAAACAAAAAAGAAATGGGTAAAAATCAATGAAATCTCAAGCTCATTGTTAAAGACAAATATGAATGATAAAATTTTAGCTAGATGGAGAAAGAAATAAAAAGGAGACACAGAGTTATGAATTTGAGGGATATGTAAAGACACATGGCAGCTGATCCTACAGATATTAAAGTATAATATGAAAATAAAGTTTTGCTACAGAATTATAAACCTTAGATAAAAAGACAAAATCTTTAAAAGGCACAAACTACAAAAATACCTGAACCCCGATGGGTTTATCATGTATTAAAATGACTGAATTCACAATAATAAATGAATATAGAGCAATTAAAAAAAAAAAAAAAAGCTTCCAAAATTGGAAACTCTGGGCTGTAATGGTGTCATTGAAAAATTCTACTAACATTTAATAAAAAAAACAAGTACCAATTCTAAATAATATCTCCCAGAAAACAGGAGAGGAAAAATCACTTCCCAATTCATTTTAGGAGCCTGTCATTACCCAGACACAAAAATGACACCAAAACCAAAGGTATTACTAGGAGACTAGAGACCAATACCCTTCATGATCATGGACACAAAAATCCTCAATAAAGTACTAGAAAAATTAATTCAACATACATAATAAGGATAATACATCCTGACCAAAGAAGGTTTATTTTGGCAATGTAAGGCATTTAACATTTAAAAATCGATAAACGTAATTTGCTATGTCAACAGAATAAAGAAGGAAAAAAATGCATGACGATCTCACTGGATGCACAAAAGAATTGACAAAACTTCCTCTCCATTCAGGAAATAAAAATGAACTCTCAGGAAACTGGGAATGGAAGGGAATTTCATAAAGAATGATAAAAGGCATGAGTAAAAACCTAGAACTGACATCATTCTTAATCATGAAAGGATGAAATGCATTATATCACACGTGAGGAAAAAGGCTAGGATGTTTGCTCTCACTACATCTATATTGCCCACTCTGGGCAATAAGGTAAGGTAAGGAAAATAAATAAAAAGACACATGTTTGAAACAAAGGAATAAAATCATCTCTATTTGATAGTGACATGATTGTTTCTGTAAGAAAAGTGTCTGTGGAAATAACTGGAATTAATAATTTATTATACCAATGTCAGAATATGCAAAATGAACATTCGTAAGCAAAATGTATTCTGTATACTAACAACGGACAATTGGAAGTTTAAATAAAAGAAGAATTAACAATAAAAAATGAAATATTTAGATATTAATCAAAATATATACAAGATTTGCGTGATAGAATTTGCACAACACTGATGAAAGAAATCAGTGATAAGTAAATGAGGACATATGTCTCACTCATGAATTGGCATGCACAATATTTTTAAGATGTGAAACTGATCTAGAGATTGAACAAAATGCTGAACAAATCCCAACAGAAGAAATAAGTAAGATGATACTAATATTTATCTGAAGGGCAAAGAAACTAGAATATCTCAAAAAATTTGAAAAAAAAAAAAAGGAAGAGCAAAGTTGGATGACTTAAAGACATACACGGTAAATTTCTCATTTGTCATTATTGGGTAAAACACAGTTATACTAAGACAAAAATGGAAGCTAACTTTTAAAAACATAAATATTTAAAAAAGATAAAATAGTCACAGAAGTAGGAACTTCCAAGACTCCAAAAGAGAATGAGAATATTGATATTTTATTGACTGAAGTTTCAATTTCATACATTAATTTTTGCCAAACCTCACTGCATGATGCTTGTGAGAGTCACATATAATAATGTATTTTATTGTCTGTGTCAAAGTCTGAAACTCTTTATCCTCTATGTGTATTCCACTATGCATTACTAACACACACCAACCACTAAGGCCAAATATGAAGAAGTTGAGCATTTTTATCAACTTCTGAAGTTTGAAATTGATTAGATATATAATCTAGACACATTGATAATTACTAGAAAATGGAAAACATAGAGAGGAGGATTCTTGAAGAATTGCTGACAGAAAACTTCCCTAATATCATGAAAGATGAAATAGTGACCATTAAAGAAGCTCAATGAACCCCATATACAATAGAGCCCAAAAGAAAATCACCACGGCATATCATAATCTCACTCGCTAAACCCAAAGAAAAGAAAGAATTCTCAGAGCAGCTCGTGAAAAATGAAAAGTCACATACAGAGGGGAAACAATAAGACTAAGCTCTGATTACATGGCACAAACTATGCAGGCAAGGAGGCAAGGGGATGACAAATAAAACCATGAAAGAATAAACTCCTCAACCAAGAATAATAATCCTGCAAAACTCTCATTCAAATATAATGGTAAAATTGGGATATTTCCAGATAAACAGAAATAAAAAGGAATGTGTAAACAGCAAGCAAACGTTACAGGAATTATTAAAGGTGGGTCCTTCAGTTTGAGAACAAACATCAGACCAAACTTTAATCTAGGATACAAGATCACACCAGCCAAATACCAACTTAGGAAATGAACTCTCAAGGACTTTTCAGACCCAAAAAATTGCAAAAGGGAAACAGAGGTTAATCTGCCAAGGACAACAATGTCTGAACAATAAACAAGGAGGAAACAGTATACATATAGAACTTTCTGATGGAGAGAAAAGAAAGGCAATACCAAGTAATAATAGACTTGTTCAAACATGGAAAGATAGGGTAAATTTCAAGGTAACCACAAAGAAAGTTAACAAATCTACTCATTAAAATGAAGAAGAAAAACATAAAGACTCTGCAAAAGCAAAATCTACAAAAACAAAAGAAAAAAAAAAAACAGGAACAAAAGGAATTCAGCACAGGTGAATAAGAGAAGCAAGAAAATGCACAACAAAAAAGACCACTACAAAATAACAGTAATAAACTGATACCTATCAATAATTACACTAAATGTAAATAGCCTAAATTCATCCATAAAGAGACACAGAATGACAGAATCAATAAAAACAGAACCCAGCAGTATGCAATCTACAAGAGAAACATTAGAAACAAAAACACAAATTAAAAAAAAAAAAAAAAAGCATGGAAAAAATATATCAAACCAACAGCTACCAAAAAGAGCTGGTGTGGCAATACTAATCTCAGATAAAATAGGCTCTAAAACAAAATCCATCAGAAAAGACAAAGAAGGGCACTATATAATGATAATCTCGGAGACATAACAAAAATGAATACCCATGCACCCAATGACAGAACTCCAAAATACATTAAAAAAACTCTAACAACACTGAAAAGAGAAATTGACAGTGCCACAACAATAATAGCAGACTTCAACACACCACTCTTGGTAAAGGACTGAACATCTAAAAAGAAACTCGGAGAAGATACAGAAGATCTGATGCACACAATCATCCAACCTGAGATCATAGAGGACACTCCAACCAACAGATGCAAAGTACACATTCTTTTCTAACGTATATGGAACATTCTCCAGAAGAGACCACATCTTAGGCCACAGAACAGCCCTCAACAAAATCCAAAACACTGAGATAATACAGAGTATCTCCTCTGACCACAACACCATCAAAGTAGAAATTAAGAACAGGAAGAGCATGGAAAAAAAAAAAATTATATTGGAACTGAATAACAACCTACTAAAAAAACACTGGGTAATAAAGAAACGAGAGGTGGAATAAAAAAAATTCCTAGAATCAAATGAGGATGAAAACACATCATACCAAAACCTTTGAGACACAACAAAGGAAGTGCATGCTCAGAGGTCAATTTTTATCAATATCTAAAAAAAAAAAATCAATACCTACATACATTGAAAAAGAAGAAATGGACAAATTCCAAACATTAGCCACACAACTAGAAGAAATAGAGAATATCAAAAGACACTCACAGCCACCAGAAGAAAGGAAATAATAAAGATCAGTGCAGAAATAAATCAAATAAAGAATAGAAAAACAATAGAAAGAATTAACAAAACTAAAAGTTGGTTCTTTGAAAGGATCAACAAAACTGACAAGCCCCTGGCCAAATAAACAAAAGAAAAACAGGAGAGGGTGCAAATAGCCCAAACAAGAAATTAAAAGGGGGACATTACAACAGCACACACTGAAATAAAAAGGATCATAAGAGTATTATTAAACACTGTACCCCAACATATTTGAAAACCCAGAGGAAATGGACAAATTCCTAGAATCACACTACTTATCCAAACTAGCACAAAATGATGTAGAAAATCTGGAAAATCTGTACATACCCATAACAAGAGAAGAGACTGAAAAGGTAATTAAAAAAAAAAAAAAAATTCTCAAGAGAAAAACCTCTGGCCCAGATGGCTTCACTTGAGAATTCTACCAAACATTCAGAGAAGAGCTTACACCAGTACTATTCAAATTATTTCAGAGCATAGAAAAGGAAGTGATACGTACAAATTCATTCTATGACACCAGCATAACCCAGATACAAAACCAGGCAAAGACACCGCAAAAAAAAGAAAATTACAGACCAATATTTCTCACGAATATGGATGCAAAAATGATCAGCAAAATTTTAGCTGATAGAATTCAGCATCATACAAAAAAAAAAAAAAAATACACCACAACCAAAAAAAGATTCATACCAGGTACACAATGATGGTTCAACATTTGAAAATCAATTAATGTAATCTACCACATAAATGAAAGGGAAGAAAAGAATTACATGGTCATCTCAATGGACACAGAAAAGGCATTCAACAAAGTCCAACACACAGTCCTGATAAAAACTATCAATAAAATTGATATAGAAGGGAAATTCCTCAACATAATAAATGGCATCTATACAAAACCAACAGCCAATATCATTCTTAAGGAAGAGAGGCTGAAAACATTCCCCTTGAGGACAGGAACAAGACAAGGATGCCCTTTATTATGACTCTGATTTAACATTGTGCTGGAAGTCCGAGCTAAGACAATAAGGCAAGAAAACGAAGTAAAAAACATTAAATTGGTAATGAAGAAGTAAAACTATCCTTATTTGCAGATGATATGATACTATACATAGAAAACTGAAAACACTTCACCAGAAAAGTACTGGAACTAATAGAAAGATTTGGAAGGGCAACAGGATACAAAATAAACATACAAAAATCATTTGAATTCCTTTACACCAATAAAGAGAACGATGAAACGGACACCAGTAAAACAATACCATTTATAATAGCCCCTAAAAAAAAAATGCAATACTTAGGAATAAATCTAACCAGGGATATAAAAGACCTATACAAAGAAAACTACAAAACACTACTGCAAGAAACCAAAAGAGATTTACCAAAATGGAAAAACATACCACGCTCATGGATAAAAAATGCTCATGGATAGGTAGACTTAATGTGGAGAAAATGAGAATTCTACGCAAAGCAATTTACAAATACAATGCAATCCTGACCCAAATAACAACATTCTTTAAAGAGATGGAAAAACTAATCATTAACTTTGTACGGAAAGGGAAGAAGCCCCAGATAACTAAAGCACTATCAAAGAAGAATAATGTAGGAGGATTCTCACCACCTGATTTCAGAACCTACTATACAGCTAAGGTAATCAAAACAGCCTGGTACTGCTACAATGACAGATATATGGAACAGAATTGAGAACCCAGTTGTATATTCATCCACCTAAGGTCACCTGAGTTTTGACAAGGGCCCAAAATCCATCAAATGGGAAAAGACAGTCTTTTTAAAAAATTGTGTTGGCAAAACTCGATGTCCATTTGCAGATGAAAGAAACAGGACCCATACCTCACAGCACATACAAAAACTAATTCAAAATGGATCAGAGACATAAATATAAAGCCAAAAACTATAAAGATAATAGAAGAAAAAATAGGATCAATGCTAGAGGCCCTAATATTGAAATTAACAGGATACAAATGATTACTAACAACACACAAACTATAGAAGATAAGCTAGATAACTGGGATCTTCTGAAAACTAAACACGCTCATCAAAAGACTTTATATAAAGAGTGAAAAGAGAGCCTGAGACTGGGGAAAAAAAATTGGTTATGGCAAATCTCTAAAATCTACAGGAAAACCCAGCACCTCTACAACAAAAAGACAAATAATCCAATTAAAAAATAGGCAAAGTAAATGAACTGACACCTCACTAAAGAAGACATTCAAGTGGCTGTCAGACACATGAGGAAATGCTCCAGATCACTAGCCATTAAAAACTAAAAAAAATTTTTTTTTTCTTTAGCCATTAGAGAAATGCAAACCAAAACCTCAATGAGATACCATCTCACCAAAACATTATTGGCATGGATCAAAAAAACAGAAAATGAAAAATTCTGGAGAGGCTCTGCATACAATGGAACTTTTATGCACTGTCGGTGAGAATGCAAAACGATACAACCATTTTGGAAAATGATATAGTACTTCCATTGAAAGCTAAAATTAGAAATACCATATGATCCAGCAATCTCACTCCTAGGAATATATCCTAGAGAAATAAGTGTTGTCACACGAATAAATATATGCACGCTCATATTCATTGTAGCATTGTTCACAATAGCAAAAAGGTAGGAACAACCTAGATGCCCATCAACAGATGAACAGGTAAAGAAATGATGGTACAGGCACACAATAGAGTACTATGCAATGATAAAGAACAATGATGAATCTGCAAAACACCTCACAACATGGATGAACCTGGAAGGCATCATGTTGAGTGAAATAAGTCAATCACAAAAGACAAATATTATATGAGACCACTACTGTAAACACACACGAAAATGTTTACACAAAAAAAGATACAATCTTTGATGGTTATGAGGGAGGGGAGAGGTGGAAGATGGAAAAACACTAAATAGACAATAGATAAGTGGTTTCTTTGGTGAAATGTAACACCGTACACAATACTGGGCAAGCCAGCACAACTTGTACAAGCACGGTCACGGAACCTCCATAAAAAACATCCAAACTCCCCGAGGGATCAAATTGCTGTGCTAAGGGCTGTGTGAACAATGGTATCCGGGAATATCTAGCTCAATTGGCATAACATAGTCTATAAAGAAAATGTTCTACATTCTTCTTTGGCGTGTAGCGCCAGGGGTCTTAAAAGACTGAGTGGCTATCTAAGAGACCTCACTTGTCTCAACCCTTTGGGAGCAAGGGAGAACAAAGAAAACTAAAGACACAAAGGAAAGATTAGTCCAAAGGACTAATGGATCACAACTACCTTGGCCTCCACCAGACTGAGTCCAGTACAACTAGATGGTGCCCAGCTACCACAAGGACTGCTCTGCCTGGGTTCACAGTAGAGGGTCCTGGAGAGAACTGGAGAAAAAATGTAAAACAAAATTCCAACTCCCAGAAAAATACCAGTCTTGCTTGCCTGACAGAGACTGGAGAAACCCTGAGAGTATGGCCCCCAGACACACTTTCAGTTCAGTAATGAGGTCATTCTTGAGGTTTACCCTTCAGCCAAAGATTAGACGGCCCATAAAATAATGACACTAAGGAGGCACGCCAACACAGAGGCAAGGACTGAAGGCAGGAGTGGATAGGAAAGCTGGTAATAGGCAACCCTAGATCAAGAAGGGAGTATTGACATATCATGGGGTTGATAACCAATGTCATGAAACAGTATGTGTGCTGTTAAATGAGAAGCTAGTTTGTTCTGTAATCTTCATCTAAAGTACAAAAAAAAAAGTTCATTTCATTAATGTTAATGAACTTCAAGTTAAAACATTAATGACCTAACTACATATATATGAGAATACCAGATAGTTGGTAAGTATGTGGAGGAAACAGAGCTCATACACTGCTAGTAGAAAATTAAAACTGCATAAATACTTTAAAAAATAATTTCTTTTAAGCATTAGGGTCTTCAAAACCTGAACATAGATTTACCCTTAAAATTTATCCATTTTACTCATATCTATGGCATTTTTTTTTTTATGGCAGTGGGTTGGAGTGGACCTAAGAAAAGTGAGATTTTTTTCATTATAAAGACATGTATATAAAAATGTCCATAACAACTTTATTTGTAATACTCAAAAATGAGAATCAACCCAAATGTCCATCTATTTAGGAACAGATAAATAAATTGTGGTGTATGTAAGTAGACACCACTTAATAATAATAACTAGTGAATCATTGGTACATGCAAGTATATGGATGAAGAGTAGAAATTGACACATTGGACTTTGTCAAAACAAAAGCAATCCGCACTTAGACATTTAACCCAGGAAATGAAAAGTTAAGTTCATACAAAAACCCTTACACAAATGTTCACAGAAACATTATGTATAATAACTAAAAACTAGTAACAACCCAAAATGTCCTTCCATGGGTGCATGAGTAATCAAACTTTACTAAATCCATACTTGAAATAATACTCAGCAGCAAAAAAGAACAAATTATTGATGCCCACAACAGGAAGAATGGGCCACAATAGAAGCATATGAAGTAAAAACAGTGAATCACAAAATGTTGCTCTTGTTGTTACCTGCCATTGAGTGGCTCTGACTCCTGTTGGCCTTATGTAAAATGAGCTAAACATTGTTGACCCTGTGCTACCCTCACAATCATTGACATGTTTGAGTCCATTGTTGCCACCGCTGTGTCACTCCATCTCATGGAGGGCATCCCTCATTCCCATTGGCCCTCTACTTCACCAAATACAATGTCCTTCCACAGAAACCAATCTTTCCTGATGACATGCCTGAATCAAGAAAGTCAGGCAATATTTTGTTGGAGGCAACAAAATATGTACCATTGAAGAATGTTTGTTTTGTTAGGTGTTGCCAAGTTGACTGTGACTCGTAGAGACCTACAGGATGGAGCATAAATGCCCCACCAGGTTGCTTAGGCTGTAATCTTTATGGGTGCAAGTGGCCAGGTCTTTTCTCCCTGGAATGACTAGTGGGTTCAAAAAGACAACTGTTCAGTTAACAGTGAGTGTTTGAACATTCACCAGCAGGGCTCCTTCCATTAAAGAATACACAAGCGAAAAATAAAAAAATTTACATATATAACCAAACCAAACCTATTGCCCTCGAGTCAATTCCAACTCATAGCCACCCTATAGGAGAGAGTAGAGCTGTCCCATGGGATTTCTAAGTAGCACCTGTGGACTTGAAACCTGGCTTTTTGATTAGCAGCCAACCTCTTGACCACTAAGCCATATGCTTACAATTATATAGGACAAAAAAGCAAAAAAAAAAAAAAGATACATTACAAATATTTACAATGACAAAATGCAGCAAAATGATTCATAGAACAGCAAATATATATTCATAGTGAAACATTACACAGAAAATATCACACTTTACAAGGGTGTGCTGATACGGTAGAGCTTTATGTCAAGGACAGCAGAACACGTATGAAGGTGAGAAAGGTGTTTGGGAATAAGGATTGAACAGAATGAAAAAATATATAAAATACTGAAACATAAAAAAGAAGCAAAAAACTTAAACAGACAGAAGATGGCAATTATGAAATGAGCAGCAAGGGTAACATTTCTGTTCCTGAGGTCAAAAAGGAAAAAAAAAAATCTATAACAGAGCAATAACAGCAACAATAACAAAAGCAAACAAGGAAGTGAGCTCACAGATACAAAATGCATTACCTTTACTCCCTTTAAGTCTTTTAAATAATGTAATAAGAAAGTGTTCAAGCACTTCTTCATTTTGTCATCCATTTGAGGAGACCACTGTAGAAATAGGGAATATTGATAGCTTTGTTTGATATTTTAATTCAGACCCCGGGTGGTAAAAATGGACAGTGAACAAAGAGTAAAGTGAAAGAACGTATGAAAAGATACATACAGACGTGCATACACACTACATGAAGAAAGACTAGCTCGCTGGTTCATACAAATTGTCCTGGACAATTAACAGACGACCTCCATGTACTTTGTTAAGCTTTCAAACGCTGTAGAAACAATCAACAAAGTGCTTGGCTTCTCCTCAGGGAGAATCTCCAAGGGAGGGAAAAAAAAAAAAAAACCTTTAAAATGTTCTCACCAGGCCGTGTTAAGAAGCACGTGGGGAGTCAAGGCAGAGGCTTCATTACAGGTAAAAAGATGAGACAATTTCCATTTTTTACTGATATCCAGAAGGTTTCAGTGACGCTTGCAGGGTCCCACCTTCAATGGCAAAGTCATTGCAAACCATAGGATTTCAGGTTTGGTTCTGTGTGCTTCCTACTTTTCAATAGTGCCTAAGACTAGGATCTCTCTCAATTTTGTCTTCATATTATTTTTTTCAAATACTTTCACTCTGTTTCAGAGGCTAAATGCTCATAAGCATCCTTGAACAATCATTATTATAAGGCTAAATAATATTTTTACTTTATAAAAATAATTATATGAATAAAAAAAGCAAACAAGAAACCAAACCAGTTGGCCTGGAGTCAATTCTGACTCATATACACTCCATGTGTGTCAGAGAGCTGTGCTACATGGAGTTTTCAATGGCTGTGACCTTTCACAAGTAGACCTTTCTTTCTTCCAAGCAGCCTCTGAGTGGCCTTGACCTCCAAACTTTGTTAGTAGCTGTGCTCAGCCAGCTGCACCTCCCAGGTGGCCTAATTATGTGACTAATAGAGCTCAAATACAAAAATAAAGGAAGCATATACGGTATTAAACTACTGTAGCAGGATTATGAAGCTGCAGGTATTCATTCTCCATCGTCGATATCCTTCCAAATCATTAGTTATATAGTTGCTCTAGGCTCCTCTTATGTCCCTCTCAGATAGAATTTACTATTTAATGCATATTTAAATAACTGAAGAATGTGCATTTTTACTTATCTGTTGATAAGTAACAACTTATACCATGTGTTGAGATGTGGAAAGCACTTTTTTGGAGTTTAGGAAATTTTTAAGTACCCAGTTTTATGATGATAGTATAATATATACTGTGTTCTTCAATTTCCAATGGAACCTAGCAGAAAGATGATTAAATTTTTTCAAAGAGTTTAGCTTTATGAAGTAAGAATTAGATACTCAACAAAGATAGTAGACTATGAAACTTAATTTGCTGCACTCCGTAGAACTCCAGGGCTGTTCAGAGAATGTCCTTTTATCTTTCCCGACCTGATAGAAACATCATTTACCAATGCAAGTACTTTTTTCCATCAGCCTTTCATCACTGCAAGTAAACAAGGTATACTTTGCTTTTATTGCCTTCCTTGAATAGAGTTAATTTAATTGCAATATCTACTGATACCCAGTTTTTTGAAAAATTTATTGTGCTTTAGGTAAAAGTTTACATAGCAAATTAATTTTCCAACCAGTGATCCCAACACAAATTGTTTCTTGACCTCGGTTTCAATGCCCGCAATGTGTTAGCTCTCTCCCCACCTCCTCTCTTGGTTCCCCATTTTCCTTAGACCTGTTTCCCTGTCTCTGCCTGTCTTCTCATCTTTGGTTTTGGTCAAGTGCTGCCTTTTTCGTCTCCTATAGGTGATTGCTCTACGAAGCACATTCTTTAGGGATGTTATTATTTATTTTATAGCCCCAGCTATTACTTAACTGAATGGTGCCCTCTGGAAGAGACTATAGTTTGATGTTACAAGATTGCCTTATAGCAACAGATTTGGAGGTACATCCAACCTCTTTCAGGCTAGTAAATCTGGTCTTTTTTTTTTTTGATCTACAGTTTTTACCCATTATACCTGAGTCTTTCTATTGTGACCCTGGTAAGATCGGTCTATAGTGGTAGCCAGGCACTACCTACTTCTTCTGGTCTCAGTTTAAAGCAGTTAGTGGCTCATAGGGGCCATTTGTCCTTCGGAATAATTGCTTCTTTAAGTTTTTGGCTTTCTTGTTGTCCTTTGCTCCAGGTGGGAAGAAAACAAAAGTCGTCAACACTGTGTGTGCGTAGGGAGGAGATAGGGTATCAGAAGGCCAAGACCTTATAAGCAATGTTTTATATAAGGTAGTATATTTTCCCTGTAACCATTTTATAATTTAATACAATAATCTTGTATTTTTCTATTTGCTTGATTATTCCTGACTCAGAGGCTGGTGGTACTGCTATTTTCATTGTAAGAAGTATTATTTCAAACCATTCACTCTTTTATTGTAAACTGCCACCCTCATCCTTTTCTGGTGTTTGTTTGTTTTGTTGGATTGTCTAACCCATAATAATGCATGTAAATATATTTAAATTAAAATATATATACATTAAAAACCTAGGTTTTTAGGTTTTTTATGTATATATATTTCAATTTAAATATATTTCTTTGCATTATTTGCTATGTAATAGTACAGAGATTACTTGGGTCCTTAATGTGCATAAGGAATTAAAATAAAACCCAAGAATCCATGTATATCTTATCAGTGCATTTTTCTCTATGTTCTTCTGTAATATAATTTTAAGCTTTTCTTTCTTTAAACCAGAGGATCTCTTTATCCAAATGGAATAGTTCAAGGAAACTTCACTATTTAAAATCAATGAAAGAGACCTCATATTTTCCCAATTTTAGCTCAAATTTCCTCTCATTACTTTAGGATCTTCCATGAGCAAATATATCAGATTTGTTACAAACAACTTAGTATATGTTGTGGTTGTTGTTAGGATGCCATCGAGTCAGTTCCAACTCGTAGTGACCTTATGTACAACAGAATGAAACACTGTTCAGCCCTGTGCCATCCTTACAATCATCCTTATGCTTAATCCTGCTGTTGGAGCCACTGTGTCAATCCATCTCCTTGAGGGTCTTCCTCTTTTTCACTGACTCTCTACTTTACCGAGCATGATGTCTTCACTAGGGACTGACCCATCCTGACAACATGCCCAATGTATTTGAGACTTAGTCTCACCATCCATGCTTCTAAGGAGCACTCTGGCTGTACTTCTTCCAAGACAGATTTATTCGTTCTCTTGGTAAAAAAAAATGGTAGTCCACTGTATATTCAGTGTTCTTCAACACTGCAGTTCAAAGGAGTCAATTCTTCTTCAGTCTTCCTTATTCATCCTCTAGCTTTCACATGCATAGGAGGCAATTGAAAACAGCATGACTTGGGTCAGGGACACCTTAGCCTTGAAGGTGACTCCTTTGCTTTTCAACACTTTATTTACTTTTTTTTTTTTTTTTTAACTGTGCTTTAGATGAAGGTTTACAGAACAAACTCGTTTCTCATCAAGCAGTTAGTATACACGTTGTTCTGTGACACTGGTTAATAACCCCAGGACATGTCAACACTCTCCCTTCTGAACCCTGGGTTTTCTATTACCAGCTTTCTTGTTCCCTCCTCCCTTCCAGTCCCTGCCTTAGAGCTGGTATGTCCCCTTAGTCTTTTTTATTTTTTGCATGAGACTATTCAATCATTGTCCAAAGGGTGAACCTCAGGAGTGACCTCATTATTGGGCTTGAAAGGGTGTCCAGGGCCCATACTCTCAGGGTTTCTCCAGTCTCTGTCAGGCCAGCAAGTCTGATCATTCTTTTTGAGTCAGAATTTTGTTCTACATTTTTCTCCAGCACTGTCTGGGACCCTCCATTGTGATCCCTGTCAGAGCATTCAGTGGTCATAGCCAGGCACCATCTAGTTGTATGGAATCAGTCTGGTGGAGGCCGTGGTAGATGTGGTCCATTAGTATTTTGGTCTAATCTTTCCCTTGTGTCTTTAGTTTTCCTCATTCTCCCTTGCTCCTGAAGGGGTGAGACCAGTGGAGTATACTCGATGGTGGCTGACAGGCTTTTAAGACCCCGGATGCTACTGACCAAAGTAGAATGTAGAACATTTTCTTCATAAAATATGTTATGCCGATTGAGCTACGTGTTCCCTGAGACCATGGTCCCCACAGCCCTCAGCCCATCAATTTGCTCCCTCAGGGCATTTTGATGTGTGTATGGAGCTACCATGACCTTGCCTTGTACAGGTTGTGCTGGCTTCCCTAGTACTGTGTACTGTCCTACCCTTCACAAAAGTTACCACTTATGTATTGTCCATTAAGTGCTTTCCATCCCCACACCCCCCTCCCTCATAACCATCAAAGACTTTTTTTCTTTTAGTTTTTATTGTGCTTTAAGTTTACAAATCAAGTCAATTTCTCACACGAAAACTTATATATACCTTGCTACATAAACTCCCAAGTGCTCTCCCCTAATGAGACAGCCCACTCCGTCACTCCACTCTCTCTTTTCATGTCCATTTTGCCAGCTTCTAATCCCCTTTATCCTCTCATCTCCCCTCCAGGGAGGAGATGCCAACATAGCCTCAAGCATCCACCTCATCCAAGAAGCTCACTCCTCACCAGCATCCCTCTCCAACCCACCGTCCAGTCCAATCCATGTCTGAAGAGTTGGCTTTGGGAATTGTTCCTGTCCAGAGCCAACAGAAGGTCTGGGGACCATGACCACCAGGGTCCTTCTAGTCTCAGTCAGACCATTAAGCCTGGTCTTTTTACAAGAATTTGGTGTCTGCATCCCACTGCTCTCCTGCTCCCTCAGGGGTTCTCTGTGCGTTTCCCTGTCAGGGCAGTCATCGGTTGTAGCCGGGCACCATCTAGCTCTTCTGAACTCAAGCAGATGTAGTCTCTGGTTTATGCGGCCCTTTCTGCCTCTTAGGCTCATAATTACCTTGTGTCTTTGGTGTTCCTCATTCTCCTTTGATCCAGGTGGGTTGAGACCAATTGATGCATCTTAGATGACCTCTTGCTAGCATTTTAGACCCCAGACGTCTCTCTCCAAGGTAGGATGCAGAATGTTTTCTTAATAGATTTTATTATACCAATTGACTTGGATGTCCCCTGAAACCATGGTCCCCAAACCCCCACCCCTGCAACATTGGCTTTCGAAGCATTGAGCTTATTCAGGAAACTTCTTTGCTTTTGGTTTAGCCGAGTTGTGCTGACCTCACCTGTATTGTGTGTTGTCTTTCCCATCACCTAAAGCAGTTCTTACCTACTATATAATTAGTGAATTCCCCTCTCCCACTCTCCCTCCCTCCCCCGTCTCATAACCATAAAAGAATATTTTCGTCTCTAAGCTATTTCTCCAGTTCTTATGATAGTGGTCTTATACAATATTTGTCCTTTTGCAACTGACTAATATCACTCAGTGTAATGCCTTCCAGATTCCTCCATGTTATGAAATGTTTCACAGATTCATCATGTTCTTTATCGATGCATGGTCCTCCATTGTGTGAATATACCATAATTTATTTATCCATTCATCTTTTGATGGACACCTTGGTTGCTCCCATCTTTTTGCTATTGTAAACAGTGCTGCAATGAACATGGGTGTGCATATATCTGTTTGTGGGAAGGCTCTTATTTCTCTCGGATATATTCCAAGGAGTGGGATTGCTGGATCGTAAGGTAGTTCTATTTCAAGCTTTTTAAGGAAGTACCAAATCGATTTCCAAAGTGGTTATACCATTTTACATTCCCACCAGCAGTGTATAAGTGTTCCAATCTCTCCACAGCCTCTCCAACATTTATTATTTTGTATTTTTTGGATTAATGCCAGCCTTGTTGGAGTGAGATGGAATCTCATTGTAGTTTTGATTTGCATTTCTCTAAAAAAAAAAAAAAATGGCTATTGGTCGTGAGCATTTCCTCATGTATCTGTTAGCTACCTGAATGTCTTCTTTAGTGAAGTGCCTGTTCATAGCTTTTGCCCATTTTTTAATTGGGTTTTCTTTTTACAGCTGAGTTTTTGCAGTATCATGTAGATTTTAGAGATCAGACGCTGATTGGAAATATCGTAGCTAAAAACTTTTTCCCAGTCTGTAGGTAATCTTTTTACTCTTTTGGTGAAGCCTCTGGCTCCCAGTTATCTAGTTTTTCCTCTGCATTGGTAGTAACGTTTTGTATACTATTTATGCCATGTATTAGGGCTTCTAACATAGTCCCTATTTTTTCTTCCATGATCTTTATAGTTTTAGATTTTATATTTAGGTCTTTGATCCATTTTCAGCTTGTTTTTGTGAAAGGAGTGAGGTATGGGTCTTGTTTCATTTTTTTTGCAGATGGATATGCAGTTATGCCAGCACCATTTGTTAAAAAGACTGTCTTTTCCCCATTTAGCTGCTTTGGAGCCTTTGTCAAATATCAACTGCTCACACATGGATGGATTTATGTCTGGATTCTCAATTCGGTTCCATTGTCCTATGTATCTGTTGTTGTACCAGTACCAGGCTGTTTTGACTACTGTTCTAAAGTCAGGTAGAGTTTGTTCTTCTTTATCAGTAATGCTTTACTTATCTGGGGCCTCTTTCCCTTCCATATGAAGTCGGTGATTTGTTTCTCCATCTCATTAAAGAATGCTATTGGAATTTGGATCAGGATTGCATTAAATCTATAGATCGCTTTTGGTAGAATAGACATTTTTATAATGTTAAGTCTTCCTATCCATGAGCAAAGAATATTTTTTCCACTTACGTAGGTTTCTTTTGGTTTCTTGCAGAAGTGTACTGTAGTTTCTTTGTACAAGTTTTTCACATCTCTGATAAGATTTATTCCTAAGTATTTTATCTTCTTGGGGGCTACTGTAAATGGTGTTGATTTGGTGATTTCCTCTTAGATGTTCTTTTTGTTGGTGTAGGGGAATCCAACTGATTTGTGTATGTTTATCTTGTATCCCAATACTCTGCTGAATGCTTCTATTAATTTCAGTCGTTTTCTTGAGGATTCCTTAGGGTTTTCTGTGTATGAGATCATGTCATCTGCAAGTAGAGATAATTTTACTTCTTCCTTCCCAATCTGGATGCCCTTTATTGCTTTGTCTAGCCTAATTGCTCTGGGTAGGACCTCCAGCACAATGTTGATTAAGAGCGGTGAAAAAGGGCATCCTTGTCTGGTTCCTGTTTTTAAGGCAATGCCTTCAGGCTCTCTCCATTTAGGATGATGTCTGCTATTGCGTTTGTACAAATTCCCTTTATTATGCTGAGGAATTTTCCTTCTATTCCAATTTTGCTGAGAGTTTTTATCATGAACAGGTGTTGAACTTTGTCAAATGCCTTTTCTACATCAATTGATAAAATCATGTGAATCTTGTCTTTTGTTTTATTTATGTGATGGGTTACATTGTTTTTCTAATGTTGAACCATCCCTGCATACCTGGTATGAATCCTTCATGGTCACAGTGAAGTGTTTTTTGGTGTGTTGTTGAATTCTATTGGCTAGAATTTTGTTGAAGATTTTTGTACCTAAGTTCATGAGATATATAGGTCTGTAACTTTCTTTTTTTGTGTTGTCTTTACTTGGTTTTGGTATCAGGGATATGCTGGCTTCATAGAATGATTTTGGGGGTATTCTGTCATTTTCTATGCCCTGAAATACCTTTAGAAGTAGTGGTGTTAGCTCTTCTCTGAAAGTTTGGTAGAACTCTGCAGTGAAGCCATCCAGGCCAGGGCTTTTTTTTGGTGTTGGGGGGGAGTTTTTTGATTACCTTTTTAATCTCTTCCTTTGTTATGGATCTGTTTAGTTGTTCTACCTCTGTTTGTGTTAGTTTAGGTAGGTAATGTGTTTTTAGGAAATCAATTTCTTCTAGGTTTTCAAATTTGTTAGAGTACTATTTTTAATAGTCATCTGATATGATTCTTTTAAATTTCAGTTGGGTCTGTTGTAATATCCCCCATCTCATGTCTTACTCGGGTTATTTGCTTCCTCTTCTGTTTTTCTTTTGTCAGCTTGGCTAATGGTTTATCAATTTTGCTGATTTTTTCAAAGAACCAGATTTTCGTCTTAGTTCTTTCAATTGCTTTTCTGTTATCTATTTCATTTAGTTCTGCTCTAATTTTTATTATTTGTTTTCTTCTGGTGCCTGAGGGTTTCTTTTGTTGCTCTCTTTCTATTTGTTCAAGTTGTAGGGATAATTCTTTGATTTTGGCCCTTTTTTCTGTTTGTATGTGTGCATTTATTGATATAAATTGGCCTCTGAGGACTGCTTTTGCTGTGTCCCAAAGGTTCTGATAGGAAGTGTTTTCATTCTCATTGGAGTCTATGAATTTCTTCATTCCCTCCTTAATGTCTTCTATAATCCAGGCTTTTTTGAACCACCGAATCCTACTTGGTCAGGGTGTATTATTTTTTTGATATGATGCAAAATTCACTAAATTAAAAAAAATTCAAAAAAAATGAATTCAACATCATATCAAAAAAATAATACACCGTGACCAAGTAGGATTCATACCAGGTATGCAAGGGTGGTTCAACATTAGAAAATCAATCAACATAATCCACCACATAAATCAAAGAATCACACGATCATCTCAATCGACAAAGAAAAGACATTTGACGAAGTCCAACTACCATATGGGGCAGTTCTACTCTGTCCTATAGGGTCTCTATGAGTTGGAATCGACTCGACGGCAACGGGTTTACGGGGCTGAATTCATTTGGCTAGAATTTTGTTGAGAATTTTTGCATCTGTATTCCTGAGAGATATTGGTCTCTAATTTTCTTTTATTTGCAGTGTCTTTGCCTGGTTTTGCTATCAGGGTTATGCTGGCTTCATAAAATGAATTTGGAAGTATCGCTTCCTTTTCTATGCTCGGAAATATTTTGAGTCATATTGGCTTAAGCTCTTCTCTGAATGTTTGGTAGAATTCTCCAGTGAAGCCATTTGGGCCAGAGCTTTTCTTTTTTGGGGGGGGGGAGTGTTAACTGCCTTTCAATCTCTTCTCTGGTTAATGGTTTGTTCAGATTTTCCAGATTTTCAACATCATTTTGCTTTAGTTTGGGTAGGTTGTGTGTCTCTAGAAATTCTAAATATGTCTATGAGGTCACTTTCTTCTGTATCTTTTTAGTTTCTTTCTAAATGTTTTGTCCTTTACTGAGAGTGGTGGGTTGAAGTCTCCTACTATTATTGCGGAAATGTCAATTTCTCTTTTTAGTGCTATTAGAGTGTGTTTTATGTATTTTGGAGCTCTGTTATTGGGTGCATAGATGTTTATTATGGTTAAGTTTTCATAATGGATCATCCCTTTAAGTATCATATAGTCCCCTTCTTTTTCTTTTATGTAGATTTTGTTTTAAAGTCTATTTTATGTGAGGTTATTATTGGCACTGTTGCTCTTTTTTGGAAGTTATCTGCTTATGTATATATATATTTCCCATCCTTTGATTTTTACTAAATTTACATCTTTGTTTCTAAGTCATGTCCTTGTAGACAGCATATTGATGGATCCTGTTTTTTATCCATTCTGTCACTCTGTGTCTCTTTATAGGTGCATTTAGGCCATTTAAATTCAGTGTAAATATTGATAGGTGTGAGTTTATTCCTGTCATTTTGTGGTGCTTTTTTTTTTCTTTTTCTGGTGCTACCATTTTCTTTGTTCCTCTTACCCTCCTGTGCTTAGTTGCTTTTGTTTATGGATCTCTTTTTCTTCTTTTGTTTTTGTAGATTTTTTTTTTATTGAGACTTTGTGTTTTTCTTCTTTATTTTGATGAGTAGGTTTGTTAACTTTCTTTGTGGTTACCTTGAACCTTCCTAGGCTTGAACCAGTCTATTATTACTTGGTATCACCTTGCCTTTCTCTCCATTAGAAAGTTCTATACCTACATTGTTTCTTCCCTCTTTTATTGTTCTGATGTTGTTGTCAATTACAGATTGTTTGTCTCTGTTTTACTTAATTTTTCAGGCCTCCGCTGTGTAGGCACTGCGTGGTGCTTATATGGTGCCATGTTTGCCAGAAGTTCCACTTTTCAGCACTTCAAAGAGGTTTTTTGCAGTAGATTTGCCCAGTGCAATGTGTCTTTGATTTTGTCACTGTCACTTCCATGAGTGTTGATTACAAATCCAAGTAAAATGAAATCTTTGACAACTTCAATCTTTTTGCAGTTTATCATCATGTTGCTCATTAGTCCATTTGTGAGAGTTTTTGTTCCCTTTATGTTGAAGTATAATCCATGCTGAAGGTTGTGGTCTTTGATATTCTTCAGTAAGTGCTTCAAGTACCCTTTTCTATGAGTAAGAAAGATTGTGTTATCTGCATAGCATAGGTTATTAATGAGTCTGCCTTCAATCCTGACACCCTGTTCTTCTTCATATAGTCCAGGTTCTCAGATTATGTGCTCAGCAAACAGGTTGAATATGTATGTTGAGAGGGTGCAACCATGATACACACCTTTTCTGAGAAGAGGAGATATTTTAAGCAAATTTATATTTAAGTATTTTATGTAACATAAAAAAAATGTAATCCAAATGACTGGCACATTGATGGTCCAATTTTAGTCACAGAGTAGGGGGTGTGGTAGGGAAAGACTGTGGTCAGCTACATGGATAACACACTATTCAAAGTACTTGTCGTCATAGCGCTGACATATAAGTTAAGTTACACAAGAGGAATTTACATATACATATGTAAAGGAAACTCCTTTCAGGCAGCTTACTGTCATCATTTTAAAAAACAAGAAAAACACTATCTACTTGATATTTGAGAGCTATTTCTCCATACCATAAGCACACTGAAATATTTAATCCTCATATGTCTATCCAACAATCCTGAAAGGACCTGGTTATTTTAAAGATCTGGACAAAGAGATTATATATCTTATTCAATAACCCACAAGTTGACGTATAACAGAGACTATAACTGCATGTGTCTATCAACTGGGATATTTCCCTGTATAAAGACGCATAATCCCAACCACGACCTATTAGATTATCCTTCTATCAATACCTATCAAGTGTGTTGTTTCAGTCTTTACAACCTGTGGCACAAGGGCTTTCATAGGACTATGTTTCAAAATAAAGCATATTAAATATTTCCACACATTTTGGGAATTTGCTTTTTAAAGTTTTTATATTGTAGCTAATATGAGTATTATAATTTTTAAATGCATTGCATAATTATCATTATATAAATGACAACAGAAACTTCAGTAACAGTTCATGTGCCTACACCTGAAATTTATTAATTTACTTATTTTTAATTCATGTATATGTATATATGTATGCATATATATATACATTTACCTATAGGTATATCTAAATGAAAGGTATATCTATATCAGACTTTCTCAGTCAGAACTATTGACATTATGGGCTGGAAATATTGTTATTGTGGGGAGTTGCCCAATACTTACTAGAATGTTTAGTAACATCCCAAGCCTCTATTACATATTAATAGTACTCTTCTTCTAGTTGTGACATCCAAATGTCCAAGACATTGACAAATGTTCTTTGGGGAACAAATTTTCCCCAACAGATTACTAGGTAACTCTCTCTTTCCTTCCTTCCATCCTCTGTCCCTATCCTTCTATCTCTATCTGTGTTGTTGTTGTTGTTAGGTGTCATCGAATCAGTTGTGCAAGATGGGTTTACTTTTAACTACCTATATTACAAAATTTGAAGTTATCTAATTTATTTAGTATACTGGCATTGTATACTAAAAATCTACCAGATGATACTACATAAAACTATTGACTATTCTGATGTCTTTATCCAGGATAGGTTTTCTGACAGACCAAGATGGACAAACACAATCTAACAGACCTCAGTGAATTCATTCTGATGGGAATCACAGACCGCCCAGACCTGCAGGCTCCATTGTTCGGGCTGTTCCTCATTATCTACCTGATCTCAGTGGTGGGCAACTCGGGCATCATCATCCTCACCAAGATAGACTCCAAACTACAAACACCCATGTATTTTTTTCTCAGACATCTGGCTATCACTGATCTTTTTTACTCAACAACCGTGGGACCCAAGATGTTAGTAAATTTTATTGTGGATCTAAACACAATTTCCTATTGTTTTTGTGCTACACAGCTAGCTTTTTTTATTTTGTTCATAACTAGTGAGCTATTTATTCTGTCAGCAATGTCCTATGACCGCTATGTGGCTATCTGTAAGCCTCTGCTTTACACAGCCATCATGTCACAAAGGGTGTGCTGGATGCTGGTGACAGTCACCTATCTCTACAGCACATTTGTTTCTCTTCTCATCACCATAAAGATATTTAATTCATCCTTCTGTGGCTACAATGTCATCAATCATTTTTACTGTGACGCTGTACCCTTTCTCTCTTTGCTCTGCTCAAACACACATGAACTCGAATTGATCCTTCTTGTAGTAGCATCTATTGATATTATTTCATCCCTCCTGATAGTTCTTATTTCTTATCTGCTCCTTCTTATAGCTATTCTAAGGATGAACTCAGCTGAGGGCAGGTACAAGGCCTTCTCCACCTGTGGATCCCATCTGACGGTTTTGGGATTGTTCTATGGTCCGTCAATCTTTATCTACCTGCAACCCATGGCCGGTCACTCTTCTGACACTGATAAAGTGGCTTCCGTATTTTACACCCTGGTTATCCCCATGTTGAATCCCTTGATTTATAGCTTGAGGAATAAAGATGTAAAATACGCCCTACTTAGGACATGGAAAAAGATAAGCAATATTTCTTCTAAAGCTTGATGTACTATATGGTTCGTATAAATTACATTATGGACTTTAAACCTTGTCTGCATGCCTCCAATGGGAATAGCAAGTACAAATATATTCAAAATATATTTCTATATTGCCTTCTATGTGTCAGTTATTCTTCTAAGTTCTGTGCTGCATTGATAAAAAAAGAGTAAATACTTTCTCTTCCTTGAAGTGGAGAGATGGATCATAAACATAATAATTTAGTACATTTTATAGTACAGAAGAATGTGTTGGAGGCCTGTGGAGCAGTGGTTGAAGTGCTTGGATGCCAGCAGAAAGGTCAGTGATTAGAAGCTACTGGCTACTCCAAGGGAGAAAGATGTGGCAATCTGCTTCCATAAAGCTTTACAACTTTGGAAACCCTCTGAGTCAGTTCTACTCTGTCCTATAGGGTTGATGCCATGAGTTGGAATCAACTTGATGGATGTAGGTGTTGTTTTTTGCAAAATGTGTTGGGAACCATGAAATCAGGCAAGGAGTATGGATATGCTGAGTGGGAGTGGGAAAAAAGGACAAGGTACAGAGGTGGAGTCACAGGGATTCTGGTGTTTTTTTTCAATTATGAGAATAAACTTTGCAGGGTCATAATATGTTTTTGTGTATGTTTCTGTAAGTCCTTGCCTTCTCTTTTAGCCTTCATTGCCTTCTGAGGGGATTATTAGCTTCAGACTGGTTTGCAAGGTGTCTCTGTGTATGTGATGTTTTGAAGAACTGTTTTATCTGAATTTCCTCAAATGCCCCCATTCCAAACCTTGGAGCTCCACTCTTTTCTCATCAATGCCTTTAATTTCACATTTTAACCTATTACCTCAACATACCTTGCAATTGAGCAATCCACAGGTTCAGCTCTGCATCTGACTTTCTTTTTATCTCTGACCAAAGGAAAAAAAAAAGTCCTGGAGTCAGTTTTGCCTCATAACTACCAATGCATGTCAGAGAATTGTGCTCCAGAGGTTTTTCAATGGCTGCGGCTTTTCAGAAGCAGGTCATTCTTTCTTCCAAGGTGCCTCTGAGTGGACTCTAACCCCCAAACCCTCAGTTAGTAGCTGAGAGCTTAACTGTTTGGGCCACCCAGGTGGCCTAATTATGTGAATATTGCAGCTCAAATATGAAAGTAAAGGAAGCATAAACAGTATTAAAAAATACTGTAGCAGAATTATGCAGCTGCAGATATTCAGTGTCCAGTGTTGACGTTCTCCAAAATCCTTAGTTATAAGCTGGCTCTAGGCTCTTCTTACGTCCCTCTCAAATGTAATTTGGTAGTTAATGTATATTTAACTACCTGTATAAATTGCTAATCTCTTGATGAAGAAACAAATAAATTTCTATCTCACAACTCCTGTAGAGATGTGAAAAACAATTTTTGGAGTTCGGGAAACTTTTAAGTGCCTAGTTTTATGATGATAGTATGATATATACCACATTCTTCAATTTCCAGTGGAATCTCACAGAAAGGAGATATAATTTTCTCAGACTATAAATAGCTTTGTAAAATTAATTTAGATAATAAAGATAGTGAACTATGAAAAATAATTTAGTGCTTTCCAAGGAACTCCAAAGCTGTTGAAAGGAAGTCCTCTTACCTTCCCTTACCTTACAGGAAAAGCAGTACTTACCCAATATAAGAACTTTTTTCCTTCGGACTTTCATCATTGCAACAAAAGATTTATATTGCTTTTATTTCATTTGCTGATGATAGTTGATTTCCTAATTGTAATATTTACTAATGCCCAATTCAGTACCTCTTTAAAAAAACAAAACAAAACATTTTTATTGTGATTTAGGTGAAAGTTTACATAACAAATTAATTTTCCAATCAAAGAGTCTTACAAAAAGTGTTATCAGCACTCTTCTCATTTCCTCCGTGACTTTTCCTGTTCCCATTAGTCAGGTCTCCCTATCCCTCCTCGCCTTCATGGCCTTTTGGTCTCCAATCGTTGATTTTCTTCACTGATTTTATGGTTTAATTTAATAGCCCCATCTTTTATTGGGTTGAAAGGTGGCCACTGGGAGTTTCTATAGTTTCACATTAGAAGATTGTCTTAAGACAATAGTCTCAGGGGTTTCTCCAGCCTCTTTCAAACCAGTAAATCTGGTCTTTTTTTTTTTTTTTTTTTCCAATTCTGCCCCAGATCTTCTACTATGATCCTGTTCAGAGTGGTCTGTAGTGGTAGCCAGGAACCATCTAGTTCTTCTGGTCTCAGGTTAGAGGAGGCTGTGGTTCATGTGGGCCATATGTCCTTTGGACTAATTGCTTCCTTAAGTCTTTGGTTTTCTTCATTTTCCTTTGCTCTAGGCAGAAAGAGGCCAATAGCTTTTTTTTTTTTTTCTGACATAAGCAATATGTGTGTATAAGGTCACAACCTTACAAGCAATGTTTTATATGAAATAGTGTATCTCCCCTGTAACCATTTTACTATTTAATATGATACTTGTATATTTTTCTATTTGGTCCATTATTCCTGACTCAGAAGCTGCTGGTATTGCTATTTTCATGTAAGTAGTATCATTTCAAACCATTCCTTCTTTTACCTTAAACTGCCATCCTCATCCTTCTCTGGTTTTTTTTTTTTTTAATCTATGGTATATTTTGGTTTATACAGTATGTACTATATAATATTAACCTAGAGGAATTCTTTATCCAAATGGAATATTTTAATGAAATTTCATTATATAAAATCAATGACATGGACCTCACTTTCTCCCAATTTTTTCAAATTTTCTCTCACTATCTCAGATACTTCCATGAAAAAATGTATCTGATTTGTTGCAAACAACTTAGTATATGAGTTATAATGAAAATGCTCCTAGGGTAGGACATATTTTAAGGAAATTTATATTAAAATGCACTGCTGTTAAGGCGATCCTGACTGAGTAGTGACCCGACAGGGTTTCCAAGGCTGTAAATAACTATGGAAGCAGACTGTCACATCTTCTTCCCACGAAGCCACTGATGGTTTTGAACTGCAAAACTTTAGGTAAGCAGTCCATCAACTTATATTAAAATACATTAAGTAAAGTAGAAGACATATAATCCAGAAGCTTGGCACACTGAGGGCCCAATTTTAGTCAGGAAGTTGAGGATGGAAGAGGGAACGGCTGGGCTCAGTTACATAGATAACACACTTCTCAATCTACTCATCATCATAACCCTGACTTAGAAGCTAGGTCACACTAGAAGGATTTACATAGACATATGGAAAGAAAACTCCTTTCAGGTAACTTACCGTCATCATTTTAAAAATAACAACAACACTACATACCTGATATTTGAGACTTATGTAATGATAACTTAAATGCATTGAAATATTTAATCACTATTTATTTTTCCAACAACCCTGAAGGGAAGTGGAAATTTTGCAGACATGAGTAAAGAAAGCATCTTTTTCTATAAACCACAAGCGAAGCTATAACAGAGACTATATCTGCATGGGTCTAGCACCTGGAATATTTCCCTGTATAAAGACAGGTAATCCCCACCGTGATCGATTAGATTTTCCTTGTTAATACATATGTTTAATACCTGTCAAGTGTGTTGTTTCAGTCTGTACCACCTGTGGCACAAAGGCTTTTATAGGACTATGTTTTGTAGTAAGGCATATTAAATGTTTCCACACATTTTGTGAATTTGCACTTTAAAATTTTTATAATTAAATTAATATTTGTATTATAATTTTGTAAATGTCATTACTTGTCATAATATAAATGAAAAAATAAAGTTTAGTAATCATCCATATACCTACCACTTAAGTTTTTTTATTTTTGTTTCATATATCTATATGTATTTAAAAAAGAAAAAACTGAAACCCGTTGCCATCAAGTTGATTCCAACTCACAGAGACACTAGAGAACAGAATACAACTGTCCCAAAGGTTTCTCAAAGAGCAGCTGATAGATTCAAAAAGTCAATTTTTGGGTTCTCAGCTAGGCTCTTAACCACTGCTCTACCAGGAATCCCATCTATGTATGTGTGTATGTATCTGTATTGTGTATACGTATTTGTGCATGTATATGTCTATGTATATCTACATGTACACGTATACCTACATCTTTATCTGTGTCTAACACTATATTTACATCAGGGTTTCTCAAATTCTGCCATAGTGACATCTGGGCAGGAAATTTTCTTATTGTGTGGAGTTACCCTATACATAGTGGAATGTTTAGTAACCTCCCAGGCTTCCATTACATACCTATAGTACCCTTCTCCTGGTTGTGACATCTAAAATGTCTGAGGCATTGACAAATGTTCTTTGGGGAGCAAATTTTACCCAGTTGATAACAAGTTAGTTTTCTCTTTCTTTCCCTTTTTCCTTTCTCTCTCTCTCTCTCTCTGTATCTTCTTGTGTCTATACTTTATTTGTGGAAGGTGGGTTTAATTTGAAATAACTACATTGGAAAGTATAGATTTATCTTATTCATTTAGCATATTGCTTTTGTATACTAAAAATCTACCAGTTGATGTTACATAAAACCTATTGACTATGCTGATGCCTCTATCCAGAATAGGTTCCCTGATAGACCAAGATGGACAAACACAATCTAACAGTGCTGAATGAATTCATTCTGATGGGAATCACAGACCGCCCAGAGCTGCAGGTGCCCTTGTTTAGGCTGTTCCTCATCATCTACATGATCCCGGTGGTGGGCAACTTGGACATCATCATCCTCACCAAGATGGACTCCAGGCTACAAACTCCCATGTACTTTTTCCTCAGACACCTGGCTATTACTGATCTTGGTTACTCAACAACTATGGGGCCCAAAATGCTAGTCAATTTCATTGTAGATGAAAATATAATCTCCTATTATTTTTGTGCTACAAAGCTAGCTTTCTTTATTTTGTTCATAAATGTTGAATTTTCATTCTGTCTGCAATGTCCTACGACTGCTATGTGGCCATCTGTAATCCTCTGCTCTACCCGGTCATCATGTCACAAAGGTTGTGCCTTTTGCTGGTGGCAATCCTCTATCTTTATAGTGCATTTGTTTCTCTTCTTATCACCATAAAGATTTTTAATTTATCCTTCTGTGGCTACAACGTCATCAGTCATTTCTACTGTGACACTAACCCCTTGATATCTTTGCTCTGTTCAAACACATATGAAATTCAATTGATCACTCTCATCTTAACATCTTTTGCTTTGATTACATTCCTTTTAATAGTGCTTGTTTCTTACCTGCTAGTTTTTGCAGCCATTCTCAGGATGAACTCAGCTGTGGGCAGGCACAAGGCCTTCTCCACCTGTGCATCTCACCTGATGGTAGTGATAGTGTTCTATGGGACTTTAATCTTTATGTACATGCAGCCCAAGTCCAGTCATTCCTTTGATGGTGATAAAGTAGCTTCCATATTTTATACCCTTGTTATCCCCATGTTGAATCCCTTGATTTATAGCTTGAGGAACAAAGAAGTAAAATATTCCCTTCATAGAGCATGGAAAAAAAATACAACATCTTTTCTACAGTTTGATGCATCATATGGTTCTTATGAATTACATGATGGGCTTCAAACCTTGTCAGTGTGCCACCATAGGATATAGCGAGCACAAATACATTTCACATATATTTATAAATATCCTATGTGTCAGTCACTCTTCTAAATGCATTGATGAACAAAAGAGTAAAAACCTTTGCCTTCCTTGAAGTGATGAGAGATATCAAATATAATAAATAAATTTTATAGTAGAGAAGAATGTTTTGGACACTGTTGGTGCAGTGATTAAAGTGCTTAGCTACTAACTGAAAGGTCAGTGGTTCAAACCCACTAGCCAATCCCTGGGAAAATATGTGGTAGTCAGCTTCCATAAAGATTTACCACCTTGAAAACCCTATAGGGCAGTTCTACTCTGTCCTGTAGGATCACTATGAGTCAGAATCTACTGAAAAATATTTGGGTTTTTTGAGGTATGCTAAAAAACAAAATCCTTTCCCATTGAGTTGATTCTGACTGATAGTGACCCTGTAGGACAGAGCAGAACTGCTCCTTAGATTTCCAGGGAGTGGCTGGTGGATTTGAACTGCTGTCCTTTCAGTTAGCAACCAAGCTCTTGCTCAATAAACCACCAGGGCTCCAGGAGAATGTGTAGGGAACCAAGAAATCAGGCAAGGAGAGTGGGTATGGTGAGTGGGAGTGGGAAAAAAAGTACTAGGTACAAAAGTGGAGTTAATGATTCTGATTTTTTTTTTTTTTTTTAACTATTAGAATAAACTTTGCAGTGTCCATACTTGTGCTTGTGTATGTGTGTGTTTGTATAAGCCCTTGCCTTCTGTTTTACCCTTCGTAGTTTCTGAGGGTGGTATTAGATTCGGCTAGGTTGCAATGAGTCTCAGTGTAGTGAGATGATTTGAATTTCTCAGTCATCTAAATTTGCTCAAATGTCCCCATTCCAAACCTTGTAGTTCCATTCTTTTCTTATTAATGCCTTTACTTTCACATGTTAACCTGTTAACTCAGCTTAGATTGCTATTTAGCAATTCAAAGGTTCAGCTCAACATCTGACTTTGTTTTAATCAATGTATTTTGCTTAGATCAGAATACACACGAATTAAGAAAAATTCCTTGAAGTCATCCATAGTTGCTCCCAGGTTTGGAATCTCTTCTCCACTCATCGATCTATTTAATAATTACCTTGCCTGCTTCATGAGTTGTTAGCTTTTCTTATCTATATGAAAAACTTTTAAAAATATCTGTCCAATTATTTCTTTGTGTATTTCCTTGGGTAACAAGATATGCTATGCTGAGTTAAATTTGTTGCTGTCCTTCATTGTTTTGGCTTTCCTAATATTTGGTCAATATTTATCATCTACTATATTTTCATTGACTTTTGTTTACCCTATTTGTGAGAGGCAAAATGAGATAATGCTATGGTGTACACCATGATGTATTTCTAATTAAAGTGAGGTCTGTTATGTGGCAAGGATACAGTTATCTTGCCTTATGGACATACTTGCTCCATGTTACTCCTCAAATTAACCATACATTTTTATTTATTATTTTTTCTTTTTAAAATTTCTAGGATTTTACTGAAGCTACTAGAGTCTAAATTATTTTCATGGCTCATGATCATGAAATAAAATCCCTTGCATAGTCAATGAAATTTGAATAAAAAGAGTACATTGGAATATAAGAGAAGATGCATGTTATATTGTCATATGAACATCAATATTTTAAAAGGATGAAGCAGTTAGGAGAAGATGACCATGATAATACAGAGTTCCCCAGTCTGGGGAAAATTACACTGCCTGGAGCAGCTTGCTTGTCACCCCCCCCCCCCGCCACCTTTGCTTTACATTAGAATTCTGGTTTCTTTGCTTGATAGGCTCCATAGCTTTACATTAAAATCTGGGTTCTTCTCTTTTTAACTGCTGCCTAAACTAGAGGAAATTGGCAAAAACTGGTTTAGATGCCATGTCGACATTAAGGATAACCTTTTAAACTTCCCACCCACTGCTGTCGACTTAAATTCTGCATCTCTGGGTGGAGTGTAACCACCATATTCTGAACATACGATGCATGAAGTTACATTTAAACCACATTGCTCCTAAGTAGTTTGATTAATAATGTTGCTGTTGTAACTTGTATGAACTTCCTACTGGTAAACCCCTTAAAAGTAACCTATTGCCTCACTCTCACTGAGCAGTCTTGGCAACATCAGCCCCAACTGTTTCTTCCCTTGCACAATGAAATAAAGATGTCTTTCTACACTCCCCCTTAAGTGTCTGTTTCACTGGATGAGACAAGTTACAGTGAGTGGAACCAGGGATTTCCACAGCAAAAATGAGCCCTTCCAGGTAATAATATCTCATACATATAGACTGGTGTCTCATTGTCATTCTTCAAGATTTAATTAATTTAATTTTCACAACAGCTCTGTGAGGCAGGTTTTATTAATATTTACATAATTCAGTTGATAAAATGGAGGTCAGAGAGGGTAAATAAATTATTCAAGTTCAACTCACAAATGATAAATAGATAGTCCAAGTTTACAGAGGTGTCAAACATTAGGATCAAGTTTCAAACATGGTCTAGCTCCAGGTTCCAGGTTCATAATAGCTGGTCTAAATAAGTTCTTAAAGTCAATTCTCTGTGTTAATGATGTCATCTGTGAGATGACAGAGAATATCAGATTAAAAGAAGGGAAATAGCAGTGGGCTTCATAAAATACTGAATACCTAGGGCAATGCCTGGGAGAGAAAATAAATTTAATAGAGACAATGAGTTAATAAATTGACATAGCAAGCTAGTTGATTCATTTGGATGCATGATTTGTTCAAACTAAATAATGGAAAACCATAATAATGTGGGTGCAGGACATAGACTGGGCAGGTTTGTAATAAATGCCCAGTGGGGAATATCAGGAATTATTATAAAGTAGTTTTTTTTTTTTAGTAAGAAACAGAAGCCATGGAGACACAGTGGTTAGAGCTCAGCTGCTAACCCAAAGGTCAGCAGTTCAAACCCACCAGCATCTCTTTGAGAACCATAGGGGTCGTTTCTAGTCTGTCCTGTAGGGTTGCTAGGAGTTGGAATAGGCTAGACAGCATGGGTTTGGTTTTTTGGTTTAGTAAGGAAGATGTTAAAAATAAATAAACAAGGAAATTCCAATTTTAAGAAATGATTTTTGGACTTTTGCCTCAAGAAATTCAGCCTCCTTAAAAAAAAAAAAAAAGATACGACTGATGTTACTTACTTAAAAAAGGAGGTCTGTGAGAAGAAGATTTATTCCCCATGATCTTCTTCCTGGACTTTGTTGCTGTGTAAACTTCAGTTTGGGGAGAATTTAAGGACAAGGGATTGCCAGATGTATTAACTTTGATTTTGCTGAGCTCCTGAACCAATGAGAGCCTTCACGCCCCACTACTGGACATTTTTTTTTCTGTTTCTTTTTTAAAATAAATTAATACCTGTTCTTGTACTAATGTTCAAGTGATTCATTTAATTATTGAGTGTTTCATTACATGCCTGGGAAGAGAATTTCTAGATGATACAATAAGGAGAGACAGAAGCACTACGTGCAATTGTGAAGGTTGGGCACAATGGAGTTCTATGATTTGCCGTGTATATAGCTGAAGATGTGAAAGAACCAGCTATAAATGTGCAACATATTTGGTATTGCCATGATTAATGTAAGTATCCAAGGGCTTCCCACCACAGTAATCATACATAGCGAGAGTAAAACACACAACTCACTGATATCCATCAACTCAGAGAAAATCAATTTGTCTAATCCACCTATAAAGTTTTTCATTGAGGGAGATCATAAAACTAAGAGAGACAGAGAAAGAGGGAAAGAGAGTGAATGATCAGAAATACTGAGGAGCTTGATATACAAGTTAAATATTATGACAGTTGTAAGAAATAATCTCTGATTCACTAAAATATTTAATGATCCCCGACAGCCTTAAAACTTATTTTTGTTTTAAGGTGCCTGGAGTTGATACTGATCACAGAAACTCACGAACAACAGAACGAAAGAGTCCCTGGTCCTGCCCCACCTCACCAATTATTGCTATGTTTGAGCTGATTGTTGCAGACACTGTGTCAATCCATCTCATTGAGCATCTTTCTATTTTTAACTGACCCTCTACTATACCAACCATGATGTCCTTCTCCAAGGGCTGAACCCTCCCACCAAGTGTCAAATAGTATCTGCATATAATTTCTCTGATAGAGAAAGTTACCACCAAGCAAAGGGGCTGAGCAAATTGACAAATTGATACTGCATATAAAGTTGGATTCCCTGGAGAAAGAGTAAACTGGTGGAGAGGTGAAGACAAATGCTGTGGTAGGAAGTCTCAGAAGTCAATTTACAGGAACAGTGATATTCTAATTTCCAGCATTTGTGAATGGCACATCTTAGAACTGTGAAGGGCAAGCCTTTCACTACAACATGTGGTGTTTCTCCCAGTTTCCACTGTGTCAGATTCTAGTAAAAGCTCATCTTATTATTATACCATTCTTACCCATATAAAACAGCAATTAACAACAATAACAAACCTGTATAGTCTCCTTGATGAGAAGAATTAAAATATTTAGTATATTATATTACTTAAGTACCACCAAACATGCACAATATATGAAATAACAGCAAAGTACAGGATTAGATGTACCTATTTACATAATTATTAACTCAAAATATCAGTTTATTACTTGAGGCAATAGAAATTAGAGTAGGCAAAATAAAAATTTAACATTTATTCTCTCATAGAAAATGTTTCCATTTTTAAAACTCACTTTTTCATGGAACATGTCTATGAATATACAACCCATTGATTTTGTGGAAACTGTGAACATATATGAAATAACTGATACAGAAATATAACATAATAATTTTTTTCAAGGCTTTATTTTTCAAAATCATTAAATTTTCATGATTTTTCTAACCATAAGGACATTTTTAATTCATACACAAGTAAGTATGGGTCCTGTATCCTATAAAGTGCTTTATACATGGATATGTCTTTTATTTCACATCTAGAAAGTCAGACTAATTGTTTTTTTTCTTGTTACTTTTATTTTTAAATCCTTTTATTGAGATATAAATAACATACCATAAAATTTACTCACGTCTTGAATTTTTTCTTCCATTCTTTCAGCTTGAGAAAAGTCGAACATGTCCTTCCCTTTCGGTTGTTTAACTCCAGGTCTTAGCATGTTTTATCATAATACTTTAATTTGTCTTCTCGAGCCTCTCTTTGAAATCTTCTGTTCAGTTCTTCAACTTTATTATTTCCTCTGTTTGCTTCAGCTACTCTGCATTCAAGAACAAGTGTCAGAGTACTTTTGGACAACATTTGGTTTTCACTTTCTTTCTTCTTTTTAATGATCTTTTGATTCCTTCAGGTATGATATCCTTGATGGCATTCCAAATTTGTCTAACCTGTGGTCATTAATGCTCAATGTGACAAACAAATCCTTGGAGTGATCTCTAATTTTAGGTAGGATATAGTCAAGGTCTTATGTTGGCTCTTGTGAACTTGCTCTACTTTTCTTCAGCTTTAACTTGTACTTGCCTATGAGCAATCAATGGTCGGTTCTACAATTGGCCCCAGCTTTGTACTGACTGATGATATTGAGCCTCTCCATCATCTCTTTCCACAGATGTAGTCAATTCAATTCCTATGTATTCTTTCTGGGAAGGTCCACATATATATTCTCTATTTCTTTTGTTAAAAAAGTTATTTGTAATGAAGAATATCTTGGTCTTGCAATATTTGCACATGCAATCTCTGGCATCGTTTCTACCACCAAAGCCATATTTTCCATCTATTGATCTTTCTTTTTTTCCAACTCTCACATTCTAATAGCTAATAATTAGCAATGGATCTTAATTACAATTTTGATGTATTCAGAGGTCATAAGTTGATGAAATCTTCAATTTCCTCATCTTTGGCATTGTTTGAGTAAATTTGAATAATAATATTATTAACTGGCAGTCTCTTTTGGCATATGAATATTATCATATCACTGACAGCATTGTACCTCATGATAAGTCTTGGATTTTTTTTTTTTTCTTTTTTGATGGTGAGTGTGATGCCATTCCTCTTCAATTTGTCATTTTGGCATAGTATACCAAATGATTGTCTGTTACACAATGATCAGTATGACTTCATTTCAGCTCACTAATGCCTAGGATATCCATCTTTATGCATTCCATTTCATGTTTTTCAACTTCCAATTTTCTGGGAATTTGTACTTTGTAAATTCTATGTTCAATTATTTTTGGATATTTGCAGCTGATTCTTCTCATTTTGAGTCATGCCAATAAAGTAGATATCTTAATCTAATAAAATAAAATAAGGGGGAAGACTTAAACAGACAATTTGCAATAAAAGGAGTGTTGGAGTTACTAATAACTGTCCTCGAGAAAAAAAAAAAAAAGTACAAGAGGTGGCGCCAAGATGTTGGAGTAGACGGATACTTCCTATGGTCCATTCTACAACAAAGACCTTAAAAAACAAGTGAATCAATAATATATGACAATCTAGGAGACCAGAATATCAAAGACAAGTTTAAGGAGATGTACAGAGTGACAGAGGGAGGGAGAGACAGTTCAGAAGAAGCGAGGATTTTCCAAGCCTTAACTGGCCATCGCCTTGCATGCTAGATCAGCTAGCTAGCACGTGCTGAGGCAAGCAATAGTGTTTGGGATGCATCTTCCACATTGGGAGAAACAGGGCAGCAGAGAGTCTATTCAAAGCTCTGGAACCAGAGAGAAGAAGTTCTGAATCAGCAAAAGATAAGTACAGGCATCTAACCTACTGTGCAGATCCAAAATCCCTTACCCTCCTTGGGAAGAACCTCTCTCCCATTTACCTACTCCCTCCCTTCTCTGCACCAGTTCCTGTTCTAGTGTCAGTGATTGCTGAGCCCCCTGGGCTGGAAGTACGACCTACAGAGTGCCCTAAACCATTGTCCCAGCTTTGAATTGGGAATAAATTTACAAATGGGGAAAAGATAATCTGCCAGCTCCCCTAAGCCAGGAATTCGGGGCAGCATAGTCTCTTTGACTAGGAAAAGGCATAAGGGGTCCACAGGCTTTGAATGCCTTTCACCACTTCATCTACCTGTGTGGGTCCATTTCAACAGCATAGACACTCATTAGCACAGCATAACAGGGTATATACATGAAGCCTATTTTCAACGGCAACAGGTAAGGAAGAGTAGTAGATCTGTGACATTTGATACCACCCTGGCCATTAAGCAGGGTCTTCATCTACCCACATTGGGTCTGAGGACTGGTGACTGCACCCACATCACCCAACCACCTGAGAGAGGGGTCCGAGAATATGTGTTGCTTCTCAGTCCTTACAGCCAACAGTATTGGGTGCCCAAAGTCCAACTGCAAAAGCTACCTACTTATGCACTCTAGGGAATGGAGACATACCTTCCACCTAGGCACTCAAGAACAGCTGTCAGCCCCTTGCCTTGCCCAGCATATGACTCCCTACTGCAGCCAGATACTTGTGCTTTCTCCAATCACCCTTGGATGACTAGGAATGAAGGTGAGAGACCGCATCACACTCTTGGTGAGTTACTGACCTGGACACCTAAGCTGAATCAACACAAGAAAAGTAATAGGACTCCTGGGCTCACATACCTAGTAACAGCTCTAACCACCTGATGATAGCACATGAGAGCTTCAAAGACAAAAGTAATCAAAGTAGATCACAATGCCTGCCTATTTAGGCAGATCAAAAAAAAAAAAAAAAAACTTAGGATACCATAAGTAAACATTAAACAAATATAATAACTTATTGATTGCTTGGAGAAGACAGTCAATATTAAATCACATCAAAAGGCAGACCATGATGGCTTCAGCAAGCCACCAAAACAAAGAACAAAGAAACCTCCCAGAGGAAGATAATTTCTTGTAATTACTGGCAGTCAAATTCAAAAGATAAATGCACAAAGTTATTCAGGAGATCAGACAAAATGCAGAAAAAGCCAAGAAACACACAAACAAAGCAACAGAGGAACTTAAGACAGTTATACAAGAGCATAATGATGAAATTAACAGGCTGCAAGATCCATAAAAAGATATCAAACAGGAATCCAAAAGATTAGCAAAAAAATTGCAGAATTAGACAAATCAATTGAACATCATAGGAGCAAAATTGAGGCAATGGAAGGCAGAGTTGGTGATATTGAAGACAAAGCATTTGACACCAAATTATCTGAGAAAAAATCAAATAAAAAATTAAAAATGAAGAAACCTTAAGAAATGTGGGACTCTATCAAGGAGAATAAACTAGAATTGATTGGACTACCAGAACGGGGGGAATAACAGAAAATACAGAAGAATTGTTGAAGATTTGTTGACAGAAAAGTTTCCTGATATTGTGAAACATGACAAGATAGCTATCCAAGAATCTCTTTGAACCCTCACACAAGGTAGATCCCAAAAGAAAGTCACCAAATCAAACTTGCCAAAACCAAAGATAAAGAGAGCATTTTAAGAGCAGCTTCGGATAAACAAAAATCATCTGTAAAAGAGATTTAATAAGACTAAGCTCTGACTACTCGATAGAAACCATGCAGGCAAGAAGACAATGAGATGACATATAAAGCCTTGAAGGAAAAAAAAAAAAAAATCACAAGCCAACAATTATATATCCAGCAAAAATGTCTCTCAAATTTAATGGAAAAATTAGGGAAATTTAGAACAAACAGAAACTTAGGGAATTTGTAAAAACCAAACCAAAATTGCAAGACATGCTAAGGGAGTCCTCAGGTTAGAACATAAATAACATCAGGTTTCTTAACAACCCAAGATTAGAACACAGGTCAGAAAAAAAACAGATATCAATCCAGATAGGTAAGTCACAAAAATAAATGTGACCTAAAATGCTGAAAAAATGGAAACAGAGATGTCAATATATAAAAGATGACAACATTAAACCAAAAATAGGGGCTAAAAAATGTAGTCATAGAACTTTCATTTGGAGAGAAAGTCAAGTCAATATTAGAAATAAAAGATTTGTTTAAACTTAGAAAAATAGAGGTAAATATTAAAGTAACCACAATGGAAATTAACAATCCTACACATCAAAAAAAAAAAAAAAAGAAAAACATAAAGACTGGCAAATACGAAATCAACAACAATGAAAAAGATGACAAGAAAATACATAAATGAAAAAAGATTTACCAAAAACAAAAATTAAGTGAAATAAAGGAACTGTCAACAAACAACAACAAAAATGTACATGAAAATGACAGCACTAAGCTCATAAGCTCATACCGATCTATAATTAGAATGAATGTAAATGGACTAAATGCACCAACAGAGAGTAACGGAATGGATAAAAAATACGTTATCTGTCTAGATGCTGCCTACAAGTGACACCTTAGATACAAAGATGCAAACAAGCTAAAACTCAAAGGAAGGAAAAAAATATATTAATCAAACAGCAATCAGAAAAGAGCAAGAGTAACATCACTTTTTGACCAAATAGACTTGAAAGCAAAATCTACAACAAAGGATAAGGAAGGATACTCTATAGTGATTAAAAGATCAATACACAAGGAGGACATAACCATAATAAATATTTATACACTCAATGGCAGGGCTCCTAAACACATAGAACAAACTAACAGCATTGAAAAGAGAAACAGACAGCTCCACAATAATAGTAGGAGATTTCAACACACCACTTTCAGTGAAGGACAGAAAGAGCATCCAGAAAAAGCTCAATAAAGACAAAAAAGATCCAAATGCCGTAATGAACCAACTTGATCTCATAGACATATACAGAACACTGCACCCAACCACAGCCAAGTATACTTTATTTTCCAACCCACTTGAAACATTCTCCAGAATAGGCTACATATTAGGCCACAAAGCAAGCCTTAACAGAATCCAAAACATCTAAGTATTACAGAGCACCTATTCTGACCATAAAGCCATAAAAGTTGAAGTCAATAAAAGAAAAAGCAAGGGAAAAAAAAAATCAAATGCATGGAAACTAAGCAATATGTTGCTCAAAAACTACTGTGCCACAGAAGAAATTTAGGAAGGAATAAAGAATTTCACAAAATCAAATGAGAATGAAAACACATCCTACATAGTGAAAGCAGTGCTTCAAGGTCAATTGATAGCAATAAATGCATACAGCCAAAAAGAAAAAAGGGACAAAATCAAAACATTAATCCTACAATGGGAACAAATAGAAAAATATCAGCAAAAGTATCCCACAGGAACCAGAAGAAAGGAAATAATAAAAACTAGAGAAGAAATAAAAGAGAATAGAAAAACAATTGAAAAAGTTAATAAGACCAGAATCTGGTTCCTTGAAAAGATCAACATTATTGATAAACCACTGGCCAAACTGACAAAAGAACAACAGAAGAGGAAGTGTTACCAATCACCAATCTGACATAATGGGTCCTTGTCTTTTCCTGAGTAAGAATACACGCGAAAGACAAGATTTATCGCTAGGAAGCTTGAGTCAAATAAAAGGAGTGAGTGGGGGACTAAGCCTCTCCAAAAGGCTGACTTGAAAAAGGGAAGAAAAGCTAGGGTTTATATGGGTTCGGTGGAAACAATAGAGTAATGAATATTTATTGGGCTTCTTTAAAGGGACATGTATTTCTCAGAATGGCGGTGAATTTTGATTAGGTTGCAGGCACAGCTGGAATCTAAGATGAAACCCACTGACATTCAAGACGGAGTCCTCTCGGCAGCCCTTGGCATCACTTGTCATAGGATACAGTGCAAGTGCAGTGATCTTTGACACTACATTGCCATCTTTGGAGGGTAAACCAAAAAAACCAAACCTACTGCCATCGAGTCAATTCCGATTTATTGTGACCCTATAAGACAGAGTAGAACTGCCCCAGAGAGTTTCCAAGGATCACCTGGCAGATTCAAACTGCTGACCTCTTGGTTAGCAGCCATAGCACTTAACCACAGTGCCATCGAGGTTTCCCTTTGGATGATAAGGAAGGTTCAACAGTGGTTTTTCTGAGCATGCAGGAGCTTGTAAAGAGGGAAGGGACTAGAAAAACACTAAGAAGGAGATAGTAATTTATGGGTTGTTTCAACCTTATCTCATGTTGACCCAGTGTGGTTCCTGTTTACCCAACTTCTAGATGGCAATCTTTTAACAGCTCTTTTGTTCCACCAGCACAGTTAACCCTATCTGTCTGCAGAAGCAAATAACTCAAAAAAGAAATGAGATGAACAATGAACGAAATCACAACAGACCCAACCAAAATTAAAAGAATTGTAAAAGAATACTGTGGAAAATTTTACTCCAATGAAGTCGAAAGTCTAGAGGAAATGGGCAGATTTCTAAAAACACACTACCTACCTAAACTCACAGAGGTAACAATCAGAGGTAGAAAAACTAAATGAACCTACAACAAAACTAACAGAGGTAACAAACAGAGGTAAAAAAACTAAATGAACCTACAACAAAAGAAGAGATGGAGAGGTAATTAAAAAACACCCTACAAAAAAAAACCCTGGCCCTGACGGCTTCACTAAAGAGTTCTACCGGCCTGTCAGTGAAGAGATAATACCACTACTACTAAAGACATTGCAGAGAATACAGAAGGATGGAGTACTCCCAAACTTATTCTATGAAGCTAGCATAAATCTGGTACCAAAACCAGGTAAAGACACCACAAAAAAAGAAAATTACAGACCAATATCCCTCATGAACATAGATGCAAAAATCCTCAACAAAATTCTAGCCAATAGAATCCAACAACGTATGAAAAAATTATTCACCATGAGAAAGTGGGATTCGCTTTAGGTATGCAGGAATGGTTCAACATTTGAAAAACAGTCATTGTAATCCAACACATAAATAAAACAAAAGATAAGAAAAAAATGATCTTATCGATTGATGAAGAAAAGGCATTTGACAAAGTCCAATATCCATTCCTGATAAAAACTCCTGGCAAAATAGGAAAAGAAAGGAAATTCCTCAACATAATAAGCGTCATTTATGCAAAGCCCACAGCCAACATCATCCTAAATGGAAAGAGTCTGAAATCATTCCCCTTGAGAACAGGAACAAGACAAGGATGCACTTCACCACCATGTTTATTCAACATTGTGCTGGAGGCCCCAGGGCATCGAAATTGGACAGGATGAATTAAAAGTATTCCTATCTGCAGATGATATGATCTTATACACAGAAAACCCCAAGGAATCCACAAGAATACTACTGAAACTAATAGAAGATTTCAGCAAAGGGTCAATGTATGAGATAAACATACAAAAATCAGTTGGATTCCTGACACCAACAAATAAAACTTTGAAGAGGAAGTCACCAAAGTAATACCATTCCCAATAGCCCCCCCAAAACATAAAATACTTTAGGAATAAATCTAACCACAGATGTAAAAGACCTATACAAAGAAAACTACAAGACACTGTTAAAAGAAACCAAAAGAGATCTACCTGAGTTGAGAAACATACCTTGGTCATGGATAGGAGGACTCAACACTGTGAAAATATCAACTCTACCCAATGCGATCTAAAGATTAAATAAAATCCCAACCCAAATCACAATGGCATTTTTTAACGAGATGGAGAAACAAGTCACCAAGTTCATACAGAAAAGGGAGAGGCCCCAGATAAGTAAAGCACTACAGTAGAAGAACAAAGTGAGATGATACACATTAAGTGACTTTAAAATCTACTACACCTCCACTGTAGTCTAAACAGCCTAGTACTGGTCAACAATAAATACATAGACCAATGGAACAGAATTGATAATCCAGATGTAAGTTTATCCACCTATCAGGAGATGATATTTCACAAGGGCCCAAAGTCTGACTGACAAATGGGGAAAAAACAGTCTCTTTAACAAATGGTGCTGATATAACTGGATATCATCAGCAAAAAAAATGAAAAAAGACCCATACCTCACACCATGCACAAAAACTAACTCAAAATGAATCAAAGACCTAAATGTAAAATATAAAATGATAAAGATCATGGAATGAAAAATAGGGACAATGATAGTGGCCCTAACACATGGCATAAAAAGTATATAAAACATTACTAACAATGCAAAAACGCCAAAAGAGAAAGTAGATAACTGGAGCTAATAAAAATCAAACATTTCTGCTCATCAAAAAACTTCACTAAAAGAGAAAAAAGACAGCCTATAGACTGGAAAAAAAATTGGGGGTACGATATACCTGAACAGGGTCTAATCTCTAATCTCTAAAACCTAGAATATACTGCAAAGCTTAAATGACAAAAAAATAAATAAATAAAAAATAACCCAATTTAAAAAATGTGCAAAAGTTATCAATAGACACTTCAGCAAAAAGGCGGCTAACAGGTACATGAGGAAATGCTTGCAATCGTGTTTAGACATTAAAAAAGGAAATGCAAATCAACACTAAAATGAGATACCATCTTACCCCAACAAGACTATTATTAATCCAAAAAACACAAAATAATAGATGTTGAAGAGATTGTGGACAGACTGGAACTTGTATACACTGTTGGTGGGAATGTAAAATGGTACAATTACTTTGGAAAATGATTTAGCACTTCCTGAAAATCTAGAAATGGAAGTGCCATACAATCCAGTAATTAAACTCTTTAGAATATACAGTAGAAAAATAAGAGCTGTCAGAAGAATAGATATGTGCACACCCATGTTCATTGCAGCCCTGTACACCATAACAAAAAGATGCAGACTGTGTAGGTGCTCATCAACAGATGAATGGATAAACAAATTATTCTGTATTCACACAATGGAATACTGTGCAACAATAAATAACAATGTTGAATCCCCAAAACATCTCACAGCATAGATGAATCTGGAAGGCATTATGCTGAGTGAAATTAGTATGAGACCACATTAGTATGGCATTATGCTGAGTGAAATATCATATGAGACCACTTCGTAAGCACTCATGAAAAAGTTTAAACCCGGAAGAAAATATTCTTTGATGGTTACAAGGGTAGGGAAGAAGGGACAGGGAATTCACTAACTATATAGTAAACAAGAATTATCTTAGGTGAAAGGAAGGACAACACACAGTACAGGGGAGGTCAGCACAACTGGACTAAACCAAAAACTACGAAGTTTCCTGAATACAATCAAACACTTCAAGGAACAGAGTAGTAGAGGTGAGTGTCTGAGAAACAGCTTCAGGTGACATCTAAGTCAATTGGCGTAACAAAGCTTATTAAGAAAATGTTCTACATCTCACTTTGGTGAGTGGCATTGAGAGACTTAATAACTTGTGAGCTTCCATCTAAGATGCATCAATTTGTCCCAACACACCTGAAGCAAAGGAGAATGAAGAACACCAAAGACACAAGGAAAATATTAGCCCAAGAGACAAAATGGGCCACATAAACCACAGACTTCATCAGCCTGAGACCAGAAAAACTAAATGGTGCCCAGCTACCAGCAATGACTGCCCAGACGTGGAACACAAGTGAGCGTTCCTGACAGAGCAGAGGACAAATGAGGTGCAGAATTCAAATTCATGAAAAAAGACCAGGCTTAATGCTCTGACTGAGACTAGAGGAACCCCAGAAGACATGGTCCCTGGACTCTCTGTTAACCCAGAACTAAAACTATTCCTGAAGCCAACTCTTCAGACAAAGATTAGACAGGAGTATAAAACATAAAATAATACTCATGAAGAGTGTGCTTCTTAGTTCATGCAGATACATGAGACTAAATGGGCATCTCCTGTCCGGAGACAAGATGAGAAGGCAGAAAAGGACAAAAGCTGGTGGAATTCACACAGGAAATCCAGGGTGGAAAAGGGAAGTTTGCAGTAACATTATATTTATAGCAACTGGGGTTACATAACAATATATGCATAAATGTTGTATGAGAAACTAACTTGAGCTGTAAACTTTCACCTAAAGCGTAATAACAAACAAAAAAAATGAAAACAGGAAAAACACAAAGAAATGGTATATCATAAAATGAAATTTACTAATTTTATTCTGTATGACAACATTATGGAAATCGGGGAATATTGAGTGGTCTCTGCTAAAGGTAAAATATTTTAATCCAGATCCCTGGGTGGGACAAATTGAAAGTTAACTGAGAATACATGAAGGAATATATCTCAAAGAAACTTAATCACTGGTGAATATAAATTATTTAAAAAATTAACAGACACTCTAGTTTTCAAGTGCTTCAGACGTAATTAACACATTCCTTGGTATCTCATCAGGGATAGCCTTAAACGCTGAGAGAAAGCTATAAGCTGCTCTCCCTATGCCATGCTAAGAATTGCATGGGTGTCGAAAGATTCAATACAGGTAAAAGGTAAAAATTTAAATATTGAGACGGTTTTAGTGACATCTTCAAGGCCCCATTTTTAATCAATTCTATCTGCTTTCCATCATTATTCCTAATATGTTTTATATGACATAAACATGGTCTTCATGTATTCACTTTTATAATTAATGCTATGAAATTTAATTTCTACATTTGTTTGCTAATAGTTTACTCAGAGACTGCTCTGCTCATGGTGTTCAGGAATAGATACAAGCTAGATAGAGAGATAGATTAGGTGACAGATAGATAGACAGACAGATACATAGAGAGATGATAGATATATAGAGAAAAACTCATTAACAACCTGCGTTATGCAGATGACACAAGCTTGCTTGCTGAAAGTGAAAAGGACTTGAAGCACTTACTAGTGAAGATCAAAGACCACACAACCTTCAGTATGGATTGCACCTCAACATAAAGAAAACAAAAATCCTCACAACTGGACCAATAAGCAACATCATGATAAACAGAGAAAAGATGGAAGTTGTCAAGGATCTCATTTCACTTGGATCCACGATTAACAGCCATGAAAGCAGTAGTCAAGAAATCAAAAGACACGTTGCATTGGGTAAATCTGCTGCAAAGGACCTCTTTAAAGTGTTGAAGAGCAAAGGTGTCACCTTGAAGACTAAGGTGTGCCTGATCCAAGCCACAGTATTTTCAATTGCATCATATGCATGTGAAAGCTGGACAGTGAATAAGAAAGACCGAAGAAGAATTGATGCCTTTGAATTGCGGTATTGGCAAAGAATATTGAATATACCATGGACTGCCAAAAGAACGAACAAATCTGTCTTAGAAGTACAACCAGAATACTCCTTAGAAGCAAGGGTGGTGAGACTGCGTCTTACATACTTTGGACATGTTGTCAGGAGGGTTCAGTCCCTGGAGAAGGACACCATGCCTGGCAGAGACAGGGTCGGTGGAAACGAGGAAGACCCTCGACGAGGTGGATTGACACAGTGGCTGCAACAATGAGCTCAAGCATAACAACAATTGTAAGGATGGCGCAGGACCGGGCAGTGTTTCGTTCTGTTGTACACAGTGTCACTATGAGCTGGAACCAACTTGAGAGCACCTGACAATAACAACAACATATGTAATAAATGAGTTGTTTCCATAATATACACAGAGTTCTCAAAACTAAAAAAAAAAAAGACATTTACAACAATGGACTTAAAAATAAGCAATAACTTATCCAAAGAAAATATGCAGCTGGCAAATAAGCATATAAATATGCTCAGCATCATTCTTAATAAATGAATTTCAAGTTAAACCTTTAATGACACACCTCTTTACATCTATTAGAATATCAGGTAGTTGGTAAGGATGTGGAGGAACTGGAACATTCATAAACTGCCAGGGGATAATTAAAATTTTTTTTTAATTACTTTAAGAAAATTTGCTTCAAACATTGGGTTCTAAGAAGGCTGACCATAGTTTTGAAATGAGATTTAGGCATTCTATTCATATGTATCTAACCAAGAGACGTAACAGCATTTTTGCTTATAAAGACATGTATGCAAATGTCCATAGCAACTTTCTTTGTAATAGTGAATAACTAGAATCAATCCAGTTGTTCATCTACTTGAGAATGAACAAATAAATTGTGATATATCCAAGAAAATGAATACCACTCAAAAATAAAATCTACTGAATTAATTATTACATGCAAATATATTGATGAAAAATACAAATAAATTGGACTTTGTCAAAATTAAAACTCCTCACCCTTAGACATTTACCCAGGGAAATTAAACCTACAGTAACACAATAACCCTTACACAAATTAGCAGAGGAGTGGTAAATTTGGTGAAGTGAAAGATACTACACAATACTGGGGAAGTCCTCACCACTTGACTAAGGCAAAGTCACAGAAGCATCATAAATATCCAAATGCCTTCAGAGACTGAACTACTGTGCTGAGGGCAGGACACCATGATCTGAGGGGACATCTAGCTGAATTGGCATAACAGTCTATTAAAGATAATGTTCCACATTTAACTGTGATGAGTAGAGACTAGGGTCTTAAAAGCATGTGAGTGGCCATCTAAGATACATTCACAGAATCCATCCTGACTGCAGCAAAAGGAGAATGAAGAAGACCAAAGACACAAGGAAAAGATTAGTCCAGAAGACTCATGGACCACAATTACTACAACCTCCACCAGACTGAGCTGAGAAATACAAGAAAGTGCCCAGTTGCTGCCACCAACTGCTCTGACAGGCATCACAGTAGAGGCTCTCAGAAAGAGTGGGAGAAAAATGTAGAACAAAATTCACAATCACACACACACAAAATACCAGGCTTGCTGGTCTGACAGAGAAACCCTCTGAGTATGGCGCCTGGACACCCTTTTGACTTAGCACTGAAGTCACTCTGGAGGTTCATCCTTCAGCCAAAGATTTAACAGCTTTCCAAGGCCAGAATGGCCCAATTGAGGGATGTAATGCATAGTTAAATTCTGTATATGAGACTAATAGGCACACTAGCCCAAAAGCAAAGGTAAGAAGGCAGGAAAAATGGACAAATGGAAGCAGAGAACCTAGGGTGAAAAAAGGAAAAGTGCTGATACTCACAATGTTGTCAACCAATGTTAGAAAATAATTTGAGTACTAACAGTTTAATAGAAACTAATTCACTCTGTAAACTTTTACAACCCAGAATGCCTTGCTATGGGTAAATTGTTAAGCAAATTTTAATAAATCCATACATGAGATAATAGCAATAAAGGAAACAAATTTTTGATGCATCCAATAGCGAGGAGGAACCTCAATAGAGTCATGTGAAGTGAAAGAAGTCCATCTCAAAAGGTCGCTATTGTTCTCTGCCATTGAGTTGACTATAGCTTATGGTGACCTTATGGAAAACAGAACAAAACATTGCCTGGCCCTGTGCTATCCTCACAATCCTTGTTATGTTTGTGTCCATTGTTGTAGCCTCTATGTCAATCCATCTCATGGAGGGCTTCCCTCATTCCAATTGGTCCTCTATTTCACCAAATATGATGTCCGATTCCAGAAACTCATCTTGCCCTGATGATATGCTCAAAGCAAGAATGTCAGACAACGTTCTGTTGGAGACAACAAAATATCTATAAGTAAAGAATTTGTGTTTTGTTAGGTGCCTTTGAGTCGATTGAGACTCATAGCAGCTTACAAGACAGAGTTGAAAATACCCAAAGGTTGCCTAGGCATGTAATCTTTATGGGTGCAGAAGGCCAGGTCCTTTCTCCCCATAATGGCTTGTGGGTTCAAACTACCAAACTCTCATTTAGTAGAGAGTGCTTAAACATTGGGAAAAAATATAAATATATATCACAAATAAACAAAAAAAAAGCATAAATGGATACATTATGAATACTTAAAATCGCAAAATGTGCAAAAAAGATTTGTACTGTGATAAATATAAATTTATAATAAAACATTACACATAGAATATCACAGTTTATAAGGTGTGACAGTTAAGGTTGTGTGTCAACTTGGCTGGGCCATGAGTCTCAGTGGTATGGCTGTCCTACGATGTTGTGATCACCTCCTTGCTGTGAGTAGCCTATCAGTTGACATGTGTGACCTGCATGGAATATAAGTGGGCATTCTAGCAAGGTTTCTTGGATTTTTCTTGCTCTGGATGGTGCAGCAGGATCCTGTTTGTCTGACCTCTGGTTCTTGGGAATTCAACCAGCAGCTTGCCTGCAGTCTTGCCTGTTGATCTTGGGATTCTTTGATCTTCAGCTGGTGAGCAAGAGCCCTGCTACCTGATGTGCAGATGTAGGGTTAACCAATGCCTGCAGCTTCGTTAATGAGAAGCCTCTATCCTGACCCATGGACATGGGACATTCCAACCTCACAGCCACTTGAGCCATTTCCTTGATATAATTCTCTCTCTATATATATTTATATGCTTTACTGGTTTTGCCTCTCTAGAGAACTCAGCCTAAGACACAAGGGTATACTGATATGGTTGAGCATATGTGAAGCACAGGCAAATATGTATGAAAGTGAGAGAGATATTTTGGAATGAGGATTGGACGGAATGAAAACAAATAAAACATTGAAATACAATAAAGGAAAATAAAACAAGCAAAAATCCTAAGCAGCCTGATGATGGCACTTGACCATGAAATGAGAAGCAAGGGTAACATTTCTATCCCTGAGGTCAAAAACAAAACTAAAAAAAAAAAAAACCCTGAACAATAACAATAACAACAGCAAACTAGGAAGTGATATCTCATATACCCACAATGGATTACTTCTATTTCATTTTAAATAATATAATAAGAAAGTGTTTAAGCACTTCTTTATTTTGTCATCCATTTGAAGAGACCACTGTAGAAATGGGGAATATCGATAGTTCTGTTTTATAGATACAATGTTTTAATCCAGATCCCTGTGTGGTAAAAATGGAATGTTAACAAAGAGTAAAATGCAAGAATGTATGAAATAGATAAATACAGACACGTATACACACTATATGGTTGAAATCTTGCTCACTGGTGAATACAAATTGTCCTGGACAATTAACAGACAACACCTACCTACTTTGTTAGGCTTTCAAGCCGTTCAGGATTAATCAACAAATTGCTTGGCATCTCCTCGGGGAGAATCTCCACTGGTGAAAAAAATTCCATAAATTGGTCTCACTATGCCACGTTAAGAAACAATCGGGAGTCATGGCAGAGACTTCATTACAGGTAAAAAGATGGACTATTTCTATGTTTTACCAATATCCAGAATGTTCCAGTGATACTTGCAGGGTTCCACCTTTATTCAATGGCAAAGTCATTGTGAAATACTAGGATTTCTGAGTCAGTTCTGTGTGCTTTCTACTTCTCAATAGTGCCTGAGGCTAGGATCTCTCTCCCTTTTACTGTCATGTGTTTTTTTTCAAATATTCACACTTTGTTTCACAGGCTAAATGTTCATAAGCATCTAGAAACATTCTCATTATATAGCTAAATAATATTTTACTTTATATAAATAATTATATGAATAAGAAAGAAACAAAAAGAAAAAACAAAAGTCTTGGAGTCAATTTTGCCTCATAACTACCCCGTGTGTCAGAACTGTGATCCATTGGTTTTTCAACGGCTATGACTTTTCAGAAGTAGATCTTTCTTTCTTCTAAGGTGCGTCTGAGTGGACTCGATTCCCCAAACATTCAGTTTGCAGCTGAGTGCTTAATTGTTTGCGCCACCCAGGCAGCCTAACTACGTGAATATTAGAGCTCAAATATGAAAGTATAGGAAGCATATACAGTATTAAAAAAATACCATAGCAGAATTATGAAGCTGTGCAGGTATTCAGCCTCCAGTGTTGATGTCTTTCAAAATCCTTAGTTATATAGTGGCTCTAGGCTCTTCTCATGTCCCTCTAAAGTGTAATTTAATATTTAATGCATCTTTAAATAACTGCATAAATGTGCATTTTTCCTAAACTCTTGATGAGGAAAGAAATAAATTTCCATCTCACATCTCTTGCTGAGAGGTGAAAAGCAACTTTTGGAGTTTAGGAAGCATTTAAGCAGCCAGATTGATGATGATTGTGTATTATACACCAAAGAATATAGCTTTATAAAATAAGAATTAGATATTCAACAAAGATAGTAAATGATGGAAAATAACTTGGTGCTCTCCATGGAACTCAAAAGCTGTTGAGAGGAAGTCCTCTTATCTTCCCTTACCTTATAGGAAAATTGTTACTTACCAATATATGAACTTTTTTTCTTCAGCCTTTCATCAATGCAACCAAACAAGATTTATATAACTTTTATTCATTGAAGATAGTTGATTTCCTACTTGTAATATCTGCTAATACCCAATTCAGTACCTCTTTAAAAAAAGAAAGAAAGAAAGAATTGTGTTTTAAGTGCAAGTTTACATAGCAAATTAATTTTCTAATCAAAGGTTCTTGCAAAAATGTATCAGCATTCTTCTCATTTCCTCCCTGGCTTCCCTGTTTCCATTAGTCAGGTTTCCCTGTCCTCCTTGCCTTCTTGCCCTTTTGGCTCCAATATTTGATTGTTCTAAGGGGCACATTCTTCACAGGTGTTATTGTTTAATTTAACAGCCCCATCTATTATTGGGCTGAAAGGTGGCCACTGGGAGTGTGTATAGTTTCACTTTAGAATATTGCCTTAAGATAATAGTCTCAGGGGTTTCTCCAGCCTCTTTCAAACCAGTAAATCTGGTCTTTTTTTTTTTTTTTTTTTTAATTTCCTATACATTTTTTTCCCATTCTACCCCAGACTTTCTACTGTGGTCCTGGATAGAAAGATCTGTAGTGGTTGCCAGGAACCATCTAATTCTTCTGGTTAGAGAAGGCTGTGGTTCATGTGGGCCATATGTCCTTTGGACTAATTGATTCCTTAAGTCTTTGGTTTTCTTCCTTCTCCTTTGTTCTAGGTGGAAAGAGGCCAATAGTTGTTTTCTGACATAAGCAATGTGTATGTATAAGGTCACAATTTTCATGTAAGTAGTATTATTTCAAGCTATTCATTCTTTTACCTTAAACTGCCATCTGCATCCTTCTCTTGCTTTTTTTTTTAAATCTAGTTTATTAGGAATAGGTATACATATTTTAATTGAAATATACCTATGTTTATATACATCCTGTACTATATAATTTTTTTAAAGTAGAGGGTTTCTTTATCCAAAAGGAATTCTTTAATGAAATTTTTTTATATAAAGTCAGTGACATGGACTTTACAGTCTCCCAAGTTGTTCGAATTTCCTCTCAGTATCTTAGATTTTTCCATGAGAAAATATACCTGATTTGTTACAAACAACTAAGTGTATTAGTTATAATGAAAATACTCTTAGGTTAGGACATATTTTAAGTAAATTTATATTAAAACACACTGCTGTTAAGGCGATCAGGACTGAACAATGACCCCATAGGGTTTCCAATAACTATGGAAACAGAATGCCACATCTTTCTCTCATGGAGCCACTGATGGTTTTGAACTGCTGGCCTTTAGGCTAGCAGCCCATCAACTTATATTGCCATAAAAACCCATTGCCCTCGAGTCGGTTCTGACTCATAGCAGCCATATAGGACAGAGTAAAACTGCCCCACAGAGTTTCCAAGGAGCTTCTGGCAGATTTAAACTGCTGACCCTTTGGTCACCATAGCACTTACCCACTACTCCACCAGGGTTTCCCAACTTATATTAAATATGTTAAATAGAAGATGTATAACCCAGAATGTTCCAATATTAGTCATGAAGTTGTAGATGGGAGAGGGAACAGCTGGACTCAGTTGCATGGATAAACACCTACTCGTCACCATAACCCTGATGCAGAAGCTAGGTCACACTAGAAGATTTTACATATACATATGTAAAGGAAAGCCTTCTCATGTAACCTATTGTCATCATTTTAAAAATAACTCTATATACTTAATATTTGAGACAATGCATTGAAACACGTAGTTATCATTTATTTTCCCAACAGCCCTGAAGGGAAGTGGTCACTTTGCATTTGTGAATAAAGAAACTAAGGTATCTTATTCTGTAACCCACAAAACCAGAACCAAACCCATGGCGGTCTAGTCAATTCCTACCCACAGCAACCATATAGGACAGAGAAAAACTGCCATAGGGTTTCCGGGGAGTACCTGGTAGATTTGAACTGCTGACCTTTCGCTTAGCAGTCGTAGCACTCAAGCACTACTCCACCAGGGTTTCTATAACCCACAAGTGGAGGTATAACAGAGACTATATCTGCATGGATCTACTACCTGGCATATATCCCTATGTAAAGACAGATAATCCCTACCATGATCAATTAGTTTTTCCTTGTTAATCAAGAGTTCAGTACCTGTCAAGTGTGTTGTTTCAGTCAGTACCACCCGTGGCACAAAGGCTTTTATAGGACTGTGTTTTGAAGTAAGGCATATTAAATGTTTCCACACATTTTGTGAATATGCACTTAAAAATTTTTATAATTAAATTAACATTTGTATTATAATTTTGTAAATGTTATTACATAATTGTCAGTATATAAATGAAAAAAGAAAGTTTAGTAATCATCCATATGCCTATCACTTAAATTTTTTTACCTTTTTAAAATTTTTGCTTCATATATGCATAAAAAAATAAAATGAAACCCATTGCCATCAAGTTCATTTTGACTCATAGAGACACTATAGGACAGAAAAGAACTGCCCCATAGGTTTTGCAAGGAGAGGCTGGTAGATTGAAAATGCCGATTTTTTGGTTATCAGCCAAGGTTTTAACCACTGCTCCACTAGGAACCCCATCTATGTATAATGTGTGTATATATTGTGTATATGTACATGTATATGTGCATGTATATGTACATCTACAGCTACATGTACCTGTACACCTACACCTACATCTTTATCTGTGTCTCTATCTCTATGTTTATATAAGGGTTTCTCGACTTCCGCCCTAGTGACATTTTGAACTGGAAATTATGTCATTGTGGGAGTTACCCTGTGTATAATACAATGTTCATTAACATCCCAGGCTTCCATTAGATACCAGTAGTACCCTTCTAGTTGTAACATCCAAAATGTCCCAGGCATTGACAAATGTTCTTCGGGGAGCAAATTTTACCCAACTGATAGCAAGTTAGATTTCTCTCTCTTTTCCTCTTTCTGTCTCTATCTCTATCTTCATGTACCTATGCTTTATTTGTGGGAGGTGCGTTTAATTTCAAATTACTATATTGGAAAACTTGGATTTATCTTAATCATTTAGCATTTTACTTTACTATGCTGAAAATCTACCAGGTGATGCTACATAAAACCTATTGACTACGCTGATGTCTCTATCCAGAATAGATTCCCAGATAGAAGATGGAAAAAACACAATCTAACAGTCCTGAATGAATTCATTCTGACGGGAGTCACAGACCGCCCAGAGCTGCAGGCTCCGTTGTTCGGGCTGTTCCTCATCATCTACATGATCTCAGTGGTGGGCAACTTGGGCATCATCATCCTCACCAAGATGGACTCCAAGCTACAAACTCCCATGTACTTTTTTCTCAGACACCTGGCTATCACTGATCTTGGTTATTCAACAACTGTTGGACCCAAAATGCTAGTCAATTTTGTTGTGAATGAAAATACAATCTCCTACTATTTTTGTGCTACACACCTAGTTTTCTTTATTGTGTTCATAAATGTTGAACTTTTCCTTCTGTCTGCAATGTCCTACGACCGCTACGTGGCCATCTGTAACCCTCTGCTCTACACAGCCATCATGTCACGAAGGACTTGTTGGGTACTGGTGGCAATACCCTATCTCTACAGCACATTTTTTTCTCTTTTGGTAACCACAAAGATTTTTAATTTATCCTTCTGTGGCTACAATGTCATCAGTCATTTCTACTGTGACAGTAACCCCTTGTTATCTCTGCTCTGCTCAGACACACATGAAATTCAATTGATCACTCTCATCTTAGCATCTTTTGATCTGATTTCATCCCTTCTAATAGTTCTTACTTCTTACCTTCTCATTTTTGTAGCCATTCTCAGAAAGAACTCAGCTGTGGGCAGGCACAAGGCCTTCTCCACCTGTGGATCCCACCTGACGGTAGTGGTAATGTTCTATGGGACTTTAATGTTTATGTACATGCAGCCCAAGTCCAGTAATTTCTTTGACACTGATAAAGTGGCCTCCGTATTTTACACCTTGGTTATCCCCATGTTGAATCCCTTGATTTATAGCTTAAGGAACAAAGATGTAAAATATGCCCTGATTAAGACATGGGAAAAAATAAGCAAAATATTTTCTAAAGTTTGATGTACTATAAAAACCCGTTGCTGTCGAGTCGATTCCGACTCATAGTGACCCTATAGGACAGAGTAGAACTGCCCCATAGAGTTTCCAAGGATGTACTATATGGTTCCTATAAATTACATCATGTACTTCAAACCTTGTCTGTGTTCCTCCATAGGGCATAACAAGCACAAATATATCCCACATATATTTATAAATATCCTTTTATGTGTCAGTAACTCTTCTAAATGCATTGATGAACAAAAGAGTAAAAACTTTTGCTTTCCTTGAACTGAAGGGATAGATCACAAATATAACAATTAGGTAAATTTTATAGTAGAGAAGAATGAGTTAGGGCCCTGGTGGAGCAGTGATCAAAGTGCTCGGCTGGTAACTGAAAGGTTGGTGGTTCAAACCAACCAACCAATCCATGGAAGAGATGTGACAGTTGGCTTCGATAAAGCTTTACAGCCTTGGAAACCCTATGGAGCAGTCCTACACTGTCCTATAGGGTCACTGTGAGTCAGAATCTACTGCACAACCACACATTTGGTTTTTTTGAGAATGTGCTAAAAAACAAAATCCTTTGCCATTGAGTCAATTCTGACTAATAGCGACCATAGAGGACAGAGTGGAACTGCTCCATAGGGTCTCCAAAGAGTGGCTAGTGGATCTGAACTGCTGAACTTTTGGTTAGCCTCCAAGCTCTTACCCAATGCACCATGAGGGCTCCAGGAGAACGTGTTGGGAACCATGAAATCAGGCAAGGAGAGTGGATATGCGGAGTGGGAGTGAGAGAAAGTACTAGGTACAAAAGTGGAATTACAGTGATTCTGGTGTATTTTCCAACTATTAAATAAACTTTGTAGTGTCAGTCCTTGTGTTTGTGTATGTGTGTGTTTGTGTAAGTCTTTGCCTTCTGTTTTAGCCTGCATAGTTTCTGACGTGGGTATTAGATTTGGCCAGGTTACAAGGAGTCTCAGTGTAGCATGTTGCTTTGAATTACTCTCTTATCTAAATTTGCTCAGATGTCCCCACTCCAGACCTTAGAGTTCCATTCTTTTCTTATTAATGCCTTTACTTTCACATGTAAATCTGTTAACTCAACCTAGCTTGCTATTTAGCAATTCAAAAGTTCAGCTCTGCACCTGACTTTGTTTTAATCAATGTATTTTGCCTAGATCAGAATATACAGCAATTAAGATAATTTTCTTGAGGTCATCCATAGTTGCTCCCAGGATTGGAATCCCTTCCTCACTCATACTTCTTATTTAATAATTATCTTTTTTGTTTCATAAGTTGTTTTGTCAGAGTATCTTTTTTTCTGTAATAATTTTTATTGTGCTTTAAGTGAAAGTTTACAAAGCAATTCAGTCTGTCACATACAAGCTTATATACACCTTACTCCACACTCCCACTTACTCTCCCCCTAATGAGTCAGCCCGCTCCCTCCTTCCAGTCTTTCCTTTCCTGACAGTTTTGCCAGTTTCTAACCCTCTCTGTCCTCCATCTCCCCTCCAGACAGGAGATGACAACACAGTCTCAAGTGTCCAACAGATACAAGTAGCCCACTTTTCATCAGCATCTCTCTCCAACCTATTGTCCACTTCCTTCCATGTCTGATGGGTTGTCTTTTGGAATAGTTCCTGTCCTGGGCCAACAGAAGGTTTGGGGACCATGACCGCAGGGATTCTTCTAGTCTCAGTCAGACCATTAAGTCTGGTCTTTTTATGAGAATTTGGGGTCTGCATTCCACTGTTCTCCTGCTCCCTCAGGGGTTCTCTGTTGTGCTCCCTGTCAGGGCAGTCATCGATTGTGGCCGGGCACCATCTAGTTCTTCTGGTCTCAGGATGATGTAAGTCTCTAGTTCATGTGGCCCTTTCTGTCTCTTGGACTTATAGTTAACGTGTGACCTTGGTGTTCTTCATTCTTCTTTGATCCAGGTGGGTTGAGACCAATTGATGCATCTTAGATGGCTGATTGTTAGCATTTAAGACCCCAGGCGCCGCACTTCAAAGTGGGATGCAGAATGTTTTCATAATAGAATTATTTTGCCAATTGACTTAGAAGTGCCCTTAAGCCATAGTCCCCAAACCCCCGCCCTTGCTCTGCTGACCTTCGAAGCATTCAGTTTATCCCGGAAACTTCTTTGCTTTTGGTCCAGTTCAGTTGAGCTGACCTTCCATGTATTGAGTGTTGTCTTTCCCTTCACCTAAAGCAGTTCTTTTCTACTAATTAATCAATAAAAAACCCTCTCCCTCCCTCCCTCCCTCCCTCCCCTCCTCGTAACCACAAAAGTATGTGTTCTTCTCAGTTTTTACTATTTCTCAAGATCTTATAATAGTGGTCTTATACAATATTTGTCCTTTTGCCTCTGACTAATTTCGCTCAGCATAATGCCTTCCAGGTTCCTCCATGTTATGAAATGTTTCAGAGATTCGTCACTGTCCTTTATCGATGCGTAGTATTCCATTGTGTGAATATACCACAATTTATTTACCCATTCATCCGTTGATGGACACCTTGGTTGCTTCCAGCTTTTTGCTATTGTAAACAGAGCTGCAATAAACGTGGGTGTGCATATATCTGTTTGTGTGAAGGCTCTTATTTCTCTAGGGTATATTCCGAGGAGTGGGATTTCTGGGTTGTATGGTAGGTCTATTTCTAATTGTTTAAGATAACGCCAGATAGATTTCCACAGTGTTTGTACCATTTGACATTCCCACCAGCAGTGTATAAGAGTTCCAATCTCTCCGCAGCCTCTCCAACATTTATTGTTTTGTGTTTTTTGTATTAATGCCAGTCTTGTTGGAGTGAGATGGAATCTCATTGTAGTTTTAATTTGCATTTCTCTAATGGCTAATGATCAAGAGCATTTTCTCATGTATCTGTTAGCTGCCTGAATATCTTCTTTAGTGAAGTGTGTGTTCATATCCTTTGCCCATTTCTTGACTGGGTTGTTTGTCTTTTTGTGGTTGAGTTTTGACAGAATCATGTAGATTTTAGAGATCAGGTGCTGGTCGGAGATGTCATAGCTGAAAATTCTTTCCCAGTCTGTAGGTGGTCTTTTTACTCTTTTGGTGAAGTCCTTAAATGAGCATAGGTGTTTGATTTTTAGGAGCTCCAAGTTATCTGGTTTCTCTTCGTCTTTTTTGGTAATGTTTTGTATTCTGTTTATGCCTTGTATTAGGGCTCCTAGAGTTGTCCCTGTTTTTTCTTCCATGATCTTCATCGTTTTAGTCTTTATGTTTAGGTCTTTGATCCACTTGGAGTTAGTTTTTGTGCATGGTGTGAGGTATGGGTCCTGTTTCATTTTTTTGCAAATGGATATCCAGTTATGCCAGCATCATTTGTTAAAAAGGCTTTCTTTTCCCAATTAACTGACACTGGGCCTTTGTCAAATATCAGCTGCTCATATGTGGATGGATTTATATCTGGGTTCTCAATTCTGTTCCATTGGTCTATGTGGCTGTTGTTGTACCAGTACCAGGCTGTTTTGACTACTGTGGCTGTATAATAGGTTCTGAAATCAGGTAGGGTGAGGCCTCCCACTTTCTTCTTCTTTTTCAGTAATGCTTTGCTTATCCGAGTCTTCTTTCTCTTCCATGTGAAATTGGTGATTTGTTTCTTTATCCCCTTAAAAAATGACATTGGAATTTGGATCGGAAGTGCATTGTATGTACAGATGGCTTTTGGTAGAATAGATATTTTTACTATGTTAAGTCTTCCTATCCATAAGCAAGGTATGTTTTTCCAGTTAAGTAAGTCCTTTTTAATTTCTTGTAGTAGAGCTTTGTAGTTTTCTTTGTATAGGCCTTTTACATCCTTGGTAAGATTTATTCCTAAGTATTTTATCTTCTTGGGGGCTACCATGAATGGTATTGATTTGGTTATTTCCTCTTCGGTGTTCTTTTTGTTGATGTAGAGGAATCCAAGTGATTTTTGTATGTTTATTTTATAACCTGAGACTCTGCCAAATTCTTCTATTAGTTTCAGTAGTTTTCTGGAGGATTGCTTAGGGTTTTCTGTGTATAAGATCATGTCATCTTCAAATAGAGATAATTTTACTTCCTCCTTGCCAATCCGGATGCCTTTTATTTCTTTGTCTGGCCTAATTGCCCTGGCTAGGATTTCTAGCACGATGTTGAATAAGAGCGGTGATAAAGGGCATCCTTGTCTGGTTCCTGTTCTCAAGGGAAATGCTTTCAGGTTCTCTCCATTTAGAGTGATGTAGGTTGTTGGCTGTGCATAGGTGCCCTTTATTATGTTGAGGAATTTTCCTTCAATTCGTATTTTGGTGAGAGTTTTTATCATAAATGGGTGTTGGACTTTGTCAAATGCCTTTTCTGCATCAATTGATAAGATCATGTGGTTTTTGTCTTTTGTTTTATTTATGTGATGGATTACATTAAGGGTTTTTCTGATATTAAACCAGCCTTGCATACCTGGAATAAATCCCACTTGATCGTGGTGAATTATTTTTTTGATAGTTGTTGAATTCTATTGGCTAGAATTTTGTTGAGGATTTTTGCATCTATGTTCATGAGGGATATAGGTCTGTAATTTTCCTTTTTTTGTAATGTCTTTACCTGGTTTTGGTATCAGGGAGATGGTGGCTTCATAGAATGAGTTGGGTAGTATTCCCTCATTTTCTATGCTTTGAAATACCTTCAGTAGTAGTGGGGTTAACTCTTCTCTGAAAGTTTGGTAGAACTCTGCAGTGAAGCCGTCCGGGCCAGGGCTTTTTTTTGTTGGGAGTTTTTTGATTACCTTTCCAATCTCTTTTTTTTGCTGTGAGTCTATTTAGTTGTTCTACTTCTGAATGTGTTAGTTTAGGTAGGTAGTGTTTTTCCAGGAATTCATCCATTTCTTCTACATTTGCAAATTTGTTAGAGTACAATTTTTCATAATAATCTGAAATGATTCTTTTAATTTCAGTTGGGTCTCTTGTAATGTGGTCCTTTTCGTTTCTTATTCGGGTTATTTGCTTCCTTTCCTGCATTTCTTTAGTCAGTCTAGCCAATGGTTTATCAATTTTGTTAATTTTTTCAAAGAACCAGCTTTTGGCTTTGTTAATTCTTTCAATTGTTTTTCTGTTCTCTAATTCATTTAGTTCAGCTCTAATTTTTATGATTTGTTTTCTTCTGGTGCCTGATGGGTTCTTTTGTTGCTCACTTTCTATTTGTTCAAGTTGTAGGGACAGTTCTCTGATTTTGGCTCTTTCTTCTTTTTGTATGTGTGCATTTATCGATATAAATTGGCCTCTGAGCACTGCTTTTGCTGTGTCCCAGAGGTTTTGATAGGAAGTATTTTCATTCTCATTGCATTCTATGAATTTCCTTATTCCCTCCTTGATGTCTTCTATAACCCAGTCTTTTTTCAGGAGGGTATTGTTCAGTTTCCAAGTATTTGATTTCTTTTCCCTAGTTTTTCTGTTATTGATTTCTAGTTTTATTGCCTTGTGGTCTGAGAAGATGCTGTGTAATATTTCAATGTTTTGGACTCTGCAAAGGTTTGTTTTATGACCTAATACGTGGTCTATCCTAGAGAATGTTCCATGTGCGCTAGAAAAAAAGGTATATTTTGCAGCAGTTGAGTGGAGAGTTCTGTATAAGTCAATGAGATCAAGTTGGTTGATTGTAGTAATTAGGTCTTCCGTGTCTCTATTGAGCTTCTTACTGGATGTCCTGTCCTTCTCCGAAAGTGGTGTGTTGAAGTCTCCTACTATAATTGTTTAGGTGTCTATCTCACTTTTCAATTCTGTTAAAATTTGATTTATGTATCTTGCAGCCCTGTCATTGGGTGTATATATATTTAATATGGTTATATCTTCCTGATCAATTGTCCCTTTTATCATTATGTAGTGTCCTTCTTTATCCTTTGTGGTGGATTTAAGTCTAAAGTCTGTTTTTTCAGAAATTAATATTGCTACTCCTCTTCTTTTTTGCTTATTGTTTGCTTGATATATTTTTTTTCCATCCTTTGAGTTTTAGTTTGTTTGTGTTTTTAAGTCTAAGGTGTGTCTCTTGTAGGCAGCATATAGACGGATCGTGTTTCTTTATCCAGTCAGAGAATCTCTGTCTCTTTATTGGTGCATTTAGTCCGTTTACATTCAGCGTAATTATAGATAAATAAGTGTTCAGTGTTGTCATTTTGATGCCTTTTTATGTGTGTTGTCGACAATTTCATTTTTCCACATACTGTTTTGTGCTGAGAGGTTTTTCTTTGTAAATTGTGAGATCCTCATTTTCGTAGTGTTTAACTTTATGTTTGTTGAGTCTTTACGTTTTTCTTGGCTTTTATCTTGAGTTGTGGAGTTGTTATACCTCTTTGTGGTTACCTTATTATTTACCCCTATTTTTCTAAGTAAAAACCTAACTTGTATTGTTCTATATCGCCTTGTACCACTCTCCATAGGGCAGTTCTATGCCTCCTGTATTTAGTCCCTCTTTTTGATTATTGTGATGTTTTACATATTGACTTCCGTGATTCCCTGTTATGAGTATTTTTTTTTTAATTAATCTTAATTTGTTTTTGTGATTTCCCTATTTGAGTTGATATCAGGATGTTCTGTTTTGTGACCTTGTGTTGTGCTGGTATCTGATATTATAGGTTTTCTAACCAAACAATATCCTTTAGTATTTCTTGTAGCTTTGGTTTGGTTTTTGCAAATTCTCTAAACTCGTGTTTATCTGTAAATATCTTAATTTCACCTTCATATTTCAGAGAGAGTTTTGCTGGATATATGATCCTTGGCTGGCAGTTTTTCTCCTTCAGTGCTCTGTATATGTCGTCCCATTCCCTTCTTGCCTGCATGGTTTCTGCTGAGTAGTCTGAACTTATTCTTATTGATTCTCCCTTGAAGGAAACCTTTCTTTTCTCCCTGGCTGCTTTTAAAATTTTCTGTTTATCTTTGGTTTTGGTGAGTTTGATGATAATATGTCTTGGTGTTTTTCTTTTTGGATCAATCTTAAATGGGGTTCGATGAGCATCTTGGATAGATATCCTTTCGTCTTTCATGATGTCAGGGAAGTTTTCTGCCAGGAGACCTGCAACTATTTTCTCTCCTCCCTCCCTGTTCTGGGACTCCAATCACTCGCAAGTTATCCTTCTTGATAGAGTCCCACATGATTCTTAGGGTTTCTTCATTTTTTTTAATTCTTTTATCTGATTTTTTTTCAGCTATGTTGGTGTTAATTCCCTGGTCCTCCAGATGTCCCAGTCTGCATTCTAATTGCTCGAGTCTGCTCCTCTGACTTCCTATTTCGTTGCCTAATTCTGTAATTTTATTGTTAATCTTTTGGATTTCTACATGCTGTTTCTCTATGGATTCTTGCAACTTATTAATTTTTTCATTATGTTCTTGAATAATCTTTCTGAGTTCTTCAACAGTTTTATCAGTGTGTTTCTTGGCTTTTTCTGCAGTTTGCCTTATTTCATTTGTGATGTCTTGAAACATTCTGTAAATTAGTTTTTTGTATTCTGTATCCGATAATTCCAGGATTGTATCTTCATTTGGAAAGATTTTCATTCTTTTGTTTGGGGGGTTGTAGAAGCTGTCATGATCTGCTTCTTTATGTGGTTTAATATGGATTGCTGTCTCTGAGCCATCACTGGGAAACTAGTTTTTCCAGAAAATCCGCTGACTGGGATGCTGGCTCTAGGCTCCGAAAACAATCTCTGCTTCCCCGTATTTGTTCGTTTTCCATCTCTAAATCAGTGTTTGTTGTTCAAGGTTCGTAGATTGTTATGTACTTGATCGATTCACTTGATTTTCCGAGTCCTTGTTGCAAGAGGGGTCCTCAGTAGCGTCTCCCTAGTCCGCCATCTTGGCCCCACCTCCTGTTTCTAAATTTTTAAGAAAACGCCAGATAGATTTCGAAAGTGGTTGTACCACTTTACATTCCCACCAGCAGTGTATAAGAGTTCCAATCTTTCCGCAGCCTCTCCAACATTTATTATTTTGTGTTTTTTGGATTAATGCCAGTCTTGTTGGAGTGAGATGGAATCTCATCGTAGTTTTAATTTGCATTTCTCTAATGGCTAATGATCAAGAGCATTTTCTCATGTATCTGTTAGCTGCCTGAATATCTTCTTTAGTGAAGTGCATGTTCGTATCCTTTGTCCACTTTTTGATTGCGTTGTTTGTCTTTTTGTGGTTGAGTTTTAACAAAATCATATAGATTTTAGAGGTCAGGAGCTGGTCAGAGATGTCATAGCTGAAAATTCTTCCCCAATCTGTAGGTGGTCTTTTTACCCTTTTGGTGAAGTCTTTAGATGAACATAGGTGTTTGATTTTTAGGAGCTCCCAGTTATCTGGTTTCTCTCCGTCACTTTTAGTAATGTTTTATATTTTGTTCATGCCTTGTATTAGGGCTCCTAACATTGTCCTTATTTTTTCTTCCATTATCTTTATCACTTTAGTCTTTACATTTAGGTCTTTGATCCACTTGGAGTTAGTTTTTGTTCATTCTCGTTGCATTCTATGAATTTCTTTATTCCCTCCTTAATGTCTTCTATAACCCATTCTTTTTTGAGCAGGGTATTTATTGTTCAGTTTTCAAGTGTTTTGATTTCTTTTCCCTGATTTTTCTGTTATTGATTTCCACTTTTATGGCCTTGTGGTCTGAGAAGATGCTTTGTAATATTTCGATGTTTTGGGTTCTGCAAAGGTTTGTTTTATGACCTAATATGTGGTCTATTCTAGAGAATGTTCCATATGTGCTAGAAAAAAAAGTATACTTTGGAGCTGTTGGGTGTAGTGTTCTGTATAAGTCAATGAGGTCAAGTTGGTTGATTGTAGCAATTAGGTCTTCCGTGTCTCTATTGAGCTTCTTACTGGAAGTCCTGTCTTCCTCTGAAGGTCGTGTGTTGAAGTCTCCTACTATAATTGTGGAGGTGTCTATCTCACTTTTCAGTTCTGTTAAAGTTTGTTTTATGTCTTGCAGCCTTGTCATTGGGTGCATCAATATTTAATATGGTTATATCTTTCTGGTCAATTGTCCTTTAATCATTATGTAGTGTCCTTGTTTATCCTTTGTGGTGGATTTAACTTTAAAGTCTATTTTGTCAGAAATTAATATTGCTACTCCTGCTCTTTTTTGCTTGTTGTTTGCTGGGTATGTATTTTTCCATCCTTTGAGTTTTAGTTTGTTTGTGTTTTTAAGTCTAAGGTGTGTCTCTTGTAGGCAGCATATAGACGGATCATGTTTCTTTATCCAGTCTTAGACTCTCTGTCTCTTTATTGGTGCATTTAGTCTATTTACATTCAGCGTAATTATAGATAAGTTTATGTTTAGTGCTGTCATTTTGATGCCTTTTTATGTGTGTTGTTGACAATTTCATTTTTCCACATACTTTTTTGTGCTGAGACTTCTTTGTAAACTGTGTGTTCCTCATTTTCATAGTAGTTGAATTTATGTTTGCTGAGTCGTTATTTTTTTCTTGGTTTTTATTTTGAGTTATGGAATTGTTAGACCTCTTTGTGGTTTCCTTAATATTTACCCCTATTTTTCTAAGTAAAAACCTAACTTGTATTGTCCTATATCTCCTTGTTTTCTCCTCCATATGGCAGTTCTATGCCTCCTGTATTTAGTCCCTCTTTTTGATTATTGTGATCTTTTACATATTGACTTCAATGATTCCCTGATTTGAGCATTTTTTTCTTTTTCAAATTAATCTTAATTTGTTTTTGTGATTTCCCTATTTGAGTTGATATCAGGATGTTCTGTTCTGTGACCTTGTGTTGTGCTGGTATCTGATATTATTGATTTTCTGACCAATTGGTTTTCTCTTTCTTTCTTGTATTTTAATTATGTTTTGATTTCTTCAGGTATGATGCCCTTGATGTCATTCCAAACTTGCCTAATCTGTGGTCATAAGTATTCAACTTGTCAAATCAATTATTGGATGACGTCTAAATTTAGGTAGAATATATTCAAAGTCATGTTTTGGCTCTCGTGGACTTGCCCTAGTGTTCTTCAGCTTTAACTTACTTGCACTTGCATATGAGCCATCGATGGTCAATTCTGTGATTGGCCCCTGGCTTTGTTCTGACTGTTGATATTGAGCCTCTCCATCATCTCTTTCCACAGATGTAGTCGATTCAATCACTGTGTTTTCTTCCTGGCAAGGTCCACATATATAGTCTCTGTTTCTGTTGTCAATGATAGTTATTTTTAGTGAAGAATTAAAAAAAAAAAAAAAAACAGTGCTATCAAGTTGATTCTGACTCATAGCGACCCTATGCAATGCCCCATAGGGTTTCTGAGGAGTGCCTGGCAGACTTGAACTGCCGACCATTTGGGGAATTAGTCTTGCAGTATTCAAACAACCTCTGGTGTCTTTTCTATTACTAAGGCCATATTTTCTGTCTTAGTCGTCTAGGGCTGGTATAACAGAAATACCACAAGTGGATGGCTTTAGTAGGAGAAATTTATTTTCTTACAGTCTAGTAGGCTAGAAGCCCAAATTCAGGCTGTCAGCTCCAGGGGAAGGCTTTCTGTCTCTGTTGGCTCTGGAGCAAGGCCCTTGTCTTCAATCTTCCCCTGGTCAAGAAGTTTCTCAGGAGCAGGGACCCTGGATCCAAAGGAAGTGCTCTGCTCTCGGTGCTTCTTTCTTGATGGTACGAGGTCCCAACTCTGCTTGCTTCTCTTTACTCTTATCTCATAATAAATAAAAGCTGGTACTGGCCACACCCCAGGGAAATGCCCTTTACATTGGATCAGGGAGGTGGCCTAAGTAAGCATTGGGTTACAATCCACCTAATCTTCTTAACCTAAAATTACAATCACAAAATGCAGGAAACCACACAATAGTGGGAATCACAGCCTAACCAAGTTGATACACACATTTTTGGGGAGATATAATTCAATCCATGACATTTTCCAAATATTGATCCTTCTTCTTTTTTTCCAACTTTCTCATTCTAATAACTAATAATTAGCATTGGATCTTGATTGCAATTTTGATGAATTCAGACTTCTTAATTTGATAAAATCTTCAATTTCCTCATCTTTAGCACTGATTGGGTAAGTCTGAATAATAGTAGTATTAACTGCTCTTCTTTGTTGGTGTGTGGATATTATGATTTCACTGACAGCATTGTACCTCATGATAGGCCTTGGAATTCTTTTTTTTTTTTTTGATGATAAGTGCAATGTCATTCCTCTTCATTTGTCCTTCTGAAATAGTACATGACATGATTGTCTTATTCAAAATGGTCAACACCATTCCATTTCAGCTCACGAATGTATAGGATATTGATTTTTATGCATTCCTTTTCATTTTTTAAAACTTACAATTTTCTGGGATTCATACTTTTTGCATTCTATATTCCAATTATTAATGGATATTTGCAGATTTTTCTTCTCATTTTGAGTCATGCCAATAATATAGAATATCTTAAACTAACAAAATAAGAGAGAAGACTGAAAATTTGCAATAAAAGAAGAGTTAGAGTGACTAATAATGCTCCTTGAGTTAAAAGAACAGTGAAAATACTTGGGGCCAAGATGGCAGAGTAGTCAGATCCTTCCTGTGAGCCTTCTTACAACAAAGATCTGAAAAAGCAAGTGAATCCATAATATATGGCAATCTAAGAGCCCTGAGTATGAAGTACGAATCTAGGAAAATTGGAAATCATCAAGAATGAAATGGAACACATAAACATCAATATCCTAGGCATTAACGAGCTGAAATGGACTGGTATTGGCCATACTATAATCTACTATGCTGGGAATGACAACCCAAAAAGCAAAGGTGTTGCATTCATAGTCAAAAAGAATGTTTCAAGATCTACCCTGAAGTACAATGCTGTTAGTGGTAGGATAATATCTATATGCCTACAAGGAAGACCAGTTACTACCACTATTATTCAAACTTATGCACCAACCACTAGGGCCAAAGATGAAGAAATAGATTTCTATTAGCTGCTACAGTCTGAAATTGATCGAACATGCAATCAAGGTGCATTGATAATTACTGGTGATTGGAATGCGCAAGTTGGAAACAAAGAAGAAGAATCAGTCATTGGAAAATATGGCCTCAGTGGTAGAAACAATGCTGGAGATCGAATGACAGAATTTTACGAGACCAATGACTTCTTCATTGCAAATACCTTCTTTCACCAACATAAACAGCCACTATACACATGGATCTCACCAGATGGAGCACACAGAAATCAAATAGACTACATCTGTGAAAAGAAATGATGGAAAAGCTCAATATCATCAATCAGAACAATGCCAGGGGCCAACTGTGGAACAGACCATCAATTGCTCATATGCAAGTTCAAGCTGAAACTGAAGAAAATCAGAGCAAGTCCACAAGAGCCAAAATATGACCTTGAGTATATCCCACCTGAATTTAGAGACCATCTGAAGAACAGATTTAATGCATTGGGCACTAACGACCAAAGACAAGATGAGTTGTGGACTGACATCAAGGACACCATACATGAAGAAAGCAAGAGGTGATTGAAAACACAGGGAAGAAAAAAAAGACCAAGATGCATGTCAGAGGAGACTCTGAAACTTGCTCTTGAAAGTTGAGCAGCTAAAGCAAAAGGAAGAATTAATGAAGTAAAAGAACTGAACAGAAGATTCCAAAGGGCCTCTAGAGAAGACAAACTATTATAACGACATGTGCAAAGAGCTGGAGATGGAAAACCAAAAGGGAAGAACACGCTCGGTGTTTCTCAAGCTGAGAGAACTAAAGAAAAAATTCAAGCCTCAAGTTGCAATAGTAAAGGAGTCCATGGGGAAAATGTTAAATGACCCAGGAAGCATCAAAAGAAGATGGAAGGAATAAACACAGTCATTATACCAAAAAGAATTAGTCGATGTTCAACCATTTCAAGAGGTGGTATATGATCAGGAACCGACGGTACTGAAAGAAGAAGTCCAAGCTGCTCTGAAGGCATTGGCGAAAAACAACGCTCCAGGACTTGATGGAATATCAATTGAGATGTTTCAACAAACAGATGTAGCGCTGGAGGTGCTCACTCATCTATGCCAAAAAATATGGAAGACAGCTTCCTGGCCTACTGATTGGAAGAAAAAAAAGAGATCCATATTTATGCCTATTCCCAAGAAAGATGATTCAAACGAATGTGAAAATTATAGAACAATATCATTAGTATCACACGCAAGCAAAATTTTGCTGAAGATCATTCAAAGACAGCTGCAACAGTATATCGACAGGGAACTGCCAGAAATTCAGGCCGATGTCAGAAGAGGACATGGAACCAGGGATATCATTGCTGATGTCAGATGGATCCTGGGTGAAAGCAGAGAATACCAGAAGGATGTTTACCTGCGTTTTATTGACAATGCAAAGGCATTTGACTGTGTGGATCATAGCAAATTATGGATACCATTGCAAAGAATGGGAATTCCAGAACAATTGTGCTCATGAGAAACCTTTACATAGATTAAGAGGCAGTTGTTCGGACAGAACAAGGGGATACTGATTGGTTTAAAGTCAGGAAAGGTGTGTGTCAGGGTTGTATTCTTTCACCATACCTATTCAATCTGTATGTTGAGCAAATAATCTGAGAAGCTGGACTATATGAACAAGAATGGGGCATCGGGATTGGAGGAAGCCACATTAACAACCTGCATTATGCAGATGACACAACCGTGCTTGCTGAAAGTGAAGATAACCTGAAGCACTTACTAATGAAGATCAAAGAGCACAGCCTTCAGTATGGATTACACCTCAACATAAAGAAAACAAAAACCCTCACATTTGGACCAATGAGCAACATCATGATAAATGGAGAAAAGATTGAAGTTGTCAAGGATTTCATTTTACAGGGATACACAATCAACGGCCATGGAAACAGGAGTCAAGAAATCAAAAGACGCATTGCATCGGGTAAATCTGCTTCAAAGGACCTCTTCAAAGTATTGAAGAGCAAAGATGTCACCTGGAAGGCTAAGGTGTGCCTGACCCAAAAAAAAAAAAATTGTTTTTTTTAATTTTTTTTTTAAGAAGCTATGCTATTTTCAATCACATCATATACGTGTGAAAGCTGGACAATGAATAAGGAAGATGGAAGAACTGACACCTTTGAATTGTGGTGTTGGCAAAGACTATTGAATATACCATGGACTGCCAAAAGAACAAACAATTCTGTCTTAAAAATACAGCCAGAATGCTCCTTAGAGGCAAGGATAGCGAAACTGCATCTTACATACTTTGGACAGGTTGACAGGAGGGCTAAGTCCCTGGAGAAGGACATCATGCTTGGCAGAGTACAGGGCCAGTGGAAAAGAGGAAGACCCTCAAGGAGGTGGATTGACACAGTGGCTGCAACAATGAGCTCAAGCATAACAACGATTGTAAGGATGGCTCAGGACCAGGCGGTGTTTCATTCTGTTGTGCATAGCGTCGCTACGAGTCAGAACCAACTCGATGGCACCTAACAACAACAGCAAGAAGAGCCCTGAACATCAAAGACAAGGTTGAGGCGTTGTACTGTTTGGCAGAGGGAGGGAGAGATTGTTCAGAAGAAGCGAGAATTTGCCAGACCTGAACTGGCCAGCACCTTGCAGGCTGGAGTTGGAATATGATTTTTCAGATAGGGAGAGAAAGATTCATATAACATATGTTATTTGCCCAAAGTACCACATTGTATACATTACAAATGAAAGTATAACAGGGGTTGCATCTATATGCATGTATCTCTAGGGATGCTTTCATGTATGAAGACAAATAATTTCCACTGTGATCAATTATATATCTACCCAAAACCTGTCTAGTATGTTGATTGTTCCATCCTGGACCATCTATAATTACGAATTTCCGTAAGACAATATTTTGAAGGAGAAGGTTCAAAATGTATCCAATTATTTTTTTAGGTATGTGAAAAAGACAAAACTTTTAAGAAGAGTACAATAAATATCCATGGTTTAATACATTACTCACTTTTGTTTCATCTATCTATCAGTGTACCCATCAATCTATCTAATATGTATATGTATGTGTAAAATTTGTGGGAGTTGGGTATGTATTCAAATATCCTAAAATAGAATGTTTGGATTTACACTATTCATGCTGGTTTTGTATACTAAAAATCTACCAGATGATAGATATTACATAAAAGCTATTGATGATGCTTGATGTCTCTATCCAGAATAGGTTTCCTGGTAGACCTAGACAGGCAAACACAATCTAACAGTGCTGAATGAATTCATTCTGACGGGTATCACAGACTGCCCAGAGCTGCAGGCTTCACTGTTCTGGCTGTTCCTCATCATCTACATTATCTCAGTGGTGGACAACTTGGGCGTCATCATCCTCATCAACATGGACTCTAGTCTACAAACATCTATTTATTTTTTTTCTCAGACACCTGGCTATCACTGACCTCGGTTATTCAACAGCCATGGGACTGAAAATGTTGGCAAATTTTGTTGTAGGTGAAAATACAATCTCATACTATTTTCGTGCTACACATCTAGTTTTCTTTATTATATTCATAACTACTGAATTTCTTATTCTGTCAGCAATGTCCTACAACTGCTGTCTGCCTATATGTAACCCTTTGTGCTACACAGTCATCATGTTACGAAGTAAATGTTGGGTGCTGGTTGCAATCCCCTACCTCTATAACACATTTGTTTCTCTTCTGGTCACCATACAGATTTTTAATTTATCCTTCTGTGGCTACAATGTCATCAGGCATTTCTACTTTGACAGTCTCCCCTTGTTATCTTTTCTCTCTGAAACACGTATGAAATGAAATTGGTCATTCTCATCTTGACAGTTTTTGATTTGATTTCATCCCTCCTAATGGTTCTTGTTTCTTATATACCTGTAATTGCATCCATTCTCAGACTGAAATCAGCTGAGAGCAGGCACAAGACCTTCTCTACCTGTGGATCCCACCTGATTATGGTGGTAGTGTTCTATGGGACTTTAATCTTTATGCATCTGCAGCCCAAGTCCAGTCATTTCTTTAGCACTGATAAAATGGCTTCCATATTTTACACCCTGGTGATCCCCATGTTGAACCCCTTTTATGTCTAAAAAAAAAAAAAAATTAGACAGAAAATATGCCTTACATAGGAAACCCTGGTTGCATAGTGGTTAAGTGCTGTGGCTGCTAACCAAAGGGTAGGCAGTTCGAATCCACCATGCACTGCTTGGAAACTCTGTGGAGCAGTTCTACTCTGTCCTATAGGGTTGCTGTGAGTCGGAATCGACTCGACAGTACTGGGTTTGTTTTCTTTGTTAGGACTTTAGGACAATTAAGCAATACATTTTCTCAATGTTCACTATAACATATGATTCACATAAATTACATTATGGGCTTTAAACTTTTTTTCTGTGTGCCTCGGCAGGGGATAGCAAGCACAAAAGCACAGATAACATATATTTCCATATTGCTTCTACCAATCACTCTACTAAGAGCTGTAAATAGATTAATAAATGAAACAGTACAAAGTGTTGCCTTCCTTGAGCTGGAGTGATGCATTATAAGTATAATAATTAAGAAACTTGATAGTATATTAGAATGTGCTGGGGGGGGGTTGTAAGAAAATTGGATATGTTGAGTGGGAGAATAAAACTGTAGTAGATGCAGAAAGATTTCTATTTGGTGTTTTCCTCATCTAATAGAGAAAAAAATATATAGAAAGTATCTCTGTGTGTCTGTGTGTCTGTATGTTTGTGTGTGTGTGTGCATGCACACACCTTCTGTTTTATTGCTCATTCTCTGCACTTGGTGGTTAGTTCTGAATAAAACAGGGCTCAATGTGGTGAGTTGATCTGAAGTACTCAGTCTTCTGAATTTGCTCAAAAGTCCACTTTCTAAACCTTGAAATCCCTCTTTTTCATCATCAGTGCCTTTACTTTCATATTTTAAGCCCTTAGTTTCTGCATACTTTATTATTCTTATTACTATACTGTAATATTAATAAAAACAAAATATAATATAAAAATAAAGTATTCAACAGGATCAACTCTGTATCTGGTTTTATCTAAATTAGCCCATTTTGCCTGATATCAGTGGGTATATCTGTTAAAACAAATTTTTTGAGGTCAGCCACAGAAGTTTTCACAATTTTTATTTTTTATCTCTTGGATTGGTATTGCTTCCAAATTCCATGCTTTTGTCTCATAGATTGTTCTCCATCTTTCTCTAGAAAACAAAAATTACTCTTGTTTATAAGTCATTTTCTAATTGTTTATGTAGCTTTGCATAAGAGGTCAATTGTATGATTAGTTATGTTGTCTTGTTTTTGTTTGGCTGAATTTCCTTAAATTTGATGAATATGAGTGGCACTTTATTTTGATCAGGATCTATTGTCTGAATTCGTCATTTTGATTACCCTGCTTGGAAGAAGCATAAGGAGATAACCCATGGTTTGGACTATGCTGTGTTTCTAGTGAGAGAGGTGTGATATGTGGCATTCTATGTATTTGCCATGGTTTTGGACATAGTTGCTCCATATTCCTTCCTAACTTTCCTTGTATATTTTCTTACTCTTTTAATATTAAAAAAAAATTTAATGAGAAAAGAATTAAATTTTAGATATGCTAAGGTTGTCTTAAAAAAAGAATCCAATCTGAGTTTTTGGTTAGGACCCTACCAGTGGGTTATGATATGTTTCCATGCATGTAGAAAATATCATTTATAAAGAGGGTATCAAAATGGAAATTTAAAACACTCTCCATTCCCAATCATTCTAAGTGGCTGGACTGGGAAATTCTATTAAGTGTTTAGGGAGAAAGAATTAGCCAATTCTACACACAGTCTTCCACAAAACTGAAGAGAGGGTATATTTGCATTTCCTGTATGAGGATAGCGTTCCCCTGATACCAAGCTCAGACAAAGTCATTAAAAGAAAAGCAAAAAACAGAGCACACATGTGAAATATTTAAGGAAAAATTTAAGAAATTAAGTCTGGCAATATGTAAAAACAACAGTACACCAAATAGGCGTGCTCCAGAAATGCATGGATAGTTTTGCATTAAAAAATCAGTTAATAACATTCACCATAATTACAAATAAAAATGGCAAACGATGTCATATAAATAAATGTAGAGAAACATTTAAAAAGTCCCAATAAATGTGATAAAACTTTGACCAAATTAGTATTAAAATGAAGCTTTCTCAAACTGAAAGAGGGCACCCATGAACAGCCCACGGTTACCATCACACGAGGTGTGAAAGGTTGAATACGTTCTCACTAAGACCAGAAAAAAAAACGAGTAAATCCCCTCTTACCAAATCTATTCCACATTTTAGTGGATGTCCCAGGCAACACAATAAGGCAATACAAAATTAAATAAGTAAACAGAGAGTATCCAGATTGGAAAAGGAGAAAAACTTTATTTACTGGTAGATGACAATTTTTTTATATAAAAATTCTAATAGAGCCCACAATACAATTACAGAACTAAAAAAATAACTTTGCATTTATTTTTGAATTTACTCTCAGTTTATAAGTTTATTTTTAAAAAAAGCATTTTGGACATTTTGGATTTTAACCAGGTTTTCATTGATTCGATGTACATATTTGGAGATTTCACAGCTATAACACCAAAAATAAAATCCATAAAGTTTGACCACACGAAATATTTAAACTTATGCTCTTCAAAAGATGCTTGTATAAAAAACAAGCTACATTCTGGAAGACAATATTTTCATATAATGTATCTTGTAAATGGCCTGTGTCCACAATATATACCATCTCTCCCCCGGTCCATTGGTGTCAATTAGATTCTGACGCTTAGAGATTCTACAGGAAAGAGTACAACTGCTCCACAGGGTATCTAAGAAGTGGCTGGTGGATTCAAACTGCCATCCTTTTTGGTTAGGCAACCAGCTTTTTAATCGCTGTTCCACCAGGGTTCCATAATATATACAGAGATAGACCTCAAAACTCAAAAATATTAATAATAATAGAATAAAATAAAAAAGAAAAGAAATAATCCACAAAAATGATCATAAAAACAAACTTTCACTTATTCATAGGACACATTCTGCTGGCAAATAAGCACATAAAAAGTGTTCAGTTCATTATTCATCAATGAATTTCAAGTTAAAACATTAATGACATAACACTATACGTCTATTAGAGTATCAGGTGTTTGGTAAGTATGTGGGGGAAATGGAACATGCAAAAACTGCTAGTGGAAAATTAAAATGATGAAAATACTAAAAAAATAATTTGTTTTAAGCACCAGGGTCTTAAACAGCTGAACATAGTTTTACCATAAAATTTAACCAATTTACTCATATCTACCCAAGTGAAATGTTAGCATCTATCCTTATAAATATATGTATACAAATGTCCAGAACAACTTTATTTGTAATACTCAAAAACTAGAATCAACCCAAATGTTCACCTACCTGAGAATGGATACATAAATTGTGGTATTTCCAAGCAACTTAATGCCACCCAGTAATAAAAACTACTGAATTATTGGTACATGCGAATATATGGATGAAAAGTACAAATTGATACGTTGGACTTTGTCAAAATTGAAACAACCCACACTTAGACATTTATCTCACAGAAGTGAAAACTTATGTTCATACAAAAATCCTTGCACAAATGTTCAAAGAAATGTTATTTATAATAGCTAAAAACTAGTAACAACCGATAATGTCCTTCTATGGGTAATGGGTAATCAAATTGCACTAAATCCATACATAGTCATCCTCAGCAGTAAAAACGAATAAAGTATTGATGCACTCAACAGCTAGGATGGACCTCAATAGAATCATGTGATGTGAAAACGGTCAATCACAAAAGGTTCTTGTTGTTGTGACCTGCCATTGAGTGACCTTAATTCATGGTACCCTTATGTAAAACAGAATAAAACATTGTCTGTCACTGTCCTAACCTCACAATCATCAGTATGTTCGAGCCCGTTGTTGCAGCCACTGTGTGAGTTCATCTCATGGAAAGATTCCTTCATTCTTATTGTCCCTCTACTTTATCGAATATGATGTCCTCACCCAGAAACAGTGTTTTGCTGACAACATGCCTGAAGCAAGAAAGTCAGACAATGTTCTATTGGAGGCAAAAAATATATAACATTAAAGACTTTTTGTTTCGTTAGTTGTCATCCAGTTGATTGAAAATCATAGTGACGTAGAGGACAAAGTAGAAATATCCCATAGGGTTGCTTAAGCTGTAATCTTTATGAATGCAGATGGCCAGGTCTCTTCTCCCCGGAAAGGCTAGTGGGTTCAAACAACCAACTTTTCAGTTAGCAGTGATATATATATATATATATAACCAACAAAATCCAATACTGTCAAATCGATTATGACTCATAATGACTCTATAGGACAGAGTAGAACTGCCCCACGGGGTTTCCAATCAGCACCTGGTGGATTTGAACTGCCGATATTTTGGTTAACAGCCAGACTCTTAACCACTATACCATATACATACCATTCTGTAGGAGAAATAAGCAAAAAAAAAGGTCACAAATGAATACACTACAGATATTTACAATGACAAAATGCAACAAAAATATTTATAGCACAGTAATACTCATAGCGAAACATTACACAAAAAAATCACACTTTATGAGGGTGTGTTGATATGGTAGAGCATTATATCAAGCACAGCAGAACATGTATGAAGGTGAGAAAAAATTTTGGAATGAAGATTGGACATAATAAAAAAACATAAAATATTAAAATATATTGATGGAAAATAAACAAGCAAAAAACATAAACAGATGATGGCAACTGACTATGAATTGAGAAGCAGGGGTAACGCTTCTGTTCCTGAAGTCAAAAAAAAAAAAAAAACACCCTGAAAATAGCAAGAACAGCAGCAATAACAAAAATAACAGTAGACTAGGAAGTAATACCTCACATATGCACAATGCATTACATTTATTCCACTTAAGTCTTTTAAAAAATGCAATAAGAAAGTATTTAAGCACTTCTTCATTTTGACATCAATTTGGAGAGACCATTGTAGAAATGGAGAATATTAATAATTCTGTTCTATAGATATAAAATTTTAATCCTGATCCCTGTGTGGTAAAAATGGAAAGTTAACAAAGAGTAAAATGCAAGACTACATGAAATAGACGAACATAGACCTGCATACACACTATATGAATAAAAATTTGGTCACTGGTGAATACACAATGTCCTGAACAATTAACCAACCCCCCCCCAGGTATTTTGTTAAGCTTTCAAATGCTTCAGGAACAGTCACCAAATTGCCTGTCATCTCCTCAGGGAGACTCACCAAGGGTAAAAATAATCCATAAATTCTTCACACTCTGCCCTGTTAAGAAACTCTTGGGGGAGTCAAGAGAGTCTTCATTGCAGGTAAAAAGGTAAACTGTTTCCGTATTTTACCAATACCCAAAATGTTTTAGTGACACAGGGTCCCACCTTTATTCAATGGCAACGTCATTGCAAAATATTAAGATTTCTGAGTCAGTTCTGTGTGCATTCTACTTTTCAATAGTGCCTGAGACTAGGCTCTCTCTCGCCTTTTTTTTCACATTATTATTTTTTTTTCAAATATTCACACTTTGTTTCACAGACTAAATGCTCATAAGCATCTTTGAAACATTATCATAATGTCTAAATAATATTTTTATTTTATGTAAGTAATTATATGAATAAAAAACTAACAAAACAACAACAAAAAAATTGTCCTGGAGTCAACTTGGCCTCCAGCTACCCCATGGGTGTCAGAGAACTGTGGGCCATAGTTTTTCAAAGGCTGTGAACTTTCAGAAGTAGATCCTCCTTTCTTCTGAGGCTCCTCTGAGTGGACTCTCTCCCCCACCTTTCAGTTTGTAACCAAGAGCTAAACTGTTTGTGCCACCCAGGTGGCCTAACTGTGTGAATAATAGAGCACAAATATGAAAGTAAAGGAAGCAAATGCAGTATTAAGAAATACTGTAGCAGAATTATGAAGCTGCAGTATTCAGTCTCCAATGTTGATGTCCTTTTAAATCCATAGTTATAAGGTGGCTCTAGGCTCTTCCTATGTCCCTCTTAAGTGTAATTTAGTATATAATGCATATTTTTAAAAAACTGTATAAATGTACATTTTTGCTAATCTCCTGATGAGGAAATAAATTTCCATTTTAGAACTCATGTTGAGATGTGAAAAGCAATTTTTAGGAGTTTGGGAAACTTTAAGTACCCAGTTACATATGACAATAGTATAACATATGTCATATTCTTCAATTCCTAGGGGAATCTGGCAGAGAAAGACGATATAATTTTCTTAAGGAACATAGCTTTATAAAAGGAGAATTAGGTACTCAACAAAGATAATAACCTATGGAAAATAACTTGGTGCTCTCCGTGGAACTCCTAAGCTGTTGAGAGGAAGTCCTCTTACCTTCCCTTACCTTATAGGAAAAGCAGTACTTACCCAATATAAGAACTTTTTTTCTTCAGCCTTTCATCATTGCAGCCAAACAAGATTTACATTGCTTTTATTGCATTCATTGATACTTGATCTCCTAATTGTAATATCTACTGATAACCAATTCTGAACTTCTTAATTTTTTTTTTTTACTGTGCTTTCGGCAAATTAATTTTCCAATCAAAAATTCTTACACAAAATGTGTCAACACTCTCCTTATTTCCTTCCTGGCTTCTCTGTGTCCAAAAGTCAGATTTCCCTGTCCTTCCTCACCTTCTTCCTTTTTGGTCTCCTACAGTTGATTGTTCTAAGGGGCACATCCTTCACAGACATTATTGTTTAATTTAATAGCCCGTCTGTTATTGTGCTCAACGGTGGCCACTGGCAGTGTCTATAGTTTGGTATTAGAACATTGTCTTAGTACAAGTGTCTCAGGGCTTTCTCCAGCCTCTTTCAAATCAGTAAATCAGGCCTTTTCTTTTTTTTTTTTTAATTTGAATTTTTTTGTACATTTTTTTGTCTATTCTGCCCCAGACCTTCTATTGTGATCCTGGTCAGAGTGGTCTGTAGTGGTAGCCAGGCACCATCTAGTTTTTCTTGTCTCAGGTTAGAGGAGGCTGTGGTTCATATGCGCCATATGTCTTTGGACTAATTGCTTCCTTAAGTCTTTGGTTTCCTTCATTCTTCTTTTTTCTAGGTAGAAAGAGGCCAATAGTTTCTTTCTGACATAAGCAATGTGTGTATTTAGGGTCACAACCTTATAAGCAATATTTTATATGAGAGGGTGTATTTCCTCTGTTGCCATTTTGTTATTTAATATGACTTGATTATATTTTTCTATTTGCTTCTTTATTTCTGACTCAGAGGGTGCTGATACTATTATTTTCATTGTAAATAGTATCATTTCAAGTCATGACTTTTTTTTTTTTTACCTTAAACTGCCATCCTCATCCTTCTCTGCCATTTTTTTTAATCTGTGTTATATTAGGGATATGTATATACATTTTAATTTAAATATATTTGTGTTCATGTGAATTATGTACTATATAATAGTTTAAGCTAGAAGATTTCTTTATCCAAATGGAATTTTTAAATGAAATTTCTTTATATACAATCAATGACTTGGACCTCACTTTCTCCCCATTTGTTCAAAATTCCTCTCACTATCTTAGATGCTTCCATGACAAAATATATCTGATTTGTTACAAACAACTTAGTAATGTTAGTTATAATAAAAGTGTTCCTAGGGTAGGACATATTTTAAGTAAATTTATATTCAAAGACACTCCTGTTAAGGTGATCCTTACTCAGTAGTGACTCCCTAGGTTTTCTAAGGCTGTAAATAACTATGGAAGCAGACTGTCACATTTTCTCCCATGGAGCCACAGGTGATTTTGAACTGTAGAACTTTAGGTAAGCAATCCATCAACTTATATTAAAATATATTAAGTAAAGTAGAAGATGTATCATCCAGAAGATTGGCACACTGATGGTCCAACTTTAGTCATGGAGTGAGTATCAGGGAGAAAAGGGCTGGGCTCAGTTACATGGATTACACACTACTCAACCTACTCATCATCATCATAACCCTGACATAGAAGCTAGGTCACACTAGAAGAATTTACGTATACATATGTAAAGAAAACTCCTTTCAGGTAACTTATTATCATGAGTTTAAAAACAACAACAACAGTATATACTTGATATTTGAGACTTATATCCGATACCTTAAATGCACTGAAATATTAAATCTTCGTTTATTTTTCCAACAACACTGAAGGGAAGTGGTCATTTTGCAGATGCAAATAAAGAAAGTATCTTTTTCTATAACCCACAAGTGGAGATATAACAGAGACTGTATATGCATGGGTCTAGCACCTGGAATATTTCCCTGTATAAAGACAAATAATCCCCACCATGACCGATTAGATTGTCTTTGTTAATCATGTGTTCAATACCTGTCAAGTGTGTTATTTCAGTCTGTAGCAACCGTGGTACAAGGGCTTTTAAACACATTTTGTAAATTTGCACTTTAAAATTTTTTTAATGAAATAGAAATTTGTATTATAAGTTTGTAAATGTCATTATGTAATAGTCATTATATAAAAGAAGAAAGAAAATTTAGTAATCATCCATATACCTACCACTGAAAACTTTTAACTTTTTAAGATTTTTGTTTCATATATCTGTATGTATTAAAATTAAAAAAAATGAAACGCATTGCCATCAAGTTCATTCTGACAAGGACAGAATAGAACTGCCACATAGGTTTTGCAAGGAGAGGCTGGTAGATTCAAAAAGTCAAATTTTGGTTATCAGCCAAGCTCTTAACCACTGCTCCACCAGGAATCCCATCTATGTACATGAATATACATGTGTATATATATGTGTACTGTGTATATGCATACGTGCATGTATATGTATACGTATATGTACATCTAAGTCTACATTGTCACATACTTACACCTATGTCTTTACCTGTGTCTATCTTTACCTCTATGTTTACCACAGGGTTTCTCAACTTCTGCCATAGTGACATCTTGGACTGGAAATTTTCTTATTGTGTGGAGTTAACCTGCATATAGTAGAATGTTTAGTAACACCCCAGGCTTCCATTAGATACCAGTAGTACCCTTCTCCTAGTTGTGACATCCAAAAATGTCTCAGGCATTGACAAATATTCTTTGGGAGCAAATTTTACCCAACTGATAACAAGTTAGATTTCTCTTTCTTTCCCTCTTTCCCTCTCTATCTGTATCTTCATATGCCTATGCCTTATTTGTGGGTGGGTTTAATTACAAATTACTATACTAGAAAGTGTGGATTTATCTTATCCATTTAGCATATTGCTTTTCTATAATAAAAATCTACCAGTTGATGCTATATGAAATCTGTTGACTATGCTGTTGTCTCTATCCAGAATAGGTTACCTGATAGACCAAGATGGAAAAACACAATCTAACAGTGCTGAATGAATTCATTCTTATGGGAATCACAGACCACCCAGAGCTGCAGGCTCCATTGTTCGGGCTGTTCCTCATCATCTACATGATCTCAGTAGTGGGCAACTTGGGCATCATCATCCTCACCAAGATGGACTCCAGGCTACAAACTCCCATGTACTTTTTTCTCAGACACCTGGCTATCACTGATCTTGGTTATTCAACAGCTGTGGGACCCAAAATGCTAGTCAATTTTGCTGTGGATGAAAATACAATCTCCTATTATTTTTGTGCTACACAGCTAGCTTTCTTTCTCTTGTTCATAAATGGTGAACTTTTTATTCTGTCAGCAATGTCCTATGACCGTTATGTAGCCATCTGTAACCCTCTGCTCTACACAGCCATCATGTCACAAAGGGTGTGTCAGGCCCTGGTGGCAATCCTCTATCTTTATTGCACATTTGCTTCTCTTCTAGTTACCATAAAAATTTTTAATTTATCCTTCTGTGGCCACAATGCCATCAGTCATTTCTACTGTGACACTAATCCCTTGTTATTTTTGCTCTGCTCAAACAAACATGAAATTCAATTGATCACCCTCATCTTAGCATCAATTGATTTGATTACATCTCTTTTAATAGTTCTTGTTTCTTACCTGTTCGTTTTTGTGGCCATTCTCAGGATGAACTCAGCTGTGGGCAGGCACAAAGCCTTCTCCACCTGTGGATCCCACCTAACCATGGTGGTTGTGTTCTATGGGACTTTAATCTTTACGTACATGCAGCCCAAGTCCAGTCATTCCTTTGACACTGATAAAGTGGCTTCCATATTTTACACCCTGGTTATTCCCATGTTGAATCCCTTAATTAATAGCTTGAGGAACAAAGATGTAAAATATGCCCTACATAGGACATGGAAAAAAATATGCAACATCTTTTCTACAGTTTGATGCACCATGTGGTTCCTATAAATTACATGATTGGCCTCAAGCCTTGTCTGTGTGCCTCCATAGGTTGTAGTGAGCACAAATATATTCCACATATATTTATAAATATCCTATGTGTCACTCACTCTTCTAAATGCATTGATGAACAAAAGAGTAAAAACCTTTGCCTTTCTTGACGTGAAGAGGTACATCACAAATATAATTAAATTTTATAGTAGAGAAGAATGCGTTGGGGCCCTGGTGGTGCAGTGATTAAATTGTTTGGCTGCTAACTGAAAGGTCAGCCTCCAGCAGCTTGCTTGGCACCCCCCTTAGCTTTACATTAGAATCCTGGTTTCTTTGCTTGATATGCTTCATAGCTTTACATTAAAATCCTGGTTCCCCTCTTTTAACTGCTACCTAAACTAGAGGGAATTGGCAGAAACTGCTTTAGATGCCATGTCGACATTCAGGATAACCTTTTAAACCTCCTACATAGTAAATTCTCCATCTCTGGGTGGCATTTAACCACCATATCCTGAACACAGGATGCATGAAGTTACGTTGAAGCCACGTTGCACCTAAGTAGTTTGATTAATAACTCGTATGAACTTCCTAACTTGTAATCCCCTTAAAAGTAACCTTTTGCCTCACTTTCACTGAGCAGTCTTGGCAACTTCAGCCCTAACTCTTTCTTCCCTTGCACAATGCAATACACCTGCATTTCTACACTTCCACTTTAGCCTCTGGTTTACTGGATGAGACAAGTCATGCCGCGTGGGACCAGGGATTTCCAGAGCAACAATGAGCACATCCAGGTAATAATACCTCATACTTATTGACTGGTGTATCATTGTCATTCTTCAAGGTTTAATTAATTTAATTTTCACATCAGCTCTGGGAGGCAGGTTCTATTAATATTTACATATTTTTGAAGATAAAATGGAGGTTCAGAGAGCATAAATAAATTACTCAAGTTCAGCTCGCAAAGGATAAATAAATAGACCAAGTTCAGAGTGGTCTTAAGCATTACAATCAAGTTTCAAATATGGTCTAGGTCCAGGTTCCAGGTTCCAGGTTCCAGGTTCCAGGCTCCAGGTTCCAGGTTCCAGGTTCAAGATTCATACCAGCTGGTCTAAATAACTTCTTAATGTCAATTTTCTGCATTAATGATGTCATCCCTGAGATAACAGAGAATATCAGGTTAGAAGAAGAGAAATAGCAGTGGGGATCATAAAATAGTGAATATCTAGTACAATGCCTGGGAGAGAATATAAATTCAATAGAGACAATGAATTAATAAATTGACACAGCAAGCTAATCGATTCATTTGGGTGCATGGATTGTTTAAACTAAATAATGGAAAACCATCACAATATGAATGCAGGACATAGTCTAGGCAGGTTTAAAATAAACGTCCAGTGGCACGTATTGGGAACTATCATAAAGTAGTAAGGAACAGGAGCCATGGTGACACACTGGTTCCAGCTCAGCTGCGAACCCAGAAGTCAGCAGTTAGAACCCACCAGCATCTCTTTGAAACCCTAGGAGGCAGTTGTATTCTGTCCTGTAGGGTTGCTACGAGTCAGAATTGACTGGATGGCGTGGGTTTGGTTTTTGGTTTAGTAAGGAAGATGTTAAAAATAAATAAACAAGGAAATTCCCATTTTAAGAAATGATTTTTGGACTTTTGCCTCAAAAAGTTCAGCCACCTTTTAAAAATAAAGATAGGATTGATGTTACTTCTTTAAAACAGGAGGTCTGTGAGAAGATTTATTCCCCATCATCTTATGCTTCCTGGACTTTCTTGCTGTGTGAACATGAATTTTGGGGATATGAATTTAAGGATAAGGGATTGCCAAATATGTTAACTTTGATTTGGCTGAGCTATTGAACCCATGAGAGCCAGCAGGTCCCACTACTGGACTTTATTTTTTTTTTTCTGTTTCTTCAAAAAAAAAAAAAATTAAAACCTGTTCTTGAGCAAATCTTTGAGTGATATATTTACTTACTGAGTTCTTCACTACATTTCTGAGAGAAGAATTTCTAGATGATACAATGATGAGAGACAGAAGCACTACCTGCAATTGGGAAGGCTGAGCACCATGGAGTTCTATGCGTTCCCATTTATATAGCCTATAATGTGAAAGAACCAGCTGTAAATGTGCAATATATTGGCTATTGCCATGATTAATGTAAACAACCAAGAGCTTCCCATCACGGCAATCACACATACCCAAAGGAAAATACATAACTCGTTGATATCCATCAATGCAAAGAAAATAATTTTCTCTAATCCACTTATATAGTTTTTCATTGAAGGAGCTCCTGAAAATAAGACAGATAGTGAAAGAGGGAGAGAGAGAATGATAAGAAAATACTGAAGAGCTTGATATACAAGTTAAACATTATTAGAGTTATAATAAGAAATAATCTGTGATTCATTAAGATATTTAATGATTCCCCAATAATCTTAATATTTGTTATTGTTTTACAGTGTCTGGAGTTGATACTGATCACAGAAACTCCATGAACAACAGAACAAAAGAGTGCCTGGTCCTGCACTACTTCACAATCATTGCTATATTTGAGCCCATTGTTGCAGACACTGTGTCAATCCATCTCACTGAGTGTCTTCCTGTTTTTAATTGACTCTCTACTATACCAACCATGATGTCCTTCTCCAAGGACTGAAACCTCCCACCAAGTGTCAAATACTATCTGCATATAATTTCTCTATTAGAGAAAGTTACCATCAAGCAGAGGGTGCTGAGGGACTGACAATTTGGTACTACATTATATTGCTGAATTCCTTGGAGAAAGAGTAAACTGGTGGAGAGGTGAAGAAAAATGCTGAGGTAGGGAAGTCTCAGAAGTTAAGGTACAGGAAGAGTGATATTCTAATTTCCAGCATATGCGAATGGCACATGTTAGAAATGTGGGCGGCCTGCCCTTCACTACAACATGTGGTGTTTCTCCCAGTTTCCACTGTGTCATATTCTAGTAGAAGTTCATCTCATAATTAGAGCCAGTCTTACCTATATACAATGGCAACTAACAACAGTAACAAAGCTGTATTGTCTCCTTGATGAGATAAATAAAAATACTTAGTATGGTATTATATTACTTAAATACCACCAAACGTTCACAATATATGAAATAACATCAAAGTATAAGTTCAGATGTACCTACCTATTTACATAATTATTAACTCAATATATTAGTTTATTACTTGGAGCAATAGAAATTAGTCAGTCATAGAGTAGGCAACCCCCATGTGTCTGAAGATCATTCAAAAATGGCTGCAGCAGTATATCAACAGGGAACTGCCAGAAATTTAGGCTGGTTTCAGAAGAGGACATGGAACCAGAGATATCATTGCTGATGTCAGATGAATCCTGGCTGAAAGCAGAGAATACCAGAAGGATGTTTTCCTGTGTTTTCTTGACTATGCAAAGGCACTTGACTATGTGGATCACAACAAATTATGGATAACATTGCGAAGAATGGGAATTGCAGAACACTTATTTGTGCTCATGAGGAACATTTACATAGATCAAGAGGCAGCTGTTCGGACAGAACAAGGGGTTACTGATTGGTTTAAAGTCAGGAAAGGTATGTGTCAGGGTTGTATTCTTTCACCATACATATTCAACCTGTATGCTGAACAAATAATCTGAGAGTCTGGACTATATGAAGAAGAACAGGACATCAGGATTGGAGGAAGACTCATTAACAACCTGTGTTATACAGATGACACAACCTTGCTCACTGAATATGAAGAGGACTTGAAGCACTTACTTATGGAGATCAGAGACCACAGTCTTCAGTTTGGATTGCACCTCAACATAAAGAAAACAAAAATCCTCAGAACTGGACCAATGAGCAACATCATGATAAACAGAGAAAAGATTGAAGTTGTCAAGGATTTCATTTTACAGGGATCCACAATCAACAGCCATGGAAACAGGAGTCAAGAAATCAAAAGACACATTGCATTTGGTAAATCAGCTGCAAAGGACCTCTTTAAAATGTTGAAGAGCAAAGATGTCTCCTTGAAGACTAAGGTGCACCTGACCCAAGCCACGGTATTTTCAACTGCATCATACGCATGTGAAAGCTGGACAATGAATAAGGAAGACTGAAGAAAAATTGACGACTTTGAATTGCGGTGTTGGTGAAGAATATTGAACATACCATGGACTGCCAAAAGAATGAACAAATTCGTCTTGGGAGAAGTACAACCAGAATGCTCCTTAGAAGCTAGGATGGTGAAACAGCATCTTACATACTTTGGACATGTTTTCAGGAGGGATCAGTCCCTGGAGAAGGACATCATGCTTGGCAGAATATAGGGTCAGCGGAAAAGCGGAAGACCCTCAATGAGGTGGACTGACACAGTGGCTGCAACAATAAGCTCAAGCATAACAAAGATGGTAAGGACGGCTGAGGACCGGGCAGTGTTTCATTCAGTTGTGCATAGGGTCGCCATGAGTCAGAGCAAACTTGACGGCACCTAACAACAACAACAACGACAAAGAGAGTAGGCAAAATAAAAATTCAACATTTATTCTCTCATATAAAATGTTTTCATTTTTAAAACTCACCTTTTTATGGAACTTTTCAATGACCATCACAACAAATTGATTCTATGGATATTGTGCACTTATATAATTGATACAGAAATAAAAAAATTAAGAATTTTTTCAAGGCTTTATTTTTTTCAAAGTCATTAAATTTTCATGATTATTCTAACCATAAAGACATTGAATACCTACTTGAGTAAGCATGGGTTCTACACCTTTATACATGGATATGTCTTTTATTTCAAATCTAGAAAGTCAGACAAATTGGCTTTTTGTTGTCACTTTTATTTTTTAAATCCTTTTATTGAGAAAAAACATACTATAAAATTTACTCACGTGTCTTGAATTTTTTCTTCCGTTCTTTCAGCTTGAGAAACGTCAAACATGTCCTTTCCTTTTGGTTTTTTAACTCCAGGTCTTAGCACATTTCATTATAAAACTGTAATTTGTCTTCTTGAGTCTCTGTTTGAAATCTTCTGTTCATGTCTTCAACTTTATTATTTCTTCTTTTGCTTTAGCTACTCTACATTCAAGAACAAATGCCAGAGTATCTCTTGACATTCATTTGGTTTTCTTTTTCTTTCTTGTCTTTTAATGATCTTTTGATTTTTCAGGTATCTTGTCCTTGATAGCATCCAAACTTGACTAATCTGTGTTCATTAGTGTTCAGTGTGACAAATCAATTTTTGGTCTCTAAATTTAGGTAGGATATATTCAAGGTCATATTTTGGGTGTCGTGGACTTGCTCTAGTTTTCTTCAGCTGCTATTTGTACTTGTATATGAGCAATTGATTGTCAGTTCCACGTTGGCCTCTGGCTTTGTTCTGACTGTTGATACTAAGCTTCTCCATCATCTCTTTCCACAGATGTAGTCGATTTGATTCCTATATATTCTTTCTGGCAAGGTCCACATATATACTCTCCATTTCTTTTGTTGAAAAAAGTTATTTGTAATGAAGAATTCATTGGTTTTGCAATATTTGAACATGCAATCTCTGGTGTCATTTCTATCACCAAGGCCATATTTTCCATCTATCGATCCTTCTTTTTTTTCCAACTTTTACATTCTGATAACTAATAATCAGCAATGGATGTTGATTGCAATTTTGATGAATTCAGACTTCAAAGTTGATAAAATCTTCAATACCTTCATCTTTGGCATTGGTTGAATAAATCTGAATAATAGTAGTATTAACTGGTCTTTTTTGTCATATGAATATTATTATACCACTGATAGCATTGTACCTGATAATAGGTCTTGGAATGATTTTTTTTTTTTTTGATGATGAGTTTGATGCCATTGCTCTTCAGTTTGTCATTCTGGCATAGCATACCACATGACTGTATGCTTCAAAATGGTCAATACCATTCCATCTCAGGTCACTAATGCCTAGGATATCCATCTTTATGTGTTCCATTTCATTTCTTACAACTTCCAATTATCTGGGATTCATATTTCACACAATCTATGTTCAATTATTATTGGATATTTGTAGCTGTTTCTTCTCATTTTGAGTCATGCCAATAAAATAGAATATCTTAATCTAATAAAATAACGGAGAAGACTCAAACAGACAATTTACAATAAAAGGAGAGTTGGAGTGACTAATTACTCTCCTCAAGGTTGAAAAACAAACAAACAAAAAAATTATACAAACAGGTGGTGCCAAGGTGTTGGATTAGTCAGATGCTTCCTAAGGCCCCTCTTAACAACAAAGACCTGAAAAAACAAGTGAACCAATAATACATGACAATATAGGAGACCTGAACACCAAAGAAAAGTTTAAGGAGTTGTACTGAGTGGCTGGGAGAGGGAGAGACAGTTGAGAAGAAGCAAGGATTTTCCAGACCCGACCTGGCCAGCACCTTACATTCTAGATCAGCTGGCTAGCTTGGGCTGAGGCAAGCAATTGTCTTTGGGATGCATTTTCCACGTCAGAAGTAACAGATTGGCAGAGAGTCTGTTCAAACCTCTGGAACCATGGAGAAGGAATTCTGAACTGGCAAAAGATAGGTACAAGCATCTAACCTACTGTGTGGCTCAAAAATCCCTTCCCTTCCTTGGGAAGTACCTCTCTCTCATTTACCTACTCCCTCCCCTCTCTGCTCTGGTTCCTGGCCTGGTGTCAGCGATTGCTGAGCTCCGTGGGCTAGAAGTATGACATAAAGAGTGCCCTGAACCATTCTCCCAGATTTGGAGTATGAATAAATTAACAAGCAGGAAAAAAATAATCTGCCAGCTCCCGTAAGCTGGGAATTCAGGGCAGCACAGTCCCTTTGCCTAGGAACAGGCTTAAGGGGTCCTCAGGCCTTGAATGCCTTTCACTACTTCCTGGACCTGTGTGGGTCCATTTCAACACCATAGACACTCATTAGCCCAGTATAACAGAGTATATACCTGAAGCCTATTTTCAACTGCAACAGCTAAGGAAGAGTAGCAGATTCATGACATTTGATACTATTCTGCCTTTTAAGCAGTGTCCTCATCTACCCACATCTTGTCTGAGGACAGGTGGCTCCACCGATATCACCCAGCCACCTGTGGAGGTGTCTGACAATAAGTGTTTCTTCTCAGTCCCTACAGCCAACAGTACTGGGTGCCCAAATCCAACTGCAAAAGCCTCCTACCTACACACTCTAGGGAACAGAAACATACCTGTAGACGGCTGTCTACAGGACAACTGTCAGCCCCCTGCCTTCGCCCTACAGCAGCCAGATACTTAGGCCTACTCCCATCACTCCTGCATGTCTAGGACTGTAGGTGAGAACCTTCAGGGCACACTTGGTGAATGATTGACCTGGTCAGCTAAGCTGAATCAACACAAGAAAAGTAAAAGGACTCCTGGGCTCCCATTCCTAGTAACAGCTCTAACCACCTGACTACAGCACATGAGAGCTTTAAAGACACCAGTAATCAAAGCAGCTCACAAGACCAGCCTATTTGCACATATATATAAAAAAAAAAAAAAAAAAAACTAAGACATGGTAAGTAAATATTAAATAAATACAATAACTTATGGAGAAGACAGTCACTATCAAATCACATAAAGAGGCAGACCATGATGGCTTCAGCAAACCACCAAAACAAAAAACAAAGAAACCTCCCAGAGGAAGATAACTTCTTGGAATTACTGGTGGTAAAATTCAAAAAATTAATGCACAGAGCTATTTGAGAGATCAAGAAGGAGCCTATGGAAAATGCAGAAAAAACCAAGGAACACACAGACAAAACAACAGAGGAACTTAACAAGGTTATACAAAAGGAAAACGATAAAATTAACAGGCTGCAAGAATCCATAGAGAGATATCAAACAGATATCCAAAAGATTAGCTAAAGAATTTCAGAATTAGACAACTCAGTTGTCATAACAGCAAAATTGAGGCAATGGAAGGCAGAATTAGTGAGATTGAAGACAAAGCATTTGATACCAAATTATCTGAGGAAAAATCAGATAAAAGAATTAAAAAAAATATGAAGAAATGCTAAGAATTATGTAGGACTCTATCAAGAGAAATAATCTACGATTGTTTGGGGCACCGGAACAGGGGGAATAACAGAAAATATAGATAGAATTGTTTATGATTTGTTGACAGAAAACTTTCCTGATATCATGAAACATGAGAAGATATCTATCCAAGAAGCTCATAGAAACCCCACACAAGGTAGATCACAAAAGAAAGTCACCAAGAAATATCATAATCATACTTGGAAAACCAAAGATAAGGAGAGCATTTTAAGAGTGGCTTGGGATAAACAAAAAGTCATCTATAAAGGAGAGTTAATAAGACCAAGCTCTGATTACTCAGTGGAAATCCTGCAGGCAAGAAGACAATGAGATGACGTATAAAGACTTGAAGGGAAAAAAAAATTACAAGCTAAGAATTATATATCCAGCAAAACTGTCTCTCAAATTTGATGGCAAAATTAGGGTAATTCAGAATAAACAGAGGTTTAGGAAATTTGTAAAAACCATACTAAAATTACAAGAAATACCTAAAGGGAATCCTCTGGTTAGAAAACCAATAACATCAGATAACAACCCAAGATTAGAACACAGGTCAGAACAACCAGATAACACCTGAGATAGGGAACTCACAAAAATAAATCCAAGCTAAAGTGCTGAAAATAGGGAATGCAGAGATGTCAATATGTAAAAGATGACAACATTAAAACAAAAAAGACGGGCTAAATAATGTAGTTATAGAACTATCGTATGGAGAGGAATTCAAAGTTAATATTAGAAATAAAAGATATTTTAAACATCAGAAAAATAGAGGTAAATATTAAAGTTACCACAAAGGAAATTAATAATCCTGCACATCAAAATAAAAAACAAGAAAAACATAAAGACCAGCAAATACAAAATCAACAGCAAAAAAAAGATGAAAAGAAAATACAGAAAGAAAAAATGACTCAGCAAAGACAATTAAGTGGGATAAAGAAACCGTCAATAAAAAAGAACGAAAAGTATACATGAAAATGACAGCACTAAACTCACACCAATCTGTAATTACAATGAATATAATGGACTAAACGCACCAATAAAGAGATAGAGAGTTGCAGAAGGGATAAAAAATACATGGTCCATCTATATGCTGCCTACAAGAGACATACCTTAGATACAAAGATACAAACTAAACTCAAAGGATGGGAAAAAAAAATTCAATTAAACAACAATCAAAAAAGAGCAGGAGTGGCAACATGAATTTTTGACAAAACAGACTTGAAAGCAAAATCCACCACAAAGAATAAGGAAGGATACCATACAATGATTAAAGGGTCAATACACAAGGAGGACGTAACCATAATAAATATTTATGCATTGAATGGCAGGATTCCAAAATACGTAAAACAAACTCTAACAGCTTTGAAAAGAGAAATAGCTCCACAATAATGGTAGGAGACCTCACGCCATTTTTGGTGAAGGACAGAACATCCAGAAAAAGCTCAATAAAGACAAAGAAGATCTAAATGCCATAATGAACCAGCTTGATCTCATAGACATATACAGAATACTGCACCAAACAGCAGCCAAGTACAATTTCTTTTCCAACCTATGTGGAACATTCTCCAGAACAGACCACATATTAGGCCACAAAGCAAGCCTTAACAGAATCCAAAACACCAAAATTTTACAAAGCATCTTTTCTGACTATAAAGCCATAAATGTAGAAATCAATAACAGAAAAAGAAGGAAAAAAAGGCATAGAAACTGAACAACACCTTTCTCCAAAACTACTGGGCTATAGAAGAAATTAAGGAATGAATAAAGAAATTCACAAAACCAAATGCAAATGAAAATGCATCCTACCATGAGCTTTGGGACACAGAGAAAGCAGTGCTTAACGGTCAGTTGATAGCAATGAATGCATACAACCAAAAGGAAAAAAGGGACGAAATCAAAATATTAACCCTACAACATGAACAAATAGAAAGAGATCAGCAAGAGGCGCCCACATGAACCAGAAGAATGGAAATAATAAAAATTAGAGTAGAAATAAAAGAGAGACTAGAAAAACAATTGAAAGAGTTAACAAGACCAAAATCTGGTTCTTTGAAAAGATCAACAAAATCGATAAACCTCTGGCCAAACTGACAGAAGAACAACAGAAGAGGAAGTGTGACCAATCACCAATCTGACACAAAGGGTCCTTGTCATTTTCCAAGTAAGAATAAATGTGAAAGACAAACTTTATCTTCAGCAAGCTTTATTTTGCTTGAGTCAAGCAAAAAGAGTCAACAGAGTTACTTTTGAAAAGACTGACTGAAAAAAGGCAAGCAAGGCTAGGGCTTATGTGGGTTTGGTGGAGACAATAGAGTAATGAATATTTAGTGGGCTTCTTTCAAGGGTTGGGTATTTCTCAAAATGGCGGTGCATGTTAATTAGGTTGCACGCGAATCTAGAATCTAAGATGGAACCTGCTGATAGTCAAGATGGCATCATGTATTATGGGACATAATGCAAGTGCACTGATCTTTGGCACTAGATTGCCATCTTTGGAGGGCGAGGAAGGTTAAACAGCTGTCACACTTTGTTCTTCTGTCCATGAGGGAGCCTGTAAAGGGGGAGGGTACAAGAAAAACACTAAGAAGGAGATAGTAATTCACTGGTTGTTTCAAACTTACCTCATGCTCCCAGGGTGTAGTTCCTGTTTACCCAACTTCTAGATAGTAATCTTTTAACAGCTCTTTTGTTCTGCCAGCACAGTTCACCCTATCTGTCTCAGAAGCAAATAACCCAAATAAGAAATGAGATGAACACTATCACAACAGACCCAACTAAAATGAAAAGAATCATAACGGAATACTACAAAAAATTTTACTCCAATAAAGTTGAAAATCTAGAGGAAGTAGGCAAATTTCAAAAAACACACTACCTACCTAAACTAACACAAGCAGAGGCAGAAAAACTAAATGAACCTATAACAAAAGAAGAGATGGAGAGGTAATTAAAAAACTCCTTACCAAAAAAAAAAAAAAAAAAACCCTGCCCTTGACAGGTTCACTAGAGAATTCCACCAAACTTTCAGCGAAGAGTTAACATCACTACTACTAAATGTAGTGCAGAGCATGCAGAAGTATGAAGTTAGGTTTGTTGCCTTATTTTTGTTTTGCTGAATTTTCTAAAATTTGGTTAATATGAGTGTACAGTATATTTTGATCAGGACCTATAGTTTGAATTCATCATTTTGATTCTTCTACTTGAAAGAAGCAAAAGGAGATAATCTCAAATTTGGATCATGCTGTATTTGTAGTGTGTGAGCTACGATATGTACCATTTTATATATTTGTTATAATTTCTGGACATGATTGCTCCACATTCCCTCCAAATTTTCCATGCATATTTTCTTATCTTTGTGCTTTTAAAACTCAAAAAGTTTGTAATGAGAAAAAATAAAGTAAATTTTAGATACACTAAGGTTGCCCATTAAAAAAAAAAAAAATTCAACCTGGGTTTTAGGTCAGGACCATAAAAGGAAGGATTATGGTGTTTCCATGTATATAGAGACTGGAAAACACATAAGAAAAAAAAAAAATCATTGATTAAGAGAATATCAAAATGGAAATTTAAATTTAGAATACACCCGATCCCCAGTCAAGTCCAAACGCCTTGACGGGGGAAATTCTATTAAATATTTAAGGAAAAAGAACTAGCCAGTTCTTTATGAACTCTTACAGAAAACTGAAGAAGAGTGTATATTTCCATTTTCTAAATGAGGATAGCTTTAGTCTGATATCAAAGGTAGGCAAAAGTATTAAAAAAAAAAAAGAAGAAAACAGCAGAGGGTATATGTGAAAAACTTTTAAAAAATTTAAAGGAATTGTGTCCGGAAACATGTAAAGAGAATAATGCACCAACTTAGGTGTGCCCCAAGAATGCAGAGTTGGTTTTTAAAGACCAAGTAATGACATTCACCATTAAAACTAATTAGAAATAAAAACAAAGCCACATAAAAAGATGTAGAAAAACATTTTCAATGTAACAATATTGTGATAAAATTTTAACTAATACTGAAGGTGATCCAACAGATCGTGGAAATTATCTAACAAAATCATTAATATCACACACAAATGAAATTTTGCTAAAGATCATTCAAAAGTGGTTGTAGCAGTGCATCGACAAGGATTTTCAACCTGGTTTCAGAAGAGAACATGGAACATGGAAAGAGTGATATCATTGCTCATGTCAGATGGATCATGGGTAAAAGCTGAGAATAGCAGAAAGATGTTTACCTGTGTTTTAATGACTATGCAAAGGCATTTGACTACGTGAATCATAACAAATTATGAGTAACACTGAGACAAACAAGAACTCCAGAACATTTAATCATGCTAATGAGAAACATGTTCTTACACCAAGAGGCAGTAGTTCGAACAGAAAAAGAGTACAGAAAAACAGTGCATCGTTTAAAGTGAAGAAAGGTGTGCATCAGGGTTGAATCCTTTCACCATACTTTTTCAATCTATATGGTGAGCAAATAATCCATGAAGTTGGATTACATGAAGAAGAACAGGGCATTAGGATTGGAGGAAGACACATTAACAACCTGCATTATGCAGGTGGCACAATCTTTCTTGCTGAAAGCTAAGAGGACTTGAAACACCATTGATGGAGATCAAAGACCACAGACTTCAGTATGAATTACACTTCAACATGAACAACACAAAAATCCTCGTAACTGGCCCAATAAGCAACATCATGATAAACAGAGAAAAGATTGAAGTTGTCAAGGATTTCATTTTACTTGGATCCACAATCAACATCCATGGAAGCAACAGTTAAGAAATCAATGGACAATTTTCATTGAGCAACTTGGATGCAAAAGATCTCTTTAAGGTGTTGAATAGCAAAGATGTCACTTTAAGGACTAAGGTGTGCCTGACCCAACACATGGTGTTTTCAATTGCTTCATATGCATGTGAAAGCTGGAGGATGAATAAAGAAGACCAAAGAAGAATTGACACCTCTGAATTGGTGTTTTGGGGGAGAATATTGAATATACATTGGTCTGACACAAGAATGAATAAATCTGTCTTGAAGAAGTACAACCAGAATGCTCCTTGCAAGCAAAGATGGCAAGACTTCTTCTAATGTACTTTGGACATGTTATCAGGAAGGATCAGTCCCTGGAGAAGGACATCATGTTTGATAGAGGGTCTACAATAAAAACGGAAAACCCTCAATGAGATGGATTGGCACAGTGGCTGCAACAATGGGCTCAAGCATAACAACAATTGTGAGGATGGCACAAGACCAGCCAGTGTTTTTTTCTGTTGTACATAGAGTAAGAACCAACTCAAAGGCACCTAACAACAGCAACAACAAAGTAGTGGGTCAGTGAAGAATAGGAAGTCCATCAATGAGATGGACTGACACAGTGGCTTGAAGGATGCACTCAGGCAAAACAATGATTGTGAAAATAGTGCAGGACTAAGCAGTGTTTCATTCTGTTGTACATCGGGTCACCAGGAATTGGAACCGACTCAAATGACGACTAACCACAACTAACGACAATATAAACAAGGAACTTTTTCAAACTGATAAAGGGCATCCATGATCCACCTACAGCTGCCATCACACATGGTGTAAAAGATTGAATAAATTCTCAGGAAGACCAGGAACACAATATGTAAATTTACCCTTGCCAAGTCTATCAGACATTTTAGTGGATGTTCTAGAAAGTACAAGGCAATAAAAATAAATAAATAGAAAGCATTCAGATTGGAAAGGAAGAGGTAAAACTCTTTTTACTGATAGATGAAATTTTTTTATGTATAAAATCTAATAGAGCCTACAATAGAATTATAGTATTAAAAAGTTAACTTAGCATTTCCTTGTGAATTTGCTTTTAGGTTAGTGGTCAATTAAAAAAAAAATTCTGTCTGAATTTTAAGTGGGTTTTTGTTTATCATACACATACGTTTTGGGATTTCTTAGATATAACACTAGTAATGGATTGAATTATGTCCCCTCAAAATATGTTTCAACTTGGCTAGGCCAGGATTCCCAGTATAGTGTCCTTCTCCAACATTTTGTGATCTTATGTGATTATTCTATGTGTCGTAAAGCCTAACCTATATGATGTTAATGAGGCAGGATTAGAGGCAGCTATGTTAATAAGGAAGGATTCAAACAGGATTAGGATGTATTATGAGTAAATCTCTTCGGAGATACAAAAGAGTGAAATGAGCACAAAGGTGTAGGACCTCATGCCACCCAGAAAATGTCACCACTAATTGAGAAAATCCTTTGGACCAGGGATCCAGTAGCTGAGAACTTCCTAGATCAGGGGAAGGTTGATGACAAGGACTTTTCCCCAGAACCTATAGAGAAAGAAAACTTTCCCCTGGAGCTGGTGTCCTGAACTTGAATTTCTAGATTCCTAAACTGTGAGATGACTTGGAATCCACTCCATACCAAAGGGTAAACGGTGAGAGACTCATAGTGACTCAAAAGACAGAGTGGAAATGCCCCAAATGTTGCCTAGGGTGTAATCTTCATGGATGCAGAGGACCAAGTCTTTTCTCCCCATAATGGCTTGTGGGTTTAAACTTACAAATTTTCATTTAGTAGTGAATGCTGAAAAAATTATGTATATATATATATATATATATATATATATACACACATATATACATATATATATCACAAATAAGCAAAAAGAAAAGCATGAATGGATACATTATGAATATCTAAAATGGCAAAGTCCACCAAAAAGATTTATAGCATGATAAATGTATATTCATAATAAAACATTACACATAAAATATCACACTTTACAATGTGTGATAGTTAAGGTTCTGTGTCAACTTGGCTAGGCCATGATTCTCAGTGGTACGGCAGTTCTATGATGATGTGATCATCTCCATGATGGCATCTGCTGTGAGTAGCAATCAGTTGACACCTGTGGCCTGCATGGAATATAAGCAGACATTCTACCAAGGTTCATTGGCTTTTTCTCACTCAGGATCCTGCAATAGGCTCCTGTTTTTCTGACCTCTGGTTCTTAGGAATTGAACCAGCAGCTTGCCTGCAGTTTTGATTTTGGATCTTGGGATTCTTCGATCTTCCCAACCTGTGAGCAAGAGCCCTGCTCTCTGACCTGCAGATGTTCTGTTAGCCAGCCCATGCAGCTACATAAATCAGGTGAAGCCTCTATTCTGACCCACAGACTTAGGGAATTCCAGCTTCTGCTTCTACAGCCACGTGAGCCATTCCCTTGATATAAATCTTTCTCTATGTATATTTATATGCTCTACTGGTTTTGCTTCTCTGAAGAACTCAGCCTAAGACACAAGGGTAATATTGCTATGGTTGAGCATATGTGAAGCACAGCCAAATATGTATGAAGGTGAGAAAGATGTTTTGGGATGAAGATTGGACAGAATGGAAAACCATAAAATATTGAAATATAATAAAAGAAAATTAAACAAACAAGCAAAAATCCTAAGCAGACTATGATGGCAGTTGACCACGGAATGAGAAGCAAATGCAACATTTCTGTTCCTGAGGTCAAAAACAAAGCTAACAAACAAACCCTGAACAATAACCGTAATAGCAACAATAACAACAGCAAACAAGGAAGTGATACCTAACATATGGGCAATGCAATACGTTTATACCATTTAAGTCTTTTAAATAATATAAGAAAGTGTTTAAGCACGTCTTCATTTTGTCATCTATTTGAAGAGACCGCTGTAGAAACAAGGAATACTGACAGATCGGATTTATAAGTATGATGGTTTAATCCAGGTACCTGGGTGGTAAAAATGGAAAGTCAACAAAGAGGAAAAGGTAAGAATGTATGAAATAGATAAATAGAGATACGTATACACACTGTATGATTGAAAACTTGCTCACTGATGAATACAAATTGTCCTGGACAATTAACAGTCAACACCTAGATACTTTGTTAAGCTTTTAAGTGGTTCAGGACAAATCAACAAATTGCTTGGCATCTCCTCGGGGAGAATCTCCATGGGTGAAAAAAAATTCCATAAATTGGTCTCTCTATGTCATGTTAAGAAACACACGGGAGAGTCAAGACAGAGACTTCATTACAGGTAAAAAGATAGACAATTTCTATATTTAGCAATACCCAGAATGTTTCAGTGACACTTGCAGGGTCCCAACTTTATTCAAAGACAAAGTCATTGGAAAACAGTAGGATTTCTGAGTTAGTCCTGTGTGCATTCTACTTTTGAATAGTGCCTGAGGCTAGGATCTCTCTCCCTTTTTCTGTCATTTTTTTCCCCAAATATTCACACTTTGTTTCAGAGGCTAAATGCTCATAAGCATCTATGAAATAGTATCATTATATGGCTAAATAATATTTTACTTTGTATAAATAATTATATGAATAAAAAAGAAACAAAGAATCAAAGACAGAAAAAAAAAAAAGAAGTCCTGGAGTCAGTTTTGCTGCATAGCTACCCTGTTTGTGTCTGAGAACAGTGCTCCATAGGTTTTTCAATGCTTGCGACTTTCAAAAGTAGATCTTTCTTTCTTCCAAGGCACCTCGGAGTGGACTCGATCCCCCAAAATTTCAATTTGTAGCTGAGTGCTTAATTATCTGTGCCATCCAAGTGGCCTAATTATGTGAATAATAGAGCACAAAGGTGAACGTAAAGGAAGCATATACAGCCTTAAAAAATACTCTGGCAGAATTATGAAGCTGCAGGTATTCAGTCTCCAATGTTGATGTCCTTCCAAATCCTTAGTTATATAATGGCTCTAGGCTCTTCTTATGTACCTCTCAAGTGTAATTTAATATTTAATATACATTTAAATAACTGTGTAAAAACCAAACCTGTTGCCATTGAGTCGATTCTGACTCATAGTGACCCTATAGGACAGAGTAGAACTGCCCCGCAGAGTTTCCAAGGAGCTCCTGGAGGATTTGAATTGCCGACCTTTAGCTTAGTAGCTGTAGCACTTAATTACAAAGCCACCAGAGTTTCCCAAATAATTTGGTGCTGTCCATGGAGCTCCAGAGCTGTTGAGAGGAAGTCCCCTTACTGTCCTTTACCTTATAGGAAAAGCAGTACTTACCGATAGAAGAACTTTTTTTCTTCACCCATTCATCACTGCAGCTAAACAAGATTTATATTGCTTTTATTGTATTCATTGAAGACAGCTGACTTCCTAATTATAATACCTACAGACACTCAATTCAGTACTTCTTTAAAAAAAACAAAACATTTTATTGTGCTTTAGGTGAAAGTTTACATAGCAAATTAATTTTCCAGTCAAAGATTCTTACAAAAAATGTGTCAGCACTCTTCTCGTTTCCTTCCTGGCTTCATTGTTTCCATTAGTCAGATTTCCCTGTCCTCCCTGCCTTCTTTCCCTGTTGGTCTCAAAAAGTTGATTGTTCTAAGGCGCACATTCTTCACAGATGTTATTATTTAATTTAATTATTCCATCTGTTATTGGGCTGAAAGGTGGCCACCAGGAGTGTCTATAGTTTCACATTAGAAGATTGTCTTAAGACAATAGTCTCATGGGTTTCTGCAGCCTCTTTGAAACCAGGAAATCTCATCTTTTTTTTTTTTTTTTTAATTTTTTGGTACATTTTTTTCTCATTCTGCCCTGGAATTTCTATTGTGATCCTGGTCAGAGTGGTCTGCAGTCGTAGCCAGGCACCATCTAGTTCTTCTGGTCTCAAATTAGAGGAGGCTGTGGTCCAAAAAAAAAAAAAAAATTTTTTTTTTTTTCTGTGGTTCATGTGGGCCATATGTCCTTTGGACTAATTGCTTCCTTACGTCCTTCATTCTCCTTTGTTCTAGGTGGAAAGAGGCCAATAGTTTGTTTTCTGACATAAGTAATGTGTGTGCATATGGTCACAACTGTATAAGCAATGTTTCATATGAGAGAGTGTATTTCCCCAGTAGCCATTTTAATTTTTAATATGATACAATTATATTTTTATACTTGCTTGATTATTCTGGAATCAGAGGCTGCTGGTACTGCTATTTTCATGTAAGTAGTATCATTTCAAACCATTCATTCTTTTACCTTAAAGTGCCATCCTTATCCTTCTCTGGCTTTTTTTTTTTTTTTTTTTAATTTGTGGTATATTAGGGATACGTATATAGGTTTTAACTTATGTTTATATGCATTACATACTATATAGTCATTTAAACTAGAGGATCTCTTTATTCAAATGTAATTTTTTTAATGAAATCTCATTATATAAGAACAATGACATGGACCTCACTTTCTCCCATTTGTTCAAATCTCCTCTCACTATCTTAGATTCTTTCATGAGAAAATATATCTGATTTGTTACAAACAACTTAGTATATTAGTTATAATGAAAATACTCCTAGGTTAAGACATATTTTAATTAAATGTATATTAAAACACACTGCTGTTAAGGCGATCCTTACTCAGCGGTGACCCCATAGGGTTTTTAAGGCTATAAATAACTACGGGAGCAGACTGCTACCTCTTTCTCCCATGGAGCCATGGGTGGTTTTGAACTGCTGATCTTTAGTTTAGCAGTCCATCAACTTATATTAAAATGTATTAAGTAGAAGATGTATTATCCAGAAGACTGGCACACTGACGGTCCAATTTTAGTTATGAAGTTGAGGATTGGAGAGAGAAGAGCTGGGGTCAGTTACATGGGTAACACACTTCTCAACCTATTCAACATCATAACCCTGACATAGAAGCTAAGTAGCACTATAACAATTTATGTATACATATGTAAAGTCCTTTCACGTAAATTATTTTCATCATTTTAAAAACAATAACACTGTATACTTGATATTTGAGATTTATGTCCCGATACCTTAAATGGATTGAAACGTTTAATCACTATTTATTTTTCCAACAACCCTGAGGGGAAGTGGCCATTTTGCATTTGTAAATAAAGAAATTAAGGTACCTTATTCTATAACCCACAAAACCAGAACCAAACCCGTTGCTGTCAAGTTGATTCCAAATCATAGCAACACTATAGGACAGAGTAAAACTGCCCCACAGAGTTTCCCAGGAGTACCTGGTGGATTTGAACTCTCAACATTTTGATTAGTAGTCCTGGAACTTAACCACTATGCCACCAGGGTTTCTATAACGCACAAGCGGTGGTATAACAGAGACTATATCTGCATGGGTCTACCACCCGGAATATTTCCCTGTATAAAGACAAATAATCCCTTGTTAAGACAGGTGTTAGATACCTGTCAAGTGTGTTGTCTTAGTCAGTACCACCCACGGCACAAGGGCTTTTATAGGACTACATTTTGAAGAAAGGCATATGAAATGTTCCCACACATTTAGTGAATTTGCACTTTAAAATTTTTATAATGAAATTAACATTTGCATTATAATTTTGTAAATGTGATTAGGTGTCATTATTTACAAGAAAAAAGAAAATTTAGTAATCATCCATGTACATATCACTTAAAATTTTTAACTTTTTTTTCATTTTTGCTTCATATATATGTATATTAAAAAAAAAAAAAAACTGAAACCCTTTGCCATCAAGTTGATTCTGACTCATAGAGACACTATAGGACAGAATAGAACTGCCCCAAAGGTTTCTCAAGGAGAGGATGGTAGACTCAAAAAGCCAATTTTTTTGTTATCAGTCAAGCCTTTAACCACTGCTCCACCAGGAATCCCATCTATGTATATGTATATGAATGTGTATATGCATCTGTATTGTGTATACGTATATGTGCACGTATATGTATAAAAAAAAAAAAAAACTACGTATATGTATATCTACAGCTACATGTACCTGTACACCTACACCTACATCTTTATCTGCATTAACCCTATGTTTATACCAGGGTTTCTCAACTTCTGCATAGTGATATTTTGGACTGGAAATTTTCTTATTGTGTGGCGTTACCTGTATATAGTAGAATGTTTAGTAACATCCCAGGCTTCCATTAGATACAAGTAGTACCCTTCTCCTAGTTGTGACATCCAAAATGTCCCAGGCATTGACAAATGTTCTTTGGGGAGCAAATTTTACCCAACTGGTAACAAGTTCGATTTCTGTCTCTTTCCCTCTCCCTCTCTTTCTATTTCAATCTTCATGTGGCTATATATTATTTGTGGGAAGTGGGTTTAATTTCAAATAACTATATTGGAAATTTTGGATTTATCTTATTCATTTAGCATATTGCCTTTGTATACCAAACATCTACCAGACGATGCTACATAAAACCTATTGACTCTGCTGATGTCTCTATCCAGAACAGGTTTCCTGATAGACCAAGATGGACACACACAATCTGACAGCACTGAATGAATTCATTCTGACGGGAATCACAGACCACTCAGAGCTACAGGCGCCATTGTTCGGGTTGTTCCTCATCATCTACATGATCTCAGTGGTGGGCAACTTGGGCATCATCATCCTCACCAAGATGGACTCAAAGCTACAAACTCCCATGTACTTTTTTCTCAGACACCTGGCTATCACTGATCTTGGTTATTCAACAACTGTGGGACCCAAAATGTTAGTAGATTTTGTTGTGGATGAAAATACAATCTCCTATTATTTTTGTGCTGCACAACTAGCTTTCTTTATTCTGTTCATAACTAGTGAAATTTTCATTCTATCAGCAATGTCCTATGACCGCTATGTGGCCATCTGTAACCCTCTGCTCTACACAGCCATCATGTCACAAAGGACTTGTTGGGTGCTGGTGGCAATAACCTATCTCTACAGCATATTTGTTTCTCTTTTGGTCACCATAAAGATTTTTAATTTATCCTTCTGTGACTACAATGTCATCAGTCATTTCTACTGTGACAGTAACCCCTTGTTAACTTTGCTCTGCTCAAGCACACATGAAATTCAATTGATCATTCTCATCTTAACATCTTTTGATTTGATTTCATCCCTCCTAATAGTTCTTGTTTCTTACCTACTCATTCTTGTAGTCATTCTCAGGATGAACTCAGCTGTGGGCAGGCACAAGGCCTTCTCCACCTGTGGATCCCACCTGACCGTGGTGGTAGTGTTCTATGGGACTTTAATATTTATGTACATGCAGCCCAAGTCCAGTGATTCCCTTAATACTGATAAAGTGGCTTCCATATTTTACACCCTGGTTAACCCTATATTGAATCCCTTAATTTATAGCTTAAGGAACAAAGATGTAAAATATGCCCTAGTTAAGACATGGGAAAAAATAAGCAAAATATTTTCTAAAGTTTGATGTACTATATGGTTCCTATAAATTACATCATGTGCTTTAAAACTTGTCTGTGTGCCTCGATAGGGTATAGCAGGCAAAAATATATTTCTCATATTTTTGTAAATTTTTTCTACATGTCAATCACTCTTCTAAATGCATTGATGAACAAAAGAGTAAAAAACATTTTCCTTCCTTGAAGAGAAGAGATGGGTCACAAATATAATAATTCAGTAAATTCTATAGTGCAGAAGAATGTGTTGGGTCCCTTGTGGTGCAGTGGTTAAATTGTTTGGCTGCTAACTGAAAGATTGGTGGTTCAAACCCACTAGCCACTCCATGGGAGAAAGATGTGGCAGTCACTTTCCACAAAGATTTACAGCTTTGGAAATCCTATGGGGCAGTTCTACTCTCTCCTATAGAGTCGCTAGAGTTGGAATCTACTCAACAGCAGAGCATTTTTTTTTTTTTTTGAGAATATGCTATAAAACAAAACCGTTTGCCATTGAGTCAATTCTGAGTTATAGCAAACTTAATGGACAAGGTAGAACTGTTCCATAGGGTTTCCAACGAGCAGCTGGTGGATTCAAAATGCTGACGTTTTGGTTAGCAGCCAAGTTCTTAAGCAATGCACCACCAGGGCTAGAGCAGAATGTGTTGGGAACCATAAAGTCAGACAAGGAGAGTGGTATGCTGAGTGGAGGTGGGAAAAGGTACTAGGTACAAAAGTGGAGCTACAATGACTCTGATGTTTTTTTCAACTATTAGAATAAACTCGCAGCATCAGTTCTTGCATTTGTGTATGTGTGTTTGTGTAAGCACTTACCTTTTGTTTTAGCCTTCAGAGTTTCTGAGGGGAGTATCAGATTTGGGCCAGGTGGAGGAGTCTCAATGCCCTGTGATGATTAGAAGTACTCAAGTTGTCTAAATTTGTTCAAATGTCCCCATTGCAGACCTTGGACTTCTGTTCTTTTCTTATTAATGACTTTATATTCACATGCAAATCTGTTAACTCAACATACCTTACAATTAAGGAATCCACAGGTTCAGCTCAGCATCTGACTTTGTTATAATCAACCCATTTTGCCTAGATCTAAGAGTGGGGAAGGAATTTCAAACCTGGGGGCAACTCTGGATGACCTCAAGAAATTTATTTTAATTGGTATATAGATCAGAATATACACTGGTTGTTCTTATTTAATAATTATTTTTTTTTGTATTGTTTCATGGGTTGGTATGTTTTCTTATCTGTATGAAATACTTTTTTAAATGTTTGTTGAATTATTTTTTTGTGTATATCTTTGGATGACAGGATATTCTGTCATGAGTTAAGTTTGCTACCTCTGTTCCATTGCTTTGGCTTTCCTAAACTTTGGTAAATATTTCTTGTGCACAATATTTTCATTGACTTTTGTTTACCCTACTTTTCAGAAGGAAAATGAGATAATCCCGTGATTTGCACCACGCTGTATTTCTAATTAAATAACGTCTGTTATGTGGCAAGGATAGAGTTATCTTGCCTTATGGACATAGTTGTTCGACGTTACTCCCTAAGAATTTTCAGGTTTTTTTTTTCTTTTCAAAATTTCCACAGTACTATTGAAGCTACTAGAATCTAAATTATTTTCTTCCTTCAGGATCATGAAATAAAATCCCCTGTGTAGCCAATGAAATTTGAATAAAAATGGTTCATTGGAATATATGAAAAAGATGCATGTTATATTGTCCTGTGAGCATAAATATTTTTGAAAGTTTGAAGCAGTTAGAAAGTGAAGATGGTCATGATAAGACAGAGCTCCCCAGGCTAGGGAAAATTCCTCTTCCTTGAGCAGCTTGCTTGGCCTACTCCTAGCTTTACATGAGAACCCTGGTTCCTTTGCTTGACATGACCCATAGCTTTACATTAAAATCCTGGTTCCCCTCTCCTTAACTTCTTCCCAAAACTAGATGAAATTGGCAAAAACAAGTTTAGGCGCCGTGTTGACATTCAGGAAAAACTTTTAGTTCTCATATAGAGTAGCACTGGGCGTCTGGTGGAGTTTAACCACCATATTCTGAACATGCATTGCATGAAGCTATATGTAAACCCCATTGCAGCAGTGTAGTGTCATTAGTAATGTGGCTGATGTAACTTGTATGAGGTTCCTACTTGTAAACCTCTTGTGAGTAACCTTTCCCCTCGCCCTCTCTGAGCAACCCCAACTGTTTCCCTTTCTTGCACAGTGAAATAAAGACATCTTTCTACTCTCCTACTCTTCTACTTTGGTCTATTGTTTATTGGCTGAGATGAGTTGCACCAAGCAGAACCTGAAGTTTCCACCTGGCAACATTTCTGGTGAGGCAGACAGGAGTCATCTGCTCAGTTCCAGTGGCAGATAGGACAACAGACCAGCCCAACCTCTGGTGCCACCAGGAGATTTCTCCAAGAGACCTTCTAGTAGCCCTGGAATTGATTCATCTGGGACCAAAGAACGACCGCTTGGGAGATGTGAAATGCCCCTGGATTATCTGGAAAGTACCTATATAAGGCCTTAGCAGAGTCCCAAGAGGCAGGAGGAATTAACCATAGAGGGCAATAAAGGCTCTAGGTATTTGGAGTTATTTGTTAAATAGCAGGATAATTCCTAGGTAAGGCCATTAGAGTCCCAAGAAGTGGCAGGAATTGAGTCTTGTGGATATAAAAGTCTCTAGGAGTCTGTTATTAGGTTGGTGCAACTAATTATGTTGTGTGTGTGTAACGTGTGTGTATGAGACATTTAGACATTTCTCAGACATACACCCTGAGAGTCTTGAAAATGCTTACATCATGAATATGATATATATCAGAGTACCCAGGATATACGGAGAAAACTCCCCAAACTTGAGGAAGATGTGGAATTAGGGATCTCATTTATTTTTGAGCTTGCCCATGAGGGCAATGGGTAAAGGCGCTAATTGAAGAGGACTGGAGGAATGCCTTCCATTGAGCCACTGTTTATAATGAAGGTGTGTGTGGCAGGGGGTGGGGAGAACTGCATGTTTTGCAGTGGGTACCAGAGCCACTCACTCTGCCCTGAGCCTGAAAAAGACAGCCCTGACAAAACAAGCTGTGTCAGTCTGGGAGTGTCAGGTAAGAGAAGAACCATCCCTTCCTCCAGCCTCTAACCTGCTGTATAGAAGGCAAGTCATTAACATATTCTTTTCTCTACATATCTGACCGTCCCATTCCTTTGCTGAAAAGAAACTTGTGCAAACTGCAAGCACAAATTTCTTTAGATAAAGAGACCAGGCAGATGCAGGTACCAGCAGAGAATGGCTGTTTGAGTGCTGTTGGCCCTTACCGCAGAGTCGCCCACCAATTACAGCATGGAAGGACACTACCAGGGATCAGTAGGGCCAGACATCGAGCACGCAGTGATCCTGTGGTTATACGTATGGGCCAACAAGGTGCCAGCATGTGCCAAAAATGTTCTCCCATTGCAGTTGAGCCACAACCTGGCATAGTTTCCCTTCAATTTACGCATTACTCCGTCTGAGTGGAGGCCTGACAGGTAAGGGCAAAATCATCACCAGATACGTGAAACATGGACTGCTCAGACCATGTCAGTCACAGTTCAACACCCCTATCCTGACGGTGAAGAAAAAAAATGGAGAATAACAGTTTATCTGGAATCTGTGAGACATCAATCATGTAAAAGTCATGGTCCACCCTGTAGTTTCCAAACTGTATATCCTGCTATTGACCTTGTTACCCAGTTTTTCCCAATTCGCTGTGCTGGGTCTGAAAGATACATTCTTCTGCATATGAGCAGATAAAAAAAAAAAAAAGGAAATTTTTACCTTTGAGTACAAAGACCTGGGCAATGACAAAAAGCAACAACTCTGCAGACAAGTCCATCCCCTTTAAAAACAGCCCCACTCCTTTTAGACCCACCTTAGGTGAGGAATTGAGACAATTTACCTGACCAATGGTATACTCCTCCAGCATGTTTACTCAATGTTAGCCACAGTGAGTATGCTTGCCTCCAGAGTACCACAGAGGTCTTGAACTTTCTAGAAAATGTAGGGTATCAACTCTCAAAAGTAAAAAGCTCAGGTCAACAAAATGGAGGTGATTTATCTGAGTTTAAAATCAGATAGGGAGTTTGAGAAATTCTCCCTGCCTGAAAAGACTCGATCTGCAGATTGGCGGCCCTTACCAACTGGAGATAGCAACAAGGTTTTTGGAGAATGGTTGATTTTTGCCACATCTGGATTCCAAATTTCAGACTTATTGCCAAGCCTTTACATGAAGCCTTAGAGGGAAATGACACAGGTCCCTTAAAATGGACCAGGACAGAGCAATAGGTTTTTGATACGATTATGTGACGGGGTTAAAAAAAAAAAAAAGGGTTAAGAGGCATTTAATTGAATCAAAGGTGCACACCACTAGCTGCCCCTCCTGTGATAAAATAATCCTCAAAAACACTGAACCACCCCCAGGGGTCCAGTGAACTGGGGCAATGCCTGGAGACAACTGGCAGGTTGATTTCACTGAGATGCCTCGAACTCCCAGGATTACAAATATCTGCTAGTTTTTATTGACATCTTCACTAACCCTTGCAGAACTGAAAAGGCAACTGAATTTGTGAAACAGCTCCTAAATGAAATCATCGCTTGATTTGACATCCCATCTCCGTTGGCAACAGCGGGCCCCATTTTGTGACCTTGGAGGTACAACTGATTCAAAAAAGTCCTGGACATTAATTGGAACTTACACACAGCCGGGAGAGGCCAGTCCAGTTGCAAAATACAGTGGGCTAACCAGGCTCTGAAGAGACACCTAGGAAAGCTGTACCAATAGACAAAATTGATATGGAAAAAGGTGCTGCATTTGGCCTTCCTGAGAGTTTGATCCATCCCTAGAGGCAAACTAAAGCTTAGTCCACTTGAGGTATTATATGGGCACCCTTTCTTAGATAACCCTAATAAGACCAACATAGCTTGCCTTAATTATGACTAACCTCCTTCCCTCCATGCATATTCACGTTACTAAATATTTGCTCTCCCTTTGGGTGACACTGTCTTCTCTCCACAGGTATGCTCACCTCAGAAGACTGCCTGAACCAAAGGTGCCCTCCATCCATTTCAGTTTGGTGATTGCTTTCTTTAGCAGAAGTAGACTTGCCCCTTTGAAGCCCTCTTGGCTACCTCGAAAACTATCCAACTCAATGGGCTCAAAGTTTGAATCTACCATCGAGGAGTGAAGAAAACCACAAAATCATCAGAACAGTGAGGCTGGGATTTGTGAGCCATTTGACAAACTCAAGTACTTGTTTTCCTAACACCCTTCTACATGGATGAGACTCCCAAGAGAGGAGATTCAGAGTGGGTAAATAAATTATCCACGCTCAACTCATGAAGGATAAATAAATTGTACAAGGTTAGAGTGGTCTTAAGCATTAGAACCAAGTTTCAAACATGGTCTAGCTCCAAGTTTCAGGCTCATAACAACTACTGTAAATTACCTTTTAATGGCAATTTTCTGCATTAGTGATGTCATCTCTGAGATGACAAAAAGTATCAAATTAAAAGAAAAGAGGTACCAATGGGGTTCATAAAAGAGCAAATAACTAAGAGGATGTCTGGGATAGAAAATAAATGAAACGAAGACGATGAATTAATAAATTGACTCAGCTTCATAATGGGTTCATTTTGAATGCTAGGCTTGCTCAAACCAAATAAAGGAAAACCATCACGAAGTGGATGTAAGACATAGTCTTGGCAGGTTTATAATAAATGTGCAGTGGGGGATATCAGGAATTATCATTAAGTAGTAAGGAACAGAATCCGTGGTGACACAGTGGTTAAGAGCTTAGCTGCTAACAAAAAGGGTGGCAGTTCAAATCCACCAGCCACTCCTTCCAAAACCTAAGGAACAATTCTACTCAGTCCAATATGGTCGAAATGGGTAGGAATTGAATCGTTGGCAAAGGCTTGGTTTTTGATTTAGTAAGGAAGGTGCTAAAAGTAAATAAACAAGGAATTTTCCATTCTAAGAAATGATTTGTGGCTTTCCACCTTGAGGAATTCAGACAGCTTATAGAAATTAAGATAGAAGTAGAATTAAAAAAAATGCTAAATCACTATAGCTAATGGTTTGTAGAAATCGGTCAGGGGCTTGTCAAGGTTGATGTTACTTCATTAAATAGGGGGGTCTCCAAGGGAGCAGAGGGATGGGAATGGAAAAACACTGAATAGGCAATAGATAAAGAGTAACTTTGGTGAAGGATAAGACAGTACACAATAAGGGGGAAGCCAGCACAACTTGTACCAGGAAAGATCATGACAGCTTCATAGACACATCCAAACTTCCTGATGGGCTGAATTGCTGGGCTAAGGGCTATGGGGATGATGGTCTTGGGGAACATCTAGTTCAATAGGCATAACATAGTTTATAAAGAAAATGTTCTACATTCTACTTTGGTGAGTACTGTCTGGGGTCTTAAAAGCCCGTGAGCAGCCATCTCCTCTAGTTGCACCCCTTTGGGAGCAAGCAAGAATGAAGAAAACTAAAGATACAAGGGAAAGATGTCTCTAAAAGAGTAATGGACCTCATCTACCATGGCCTCCACAAGACCCATGTACAATTTTGTTCTACATTTTTCTCTAGCTCCATCCTGGACCCTTTATTGTGATCCCTGTCAGAGCTGTCAGTGGTGGTAGCCAGGCACCACAAGTACAACTAGGTGGTGCCTGGCTACCACCACTGACAGCTCTGACAGGGATCACAATAAAGGGTCCAGAATGGAGCTAGAGAAAAATGTAGAACAAAATTCTAACTCAGGAAGAAAGGCCAGACTTGATGGCCGGACAGAGACTGGAGAAACCCTTTGTGTATGGCCCCCAGAAACCCTTTCAGCTCAGTAATGAAGTTACTCCTGAGGTTTACCCTTCAGCCAAAGATTGGACAGGTCCATAAAATAAAATGAGACTATAAAGGCACAACAGCCCAGTGGCAATGACTAGAAGGAAAGAGGGAACAGAAAAATTGATAATAGGGAACCTAAGGTTGAGAAGGGAAAGTGTTGACATGTCATGGGGTGGTTAACCAATGTCCTAAAACAACAGGTGTACTGTTTAATGAGAAACTACTTTGTTCTGTAAACCGTCATCCAAATTACAATAAAAAAAAATAGGTTAATCACAAAAAAGGGGGATCTCTGAGGAGATTTATTCCCTATCACCTTCTGCTTCCTGGACATTGTCACTGTGTGAGCTTCAATTTTGGGGGTAATTTATCATAAGGACAAGAAATTGGCAAATATATGAAAGTTGAGATCCTGAAGCAATGAGAGCAATCAGGCCCCATTACTGGCCTTTCTTTTTTTTTTTTTTTTTCTTCAAATTAAACCCTCTTTCTTGAGCTAATGATCCATTTACTAATAAAGTGTTTCACTACCTGCATGGGAAAAGAATTCCTAGATGACACAGTGGAAGGGACAGGAGCACCACATGCAGTTGTGAATGTTGGGCACCATGGAATTGTAGGTTGTGATATCCATGTAGCCTAAGATGTGAAAGAACCAGCTGAAAATTTATCCTACGTTGGATATTGCCATGATTACTGTAAACATCCAAGAGCTTTCCACCAAAGTAATCACGTAGATCAAAAGGAACAATACACAACTAAGGAATATCCATCAACCAAAAAAAAAAAAAAAAAAAATCTGTCTAATCCACATATATAGGTTTTCATTGAAATGAGCTCCTGAAAATAAGACAGAGAGAGACAGAGAATGATAAGAAAATACTGAGAAGCTTGAGTATACATGTTAACTACTATTTAAAATTAGAATAAGAGCTAATGTGTGATCCATTAAAATATTTAACAATCCCCAATAATCTTAATACTTGTTGCTTTTGTTAGGTGTCATCCAGTTGGTTCTAATCACAGAAACCCCATGAACAACAGAAGAAAAGAGTGCCTTGTCCTGCACCACCTCACAATCCTTGCTATGTTTGAGCCCGTTGTGGCAGACATTGTGTCAATCCATCGCGTTGTGGGGCTTCCTATTTCTCGCTGACCCTCTACTGTAGCAACCATGATGTTCTTTTCCAGGGACTGGTCCCTTCTACGACATTTGTCAAATAGATTTCTCTATTAGAGAAAGTTACCACCAAGCAGAGGGAGCTGAGGGAATTGACAAATTTGTACTACCTACATTCCTGGATTCCCTAGAGAAAGAGTAAACCAGTGGACAGCTGAACAGAAATGCTCTGAGGTAGGGAAGACTCAGAAGTCAAGGTACAGGAGAAGGGATATTCTAATTTCCAGCATATGTGACGGACACTTTCCTAGAACTGGGAGGGGCACGAACTTCACTACAACATGGGGCGTAACTTCCAATTTCCACACTGTCATATTCTAGCAGAAGTTCACCCTTTATTTATAGCCAGGCTTACCTGTATACAACAGCACCTAACAACAATAACAAACCTGTATAGTCTCCTTGATGAGAAGAGTAAAAATATTTAGTATGATATATTTCTTAAATCCCAGCAAACATGCAGATTATAATATATGAAATAACAGCAAAGTATAAGATCAGATGTATTTCTCTGTTTACATAATTCTTAGCCTAAAATATGAGTTTATTACTTGGAGCAATAGAAATTAGTCAGCCCTAGATTAGGCAAAATAAAAATTGAACACTTATTCTCTAATAGAAAATGCTCACATTTTTTTAAAATAATTTTTATTGTGCTTCAAGTAAAAGTTTACAAGTCAAGTCAGTCTGTCACATATAAGCTTATATACACCTTACTACATACTCCCATTTACTCTCCCCCTAATGAGTCAGCCTGCTCCCTTCTTCCAGTCTTTCCTTTCATGACCTTTTTGCCAGTTTCTAACCCTCTGTACCCTCTCATCTCCCCTCCAGACAGGAGATGACAACACAGTCTCAAGTGTCTACCTGATACAAGTAGCTCACTCTTCATCAGCATCTCTCTCCAACCCATTGTCCAGTCCCTTCCATGTCTGATGAGTTGTCTTCAGGAATGGTTCCTGTCCTGGGCCAACAGAAGGTTTGGGGACCATGACTGCCGGGATTCTTCTAGTCTCAGTCAGACCATTAAGTCTGGTCTTTTGATGAGAATTTGGGGTCTGCATCCCACTGTTCTCCTGCTCCCTCAGGGGTTCTCTGTTGTGCTCCCTGTCAGGGCAGTCATCGGTTGTGGCCGGGCACCATCTAGTTTTTCTGGTCTCAGGATGATGTAAGTCTCTGGTTCATGTGGCCCTTTCTGCCTCTTGGGCTCATAGTTATCATGTGACCTTGGTGTTCTTCATTCTCCTTTGATCCAGTTGGGTTGAGACCAATTGATGCATCTTAGTTGGCCGCTTGTTAACATTTAAGACCCCAGACGCCACACTTCAAGGTGGGATGCAGAATGTTTTCATAATAGAATTATTTTGCCAATTGACTTAGAAGTCCCCTTAAGCCATAGTCCTCAAACCCCCGCCCTTGCTCCTTTGACCTTCAAAGCATTCAGTTTATCCCAGAAACTTCTTTGCTTTTGGTCCAGTCCAGTTGAACTGACCTTCCGTGTATTGAGTATTGTCCTTCCCTTCATCTAAAATAGTTCTTATCTAGAAAATGCTCACATTTTTAAAACTCATCTCTTCATTGAACTTTTTTTTGTCCATCTGAAACAATTGAGTCTATGGAAATATTTAACTTATTTTAAAATGACTGACACAGAAATAAAATATAAGTTTTTTTTTTCAAGGCTTTATTTTTTACAAAGGCATTAAATTTTCATGATTTTCCTAACCATTAAGACATTCAATATCTACTCAAGTAAGCATGGGTTCTGCATCTTTTAAAGTGTTTTGTAGATGGATATATCTTTTATTTCAGATCTAGATAGTCAGATAAATTGGATTTTCTTCTTGTTACTTTTATTTATTAAAACCTTTTATTAAGAAGTAAATAACATGCCATATTATTAGCTCACATGGCTTGATTTTTTTCTTCAGTTCTTTCAGCTTGAGAAATGTCGAGCATATTCTTCCCTTTTGGTTTTTTAACTCCAGATATTTGTCACATTTCTTTATAACACTTTACTTTGTCTTCTTGAGGTGCCCTTTGAAAAGTTCAGTTGTGCTTTTAATTCATCATTTCTTCAACTCTCTTTTGCTACTTTATGTTCAAGAGCAAGTTTCAGAGTCTCTTCTGACACCCGTTTTGGTTTTCTCTTTCTTTCCTTTTTAATGACTTTCGTATTCTTTATCTACGATGCCTGATGTCATTCCAAACTTGTGTAATCTTTGATCATTAGGTTCAATGTGTCAAATCTATTCTTGAGATGGTCTCTAAGCTCAGGTGGGATATGCTCAAGGTCGTATTTTGGCTCCCTTGTCTTGCTCTAATTTTCTTCAGCTTCAACTTGCCCTTGCGTGTGAGCACTCAGGGGTCTGTTCTGCTGTCGGCCCCTGGCTAGGTGCTGACCGACGATATTGAGTTTCCCCATCACCTCTTTCAACAGACGCTGCTGCTTTGATTCCTGTGTGTTCCAGTCAGCAAGGTTCACCTGTACACTCTCCATTTCTGTTCTTGTAAAGAAGTCGTTTGTGATGAAGAATTTATTGGTCTTGCAATATTACAACATGTTATCTCTGGCAACATTTCTATCACCAAGGCCATATCTTCCAACTACCAATTCTTCTTTTTTCCAACTTTCACATTCTAATTATCATTAATGATCAATTTATCTCGATTGCAATTTTGATGTATTTCAGACTTCATAAGTTGGTAAAATCTTCAATTTCCCCTTTTTTGAAATGAGTAGTTGGTGGGTAAATTTGACTACTAGTAGTGCTAACTTGTCTTCTTTGTAGGTTTTTGGATATTATCCTTTCACTGACAGCATTGCACTTCATGAAAGGTCTTAAACTGTACTTTTTGAGGATGAGTGTGATGTCATTCCTCTTCAATTTTTCATTCCGTTATTGTATATCATGTGACTGCCAAAGTAGAAATGGACTATACCAGGCCATTTCAGCTCACTAATGCCTAGGATATTGATCTTTATGTGTTTCATTTCATTTTTTACAGGTATGAATTTTCTGGTATTCATACTTTGTAATTACATGTTCCAATTATTAATGGATGTTTGTAGCTATTTCTTCTCATGTTGGGTCATGCCAATAAAATAGAATATGTTAATCTAATAAAATAAAATAAGAGAGAAGTCTTAAACAATTTGTAATAATAGGAGGTGCCAAAGTGACTAATATCTGTCCCCAAGTTAAAAAAAATAGCAAAAATATAGAGAAAAGACATGGTGCATTAGATTTATGAAATATGCTCATTTTATTCCATTTGAGAACATTACGCAAACAGGGCATATTGACTGGTCTGACCAAAAGGTAAAATATTTTACTCTAGATCCTTGGATGGACAAATTGAAGCTTAACTGAGAATAAATGAGTAAATATCTAAAAGAAACTTACTTTCTGCTGAATACGAATTGTTTAGACGCTTTGCTAAGCTTTCAGATGCTTCAGATGTAATTAACACATTTGTTGGTATCTCCTCAGGGAGAGCATCAAAAGCTGAGAGAAAGCTATAAGTTTTTTCCCAGTATACGGCTTACGCCATGTTAAGAAATGCATGGGGTGTCAAAGAAGATTCATTACAGGTAAAAGGGAGAATTTTTTATGCAGTACCATGTTTTACTAATATCTAGACGATTTTAATGATATTTTCATAGCCCCATTTTTAATTGATAGCAAAGCCACAGAAAAATATTAAGAATTTTGATTCAATTTTGTCTGCTTTCCACCATTATTCTTGATCGGTTTTATATGAGATAAATGTGCACTTCATTTATTCACTTTTATAATTTAATGCTTGGGGTTTAATTTCTGCATTTGTATGCTAATAGTTTGTCCAGAGACTCCTCTGCTTATAGTATTCAGAATTAGGTATATGCCAGATAGATAAAGAGATACATAGATGGATGAATAGATGATAGATAGATGATTAGATAGATAGATAGATAGATAGATAGATAGATAGATAGATAGATAGATAGATAGATAGATAGATAGATTAGATAGATGATAGATAGATAGGTAGATAGATAGAGAGAGAGAGAGAGAGAGAGAGAGAGAGAGATAGATAGATAGATAGATAGATAGATAGATAGATAGATAGATAGATAGGTAGATAGGCAGATAGGCAGGTAGGTAGGTAGGTAGATAGATAGATATGTGGGTAGGTAGAAAGACACACACAAATATTTATGAAGCAGCAGTGATCACAAAGTTTTAAACCTACAATTTTGTTGTATTAACCTGTAGGGCTATTCTTTTATTTTTAAAACATTAGTAGCACAATCAGTTACATTTTTTAAAGATTATACTTAAATTTATCTGTGGTATCTCATGATGTTTAATGGAACATGCTTCGTGTTCTAAAAGATTTTAAAACTTCCAGTAACTCACATAGATGTCATCATCATTATATTTTCTTTTTCTCCTATGTCACTGCCATGTTGTAATTTTTTTTAACTTTCTTTTTCATAAAAGGTAGAGGATACTTTTTTACAAGGGGGAGTTTATGGCATCAAGTTTTCACTATTTGTCCAGAGATCCTCATGTAGTTCAGGTTCCTCCATAAGAAAATAAAAATATACCTGATTTGTTACAAAAACTTAGAATGTTTGAATTACAATACAAATGCCCATTTAGAGGAGGAAGTATTTTAATTAGACCAATAAAGGAAGTAATGTAAAGAATGGCACTGTTAGAAACTTTAGTCATAGAATGGGTGTTATGGACTACGGGGCTGGGGTCAGTTACAAGGATAACATCTTAATGAACCTATTCATCATGAAAATGGTGACAAAGAACTTAAGTCACAGTCCAGAATATACCTACAAATATCTTAAAGATCAAAACAATTAACAACAAAAGATATACAATTTCAAGTAATTTCTGTCAACATCAAAAAACAACAGATGATGACAGATAGATGATAGATATACAAACAAACAGAAAGACAGACAAATAGACAGGTAGACAAATAGTACTAGGCACATAGTATTTTAGGGTTATTTTCAAGTATTATAGACACTTTGAACCATTTGACTCTCATTTATTCTTCGTAACAACCCTGCAAAAAAGAGGTGGGATACGATTTTCCAGATGGGGATAAAAACATGCATATAACTTATCTTATTTGCTCAAAGTAAAGCATTTTATACATTACAAATGGAGGTATAGCAGAGGTTGCATCTATATACATATATCTCTAGGGATGTTTTCATGTATAAAGACAAATAATTTCCAATGTGACCAATTATATATCTATCCACAACCTGTCTAGTATATTGATGGCTCTACCCTGGACCATCTATAAATATGAGTTTTCATAATATTTTGAAGGAGAGGGTTCAAAATGTATCCACATTTTTTTTAGGTATGTGAAAAAAACAAAAATTTTAAGAAGAGTGCAATAAATATCCATGTACCTAGCGCCTAAAGGCTTAACATATTCACTTTTGTTTCTTCTATCAATGTATCCATCAATCCACCTAATATGTATATGTCTATATGTGTGTGTCAAATTGTTGGGAGTTGGGTATGTACGTGTTCAAATATCCTAAAATGGAATATTTGGATCTATACTATTCATACTGATTTTGTATACTAAAAATCTACCAGATGATATTACATAAAAGCTATTGATGACGCTGATGTCTCTACCCGGAACAGGTTTCCTGATAGACCTAGATGGGCAAACACAATCTATCAGCGCTGAATGAGTTCATTCTGATGGGAATCACAGACCGTCCTGAGCTGCAGGCTCCATTGTTCGGGCTGTTCCTCACCATCTACATGATCTCAATGGTGGGCAACTTGGGCATCATCATCCTCACCAAGAGAGACTCCAAGCTACAAACTCCGATGTACTTTTTTCTCAGACACCTGGCTATCACTGATCTTGGCTATTCAACAGCCGTGGGACCCAAAATGTTGGCAAATTTTGTTGTGGATGAAAATACAATCTCCTACTATTTTTGTGCTACACAGCTAGCTTTCTTTATTATGTTCATAGCTAGTGAATTTTTTATTCTGTCAGCAATGTCCTACGACCGCTATGTGGCCATCTGTAACCCTCTGTGCTACACAGTCATCATGTCACAAAGGATGTGTTGGGTGCTGGTGACAATCTCCTATCTCTAGAGCACATTTGTTTCTCTCCTGGTCACTATAAAGATTTTTAATTTAACATTCTGTGGCCACAATGTCATCAGGCATTTCTACTGTGACATTCTCCCCTTGTTATCTTTGCTCTGCTCAAACACACATGAAATTAAATTGGTCATTCTCATCTTATCTGTTTTGGATCTGACTTCATCCCTTCTAATAGTTCTTGTTTCTTACACACTCATAGTTTTATCCATTATCAAACTGAGGTCAGCTGAGGGCAGGCACAAGGTCTTCTCCACCTGTGGATCCCACCTGAGTGTGGTGGTAGTGTTCTATGGGACACTAATCTTTATGTATCTGCAGCCCAAGTCCAGTCATTCCTTTGATACTGATAAAGTGGCCTCCATATTTTACACCCTGGTAATCCCCATGTTGAATCCCTTGATCTACAGTTTGAGGAATAGAGACGTAAAATATGCCTTACATAGGGCTTTAGAATGATTATGCAATAATTTTCTCAACGTTCATTGTAACATGGATGCATATGAACTACATTTTGGGCTTTACACTTTTTTCTTTCTGCCTCCAGAGGGGATAGCAAGCCGACAAGCACAGATAACATGTATTTCTATATTGCCTTCTACCAGTCGCTCTACTAAGGCTGTAAGTAGATTAATAAATGAAACAGTACAAAGCCTTGCCTTCCTTGAGCAGGAGTGATGCATTATAAGCATAATATTTAAGAAAGTTGATAGTATATTAGAATGTGCTGGGCGTGCTAGATTAAAAAAAAAAGGAAATTGAATGTTCTTAGGGGGATACTGAAACTCTAGCAGATACACAATGATTTCCAAGTACCTGGTGTTTTCCTTATTTAGTAGGAAAAAAAAATGTAGAAAGTGTCTGTGTGTGTGTGTGTGTGTGTGCGCACGCGCGTGTTCAAACTCACACACACTTTCTGTTTTATTGCTCACCCTCTGCCCTGGGTGGGTAATTCTGATTAAAAGAGGGCTCAGTGTGGTGGGTTGATTTGAAGTACTCAGTCATCTGGATTTGATCAAATGTCCACTTTCTAAATGTTGAAATCCCTCTCTTTCATCGTCAGTGCCATTACTTTATATTTGAGCCCTTAGAGTCTGTATATTTTGTTATTATTTTTATTATTACTATATTGTAATATTAATATAAACAGTAACAAAATAAACATATTCAACAGGCTCAGCTCGATATCTGGTTTTGTCTAAGTTAGCCCATTTTGCCTGTGTCAATGCATATACCTGTTAAGATAAATCTATTGACGTCAGCCACAGAAGTTTCCAGGTGTTTTCATTTTTTCTGTCCCGGATTGAAAGTACTTCCTAATTCCATGCTTTTGTCTCATAGCTTGGTATCCTTATCTCTCTAGAAAACAATAATTACTCTCGTTTAGAAGTCATTTTCTAATTGCTTATGTACCCTTGCATAAGAGGTCTATTGTATGATGAGTTATATTTTTGCCTTGTTTTTGTTTGGCTGAATTTTCTTAAACTTGATGAATATGTGTGTTCACTTTATTTTGATCCGCATCTACTGTTTGAATTCATCATTTTGATTACTCTGCTTGGAAGAAGCATAAGGAGGTAACCCATGGTTGGGCCATGCTGTGTTTCTAGTGAGTGAGGTGTAATATATAGCATTTTATATATTTGCCATGATTTCTGGACATAGTTCCTCCATATTCCCTCCTAACTTCCCATGTATATTTTCTTATTCTTATTCTTTTAATATTCCAAAAACTTGTAATGAGAAAAAAATTAAATTTTAGATATGCTAAGGTGGTCTTTTAAAAAAATAATCCAAACTGGGTTTTAGATTAGGACCCTATGAGTTGGGTTATGATATATTTCCATGTATGTAGAGACTAGAAAACACCTCAGAAAAATATCATTTAGAAAGAGGGTATCAAAATGGAAATTTCAAACACTCCCCATTCCCAATCATTTCACATGGCTAGATTGGGAAATTCTGTTAAGCATTTAGGGAAAAAGAATGAGCCAATTGTACACAAACTCCTCTGCCACACTGAAGAGAGGGGTGTTTTGCATTTCCTGTATGAGGATAGCTTCACCCTGATATCAAAGGCAGACAAAGTCATTAAAAGAAAACAACAAAGCACATAGGTGAAAAATCTAAAGAAAAAATTAAGAAATTGACTTTGGCAATGTGTAAAGGTAATAGTACACCAAATTAAGTGTGCCCCAGAAATGCATGGTTAGTTTTACACTAAAAAATCAATTAATGACATTCACCATAATTCAAATAAAAATGGCAAACAATGTGATATAAATAGATGTAGAGAAGCACTTTAAAAGTACCAATAATTGTGATAAAACTTTGACAAAATTAGTATTAAAATGGAACTTTCTCAAACTTAAAGAGGGGGCCCATGAACAGCCTATAGTTATCATCACACATGGTGTGAATATTTAAATACATTCTCAGTAAGACCAGACACAAAACAAGTTAACCTACTTTCACCAAATCTATTCCACATTTTAGTGGCTGTTCTAGGCAACACAAGAAGGCAATAAAAAAATTAAATCAACAGATAAATAGAAAGCATCCAGATTGGAAAAGATGGAGGAAACCTTAATTTATTGATAGAGGACATGTTTTTTTATGTAAAAAATCTAATACAGCCTACAATACAGTCATAGAACTAAAAAAAACTTAGCATTTATTGGTGAATTGACTCTCAGCTTGTAAGTATGTTTAAAAAAAAAAGCCTTTTGGATTTTAAGTAGGCCTTCATTGATTCTATAGATACATTTGGAGATTTCATAGATATAACACCAAAAGCAAAATCCATAAAAGGTTTGACCACTTGAAATATTTAAACTTCTGCTTTTCACAAAATGCTTGTATAAAAACAAGTTATATTCTGGAATATAATATTTTCATAAAATATATCTCATAAATGGCCTGTGTCCATAATATGTACCCCCCTCTCCCTGGTGCATTGGTGTCAATTAGATTCTGACTCATAGTGACCCTATAGGAAAAAGTAGAACTGCCCCACAGGGTTTCTAGGGAGCGGCTGGCGGGTTCGAACTGCCAAACGTTTGTTTGGCTAGCCGCACAGCTCTTTATCACTTTTCCAGCAGGTCTCCAAAATATATACAGTGATAGGCCCCAAAGCACAAAAATAATAATAATATAATAAAAAAAAAAGCCCCCAAAAGTGATCGCAAAAACAAACACTCACTTATTCATAGGGCTATTCTCCTGGCAAATAAGAGCATTAAGAATGTTCATTTTCATAAAAAGAATTTCAATTTAAAACATTAATGACATAATTCTATACATCTATTAGAATATTAGGTGTTTGGTAAGTATGTGGGGGAAATGGAATGTTCATAAACTGCTAGTGGATAATTAAAATGATGAAAATGCTTAAAAAATAATTTAAGCATCAGGGTCTTAAAAAGCTGAACATAGTTTTACCCTAAAATTTAACCAATTTACTCATATCTACCCAAGTGAAATGTCAGCATCTATCCTTATAAATACATGAAACAAATGTCCATAACAACGTTATTTGTAATACTCAAAAACTAGAATCAACTCAAATCTTCATCTACTTGGGAATGGATGAATAAATTGTGGTATTTTCCAACAAGTTAATACCACTCAATAATAAAAACTACTGAATTACTAGTACATACAAATATATGGATGACAAATACAAATTGATACATTAGACTTTGTCAAAATTAAAACAACTCACACTTAGACATTTATCTCACAGATGTGAAAACTTATGTTCATATAAAAACCCTTACACGAATGTTCAAAGAAACATTATTTATAATAGCTAAAAACAAGTAACAACCCATAATGTCCTTCTATGGGTGAATAGATACTTAAAAAAAAAAAAAAAGATACTTAAACTGTACTAAATCCATACATGAAATAATACTCAGCAGTAAAAAAGAACAAAGTATTGATGAACACAGCAGTGTGGCTGGACCTCAATAGAATCATGGGAAGTGAAAGCCGTCATTCGCCAAAGGTGGTTGTTGTTACCTGCCATTGAGTGACCTCAACCATGGCGACCTTATGAAAAACAGAAGAAAACGCTGCCTGGCCCTGTCCTAGCCTCACAATCATCAGCATGTTCAATTGCATTGTTGCAGCCACTGCGTCAATTCATCTCACAGAGAGATTTTTTCGTTCTTGTTGGCCCTCTACTTCACCAAATATCATGTCCTCATGCAGAAACTGGTCTTTCCTGATAACATGCATGAAGCAAGAAAGCCAGATGATGTCCTGTTGGAGGCAACAAAATATGTACCCCTCAAGAATTTTTGTTTTGTTAAGTGTCATCCAGTCCATTGAAAATCATAGTGACCTATAGGACAGAGTAGAACTGTCCCATAGGATTGCCTTGGCTGTAATCTTTAGGGATGCAGGTGTTCAGGTGTTTTCCCCCCGGAAAGGCTACTGGTTCAAACAGCCAGCTTTTCAGTTAGCCGTGAGATATACCCAGTGCCATATATATATATATACACATATAACCTAACAAAGTCCAGTGCTGTCGAGTCGATCCTGACTCATAATGACCCTATAGGGCAGAGTAGAACGGCCCCACAGCGTTTCCAAGGAGCACCTGGTGGATTTGAACTGCCGATCTTTTGGTTAACAGTCAGACTCTTAACCACTATGCCACATACATACCATTATATAGGAGAAATAAGCAAAAAAAAAAAAAAAGTGACAAATGGATACATTAGAAATATTTGCAATAACAAAATGGAGCGGAAATATTTATAGCACAGTAAATATATATTCATAGTGAAACATTACACACAGAAGAGCACACTTTCCGAGGGTGTGTTGATATGGTAGAGCATTATATGAACCACAGCAGAACATGTATCAAGGTGAGAAAAAAGTTTTGGAATGAGGTTTGGACAGAATGAAAAAACATAAAATATTGAAATATGATGGAAAATAAAACAAACAAGCAAATACATGAACACATGATGCCAATTGACTTTGAAATGAGAAGCAAGGGAAATATTTCTGTTCCTGAGGTCAAAAAGAAAAAAAAAAAATACCTTGAAAATAGCAACAGCAACAATAACAAAAATAACAGTAAACTAGGAAGTAATACTTCACACATGCACAATGCATTACTTTTATCTCATTTAAGTCTTTTAAATAACGCAATAAGAAAATGTTTAAGCATTTCATCACTTGTCATCCATTTGAAGAGACCACTGTAGAAATGGGAATATTGACAGTTCTGTTTTACAGATACAATATTTTAATCCGGATCCCCGTGTGGTAAAAATGGAAAGTTAACAAAGAGTAAAATGCAAGACTACATGAAATAGATGAACATAGACCTGCATACGCACTATATGAATAAATATTTGTTCACCGGTGAATACACAATGTCCTGGACAATTAACCAACCACCCTCGGGTATTTTGTTAAGCTTTCAAATGCTTCAGGAACAATCCTTGGCATTTCCTCAGGGAGAGTCTCCAAGGGTGAAAAAAAATCCATAAATTCTTTGCACTCTGCCCTGTTAAGAAACACTTCAGAGAGTCAAGACAGAGGCTTCATTGCAGGTAAAAAGATAGATTATTTCCATATTTTACCGATACCCAAAATGTTTCAGTGACACTTGCAGGGTCCCATCTTTATTCAACGGCAAAGTCATTGCAAAATAATAAGATTTCTGAGTCCGTTCTGTGAGCATTCTACTTTTCAATAGTGCCTGAGACTAGGATCTCTCTCCCTTTTTTTTCACATTATTATTATTTTTTCAAATATTCACACTTTGTTTCAGAGGCTAAATGCTCCTAAGCATCTTTGAACACCATCTTTATGTCTAAATAATATGAAAGTAAAGGAAGTATATGCGGTATTAGAAATTCTGTAGCAGAATTATGAAGCTATAGTATTCACTCTCCCAAGTTGGTGTCCTTTCAAATCGGTAGTTACAAGCTGGCTCTAGGCCCTTCTTATGTCCCTCTTAAGTGTAATTGAGTATAGGACCATGTTTTCAAGTAAGGCATATTAAGTGTTTCCACACAATTGGTGAATTTGCACTTTGAAACTTTTATAATGAAATTAATATTTGTATAATAATTTTGTAAATGTCATTATGTAATTGTCATTATATAAATGAAAAAAGAATGTTTAGTAATCATCCATATGCCTACCAATTAAAATTTTTAACTTTTTTATTTTTGCTTCATACATTTATACGGATAGAAAAAAAAAATTTGCCATCAAGTTGATTCCGATTCATAGAGACGCTAGAGGACAGAATAGAACTGCTCCATAGGTTTTAAAAGGAGAGGATCATAGATTCAAAAATCCAATTTTTTGATTATCAGCCAAGCGCTTAACCACTGCTCCACCAGGAATCCCATCTATGTACATGTAGATGTATATGTATTGTGTATATGTATATATGCATGTATATGTATGATTATGTCTACATCTACATATTCACGTACACTTACACCTGTGCCTTTATCTGTGTCTGTCTCTATCTCAGTTTACCACAGGGTTTCTCAACTTCTGACACATCGACATTCTGGACAAGAAATTTTGTCATTGTGTGGGAGTTACCCTGTACATAGAAGAATGTTTAGTAACATCCCAGGCTTCCGTTAGATACGAGTAGAACCTTTCTCCTACTTGTGACATCCAAAATGTCCCAGGCATTGACAAATGTTCTTTGGGAGCAAATTTTACCCAACTGATAGCAAGTTAGATTTTTCTTTCTATCCCTCTCTCTCTATCTTCATGTGCCTATACTTTATTTGTGGGAGGTGAGTTTAATGTCTAATAAGTATATTGGAAAGTTTGGATTTATCTTATTCATTTAGCATATTGCATTTGTATACTAAAAATCTACCAGATGATGCTACATAAAACCTATTGACGATGCTGATGTCTCTATCCGCAATAGTTTTCCTGATAGACCAAGATGGACAAACACAATCTAACAGTGCTGAATGAATTCATTCTGATGGGAATCACAGACCGCCCAGAGCTGCAGGCTCCATTGTTCGGGCTGTTCCTCATCATCTACATGATCTCGGTGGTGGGCAATTTGGACATCATCATCCTCACCAAGATGGACTCTACTCTACAAACACCCATGTACTTTTTTCTCAGACACCTGGCTATCGCTGATCTTGGTTATTCAACAACTGTGGGACCTAAAATGCTAGTCAATTTTTTTGTGGATGAAAATACAATCTCCTATTATTTTTGTGCTACACAGCTAGCTTTCTTTGCCTTGTTCATAAATGGTGAACTATTTATTCTGTCAGCAATGTCCTACGACCGCTATGTGGCCATCTGTAACCCTCTTCTCTACACAGTCATCATGTCACAAAGGGTGTGTCAGGTGCTGGTGGCAATCCTCTATATTTATTGCATGTTTGTTTCTCTTCTTGTCACCATAAAGATTTTTAACTTATCCTTCTGTGGATACAATGTGATCAGTCATTTCTACTGTGACATTAACCCCTTATTATATTTGCTCTGCTCAAGCACACATGAAATTCAATTGGTCATTCTCATCTTAGCATCTATTAATTTGATTACATCCCTTTTAATAGTTCTTGTTTCTTACATGCTCATTTTTGTAGCCATTCTCAGGATGAACTCAGCTGTGGGCAGGCACAAGGCCTTCTCCACTTGTGGATCCCACCTGACAATCTTGGTAGTGTTCTATGGGACTTTAATCTTTATATACATGCATCCCAAGTCCAGTCATTCCTTTCCGGCTGATAAAGTGGCTTCCATATTTTACACCCTGGTGATTCCCATGTTGAATCCCTTGATTTATAGCTTGAGGAACAAAGATGTAAAATCTGCCCTACACAGGGCATGGAAAAAAATATGCAACATCTTTTCTATAGTTTGATGCGTCCTATGGTTCCTATGAAATACATGATGGGTTTCAAAACTTGTCTGTGTGCCTCCATAGAGTATAAGCCAAAAAACCAAACCTGGTGCAGTCTAGTCGATTCTGACTCATAACGACCCTATAGGACAGAGTAGAACCACCCCATAGAGTTTCCAAGGAGTGCCTGGTGGCTTCGAACTGCCAACCCTTTGGTTAGCAGCCATAGCACTTAACCACTACACCACCAGGGTTTCCCCAAAGAGTATAGCTAGCACAAATATATTCCACATATATTTGTAAATATCCTGTGTATCAGTCACTCTTCTAAATGCACTGATGCACAAAAGTGTAAAAACTTTTCCCGTCCTTGAAGTGAAGAGATGGATCACAAATACAATAGTTAAGTAAACTTTATGGTAGATAAGAATGTGTTGGGGCCCTGGTGGCAAAGTGATTAAAGTGCTTGGCTGATTACTGAAAGGTCAGCCTCGAGCAACTTGCTTGGCACCCCCCTTAGCTTTATATTAGAATTCTGCTTTCTTTGCTTAATATTCCCTATAACTTTACATTAAAATCCTGGTTCCCCTCTTTTTCAGATGCTGACCAAACTAGAGGAAATTGGCAGAAACTGGCTTAGATGCCATGTGGACATTAAGGATAACCTTTTAAACCTCATACATAGTAAATTCTCCATCTCTGGGTAGAGTTTAACCACCATATTCTGAACACACTATGCATGAAGTTACATTTACACCACATTGCACCTAAGTACTATGATTAATAGTGTTGCTGTTGTAACTTGTATGGGCTTCCTACTTGTAAACCCCGTAAAGGTATCTTTTTGCCTCTTTATCACTGAGCAGTCTTGGCAACATCAACCCCAACTGCTTCTTCCCTTGCACAATGAAATAAGCTTGCCTTTCTACGCTTCTGCTTCAGTTTCTGGCTTATTGGATGAGACAAGTCATGCCAAGTGGTCCACAGCAACACTGAGCACATCCAGGTAATGATATCTCTTACTTCTTGACTGGTGTATCATTGTCATTCTTCAAGATTTAATTAATTTTCACAACAGCTCTGTGAGGCAGGTTCTATTAATATTTAGATATTTTTGATGATAAAAGGGAGGTTCAGAAAGTGTAAATAAATTACCCAAGTTCAACTCACAAATGATAAATAAATAGTCCAAGTTCAATGTGGTCTTCAGCATTAGAATCAAGTTTCAAACATGGTCTTGCTCCAAGTTCCAGTTTCAGAACAGCTAGTGTAAATAACTTCTTAATGTCAATTTTCTGCTTTAATGATGTCATCCCTGAGATGACGGAGCATATCAAATTAAAAGAAGAGAAATAGCAGTGAGGTTCAAAAAGTAGTGAATGCCTAGCACAATGTCTGGGAGAGAAAATAAATTCCATAGAGACAATGAATTAGTACACTCATACAGCAAGCTAACTGATTCCTTTGGATGCATGATTTGTTCGAACTACATAATGGGACACCATCACAATGTGGATGCACTACATAGTTTGAGCAGGTTTATAATAAAGGCCCAGGGGCAGGTATCGGGAATTATCATAAAGTAGTAAAGAACAGGTGCCATGGTGACACAGTGGTTACAGCTCATCTGGTAACCCAAGGGTCAGCCATTGGAACCCGCCAGCATCTCTTTGGAAACCCTAGGGGGCAGTTCTAATCTGTCCTGTAGGGTCACTAGGAGTTGGAATCACCTGGACTGCATGGGTTTGTTTTTTTGGTTTAGTAAGGAAGATGTTATAAATAAATAAACAAGGAAGTTTCCATTTTAAGAAATGATTTGTAGACTTTTGCCTTGAGAAGTTCAGCCACCTTTTAAAAACAAAGAAAGGACTGATGTTACTTCCTTAAAAAATGAGGTCTGTGAGAAGATTTATTTGCCATCATCATCTGCTTCCTGTACTTTGATGCGGTGTGAACTTCAATTTGGGGAAAATGTAATTTAAGGACAAAAGATTGCCAGATGCATTAACTTTGATTTTGCTGAGCTACTTGAACAAATGAGAGCCATCAATCCCCAATACTGGATTTTTTTTTCATTTTCTTTTTCTCTTTCTTTTTTTAAATGAAATAAAGCCTTTTTCTTGAGCTAATGTTTGAGTGATGCATTTACTTATTGAGTGTTTCATTACATGCCTGTGAAAAGAATTTCTAGATGATACAATGAAGAGCGACAGAAGCACTACATGCAATTGTGAAAGTTGGACACCATGGAGTTCTATGTTTTGCCTTTTATGTAGCATAAGATGTGAAAGAGCCATCTGTAAATGTGCAATATATTGGGTATTGCCAAGATTAATGTAAACATCGGAGAGCTTCCCACAACACTAATCATAGAGACCAAAAGGAATAACATGCAACTCAATGATATCCATGAAAAGAAAAGAAATTTGTCTAATCCACTTATACAGTTTTTCCTTGAAGGAGCTCCTGAAAATAAGAGAGAGAAAGAGAAAGAACAGGAAAATACTGAGGAGCTTGATATACAAGTTAAATGTTATTACAGTTACAGTAAGAAATACTCTGTGATTCATTAAAATATTTAATGACTACCAATAATCTTAATACTTGTTTCTGTTAGGTGCCTGGAGTTAATACTGATCAAAGAAACGCCATGAACAACAGAATGAAAGAGTGTCTTGTCTTGCACTACCTCACCATCTTTGCTATCTTTGAGCCCATTGTTGCAGTCACTGTCAATCCATCTCGTTGATTGTCTTCCTATTTTTAACTGACCCTCTACTATACCAGTCATGATGTCCTTCTCCAAGGACTGAACCCTCTCACCAAGTGTCAAATAGTACCTGCATATGATTTTTCTATTACAGAAAGTTACCACTAAACAGAGGGGACTGAGGGAATTGACAAATTGGTACTACATATGCTGGGGGATTCCATGGAGAAAGAGTAAACTGGTGGAAAGGCGAACACAAATGCTTAGGAGAAGAAGTCTCAGGGGTCAAGTTACAGGAAGAGTGATATTCTAATTTCTAGCATATGTGAATAGCACATCCTAAAACTGTGAGGGGCATGCCCTTCACTGCAACATGTGGTGTTTCTCTGTTTCCACTGTGTCATGTTCTAGCAGAAGTTCGTCTCATAATTATAGCCAGTCTTGCCTGTATACAACAGAAACTAACAATAACAAACCTGTATAGTCTCCTTGATGAGAATACAAATATTTAATATAATATTAAAAAAATTATTTATTTTTTTATTACTTAAATACCAGCAAAATGCACAATATATGAAATAACAGGAAAGTATAAGATCAGGTGTGCCTGTCTATTTATATAATTATTACCTCAAAATATTCGTTTATTACTTGGAGCAATAGAAATCAGTCAACCCTAGAGTAGACACAATAAAAATTCAACATTTATTCTCTCATAGGAAATATTTTCATTTTTAAAACTCACTTTTTCATGGAGGTCTTTTATGACCATAACAACCAATTGACTCTATGGAAATTCTAAACTTATATGAAATAATTAACATAGAATTAAAACATAAGAATTTTTTTCAAGGTTTTATTTTTTCGAAGTCATTAAATTTTCATGATTTTTCTAATCATAAAAAAAATAAAGACATTTAATTCCTACTCAAGTGAGTTTCTGTTCTGCATCTTTTAAAGTGCTTTATACGTGGATATATCTTTTATTTCACATCCAGAAAGTCAGATAAATTGGATTTTTTCTTGTTACTTTTATTTCTAAATCCTTTTATTGCGATATAAATAACATACCATAAAACTTACTCACATATCTTGAATTTTTTCTTCCATTCTCTCAACTTGAGAACGGTCAAACATGTCCTTCCCTTTTGGTTTTTTAAGTCCAGGTCTTAGCATATTTCATCATAATATTTTAATTTGTCTTCCTGAGCCTCCCTTTGAAATCTTCTGTTCAGCCCTTCAACTTTATTATTTCTTCTTTTGCTTCAGCTACTCTACATTTAAAAATAAGTGTCAGAGTACCTTTTGACATCCATTTGGTTTCCTCTTTCTTTCTTGTCTTTTAATGATCTTTCGATTTCTTCAGGTCTGATGTTCTTGATAGCATCCAAAGCTTTTTAATCTGCAGTCGTTAGTGTTCAAAATGACAAATCAATATTTGGAATAATTTCTAATTTTAGGCAGGATATATTCAAGGTTATATTTTGGCTGTCGTGGACCTGCTCTAGTTTTCTTCAGCTTTAAATTTTACTTGCATACGAGCAATCAATTGTCAGTTCCATGGTTGGTGCCTGGCTTTGTTCTGACTGATGATATTGAGCCTCTCCATCACCTCTTTCCATAGATGTACTCAGTTTGATTCCTGTGTATTCTTTCTGGCAAAGACCACATATATGTCTCCATTTCTTTTGTTGAAAAAAGCTATTTGTAATGAAGAATTTATTGGTCTTGCTGTATTTGTACATGCAATCTCTGGCATCGTTTCTATCACCATATTGTCCATCTAGCGATTCTTCTTTTTTTCCAGCTTTCACATTCTAATAACTAGTAATTAGCAATGGATTTTGAATGAAATTTTGATGAATTCAGATATCATATGTTGATAAAATCTTTACTTTCATCATCTTTGGAACTGGTTGAGTAAATTTGAGTGATAACAGTATTAACTCGTGTTCTTTTTTGGTACATGAGTATTATCATATCACTGACAATATTGTACCTCATGATAGACCTTGGAATCATAACAGAATACTATGAAAAATTTTACTCCAACAAAGTTGAAAATCTAGAGGAAATGGGCAAATTTCTAAAAACACACTACCTACCTAAACTAACACAAACAGAGGTAGAAAAACTAAATAAACCTATAACAAAAGAAGAGATGGAGAGGTAATTTAAAAACTCCTTACAAAAATAAACCTCTGGCCCTGACAGGTTCATTAGAGAATTCTACCAAACTTTCAGTGAAGAGTTAACACCACTACTGCTAAAGGTATTGTAGAGCATACAGAAGGATGAAGTACTCTTGAATTCATTTGATGAAGCCAGAATAAATCTGGTACCCAAACCAGGTAAAGACACCACAAAAAAAGGATATTACAGACCAATATCCCTCATGAACACAGATGCAAAAATCCTCAACAAAATTCTAGCCAATAGAATTCAACAACATATCAAAAAATTATTCACAACGACAAAGTGGGATTCATATTAGGTATGCAGGGATGGTTCAACATTAGAAAAACAATCAATGGAATCCAACACATAATTAAAACAAAAGATAAGAAACAAATGATCCTATCCATTGATGCAGAAAAAGCATTTGACAAAGTCCAACATCCATTCCTGATAAAAAAACTTGCAGCAAAATAGGGAAAAAAAAGGATATTCCTCAACATAATAAAGGGCATTTATGCAAAGCCAACAGCCAACATCAGCCTGAATGGAGAGAGTCAGAAAGCATTTCCCTTTAGAACAGGAACCAGACAAGGAAGCACTTTAACACTGTGCTTATTCAACATTGTGCTGGAGGTCCTAGCCAGAGCAATTAGGAAAGAAAAAGAAATAAACAGCATCAAAATTAGAAAGGATGAATTAAAAGTATACCTATTTGCTGAGGATATGATCTTATACACAGAAAACCCCAAGGAATCCACAAGAACACTACTGAAACTAATAGAAGATTTCAGCAAAAGGTCAACATATGAGATAAAGGTACAAAAATCAGTTGGATTGCTGACACCAACAAATAAAACTTTGAAGAGGAAGTCACCAAAGTAATACCATTTCAATAGCTCCCCAAGAACAGAAAATACTTTAGAAATAAATCTAACCATAGATGTAAAAGACCTATACAAAGAAAACCACAAGACACTGTTGCAAGAAACCAAAAGAGATCTCCCCGAGTGGAAAATTTACCTTTGTCACAGATAGGAAGACTCAACATTGTGAAAACATAAATTCCACCCAAAGCGATCTACAGATTAAATGCAATCCCAACCCAAATTCAAATGGCATTTTTTAATGAGATGGAGAAGCAAATCACCAACTTCATATGGAAAAGGAAGAGGCTGCAGATAAGTAAAGCACTACTGGAGAAGAATCACATGCTAAGTGGTTCTAAAACCTATTATACATCCACTGTATTCAGAGCAGCCTAGTACTGGTACAACAATGGATACATAGTGCAAAGGAACAGAATTGAGAATCCAGACATAAGTTTATCCACCTGTCAGCAGCTGATATCTCACAAGGGCTCAAAGTCTGATAAACAGGGAAAAGACAGCCTCTTTAACAAATGGTACTGGCATAACTGGATATCCATGTGCAAAAGAAGAAACAAGATTCATACCTCACACCATGCAGAAAAACTAACTCAAAATGAATCAAAGGCCTAAATATAAAACCTAAAATGATAAAGATCATGGAAGAAAAATTAGGGACAATGATAGTGGCCCTAATACATGGCATAAACAGTGTCTAAAACATTACTAACAATGCACAAACAGCAGAAGAGAAACTAGATAACTGGGAGCTCCTAAAAATCAAACATTTACGCTCATCAAAAGACCTCACTAAAAGAATAAAAAGACAGCCTACAGACTGGGCAAAAAAAAATTTGAAGATATGACATACCTGAACAGTGTCGAATCTCTAAAACCTAGATGATACTGCAAAACTTCAACAACAAAAAAGAAGTAACCCAATTTAAAAAATGGGCAAAAGATATGAACAGACACTTCGGCAAAGAAAACACTCAGGTGGCTAACAGATACATGAGGAAATGCTCACAATCATTTTTAGACTTTACAGAAATGCAAATCAACACTAAAATGAGATACCATCTCACCCCAACAAGGCTATTATTAATCCAAAAACACAAAATAATAAATGTTGGAGAGGTTGTTGAGAGACTGGAACACTTATACACTGCTGGTGGGAAAGTAAAATGGTACGATCACCTTGGAAATAGATTTGGCACCTCCTTAAAAATCTAGAAATAAAAGTACCATACAATCCAGCAATTCCACTCTTTAGAATATATCCTAGAAAAATAAAAGCCATTGGAAAAGTAGATATGTGCACACCTATGTTCATTGCAGCACTGTTCACCATAGCAAAGAGATGGAAACAGTGTAGGTGCCCATCAATGAATGAATGGATAAACAAACTATTCTGTATTCACACAACAGAATACTGCTCAACAATAAAGAACAATGATGAATTCCCAAAACATCTCACAACATGGGTGAATCTGGAAGACGTTATGCTATGTGAAATCAGTCAGTTATAAAAGGACAAATATTGTATAAGATCACTTTTGTAAGAACTCAAGAAAAGGTTTAAACACAGAAGAAAATATTCTTTGATGGTTACAAGGGTGGGGAGGGAGGGATGGGGAATTCACTAACTAGATCAAACCCACTGCCATCGAGTCGATTCCAACTCATAGCAACCCTATAGGACAGAGTAGAACTGCCCCATAGAGTTTCCAAGGAGCATCTGGTGGATTTGAGGCACTGATCTTTTGGTTAGTAACCATAGCACTTAAGCACTAAGCTACCAGATAGTTTAGTAGATAAGAATTATCTAAGGTGAAGGGAAGAACAATATACAATACAGGGAAAGTCAGCACAACTGGATTAAACCAAAAGCGAAGAAGTTTCCTGAACACAAGCAAACACTTCAAGGGACAGAATAGCAGGGGTGGGTGTCTGAGGACCATGGTTTTGGGGGATATCTAAGTCAATTGGCAAAACAAAGCTTATTAAGAAAATGTTCTGTATCCCACTTTGGTGAGTGGCATCTGGGGTCTTAAAAACTTGTGAGAAGCCATCTAAGATGCATCAGTTAGTCCCAATGCACCGGGAGCAAAGAGAATGAAGAACACTGAAGACACAAGGAAAATATGAGCCCAAGAGACAAAATGGGCCACATAAACCACAGACTCCATCAGCCTGAGACCAGATGAACTAGATGGTACCCAGCTACCACCAATGTCCTCCCTGACATGGAACACAACTGAAAGTTCCTGAAGGAGCAGAGGAAAAATGAGGTGCAGAACTCAAATTCATGAAATTCAGACTTAATGGTCTGACTGAGACTAGAGAAACCCCAGAAGACATGGCCCCGGACTCATTGTTAACCCAGAACTAAAACTACTCTAAAAGCCAACTCTTCAGACAAAGATTAGACAGGACTATAAAACATAAAATAATACTGGTGAAGAGAGCGCATCTTAGTTCATGTAGATACATGAGACTAAATGGGCAACTCCTGTCTGGAGGCGAGATGAGAAGGCAGAAAGGGGCAAGAGCTGATGGAACAGACACAGGAAATCAAGAGCGGAAAGGTGGAGTGTGCATTCACATTATATTTGTAGCAACTAAGGTCACATAAAAACATATGTATAAATTTTGTATGAGAAACTAACTTGAACTGTAAACTTTCACCTAAAGCATAATAATAAAAAAAATGAAAATACAGAAAAAGCACAAAGAAATGATATATCATAAGATGAAATTTGCTAATTTTATTCCTTATGACAGCATTATGGAAATGTAGGAATACTGAGTGGTCTGTCCTAAAGGTAAAATATTTTAATCCAGCTCCCTGGGTGGGACAAGTTGAAAGTTAACTGAGAATAAATGAACGGATATATCTAAAAGAAAATCACTGGTGAATACAAATTATTTAGAAAATTAACAGACACACTAGATATGTTCTGAAGTTTTCAAGTGCTTCAAACATAACACATTGCTTGGTGTCTCCTCAGGGAGAGCCTTAAATGCTGAGAGAAAGCTTCAAGTTGTTCCCACTATGCCATGCTAAGAATCCCATGGGGTGTCAAACAGGTTAAATACAGGTAAAAGGTAAAAATTTTTATGCAATAACATGTTTTACTAACATTGACAGTGTTTTAGTGACATTTTCAAGGCCACATTTTTTATTCAATTCTGTCTGCTTTCCACCATTATTCCTAATATGTTTTATATGAGATAAATGTGGACTTCATGTATTCATTTTTATAATTAATGCTATGAAATTTAATTTCTGCATTTGTTTGCTAATAGTTTACTCAGAGACTACTCTGCTCATAGTGTTCAGGAATTGAGATATGCCAGATAGATAGGTAGATTAGATGATAGATGATGATGGATAGATGATAGATAGATTAGATGATAGATGATGGATAGATGATAGATAGATAGATGATAGATAGATTAGATGATTGATTGATAGATAGATAGATAGATAGATAGATAGATAGATAGATAGATAGATAGATAGATAGATAGATAGATAGATAGATAGATGATAGGCAGGCAGGCAGGCAGGCAGGCAGGCAGACAGACAGACAGATAGATAGATAGAGAGATAGAGAGATAGAGAGATAGAGAGGTACAGATAGAGAGATAGACAGATGATAGAGAGATAGATGATAGATGATAGAGAGATAGAGGTATAGAGTGATAGAAGGATAGAGAAGTAGAGGGATAGAGGGAGAGAGAGACAGAGAAAGAGATAGAGAGATAGAGAGACAGACAGACAGGCAGGCAGGCAGGCGGGCGGGCAGGCAGACAGATAGATGATAGATTAGATAGATAGATAGATGATAGATAGATAGATGATAGATAGATAGATAGATAGATAGATAGATAGATAGATGATAGATAGATAGATAGATAGATAGATAGATAGATAGATAGATAGATAGATAGATAGATAGATAGATAGATGATAGATAGATAGAAAGAAAGAACGAATGAACGTAGGAAGCAGGGCTCACAAAGTTTTAAACCAACCATTCTGTTACCCTAACCTGTAGGGCTATTGTATTTTTAAAAAAATCTGTGGTGCATTCAGATGCAGTTTTTAAAAATTATACTTAAATTGATCTGTGATATCTCCTGGCACATAGGAGTTCCGATGTTTAATGGAAGATGCTTCATGTTCAGGCAGATTTTAATAACTTCCATTAATTTACATGTATGTCATCGTCAGCATGTTTTCCCTTTCTCCTATGCTATTGTGTCATATAGAGAGATTTTAAACTTTTTTTTCATAAAAAAAGAGGGTTTTTTTGTTTGTTTTTACAGGGAAGTGTTTATGAGATCAATGTTTCACTATTTGTTCAGATTTCTTCATATATCCTGGGTTTCTCAACAAGAAAAAAAATATGAATCTGGCTTGTTAAAAAAAAACTTAGAATGTGTCAGTTATAATACAAATGTCCAATTGGAGGAGAAAATAATTTAAGTAGACAAACAAAATGTAATGTAAAGTATGGCACTTTTGGAAGCTTCAGTCATAGAACTGGTGTTACAGAATATGGGGCTGGGTCAGTTACAAGGACAAGATCATAATGAATCTATTCATGAAAATCATCACAAAGAGCTTAAATCACAGTCTAAAGATCAAAACAATTAACAGTAACAAAAAAATTATTTTAAGTTATTACTGTCAACATCCAAAAAAATATAGATGATGATAGACAAATACATGATAGATATACAGCTAGATAGGTAAGATGGTAGATAGGTGATAGATAGACTGATAGACGAGAGACACACTAACAGGCAGGTAGGTAGGTAGATAGACAAATAATACTAGGGACACACTACAGTTATTTTCATGTATCATAGACACATTCAAGCTTTTAATTCTCATTTACACTTCTGACAATGCTGCCAAAAAAATGTTGGAATATGATTTTTCAAGTGGGGATAAGCAGATTCATATAACTTATGTTATTTGCCCAAAGTACCACTTTGTATGCATTACAAATGAAAGTATAGCAGAGGCTTTATCTATACAAATATAGCTCTGGTGCTGTTTTCATGTATAAAGACAAATAAGCTCCATTGTAATCAATTTATCTCTATCTCTCTCTTTATAGAGATATATACATATGTATGAAATGATAAATCTGTCTAGTGCTGCTATAACAGAAATGCCACAAATGAATGGCTTTAACAAAGAAAATTGTATTCTCTCAGAGTCTAGTAGGCTAAAAGTCCGAATTCAGGGCGCCGGCTCCAGGGGAAGGCTTTCTCTCTCTGTCTGCTCTGGAGGAAAGTCCTTGTCCTTAGTCTCCCTTGCCCTGAGAGCATGTCAGCAAAACAACCTCCGGTCCAAAGGACTTGCTGTGCTCCTGGAACTGCTTTCATGTTGGTATGAGGTCCCCATGTCTCTCTGCTAGCTTCTCTCTTTTTATATTTCAGAAGAGATTGGCTTAAGACACAATCTAATCTTGTAATCTCATCATTATAACTGCTGCTAAGAAATCTTTTTTTTTTTAATTCAACTTATTACACCATAATGATAGGATTTACAACATGCGTAAATCACATCAGATGATAAAATTGTAGGCAATCATACAATACTGGGAACCATGACCTAGCCAAGTTGACAGATATTTTTGGGGGAACACAATTCAATTCATGACAGTATCTATTCAAAATCTGTCTAATATGTTGACTGTTCCATCCTGGACCATCTATAATCATAGGTTTTCATAAGACAATGTTTTGAAGTAGCGGGTTCAAAATGCACCTTTTTTTTCGGTATACAAAAAAGACAAAAATTTTAAGATAAGTATAATTTGTTGTACTGCGGGGGCTTGTGTGTTGCTGTGATACTGGGAGCTATGCCACTGGTATTCAAATACCAGCAGGGTCATCCATGGCAGACAGGTTTCAGCTGTGTTTCTAGACTAAGACAGACTAGGAAGAAGGACCTGGAAGGCTACTTCTGAAAAGAATTAACCAATGAAAACCGTAAGAATAGCAGTGGAACATTGTCTGATATAGTGCTGGAAAATGAGCCCCTCAGGTTAGAAGACATTCAAAATACGACTGGGAAGGAGCTGACTCTTCAATGTAGAGTCAACCTTAATCAAGTGGATGGATTCAAGCTTTTGGGACCTTCATTTGCTGATGTGGCAGGACTGAAAAAGTGAAGAAACAGCTGCAAGCACCCATTAATAATAGAAATGTGAAGTGCATGTAGTAAGAACCCCTGAGCATTAGTGAGCTGAATTGGACTAGTATTGGCTATTTTGAGTCAGACAAACATATTGCCTACTATGCCGAGAATGACAACTTGAAGAGGAATGGCCTTGCATTCATCTCCAGAAAGAACATTTCCAGATCCATCCTGCGCTACAACTTTGTCAGTGATAATATCCACCTGCCTTCAAGGAAGACCGGTTAATATAACTATTATTCAAATTTATGAACCAACCACTAAGACCAAAGATGTAGAAATTGAAGATTTTTACCAACTTCTGCAGCCTGAAATTGATTGAACATGCAATCAGTTTGCACTGATAATTACTGCTGATTAGAATGTAAAGGTTGGAAACAAAGAAGAAGGAATGGCAGTTGGAAAATACGGCCTTGGTGATAGAAAACAAGCCAGAGATCATAGGAGAGAATTTTGCAAGACCAACGGCTTCTTCACTGAAAATAACATTTTTCACCAACAAGGACCTCTCCAGATGGATTCACAGGAACTCAATCTACTACATCTACTACGTCTGTGGAAACAGATGATGGAAAAGCTCAATATTATCGGTCAGAACAAGGCAAAAGTATGGCCTTGAGTATATCCCACATGAATTTAGAGACCATTGCAGGAGTAGATTTGATGTCTTCAATACTAATTACCAAAGGTAAGACAAGTTGTGGAATGACACAAAGGGCATCATAGATAAAGAAAGCAAGAAGTCACTAAAAAGACGGGAGAGAAAGAAAAGACCTAAATGGAAGTCAGGTGAGACTCTGAAGCTTGCTCTTGAAGGTCAAGTAGCTAAAGCAAAAGGAAGAAATGATGAAGTAAAAGAGCTGAACAGAAAACTTCAAAGGGCAGCTCGAGAAGACAAAGTAAAGTATTATGATGATATGTACAAAGATCTGGAAATAGAAATCCAAAAGGAAAGAACATGCTCAGCATTTCTCAAGCTGAAAGAACTGAAGAAAAATTTCAAGCCTCAAGTTGCAATACTGAAGGCTCTACAGGGAAAATATTATATTACCAGAAAGCATCAAAAGAAAATGGAAGGAACACACAGAGACACAATACCAAAAGAATTTGGTGATGTTCAACTATTTAAGGAGGTAATATTTGTTCAGGATCTGCTGGTACTGAAGGAAGAAGTCCAAGCTGCACTGAAAGCACTGATGAAAAATAAGGCTCCAGGAATTGACGAAATACCAAAGGGTTACAACCTTGGAAGTGCTCACTCATCTATGCCAAGAAATTTGGAAGACAGCTACTGGCCAAGGAATTGGAAGAGATTCTTATTTATGCCTATCTCCAACGAAGGTGACCCATCTGAAAGCAGGAATTACCCAACAATATCATTAATATCACACATAAGCAAAATTTTGCTGAAGATCATTCAAAAACAGCTGCAGGAGTATATCGACAGGGAACTGCCAAAAATTCAAGCCAGATTTAGAAGAGGACATGGAACCAGGGACATCATTCCTGATGTTAGATGGATCCTGGCTGAAAGCAGAAAATACCAGAAAGATATTTACCTGTCTTTTATTGACTATGCTCAGGCATTCGACTGTGTGGATCATGCCAAACTATGGATCACATTGTGGAGAATGAGAATTCCAGAACATTTAATTGTTCTCATGAGGAACCTGTGCATGGACCAAGAGGCAGTCGTTCAAACAGAACAAGGGAATACTGCATGGTTTAAAGCCAGGAAAGATGTGTCAGGGTTATATCTTTCACCATACCTATTCAATCTGTGTGCTGAACAAATAATCTGAGAAGGTGGACTATATGAAAAAGAATGGGGCATCAGGATTGGAGGAAGGCTAATTAACAATCTACTATATGCAGATGACACTATCTTGCTTGCTGAAAGTGAAAAAGGACTTGAAGCACTTACTGATGAAGATCAAAGACCACAGCCTTCAGGATAGATTACACCTCAAGATAAAGAAAACAAAAATCCTCACAACTAGACCAGTAGCCAACATCTTGATAAATGGAGAAAAGATTGAGATTATCAGAGATTTCATTTTACTTGAATCCACAATCAACAGCCATGGAAACAGCAGTCAAGAAATCAAACGATGCATTGAATTGGGCAAATTGGCTGCAAAAGACCTCTTTACAGTGTTGAAAAGCAAGGATGTTACCTTGAAGACTGAGGTCTGTCTGACCCAAGTCATGGTGTTTTCAACTGTGTCACATGCATGCAAAAGCTGGACAGTGAATAAAGAAGAACAAAGAAAAATGGGCGCCTTTGAATTGCTTCGAATTGTGAAGTTGGGGGAGAACATTGAATATACCTTGGACTGCCACAAGAACGAACAAATCCGTCTTGCAGAAGTACAACCAGAATGCTCCTTGCAAGTAAAGATGGTGATGCTTCATCTAACGTACTTTGGACATGTTATCAGGAAGGATCAGTCCCTGGAGAAGGACATCACGCTTGGTAAAGTACAGGGTCAACAACAACAACAAAAAAAAGGAAGACCACTAATGAGGTGGATTGACACAGTGGCTGCAACAATAAGCTCAAGCATAATAATTGTGAGGATGGTGCAAGACCAGGCAGTGTTTTTTTCTGTTGTACATAGGGCCACTATGAGTCAGAATCAACTCAAAGGCACCTAACAACAGCAACAATAAAGTAAGATGTCAGTGAAAAAAATGAAGACCATTAAGAGAAGGACTGACACAGTGGCTCCGAGTATGAGTTCATGCATAATAATGATTGTGAGAATAATGCAGGACTGAGCAGTGTTTCATTCTTTTGTACATACGGTGGCTATGAATTAGAACTGACTCGACGGGCAACTAACCACATCTACCAACAAGATTAACATGGATCTTCCTCAAACTGATAGAGTGCACCCATGATCAACCTACAGCTGCCATCACACAGGTATGAAAGATTGAATAAATTCTTAGGAAGACCAGGAGCACAACATGTAAATCTACCCTTACCAAATTTATCAGACTTTTTAGTGGATGTTCTAGAAAACATGATAAGGCCATTAAAAAATGAGTAAATAGAAAGCATTCAGATTGGAAAGGAAGAGGTGAAACTCTTTTTACTCTTAGATGACATGTATGAAATCTAATAGGGCCTTCAATAGAGTTACAGTATTAAAAATTAACTTAGCATTTCTTTGTGACTTTGCTTTCAGGTTAGTGGTCACTTAAAAAAAAAAAAAAAAGAAAAGCCTGTCTGAATTTTAAGTGGGCTGGCATTTACTATGTAGATATATCTGGGGATTTCTTAAATAAAACACTGCTAATGGATTGAATTGTGTCCCCCCAAAACATGCTTCAACTTGGCTTGCCAGGATTCCCAGTACAGTGTCCTTGTCCAACATTTTGTGATCTGATGTGATTATCGCATGTGTTGTAAATCCTAACCTCTATGATGTTAACGAGGCAGGATTAGAGACAGCTATGTTAATGAGAAAGGACTCAACCTACAGGATTAGGATGTATTTTGAGTGAATCTCTCTTAAGGCATAAAAGCGTAAAAGGAGCAGAAAGGAGTAGGACCTTATGCCACCAAGAAAGAATCACTAGTAATGGAGCACATCCTTTAGACCTGGAGTCCAGGAGGTGAGAATTTCCTAGATCAGGGGAAGGTTGATGACAAGGAACTTTCCCCAGAGCCAACAGGGATAAAAAGCATTCCCCTGGAGCTGGTGTCCTGAATTCGAATTTCTAGCTTCCTAAACTGTGAGATGAGCCAGAATTGACTCAACAGCAAAGGGTAAATGGTGAGAGAATAAACTTCTGTTTTTTAAAACCATCCGTCCACATGTGGAATTCCGTTATATCAGCACAGTCACCTACAACAATCATGAGAAGCAAAATTCATAAAACGTTTTACCGCACAAATTTTACAATTTCTGCTCTTCAAAAGACACATATAAAAACAAGTTATATTTTGGAAGAAAATATTTTCCAATAATATATCTCACAAAGGACTTGTATCCATAATATATACAGAGTTTTCAAAACTGAAAAAAAAAGAAAAAGGAAAGAAACGGTCTACAAAAATGGTTATAAAATGAACAATACCTTATCCAAAGAAAATATGCAGCTGGCAAAAAATCATATAAAAATGCTCAGCATCATTCTTAATTAATGAATTTCAAGTTAAAACATTAATGGTATAACTGTTTACATCTATTAGAATATCAGGTAGTTGGTAAGTATGTGGAGGAGCCAGAATAGTCATAAACTGCTAGTGGAAAATTAAAATGATACAAATATATTAAAAATAATTTGTTTTAAACATCAGGGTCTCAGAGAGCTAACCAGTTTTGCCATAAAATTGGGCCGTTTTATTCATATATATCTAAAAAGAGGCATGGACAGCATTTTTCCTTACAAAGACATGTATACAAATGTCCATTACAAATTTATTTGTAATATTCAAAAACTAGAATCAATCCAACTGTTTACCTACTTGAGAATGAATAAATTGTGGTATGTTCAAGAAAATGAATGCCACTCAAAAATGAAATCTATTGAATTATTGTTACATGCAAATACACTGATGAAAAGTACAAACCAATAAATTTGAATTTGACAAAACTAAAACAGCTCACACTTAGATATTTATCCCAGAGAAATGAAACCTATGGTCATACAAGAACCCATACACAAATTAGTAGATAAGTAGTAAATTTGGTGAAGTATAAGACAGTACACAATAGTGGGTAAGTCCTCATAACTTGACGAGTGCAACGTCGTAGAAGCTTCACAGACATCCAAATGCGCTGAGAGACCTAACTACTGTGCTGAGGGCAGGAAACCATGATCTCAGGGTACATCTAGCTCAATTGGCATAACATAGTCTATGAAGAAAATATTCTACATTCAACTGTGGTGAGTAGAGACTAGGGTCTTAAAACCATGTGAGTGGCCATCAAAGATACATCTACTGAACCCATCCTGACTGGAGCAAACGAGAATGAAGAAGACAAGACACAAGGAAAAGATTAGTCCAAAGGACTAAGGGACCACAATTACAACAATCTCCACCAGACTGAGTGAAGAAGTACTAGAAAGTGCCCGGTTACCACCACCAACTGCTCTGACAGGCATTGCAGTAGAGGGTCCCAGACAGAATGGGAGAAAAATGTAGAATAAAATTAAACATCACACACACACAGACACACACACATACACACACAAGCACACACAAAAGACCAGCCTTGCTGGTCTGACAGAGACTGGAGAACCCCAAGGGTATTGCCCGTGGACATACTATACACTCAGCACTGTAGTCACTCATCGTTCAGCCAGAGACTCAACAGGTCTCTGGGGCCAGAATAACACACTTGAGGGACATAATTCATAGTGCAATCATGTATAGAAGGCTAGTAGGCACACCAGCCCAAAAGCAAAGATGAGAAGGCAGGAAGAGACAGGAAAAGTGGATGAATGGAAACAGAGAGCCTAGGTTGAAGAAAGGAAAAGTTCTAATACTTCACAACGTTGTCAGTCAGTGTCACAAAGCAATTTATGTATTAACTATCTAATGAGAAACTCATTTGCTCTGTAAAGTTTCACCTAAATCACAAAAAAAAAAGAAAGAGAAAAATGTTCATAGAAACTTTACTTATAATAGCTAAAAACTGATAACAACCCAACATATCCTTCGATGGGTAAATTGTTAAGCAAATTGTAGTAAATCCATACATGAGATAATACTCAGCAATAAAGAAACAAATTAATGATGCACGCAACAGTGAGGAGGATCCTGAATAGAGTCATGTGAAGTGAAAAAAGTCCATCTCAAAAAGTCGTTGTTGTTATCTGCCCTTGAGTTGACAACTTATGGTGACCTTATGGAAAACAGAACAAAACGTTGCCTGGCCCCGTGCTCTCCTCACAATCCTTGGTATGTTTGTGTCCATTGTTATAGCCACTGTGTCAATCCAGCTCATGGAGGGTTTCCTTCATTCCATTTGGTCCTCTATTTCACCAAATATGATGTACGATTCCAGAAACTGGTCTTTCCTGATGACATGCACAAAGCAAGAATGTCAGACACTGTTCTGTTGGAGACAACAAAATATCTATCAGTAAACAATTTTTGTTTTTTTAGATGTCTTTGAGTCAGCTGAGATTCACATTCTCAGCTTATAAGACACAGTAGAAATGCCCCAAAGGTTAACTATGCTGTAATCTTTATGGGTCCAGATGTCCAGGACCTTTCTCCCCATAATGGCTTGTGGGTTCAAACTGACAAATTTTCATTTAGTAGTGAGTGTGTAAACATTGAAAAAAATTTGTATATATAATACATGTATATATACGCATATATACATATATATACATTCTACATCGCAAAAAAAGCATACATGGTACATTACATTTAAAATGTATCAAGAAGATTTATAGCATGATAAATGTATATTCATAATAAAATATTACACATAAAATATCACACTTTACAAGGTGTGACAGTTAAGGTTGTGCATTAACTTGGCTGGGCTGATTCTCAGGGGTATGGCAGTCCTGTGATGTTGTGATCACCTCCATGATGGGATCTGCTGTGAGTAGCTAACCAGTTGATACATGTGGCTTGCGTGAAATATAAGTAGACATTCTGGCAAGGTTTGTTGGCTTTTCCTCACTCTGGATCCTGCAGACTTCTGGATCTTGGGAATTTGATCCAGCAGATTGCTTGAAGTCTTGCCTGTTGACCTCGGGATTCACAGAACTTCAGCCCATGAGCAAGAGTCCTGTTGTCTGACCTGCAGATGTCAGGGTACCCAGCCCCTGAATCTACATAAATCAGGAGAAACCTCTATCCTGACCCATGGACTTGGCACATTCCAGCCTCTACAGCCATTCCCTTGATATAAACCTCTTTAGGTAAACATATAAATATTTATATGCTTTACTGGTTTTGCTTCTCTAGAGAACTCAGCCTAAGACACGAGGGTGTATTGATACGGTAGAGCATATGTGAGGCACAGCCAGATATGTATGAAGGCAAGAAAGATGTTTTGGAATGAGGATTGGACAGGATGGAAAAACATAAAATATTGAAATATAATAAAGGAAAATAAAACATAGAAGCAACATTCTTAAGCAGACTGATGATGGTAATTGACCATGAAATGAGAGGCAAGGGTAACATTTCTGTTCCTGAGGTGGGAAACAGAGCTAACAAACGAATAGCCCTGGACAATAGCAGAAACAGCAACAATAACAACAGCAAACCAGGAAGTGATAGCTCACATATGCACAATACATTCATTTTATTCCATTTAAGTATTTTAAATAATTTAATAAGAAAGTGTTTAGGCACTTCTTTATTTTGTCATCCATTTGAAGAGAACACTGTAGAAATGGAGTATATTGATAGTTCTGTTACATAGATACAATATTTTAATCCAGAGCTCTGTGTGGTCAAAAGGGAAAGTTAACAAAAGTAAAATGCAAGAATATATGAAATAGATAAATACAGGCATGTATGCACACTTGCTTACTGGTGAATACAAATTGTCCTGGACAATTAACAGACAACCCCTAGATATTTTGTAAAGCTTTCAAGTGTTTTAGGAACAATCAAGAAATTGCTTGTCATCTCCTCAGGGAGAATCTCCACGGGTGAAAAAAATGCCATAAATTCTTCTCACTATGCCACATTAAGAAACACATGGGGGAGTCAATAGAGGGACTTCATTACAGGTAGAAAGATAGACTATCTCTATATATTAGTAATATCCAGAATGTTTCAGTGATATTTGTATGGGCTCACTGCTATTCAATGGCAAACTCATTGCAAAATATTAGGATTTCTGAGTCAGGTCTGTGTACTCTACTTTTCAATATTGCCTGAGACTAGAATGCCTCTTCCTTTTTCTTCCATTTTTTTTTTTTTCCCAAATATTCACACTTTGTTTCAGAGGCTAAATCCTCATAAGCACCTATGAAACATTAGCATTATAAGTCTAAACAGTATTTTACTTTATATAAATAACTATACGAATAAAAAAGAAACAAAAGCAAAGATATATTAAAAAAAAAAAAAGAGTCCTTGGGTCAATTTTGCCTCAGAACTACCCCATGTGTATCAGAGAACTGTGATCATAGGTCTTTCAATGGTTGTGGCTTTGCAGAAGTACATCTTTCTTCCTAGGCACCTCTGAGTGGACTCGATCCCCCAACCTTTCAGTTTATAGCTGAGTGCTTAACTGTTTGTGCCATCCAGGTGTTCTAACTATGTGAATAATAGAGCTCATACATGAAAGTAAAGGCAGTATTAAAAAATACTGTAGCAGAATTATGAAGTTCAGGTATTCAGTCACCATTGTTGATGTTTTTCAAAAGCCTTAGCTATATAGTGACCCTAGGCCCTTCTTATGTCCCTCTCAAGTGTAATTTAATATTTAATGCATATTTAAATAACTGTTTAAACGTGCATTTTTGCTAATCTGTTGATGAGGAAACAAATACAATTCCATCTCACACTTCTTGTTGAGATGTGAAAAGCAATTTTTGGAGTTTAGGAAACTTCTAAGTAGCTAGATTGACCATAATAGTGTACCATATACCATATTCTTTAATTTCCCGTGGAATCTGGCAGAAAGAAGATATAATTTTCTCAAAGAATAGAGCTTTATAGAATGAGAATTAAATACTCAACAAACATTGTGAACTATGGAAAATAATCTGGTGCTCTCCATGGAACTCCAAAGCTGACGAGAGGAAGTCCTCTTATCTTCCCTTACCCTATAGGAGGAAAAGCAGTACTTACCCAATATAAGAACTTTTTTTCTTCACCCTTTCACTACTGCAACTAAACAAGGTTTACATTGCTTTTATTGCATCCATTGAAGATAGTTAGTTTCCTAATTGTAATATCTACTGATATTACAATTACTGTTTTTTTTTTTTAAAAAAAAAAAAAACATTTTGTTTTGCTTTAGGCAAAAGTTTACATAGCAAATTAATTTTTCCAAAGATTCTTACACAAAATGTGTCAGCACTCTCCTCATTTCCTCCCTGGCTCCCCTGTTTCCATTAGGCAGGCTTTCCTGTCCCTCCCCGCCTTCTTGTCCTTTTGGTCCCCTATAGTTGATTGTTGTAAGGGGTACGTCCTTCATAGACGTTATTGTTTAACTTAATAGCTCCACCTGTTATTGAGCTGAAACCTGTCCTCTGGGAGTGTCTGCAGTTTCATGTTAGAAGACTGTCTTAGGGTAATAGTCTCAGGGATTTCTCCAGCCTCTTTCAAACCAGTAAATCTGGTCTTTTTGTTGTTGTTTAATTTGAATTTTGTCCTACATTTTTTAACCCATTCTGCCCCAAACCTTCTACTGTGATCCTGGACAGAGTGGTCAGTAGTGGTAGCCATGCACCATCTAGTTCTTCTGGTTTCAGGTTAGAGGAGGTTGGGAGTCAAGCGGCCCATTAGTTCTTTGGACTAATTGCTTAAGTCTTCAGTTTTCTTCATGCTTCTTTGTCTAGTCAGGAAGAGACCAATAGTTGCTTTTCCGACATAGGCATTGTGTCGGCGTAGGTCACAACTTTTTCAGCAATGTTTTATATGAGACAGTATATTTCCGCTGTAACCGTTTTATTATTTAATATGATACTATTGTGTTTTTCTACTTGCTTGATTATTCCTGACTCAGAAGCTGCTGGTCCTGCTATTTTCATTGTAAGTAGTGTCATTTCAAACCATTTATTCTCTTACTGTAAACTGCCATCCTCATCCTTCTCCGGCATTTGTTTTTTAATGTGTGGTTTATTAGGGATATGTGCATACATTTAAATTTAATATACTTAAGTTTATATGCATTATGCGCTATATGATAGTTGAGACTAGAGGATTTCTTTATTCAGATGGAATTTTTTAATGAAACTTCATTTTATAAAATCAATGACAGTGAACTCCCTTTCTCTCCATTTGCTCAAATTTCATCTCACTATTGTAAATTTTTCAGGAGAAAATATATCTGATTTGTTATAAACAACTTATTATATGTTAGTTACAATGAAAATACTCCTAGGTTAGGATATATTTTAAGTAAATTTATATTAAAACGCACTGCCTTTAAGGTAATCTTGACTCATCAGTGACCCCAAAGCATTTCCAAGGCTGTAAATCTCTAAGGAAGCAGGCGGCCACATCTTTCTACTGCAGAGCAGCTGGTGGTTTCCAACTGCCGACCTTTAGGTTACCAGTCAATCAACTTACATTAAAATGTTTTAAGTGAAGTAGAAGATATATAATCCAGAAGCCTGGCACACTGATGATCCAATTTTAGCCAGGGACTTGATGATGGGGGAGGGAAGGGCTCTGGTCAGCTACATGGATAAGGCACTACTCAACGTACTCATCGTCTTAACCCTGACATAGAAGCTAGGTGACACTAGAAGAATTTACAGATACATATGTAAAGAAAACTCCTTTCGGATAACTTGCTGTTGTCATTTTAAAAACAACAAAAACTCTGTATTTTGATATTTGAGAGTTATGTCCTGATACCTTAAACACATTGAAACATTTAATCTTCATTTATTTTTTCAACAATCCTGAAATGAAGTGGTCATTTTGCTGGTGTAGATAAAGAACTTAAGGTATCTTACTCTATAAGCCCTAAGTGGAGGTATAACAGAGACTATATCTGCATATGTCTACTACCTTGGGTATTCCCCTGTATAAAGACCAGTAATCCCCACCAGGATCTATTAGATTTTCCATGGCAAGACATGTGTTCAATGCTTGTCAAGGATGTTGTTTCAGTCTGTACCATCTGTGGCACAAGGACTTCTATTGGACTATGTTTTGAAGTAAGGCATATTGAATGTTTCCAAACATTCTGGGACTTTCCAGTTTAAAATTTTTATAATCAACATATGTATTATAATTTTGTAAATGTCATTATGTGGTTGTCATGAACTAAATGACAGAAAGTTTAGTAACCATTCATATGTTTAGCATCTAAAATTTTTAAAATTTTTGCTTCTTATATCTATGCGTATATATATATAAATTGACATCAATTCAATTCCAACTCATAGAGACCCTGTAAAACAAAGTAGAGCTTCCCCATAGAGATTGCAAAGAGCGGCTGGTAGAGTAGAAAAGCCGGCTTTTTGGTTAGCAGCCAAGCTCTTAACCAATCACTGCTCTACCAGGGATCCCATCTATGTATATATATATATATGTATGTGTATGTGTACGTGTCCCTGTATATGTATGTGTACTGGTACAGATACATGTATATGTACATGCATGTGCATCTGCATCTGTATGTATGTTTGCATGTATATGTACATACGCATCTACATGTACACATGTGCCTACAAGTACATGTACACATGTGCCTACAAGTACATGTACACATGTGCCTACAAGTACATGTACACATGTGCCTACAAGTACATGTACACATGTGCCTACAAGTACATGTACACATGTGCCTACAAGTACATGTACACATGTGCCTACAAGTACATGTACACATGTGCCTACAAGTACATGTACACATACACATACACCTCCATGTACACCTACCTACACCTATATCTTTACCTGCATCTATAGCTACATCTACATTTATATCTGTATCTATATGTATATTTACATCAGGATTTCTCATCTTCCCCCTAGTGACATTGTGAACTAGAAATTTTGTTATTGTGGGGAGTTATGCTGTATGTAGTAGAATGTTTAGTAACATCCCAGGGCTCCATTAGATACCTATAGGACCCTTCTCCTAGTTGTGACATTCAAAATGTCCCAGACATTGACAAACGTTCTTTGGGGAGCAAATTTTCCCCAGTTGATAACAAGTTAGCTTTCTCTTTCTCTCCTTATTTCTTTCTCTCTCTTTCCATCTCTCTCTTCAGGTATCTATGCTTTATTTGTGGGAGGTGGGTTTACCTTCATATATCTATGATGGAAAGTTTGGATTTATCTTATTCATTTAGCATCTTGCCTTTGTATACTAAAAATCCACCAGATGATACTACATAAACCTATTGACTATGCTGATGTCTCTATCCAGAATAGGTTTCCTGGTAGACCAAGATGGAGAAACACAATCTAACAGTGCTGAATGAGTTCATTCTGACGGGAATCACAGACCGCCCAGAGCTGCAGGCGCCATTGTTCGGGCTGTTCCTCATCATTTACATGATCTCAGTGGTGGGCAACTTGGGCATCATCATCCAAGATACAAACATCCATGTACTTTTTTCTCAGACACCTGGCTATCAATGATCTTGGTTATCCAATAGCCCTTGGACCCAAAATGTTAGTAAATTTTGTTGTGGATGAAAATAAAATCTCCTATTATTTTTGTGCTATACAGCTAGGTTCCTTTCTCTTGTTCGTCATTAGTAAATTATTCTTTCTGTCAGCAATGTCTTATGATCGCTGTGTGACCATCTGTAACGACCATCTGTAACCCTCTGATCTATACAGTCATCATGTCACAAAGGGTGTTACTGGTGCTGGTGGCAATCCTGTATCTTTATAGTGCGTTTATTTCTCTTCTTGCCACCATAAAGATTTTTTAATTTATCCTTCTGTGGCTACAATGTCATCAGCCTTTTCTACTGTGACCGTCCTCCCTTAGTGTCTCTGCTCTGCTCAAATGCACTTGAAATTGAATTGATCATTCTCACCTCAGCAGCTATTGATTTGATTTCATCCCTTCTAATAGTTTTTGTTTCTTGTCTGCTCATTGTTGTAACCATTGTCAAGATGAACTCAGCTGAGGGCAGGTACAAGGCCTTCTCCACCTGTGGATCCCACCTGACCGTGGTGGTCTTGTTCTATGGGACTTTAATTTTTACGTAGGTGCAACGCAAGTCCAGTCATTCCTTTGAAACTGATAAATTAGCTTCCATATTTTACACCCTGGTTACTCCACTGTTGAATCCCTTGAAATATAGCTTGAGGAACAAAGATGTAAAATATGCTGTGTATAGGACATGGAAAAAAACTCAGTTTACCCCATCATGTGGCTCCTATAAATTTCATCATGAGCTTCAAACCTTGTCTGTGTGCCTCCATAGGGTACAGTGAGCAAAAATATATTTCACAAATATCTATGAATTTCCTTCTATGTTTCAGTCTCTCTTCTAAATGCATTGATGAACAAAAGAGTAAAAACCTTTGCCTGCCTTGAAGGGAAGAGGTGGATCACAAACATACTAATTAAGTAAACTTTATAGTGCAGGAGAAGGTGTTGGGGCCATAGTGGTGCAGTGGTTAAATTGCTATGCTGCTAGCTGAAAGGTGGGTGGTAAAAACCCATTAGCCACTCCATGGGAGAAAGATGTGGCCGTTGTCTTCTGCAAAGATTTACAGCCTTGGAAACCCTATGCATCAGTTCTACTCTGTCCTATAGGGTCACTAGGAGTCGGAATCTCCTCAACAGCAGTGCATTTGGGGTTTTTTTTTTTTTTTTTTTGAGATGTGCTATCAAACAAAACACTTTGCCATTGAGTCGATACTGAGTCATAGAAAACTTAATGGACAGGGTAGAACTGCCCCATAGGATTTCCAAGGAGCAGCTGGTGGAGTTGAAATGCTCATCTTTTAGTTAGCAGCCAAATTCTTAACCAATGCACCACCAGGCAAAGAGTGGATATATAAGTAGAAAAAGTTACTAGGTACTAGGTACAAAAGAGGAGCTACAATGACCCTGGTGCTTTTTCAACTATTAGAATAAGCTTTGCAGCGTCAGTTCTTGCATTTATGTACGTGTGTTTGCGTAAGCATTTGCGTTTTGTTTTAGCCTTCATAGTTTCTGAAGGGAGTATCAGGTTCAGGCCAGATAGCAAGGAGTCTCAGTGAAGTGTAAGGATGCGAAGTATCAAGTTATCTAAATTTGCTCAGATGTCCCCATCCTAGATTTTGGAGATCCAGTCTTTTCTTATTAATGGCTTTACATTCACATGTAAATATGTTAACATAATTTGCAATTTAGCAATCCACAGGTTCAGGTCTGCATCTGAATTTGTTGTAATCAACCCATTTTGCCTAGATCTAGGAGAGGGGAAGGAATCCCAAACCTGGGAGCAACTCTGGAAGACCTTAAGAAATTTATCTTAATTGGAGTACATTCTGATCTGTACACAAATTAAGGTAAATTTCTTGAGGTCTTCCAGAGTTGCTTCCAGGTTTGAAATTCCTTCCTTACTAGTTGTTCTTATTTAATAATTATCTTTTTTGTTTGTGTTTTTGTTTCACGGGTTATCTTTTCTTATCTATATGAAAAACTTTTTAAAATGTTTGTTCAATTATTTTTTGTGCATTTCCTTGGGTAACAGGATATTCTATGATGAATTAAGTTTACTACCTCTGTTTCACAGGTTTGGCTTTCCTGAACTTTGGTCAATATTTATTATGCACTATATTTTCATTGACTTATGTTCACCCTAATTATGAGAGGCAAAATGAGATAATCCCACGATTTACTCTGTGCTGCATTTCTAATTAAGGTAAGGAATGTGATGTGGCATGGATGCATCTATCTTGCCTTATGGACACAGTTGCTCCATGTTACTCCTCAAATTTTATCATGTACTTTTTTTTTTCTTTTCAAAGTTTCTAGTTTTATTGAAGCTCTTAGAGTCTAAATTATTTCTTTCATTAAGGATCATGAATGAAAATCCCCTGCGTAGCTAATGAAATTTGAATATAAATAGTTCAGTGGAATATAAGGAAAAAATGCATGTTTTTTGCCCTGTGAGCATAAATATTTTTGAAAGTTTGAAGCAGTTAGAAAGCTAAGATGGTCATGATAAGACAGCATCCCAGGCTTGGGAAAATTCCACTTCCTTGAGCAGCTTGCTTGGCCTGCTCCTAGCTTTACATGAGAATCTTTTTCCTTTGCTTGGCATGCCCCATAGCTTTACATTAAAATGCTGGTTCTCCTCTCCTTAATTGCTTTCCAAAACTAGATGAAATTGACAAAAATAAATAAGTTTAGGCACTATGATAACATCCAGGACAGCCTTTTAGCGCTCATATATAGTAATACCCGTACCTCTAGGTGGAGTTTAACGACCATATTCCGAACATGTGAAGTATGAAGTTATATGTAAACCTATTGCAGCTATGTAGTATGGTTAATAATGTTGCTGATGTACGTTGTATGAGCTTTCTACTTGTAAACCTCTTATAAGCAACCTTTCCCCTCACCCTCTCTGAGCAGTCTTGGCAACAGCAGCCCCAACTCTTTCCCTTCCTTGCACAGTGAAATAAAGGCACGTTTCTACTCTCCTACTCTTCTACTTTGGTTTATTGTTTATTGGCTGTTCTGAGTTGAGCTGAGCAGAATCTGAAGTTTCCACCCGGCAACATTTCTGGTGAGCCAGCCAGGGTCATCTGCTCAGTTCCAGAGGTGTATTGGACAACAGACCAGTCGGATGTCTGGTGCCACTAGGAGATTTCTCCCAGAGACCTTCTCACAGCCCTGAAAGATGATTTTTCTGGGACCCAACAAAGACTTCATAAGAGATACAAAACATACCTGGATTATTTGGTAAATACCTACATTAGACTGTAGATGAGTCCTGAGAAGCAGGAAGAATTAACCATTGAGGGCATTGAAGGCTCTAGATATTCGGGTTTATTTGGTAAATAAGAGGATAATTCCTAGGGGGTTAGAGTCCCGAGAATTGGCAGGAATTGACTCTTGAGGGTATAAAAGGCTCTAGGTGTCAGTTATTAGGTTGGTGCAACTAATTAAGTGGTGTGAGTGTGTAATGTGTGTGTATGAGACATTTAGACAGTCACAGACCTTGAGAATCTTAAAATTCCTGACATCATGAATATGATTTTTATCAGAGTGCCCAGGATACACAGAGAAAACTCCAAAACTTCAGGAAGATGTGGAGTTAGGGATCTTGTATTTTTGAGCTTGCCTGCCAGTTATATTCCTATCGGGATCAGGAAGAGGAAAAGAGAAAAATCACTGATCAGAAGAGAAAGGCCACTTTCCTGGACAATGCCTTTGAGGGAAATGACCTGTTTCCTGGAAGCTCAAGAAGAGGAGGGCCCCTGAAGAGAGAGGAAGGTGGAAGGCCCTGACCCCCATTAAGTGGAGACTAGTGCACCTAGTACAAAGAGAGAGGATATTGGAAGAGAGAAGCCCTAAATTCTTACCCAGAGGTAAGAAAGAGCATGGGGTTGCCTAATGGGCCATGATGCCAATGGTAAACATTCTAACTGAGTAGGACTGGAGGAAATTCTCCCACCTGAGCCACTGATTATAACGAAGCTGTGTGTGACGGGGGGAACTGTACAGTTTCTAGTGGATACCAGAGCAAACCACTCTGTCCTGAGCCTGAAAAAGACAGCTCCAACAAAAAAAACTGTGTCAGTGTGGGAGTCTCAGGTAAGAGAAGAACCATCCCTTCTTCCAGCCTCTAACCTGCTGTATACAAGGAAAGTCATTAACCCATTCTTTTCTCTACATGTCTGATTGTCCAATTCCATTGCTGAAAAGAAATTTGTGCAAACTGCAAGCACAGAATGGATGGTGAGTGCAGATGGCCCCTACCACACAGTCACCCACCAATTACAGCATGGAAGGACACTACCATGGATCAGTAGGGCCAAACATCAAGCATGCATTGGTCCTGTGGTTATGGGTATGGACCAACAAGGTGCCAGCATGTGCCAAAAATGTTTCCCTGGTGGCAGTTGAGCCCCAACCTGGCATAGTTCCCCCTCCACTTTAGCAATACCCCATCTGGGCAGAGGCCTGAGAAGTATGGGCAAAATTATCACCAGATACACGAAACACAGACTGTTTAGACCGTATCAGTCACAGTTCAACACCCCCATCCTGCCAGAGAAAAAGAAAAACGGAGAATACCAGTTTGTTCAGAATCTGCAAGCCATCAGTCAGGTAAAAGTCATGGTCCACCCTGCAGTTTCTAACCCATATACCCTGCTTTTTACCTTGGTGCCCAGTTTTCCCAGATTCACTCTACTGGATCTGAAAGATGCATTCTTCTGCATCTGAGTGGAAGAAAAAAAAAAAAAAAGGAAGTCTTTGCCTTTGAGTAAAAAGACTTGGATAATGTACAAAAGCAACAACTCTGCAGACAGGTCTTTCTCTAGGGGTTTAAAAGTGGCCCCACTCCTTTCGGGCCTACTGTAGCTAAGAAATTGAGACAATTGACCCTGACCGATGGTATTTTTTTTTTTTTTTTAGATGGTATACTCCTCCAGTATGTTTACTCATCACTAGCCATTTTTTTGTTTTTTAGCCATAGTGAGTATGCTTGCCTCCAGAATACCATAGAATTTCAAACTGTTAAGGAAATGTAGTGTATCAGGTCTCAGAAGTAAAATGCTCAGGTCTACCAAAAGGAGGTGATTTATCTGAGTTTTAAATTCACATGTGCAGAGCAAGAATTCCTCCCTGTCCAACAAGATGCTATCTGCAGACTGGCGGCCCTGACCAACTGGAGATAGCACCTAGGTTTTTTGGGCATGGTTGGTTTTTGAGACATCTAGATTCCAAAATTCAGATGTGTTGCGAAGCTTTTGCACCAAGCCTAGAGGAAAATGACACAGACCCCTTAGAATGCAGCAGGACAGAGCAATAAGCTTTTGATACAATTATATTACTGGGTTAAGAGACATTTAATTGGATCAAAGGTGAACACCACTATTTCGGAAGTGGTAAAGAGCTGCCCCTCCTGTGTGAATAATCCCAAGAACACTGCTGAAGTGCCCCCAGGAGTCCAGTGAACTGGGGCAATGCCTAGAGACAACTGGCAGGTTGATTTCACTGAGATGTCTTGAGCTCCTGGCAATTACAAATACCTTCTAGTCTTTATTGACCCCTTCACTAATTTTTCTTTTTTTTAACTAATTGGGTTGAAGATTTTCCTTGCAGAACTGAAAAGGCAATTGAGTTTGTGGAAAAAAAAAAAAAAAAAACATTCCCGTGAGTCGATTGCGACTCATAGTGACCCTATAGGGTCACTATGATGATAATGATGAGTTTGTGAAACACCTTCTAAATGAAGTCAACCCTTGATTTGGCTTCCCATCTTATTGGCAACAACAACAGGCCCCATTTTGTGAACCTGGTGGTACAACTGGTGGCAACAGACTAGGACATTAATTGGAACTTACAGATAGCCTGGAGATGCCAGTCCAGCTGCAAAGTACAGTGGGCTAACCAGACTTTGGGGAGACACCTAGAAAAGCTGTGCCAAGAGATCAAATTGATATGGAAAAACGTTCTGGCTTTGGCCTTCCTGAGAGTTCAATCCATCCCTAGAGGCAAATTAGATCTTAGTCCTGTTGAGCTATTATATGAGCACACTTTATTAGATAACCCCAATACGACCAACATAGCCTGCCTTAATTATGACTAACCTCCTTCCCTCCATGAGGTTGGAGATGTTCACGTTACTAAATATTTGCTGGTCCTTCAGATGCCTCTGTCTTCTCTCCACAGGTACGCTCACCTGAGGAGCCTGACTGAGACAAAGGTGTCCTCTATCCATTCCAGTTTGGTGACTAGGTTCTTCTCAAGGAGTGGAAAGGTAACTCCCTTCAGCAGAAGTGGACTGGCCCCTGTGAAGCCCTCTTGGCTACCTCAAAAGCTGTCCAACTCAATGGGCTCAAAGGTTGAATCCACCATACTGGAGTAAAGAAAACCACAAATTCATCAGAACTGGACTTATGAGCCATTTGAGAACCTTAAGTACTTGTTTTCCTGACACCCTCCTGCATGGGTGAGATTCCCCAAGAATGGAGGTTCAGAGAGGGTAAATAAATTCTCCAAGTTCAAATCATGAAGGATAAATAAATCTTGCAAGTTACAGTGGTCTTAAACATTAAAACCAAGTTTCAAACAAGGTCTAGCTCCATGTTCCAGGCTCTTAACAAGTACTCTAAATTACCTCTAAATGTCATTTTTCTGCATTAGTGATGTCATCTCTGAGATGACAAAAAGTATCAGATTAAAAGAAGAGAAGTAGCAATAAAAAAAAAAATGGGATTCATAAAATAGTGAATAACTAGGAAAATGGGAGAAAAAAGAAATTCAATAAAGACAATGAATTAATAAATAGACTCAGCAACCTAATGGGTTCATTTTGGACATTTTGGATACTTGACTTGCTCAAACCAAACAGTGGAAAACTATAACAAAGTGGATGCAGGACATAGTCTGAGCAGGTTTATAATAAATGTGCAGTGGGGGATTTCAGGAATTATCATTAAGCAGTAAGGAAAGTGGTTTTAGTAAGGAACAGAATCCCTGGTGACACAGTGGTTAAGAGCTTAGCTGCTAATGAAAAGGGCAGCAGTTCAAATCCACCAGCCACTCCTTCCAAACCTTAGGGGGAAGTTCTATTCTGTCTTATGTGGTCAAAATGAGTCAGAATCAAATCGGTGGTAAAGGTTTGGTTTTTGGTTTGGTAAGGAAAATGCTAAAAATAAACAAGGAAGTTCCCATTAAAAAAAAAATTGTGGCTTTCTGCCTTTGTGAGTTCAGCCAGCTTTTTAAAAATTAAGATGGAAGTAGAATTAAAAACAAAACAAAGCAAAAAAGCTAAGTCACTACAGCCAATGATGTGTAGAAGTCAGTCAGGGGCTTGTCAAGATTGATGTTACTTCTTTAAAAAGGGGTGTCTCCAAGGGAGAGGAGGGTTGGGGAAGGAAAAACACTAAATAGGCAAGAGTTAAGTGGTAATTTGGATGAAGGGAAAGACAGTACACAATACTGGGGAAGCCAGCACAGCTTGTACAAGGCAAGGTCATGGAACCTCCATAGACACATCCAAACTACCTGAAGGACTGAGAGCTTTGGGAAACATGACCTGAGAGCTTTGGGAAACATGACCTTGGGGAACATCTAGCTCAATTGGCATAACAGAGTTTATAAAGAAAATGTTCTACATTCTACTTTGGTGAGTGGCGTCTGGAGTCTTAAAAGCCCATGAGAGTCCATCTAGGATACTTCACTGGTCTTGCCACTTTGGGAACAAGCAAGAATGAAGAAATCTAAAGATACAAAGGAAAGATTAATCCAAAAGACTAATGGACCACATCTCCCATGGCCTCCACAAGAATGAGTCCAGTACAACTAGATGGTGCCTGGCTATTAGCACTGAGTGCTCTGACAGGGATCACGATAAAGGGTCCTGGACAGGGCTAGAGAAAAATGTAGAACACAATTCTAACTCTGAAAGAAAAATCAGACTTGCTGGCTTGACAGAGACTGGAGAAATCCTGAGGGTATGGCCCCTGGACACCCTTTTAGCTCAATAATGATGTAACTCCTGAGGTTCAACTTTTAGCCAAAGATTGGACAGGTTCACAAAATAAAATGAGATGAAAGGGACACACCAGCCCAGGTGCAAGGACTAGAAGGCAGGAGGGAGCAGGAAAACTGGTAATAGGGAGCCCAAGGTTGAGAAGGGAGACTGTTGAGATGTGGGGTTGTTAGCCAATGTCTTAAAATAATATGTGTACTATTTAAGAAACTAGTTTGTTCTGGAAACCTTCATCTAAATTACCATAAAAAATGTTAATCACAAAAAAGGGGGAATCCTGAGGCTATTTATTCCCTATCATCTTCTGCTTCCTGGACATTTTTACTGGCTGAGCTTCAATTTTTTTTTTTTTTTTTTGGAATTTAATATAAAGACAAGAAATTGGCAAATATATTAACTTTGATTTTGTTGAGATACTGATCAATGAGAGCCATCAGGTCCTACTACTAGACTTTTTTTTTTTTTTTAAATTAAACCCTCTTGAATCAGGTGTATTTCTCTATTTCCATCGATTCTTAGCCTAAAATATTAGTTTATTACTTGAAGCAATATAAGTTAGTCAACACTAGATTAGGCAAAATAAGAATTGAACACTTATTCTCTCATAGAAAATGCTGGCACTTTCAAAACTCATCTCTTCGTTGAACTTTCCTTTGTCCATCTCAACCAATTGATTCTACGGAAATCTCGAACATATTTAAAAATGACTGACACAGAAATAAAAAATAAGGATTGCCTTCAAGGCTTTCTTTTTTTTTACAAAGTCTTTAAATTTTCATAATTTTTCTAACCATAAAGACATTTAACATCTACTTGAGTAAGCATGGGTTCTGCATCTTTTAAAGTGCTTTATACATGGATATAACTCTTATTTCTTATCTAGAATGTCAGAGAAAGTGGCTTTTTTTCCTGTCACTTTTATTTATTAAAACCTTTTAGTAAGATATGAGTAACACGCCATATTATTAGCTCGCATGGCTTGAATTTTTTCTTCAGTTCTTTCAGCTTGAAAAATATCAAACATATTCTTCCCTTTTGGGTTTTTAACTCCAGACCTTTGCCCATTTCATTATAATACTTTACTTTGTCTCCTTGAGCCACCCTTTGAAATCTGCAGTTCAGTTTTTAACTTCATTATTTTTTCCATTCTCTTTAGCTACTCTATGTTCAAGAGCAAGTTTCAGAGTCTCTTCTGACATCCATTTTGGTTTTCTGTCTTTCCTTTTTAATGACCTTTTTACATTCTTTGTCTATGATGTTCGATGTTGTTCCAGACTTGTCTAATCTTTGGTTATTAGTGTTCAATGTGTCAAATCTATTCTTGAGATGATCTCTACACTCAGGTGGGGTGTATTCAAGGTCGTATTTTGGCTCTCTATGACTTGCTCTAATTTTCTTTAGCTTCTTCCACTTCTACTTGCGTATGAGCAACCAATGGTGCATTCCAATATTGGCTGCTGGCTTGGCTCTAACTGATGATATTGAGCTTCTCCATCATCTCTTTCAACAGATGTAGTCAATTTGATTCCTGTGTATTCCATTTGGCAAGGTTCACTTGTATACTCTCCTTTTCTGTCCTTGAAAAAAGTTACTTGTGATGAAGAATTTGTTGGTCTTGCAATGTTCCAACATGTAATCTCTGGTGTCATTTCTATCACCAATGCCATATTTTCCAACTACCAATTCTTCTTTTTTTCCAGGTTTCACAATTCAATCCACCATTAACAATCAATACATCTCAATTGCAATTTTGATGCATTTCAGACTTCATAAGTTAGTAAAGTCTTCAATTTCTCATTTTTTGCAATACTGCTTGGTCGGTAAATTTGAATACTAGTAGTGCTAACTTGTATTCTTTGGAGGCTTTTGGATATTATCCTATCACTGACACCATTGCACTTCATGATGGGTCTTGAAATGTTTTTTGAGGATAAGTATGATGTCATTCCTCTTCAATTTTTCATTCTGGTGTAGTATACCATGTGACTGTCCAATTCGAAATGGAAAATACAGGTCTATTTCAGCTCATTAATGCCTAGGGTATTGTTCTTTACGTATTTCATTTCCTTTTTTTCAACTTCTAATTTTCTGAGATTCATATTCTGTACACTCCATATTCCAACTATTAATGCATGTATGTAGCTGTTACTTCTCATGTTGAGTCATGCCAATAGAACATAATATTTTAATCCAATAAATTAAAATAAGAGAGAAGCTTTAAATAGACAATTTGCAATAATAGGAGATGTCAAAGTGACTAATATCCTTTCCCAAGGCAAAAAAAAGGGAAAATAGAGGAAAAAAAAAAAAAAAACACAAAGACGTGGTGAATTATATTTATGAAATGTACTTTTTTTATTCCATTTGAGAACATTATACAAATGGCATATTGAGTGGTCTGAAACAAAGGTAAAATATTTTACTGTAAATCCTTGGATGGACAAATTGAAATCTAACTGAGAATAAATGAATAAATGTATCTAAAAGAAACTTACTTCCAGGTGAATACAAATTGTTTAGAAAACTAACAAATATCTTAGACATTTTGTTAAGCTTTCAAGTCCTTCAGAAATAATTAACACATTTCTTGGTATCTCCTCAGGGAGAGCCTCAAGGGCTGAGAGAATGCTATAAGTTGTTCCAACTATGCCATGTTGAGAAGCGCATGAGTGTCAAAACAGATTCATTACAGGTAAAATGTAGAATTGTATGCATTGCCATGTATTACCAATATCTAGAATATTTTAGTGACATTTTAATTGATAACAAAGCCATAGAAAAATATTAAGAATTTTGTTTCGATTCTGTCTGCTTTCCACCATTATTCTTGATGTGTTTTATATGAGATAAATGTTCACTTCATTTATTCACTTTTATAACATAATGCTATGAAATTTAATGTCCGCATTTGCTGACTAATAACTTACTCAGAGACTGCTCTGCTCGTAGTATTCAGGAAAAGATACATGCCAGATAGATATATACTTAGACAGATACGAAGATGGATAGATTGATAGGTAGATAGATAGATGATAGATAGACAGATAGATGCTAGATAGATGCTAGATAGATAGATGCTAGAGAGATGATAGATAGACAGATGCTAAATAGATAGATGATAGATAGGTAGATAGATAATAGATAGATAGATAGATAGATAGATAGATAGATAGATAGATAGATAGATAGATAGATAGATGATACGTAGATAGGTAGATAGGTAGATGGATGGTTGGATAGACACACACACATACTTCTGAAGCAGTGATATCACGAAGTTTCAAACCTCTAATTTTTTATATTAATCTGTAGAGCTACTGTTTTATTTTTAAAACATCTGTGGTATATTCAGATACATTTTTTAAAGATTATACTTTAATTCATCTGTGATATCGCATGCCACATAAAAGTCCCAATTTTAATGGAGCATGCTTTGTATTAAAAAAGATTTTAAATAACTTCTGGTAATTCCCATAGATATCATCATCAGTGCATTTTCTTCTTCGCCTATGCTACTGTATCATATTGTGATTTTTTAAGCTTTCTTTTTCATAAAAAGTACAGGATACTTTTTTACAAGGGAGAGTTTATGGCATCAAGTTTTCACTATTTGTCCAGATTTCCTCATATTTCTTAGGTTTCTCCATGAGAAAAAAATGTATACCTGATTTGTTACAAAAAACTTAGAATGTGTCAGTTACAATATGAATGCCCAACTGGAGGAGAAAGTATTTTAAGTAGACCAAAAAAAAAGTAATCTAAAGAATGGCACTTTTAGGTGCTTTAGTCATAGAGTGGTTGTTATAGACTCTGGGGCTGGGGTCAGTTACAAGCATAACATCTCTAATGAACCTATTCATCATGAAAATGGTGACAAAAAACTTAAGTCACAGTCCAGAAGAATATACCTATAAATATCTTAAAGGTCAAAACAATTAACAACAACAAAAAATGATAATTTCAAGTAATTTCTGTCAACATCAAAAAACGATAGCTGATAATGAGATCCATCCCACCACCGTCGCCGTCGAGTCGATTCCGACTCATAGTGACCCTACAGGACAGAGTAGAACTGCCCCATAGATAAAAAAAAAAAAAATTGATAGGTATATAAACAGACAGAAAGATGGACAAATAGGTAGAACAAACAGTACTAGGCACATACTATTTTAGAGTTATTTTAAACTAGCATAGACACCTTGAAGAATTTAACTCTCGTTTAAAGAGTTGGGATATGATTTGTGCTATTTGCCCAAAGTACCATATTGTATACATTACAAAAAAAAACTTACGCTATTTGCCCAAAGTACCATATTGTATACATTACAAATGGAGAAATAGCAGAGGTTCCATCAATATACATATATTTCTAGGGATGTTTTCATGTATAAAGACAAATAATTTCCACTGTGATCAATTATGTATCTATTGAAAACCTGTTTAGTATGTTGATTGTTCCATCCTGGACCATCTATATGCAAGAGTTTTCATAAGATAATGTTTTCAAGGAGAGGGTTCAAATGTATTCATGCATTTTTTTAGGTATGTGAAAAAGACAACTTTTAAGAAGAGTACAATCAGTATCCGTGTACCTAACACCTAAAGGGTTAACATATCATTCATTTTTGTTTTATCTATCTACCAATGTATCCATCAGTCTATCTAATATATATATGTGTGTGTAAAATTTGTGGGAGTTTGGTATGTATTCAAATATCCTAAAATGGAACATTTGGATATATACTCTTCATACTGGGTTTGCATACTAAAAATCTACCAGATGATGTTATATAAAAGCTATTGATGATGCTGATGTCTCCATTTAGAATAGGTTTCCTTATAGACCTAGATGGACAAACACAATCTAACAGTGCTGAATGAATTCATTCTGATGGGAATCACAGACCGCCCAGAGCTGCAGGCGCCATTGCTCGGGCTGTTTCTCATCATCTACATGATCTCAGTGGTGGGCAACTTGGGCATCATCATCCTCACCAAGATGGACTCCAAGCTACAAACTCCCATGTACTTTTTTCTCAGACACCTGGCTATCACTGATCTTGGTTATTCAACAGCTGTGGGACCGAAAATGTTGGCACATCTTGTTGTGGATGAAAATACAATCTCCTATTATTTTTGTGCTATGCAGCTAGTTTTCTTTATTATATTCATAACTACTGAATTTTTTATTCTGTCAGCAATGTCCTATGACCGCTATGTGGCTATCTGTAACCCTTTGTGCTACACAGTCATCATGTCACAAAGAACGTGTTCTGTGCTGGTGGTAATCCCTTATCTCTACAGCACATTTATTTCTCTTCTGGTCACCATAAAGATTTTTAATTTATCCTTCTGTGGCCACAATGTCATCAGGCATTTCTACTGTGACAGTCTCCCCTTGGTATCTTTGCTCTGCTCGAACACACATGAAATCAAATTGGTTATTCTTATTTTATCAGTTTTTGATTTGATTTCATCCCTTTTAATAGTTCTTCTCACATACATACTTATAATTGCCTCCATTCTCAGATTGAAGTCAGCTGAGGGCAGGCACAAGGCCTTCTCCACCTGTGGATCCCACCTGACTGTGGTGGTAGTGTTCTATGGGACTTTAATCTTTATGTATCTGCAGCCCAAGCCCAGTCATTCCTTTGACACTGATAAAGTGGCTTCCATATTTTACACCCTGGTGATCCCCATGTTGAATCCCTTGATCTACAGTTTGAGGAATAAAGATGTAAAATGTGCCTTACATAGGACTTTAGGACGACTATGCAATATATTTTCTCAAAGTTCACTATAACATATGATTCATATAAAGTACATTTGGGCTTTAAACTTTTTTTCTGTGTGTGTCCAAGGGGAATAGCAAGCAAAAAACACAGGTAAGTTGAACGTGTATTTCTCTATTGCCTTCTACCAGTCACTCTACTAAGAGCTGTAAGTAGATCAATAAGTGGAACAGTACAAAGTGTTGCCTTCCTTGAGCAGGAGTGATGCATTATAAGCATAATAATTAAGAAACTTGATAGGGGCATGTTAGATTTAAAAAAAAGAAAATTGAATATCTTGAGTGGGATAGTGAAACTATAGTAGATACAGGAAGATGTCCAAGTACCTGGCGTTTTCCTCATCTAGTAGAAAAAAAAAAGTAGAAAGTGTCTGTGTGTGTGTGTGTGCGTGTGCACTTGCACACACCTTCTGTTTTATCGCTCACATTCTGCCCTGTTTGGCTAATTCTGATTAAAAGAAGGCTCAGTGTGGTGGGTTTATTTGAAGTACTCAATCATCTGAATTTGCTCAAATGTCCACTTTCTAAACCTAGAAATCCCTGCCTTTCATCATCAGGGCCTTTACTTTCATATTTGAGCCCTTAGAATTGGTTTATTTGTTATTATTTTTACTATTACCATATTGTAATATTGATATAAACAGTAACAAAATAAAATTATTTTCAACAGGTTCAGCTAGGTGTCTGGTTTTGTCTAAGTTACCCCATTTTGTCTGTATCCAGTGGGTATAACTGTTAAGATAATTTTATTGAGGTCAGCCACAGAAATTTCCAGGTTTTTTCATTTTTTCTGTCCCAGATTGATATTGCTTCCTAATTCCATGTCTTTGTCTCATAGATTGTTCTCCTTATCTCTCTAGAAAAGAACAATTACTCTTGTTTAGAAGTCGTTTTCTAATGGTTTATGTAGCCTTGCATAAGAGGTCCATTGTATGATGAGTTAGGTTTGTTGTCTTGTTTTTGTTTGGCTGAATTTTCTTAAACTTGATGAATATGAGTGTGCACTTTAGTTTGATCAGTATGGATTGTTTGAATTCATCATTTTGATAATTCTGCTTGAAAAAAGCATAAGGAGATAATCCACGGTTTGGACCATGCTGTGTTTCCAGTGAGTGAGGTGTGATATGTAGCATTGTATATATTTCCCATGATTTCTGGACATAGTTGCTACATATTCCCTCTGAATTTTCCAAGCATATTTTCTTAGTCTTTTAATATTCAGAAAATGTGTAAGGAGAAAAAAAATTAAATTTTAGATATGTTAAGGTTGTCTTTAGAAAAGAATCCAAACTGAGTTTTATTTTAGGACCCTACAAGGTGGGTTATGATATATTTCCATACATGTAAAGGCTAGAAAACATGTGAGAAAAATATCATTTATAAAGAGGATATCAAAATGGAAATTTAAAACACACCCCATTCTGAATCATTCCAAGTGGCTGGATTGGGAAATTCTGTTATGTGTTCAGGGAAAAAGAATTAGCCGACTCTACACAAACTCTTCTACAAAACTGAAGAGAGGAGGATAGCTATTATAATCTGATATCAAATGTAAACAAAGGCATTAAAGAAAAAGAAAACAACAGAGCAGGTATGTGAAAAATCTAAAGAAAAATTTAAGAAATTGAGTCTGGCAATATGTAAAAATAATAGTACACCAAATAGTCATGCTCCAGGTATGCATGGATAGTTTAACATTAAAAAATCAGTGAATGACAGGCACTATAATTTCAAACAAAAATGACAAACAATGTCATATAAATAGTTGTAGAGAAACAGTTCAAAAGTCCCAATAGTTATGATAAAACATTGGCCAAATTAATATTAAAATGGAGCTTTCTCAAACTGAAAGAGAGCACCCAGGGACAACCTACAACTACCATCACACATGGTATAGAAGATTGAATAGGTTCTCAGTAAGACCAGGAACAAAACAAGTAAATCTACTCTCACCATATGTATTCCACATTTTAGTGGATGTTCGAGGCAACACAGTAAGGCAATAAAAAAGTAAATCAATCAATAAATAGAAAGCATCCAGATTGGAGGAAAACCCTATTTATTGATAGATGACAAGAATTTTTATGTAAAAATAATCTAATAGAGCCTATAATAAAGTCATAGAACTAAAAAAAAAAAACAGAATTTATTCGTGAATTCACTCTCAGCTTATAATTTCTTTCAAAAAAGTCTTTTCAATTTTAAGTTGCCGTTTCATTGATTCTATAGATACATTTGGAGTTTTCATAGAGATAACACCAAAAGCATAATCTATAAAAAATTTAACCACATGAAATATTAAAACTTCTGCTCTTCAAAAGACGTTTGTATTAAACAAGATATATTCTGGAAGATAATGTTTTCATATAATATATCTCATAAATGGCCTGTGTCCGTAATATATATCCCCTCCCCCCAGCCCATTGGTGTCCATTAGATTCTGACTCATAATGACCCTATAGGAAAGAGTAGGACATCCCCACAGGGTTTCTAAGGAGCAGCTGGTGGATTCGAACTGCCAAACATTTGGTTAGCCACCCAGCTCTTTAATCACTTTTCTACCAGGACTCCATAATATATACAGAGAGAGGCCTGAAAATGCAAACATAATAACAATAATAAAATAAAAGAATAAAAGAAACAGTCCCCAAAAATGATCATAAAAACACTCACTAATTCATAGGACATATTCTCCTGACAAATAAGCACATTTAAAATGTTCAGTTTATTATTCTTCAATGAACTTCAAGTTAAAACACTGATGACATAACTCTATACATTTGTTAGAATATCAGGTGTTTGGTAAGTATGTGGGGGAAATGGACCATTCATAAACTGCTAGTGGAAAATTAAAATGATGAAAATACTTAAAAAAATAATTTAAGCATCAGGGTCTTAAAAAGCTGAACATAGTTTTACCCTAAAATTTAACCAGTTTACTCATATCTACCCAAGTGAAATGTCAGCATCTATCCTTATAATTTCATGTATAAAAATGTCCATAAAAACTTTATTTGTAACACTCAAAAACTAGAATCAACCCAAATGTTCATTTACTTGAGAATGGATGAACAAATTGTAGCATATCCAACAAGTTAATGCCACTCAATATTAAAAACTACTGAATTATTGGTACATGCCAATATATGGATGCCAAGTGCAAAATGGTATATTGGACTTTGTCAATATTAAAACAACCCACACTTAGACAGTTATCCCACAGAAATGAAAACTTATGTTCATGCAAAAACCCTTACACAAATGTTCAAAGAAACATTATTTGTAAGAGCTAAAAACTAGTAATAACCCAAACTGTCCTTCCATGGGGGAATGGGTGATCAAACTGTACCTCCATAAAGTAATACTCAGCACCAAAAAAGAACAAAGTATTGATGCACGCAACAGCATGGATGGACCTCAATAGAATCATGTGAAATGAAAACGGTCACCAAAGTCGTTGTTGCTACCTGCCACTGAGTGACCTCAACTCATGATGTCCTTATGAAAAACAGAACAAAACATTGCCTGGCCCTGTCCTATCCTTACAATTATGTTTGTTCGAGTACTTTGTTGGAGCCACTGTGTCAGTTCACTTCATGGAGAGATCCTATCATTCTTATTGGCCCTCTACTTCACCAAATATGATGTCCTCATTCAGAAACTGGTCTTTCCTGATAACATTCCTGAAGCAAGAAACTCAGACAACGTTCTGTTGAGGGCCACAAAATATGTACTATTCAAGAATTTTTGTTTTGTTAGGTGTCATCCAGTACATTGAAAATCATAGCGACCTATAGGACAGAGTAGAAATGTCCCATAGGATTGCCTAGGCTGTAATCTTTATGGATGCGGATGGCCAGGTCTTTTCTCCCCAGAAAGGCTAGTGGGTTCAAACAGCCAACTTTTCAGTTAGCAGATATATGTGTATACAAAACCAAACAAAATCCAATGCTGTTAAGTCGATTCTGACTCATAATGACCCTATAGGACAGAGTAGAACAGCCCCACAGAGTTTCCAAGGAGCAACCGGTGGATTTGAACTGCCGATCTTTTGGTTAACAGCCAGACGCTTAACCACTACGCCGTATACATACTGTTATATAGGAGAAATAAGCAAAAAAAAAAATCACAAATGTATGCATTAAAAATATTTACAAAGTGCAGCAGAAATATTTATAGCACAGTAAATATATATCCACAGTGAGACATTACACACAAAATTTCACACTTTACCAGGGTGTGTTGATATGGTAGAGCATTATGTCAAGCACAGCAGAACATGTATCAAGGTGAGAAAAAAATTTTGGAATGAAGTTCGGACAGGATGAATAAAACATAAAATATTGAAATATAAGGATGGAAAATAAGACAAACAAGAAAAAAAGCATAATCACGTGGTGGCAATTGACTGTGAAATGAGAAGCAAGGGAAATATTTCTGTTTATGAGGTCAAAAAGAAAAAAAAACTTGAAAATAGCAATAATAGCAACAACAAAAAAAAAACGGTAAACTAGGAAGTAATAATTCACATATGCACAATGCATTACTTTTATTCCATTTAAGTCTTAAATAATGTGATAAGAAAGTGTTTTAGCATTTCTTCAGTTGTCATCCATTTGGAGAGACCACTATAGAAATGGGAATATTGACAGTTCTGTTTCATAGATACAATATTTTAATCCAGATCCCTGTGTGGTAAAAATGGAATGCTAACAAAGAGTAATATGCAAGGCTACATGAAATAGATGAACATAGACCTGCATACACATGATATGAATAAAAATTTGGTCACCGATGAATACACCATGTCCTGGACAATTAACAAGCCACCCCCAGGTATTTTGTTAAGCTTTCATACACTTCAGGAACAATCACCAAATTGCTTGGCATCTCCTAGGGGAGAATCTCCTAGGGTAAAAAAAAAAAATCCATAAATTCTTCTCACTCTGTCATGTTAGGAAACACTTGGGGGAGTCAAGATAGAGGCTTCATTGCAGGTAAAAAGATAAACTGTTTCCATATTTTACCAATATCTAGAATGTTTCAGTGACACTTGCAGGGTTCCACCTTTATTCAATGGCAAAGTCATTGCAAAATATTAAGATTTCTGAGTCAGTTCTGTGAGCATTCTACTTTTCAGTAGTTCCTGAGACTAGGACCTCTCTCCCTTTTTTTTCACATTTTTTTTTTTTTCCAAATATTCACACTTTGTTTCAGGGGCTAAACGCTCCTAAGCATCTTTGAAACATCATCATTATGTCTAAATATTTTTACTTTTTATAAGTAATTATATGAATAAAAAACTAACCAAAAAAAAAAAAAGTCCTGGAGTCAATTTTGCCTCATAGCTACCCCGTGTGCATCAGAGAACTGTAGTCCATAGTTTTTGAATGGCTGTGAACTTTCAGAAGTAAATCTTTCTTTTTCCCAAGGCGCCTCTGACTGGATTCGATCCCCCAAACTTTCACTTTGTAGCTGAGTGCTTAACTGTCTTTGCCACCCAGGTGGCCTAATTATGTGAAAAATAGCGCTCAAATATGCAAGTAAAGGAAACATAAAAATGCAGGATTAAGAATACTGTAGCAGAATTATGAAGCTACAGTATTCATTCTTCAATGTTGATGTCCTTTCAAATCCGTAGTTACAAGCTGGCTCTAAGCTCTTCATATGTCCCTCTTAAGTGTAATTTAGTATATAATGCATTTTTAAATAACTGTATAAATGTACATTTTTGCTAATCTCTTGATGAGGAAATAAATTTGCATCTTACAACTTATGGTTTAAGAGTCTGGGATACTTTTAAGAACCCAGTTTTATGGCAATGGTATAATACATAATATATTCTTCATTTTCCTGTGGAATCTGGCCAAATGAAGATATAATTTTCTCAAGGAATATAGCTTTATAAAATGAGAATGAGATACTCAACACAGATAGTAAACTATGGAAAATAACTTGGTGCTCTCCATGAAACTCAAGAGCTGTTGAGAGGAAGTCCTCTTGCCTTCCCTTACCTTATAGGAAAAGCAGTACTTACCAATATAAGAACTTTTTTCCTTCAGCCTTTCATCATTTCAACTAAACAAGATTTACTTTGCTTTTATTGCATTCATTGATGATAGTTGATCTCATAATTGTAATATCTACTGATACCCAATTCTGAACTTCTTTAAAATGTATATATATATATAAATTATTGTGCTTTAGGTGTAAGTTTACATAGCAGATTAATTTTCCAATCAAAAATTCTTACACAAAATTTGTCAGCACTCTCATTTCCTCCCTGGCTTCTCTCTGTTCATCAGTCAAGTTTCCCTGTCCCCTTCCTCACCTTCTTGCCCTTTTGGTCTCCTATATTTGATTGTTCTAAGGGGCACATTCTTCACAGATTTTATTGTTTAATTTAATAGCCCCGTCTGTTATTGCGCTGACAGGTGGCCATGGGGATTGTCTATTGTTTCACATTAGAAGATTGTCTAAGGACAATTGTGCCAGGAGTTTCTCCAGCCTCTTTCAAACCAGTAAATCTGGACTTTTTTTTTAATTTGAATTTTTTGTACTTTTTTTCACACTTCTGCCCCAGAACTTCTATTGTGATCCTGGTCAGAGCGGTCTGCAGTGGTAGCCAGGAACCATCTAGTTCTTCTGGTCTCAGGATAGAGGAGGCTGTGGTTCATGTGGGCCATATGTCCTTTGGGTTAATTGCTTCATTAAGTCTTTGTTTTTCCTCATTCTCCTCTGTTTTAGGTGGAAAGAGGCCAATGGCTTCTTTTGTGACATAAGCAATATGTGTCTTTAGGGTTACAACCTTACAATCAACATTTCATGTGAGATAGTGTGTTTTCCCGTTACCATTTTATTGTTAAATATGATATGATTGTATTTTTCTACTTGCTTATTCCTAACTCAGAGGTTGCTGGTACTGCTATTTTCATGTAAGTAGTATCATTTCAAACCATTCACTCTTTTACCTTATACTGCCATCCTCATCCTTCTCTGGCATTTTTCTTTTTTTAATCTGTGGTATGTTAAGTATATGTATTATGTACTATCTAATAGTTTAAGCTAGAGGATTTCTTTACCTAAATGGAATTTTTTAATGGCATTAAATTATATAACATCAGTGACATGGACCACACTTTCTCAATTTCCTTTCACTATCGTAGATACTTCCATGAGAAAATATATCGGATTTGTTACAAAAAGCTTAGTATATGTTTGTTATAATGAAGCTGCTTCTAGGGCAGGACATATTTTAAGTCAGTTTATATTCAAAGGCACTGCCGTTGAGGTGATCCTGATGCAACAGTGACCCCACAGGTTTTCTAAGGCTGTAAATAACTATGGAAGCAGACTGCCACATCTTTCTCCCAGGGAGCCACTGGTGGTTTTGAACTGCTGAACTTTAGGTAAGTAGTCCATCAGCTTATACTAAAATGCATTAATTAAAGTAGAAGATATATCACCCAGAACATTGGCATACTGATGGTCCAACTTTAGTCATGGAGTTGAGGATGGGGGAGAGAAGGGCTGGGCTCAGTTACATGGATTACAGGCTACCCAACCTACTCATCATCATAAACCTGACATAGAAGCTAAGTCACGCTAGAACAATTTACATATGCATATGTAAAGAAAACTCCTTTCAGGTAACTTATTGTCATCATTTTAAAAACAACAAAACCACCATATACTTGATATTTGAGACTTATATCCCCATAATGTAAATGCATTGAAATATTTAATAGTCTTTTATTTCTCCAAAAACACTGAAGGGAAGTGATCATTTTGCAGATGTGAATAAAGAAATTAAGGTACCTTATTTTATAACCCACAAGTGGAGATATAACAGGGCCTATATCTGCATGGATCTACCACCTAGATATTTCCCTGTAAAAGACAGATAATCACCACCATGATTGATTAGATTTTCCTTGTTAATATATCTGTTCAATACCTGTCAAGTGTTTTGTGTCAGTCTGTAACACCAGTGGCAAAAGGGCTTTTATACGCCTCTGTTTTGAAGTAAGGCATATTAAATGTTTCCACACATTTAGTGAATTTGCCCTTTAAAATTTTTATAATGAAAAAGACATTTGTATTATAATTTTGTAAATGTCATTATATAAATGAATAAAAGAAAGTTCAGTAATTATCCATATATACACCACTTAAAATTTTTAACTTTTTTTAATTTTTGTTTCATATATCCATATGTATTAAAATAAAAAATGAAACACGTTGCCACGAAGTTGATTCCAACTCAAACAGACTCTAGAGGACAGAATAGAACTGCCCCAGAGATTTTACAAGGAGAGCCTGGTAGATTCAAAAAGCCCATTTTTTGGTTATTAGCCAAGCTCTCAGCCACTGCTCCACCAGGTATCCAATCTATGTACATGTATATGTATATGTGCATGTATGTGTACATCTATCTACATTGTCACATACTTACGCCTATGTCTTTATCTGTGTCTATCTCTAGCTCTATGTTTAATACAGGATTTCTCCACTTCTGCCATAGTGACATCTTGGACTAGAAATTTTCTTATTGTGTGGAGTTACCCTGTATATAGTAGAATGTTTAGTAACATCCCAGGCTCCCTTTAGATACCTGTAGTACCCTTCTCCTAGTTGTGACATCCAAAATGTCCCAGGCATTGACAAATGTTCTTTGGGGAGCAAATTTTACCCAACTGATAACAAATTAAATTCCTCTTTCTTTCCTTCTTTCCCTATCTCTCTATCTCTATCTTCATGTGCCTATACTTTATTTGAGGGAGGTGGGTTTAATTTCAAATAACTATATTGGAAAGTTTGCATTTATCTTATTCATTTAGCATATTGCTTTTGAATAATAAAAACCTACCAGATGATACTGCATAAAAACTACTGGCTGTGCTAACATCTCTATCCAGAACAGATTTCCTAATAGACCAAGATGGGCAAACACAATCTAACACTGCTGAATGATTTCGTTCTGACGGGAATCACAGACCGCCCAGAGCTGCAGGCGCCATTGTTCGGGCTGTTCCTCATCATCTACATGATCTCAGTGGTGGGCAACTTGGGCATCATCATCCTCACCAAGATAGACTCCAAGCTACAAACTCCCATGTACTTTTTTCTCAGACACCTGGCTATCACTGATCTTGGTTACTCAACAGCTGTGGGACCCAAAATGTTAGTCAATTTTCTTGTGGATGAAAATACAATCTCGTATTATTTTTGTGCTATACAGCTAGCTTTCTTTCTCTTGTTCATCATTAGTGAATTATTCATTCTGTCAGCAATGTCTTATGATCGCTATGTGGCCATCTGTCATCCTCTGCTCTACACAGTCATCATGTCACAAAGGATGTGTCGGGTGCTGGTGGCAATTCTCTACCTTTATAGTGCATTTATTTCTCTTCTTATCACCATAGAGATTTTTAATTTATCCTTCTGTGGCTACAATGTCATCAGTCTTTTCTACTGTGACTGTCTCCCCTTAGTATCTCTGCTCTGCTCAAACACACATGAAATTGAATTGATCATTCTCATCTCAGCAGCTATTGATTTGATTTCATCCCTTTTAATAGTTCTTGTTTCCTACCTCCTCGTTCTTGTAGCCATTCTCAGGATGAACTCAGCTGAGGGCAGGCACAAGGCCTTCTCCACCTGTGGATCCCACCTGACCGTGGTGGTCTTGTTCTATGGGACTTTAATCTTTACGTATGTGCAGCCCGAGTCCAGTCACTCCTTTGAAACTGATAAAGTGGCTTCCATGTTTTACACCCTGGTTATTCCGGTGTTGAATCCCTTGATATATAGCTTGAGGAACAAAGATGTAAAATATGGCGTACATAGGACATTGAAAAAAATAAGCAATATCTTTTCTACCGTTTAACACATCATGTGGGTCCTATAAATTACATGATGGGCTTCAAACCTTGTCTGTGTGCCTCCATAGGGGATGGTGAGCAAAAATATATTTCACATATATTCATAAATTTCCTTCTATGTGTCAGTCACTGTTCTAAATACACTGATGAACAAAAGAGTAAAAACCTTTTCCTACCTTGAAGGGAAAAAATGGATCACGAACATAATAAATAAGTAAATTTTATAGTGCAGAAGAATGTGTTGGGGCCCTGGTGGTGCAGTCATTAAATTGCTCAGCTGCTAACTGAAAGACCGGGAGTTCAAACCCACTAGCCACTCCATGGGAGAAAGATATGTCAGTTGTTCTCCACAAAGATTTACAGCCTTGGAAACCCTATGAATCAGTTCTACTCTGTCCTATAGGGTTGCTGGTAGTTGGAATCTCCCCAAGAGCAGTGGATTTGTTTTTTTTTTTTTTTTTTTGAGAATGTGCTGTAAAACAAAACCCTTCACCACTGAATTGATTCTGAGTCATAGAAAACTTAATGGACAGGGTTGAACTGCTCCATAGGGTTTCCAAGAAGTGGCTGGTGGATTTGACATGCTGACATTTGGTTTAGCAGCCAAGTTCTTAACCAGTGCACCTCCAGAGCTCCAGGAGAATGTGCTGGGAACCATGAAGTCAGGGAAGGAGAGTGGATATGCTGAGTGGAAGTGGGAAAAAGTACTAGGTACAAAAGTGGCGCTACAATGATTCTGTGTTCTTTCAACTATTAGAATAAACTTTGCAGTGTCAGTTCTGGGGTTTGGGTATGTGTGTTTGTGTAAGCACTTGCCTTCTGTTTTAGCCTTCATAGTTTCTGAGGGGAGTATCAGATTTGGGCTAGGTTGCAAGGAATCTCAGTGTAGCGTGATGCTTTGAATTACTCTCTTATCTAAATTTGCTCAAATGCCCCCATTCTAGACTTTGGAGTTCCATTCTTTTCTTATTAATGCCTTTACTTCCACATGTAAATCTGTTAACTCAACATAATTTGCAATTGAGCAATCTACAGTTTCAGCTCTGCATGTGACTTTGTTATAATCAACCCATTTTGCCTAGATCTAAGAGTGGGGAAGGAATTCCACCTAGGAGAAACTCTGGATGACCTCAAGAAATTTGTCTTAATTGGTGTATAGATCAGAATGGATAAATTTCTTGAGGTCTTCCAGAGTTGCTCCCAGGTTTGGAATCCCTTCCTCACTAGTTGTTCTCATTTAATAATTACCCTTTTTTTGTAGGTTTTTTTCACAGGTTGTTATCTTTTCTTATTTATATGAAAAACTTTTTAAAATGTTCGTTAAATTATTTTTTGTGTGTTTCCTTGGGTAACAGGATATTCTATGATGAGCTAAGTTTGCTACCTCTGTTTCATTGGTTTGGCTTTCCCAAACTTTGGTCAATATTTATTATGTGCTATACTTTCAGCGACTTATGTTCACCCTACTTAAGAGAGGCAAAATGAGATAATCCCACAATTTGCTCCATGCTGAATTTCTTATTAAGGTAAGAAATGTTATGTGGCAAGGATGCAGCTATCTTGCCTTATGGACATAGTTGCTCCACATTACTCCTCAAAATTTTTCAAGTATCTTTTTTTTTCAAAATTTATAGCATTTCATTGAAGCTATTAGAGTCTAAATTATTTTCTTCATTCAGGATCTTGACATAAAATCCCCTGTGTAGCCAATGGAATTAGAATGAAAATACTTCATTGCAATATAAGAAAAAGACGAATGTTATATTTTCATGTGAGCATAAATGTTTTTGAAAGTTTGTAGCAGTTAGAAGGTGAAAATGGTCATGATAAGATGGAGCTCCCCAGGCTGGGAAAATTTCCACTTCCTTGAGCAGCTTGCTTGACATGCCCCTAGCTTTACATTAGAGTCCTGGTTCCTTTGCTTGGCATGCCCCATAGCTTTACATTTAAATCCTGGTTCCCCTCTCCTTTACAGCTTCCCAAAACTAGATGAAATTGTCAAAAAAAGAAAAAAAACTGTTTAGGTGCCATGTTGACATTCAGGACAACACTTCAGTTCTCATATATAGTAATACTGTGCCTAGGGTGGGGTTAAATTACCACATTCTGAACGTGTGATGCATAGAGTTATATGTAAACCTTATTGCAGCTCTGTAGTGTGATTAATAATGTCGCTGATGTAACTTGTATGAGCTCCCTACTTATAAACCCCTTATAACTAATCTTTCCCCTTGCCCTGTTGGAGCAGTCTTGGCAACAGCAGCCCCAACTGTATCCCTTCCTTGCACAGTGAAATAAAGATTCCTTTCTACTCTTCTGCTTTGGTCTATTTTTTGTTGGCTGAGATGAGTTGCACCAAGCAGAACCTGAAGTTTCCACCCTGCAAAATTTCTGGTGTGCCAGCCAGGAGTCATCTGATCAGATCCAGAGGCAGATTGGGCAATGGGCTAGCCACCAGGAGATTTCTCCCAGAGACTTTCTAGTAGCCCTGGAAGATGATTCTCCTGGGACCCAACAATGACTTCATGGGAGACACAAAACGCACCTGGATTATTTGGTAAGTACCTACATAAGACCGTCGAAGAGTCCCAAGCAGCAGGAGGAATTAGTCATTGAGGGCATTAAAGGTCCTATGTATTTGGAGTTACTTGGTAGATAACAGGATAATTCCTAGGTAAGGTCTTTAGAGTCCCAAGAAATGGAAAGAATTGGTTCTGGAAGGTGTAAAATGCTCTACGTGGCTGTTATTAGGTTGGTGCAACTCATTAGTTTGTGTGAGTGTGTAACGTGTGTATGAGGCATTTAGACAGTTCTCAGAAACAGACCCTGAGAGTCTTGAAAATGCTCACATTGTGAATATGATTTTTATCAGGCAGAGTGTCCAGGATATACAAAGAAAACTCCAAAAACTTGAGGAGGATGTGGAGTTGGGGATCTCATGTATTTTTGAGCTTACCTACCAGGCATACTCTTATCAGGTTCAGAAAGCGGAGAAGTAAAAAAATCACTGATCAGAAGAGACAGTCTGTATTCCTGGACACCACCTTGTAAGGAAATGACCTGATTCCTGGCAGCTCAAGAAGAGGAGGGCCCCTGAAGAGAGAGGGAGGTGGGGGACCCTGACACCCATAAGCTGAGACCACTGTGCCCAGTGTAAGGAAAGATGGCATTGGAAGAGAAAAGCCCTAAATTCTTACCCAGAGATAAGAAAGAGAATGGGGTTGCCCAGTGGCCTATGATGTCAATGGGTAAAGACTCTAATTGAGGAGGACTGGAGGAAAGTCTCCCACCTGATCCACTGTTGGGGGTGGGGACTGTATGGTTTCCAATGGATACCAGAGCAACCCATTCTGTCCTGACCCAGAAAAAGACAGTCCTGACAAAACAGTGTTAATCTGGGAGTCTCAGGTAAGAGAAAAACCATCCTTTCCTCCAGCCTCTAACCTGCTGTACACAATGCAAGTCATTAATGCATTCTTTTCTCTACATGCCTGACTGTTCCATTCCCTTGCTGAAAAGAAACTTGTGCAAACTGCAAGCACAAATTTTTTTTGATAAAGAGACCATGCAGGTGCAGGTACCACCATAGAATGGATGGTAAGTGCACATGGCCCCTACCACAGAAAAAAAAAGTCACCCACCAATTACAGCATGGAAGGACACTACCAGGGATCAGTAGGGCCAGCCATCAAGCATGCAGTGGTCTTGTGGTTATGGGTATGGGCTAACAAGGTGCCAGCATGTGCCAAATATGTGCCCCTGGTGGCAGTTGAGCCTGAACCTGGCATAGTTTTCCCTCCATGCAAGCAGGACCCCATCTGGGTGAAGGCCTGCAGGTATGGGCAAAATCATCACCAGATACATGAAACATGGACTGCTCAGACCTTGTTAGTAACAGTTTGACACTCCCATCCTAAAAGTGAAGAAGAAAAATAGAGAATACCAGTTTACTCAGAATCTGCTAGCCATCAATCAGGTGAAAGGCATTGTCCACCCTGTAGTTACCAACCCATATACCCTGCTATTTACCTTATTGCCCAGTTTTTCCAGATTCGTTGTACTTGATCTGAAAGATGCATTCTTCTGTATTTAAGTGGAAAAAAAAAAGGGAAATCTTTGCCTTTGAGTGAAAATACCTGGACAATGGACAAAAGCAAGAACTCTGTAGGCAAGTCCTTCCCCAGGGGCTTAAAAACAGTACAACTCCTTTTAGGCCCACCCTTGTTAAGGAACTAAGACAATTGACCCTGACCAACAGTATACTCCTCCAGTATGTTTACTCATTGCTAGCCACAGTGAATGTGCTTGCCTCCTGAATAGTATAGAGGTTTTGAACTTTTTAGGGAATGCAGGGTAACAGAGCTCAAAAGTAAAAACCTCAGGTCAACCAAAAGGAGGTGATTTATCAGAGTTTTAAAATCAGATAGGCAGAGCAAGAAATGCCCCCTGCCCAAAAAAATGCCATCTGCAAAGTGGTAGGGCTTACCAACTGGAGATAGCACTAAGATTTTTTGAGAATGGCTGTTTTTTTGCCTTATCTGGTTTCTAAATTTCAGACTTATTCCCCAGCCTTTACGCCTAGCCTTAGAGGAAATGACACAGACCCCTTAGAATGAACTGGGACAGAGCAATCGGCTTTTGATACGATTATATGGCTGCATTAAGACACTTTTAATTGGAACAAAGAGGTACACCACTATTTCGGGAGTGTTAAAGAGCTGCCCCTCCTGTGTGAAAAATAATCCCTGAAACACTGCTGAAGCACCCTCAGGAGTCCAATGAACTGGAACAGTGCCTAGAGAGGACTGGCAGGACGATTTCACTGAGATTCCTCGAGCTCCCGAGAATTACAAATATCTGCTAGCCTTCATTGACACCTACACTAACTGTGCTGAAGCTTTTCCTTGCAGAATCAAAAAGACAACTGAGTTTGTGGAACACCTCCTAAGTGAAATGATCCCTTGATTTGGCTTCCCATCTCCGTTGGCAACAACAGCGGGCCCCATTTTGTGACCTTGGAGGTATAATTGGTGTCAAAAGCCATGACATTAATAGGGACTTACACACAGCCTGAAGTGACAGTCCAGCTGCAAATTACAGTGGGCTAACTAGACTCTGAAGAGACATTTAGCAAAGCTGTGCCAAGAGACCAAATTGATACGGAAAAAGTTGCTACCTTTGGCCTTCTTGAGAATTCAATCCATCCCTAGAGGCAAATTAGAGCTTAGTCCGTTTGAGCTATTATATGGGCACACTATTAGATAACCCAATACAAACAATACAGCCTGCCTTAATTATGACTAACCACCTTCCCTCCACGAGGTTGGAGATGTTCAAGTCACTAAATATTTGCTGTCCCTTCAGGTGCCTCTGTCTTCTCTCCACAGGTACACTCACCTGAGGAGCCTGCCTAATCCAAAGATACCCTCCATTCATTCCAGTTTGGTGATTGATTTCTTCTCAAGGTGTAGAAAGCCAACCCCCTTCAACAAAAGTGGACTGACCCCTTTGAAGCCTTCTTGCCTACCTCAAAAACTGTCCAACTCAATGGGCTCAAAGCTTGAATCCACATAGTGGAGTAAAGAAAACCACAAATTCATCATAACTGTGAGAACTGGACTGGTGAGCCATTTCACAACCTCAAGTACTTGTTTTCCTAACACCCTCCTGTATGAGTGAGATTCCCTAAGAATGGAGGTTCAGGAAGGGTAAATAAATTATCCAAGTTCAACTGATGAAGGATAAATAAATTGTGCAAGTTACAGTGGTCTTAAGCATTAGAACCAAATCTCAAACATGGTCTAGCTCCATGTTCCAGGCTCATAACAACTACTCCAAATTACCTATTAATGTCAATTTTCTGCACTAGTGATGTCATCCCTGAGATGACAAAAAATATCAGATTAAAAGAAGTAGCAATGGGGTTCATAAAATAGCGAATAACTAGGACAATATCTGGGAAAGAAAATAAATTCAGTAAAGGCAATGAATTAATAAATTGACTCAGCAACCTAATGGGTTCATTTTGGATGCTATACTTGCTCAAACCAAATATTAGAAAACCATCACAAAGTGGATGTAGGACATAGTCTGGGCAGGTTTATAACAAATGTGCAGCAAGGGATTTCAGGAATTATCATTAAGCAGTAAGGAAGAGACTCCCTGGTGACACAATGGTTAAGAGCTTAGCTGCTAACAAAAAAGGTGGCAGTTCAAATCCACCAGCCACTCCTTCCAAAACCTAGGAGGCAGTTCTTCTCTGTGCTATGTGGTCAAAATGAGTAGGAATCGAATCGGTGGCAAAGGTTTGGTTTTTTATTTAGTAAGGAAGATGCTAAAAATAAATAAACAATGCAGTTCCCATTTTAAGAAATGATTTGTGGCTTTCTGCCTTGAGGAATTCATCCAGCTTTTAGAAATTAACATACAAGTAGAATTAAAAAAAAGGTAAATCACTATAGCTAATCATTTGTAGCAATTGGTTGGTGCTTGTCAACACTGATGTTACTTCGTTAAACAGGGGGGTCTTCAAGAGAAGGGAGGGATGGGGATGGAAAAACACTGAATAGGCAATAGATAAAGTGTTACTTTGGTGAAGGGTAAGACAGTACACAGTGCTAGGGAAGACTGCACAACTTGTACAAGGCAAGATTATGGAAGCTTCATAGATACATCCAAATTTCTTGATGGGCTGAGTTGCTGGGCTGAGGGCTGTGGGGACCATGGTCTTGGGGAACATCTAGCTCAGTTGGCATAACATAGTTTATGAAGAAAATGTTCTACATTCTACTTTGGTGAGTAGTGTCTGGGGTCTTAAAAGCCCGGAAGCGGCCATCTCCACTAGTCTCACCTCTTTGGGAGCAAGCAAGAATGAAGAAAACTAAAGATACAAGGGAAAGATTTGTCCAAAAGACTAATGGACCACATCTACCATGGCCTCCACAAGACCCAGTCCTGTACAACTAGGTGGTGCCTGGCTACCACCACTCTGACAAGGATCACAATAGAGGGTCCAGGACAAAGCTGGAGAAAAAGATAAAACAAAATTCTAACTCAGAAAGAAAGACCAGACTTGTTGGCCTGACAGACACTGGAGAAACCCTGAGAGTACGGCCCCTGGAAACACTTTGAGCTCAGTAATGACATTACTCCTGAGGTTTAGCCTTCAGCCAAAGATTGGACAGGTCCTTAAAATAAAACGAGACTAAAGGGGCATACCAGGTCAGGGGCAATGACTAGAAGCAGGAAAGAACAGAAAAAGTGATAACAGGGAACCCAAAGTTGAGAAGGGAAAGTGTTGACATGTCATGGGGTTGTTAACCAATGTCATAAAACAATATGTATCCTAACTGTTTAATGAGAAACTAGTTTGTTCTCTAAACGTTCATCTAAATTACAATAAAAAATAAGTTAATCACAAAAAAGGGGATCTCCGAGAGGATTTATTCCCTATCATCTGCTTCCTGGACATTTTTACTGTGTGAGCTTCAATTTGGGGGGGGGATTTAATATAAGGATAAGAAATTGGCAAATATTGATTTTGCTGAGATACTGAAACAATGAGAACAATCAGGACCCACTACTAGATTTTTTTTCTTTTAATTAAACTGTCTTTCTCTAACTAATGATCCATTTACTTATAGAGTATTTCATTACCTACATGGGAAAAGAATTCCTAGATGACACAACGGGAGGGGCAGAAGCACCACATGTAATTGTGAAGGCTGGGCACCATGGAATTGTAGGTCGTGATATCCATGTAGACTAAGATGTAAAAGAACCAGCTGAAAATTTGCAGTGTATTGGATATTGCCAGGATTGCTGTAAGCATTCAAGAGGTTCCCACCAAAGCAATCACGCAGATTGAAAAGAACAATACACAGCTCAGGAATATCCATCAACCCAAAGAAAAATAAATTGTCTAGTCCATGTATATAGTTTTTTACTGAAGGAACTCCTGAAAGTAAAACAGACAGAGAATGATAAGAAAATACTAATTGAGGAGCTTGAGTATACAAGTTAAACACTATCAAAATTAGAATAGGAGCTAATCTGTGATTCAGTAGAATATTTAATGATCCCCAATAATCTCAACACTTGTTGTTTTTGTTAGGTGTCACAGAAATCATATTAACAAAAGAAGAAAAGAGTGCCTTGTCTTGTACCACCTCACAATCCTTGCTAAGTTTGAGCCCATTGTTGCAGAGACTGTGTCATTCCATCTCGTTGCGGGGCTTCCTATTTTTTGCTGACCCTCTGCTATACAACCATGATGTCCTCTTCCAGGGACTGGTCCCTCCCACCAAGTGTCAAATAGTACCTGCACATAATTTCTCTATTAGAGAAAGTTACCACCAAGGAGAGGGAGCTGAGGGAATTGACAAATTTGTACTATGTGCATTGCTGGAGTAAACCAGTGGAGGGCTGAAGAGAAATGCTTTGAGGTAGGGAAGACTCAGAAGTCAAGGTACAGGAAGAGTGATATTCTAATTTCCAGCATACGTGACTGACACTTTCCTAGAACTGTGAGGGGCATAAACTTCACTACAACATGGGGTGTTTCTCCCAATTTCCACAGTGTCATATTCGAGCATAAGTTCACCTTGTATTTATTTAAAAAAAAAAAAATTTATAGCCACTCTTAAATATATACAATAGCGCTTAACAACAGTAACAAACCTGTGTAGTCTCCTTGATGAGAAGAGTAAAAGTATTTGGTATGTTACTTAAATCCCAGGAAACATGCACAATATAATATATGCAATAACAGTAAAGTATAAGATCAGATATATTTCTCTATTTACATAGTTCTTAGCCTAAAATATTAGTTTATTACTTGAGGCAATAGGAATTACTCAACCCTAAAAAAAAAATTCAACCCTAGGTTAGGCAAAATAAAAATTGAACACTTACTCTCTCATAGAAAATGCTGGCATTTTTAAAACTCATCTCTTCATTGAACTTTCATTTGTCCATCTCAACCAATTGAGTCTATGCAAATTTTGAACATATTTTAAAATTTAAAATGACTGACACAGAAATAAAATATAAAGATTTTTTCAAGGCTTTATTTTTTGCAAAGTTATTAAATTTTCATGATTTTTCTAACCAAAAAGACATTTAATATTTACTCGAGTAAGCATGGGTTCTGCATCTTTTAAAGTGTTTTATACATGGATATACCTCTTATTTCATATGTAGAAAGTCAGAAAAATTGGCTTTTTTTCTTGTTACTTTTATTTTAAAATCTTTTATTAAGTTCAGTATAACATACCACATTATTTGCTCACATGGCTTGACTTTTTCTTCAGTTCTTCCGGCTTCAGAAATGTCAAGCATATTCTTCCCTTTTGGGTTTTAAACTCCACACCTTTGCCCATTTCAATGATAACACTTTACTTTCACTTCTTGAGCTGCCCTTTGAAATCTTCTGCTCAGTCTTTAACTGAATAATTTTTTCCATTCTCTTTAGCTACTCTATGTTCAAGAGCAAGTTTCATAGTCTCTTCTGACATCCGTTTTGGTTTTCTCTTTCTTTCCTACTTAATGACCTTTTGCATTCTTTATCTATGATGCTTGATATTCTTCCAAACTTGTCTAATCTTTGGTCATTAGGTTCATTGTGTCAAATCTATTCTTGTGATGATCTCTAAACTCAGGTGGAATATACTCATGGTTGTGTTTTGGTTCTCTTGGAATTGCTCTATTTTTCTTCAGCCTCAATTTGCACTTGCATGTGAAATCAGTGGTCTGTTCTGCTGTTGGCCCCTGGCTTGGTTCTGACTGATGATATTGAGCTTCCCCATCATCTCTTTCAACAGATGCAGTCGACTTGATTCCTGTGTATTCTACTTGGCAAGCTTCACTTGTGTGCTCTCTGTTTCTGTTCTTGAAAAAAGTTATTTGTGATGAAGAATATGTTGGTCTTGCAATATTCCAACATGTAATCTCCGGTGTTGTTTCTATCACCAAGGCCATATTTCCCAACTACCAATTCTTCTTTTTTTCCAACTTTCACATTCTAATCCAACATTAATGATCAATGCATCTCGATTGCAATTTTGATGTATTTCAGTTAGTAAAGTCTTCAGTTTCCTTATTTTGGCGTCAGTGCTTGGTGGGTAAACTTGAATACTAATAGTATTAATTTGTCTTCTTTGGAGGCTCTTGGATACTATCCTATCACTGACAGCATTTCACTTCATGATAGGTCTTGAAATGTTATTTTTGAGAATAAGAACGATGTCATTCCTCTTCAGTTTTTCATTCTGGTGTAGTATATCACGTGACTGTCCAATTCAAAATGGACAATACCGGTCCATTTCAGCTCACTAATGCCTAGGATATTGATCTTCATGTGTTTCACTTCATTTTTCACAACTTCCAATTTTCCAAGATTCATATTCCGTACATTCCATGTTCCAGTTTTAAATGGATGTATGTAACTGTTTCTTCTCGAGTTGATTCATGCTAATAAAATAGAATATGTTAATCTAATAAAATAAAATAAGAGAGGTGTCTTAAACAGACAACTTGCAATAATAGGAGGTCTCACAGTGACTAATATCTGCCCCCAAGGTAAAACAATAGTGAAAACATGGAAAAAAACACAAAGAAAGTATGCATTATGTTTATGAAATTCACTAATTTCATTCCATTTGAGGACATCATGTAAATGGAGGCATATTGAAGGGTCTTACCTAAAGGTAAATATTTTATTGTAGATCCTTGGATGGATAAATTGAAACTTAACTGAGAATAAATGAAGAAATGCATCTAAAAGAAGCTTACTTCCTGGTGAATACAATTTGTTTAGAAAATTAACAAATATCCTCCATGTTTTGTTAAGCTTTCAGGTGCTTCAGACATAATTAACACATTGCTTGGTATCTCCTCAGGGAGAGTCTCAAGGGCTGAGAGAATGCTATAAGTTGTTCCCACTATGCCATGTTCAGAAGCACATGGGGTGTCAAAACAGATTCATTACAGGTAAAATGAAGAATTTTTTAAGAATTGCCACATTTTACTAATATCTAGAATATTTTAGTGACATAGTCACAGCCTCATTTTTCATAGATAGCAAAGCCCCAGAAAAATATTAAGAATTTTGATTCAATTTGTCTGCTTTCCAACATTATTCCTGATATGTTTTACATGAAATAAATACGCACTTCATTTATTCACTTTTATAATTTAATGTCATGAAGTTTAATGTCTGCATTTGCTGATTAATAATTTACTCAGAAACTGCTCTGCTCATAGTATTTAGGAATAGATACATGTCAGATAAACAGATATATAGACAAATATGTAGATGGATAGATTGGTAGTGATTTAGGTAGATAGATAGACAACAGATAGAGATAGATAGACAGACAGACAGACAGATAGATAGATATATGGGTGGATAGATTGATAGACACACATACTTACGCTGCAGTGATGATCACAAAGTTTTCAACCTACAATTTTGTTATATTAACCTGCAGGGTTATTATCTTATTTTTAAAAGCATCTGTGGTATATTCAGATACATTTTTTTAAAGACTGTAGTTGAATTCATCTGTGATATCTCATGACACATAGGAGTTCCAATGTTTAACATAGCATGTTTTGTGTTCAAAAAGGTTTTAAATAACTTCTGGTAATTCACACAGACGTCATCATCAGTACATTTTCTTCTTCTCCTATGCTACTGTATCATATTGTGACTTTTTAAACTTTCTTTTTCATAAAGTAGAGGATGCTTTTTTAAAAGGGGGAGTTTATGGCATCAAGTTTTCACTATTTGGTCAGATTTCCCCATATGATTGCCCAACTGGAGGAGTAAGTATTTTAAGTAGACCAAAAGAGAAAGTAACCTACAGAATGGCACTTTTAGACACTTTATTCTTAGAATGGGTGTTATGGACTATGGGGCTGGGGTCAATTACAAGGATAATATCTTAATGAACCTATTCATCATGAAAATGGTGGCAAAGAATTTAAGTCACATTCCAGAACAATATACCTATAAATATCTTAAAGATCAAAACAATTAACAAAAATAATAATGCTTTCAAGTATTTCAAGTATTATTATTATTTCAAGTAATACTGTCAACATCAAAAAACAATATATGACAATGATAGATGGTAGATATACAGGCAGACAGAAAGACAGACAAATAGGTAGAACAAATAATACTAGGCACATACTATTTTAGAGTTATTTTCAACTATTATAGACACATTGAAGAATTTAACTCTCATTTATCCTTTCTAGCAACCCTGCAAAAAAGAGTTGGAATATGATTTTTCAGATGTGGATAAAAAAATTCATATAACTTATGTTATCTGCCCAAAGCACCACATTGTATGCATTACAAATGAAAGTATAGCAGAGGTTGCATCTATATACATATATCTCTAGAGATGTTTTCATGTATAAAGATAAGTAATTTCCACTGTGATCAATTATATGTCTATCAAAGACCTGTCTATTACGTAGATTGTTCCATCCTGGACCATCTATTTATATGAGTTTTCATAAAATAATATTTTGAAGGAGAGAGTTCAAAATGTATCCACGTATTTTTTTTAGGTATGTGAAAAAGACGTAAGTTTTAAGAAGAGTACAATAAATATCCAAGTACTAACACCTAAAGGTTTAACATATTATTCATTCTTGTTTCATTTATATACTAATGTATCCTTCAATCTATCTAATATGGACATGTGTATGTGTATGTGTAAAATTTGTGGGAGTTGGGTATGTATTCAAACATCCTAAAATGGAACGTTTGGATTTATACTATTCGTATCGGTTTTATATACTAAAAATCTACTAGGTGATGTTATATAAAAGCTATTGATGATGCTGATGTCTCTACCCAGAACAGGTTTCCTGGTATACCCAGATAGATAAACACAATCTAACAGCGCTGAATGAGTTCATTCTGATGGGAATCACAGACCGCCAAGAGCTGCAGGCACCATTGTTCAGGCTGTTTCTCACCATCTACATGATCTCAGTGGTGGGCAACTTGGGCATCATCATCCTCACCAAGATGGACTCCAGGCTACAAACACCCATGTACTTTTTTCTCAGACATCTGGCTATCACTGATCTTGGTTATTCAACAGCCGTGGGACCCAAAATGTTGGTAAATTTTGTTGTAGATGAAAATACAATCTCCTGTTATTTTTGTGCTACACAGCTAGTTTTCGTTATTATGTTCATAACTACTGAACTGTTTATTCTGTCAGCAATGTCCTATGACCACTATATGGCTATCTGTAATCCTTTGCGCTACACCATCATCATGTCACGAGGGGTGTGTTCTGTGCTGGTGGAAATCCCTTATCTCTACAGCACATTTTTTTCTCTTCTGGTCACCATAAAGATTTTTAATTTATCCTTCTGTGGCCACAATGTCATCAGGCATTTCTACTGTGACAGTCTCCCCTTGTTATCTTTGCTCTGCTTAGGCACACACGAGATCAAATTGGTCATTTTCATCTTATCTGTTTTTGATTTGATTTCATCCCTTCTAATAGTTCTTGTTTCTTACATACTTATAATTGTATCCATTATCAAATTGAGCTCCACTGAGGGCAGGCACAAGGCCTTCTCCACCTGTGGATCCCACCTGACTGTGGTGGTAGTGTTCTATGGGACTTTAATCTTTATGTATCTGCAGCCCAAGTCCAGTCAGTCCTTTGACAGTGATAAAGTGGCTTCCATATTTCACACCCTGGTGATCCCCATGTTGAATCCCTTGATCTACAGTTTGAGGAATAAAAATGTAAAATATGCCTTACATAGGACTTTAGAAAAATTATGCAATATATTTTCTTGACAGTCAGTATTACATTTTGCACTTTAAAAATTTTTTCTTTGTGCCCCCAGAGGGGATATCAAGCACAAAATCACAGATAACATGTATTTCTATATTGCCTTCTACCAGTCACTCTACTAAGGCTGTAAGTAGATTAATAAATGAAACAGTACAAAGCGTTGCCTTCCTGGAGCAGGAGCGATGCATTATAAGCATAATAATTAAGACAGTTGATAGTATACTAGAATGTCTGGAGGGTGTTACTTTTTTTTTTTTAATAAGAACATTGAATATGTTGAGTGGGATAGTGAAACTAATGGATACAGGAAGGTTTACAAATACCTGGTGTTTTCCTTATCTAGTAGAAAAATATATATATATAGAAAGTATGTGTGTGTGTGTGTGTATGTATGCATGCTCACACACACCTCCTATTTTATTTCTTACACTCTGCTCTGGGTGGCTAATTCTGATTAAAACAAGGCTCACTGGGGTGGGTTGGTTCGAGTACTCAGTTATATGAATTTGCTCAAATGTCCACTTTCTAAACCTTGAAATCCCTCTCTTTCATCATCAGTGCCTTTACTTTCATATTTGAGCCCTTGGAGTCCATATACTTTATCATTTTTATTATTACTATATTGTAATATTAGTATAAACAAAATAAAACTGTATTCAACAGGATCAGCTGAGTATCTGGTTTTGTCTAAATTAGCCAATTTTGCCTGTATCAGTGGGTATATAAGTTAAGACAGATTTATTGAGGTCAGCCACAGAAGTTTCCAGGTTTTTTCATTTTGTCTCTCCCAGACAGATATTGCTTCCTAAATCCGTGCTTTTGTCCAATAGGTTGTTATCCTTCTCTCTCTCGAAAATAATAATTACTCTTGTTTAGAAGTGATTTTCTAATTGTTTCTGTACCCTTGCATAAGAAGTCTATTGTATGCTGAGTTATGTTTGTTGCCTTGTTTTTGTTTGCCTGGATTTTCTTAAATTTGAATAATATAAGCATGTATTTTGATCAGAATCTATTGTCTGAATTCATCATTTTGATTATCCTGCTTTTTTTGCTTGGAAGAAGCATAAGGAGCTAACCCATGGTTTGGACTATGCTGTGTTTCTAGTGGGTGAGGTGTGATATGTAGCATTTTCTATATTTGCTATGATTTCTGGACATAGTTGCTCCATGTTCCCTCCTAATTTTCCATTTCTATTTTCTTATTCTTTTAATATTAGAAAAATTTGTAATGAGAAAAAAATTAAATTTTAGATACGCTAAGGTTGTCTTTAAAAAAGACTGCAATCTGGGTTTTAGGATAGGACACTGCAAGGTGGGTTATGGTATTTTTCCATATATGTAGAGACTAGAAAACATGTGAGAAAAATATCATATCTAAAGAGAATATCAAAATGGAAATTTAAGACACGCCCCATTCTCATCATTCCAAGTGGCTTGATTGGAAAATTTTATGAAGTATTTAGGGAAAAAGAATAAGCCAATTGTACAGAGACTTTTTTACAGAACTGAAGAGAAGGGCATATTTACATTTCCTTTATGAGGATAGGTTAAACCGATATCAAAGGCAGACAAAGACATTAAAAGAAAAGAAAACAACAGAGCACGTATGCAAAAAATCTAAAGAAAAATTTAAGAAATTGTGTCTGACAGTATGTAAAGACAATAGTACACTTAATTTGGTGTGCCCCAGGAAAGCATGGATAGTTTCCCATTAAAAAAAATCAATTAATGACATTTATCATAATAACAAATAAAATGGCAAACAATGCCATATACATAGATGTAGAGAAACATTTTAAAAGTCTCAATAAATGTGATAAAACTTTGATCAAATTAGTATTAAAATAGAGCTTTCTCAAAACGAAAGAGGACACCCATGAACAGCGTGCAGTTACCATCACACATGGTGCAAAAGATTAAATACATTCAGTAAGACCAGGAAAAAAAAAAAAAAAAACCCAGTAAATCCCCTCTTACCAAATCTATGACACATTTCAGTGGATGTTTGAGCCACCCAGATCTTTAATAACTTTTTCACCAGATCTCCATAGTATATACAGAGATAGGACTCAAAACTCAAAAATAATATCAATGATAAAATAAGAAAAAGAAAACAGTCCATGAAAATGATCATAAAAACAAAAATTCACTTATTCATAGGGCATATTCTGGTGGCAAATAAGCACATTAAAAATGTCCAGTTCATCACTTATCAATGAACTTCAAGTTAAAACATTGATGATGGAACTATACATCTGTTAGAATATCAGGTGTTTAGTAATTATGTGAGGGAAATGGAACATTCATAAACTGCCAGTGGAAAATTAAAATCATGAAAATACTTACAAAAAGAATTTCTTTTAAGCATCAGGGTCTTAAAAAGCTGAACATAGTTTTACCCTAAAATTTAACCAATTTACTCATAAGTGAAATGACAGCATTTAGCCCTATAAATACATGTACACAAATGTCCATAACAAGGTTATCTGTAGTACTCAAAAACTAGAATCACCCCAAATGTTCATCTACTAGAGAATGGATGAATAAATTGTAGTATTTCCAACAAGTTAATACCACTCCATCATAAAAACTACTGAATTATTGGTACATGCAAATACATGGATGAAAAATACAAATGGGTACATCAGACTTTGTCAGAATTAAAAAATCCCAGACTTACACATTTATCCCACAGAAATGAAAACTTATGTTCATACAAAAATCCTTACATAAATGTTAAAAGAAACACCACTTATAATAGATAAAACCGATAACAACCCAAAACGTCCTTCTATGGGTGAATGGGTAGTTAAACTGTACTAAATCCATTTTTTTTTAGTCCATATATGAAGTAATGTGCAGCAGTGAAAAAAGAACAAATTATTGATGCACTCAACAGTGTGAATGGACCTCATTAGAATCGTGTGAAGTGAAAAGTCAATCACCAAAGGCAGTTGTTACCTGCCACTGAGTGACTCCAACTCATGGTCACTTTCTGTAAAACAGAAGAAAACATTGCCTGGCCCTGTCCTAGCCTCACAATCGTTAGTATGTCCGAGTATATTGGTGCAGCCACTGTGTCAGTCCAGCTTATGGAGGGCTTCCCCCATTCTCGTTGGCCCTCTCGTTCTCCAAATATCATGTCCTCCTCCAGAAACTTGTTTACCTGAAGCAGTAAAGTCAGACAATGTTCTGTGGGAGGCAACAAAATATGTACCATTCAAGAATTTTTGTTTTGTTAGATGTCATCCGGTCAGTTGAAAATCATAGCAATGTATAGGACGGAGTAGAAATGTCCCATAGAGTTGCTTAGGCTGTAATCTTCATGGGTGCAGATGGCCAGGTCTTTTCTCCCTGGAAAGGCTAGTGGGTTCAAACAGCCAACATTTCAGTTAGCAATGCGTTTTATAAATAAATATATGTATATATAAACTTTAGGAAACCCTGGTGGCGTAGTGGTTAAGTGCTACAGCAGCTAACCAAAGGGTCGGCAGTTCAAATCCACCAGGCACTCCCTGAAAACTCTATGGGGCAGTTCTATTCTGTCTTATAGGGTCACTATGAGTCGGAATCCACTTGATGGCACTGGGTTTTTTGTGTTTTATTTATGTACAAATCCAGTGTCTTCGAGTGGATTCCGACTCATAGCAATCCAGTAGGACAGAGTAGGACTGCCTCATAGAGTTTCCAAGGAGCACCTGGCGGATTAGAACTGCCAACCCTTTGGTTAGCAGCCGTAGCACTTAACAACTATGCCACCAGGGTTTCCTATTTATATATATAAAACCAAACAAAATCCAAAGCTGTCCAGTTGAACCTGACTCATGATGACCCTATAAGACAAAGTAGAACTCCCGCACAGGGCTTCCAAGAGGCACCTGGTGGATTTGAACTGCCGATCTTTTGGTTAACAGCCAGACTGTTAACCACTGCATCACATACATGTCATTATATAGGAGAAATAAGCAAAAAAAAAAAAAAAAAAAGTCACAAATGGATACATTATAAATATTTACAATGACAAAATGGAGCAAAAATATTTATTGCACGGTAAGTATATATTCATAATGAAACATTATGCAAACTATCACACTTTACAACGGTATGTTGTTATGGTAGAACATTATATCAAGCACATCAATCCCTGCCTTAAGGTGAGAAAAAAGTTTTGGAATGAAGATTGGACAGAATGAAAAAACATAAAATATAGAAATGTAATAATGGAAACTAAAACAAACAAGCAAAAAACATAAACACATGATGGCAATTGACTAGGAAATGAGAAGCAAGGGTAACATTTGTGTTTATGAGGTGAAAAAGGAAAAAAGAAAAAACCTTGAAAATAGCAGTAACAGCAACAATAAGAAAAACGACAGAAAATGAGGGAGTGATACCTCACACGTGCACAATGCATTACTTTTATTCCATTTAAATCTTTTAAATAATGTAGTAAGAAAGTGTTTAAGGACAACTTCATTTTGTCATCCATGTGGAGAGGCCACTGTAGAAATGGGGAATATTGACAGTTCTGTTTTACAGATTACAGATAGGGAATATTAATCCAGGTCCCTGTGTGGTAAAATGAATGTTAACAAAGTAAAACGCAAGACCATATGAACTAGATAAACATAGACCTGCATACACACTATTAGAATAAAAATTTGGTCACCGGTGAACACAAAATGTCCTGGACAGTTAAACAACCACTCCAGGTATCTTGTTAAGCTTTCATATGCTTCAGGAACAGTCACTAAATTGCCTGGCATCTCCTCAGGGAGAACCTCCAAGGGTAAAAAAAAATACCATAAATTCTTCTCACTCTGCCATGTTAGGAAACACTTGGGGGAGTCAAAACAGAGGCTTCATTGCAGGTAAAAAGACAGACTTTTTCCATTTTTTACCAATACCTGAAACGTTTCAGTGACACTTGCAGGGTCCCACCTTTATTCAATGGCAAAATCATTGCAAAATATTAGGATTTCTGAGTCAGTTCTGTGTGCATTCTACTTTTCAATAGTACCTGAGACTAGGATCTCTCTCCCTTTATTTTTTTTAACATCATTATTGTTTTTTTCAAACAGTCACTCTTTGTTTCAGAGGCTAAATGCTCGTATTTGAAGCCTCATCATTATGTCTAAATGATATTTTTACTTTATATAAGTAACTATATGAATAAAAAAGTAACAGAAAAAAAAAAAAAAGTCCTGGAGTCAGTTTTGCCTCATAGCTACCCTGTGTGCATCAGAGAACTGTGGTCCATAGTTTTTCAATGGCTGGGAACTTTCAGAAGTAGATTTTTCTTTTTTCCAAGGCGCCTCTGACTGGATTCAATCCCCCAACATTTCACTTTGTAGCTGAGTACTTAACTGTTTGTGCCACCCAGGTGGCCTAATTATGTGAATAATAGAGCTCAAATATGAAAGTAAAGGAAGCATATGCAGTATTAAAAATACTGTAGCAGAATTATGAAGCTACAGTATTCAGTCTCCAATGTTGATGTCCTTTCAAATCCTTAGTTATAGTAAGCTGGCTCTACTCTTAAGTGTAATTTAATATATAATGCATATTTAAATAACTGTATAAATGTATATTTTTGCTATTCTCTTGATGAGGAAATAAATTTCTATCTCACAACTCATGTTGAGATGTGAAAAGCAATTTTTTAACAGTTTGGGAAACTTGTAAGTACCCAATTTTATGATGATTGCATAATATATACCATATTCTTCAATTCCCGGTACAATCTGGCAGAAATAATATATAATTTTCTCAAGGAAGATAGCTTTATAAAAGGAGAATGAGATACTCAACGAAGATAGTAAACTATGGAAAATAACTTGGAGCTCTCCATGAAACTCCAAAGCTTTTGACAGGAAGTCCTCTTCTCTTCCCTTACGTTATAGGAAAAGCAGAACTTACAAATACAAGTCCTTTTTCCTCCAGCAGTTTTTACTGGCTTTTCATCATTGCAACTAAACAAGATTTACTTTGCTTTTATGGCATTCATTGATGATACTTGATCTCCTAATTGTAATACTGATACCCAATTCTGAACTTCTTTAAAAAAAAATTATTGTGTTTTAGGTGAAAGTTTACATAGCAAATTAATTTTCCAATAAAACTTCTTACACAAAATGTGTCAACACTCTCTTCGTTTCCTTCCTGGCTTCTCTGTGTCCATTAGTCAGCTTTCCCTGTCCCTTCCCGCCTTCTTGCCCTTTTGGTCTCCCGTAGTTGGTAGTTCTAAGGGGCACATTCTTCACAGATTTTATTGTTTAATTTAATAGCCCCGTCTGTTATTTGTGCTCAAAGGTGGCCACTGGCAGTGTCTATAGTTTCACATTAGAAGATTGTCTTAGGACAATTGTCTCAGGGGTTTCTCCAGGCTCTTTCAAACCAGTAAGTCTGGTCCTTTTTTTTTTATTTGAATTTTGTTGTACATTTTTTTCCCATTCTGCCGCAGACCTTCTACTGTGATCCTCGTCAGAGTGGTCTGTAGTCATAGCCAGGCACCATCTAGGTCTTCTGGTCTCAGGTTAGAGGAAGCTGTGGTTCATGTGGGCCATATGTCCTTTGGTCTAATTGCTTCCTTAAGTCTTTTTTTGTTTTCTTCATTCTACTTTATTCTAGGTGGAAAGAGGCCAATAGTTTCTTTTCTGACATTAACAATGTGTGTATTTAGGGTCACAACCTTCTCAGTAATGTTTTATATAAGATAGTGTATTTCTCCTGTTACCATTTTATTATTTAATATGATATGATTGTATTTTTCTATTTGCTTGATTATTTCTAACTCAGAGGCTGCTGGTCTGGCTATTTTCATTGTAAGTAATATCATTTCAAACCATTAATTCTTTTACCTTAAACTGCCATCCTCATCCTTCTCTGGCATTTTTTTTTAAACCTGTCATATATTAGGGATATGTATTATTCATTTTAATTTAAATATATTTGTTTGTATGAATTAAGTACTATATAATAGTTTAAGCTAGAGCATTTCTTTATCCAAATGGAATTTTTTAACGAAATTTCATTATATAAAATCAACGACATGAACTCCCTTTCTTCCAATTTGTTCAAATTTCCTCTCACTATCTTAGATACTTTGATGACAAACAACTTAGTATATGTTAGTTATAAAGAAGCTGCTCCTAGGGCAGGATGTATTTTAAGTAAATTTATATTCAAAGGTACGGTTGTTAAGGTGATCCTGACTCAAGAGTGACCCCAAAGTGTTTCCAAGGCTGTAAATAACTATGGAAGCAGACTGCCACATCTTTCTCCCTTGCAGCCACTGGTGGTTTTGAACTGCAGAGCTTTAGGTAAGCAGTCCATCAACTTATATTAAAATGTATTAAAAAAAAAAAAGTAAAGTAGAAGATGTATAATCCAGAAGCTTGGCACACTGATGGTCCAATTTTAGTCCTGGAGTTGAAGATGGGGGAGAGAAGAGCTGGGGTCAGTTGCGTGGATAACACACTACTCAACCTACTCATCATCATAACCCTGACATAGAAGCTAGGTCAACTAGAACGATTCATGTATACATATGCAAAAAAAAGTCCTTTCATGTAAATTATTGTCATCATTTTAAAAACAACACTATTATATCCTTGACTTTTGAGACTTATATCCCGATACCTTAAATGCACTGAAACGTTTAATCATCATTTATTTTTCCAACAACCTTGAAGGGAAGTGTTCATTTTGCAGATGTGAATGAAGAAATTAAGGTATCTTGCTTTATAACTCACAAATGGAGGTATAACAGAGACTATATCTGCATGGGTCTAGCACCTAGAACATTTCCCTGTATAAAGACAGATAATCCCCACCATGATTGATTAGATTTTCCTTGTTAATCATGTGTTCAATACCTGTCAAGTGTGTTGTTTCAGTCTGTACCACCCGTGGCACAAGGGCTTTTATAGGACTCTGTTTTGAAGTAAAGCATATTAAATATTTCCACACATTTTGTGAATTTGCCCTTTAAAATTTTTATAATGAAATTGACATTTGTGGTATAATTTTGTAAATGTCATTTTATAAATGAAAAAAAAAGAAAGTTTAGTAATCACCCATATACCTACCACTTAAAAATTTTAACTTTTTAAATTTTTTTTTCATATATTTATATGCATTAAAAAAACAAACTTGTTACCATCAAGCTGATTCTGACACATAGAGACACTAGAGGACAGAAAAGAACTGCCCCATAGGTTTTGCAGGGAAAGACTGGTAGATTCAAACAGCCGATTTTTGGGTTATCAGCCAAGGTCTTATCCAGTGCTCCACAAGGAATCCCAGCTATGTACATGTATATGTTTGTATAAATATATATGTATTGTGTATATGTATATGTGCATGCATATGTATGTGTGCATATATCGTGTTTATGTGTGTGTGTGTATTGTGTATATGCACAAGTATATGTGCATGTATGTATATATATATATATATATATATATATATATACATACATGCACATCTACATTTACACGTACACATACACCTATGTCCTTATCTGTGTCTATCTCTATTACTGTGTTTACTACGGGGTTTCTCAACTTCTGCTATAGTGACAGTTTGGACCGAAAATTTTCTTATTGCGTGGAGTTACCCTGCATGTAAAAGAATGTTAATAACATCCCAGGCTTCCATTAGGTACAAGTAGTACTCTTCTCCTAGTTGTGACATCCAAAATGTCTCAAGCATTGACAAATGTTCTTTGGGGAACAAATATTACCCAACTGATAACAAGTTAGATTTCTCTTTCTTTCCCTCTTTCTTTCTCTCTCTCTCTATCTTCAAGTGTCTATGCTTTATTTGTGGGAGGCAGGTTTAATTTCAAATAACTGTATTTATTTGGATTTATCTTATTCATTTAGCATATTGCCTTTGTATGCTAAAAATCTACTGATGGTGCTACATAAAACCTATTGACTACGCTGTTGTCTCTACCCAGAATAGGTTTCCTGATACACCAAGATGGACAAACACAATCTAACAGTGCTGAATGAATTCGTTCTGATGGGAATCACAGAACGCCCAGAGCTGCAGGTGCCATTGTTTGGGCTGTTCCTCATCATCTACCTGATCTCAGTGGTGGGCAACTTGGGCATCATCATCCTCACCAAGATGGACTCCAGGCTACAAACTCCCATGTACTTTTTTCTCAGACACCTGGCTATCACTGATCTTGGTTATTCAACAGCTGTGGGACCGAAAATGCTAGTCATTTTTGTTGTAGATGAAAATACAATCTCCTATTATTTTTGTGCTCTACAGCTCGCTTTCATTGTTTTGTTCATAAGTGGTGAACTTTTCATTCTATCAGCAATGTCCTATGACCGTTATGTTGCCATCTGTAACCCTCTGCTCTACTCAGTCATCATGTCACAAACGGTGTGTCAGATATTGGTGGCAATCCTCTATCTTTATTGTACATTTGTTTCTCTTTTGGTCACCATAAAGATTTTTAATTTATCCTTCTGTGGCTGCAATGTCATCAGTCATTTCTACTGTGACACTAATCCCTTGTTATCTTTGCTCTGCTCAGACACACATGAAATTCAATTGATCATTCTCATCTTAGCATCTCTTGATTTGATTACATCCATTTTAATAGTTCTTGTTTCTTATCTGCTCATTTTTGTAGCCATTCTTAGGATACACTCAGCTGTGAGTAGGTACAAGGCCTTCTCCACTTGTGGATCCCACCTGACGGTAGTGGTAGCGTTCTATGGGACTTTAGTCTTTATGTACATGCAGCCCAAATCCAGTCATTCTTTTGATGCTGATAAAGTGGCTTCCATATTTTACAGCCTGGTTATCCCCATGTTGAATCCCTTGATTTATAGCTTGAGGAACAAAGATGTAAAATATGCCCTACGTAGAATATGGAAAAAAATATGCAACATCATTTCTATTGTTTGATTCTTTATGTGGTTCCTATGAAATACATGATGAGTTTTAAACCTTGTCTGTGTGCCTCCGTAGGGTTCAGCAAGCACACATATATTCCACATATATTCATAAATATCTTATGTGTCAGTCACTCTTCTGAATACATTGATGAACAAAACAGTATAAACCTTTGCCTTCCTTGAAGTTAAGAGATGGAATACAAATATAATAATTAAGTGAATTTTATCATAGAGAAAAGTGTGTTGGGGCCCTGGTGGTGCAGTGATTAAAGTGCTTGGCTGCTAAATGAAAGGTCAATGATTCAAATCCACCAGTCAATCCCTGAGAGAAATAATCAGCTTTCATAAAGATTTACAGCCTTGGAAACCCTATGGGGCAGTTGTAATCTGTCCTATGGGGTCATTATGAGTCAGAATCTCCTGAAGAACAGTGAATTTGGGTTTTTTGAGAGTGTGATAATAAATAAAATCCTTTGCCATTGAGTTGATTCTGACTGAAAGCAACCCTATAGGACAGATTAGAACTGCTTCATAGATTTTCCGAGGAAAGGCTGGTGGATTTGAACTGCTGACCTTTTGGTTGGCAGCCAAGCTCTGGCCCAGTGTGCTACCATAACTTCAGGAGAATGTGTTGGGAACCATGAAATCAGCAAAGAGAGTGGATAGCTGAGCGGTAGTGGGAAAAGGTACCAGGTACAAGAGTACAGTTAATGATTCTGGAGTTTATTTCAACTATTAGAATAAACTTTGCAGTGTCAGTACTTGTGTTTGTGTATGTGTGTGTTTGTGTAAGCCCTTGCCTTCTGTTTTAGCCTTCATAGTTTCTGAGGGGGAGGGGTATTAGATTTGGCCAGGTTGCCATGAGTCTCAGGGTAGTGTAGTGATTTGAATTACTCAGTCATCTAAATTGGCTCATACGTCCCCATTCCAGACCTTGGAGCTCCATTTTCTTATGGATGCCTTTACTTTCCCATGTGAATTTGTTAACTCAACATAGCTTGCTGTTTAGCAATTCAAAAGTTCAGCTTTGCATCTGACTTTCTTTTTAATCAATGCGTTTTGCCTAGATCAGAATACACACCAATAAATATAAGTTTCTTGAGGTCATCCACAGTAGTTCCCAGGTTTAGAATCCCTTCCCCACTAGTCATTCTTATTTAATTACCTTTTTTCTTTCATGAGTTGTTTTTCTCTATATGAAAAACTTTTAAAAATATTTGTTCAATTATTTCTTTGTGTATTTCCTTGGGGAACAGGATATGCTATGATGACTTAAGTTCATTGCCTGCCTTTCATTCTTCTGACTTTCCTAATATGTGGTCATTATTTATCACGCACTGTGGTGTTTTTTATATTTTTATTGTCTTTTGCTTACCCTGCTTGTGAGAGGCAAAATGAAATAATAGTATGGTTTGCACAATGATATATTTCTATTTCAAGTGAGGTCTGTTATGTGACAAGGATACAGTTATCTGACCTCATGGACATTGTTGGTCGATGTTACTACTCAGATTTTTCCATGTATTTATGTTTATTGTTATTTTTTTCTTTTTAAAATTTCTGGGATTTTATTGAAGCTAACCCCCCAGAAAACCCAGTGCTGTCGAGTCGATTCCGACTCATAGCGACCCTATAAGACAGAGTAGGACTGCCCCATAGATTTTCCAAGAAGCGCCTGGTGGATTTGAACTGCTGACCCTTTGGTTAGCAGCTGTAGCACTTAACCACTACGCACCAGGGCTCTAGTAGCTTCTTATTGAAGCTACTAGAGTCTAAATGTTTTCATGGCTCAGGATCATGAAATAAAATCCCTCACGTAACCAAAGAAATTTGAATAAAAATAGCTCATTAGAATATAAGAGAAGGTGCATGTTATATTGTCATATGAGCATCAATATTTTTAAAAAGGTTGAAGCAGTTAGAAGGTGAGGATGGTCATGATAAGACAGAGCTGCCCAGGCTGCAGAAAATTCCACTGCTTTGTGCAGCTTGCTTGGCACTCCCCTTAGCTTTACATTAGAATCCTGGTTACTTTGCTCGGTACACCCAGCAGCTGTACATTAAAATTCTGGATCCCTTCTCTTTAAGTTCTGCCCAAACTAGAGAAAACTGGCAGAAACTGATTTAGGCACCATGTTGACATTCAGGTTAACCTTTTAAACCTCATACATAGTACATTCTCCACCTCTGGGTAGAGTTTAAATGCCATGTTCTGAACACATGATGCATGAAGTTACATTTAAACCACATTGCACTTAAGTAGTTTAATAATATTGCTGTTGTAACTTGTATGAATTTCCCACTTGTCAACCCCTTAAAAGTAACCTTTTGCCTCACTCTCACTGAGCAGTCTTGGCAACATCAGGCCCAACTGTTTCTTCCCTTGCACAAGGAAATAAAGGTGCCTTTCTACACTCCCACTTGCGGCTCTGGTTTGCTGGATGAGACAAGTCACAGCGAGTGGTCCAGGGATTTCCAAAGCAACAATGAGCACATCCAGGTAATAATACTCCATACTTATTGACTGGTGTATCAGAGTCATTCTTCAAGATTTAATTAATTTTCACAACAGCTCTGTGAGGCAGGTTTTATTAATATTTACTCATTTTAGATGATACTATGGAGGTTCAGAGAGGGTAAATAAATGACCCAAATTCTACTCACAAATGGTAGATAAATAGTCCAAGTTCACAGAAACAAGTTTCAAACATGACCTAGCTCCAGGTTCCAGGTTCTAGGTTCATAACAACTAGTGTCAATAACTTCTTAATGTTAATTTTCTGCTTTAATGGTGTCACGCCTGAGATGACAGAGAGTATCAGATTAAAAGAAGAGAAAAAGCAGTTGGGTTCATAAAATAGCTAATGCCTAGGACAATGTCTGGGGGAGAAAATAAATTCAATAGAGATAATGATTAATAAGCTGACACAGTAAGCTAATTGATTCATTTCGACGCATGATTTGTTCAAAGTAAATAATGAAAAACCATCAGAAGGTGGACACAGGACATAGTCAGGGAAGGTTTATAATAAACTTCCATGGGTTGATATCAGGAATTCTCATAAAGTAGTAAAGAACAGGAGCCACGGTGACACAGTGGTTACAGCTCAGCTGCTAACCCAAAGCTCAGCAGTTTGCACCTGCCAGTATCTCTTGGGAAACCCTAGGGGGCAGTTCTAGTCTGTCCTGTAGGGTCACTAGGAGTTGGAATTAACTGGTTGACATGGGTTTGGTTTTTTGGTTGAGTAAAAAAGATGTTAAAAAGAAATAAACAAGGAAGTCCCCATTTTAAGAAATAATTTGCAGACTATTGCTGTGAGAAGTTCAGCCACCTTTTAAAAATAGAGATAGGATTGATGTTACTTCCTTAAAAAGGGAGGTCTTTGAGAAAAACATTTATTCCCCACCGTCTTCTGCTTCCTGGACTTTGTTACCCTGTGAACTTCAATTTTGGGGGAATGTAATTTAAGGAGAAGGGATTGCCAAATATATTAACTTTGATTTTCTGAGCTATTGAACCAATGAGAGCCATCAGGCCCCTCTACCAGACATTTTCTTCTTTTTCTGTTTCTCTTGTTTAAATAAATTAAAACCTGTTTCTTGAGCTAATGTTTGAGAGATGCATTTTATTATTGAGTGTTTCATTACATGCCTGGGAAAAGAATTTCTAGATGATACAATAAGGAGAGACAGAAGACCTACATGCAATTGTGACGGCAGGGCACAATGGAATTGTATGCTGTGTCATTTATTTAGCTTAAGATGTGAAAAAAAAAAAAAACAGTAGTAAATGTGCAATCTATTGAGTGTTGCCATGATTAACGTAAACGTCCAAGAGCTTCCTTCTCACCACAGTAATCATATGGACCAAAAGTAATAACACACAACCCAGTGGTACCCATCAACTCAAAGAAAATAAATATGTCTAATTCGCTAATACAGTTTTTCAAGTTTTTCATTGGAGGAGTCCTTGAAAATAAGAGAGACAGAGAAAAAGAGAGAGAGAGAATGATAAGAAAATACTGAGGGGCTTGCTATACCAGTTAAATATTATTCAAACCCATTGTCATCGAGTCAATTCTGACTCATAGTGACCCTATAAGGCAGAGTAGAACTGCTCCATAGGGTTTCCAAGGAGTGCCTGGTAGATTCGAACTGCCGACCTTTTGGTTAGCAGCCATAGCTCTTAACCACTACGCCACCAGGGTTATAAAAAAATCTGTGATTCATTAAAATATTTAACGACCCCTAATAACACTTTTTGTTGTGTAGTGCCTAGAGTTGATACTGATCACAGATACTCCCATGAACAACAGAACGAAACAGAGTCTGGTCCTGCACCATCCTCACAATGATTGGTATGTTAGCAATACTAGTGTCAATCCATCTCGTTGAGGGTCTTCCTATTTTTAACTGACCCTCAACTATACCAGCCACGATGTCCTCCTTCAAGGACTGAACTTTCCCGTGAAGAGTCAAATACTACCTGTGTATAATTTCTCTATTAGAAAAAGTTACCACCAAGCAGAGCGGGCTGAGAGAATTGACAAATCAGTACTACATATACTGCTGGGTTCCCTGGAGAAAGAATAAACTGGTGGAGAGGTGTAGACAAATGTAGAGGTAGGGAAGTCTCAGGAGTCAAGTTACAGAAAGAGTGATATTCTAATTTCTACCATATGTGAATGGCACATCCTAGAACTGTGAAGGGCATGCCCTTCACCACAACATGTGATGTTTCTCCCAGTTTCCACTGTGTCATATTCTAGTAGAAGTTCATCTTATAATTACAGACAGTCTTACCTACATACAAAGGCAACTAACAATAATGAAATGGTATAGACTTCTTGGTGAGAAGAATAAAACTATTTAGTATGACAGTATATTACTTAAATACCACCAAACATGCTCAATATATGAAATGACAGCAAAGTACAAAACCAGATGTGCCTGTCTATTTACATAAATATTAGCTCAAACTATTATTTTATTATTTGAGCAATAGAAATTATTCAACCCTAGAGTAGGAAAATAAAAATTCAGTATTATTCTCTCATAGAAAATGTCTTCACTTTTAAAACTCACTTTTTCATGGAAATTATCTATGGTCATCACAACAAATAGATTCTATGGAAATTGTGAACTTATAAAAAATAATTGATACAGAAATAAAAGAATTTTTTCCAAGGCTTTATTTTTTCAAAGTCATCAAATTTTCATGATTTTTCTAACCATAAGGACATTTAATACCTACTTGAGTAAGCCTGGGCTCTGCTTCTATTAAACGGCTTTATACATGGATATATCTCTTATTTCACATCTAGAAAGTCAGACAAATTGGATTTTTTTCTTGTTACTTTTATTGTTTAAATCTTTTTATTGAGATATAAACAACATACCATAAAATTTACTCATATCTCTTGAATTTTTTCTTTCACTCTTTCACTTTTAAAAAATCTCAAGCATGTCCTTCCCTTTTGGTTTTTTAACTCCAGGTCTTTGCACATTTAATTATAATGCTTTAATTTGTCTTCTTAGCCTCCCTTTGAAATCTCCTGTGCAGCTCTTCAACTTTATTATCTCTTCTGTTTGCTTTAGCTATTCTACATTCAAGAACAAGTGTCAGAGAATCTTTGACATCCATTTGGTTTCCTCTTTCTTTCTTGTCTTTTAATCATCTTTTGATTTCTTCAGGTATGATGTACTTGATGGCATTCCAAACTTGCCTAATCTATGGTCATTAGTATTCAACATGTCAAATCAATTTTTGGGAAGATCTCTAAATTCAGGTAGGATATTTTCAAGGTCATATTTTGGCTGTCGTGGACTTTCTCTAGTTTTCTTCAGTTTTAACTTGTACTTGCATATGAGCAATCGATGGTCAGTTCTGCAGTTGTCCCCTGGCTTTGTGTTGACTGATGACATTGAGCCTCCCCACCATCTCTTTCCACAGATGTAGTGGATTTGCTTCTTGTGCGTTCTATCTAGCAAAGTCCACATATACAGTCTCCATTTCTTTTGTTAAAAGTTATTTGTAATGAAGAATTCATTGGTCTTGCAATATTCAAATATGGATGTCTGGCATTGTTTCTATCACCAAGGCCATATTTTCCATCTGTTGATCCTTCTTTTTTTTTTTTTCAACTTTCACATTCTAATAACTAATAATTAGCAATGGATTTGATTGCAATTTTGGTGAATTCAGACTTCAAAAGATGATAAAATCTTCAACATCCTCTTCTTTGGCATTCGTTGAGTAAATTTGAATAATAGTAGTATTAATTGGTCTTGTTTGTTGGCATATGAATATTATCGTCTCTTTGACAGTGTTATACATCATTGTAGGTCTTGGAATTTTTTTTTTTTTAAGATGAGTGTGATGGCATCCCTATTCAATTGTCATTGTGGCATAGCATACCATATGATTGTCTAATTCAGAATGGTCAATATCATTCCATTTTAGCTCACTAATGCCTAGGGTATCCACCTTTATAGGTTCCTTTTCATTTTTTACAACTTTCAATTTTCTAGGATTCATTCTTTGTGCATTCTATGTTCCAATTATTATTTGATACTTGCAGTTGTTTCTTCTCATTTTAACTCATGCTAATAAAATAAATTTTTTAAAAAATAAAATAGAATATCTTACTATAATAAAATAAAATAAGAGAGAAGTCTTAAACAGACAATTTGCAATAAAAGGGGAGTTGGAGTGACTAATAACTGTCCCGAATGTAAAAAAAAAAAAAAAAAGGAGGGGCAAAATGATAGAGTAGTCAGATGCTCCCTGTGATCTCTCTTACAACAAAGACCTGAAAAAGCAAATTAATCGATCATATACGACGATCTAGGAGCCCTGAACATTGAAGACAAGGTTGAGGAGTACTGCTGAGGGACAGAGAGAGGGAGAGACATTTTAGAAGTAGCAAGGATTTGTCAGACTTGACCTGGCTGGTACCTTGCAGGCTGGATCAGCTGGCTCATGTGGGTTGAGGCAAGCAATAGTGTTTGTGATGTATTTTCCACATTGGCAGAAATCATGGGGCTCAGAGTCTGTTCAAACCTCTGGAACCAGGGAGAAGCAACAGTGAATCAGTAAAAGATAAATACAGGCATGTAATCTACACTATAAAGATCAAAAATCCTTTCCCATCCTTGGGAAGTACCTCTTTCAATCTTTTTTTTTAAATAAAGATAAAAAATCCTTTATCATCCTTGGGAAGTACCACTTTCCCATTTACCTACCCCCTCTCTGCTCTGTTCCAGTTCGTAGTCTAGTGTCAGTGATTGCTGAGCCCCCTGGGCTGGGAATATGACCTATAGTATCCTCTGAACCATTGTCCCAGCTATGGAGTGGGAACAAATGAACAAACAGGGAAAAAATAATCTGCCAGCTCCCCTAAGCTAGGAACTCAGGGCAGGCAGAGTTCCTTTGTCTAGGTACAGACAAAAGAGGCACATGGATGTTGAATACTTTAAAACACTGCCTAGACCTCCGTGGGCCCATTTCAACAGCATAGACAGTCATTAGCACAAAACAACAGGGTATATACCTGAAGCCTATTTTCAACTGCAACAGCTAAGGAAGAGTGGCAGATTTATGACATTTGACACCACAGTTCCCATTAAACATGGACCTCATCTATCCACGTCAGTGGCCTAAGGACTGTTGGCTCCATCTACATCACCTAACCATCTGCAACAGGGGTCCAAGAATAATTGTTCCCACACAGTCCTTAAAGCAAACAGTATTGGGTACCCAAAGTCCAACCGCAAAGCCCACCTAACTATGCACTCTAGGGAACAGGGACATATCTTATACCAGGGTACTCAAGAACAGTCATCAGCCCACTTATTTGCCCAGCATATGACCCCCTACTGCAGCCAGGTACCTGTGCCTGCTCCAATCACCTCTGCACATCTAGAACTGTAGGTGAAAGCCCACACCACACACTTGGCAACCAACCAACCTGGATGCCTGAGCCGAGTCAACACAAGAAAAGTAAAAGGATTCCTGGCTCACATACCTCGTAAGAGCTCTAACCAACTGGTGACAAAATGTTAGAGCATCAAAACAACCAATATTCAAAGAATCCAACCTGAGCAGCCTATTTGGACATATCAAAACAAAACAGAACAAGAAGCTAGGACACAGTAAACAAACAAAATAAATAAACACAATAACTTACTGAATAGAAAAAAAATTGAAAGAATTAACAAGGATAAAATCTGGTTCTTTTAAAAGATCAACAAAATCAGTAAACCACTGGCCACACTGACAAAAGAACAACAGAAGAGGAAGCAAATAACTCAAAAAAGAAATGAGGAGGATGATATCACAACAGACCCAACTGAAATTAAAACAATCATAAGAGAATACTGCAAGAAATTTTACTCCAACAAAGTTGAAAATCTAGAGGAAGTGGACAAAATTATAAAAACACACTACCTACCTAAACTAACACAAACAGAGGAAGAAAACTAAATAAACCTAAAATGAAAGAAGAGATGGAGAGGTAACTAAAAAACTCCTTACAAAAAAAAAAAAAAAGTGCTGTCCCTGATAGCTTCTCTTGATAATTCTACCCAACTGTCAGTACAGTTAACACCACTACTACTAAAGGCATTGCAGAGCATACAGAAGGATGAAATACTCCCAAACTGACTCTGAAGCCAGCATAAATCTGGTACAAAAACCAGGTAAAGACACCACAAAACAAGAAAATTACAGACCAATATCCTTCAAGAACATAGTTGCAAAACTCCTCAACTAAATTCTAGCCAATAAAATTCAACAACATATCAAAAAATTATTCACCATGACAAAGCAGGATTCGTATTAGGTATACAGGGATGTTTCAACCTTAGAAAAACAATCAATGTAATCCAACACATAAAGAACACAAATGATAAGAACCAAATGACCTTATCATTTGATGCAGCAAATACATTTGACAAAGTCCTATACCCATTCATGATAGAAGTTCTCAGCAAAATAGGAACAGAAGGGAAATTCCTCAAAATCATATAAGCATTTACGCAAAGCCAACAGACAACATCATCCTAAATGGAGAGAGTCTGAAAGCATTCCCCTTGAGAACGGGAACCAGACAAGGATGCACTTTATCACCAAGCTTATTCAACATTGTGCTGGAGGTCCTAGCCAGAGCTATTAGGCAAGAAAAAGAAATACAGGTCTTCATCCAAACTGATAAGGATGAATTAAAAGTAACTGTATTTGTAGATGATATGATTTTATACACACACACACACACACAAAATGCCAGGAATCCACAAGAACATTGTTTTGGGTTTTTGAATAGAAGATTTTGGGAAAATATCAAGATATGTGATAAACACACAAAAATCAATTGGATTTCTGACAACAACAAAGAAAACTTTGAAGAACTCACCATATCAATACCATTTACAATAACATGAAAGAAGATAAAATAGCCTGCAAGAAAATAAACCTAACCATAGATGTAAAAGACCTATACAAAGAAAACTACAAGACACTATTGCAAGAAACAAAAAGAGATATACATATGTGGAAAAATATACTTTGGTCACAAATAGGAAGACTCAACATTGTGAAAATATCACTTCTACCGAAAGTGATCTACAGATAAAATGTAATCCCGATCCAAATTCTGAGGCATTTTTTTAAAAGAGATGGAGAAACAAATAACCAAATTCACATGAAAAGGAGGGGGCCCACATAAGTAAAGCACTGCTGGAGAAGAAAAGCAAAGTGGGAGGACTTATGCTAAGTGGTTTTAAAACCTGTTATACCACCACTGTAGTCAAAACAGCTTAGGATTGATACAACAACAGATACATAGACCAATGGAACAGAATTGAGAAACAAGATGTAAGTTTATATACCTATGAGTAGCCAATATTTCACAAGGGCCTAAACTCCAATAAATGGGGAAAAGACAATCTCTTTAAAAAATGGTGCTGGCATAACTGGATATCCAACTGCAAAAAAATAAAACAAGATCAATACCTCACACCATGCACAAAAACTAACTTGAAATGAATCAAAGATCTAAACATAAAATCTAAATTGTTAAAGATTATGGAAGAAAAAATAGGGACAATGATAACAGTCCTAATGCATGGCACGAACAGTATAAAAAACATTAGTATAAAAGCACAAAACCAGAAGAGAAATTAGATAGCTGGGAGAGCCTAAGAATGAAACACTTATGTTCAACCAAAGACTTCATTAAAAGAGTAAAAATATTACCTACAGACTGGGCAAAAAATTTTGGAGTATGACATATATGAACAGGGTCTAAACTCTAAAACCTAGAAGATACTGCAAAACTTCAAAAACAAAAAACCCAATTTAAAAAAAGGGCAAAAGATATGAACAGGCACTTCTCCAAAGAAAATATTCAGGTGGCTAACTGACAGAGGAGAAAATGCTCACAATGATTAGACATTACATAAATGAAAATCAACACTATAATGAGATACCTTCTCATCCCAACGAGGCTAGTATTTAAAAAAATAATAATAATAAATGTTGGAGAGGTTGTGGAGAAACTGGAACGTTATACACAGCTGGGGGGAATGTAAAATGGTAGAACCATTTTGGAAATTGATTTGGCACTTCCTTAAAAATCTAGATAGAAGTATCATGCAATTCAGGATTTCGACTCTTTAAAATATATCCTGGAAAAATAAGAGCCCACAGAAAAATAGATAGGTTCACTGCAGCACTGTTCACTTTAGAAAAAGATGGAAAAAATCTATGTGCTCATCAAAGTATGAGTGGATAAGTGAATTATTTTATATTCACACAATGAAATACTACACAATAAAGAACAATTATGAATCTTCAAAACATCAAATAACATGGATGAATCTGGAAGGCATTATGCTGAGTGAAACTAGTCAGTAGTAAAAGGACAAATATTGTACGAGACCACTTTTATAAAACTCAAGAAATGGTTTAAATACAGAAGAAAACATTCTTAGGTGGTTACAAGGGTGGGGAAGGAAGGATAGGTAAATTCACTAAATAGTAGACAAGAATTATCTTAGGTGAAGGGAGGGACAACACACAATACAGGTGAAGTCAGCACAAATGGACTAAACCAAAAGCTAAGATGTTTCCTGAACACAACCAAATGCATCAAGGGACAGAATAGCAAGAGTGGCAGTCTGAGGACCATGGTTTCAGGGGACATCTAAGTCAACTGGCATAACAAAGATTATTAAGAAAATGTTCTAAATCCCATTTTGGTAAGTGGCATCTTAAAAACTTTCAAGCGGCCTATCTAAGATGCATCAATTGGTCCCAATCCACCTGGAGTAAAGGAGAATGAAGACACCAATGACACAAGGAAAGTATTAGCACAAGAGATAAAATGGGCCACATAAACCACAGACTCCATGAGCCTGAGACCAGAGGAACTAGATGGTGCCCACCTACCACCAATTACTGCCCAGACATGGAACACAGCAGAGAGTTCCTCCTGGGGCAGAAGAAAAATGAGGTGTAGAACTCAAAATCATGAAAAAAAGACTAGACTTAAAGGTCTGACTGAGAGTGTAGGAGCCCCAGAAAACATGGCCCCCAGACTCTCTGTCAATCCAGAACTAAAACTATTCCTGAAGCCAACTCTTCAGACAAAGATTAGACTGGGCTATAAATACAAAATAATACTTGTGAAAAATGTGTTTCTTAGTTCATGTAGATAATTTTTTTTTTTTTAATCTACATAAGACTAAATGGGCAACTCCTGTTCGAAGGTGAGATGAGGAGGCAGAAAGGGATAAGAGCTGGTGGAATGGACACAGGAAATCCAGGGTGGAAAAAGGGAGTGTGCATTCACATTATGTTTATAGCAACTAGGGTCACATAGCAATAAGTGTAAAAATTTTGTATGAGAAAATCACTTTAGCGTAATGTTTCACCTAAAGCATAATAATAAAAAAGTGAAAGTATAGAAAAAACAAACTGTATATCAGAGTATGAAATTTACTAATTTTTTTCCGTATGACAACGTTATGGAAATGGGGGAATATTGAGTGGTCTGTCCTAAAGGTAAGGTATTTTAATCCAGACTCCTGGGTGGGACAAACTGAAAGCTAACTGAGACTAAATGAATCTAAAAGAAACAATCACTGGTGAATACAAATTGGTTAGAAAATTGACAGACACACTAGATATGTTCTTCAGTTTTCAAGTGCTTCAGACATAATTAACACATAGCTTGGTGTCTCCTCAGGGAGAGCTGTAAACGCAGAGAGAAAGCTGTAAGTTGCTCCCACTGTGCCATGCTAAGAATTGCATGGGGTGTAAAACAGATTCAATACAGGTAAAAGGTAAAAATTTATAGGCAATATTATGTTTTACCATTTTCGAGAGTGTTTTAATGGTTTTTTCAAGGCCCCATTTCTTTATTCAATTCTGTCTACTTTCCACCATTATTCCTAATATGTTCTATATGAGACAAACGTGGATTTCATGTATTCACTTTTATCATTAATGCTATGAAATTTAATTTCTGCATTCATTTGCTAATAGTTGACTCAGAAACTGTTCCACTCATAGTGTTCAGGAATAGATACATGTTAGATAGATAGATGACAGATAGATAGATAGATAGATAGATAGATAGATAGATAGATAGATAGATGATAGATAGATAGATAGATAGATAGATAGATAGATAGATGATAGATAGATAGATGATAGATAGATAGATAGATAGATAGATAGATGATAGATAGATAGATAGATAGATAGATAGATAGATAGATAGATAGATAGATAGATAGATAGATAGATAGATAGATAGATAGATAGATAGATGATAGGTAGGTAGGTAGACAGACAGACAGATAGACAGGTAGGTAAGTAGGTAGATAGACAAGTAACACCAAAGAAACACTACAATTATTTTCATGTATCATAGACACATTCAAGCATTTAATTCTCATTTATGCTTCCTAACAATACTGCCATAAAGTGTTGGAAATATGATTTTTCAGGTGGGGATAAACAGATTCATATAACATATGTTTTTTGCCCAAAGTACCATTTTGAATACATTACGAATGGAGGTATAAAAAAAAATATATCAGAGGCTATATCTATATAAAAATAGCTCTAGGGGTGTTTTCATGTATAAAGACAAACAAACCTCATTGTGATCAATTATCTGCCTATCTATATCTATATATATATATATATATATATATGGACATATACATGAAATTATATATCTGTCTTGGTCATCTAGCGCTGCTATAACAGAAATACCATAAGTGAATGGCTTTAACAAAGTTTATTCTCTCACAGTCCTGTAGGCTAAAAATCCTTATTCGGGGTGCTGGTTCCAGGGCAAGTCTTTATCTCTCTGTTGGATCTGGAGGAAGGTCCTTGTTGTCAGCCTTCCCTTGGTCTGGGAGCATCTCAGCTCAGGAACCTCAGGTCCAAAGGATGCACTCTGCTCCTGGGGCTGCTTTCGTGTTGGTATGAGGTACCCATATCTCTCTGTTTGCTTATCTCTTCTATATCTTAAAAGAGATTGGCTTAGACACTGGCTAATCTTAGATAAAAAAAAAAAAATCTTATAGGTCTCATAAATATAACTGTTGCTAATCAATTTTATTATTTTTTTCTTTTATTACAACGTAGTGACAAGATTTACAACACAGAGAAATCACATCAGATGATAAAATACTAGACAATCATACGATACTGGGAATCATGACTTAGCCAAGTTGACAGATATATTTAGGGGACACCATTCAATTCATGACGAAATCTATCTAGTATGTTGACTGTTCCATCAATATGACTGGGGAAGAGCTGACTACTCAAAGCAGAGTCGACCTTAAGCACGTAGATGGAGTCAAGCTATTGAGACCTTCATTTGCTGATGTGTCATGACTGAAAAAGAGAAGAAACAGTGGCAAGAGTCCATTAATAATACCCGGAAAACCCAGTGCCATCGAGTAGATTCCGACTCAAGTACCTGGAATTTATAAAGCATGAACCTAGGAAAATTGAAAATCATCAAAAGTGAAATGGAATGCATAGACATTGATATCCTAGGCATTAGTGAGCTGAATTGTATTGGTACTGGTCATTTTGAATCAGGCCATCATATGGTCTACTACGCTGGGAATGACAACTTGAAGAAGAATGGTGCTGCATTCATCTCCAAACAGAACATTTCCAGATCTCTCCTGCAGTACAAAACTGGCAGTGAGAGGATACTATCCATCCACCTTCAAGAAAGACCAGTAATATGACTATTATTCAAATAATCGAACCAACCACTAAGGTCACAGATGAAGAAATTGAAGATTTTTACCAACTTCTGCAGTCTGAAATTAAGGGAACATGCAATCAGGATGCACTGATAATTCCTGGTGATTGGAATGCAAAAGTTGGAAATAAAGAAGAAGGAACGATAGTTGGAAAATATGGCCTTGGTGATAGAAATGATGCCAGAGATTGCATGATAGAATTTTGCAAGACCAATGACTTCTTCATTGCAAATACCTTTTTGCACCAACATAAATAGCAATTATACACATGGACCTCACCAGATGGAATATACAGGAACCAAATCTGCTATATCTGTGGAAAGAGAGGATGGAAAAGCTCAATATCATCAGTCAGAACAAGGCCAAAGTATGACCTTGAGTATATCCCACCTGAATTTGGAGACCATTGCAAGAATAGATTTGACACCTTGAATACTAATAACCAAAGGCCAGATGAGTTGTGAAATGACACCAAGGGCATCACACACACACACACACACAAAAAAAAAGTCATGAAAAAAGACAGGATAGAAAGAAAAGACATAAAGTATGTCAGATGAGACTCTGAAATTTGCTCTTGAATGTCCAGTAGCTAAAACAAAAAGAAGAAATGATGAAGAAAAAGAGCTGAAAAGAAGACTTCAAAGGGCAGCTTGAGAAGACAAAGAATTTTGATAAGATTTGCAAAAACCTGAGATAGAAAGCCAAAAGGAAAGAACACGCTCAGCGATTCTTAGGCTGAAAGAACTGAAGAAAAAATACAATCCTTGAGTTGCAATTCTGAAGGATTCTTTGGGAAATATATGAAATGACCAGAAAGCATCAAAAGAAGATGAAAGAAGCACGTACACCAAAATAAATGGTTGTTGTTCAGCCATTTCAGGAGGTAACTTATGATCAGAAACTGATGGTACTGAAGGAAGGAGTCCAAGCTGCACCGAAGGCACTGGCTAAAACAAGGCTCTGGGAATTAATGAAATACCAATTCAGATGTTTCAACAAACAGGTGCAGGACTGGAAGTGCTACTCATCTATGCCAGGAAATTTGGAAGACACCTACCTGTCCAAACAACTGGAAGAGATCATTATTTATGCCTATTCCCAAGAAAGTTGATCAAATCAAAAGTGGAAATTATTGAACAATATCATTAATATCACATGTGAGTAAAATTTTGCTGACGATCATTCAAAAACTGTTGCAGCAGTGTAGTTACAGGGAACTGCCAGAAATTCAAGCCAGATTTAGAAGAGGACATGGAACCAGGGATATCATTGCTGATGTCAGGTGGATCCTGGCCGAAAGCAGAGAGTACCACAAAGATGTTTACCTGTGTTTTATTGACTATGCTAGAACATTTGACTGTGAGGATCATATCAAATTATGAATAACATTGTGGAGAATGGGAATTCCAGAATGTTTAGTTGTGCTCATGAGGAACCTGTGCATGGATCAAGAGGCACTAGTTCGAACAGAACAATGGAATACTGCATGGTTTAAAGTCAGGAAAGGTGTGTCAGAGGTATATCCTTTCCCCATACCTATTTAATCTGTATGCTGAACAAATAATCTGAGAAGTTGGACTCTATGAAAAAGAACAGGGCATCAGGATTGGAGGAAGACTCATTAACATCCCGTGTTATGCACATAAAAAAACCTTTCTTGCTGAAAGTGAAGAGGACTTGAAGCCCTTACTAATGAAGATCAAAGACCACAGCCTTCAGTATAGACTACACCTCGACATAAAGAAAACAAAAATCCTCACAACTGAACCAATAACCAACATTCTGACAAATGGAGAAAAGATTGAGATTATCAAGGATTTCATTTTACTTGGATCCACAGACAACAGCCATGGAAACAAGAGTCAAGAAATCAAAAGATGCATTGCACTGGGCAAACTGACTGCAAAACACCTCTTTAAAGTGTTGAAAAGCATGGCTGTCACCTTGAGGAGTAATGTCTGTCTGACCCAAGTCATAGTGTTTTCAACTGTCCATGTGAGCACTGGGGAATGAATAAGGAAGATTGAAGAAGAATTGATGCCTTTGTATTATGGTTTTGGAGAAGGATATTGAATATATCATGGACTGCCAGAAGAATGAACAAATGTGTCTTAAAGAATAACCAGAATGCTCCTTAGAAGCAAGAATAGAGACACTGTGCCTCACATACTTTGGACATGTTATCAGGAGGGATTGGTCCCTGAAGAAGGACATCATACTTGGTAAGGTACAGGGTGAGTGGAAAAGAGGAAGCCGATCTATGTAATGAATTGGCACAGTGGCTGCAACTATGGGCTCAAGTATAACAACGATTGTAATGATGCCACAGGACTGGGCAGTGTTTTGTTCTTTAAAACAAAGGGTCACTATGAGTAGGAGCCAACTCGTTGGCTCCTAACAAAAACAACAAGAGAGTAGGGGGTCAGCAAGTAAAATGAAGACCATCAATGAGATGGACTGGCACAGTGGCTCCAAGGATGAGCTCAATGACAACAACGATTGTGAGAATAGTGCAGGACCGGGCAGTGTTTCGTTCTGTTGTACAAAGGCTCACTATGAATCGGAACTGACTCAATGGGCACCTAACCACCACTAAGAACTATATTAACATGGAAATTTCTCAGACTGATAGAGGGCACTCATAATCAACATACAGCTACCATTATGCATGCTATGAGCCATTGAATAAATTTTCAGGAAGATCAGGAACACAACATGTAAATCTACCCTTCCCAAATCTATCAGACATTTTAGTGGATGTTCTAGAAAACAGGATAAGGCAATAAAAAATAAACCAATAGAAAGCATTCAGATTGGAAATAAAGAGGTAAAACTTTTTATTAATTGATGACATGATTTTTATGCATAAAATCTAATAGAGCCTACTAGGGTTATATATAGTATTAAAAAGTTAACTTAGCATTTCTTTGTGAATTGGCTTTCAGTTTAGTGGCCAATTTTAAAAAAAAAACCTGTTTGAATTTAAAGTGGGTTTGCATTTACTATATAGATACATTTGGGTATTTCATAGATATAACACTGGTAATGGATTGAATTGTGTCCCCGCAAAAGATGTTTCAACTTGGCTAGGCCAGGATTCACGGTAAAGTGTCCTTGTCCAACATTTTGTGATCAGATGTGACTATCCTATGTGTTGTAAATCCTAAGCTCTATGATTTTAATGAGACAGGATTAGAGCTAGCTATGCTAGTGAGAAAGACTCAATCAACAGGATTAGGATGTATTTTGAGTAAGTCTCTTTAGAGATACAAAAAAGTGAAAGGAGCAGAAAGGATTAGGATCTCATGCCATCAAGAAAGAATCTCTGCTAATGAAGCACATCCTTTGGACCCGGGGTCCAGGAGCTGAGAAGCTCTTAGATCAGGGGAAAATTGATGACAAGGACCTTCCTTCAGAGCCAACAGAGAAAGAAAAACTTCCCCTGGAGCTAGCATCCCGAATTCGAGTTTCTAGCTTCCTAAACTGTGAGATGACCCGGAATTCACTTGAAGCCAAAGGGTAAATGGTGAAAGAATAAACTTCTCTTTGTTAAAGGCATCCACTTGTGGCATTGCTGTTATACCAGCACAGACATCTAAGACAAACACGAAAAGCAAAATCCATAAAAAGCTTGTCCACATCAAATTTTAAAACTTCTGCTTGTAAAAAGACACTTGTGTAAAAACAAGTTATATTTTGGGAGAAAATATTTTCTAATAATATATCTAATAAATGAGTTATTTCTATAATGTGTACCCACACCCAAAACCCAGTGCCATTGAGTCAATTTGCTTCCTTTTCTTTTTTTTTTTTTTCATTTTTGAGAACTCTGTATACAGAGTTCTCAAAACTGAAAAAGAAGGAAAAGGTCTACAAAAATGGTCATAAAAATAAACAATAACTTATCCAAAGAAAACATGTAGCTGGCAATTATAAGCATATAAAAATGCTCAGCATCATTCTTAATTAATAAATTTCAAGTTAAAACAATAATGATGTACCTCTTTACATCTATTAGACTATCAGGTAGTTGGTAAATACATGGAGGAACTGGAACACTCGTGAACTGCTACTGAATAACTAAAATGGCATAAACACTTTAAAAAATAATTTGTTTTAAACATTAGGGTCCACGAAGCCTAACCATAGTTTTGAAATGAAATTTAGCCATTCTATTCATATCTATCTAACCAAGGGACATGACAGCACTTTTCCTTATAAAGACATGAGTACAAAAGTCCATAGCAACTTTATTTGTAACAGTCAAAAAGTAGAATTAACCCAATTGTTCATCTACTTGAGAATGAATAAACAAATTGTGGTCTATCCAAGAAAACGAATACCACTCAACAGTAAAATCTGCTGCATTATTGTTACATGCAAATATATTGATGAAAAGTACAAACCAATACATTGGACTTTGTCAAAATGAAAACTACTCACCCTTAGACATTTATCCCAGAGAAATTAAACCTACGGTCATACAATAACCCTTATACAAATTAGTAGACAAGTGGTAACTTTGGTGAAGTGAAAGACAGTACACAAGCAAAAATCCTAAGCAGACTGATGATGGCACTTGACCATGAAATGAGAAGCAAGGGTAACATTTCTGTTCCTGTGGTCAAAACTAGCAAACAAACAAACAAAAAACCCTGAACAATAACAGCAACAATGGCAACAGCAAACTGGAAGTGATACCTCACATATGCGCAATGCATTGCTTTCATTCTATTTAAGACTGTTAAATAGTACAATAAGAAAGTGTATAAGCATTTCTGCATTTTGTCATCCATTTGAAAAGGCCACTGTAGAAACGGGGAATATCGACAGTTTATTTTATAGATACAATATTTTAATCCAGATCCCTGTGTGATAAAAATGGAAAGTTAGTAAAGAGCAAAATGCAAGAATGTATGAAGTAGATAAATACAGACATGTATACACTATATGATTGAAAACTTGCTTACTGGTAAATAAGAATTGTCCTGGACTATTAACAGACAACACCTAGATATTTTGTTACCTTTTAAGTGATTCAGGAACTATCAACAAATTGCTTGGCATCTCCTCAGGGAGAATCTCCACGGATGAAAAAAATTCTATAAATTCATCTCACTCTCCATGTTAAGAAACAATCGGGGAGTCAAGGGAGAGACTTCATTACAGGTAAAAAGATAGACTATTTCTATATTTTAGTAATATCCAGAATGCTTCAGTGATACCTGCAGGGTTCCGCCTTTATTCAATGGCAAAGTCATTGTAAAATATTAGGATTTCTGAGTCAGTTCTGTGTGCATTCTACATTTCCATTGTGCCTGAGACTAGGATCTCTCTCCCTTTTTCTGTCATATTTTTTTTTCAAATATTCACACTTTGTTTCAGAAATTAAATGCTCATAAGCATCTATGAAACATTCTCATTATATGGCTAAATAGCATTTTACTTTATATAAATAACTTTATGAATAAAAAGATACAAAAAAAAAAAAGTCCTGGATTCATATTTGCCTCCTAGCTACCCCATGTGTGGCAGAGAGCTGTGATCCATTGGTTTTTCAGTGGCTGTGACTTTTTAGAAGTAGATCTTTCTTTCTTCTAAGGCGCATCTGAATGGACTCGATTCCCCAAACATTCAGTTTGTAGCTGAGTGCTTAACTGTTTGCGCCACCCAGGTAGGCTAACTATGTGAATAAAAGAGCTCAAATATGAAAGCGTAGGAAGCATACATAGTATTAAAAAAGTACTGCAGCAGAATCATGAAGCTGTGCAGGTGTTCAGCCGCCAATGTCGATGTCTTTCAAAATCCTTAGTTATATATTGGCTCTAGGCTCTTCTGTACCTCTCAAGTGCAATTTAAATCTTTAATGCATATTTAAATAACTGTATAAATGTGCAGTTTTGCTAAACTCTCGCTGAGGAAACAAATAAATCCCCATCCCCCATCTCTTGTTGAGATAGGAAAAGCAACTTTTGGAGTTTACGAAACTTTTAAGTAGCCCGATTGATGATGATAGTATAATTTATACCAAAAATATATAACTTTATGAAATGAGGACGAGATATTCAACAAAGATAGTAAACTATGGGAAATAACATGGTGCTCTCCATGGAACTCCAGAGCTGTTGAGAGGAAGTCCACTTTCTTTCCCCAGTCTTATATGAAAAACAGTACTTACTAGTATGTCCTTTTTTTCTTCAGCCTTTCATCATTGCAGCCAAACAAGATTTATATTGCTTTTATTGTATTCACTGAAGATAGTTGATTTCCTAATTGTAATACCTACTGATACCCAACTCAGTACTTCTTAAAAAAAAAAAAAAATTGTATTTTTTCCAGTCAAAGATTCTGAAAAAAATGTGTCAGCACTCTTCTCGTTTCCTTCCTGGCTTCCCTTTTTCCATTAGTCAGGTTTCCCAGTCCTCCTTGTCTTCTCGTTCTTGCTCTTTTGGCTACAGTATTTGATTGTTTTAAGAGTCACATTCTTCACAGATTTTATTGTTTAATTTAACAGCCTCGACTGTTATTGGGCTGAAAGGTGGCCACTCAAACCAAAACCAAACCCACTGCCATGAAGTCGATTCGGACTCTTAGCGACCCTACAGGACGGAGTAGAACTGCCCCATAGAGTTTCCAAGGAGTGCCTGGCGGATTTGAACTGTCAACCTCTTGGTTAGCAGCTATAGCACTTAACCACTTCGCCACCAGGGTATCCTGGTGGCCACTGGGAGTGTCTATAGTTTCACATAGAATATTGTCTTAAGGCAATTGTCTCAGGTGTTTCTCCAGCCTCTTTCAAACCAGTAAATCTGGCCTTTTTTTTTTTTTTTTGAATCTGAATTTTTTTTGGTATATATATGTTTTTTCTCATTCTGCCCCAGACTCTCTATTGTGATCCTGGTCAGGTTTCTCTGTAGTCGTTGCCAGGCACCATCTAGTTCTTCTGGTCTCAGGTTAGAGAAGGCTGTGGTTCGCGTGGACCACATGTCCTTTGGACTAATTGATTCCTTATGTCTTCGGTTGTCTTCATTCTCCTTTGTTCTAGGTGGAAAGACGCCAATAGTTTCTTTTCTGATATAAGCAATGTGTGTTTATAGGGTCACAACCTTATATGCAATGTTTTATATGAAAAAAAAAAATGCCATCGAGCCATTTTGTATGAGGTAGTGCATTTCCCCCATACCTATTTTGTTATTTAAAATGATAGTATTGTTTTTTTCTACTGCTTGATTATTCCTGACTCAGAAGCTGCTGGAACTGTTATTTTCATGTAAGTAGTATGTTCAAACCATTCATTATTTTACCTTAAATGGCCATCTTCATCCTTCTCTGGCTTTTTTTTTTTTTTTTTTTGATCTGTGGTTTATTATGGATACATATATACATTTTAATTTAAATATAGTTATATGCATTTTGTACTACATAATAGTTTAAACTAGAGGATTTCTTTATCCAAGTGGAATTTTTTTTTAAATATAAAATCAATGACATGGACCTCACTTTCTCCCAGTTTGTTCAAATTTCTTCACACCATCTTAGATTCTTTCATGAGAAAATATGTCTGATTTATTACAAACAACTTTGTATATTAGTTACAATGAAAATACTCCTGGGTTAAGACATTTTTCAAGTAAACTTATATTAAAACACACTGCTGTTAAGGCGATTCTTACTGAACGGTGACCCCATAGGGTTTCCAAGGCTATAAATAACTATGGAAGCAGACTGCCACATCTTTCTCCCATGGAGCTACTGATGGTTTTGAACTGCTGACCTTTAGGTTAGCAGTCCATCAACTTATATTAAAGTGTATTAAATAGAAGATGTATAATCCAGAATATTGGCACACCGATGGCCCAATTTTAGTCATAAAATTGTGGATGGGAGAGGGAAGGCCAGGACTCAGTTATATGGATAAATACCTACTCACCATCATAACACTGGCGTAGAAGCTAGGTCACACTAGAAGAATTTCATATACATATGTAAAGAAAAGTCCTTTCATGTAACTTACTGCCATCATTTTAAAAATAATAACAACACTACATACTTGATATTTGAGACTTATCTCCTGATACCTTAAATGCATTGAAACATTTAATCCTCATTTATTTTTCCAACAACCCTGAAAGGAAGTGGTCATTTTGCATTTGTGAATAAAGAAATTAAGGTATCTTTTTCTAAAACCCACAAAACCAGAACCAAACCCATTGCCATCAAGTCGATTCCAACTCCTAGAGACCATATAAAAATAAATAAATAAATAAATAAACCCATTGCCGTCGAGTTGATTCCAACTCATAGCGACCATATAAAAAAAAAAAAAAACTGCCCCATAGAGTTTCCAAGGAGTACCTGGTAGATTTGAACTGCTGACCTTTTGGTTAGCAGTCCTAGCACTTAACCACTGAGGACCAGGGTTTCTATAACCCAGAAAAGGAGCTATCACAGAGACTATATCTACATGGGTCTAGCACCTGGAATATATATCCCCATATAAAGACAGGTAATCCCCACCATGATCGATTAGATTTTCCTTGTTAATCATGTGTTCAATACCTGTCAAGTGTGTTGTTTCAGTCTGTACCACGAGTGGCACAAGGGCTTTTATAGGACTCTGTTTTGAAGTAAGGCATATTAAATGTTTCCCACATTTTGTGAATTTGAACTTTCAAATTTTTAAATGAAATTAACATTTGTATTAAAATTTTGTAAATGTCCTTACGTAATTATCATTATAGAAATGAAAAAAGAAAGTTTAGTAATTATCCATATACCTATCACTTAAACTTTTTAACGTATTTTTATTTTTTCTTCATATATCCATATGTATAAAAATAAATAAATGAGGGCGGAGCCAAGATGGCGGACTAGGCAGACGCTACCTCGGATCCCTCTTACAACAAAGACATGGAAAAACAAGTGAACCGATTACATACATAACAATCTACGAACCCTGAACAACAAACACAGATTTAGAGACAGAGAACGAACTAATACGGGGAAGCAGCGATTGTTTCCAGAGCCTGGAGCCAGCGTACCAGTCAGGTACGGCACAAGCACAGAGAGCTGCTCCACCCCCCTGAACTAACCCCGGGAGGGGGACCAGCCGGTTCCGCAGGCGGCGTGGGACGCAGCCGGTAGGAGAAGTCCCCGGGAGGCAGTGACTGGTCGTGGAGCAGAAAGAGCAGCATCCGAGCCGGGCGGAGAACCATCCCGCCGGGATTTGGACTGGATGCAGGTACGGCATAAACACGGACAGCTGCTCCACCCCCCTGAACTAACCCCGGGAAGGAGACCAGCCGGGTCGCGCGGGCGGCGTGGGACGCAGCCGGTAGGAGAAGTCCCCGGGAGGCAGCGACTGGTATTGGAGCGGGGAGAACAGCGTCCCAGCCGGGACACTCGGTCACGGCACAAGCACGGGGAGCTGCTCCACCCATCTGAACGAACTGCGGGAGGAGGCCCAACTGGCTCTCGGATGTAGCACAGCCACGCGGCTGGAGGGACGAGTAGTCCCCGGGAGGCAGCGACTGATTTTGGAGTCGAGAGTGCACCGTCCCAGTAGGGGAGCCTTGACGCTGGGCGTGGGGCTGGAAGCGGAGGATCTGACCATGACTCCAGCGGGCCAGACCCCTCGGGGGCAATCTCCACACAGCCAGCACACATAGGCGACGCGCCCCGCGGGAATCTCAGATATAATAGTCATTCCAAGCAAGACAAGCAACTCTGGCTATATTCTGAGGTGCTATTCTCCTATCTCTCTGTTCCCTCCCCCACCCTCCCCAGGCGGCTTCATTAACATCTGAATAGCCTGAGCCAGAGGGAGAACTCTGATAGGGATCTGACTGCATTTTTTTTTTTAGCAGATTTTCTGGAAAAACTAGTTTCCCAGTGATGGATCGGAGACAACAATCCATATCAAACCACTTAAAGAAGCAGACCATGACAGCTTCTCCAGCCCCCCAAACAAAAGAATCAAAATCTCTCCCAAATGAAGATACAATCTTGGAATTATCAGATACAGAATATAAAAAACTAATTTACAGAATGCTTAATGATATCACAAATGAAATTAGGATAACTACAGAAAAAGCCAAGGAACACACTGATAAAACTGTTGAAGAACTCAAAAAGATTATTCAAGAACATACTGGAAAAATTAATAAGTTGCAAGAATCCATAGAGAGACAACATGTAGAAATCCAAAAGATTAACAACAAGATTACAGAATTAGACAACGCAATAGGAAGTCAGAGGAGCAGACTCGAGCAATTAGAATGCAGACTGGGACATCTGGAGGACCAGGGAATCAACACCAACATAGCTGAAAAAAAATCAGATAAAAGAATTAAAAAAAAATGAAGAAACCCTAAGAATTATGTGGGACTCTATCAAGAAGGATAACCTGTGGGTGATTGGAGTCCCAGAACAGGGAGGGGGGACAGAAAACACAGAGAAAATAGTTGAAGAACTCCTGACAGAAAACTTCCCTGACATCATGAAAGACGAAAGGATATCTATCCAAGATGCTCATCGAACCCCATTTAAGATTGATCCAAAAAGGAAAACACCAAGACGTATTATCATCAAACTCACCAAAACCAAAGATAAACAGAAAATTTTAAGAGCAGCCACGGAGAAAAGAAAGGTTTCCTTCAAGGGAGAATCAATAAGAATAAGTTCAGACTACTCAGCAGAAACCATGCAGGCAAGAAGGGAATGGGACGACATATACAGAACACTGAAGGAGAAAAACTGCCAGCCAAGGATCATATATCCAGCAAAACTCTCTCTGAAATATGAAGGCGAAATTAAGATATTTACAGACAAACACAAGTTTAGAGAATTTGCAAAAACCAAACCAAAGCTACAAGAAATACTAAAGGATATTGTTTGGTCAGAGAACCAATAATATCAGATATCAGCACAACACAAGGTCACAAAACAGAACGTCCTGATATCAACTCAAATAGGGAAATCACAAAAACAAACAAATTAAGATTAATTAAAAAAAAAAAATTCACATAACAGGGAATCATGGAAGTCATTAGGTAACAGATCACAATAATCAAAAAGAGGGACTAAATACAGGAGGCATTGAACTGCCATATGGAGAGTGATACAAGGCGATATAGAACAAAACAAGTTAGGTTTTTACTTAGAAAAATAGGGGTAAATAATAAGGTAACCACAAAAAGGTATAACAACTCTATAACTCAAGATAAAAACCAAGAAAAACGTAACGACTCAACTAACATAAAGTCAAGCACTATGAAAATGAGGATCTCACAATTTACTAAGAAAAACGCCTCAGCACAAAAAAGTATGTGGAAAAATGAAATTGTCAACAACACACATAAAAAGGCATCAAAATGACAGCACTAAAAACTTATTTATCTATAATTACCCTGAATGTAAATGGACTAAATGCACCAATAAAGAGACAGAGAGTCATGGACTGGATAAAGAAACACGATCCATCTATATACTGCCTACAAGAGACACACCTTAGACTTAGAGACACAAACAAACTAAAACTTAAAGGATGGAAAAAGTATATCAAGCAAACAATAAGCAAAAAAGAAGAGGAGTAGCAATATTAATTTCTGACAAAATAGACTTTAGACTTAAATCCACCACAAAGGATAAAGAAGGACACTATATAATGATAAAAGGGACAATTGATCAGGAAGACATAACCATATTAAATATTTATGCACCCAATGACAGGGCTGCAAGATACATAAATCAAATTTTAACAGAATTGAAAAGCGAGATAGATACCTCCACAATTATAGTAGGAGACTTCAACACACCACTTTCGGAGAAGGACAGGACATCCAGTAAGAAGCTCAACAGAGACACGGAAGATCTAATTACAACAATCAACCAACTTGACCTCATTGACTTATACAGAACTCTCCACCCAACTGCTGCAAAATATACTTTTTTTTCTAGTGCACATGGAACATTCTCTAGAATAGACCACATATTAGGTCATAAAACAAACCTTTGCAGAGTCCAAAACATCGAAATATTACAAAGCATCTTCTCAGACCACAAGGCAATAAAACTAGAGATCAATAACAGAAAAACTAGGGAAAAGAAATCAAATACTTGGAAAATGAACAATACCCTCCTGAAAAAAGACTGGGTTATAGAAGACATCAAGGAGGGAATAAGGAAATTCATAGAATGCAACGAGAATGAAAATACTTCCTATCAAAACCTCTGGGACACAGCAAAAGCAGTGCTCAGAGGCCAATTTATATCAATAAATGCACACATACAAAAAGAAGAAAGAGCCAAAATCAGAGAACTGTCCCGACAACTTGAACAAATAGAAAGTGAGCAACAAAAGAATCCATCAGGCACCAAAAGAAAACAAATCATAAAAATTAGAGCTGAACTAAATGAATTAGAGAACAGAAAAACAATTGAAAGAATTAACAAAGCCAAAAGCTGGTTCTTTGAAAAAATTAACAAAATTGATAAACCATTGGCTAGACTGACTAAAGAAATACAGGAAAGGAAACAAATAACCCGAATAAGAAATGAGAAAAACCACATCACAACAGAACCAAATGAAATTAAAAGAATCATTTCAGATTATTATGAAAAATTGTACTCTAACAAATTTGAAAACCTAAAAGAAATGGATGAATTCCTGGAAAAACACTACCTACCTAAACTAACACATTCAGAAGTAGAACAACTAAATAGACCCATAACAAAAAAAGAGATTGAAACGGTAATCAAAAAACTCCCAACAAAAAAAAAGCCCTGGCCCGGACGGCTTCACTGCAGAGTTCTACCAAACTTTCAGAGAAGAGTTAACACCACTACTACTAAAGGTATTCCAAAGCATAGAAAATGACGGAATACTACCCAACTCATTCTATGAAGCCACCATCTCCCTGATACCAAAACCAGGTAAAGACATCACAAAAAAAGAAAATTATAGACCTATATCCCTCATGAACATTGATGCAAAAATCCTCAACAAAATTCTAGCCAATAGAATCCAACAACACATCAAAAAAATAATTCACCCTGATCAAGTGGGATTTATACCAGGTATGCAAGGCTGGTTTAATATCAGAAAAACCATTAATGTAATCCACCACATAAATAAAACAAAAGACAAAAACCACATGATCTTATCAATTGATGCAGAAAAGGCATTTGACAAAGTCCAACACCCATTCATGATAAAAACTCTTACCAAAATAGGAATTGAAGGAAAATTCCTCAACATAATAAAGGGCATCTATGCAAAGCCAACAGCCAATATCACTCTAAATGGAGAGAACCTGAAAGCATTTCCCTTCAGAACGGGAACCAGACAAGGATGCCCTTTATCACCGCTCTTATTCAACATCGTGTTGGAAGTCTTAGCCAGGGCAATTAGGCTAGACAAAGAAATAAAAGGTATCCGGATTGGCAAGGAAGAAGTAAAGTTATCACTATTTGCAGATGACATGATTATATACAAAGAAAACCCTAAGGAATCCTGCAGGAAACTACTGAAACTAATAGAAGAGTTTGGCAGAGTCTCAGGTTATAAAATAAACATACAAAAATCACTTGGATTCCTCTACATCAACAAAAAGAACACCGAAGAGGAAATAACCAAATCAATACCATTCACAGTAGCCCCCAAGAAGATAAGATACTTAGGAATAAATCTTACCAAGGATGTAAAAGACCTATACAAAGAAAACTACAAAGCTCTACTACAAGAAATTTAAAAGGATATACTTAAGTGGAAAAACATACCCTGCTCATGGATAGGAAGACTTAACATAGTAAAAATGTCTGTTCTACCAAAAGCCATCTATACATTTAATGCACTTCCGATCCAAATTCCAATGTCATATTTTAAGGGGATAGAGAAACAAATCACCAATTTCATATGGAAGGGAAAGAAGCCCCGGATAAGCAAAGCACTACTGAAAAAGAAGAAGAAAGTGGGAGGCCTCACCTTACCTGACTTCAGAACCTATTATACAGCCACAGTAGTCAAAACAGCCTGGTATTGGTACAACAACAGACACATAGACCAATGGAACAGAATTGAGAACCCAGACATAGATCCATCCACGTATGAGCAGCTGATATTTGACAAAGGACCAGTGTCAATTAACTGGGGAAAAGATAGCCTTTTTAACAAATAGTGCTGGCATAACAGGATATCCATTTGCAAAAAAATGAAACAGGACCCATACCTCACACCATGCACAAAAACTAACTCCAAGTGGATCAAAGACCTAAACATAAAGACTAAAACGATAAAGATCATGGAAGAAAAACTTGGGACAACCCTAGGAGCCCTAATACAAGGTATAAACAGAATACAAAACGTTACCAAAAATGATGAAGAGAAACCAGATAACTGGGAGCTCCTAAAAATCAAACACCTATGCTCATCTAGAGACTTCTCCAAAAGAGTAAAAAGACCACCTACAGACTGGGAAAGAATTTTCAGCTATGACATCTCCGACCAGCGCCTGATCTCTAAAATCTACATGATTCTGTCAAAACTCAACCACAAAAAGACAAACAACCCAATCAAGAAGTGGGCAAAGGATATGAACACACATTTCACTAAAGAAGATATTCAGGCAGCCAACAGATACATGAGAAAATGCTCTCGATCATTAGCCATTAGAGAAATGCAAATTAAAACTATGATGAGATTCCATCTCACACCAGCAAGGCTGGCATTAGTCCAAAAAACACAAAATAATAAATGTTGGAGAGGCTGCGGAGAGATTGGAACTCTCATACACTGCTGGTGGGAATGTAAAATGGTACAACCACTTTGGAAATCTATCTGGCGTTATCTTAAACAGTTAGAAATAGAACTACCATACAACCCAGAAATCCCACTCCTGAGAATATACCCTAGAGATACAAGAGCCTTCATACAAACAGATATATGCACACCCATGTTTATTGCAGCTCTGTTTACAATAGCAAAAAGCTGGAAGCAACCAAGGTGTCCATCAACGGATGAATGGGTAAATAAATTGTGGTATATTCACACAATGCAATACTACGCATCGATAAAGAACAGTGACAAATCTCTGAAACATTTCATAACATGGAGGAACCTGGAAGGCATTATGCTGAGCGAAATTAGTCAGAGGCAAAAGGACAAATATTGTATAAGACCACTATTATAAGATCTTGAGAAATAGTAAACCTGAGAAGAACACATACTTTTGTGGTTACTAGGGGGGGAGGGCGGGAGGGAGGGAGGGAGAGGGTTTTTTATTGATTAATCAGTAGATAAGAACTGCTTTAGGTGAAGGGAAAGACAACACTCAATACATGGAAGGTCAGCTCAATTGGACTGGACCAAAAGCAAAGAAGTTTCCGGAATAAAATGAATGCTTCAAAGGTCAGGGGAGCAAGTGCGGGGGTCTGGGGAACATGGTTTGCAGGGACTTCTAAGTCAATTGGCAAAATAATTCTATTATGAAATCATTCTGCATCTCACTTTGAAATGTGGCGTCTGGGGTCTTAAATGCTAACAAGCGGCCATCTAAGATGCAGCAGTTGGTCTCAACCCACCTGGAGCAAAGGAAAATGAAGAACACCAAGGCCACACGACAACTAAGAGCCCAAGAGACAGAAAGGGCCACATGAACCAGAGACCTACATCATCCTGAGACCAGAAGAACTAGTTGGTGCCCGGCCACAATCGATGACTGCCCTGACAGGGAGCACAACAGAGAACCCCTGAGGGAGCAGAAGATCAGTGGGATACAGACCCCAAATTCTCACAAAAAGACCAAACTTAATGGTCTGACTGAGACTGGAGGAATCCCGGCGGCCATGCTCCCCAGACCTTCAGTTGACACAGGACAGGAACCATCCCCGAAGACAACTCATCGGAAATGAAAGGGACTGGTCAGCGGGTGGGAGAGAGACGCTGATGAAGAGTGAGCTAATTATATTAGGTGGACACTTGAGATTGTGTTGGCAACTCTTGTCTGGAGCGGGGATGGGAGGATAGAGAGAGAGGGAAGCCGGCAAAATTGTCAAGAAAGGAGAGACTGAAAGGGCTGACTCAAGAGGGGGAGAGCAAGTGGGAGTAGGGAGTGAGATGTATGTAAACTTATATGTGACAGACTGATTGGATTTGTAAACGTTCACTTGAAGCTTAATAAAAGTTATTAAAAAAAAAAAAAACACAATGAGATACCATCTCACAAATAAATAAATAAATAAATGAATAAAACGACACAGATTGCCATCAAGTGGATTCCGAGTCATAGAGACACTATATAGGACAGGATAGAAGTCTCCACATGTTTTGTAAGGAGAGGCTGGTAGATTCAAAATGCCAAATTTTTGGATATCAGCCAAACTCTTAACCACTGCTCCACCAGGAACCCCATCTATGTATATGTATATGTGTGTGTGTGTAAGTATTGTGTATATGTGCATGTATATGTATGTGTACATTTCATCTACATGTACATGTACATCTAGACCTACATCTTTATCTGTGTCTATTTCTACCTCTGTATCAGGGTTTCTCAACTTCTGCCTTGGTGACATTTTGGACAGGAAATTTTGTCATTGTGGGGAGTTACTCTGTATATAGCACAATGTCTAATAACATTCCTGGTTTCCGGTAGGTACCAGTAGTGCCCTTCTCCTAGTTGTGACATCCAAAATGTCTCAGGCATTGACAAATGTTCTTTGGGGAGCAAATTTTCCCCAACTGATAATAAGATAGATTTTCCTCTCTTTCCCTCTATCTTTATGTACCCAGCCCAGTACCCACTTCATGTACCTCTGCTTTATTTGTGGGAGGTGGGTTTAATTTCAAATAACTATATTGCATAGTTTGGATTATCTTAATCATTTAGCGTATTGCCTTTGTATACTAAAAATATACCAGTCGATGCTACATAAAACGTATTGACTATGCTGATGTCTCTATCCGGAATAGGTTTCCTGATAGAACAAGACGGACAAACACAATCTAACAGCACTAAATGAATTCATTCTGACGGGAATCACAGACCGCCCAGAGCTGCAGGCTCCATTGTTCGGGCTGTTCGTCATCATCTACATGATCTCAGTGGTGGGCAACTTGGGCATCATCATCCTCACCAAGATGGACTCCGAGCTACAAACACCCATGTACTTTTTTCTCAGACACCTGGCTATCACTGATCTTGGTTATTCAACAACTGTGGGACCCAAAATGCTAGTCAATTTTGTTGTGGATGATAATATAATCTCCTATTACTTTTGTGCTACACAACTAGCTTTCTTTATTTTGTTCATAAACGGTGAACTTTTCATTTTGTCAGCAATGTCCTATGACCGATATGTGGCCATCTGTAACCTTCTGCTCTATACAATCACTATGTCGCAAAGGGTGTGTTGGGTGCTGGTGGCAATCCTCTATATTTATTGTGCATTTGTTTCTCTTCTTATCACCATAAAGATTTTTAGTTTATCCTTCTGTGGCTACAATGTCATCAGTCATTTCTACTGTGACCTGAACCCTTTGTTATCTTTGCTCTGCTCAAGCGCACATGAAATTCAAATGATCATTCTCATCGCAGCATCTATTGATGTGATTAAATCCCCTTTAATAGTGCTTGTTTCCTACCTGCTTGTTTTTGTAGCCATTCTCAGGATGAACTCAGCTGTGGGCAGGCACAAGGCCTTCTCCACCTGTAGATCCCACCTGACGGTTGTGGTAGTGTTCTTTGGAACTTTAATCTTTATGTACATGCACCCCAAGTCCAGTCATTCCTTTGATGGTGATCAAGTAGCTTCCATATTTTATACCCTTGTTATCCCCAGGTTGAATCCCTTGATTTGTAGCTTGAGGAACAAAGACGTAAAATATGCCCTACATAGGACATGGAAAAAAATATGCAACATCTTTTCTACAGTTTGATGCATCATATGGTTCCTATAAATTACATGATTGGCTTCAGACCTTGTCTGTTTGCCTCCATAGGGTATAGCATGCACAAATATATTCCACATATATTTATAAATATCTTATGTGCCAGTCACTCTTCTAAATGCATTGATCAATAAAAGAATAAAAACATTTGCCTTCCTTGAACTGAAGAGATGGATCACAAATGTAACAATTAAGTAAATTTTATAGTAAAGAAGAATGTGCTGGGGCCCTGGTGGCACAGCAATTAATGTGCTTGGCTGCTAACTGAAAGGTCAGTGGTTCAAACCCACCAGCCAATACCTGGGAGAAATACGTGGCAGTTGGCATCCATTGATTTACAGCTTTGGAAACCCTATGGGGCTGTTCTAATCTGTCCTATAGGATCACTATGAGTCAGAATCTCCTGAACAACAGTGCACTTGAGTTTTTTCAGAGTGTGATAAAAAATAAAATCCTTTGCCATTGAGTTGATTCTGACTGATAGCGACCCTATAAGACAGGGTAGAACTGGTCCATAGATTTTCCAAGGAGTGGCTGGTGGATTTGAACTGCTGACCTTTTGGTTAGCAGCCAAGCTCTTGCCCAGTGAACCACCATGGCTCCAGGAGAGTGTGTTGGAAACCATGAAATCAGGCCAGGAGTATGGATATGCTGAGTGGGAGTGGGAAAAAGTACCAGGTACAAAACTGGAGTTACAGTGATTCTGTTTTTTCCAACAATTAAAATAAACTTTACAATGTCAGTATTTGTGTTTGTGTATGTGTGTATTTGTGTAAGCCCTTGCCTTCTGTTTTAGCCTTCATAATTTCTGAGGAAAGGTATTAGATTCTGCCAGGTTTTAATGGTTCTCAGTGTATTGCGATGATTTGAGTTACTCAGTGATGTCAGCTTGCTCAAATGTCCCCATTCCAGACATCAGGGTTCCATACTTTTCTTATTAATGCCTTTACTTTCCCATGTTAATCTGTTAACCTAGCTCACTGTTCAGCAATTCAAAGGTTCGGCTCTGCATCTGACTTTATTTTAATCAGTGCGTTTTTGCCGAGATCAGTACACACACCAATTAAGATACATTTCTTGAGGTCATCTATAGTTGTTCCCAGGTTTGGAATCCCTTTCCCACTTGTCATTCTTATTTAATAATTATCTTTTCTTTTTGTTTCCAGAGTTGTTACCTTTTATTATGTATATGAAAACCTTTTAAAAAACATTTGTTCAATTATTTCTTTGTGTATTTCCTTGAGTAATAGGATTTGCTATGATGAGTTAAATTTGTTGCCTGTCTTTCATTGTTTTGGCTTTCCTAACGTTTGTTCAATATTTATCATGCACGATATTTCCATTGACTTTTCTTTACCCACCTTGTGAGAGGCAAAATGAGCTAATACTATTGCTTGCACCAAGATGTATTTCTAGTTAAATTGAGGTATGTTAGGTGGCAAGGATATAGTTTTCTTGCCTTATGGGCATAGTTGCTCCACATTACTCCTCAAATTTTACTATGTATTTATTTTTATTTTCTCTTTGTAAAATTTGTAGGATTTTACTGAAGTTATTTTTGTGGCTCATTATCATGAAATAAAATCCCTCATGTAGCCAATGAAATTTGAATAAAAATAGTTCATTGGAATATAAGAGAAGTTGCATATTTTATTACCATATGAGCATCAACATTTTGGGGAAAAGTTGAAGCAGCTAGAAGGACTAAATGACCATGATAAGACAGAGTTCCCCAGGCTGGGGAAAATTACACTGCCTGGAGCAGCTTGCTTGGCTGATATGATAATGAGCCACAAAAATAACTTCAGTAAAATCCTACAAATTTTACAAAGAGAAAATAAAAATAAATACATAGTAAAATTTGAGGAGTAATGTGGAGCAACTATGCCCATAAGGCAAGAAAACTATATCCTTGCCACCTAACATACCTCAATGTAACTAGAAATACATCTTGGTGCAAGCAATAGTATTAGCTCATTTTGCCTCTCACAAGGTGGGTAAAGAAAAGTCAATGGAAATATCGTGCATGATAAATATTGAACAAATGTTAGGAAAGCCAAAACAATGAAAGACAGGCAACAAAGACAGGCTCCCCCCTCCCCCTTAGCTTTACATTAGAATTCTGGTTTCTTTTCTTGATATTTCCCATAGCTTTACATTAAAATCTTGGTTTCCCTCTTTTTAATTCCTGCCCAAACTAGAGGAAATTGGCAGATCTGGGTTAGATGCCATGTGGACATTCTGGGTAACCTTTTAAACCTCATAAGTAGTAAATTCCCCGTTTTTTACGGCACTGGGTTTGTTTTTTTGTTGTTGTTGGAGTTTAACTGTCATATACTGAACACAGGATGCATGAAGTTACATTTAAACCACATTGCACCTAAGTAGTTTGATTAATAATGTTGCTGTTGTAAGCTGTATGAACTTCTTGCTTACATATGAGCAATTGATTGTCAGTTCTGTGGTTGGCCCCTGGCTTTGTTCTGACTGATGATATTGAGCCTCTCTACTGTCATAAGAATAGATTTGACACCTGGAACACTAATTACCAAAGGCCAGATGAGTTGTGGAATGACACGAAGGACATCATAAATAAAGAAAGCAAGGGGTCACCAAAAAGACAGGAGAGAAATAAAAGACGAAAGTGCATGTCAATTGAGACTCTGAGACTTGCTCTTGAAAGTCAAATAGCTAAAGTGAAAGCAATAAATGATGAAGCAAAAGAGCTGAACAGAAGACTTCCAAGGGCAACTAGGAAGACAAAATGAAGTATTATGATTATGCGTGCAAAAACCTGACATAGAAGTACAAAAGGGAAGGACACGCTCAGCATTTCTCAAGCTGAAAGAACTGAAGAAGAAATACAAGCCTTCAGTTGCAATACTGAAGGGTTCTACAGGGAAAATATTAAATGTCCAGAAAGCATCAAAAGAAGATGAAAGGAACACACAGAGTCAGCATACCAAAAGATTTGACCAATGTTCAACCATTTCAGGAGGTAACATAATCAGGAACCATTGATACTGAAGGAATGAGTCCAAGCTGCACTGCAGGCCCAGGCAAAAAACAAGGCCCAGGGAATTGACAAAATACCAATGGAGATATTTCAACAAGTGGATGCAGCACTGCAAGTGCTCACTCTTCTACTCCAAGAAGTTTGAAAACCAGTTACCTGGCCAACCAATTGGAAGAGATCCTTATTTACGCCTATTCCTAAGAAAGGTGGTCCAACCAAAAGCAGAAATTATAGGACAATATCAGTAATATCAAATGCAAGTAAAAGTTTGCTGAAGATAATTCAAAAACAGCTACAGCAGTCTATCAACAAGAACTGCCAGTAATTCTAGCCAGATTTAGAAGAGGATGTGGAACCAGGGATATTGCTGATGTCAGATGGATCCTGGCTGAAAACAGAGAATACCAGAAAGATGTTTACCTGTGTTTTATTGACTACGCTAGGACATTTGACTGTGTGGAGTATACCAAATTATGGATAACACTGTGGAGACCGGGAATCCTAGAGCACTTAATTGTGCTCATGAGGAATCTATGCACAGATCAAGAGGCAGTAGTTCAAACACAACAATGGAATACTGCATGGTTTAAAGTCAAGAAAGGTGTGTCAGGGTTATATCCCTTCACCATATCTATTCAATCTGTATGCTGAACAAATAATTCGAGAAGCTGAACTATATGAAAAAGAACAGGGCAACAGGATTAGAGGAAGAGTCATTAACAACCTGCAATATGCAGATGACACAGCCTTGCTTGCTGAAAGTGAAGAGGCCTTGAAGCGCTTACTGATGGAGGTCAAAGACCACAGCCTTCAGTATAGATTACACCTCAACATAAAGAAAACAAAAGTCCTCACAACTGGACCAATAAGCGACATCATGATAAATGGAGAAAAGATTGAAATTATTAAGGATTTAATTTTACTTGGTCCACAATTAACAGCCATGGAAAGAGCAGTCAAGGAATCAAAAGATGCATTGCGCTGGGCAAATTGGCTGCAAAGACCTTGTTAAAGTGTTGAAAAGCAAGGATGTCACCTTGAGGACTAAGGTCTGTTTGACCCAAGCCATGGTGTTTTCAATTGCCTCATAAGCATGGGAAAGCTGGGCAATGAATAAGGGAGATCAAAGGAGAATTGATGCCTTTGCATTGTGGTTTTGGAAAAAAACATATTGAATATATCATGGACTGCCAAAAGAACGAACAAACCTGTCTTGGAAGAGGTATAACCAGAATGCTCCTCAGGAGCAAGGATGGAGACACTACGTCTCACATACTTTGGACTTGTTATCAAGAGCATTCAGTACCTGGACAAGGACATCATGCTTGGTAAAGTACAGGGTCAGTGGAAAAGAGGAAGACTCTCAACGAGATGGACTGAGACAGTGGCTGCACTATTGGGCTCAGTATAATAATTGTAAGGATGGCTCAACACAGGGCAGTTTTTTGTTCTGTAGTACATAGAGTTGCTATGAGTCAGAACCAACTCAAAGGCACATAACAACAACAAGAAGAAAGTAGGGGGTCAGCAAATAAAATGAAGACCATCAACAAGATGGACTGACACAGTGGCTCCAAGGATGGGTTCAAGCATAACAACGATTGTGAGAATAGCGCAGGCCCAAGCAGTGTTTCATTTTTTTGCACATAGGGTTGCTGTGAATTGGAACCGACTCCGTGGGCACCTAACCAAAACTAACGACAATATTAGCCTGGAAATTCCTCAGACTGATAGAGGGCCCCCATGATCAACCTACAGCTACCATCAAACATGATATGAAACATTGAATAAATTCTCAGGAAGATCAGGAACACAATATGTAAATCTACCCTTCCCAAATCTATCAGACATTTTAGTGGGTGTTCTAGAAAACAGGATAAGGCAACAAAAAATAAATAGGAAGCATTCAGATTGGAAAGGAAGAGGTAAAGCTCTTCTTATTGATAGATGACATGATTTTTGATGTATAAAATCTAATAGAGCCTACAATAGAGTTATAGTATTAAAAAGTTAACTTAGCATTTCTTTGTGAATTTGGTTTCAGGTTAGTGGCGAATTAAAAAATTCTTTTTAAAAAGCCTGTCTGAATTCAAAGTGGGTTTACATTTGCTATTTAGATACATTTGGGGATTTTTTAGATATAACACTGGTAATGGATTGAATTGTGTTCCCCCAAAATATGTTTCAACTTGGCTAGGCCAGGATTTCCAGTACAAATTTCTTGTCCAACATTTTTTTATCTGATGTGATTATTCCATGTGTTTTAAATCTTAGTCTCCCTGATGTTAATGCAGCAGGATTAGTAGCAGCTAAGTTAATGAGAAAGGACCCAATCTACAGGATTAGGATGTATGTTGAGTGAATCTCTTTGAGATAGAAGAGTGAAAGGAGCAGAAAGAGTAGGATCTCCTGCCACCAATAAAAAATCACCAGTAATGGAGATGGAGCACTTCCTTTGGACATGGGGTCCAGGAGCTGAGAAGTTCCTAGATCAGGGAAAGTTGATGACAAGGACCTTCCCCCAGAGCCAACAGAGAAAGAAAACCTTCCCCTGGATCTGGCATCCTGAATTTGAATTTCCAGTTTTCTAAAGTGTGAGATGACTCAGAATCTACTCTAAGCCAAAGTGTAAATAAAGAGAGAATAAACTTCTGTTTCTTAAAGGGATCTACTTGTGATATTTCTGATACTCCAGCACAGACATCTAAGACAAATGTGGAAAGCAAAATCCATAAAACGTTCGGCCACAGCAACTTTTAAAACTTCTGCTTCTCAAAAGACACTTGTATAAAAACGAGTTATATTTTGGGAGGAAACATTTTCCAATAATATATCTAATAAATGAGTAGTTTCCATAATATGCACAAAGTTCTCCAAACTGAAAAAAAGGAAAAAAAAAAAAAGGAAAGGAACAATCTACAAAAATGGTCATAAATATAAACAATAATTTATCCAAAGAAAATATGCAGCTGGCAAATAAGCCTAAAAAAATGCTCAACATCATTCTTAATTAATGAATTTAAGTGAAAAAATTGACAGACCTCTTTACAGCTATTAGAATATCAAGCAGTTGGAGGAACCAGAACATTCATAAACCACTAGTGGAAAATGAAAAGGGTATAAATAATTGAAAAAAATAATAATTTGTTTTAAAGATTAGGTCTTAGAAGGCTAACCACAGATTTGCCATGAAATTTAGCCATTCTATTTTTTTTTTTTTTTTTATTCTCTAACCAGAGACATGACAGTATTTTTTCCTTATAAAGACATGTGTACAAATTTCGATAGCAAATTATTTGTAATAACCAAAAACTAAAAACAACCCAATGGTTCATCTACTTGAGAATGAATAAATAAATTGTGGTCTATCCAAGAAAATGAATACCACTCAACAATAAAATCTAGTCAATTACCATTGCATGCAAATACATTGATGAAAAGTACAAATCAATAAAGTGGACTTTGTCAAAATTAAAACGACTCACACTTCAAAGTTTATTCAAGAGAAATGAAAGCTACGGTCATACAAGAACACTTACACAAATTAGTAGACATGTGGTAACTTTGGTGAAGTGTAAGACAGTACACAATACTGGGGAAGTTCTCACCACTTGACCTGGGCAAAGTCATAGAAGCTTCACAGACATCCATAGGCCCTGAGAGACTGAACTATCATGCTGAGGGCAGGAAACCATGATCTCAGGGGACATCTAGCTCAATTGGCATAACAGTCTATAAAAAGAATATTCTACATTCAACTGTGGTGAGTAGAGACTAGGGTCTTAAAAGCATGCGTGGTCATCTAAGATACATTTACTGAACCCATTCTGACTGGAGCAAAAGGAGAATGAAGAAGACCAAAGACACAAGGAAAAGATTAGTCCAAAGGACAAATGGACCACAATTAATACAAACTCCACCAGAGTGAGCTGAGAAATACTAGAAAGTGCCCAGTTCACACCACCAACTGCTCTGACAGGCATCACAGTAGAGAGTCTCAGAGAGAGTGGGAGAAAAATACAGAACAAAATTCATATTCACACACACAAAAACACCAGGCTTGCTGGTCTGACAGAGACTGGAGAAACCCCCTGAATATGGCCCTAGACACCCTTTTAACTTAGCGCTGAAGTCAATACGGAGGCTTGTCCTTTATTTAGCCAAAGATTCAATAGGTCTCCAAGGCCAGAATTGCCCACTTGAGGGATGTAATTCATAGCTCAATCACGTATTTGAGACTAATAGGTACACTAGCCCAAAAGTAAAGACAAGAAGGCAGGAAGAGATGGGAAAACTGGACGAACGGAAACAGAGAACCTAGGGTGAAGAAAGGAAAAGTGCTGACACTTCACACTATTGTCTGTCATCCAAAGTCTCAAAACAATTTGAGTACTAACCATCTAATGGGAAAAAAATTTGCTCTGTAAACTTTCACCTGAATCACAATTAAAAAAAGAAAGAAAAAAATGTTCATGGAAACATTATTTATAAAAGGTAAAAACTGGTAAAAACCCAAAATGTCCTTCTACGGGTAAATTGTTTAGCAAATTTTAATAAATCCACACCTGAGATAATACTCAGCAATAAAAGAAACAAATTATTGATGCACACAACAATAAGGAGAAACCTCCACAGAGTCATGTGAAGTGAAAGAAGTCCATCTCAAAAGGTTGTTGTTATCTGCCATTGTGTTGACAACAACTTATGGTGACCTTATGGAAAACAGAACAAACATTGCCTGGCCCTTTGCTATCTTCACAATCCTTGGTATGCTTGAGTCCATTGTTGTAGCCACTGTGTTAATCCATCTCATGGAGGGCTTCCCTCATCCCAGTTGGTCCTCTCTTTCACCAAATATGGTGTCTGATTTCAGAAACTGGTCTTTCCTGATGACATGCACAAGGCAAGAATGTCAGACAATGTTCTGCTGGAGACAACAAAATACCTATCAGTAAAGAATTTTTATTTTATTAGGTGCCTTCAAGCTGATTGAGACTTATAGTGACTTATGAGACAGAGTTGAAATGCCCCAAAAGTTGCCTAGCTGTAATCTTTATGGGTGTAGATGGTCAGGTCTTTTCTTCCCATAATGGCTTATAGGATTAAACTGTCAAACTTTCATTTAGTAGTGAGTACTTAAACATTGAAAAAAATATATATATATAAAACAAGAAAAAAAAGCATAAATAGATACATTACGAATATTTAAAACAGCAAAATGCCCCAATAAGATATACCTTGATAGATGTATATTCATAACAAAAGATTACACATAAAATATCACACTTTACAAGGTGTGAAAGTTAAGGTTGTGTGTCAACTTCGCTGGGCCCTGATTCTTAGTAGTATAACAGTCCTATGATGTTATCATCATCTCCATGATGGGATCTACTGGGAATAGCAAATTTGTTGGTGTATGTGGCCTGCATGGAATATAAGTACACATTCTAGCAAGGTTTGTTGGCTTTTTGTCACTTTGAATCCTGCACCAGGCTCCTGTTACTCTGATCTCTGGTTCTTGGGAATTGAATGAGCAGCTTGCCTGCAGTCTTGCCTGTCAATCTTGGGATTCTTCAGTCTTCAGCTGCTAAGCAAGAGCCCTGCTGTCTGACCTGCAGATGTTGGGTTAGCCAGCCCCTGCAGCAGCGTAAATCAGGAGAAGCCTCTAACCTGACCCATGGACTTGTGACTTTCCAGCCTCTACAGCCATTCCATTGATATAATTCTCTCTATCTATGCCTTTTTAAACTTACTGGTTTTGCTACTCTAGAGAACTCAGCCCAAGACACAAGGGTATATTGACATGGTACAGTACATGTGAAGCACAGCCAGATATGTATGAAGGTGAGAAAGATGTTTTGGGGTAAAAATTGGACAGAATGGAAAAAAACATATTGAAATGTAATAAAGGAAAATAAACAAGTAAAATCCCAAGCAGTCTGATGATCGCAATTAACCATGAAACTAGAAGGAAGGGTAACATTTCTGTTTCTGAGGTCAAAAACAAAACCAACCAACAAACAAAAAAAAACCTGATCAATAACAGTAACAGCAACAATTACAACAGCAAGCTGGGACGCGATACCTCACACATGCCCGATGCATTACTTTTGTTCCATTTAAGTCTTTTAAATAATGCAATAAGAAAGCGTTTAAGCAGATCTTCATTCTGTCATCCATTTGAAGAGGCCCCTGTAGAAACAGGGAGTACTGATAGTTCCATTTTATAGATACAGTATTTTAATCCACATCCCTGTGCGGTAAAAATGGAAAGGAGTAAAGAGTAAAAGGCAAGTCTGTATGAAATAAATAAATATAGACATGTATACATACTATATGATTGAAAACTTGCTTACTGATGAATAAAAATTGTCCTGGGCAATTAACAAACAACCCCCAGATATTTTAAGCTTTTAAATGGTTCAGGAATAATCAACTAATTGCTTGTCATATCCTCAGGGAGCATCTCCAAAGGGTTGAAAAAAAGTCCATAAATTCGTCTCACTCCGTCGTGTTAATCACATGGGGGAGTGAAGACGGAGACTTCGTTACAGGTAAAAAGATAGACTATTTCTATATTTTAGCAATATCCAGGATATTTCAGCGACACTTGCAAGGTCCCACTGCTATTCAATGGCATATTCATTGCAAAATATTAGGATTTCTGAGTCAGTGCTGTGTGTATTCTACATTTCAGTAGTGCCTGAGACTAGAATCTCTCTATGTTTTTCTGTCATGCTTTTTTTTTTTTCAAATATTCACACTTTGTTTCAGAGGCTAAATGCTCATAAGCATCTATGAATCATTATCATTAAATGCCTAAATAATATTTTATATTATATAAATAATTATATGAATAAACAAGAAACAAAGAGGGAGAAAAAAAAAAAGAGTCCTGGAGTCAATTTTGCCTCATAATTACCCCAGCGTATCACAGAATAGTGCTCCATAGGTTTTTCAACAGTTGCGACCTTTCAGAAGTAGATCTTCCTTTCTTCCCAGGCACCTCTCAGTGACTTGATCCCCCAACCTTTCAGTTTATAGCTGAGTGCTTAAGTGTTTGCTCAACTCAGATGGCCTAACTATGTGAATAACAGGGCTCAAATATGAAAGTAAAGGAAGCATGTGCACTATTAAAAATTACCGTAGCAGAATGATGAAGCTGCAGGTATTCAGTCTCCGATGTTGATGTCCTTCAAAATAGTTATATAGTGGCTCTAGGCTCTTCTATGTCCAGCTCAAATGTAATTCAATATTTAATATATGTTTAAATTACTGTGCAAATGTGCATTTTTGCTAATCTCTTGATAAATTTTTTTTTTTTTCTTGATAAGGAAACAAATACATTTCCATCTATCTCACACCTTTTGTTGAGATGCGAAAGCAAGTTTTGGAGTTTAGGAAACTTTTAAGTAGCCAGTTTGATGATGATAGTGTACTATATACCATATTCTTCAATTTCCAATGTAATCTACCATAAGAAGTTATAATTTTCTCAAAGAATACAGCTTTATATAATGAGAATCAGATGTTCAACAAAGATAGTAAACTATGGAAAATAACTTCGTGCTCTCCATGGACTCCAGAACTGTTAAGAGGAAGTCCTCTTACCTTCCCTTACTTTATAGAAAAAGCAATATTTAACAATATAAGAACTTTTTTACTTCAGCCTTTCATCATTGTAACTAAAGATTTATGTTGGTTTTATTGGATTCATTGAAGATAGTTGACTTCCTAATTGTAATATCTACTGATGCTCAATTCAGTTCTTCTTTAAAAAAAAAAAGAAAGAAAGAAAAGATTTTATTGTGTTTTAGGTGAAAGTTTACATAGCGAATGAATTTTCCAATCAAAGATTCTTACACAACGTGTGCCAGCAGTCTCCTAATCTCCTCCCTGGCTTCCCTGTTTGCATTTGTCAGGCTTCCCTGTACCTCCCCGACTTCTTGCCCTTTTGGTCTCCTGTAGTTGATTGTCCTAAGTGGCACCTCCTTCACAGATGTTGTCTTTTAATTTAACAGCTCTGTCTGTTATTCAGCTGAAAGCAGGCCTCCAGGGGTGTCTATAGTTTCATGTTAGAATCTATCTTAAGGGATCAGTCTCAGGGGTTTCTCCAGCCTCTTTCAAACCAGTATATCTGGTCTTTTGTTGTTGTTGTTGTTCAAATTGAATTTTGTTCTACATTTTTTACCCATCCTGCCCCAAACCTTCTATTGTAATCTTGGTCAGAGTGGTCAGTAGTGGCAGCCAGGTACCATCTAGTTTTCTGTTGTCAGGTCACGGGAGGTTGGGATTCAAGTGGCCCACTAGTTCTTTGGACTAATTGCTTCCTTATGTCCTCAGTTTTCTTCATTCTCCTTTGGGTAGTCGGGAAAAGACCAATAGTTGCTTTCTGACATAGGCATTTTGTCAGTGTAGGTCACAACTTTTTCAGCAATATTTTATATGAGACAGTATATTTCCCATTTTATTATTTAATATGATACTTTTTTTTTTTTTCTATTTCCTTGATTATTCCTGGCTCAGAGGCTGCTGGTACTGCTGTTTTCATGTAAGTAGTATCATTTCAAGCCATTTATTCTTTTACCTTAAACTGCCATCCTCATCCTTTTCTGGAAATTTTTTTTTTTTTATCTGTGGTTTATTAGGGATATGTATATACATTTTAGTTTAAATATACTTATATTTATATGCATTATGTGTTATATAATAGTTCAGACTAGAGGATTTCATTAACCAGATGGAATTTTTTAATGAAAGTTCATTTTAAAATCAACGGTAGTGACCTCACTTTCTCTCAATTTCCTCCCACTATTGTAAATATTTTTGTGAGAAAATACATGTGATTTGTTAGAAATGACTTTATATGTGTTACTTACAATGAAAGGACAACTAGATTAAGACATAATTTAAGTAAATTTATATTAAAACACACTCACTACCTTTAAGGTGATCCTGACCCATCAGTGACCACAAAGGGTTTCCAAGGCTATAAATCTCTATGGAAGCAGACTGCCACATCTTTCTACTGCAGAGCAGCTGGTGGTTTCCAAATGCCGACCTTTAGGTTAGCAGTCGATTAAGATATATTAAAATGTAAGTAAGGTAGAAGATATATGACCCAGACGACTGGTACACTGATGGTCCAATTTCAGTGAGAGAGTTCAGGGTGGGGGAAGGAAGGGCTGGGTCAGTTACATGGATAACACACTACTCAACCTACTCATCTTCATAGCCTGGCATAGAAGCTAGGTCACACTAGAAGGATTTACATATACATATGTAAAGAAAACTCCTTTCAGAAAACTTACTGTCATCACTTTAAAAACAGCAAGGACACTATATATTTCATATTTGAGAGTTATGTCCTGATACTTTAAACACATTGAAACATGTAATCCTCATTGAGTTTTCAACCACTCTGAAAGGAAGTGGTCATTTTACAGGTGTGGATAAAGAGATTAAGGTATCTTACTCTATAAGCCACAGGAGGAGGTATAAAAGAGGCTGTATCTACATGTGTCTACCACCTGGGATATTCCCCTGTGTAAAGATGAAAAATCCCCACAAAGATCTATTAGATTTTCCCTGGCAAGACATGTGTTTGATTCTTGTCAAGTATGTTGTTTCAGTCTGCACCATCTGTGGCACAAAGGCTTTTACTGGACTACGTTTTGAAATGAGGCATATTAGATATTTGCACACATTCTGGGAATTTGCAGTTTAAAATTTTCATAATCAACAAATGTATTATAATTTTGTAAATGCCATTATGTCATTGTCATTAAAGACATAACAAAGAGAAAGTTTAGTAACCATTCATATACATAACACCTAACATTTTTAATATTTTTTAAATTTTTGCTTCATATATTTATCTGTATATTAAAAAAAAACCCAAGCCCATTGTCATCAGTTCGATCCTGACTCATAGACACCCTTTAAAACAGAGGAGAACTTCCCCTTCGGGTCTCTAAGGAGTGGCTGGTAGATCCAGACAGCTGACTTTTTGGTTAGCAGCCAAGCCCTTAACCACTGCTCTGCCAGGGATCCCACCTCTGTGTGTGTATGTGTGTACGTGTATGTGCGTGAACGTGAGCGTGTGCGTGAGCGTGTGTGCATATATATGTACATATACAAGTACACACATGCCTACAAGCACATGTACACATACATGTACACCTATACCTACGCCTGTACCTTTATCTCTGCCTACATGCACATCTGCATTTACACTTGTATCTATATCAGGGTTTCTCATCTTCCCCTCCAGTGACATTTGGACTGGAAATTTCCTTATTGTGAGGAGTTACCTGTACATAGTAAAATATTTAGCAACATCCCAGGCTTCCATTAGATACCTGTAGTTCCCTTCTCCTAGTTGTGACATCCAAAATGTCTCAGACATTGACAAATGTTCTTTGGGGAGCAAATTTTCGCCGACTGATAACAAGGTAGGTTTCTCTTTCTCTCCCCATGGTTCTCTCTCTGTCTATCTTCATGGACTTATGCTTTATTGGTGGGAGGTGGGTTTACTTGCAAATATCTCTACTGGAAACTTTGGATTTATCTTATTCATTTAGCATATTGCCCTTGTATACTAAAAATCCACCAGAGGATACTACATAAATCCTGTGGACGATGCTGATGTCTCTATCCACAATAGGTTTCCTGATAGACCAAGATGGACAAACACAATCTAACAGCGCTGAATGAATTCATTCTGACGGGAATCACAGACCGCCCAGAGCTGCAGGCGCCATTGTTCAGGCTGCTCCTCATCATCTACATGATCTCAGTGGTGGGCAACTTGGGCATCATCATCCTCACCAAGATGGACTCCAGGCTACAAACTCCCATGTATTTTTTTCTCAGACACCTGGCTATCACTGATCTTGGTTATTCAACAGCTGTGGGACCCAAAATGTTGGTAAATTTTGTTGTAGATGAAAATACAATCTCCTATTGTTTTTGTGCTCTACAGCTAGCTTTCTTTCTCTTGTTCATCATTAGTGAATTATTCATTCTGTCAGCAATGCCTTATGACTGCTATGTGGCCATCTGTCACCCTCTGCTCTACACAGTCATCATGTCACAAAGGGTATGTCGGGTACTGGTGGCAATCCTTTATCTTTAAAGTGCATTTGTTTCTCTGCTTATAACCATAAAGATTTTTAATTTATCCTTCTGTGGCTACAATGTCATCAGTCTTTTCTACTGTGACTGTCTCCCCTTAGTATCTTTGCTCTGCTCAACCAGAATTGAATTGATATTCTCATCTCAGCATCTATTGATTCGATTTCAACCCTTCTAATAGTCCTTGTATCTTATCTGCTTGTTTTTTTAGCCACTCTCAGGATTAACTCAGCAGAGGGCAGGCACAAGACCTTCTCCACCTGTGGATCCCACCTGACCGTGGTGGTCGTGTTCTATGGGACTTTAATTTTTACATATGTGCATCCCGAGTCCAGTCATTCCCATGAAACTGATAATGTGGCTTCCATATTTTATACCCTGGTTATTCCAGTGTTGAATCTCTTGATATATAGCTTGAGGAACAAAGATGCAAGACATGCCATTTGTAGAACATGAAATAAATTAAGCAATATCTTTTCTACCACTTATCAAATGGTTCTTATATCATGGGCTTCAAACCTTGTCTGTGAGTCTCTATAGGGTATAGTGAGCAAAAATACATTCCACACATATTAATAAATTTACTTTTATGTGCCAGTCACTCTTCTAAATGCACTGATGAACAAAAGAGGAAACTAAAGAGTAAAAACCTTTGTCTTCCTTGCAGGGAAGAGATGGATCACACACTTAAAAACTACGTAAATGTTATACTGCAGAATAACATGTTGGGGCCCTTGTGGTGCAGTGGCTAAATTGCTCTGCTGCTAACTGTAAGATCGCCAGTTCAAACCCACTAGCCACTCCATGGGAGAAAGATGTGGTAGTCACCTTCCACAAAGATTTACTGTCTTGGAAACCCTATGCATGAGTACTATTTTGTCCTATTGCGTTGCTAGGAGTTGAAATCTACTCAACAGCAGTGCATTTGGGTTTTTTTTTTTTTTTTTTTGAGAAAGTGCTAGAAAACAAGACCTTTTCTCGTTGAGTCAATTCTGAGTCATAGAAAACTTAATGGACAGGGTAGAACTGTTCCATAGGGTTTCCAAGAAGCAGCTGATGGATTTGAAATGCTGACCTTTTGCTTAGCAGCCAAGTTCTTAACCAATGCACCACCAGACCTCCAGGAGAATGTGTTGGGAACCATGAAGTCAGGAAAGGAGAGTGGATATGCTGAGTGGAAGTGGGAAAAGGCACTAGTTTCAAAAGTGGAGCTACAATGACTCTGGTGTTTTTTCTTCTATTAAAATAAGCTTTGCAGTGTCAGTTCTGTCATTTGTGTATGTGTGTTTGTGTAAGCACTTGCCTTCTGTTTTAGTCTTCATAGTTTCCGAGGGGAGTATTAGATTTGGGCCAGGTTGCAAGGAGTCACAGGATAGTGTGATGATTTGAAGTACTCAAGTTATCTAAATTTGCTCAAGTGCCCCGATTCTCGACTTTGAAGTTCCATTGTTATTAACGCATTTAATTTCACATATCAATCTGTTAACGCACCTTGCAATTTAGCAATTTACAAGTTCAGCTGTCTGTCTGACTTTGTTCTAATCAACCCATTTTGCCTAGATCTAAGAGTGGGGAAGGAATTCCAAACCTGCGAGCAACTCTGGATAACCTCAAGAAGCTTATCTTAATTAATGTATATTCTGATCAGTGTGCACTGGTTTTCTTTGGGTATATACCAATTAAGATAAATTTCTTGCTGTCATCCAGAATTGTTCTCAGATTTGGGATTCCTTCCTCACTACTTGTTCTTATTTAATAATTATCTTTTGTTTGTTTTTGTTTCATGGGTAGTTATCTTTTCTTATCTATATGAAAAACTTTTTAAAATATTCATTCAATTATTTTATGCGTACTTCCTTGGGTAAAAGGATATTCTGTTTCATAGGTTTGACCTTCTTAAACTTTGGTCAATATTTATTAGGCACTATATTTTCATGGACTTTTGTTAACCCTACTTATGAGAGGCAAAATGAGATAATTCCGTGTTTTATGCCGTGCTGTATATCTAATTAAAGGAAGGTCTATTATGCGGCAAGGATACAGCTGTCTTTCCTTATGACATAGCTGCTCCAGATTACTCCTCAAAATTTTTCCTGTATTCTTTTTTCCAACATTTCTAGGGTTTTATTGAAGCTCCTAGAATCTAAATTATTTTCTTTGTTCAAGATCGTGAAAGAAGATCCCCTGCGTAGCCAATGAAATTTGAATAAATATAGTTCATTGGAATATAAGAAAAAGATGCATGTTACATTGTCATGTGAGCATAAATAGTTTTGAAAGTTTGAAGCATTTAGAAGGTGAAGATGGTCATGATAAGACAGAGCTCCCCGGGCTGGGGAAGATTCCACTTCCCTGAGCAGCTTGCTTGACACACCCCTAGCTTCACATTAGAATCCTTGTTCCTTTACTTGGCATGCTGCAAAGCTTCACATTAAAATCATGGTTCCCCTCTCCTTAACTGCTTCCCCAAACTAGAGGAAATTGGCAAAAACAAGTTTAGACGTCATGATGACATTCAGGACAACCTTTCAGTCCTCATATATAGTAACACCATGGCTCTGGCTGTAGTTTAACCAGCATATTCTGAAGACTTGATGCATGAAGTTACATGTAAACCTTATTGCAGCTGTGCAATGTGGATAATAATGTTGCTGATGTAACTTGTATGAGTTTCCAACTTATAAACCCCTTATAGGTAATGTTTCCCCTCGGCCTGTCTGAGCAGTCTTGGCAGAAGCAGTCCCAACTGTTTCCCATCCTTGCACAGCGAAATAAAGACCCCTTTCTACTCTTCCACTTGTCTACTTTGGTCTATTGTTTATTGGCTGAGATGAGTTGTGCCGAGCAGAACCTGAAGTTTCCAGCCGGCAACATTTCTGGTGAGCCAGCCAGTAGTCATCTTCCCAGTTCCAGAGGCGGATAGGACAACAGGCCACCCCAACATCCGGTACCACCAGGAGATTTCTCCTAGAGACCTTCCAGTAGCCCTGGTAGATGATTCGCCTGGGACCTAACAATGACTTCTTGGGATATAAGAAATGCACCTGGGTCATATGGTATATGGTAAGTATCTACATAAAACCTTCAAAGAGGCCCAAGAAGCCGGAGGAATTAACCATTAAGGGCAAGAAAGGCTCTAGATATTTGGAGTTATTTGGTAAATAACAGGAAAATTACTAGGTAAGGCCTTTAGAGTCCCAAGAAGGGGCAGGAATTGACCCTTGAGGGTGTAAAAGGCTCTAGGTATTAGTTATTAGGCTGGTAAAACTAACTAGGTTGTGTAAGTGTATAACGTGTGTGTAGGAAGCGTTTAGATGGTTTTCCGACACAGACTCTGAGAGTCTTGAAAATGCTCACATCCTGAATATGATTTTTATTAGACAGAGCACTCAGGATATACAGAGAAAACTCCAAAAACTTGAGGAAGATGTTGAGATGGGGATCTTGTCTTTTTGAGCTTGCCTACCAAGTATATTCCTACCAGGATCAGGAAGAGGAAAAGAGAAAAATCACCGATTAGAAGAGACAGGTTGCGTTCCTGGACACCACCTTGTAGGGAAATGACTGGTTTCCTAGCAGCTCAAGAAGAGGAGGGACCCTGAAGTGAGAGGGAGATGGGAGGCCCTGAACCCCATTAAGCTGAGACCAGAGTGCCCAGTGCAAAGTGAGTGGGCATTGGAAGAGAGAAGCCCTAAGTTCTTACCCACAGGAAAGAAAGAACATGGGGTGCCCAGTGGCCCATGATGCCAAAGTGTAAAGCCTCTAATTGAGGAGGACAAGAAGAAAGTCTTCCACCTGAGCCACTGGTTATGATGAAGGTGTGTGTGTGTGGCAGGTGGAGGCGGGAGGAACTGTACAGTTTCTAGTGGATATCAGAGCAGCCCACTCTGTTTTGAGCCTGAAAAAGGCAGCCTGCCATCAAACTGTGTCTGTCTGGGAGTCTCAGGTAAGGGGAGAACCATCCCTTCCTCCAGCCCCTAACCTGCTCTATACAATAAAAAAATAAGGAAAGTCATTAACACATTCTTTTCTCTATATGCCTGACTCTCCCATTCTTTTGCTGAGAAGAAACTTATGCAAACTGCAAACACAAATTTCTTTTGATAAAGACATCAGGCAGATGCAGGTATCACCAGAGAATGGACGGGGAGTGCAGATGGTCCCGACCACACAGTCACCCATCAATTACAGCATGGAAGAACACTTCCAGGGATCAGCAGAGCCGGGCGTCAAGCATGAAGTGGTCCTGTGGTTATGGGTATGGACCACAATGTGCCAGCACATGCCAAAAATGTGAAAGAACCAAAATTTGCAGTATATTGGATATTGCCATGATTACCATAAACATCCAAGAGCTTCCCACCAAAGTAATCATGCAGATCAAAAGGAACAATACACAACACAGGAATATCCATCAACCCAAAGGAAAAAAAAAAAATGTCTAATCTACCTATATACGTTTTCATTGAAGGGGCTCCTGAAGATAAGACAGACAGAGAAAAAGAGAGAGAATGTTAAGAAATACTGAGGAGCTTGAGTATACAAGTTAAATATTATTGAAATTAGAATAAGAACTAACCTGTGATTCATTAAAATATTCAATAATCCCCAATAATCTTAATACTTCTTTTTGTGAGGTGTCATCGGGTGGGTTCTAATCACAGAAATCCCATGAACAACAGAAGAAAAGAATGCCCTGTCCTGCACCACCTCACAATCCTTGCTATGTCTGAGCCCGTTGTGGGGCTGTGTCAATCCATCTCACTGAAGGACTTCCTATTTTTCCCAACCCTGTAGTATGGCAACCATGGTGTCCTCCTCCAGGGATTGGTCCCTCCAACCATGTGTCAAATAGTACCTGCATATAATTTCTCTATTAGAGAAAGTTACCACCAAGCAGAGGGAGCTGAGGGAATTGACAAATTTCTACTACCTACGTTGCTGGATTCCCTAGAGAAAGAGTAAACCAGTGGAGAGCTGAACAGAAATGGTTTGAGGTAGGGAAGACTCAGAAGTCAAGGGACAGGAGAAGTGATACTCGAATTTCCAGCATATGTGACTGACACTTTCCTAGAACTGGGAGGGGCATAGCTTTCACTACAACATGTGGTGTTTCTCCCAGTTTCCACAGTGCCATATTCTAGCAGAAGTCCACCTTGTATTCATAGCCAGTCTTACCTACACAAAACGCCACCTAACAACAATAACAAACCTCTGTATTCTCCGTGATGTGAAGAATAAAAATATTTAGTATGACAAATTACTTAAAACCCAGGAAACATGTGCAACATATGAAATAAAAGCAAAGTATAAGATCAGATATTTCTGTATTTACATACTTCTTAATTTATTACTTGAAGCAATAGAAATTAGTCCATCCTGAATTAAAACTCACTCTCTCATAGAAAATCCAGGTATTTTTAAAACTCATTCTTTCATTGAACTTTCCTTTGTCTTAACCAATTGATTCTATGGAAATTTTGAACTTATTTTAAAATGGTGGACAGGGAAATAAAATATAAGGATTTTTTTCAAGGCTTTATTTTTTACAAAGTCAGTAAATTTTCATGGTTTTGTTAGCGATAAAAACATTTAATATCTGCTAGAGAAAATACGGGTTCTGCATCTTTTAAAGTACTTATACATAGATATATCACTCATTTCATATCTAGAAAGTAAGATAAATTGGCTTTTTTTTCTTGTTACTTTTATCTATTAAAACCTTTATTAAGATGTGATTAACATATTATATTATTCACTCACATGGCTTGAATTTTTTCTTCAGTTCTTTCAGCTCAAAAAATGTTGACCATATTCTTCCCTTTTCTGTTTTTAGCTCCAGATCTTTGCCCATTTCTTTATAATACTTTAATTTGTGTTCTTGAGCTGCCCTTTGGAAAGTTTTTAACTTCATTATTTTTTCCCTTCTCGTTAGCTACTCTATGTTCAAGAACAAGTTTCAGAATCTCTTCTGATATCCATTTTTGTTTTCTCTTTCTTTCCTTTGTAATGACCTTTTGCATTCCTCATCTATGATGCTTGATGTCATTCCAAACTTGTCTAATCTTTGGTGATTAGTCTTCAATGTGTGAAATTTATCCTTGAGATGATCTCTAAACTCAGGTGGAATACACTCAAGGTTGTATTGTGCCTCTCTTGACTTGCTCTAATTTTTTTTCAGCTTCAATTTGTCCTTGCCTATGAGTGATCAATGGTCTGTTCTGCTGTTGGCCCCTGGCTTGGTTCTGACTGATGATATTGTTTCAACAGGTGTAGGCGATTTGATTCCTGTATATTCCATTTGGCAAGGCTCACTTGTGTGCTCTCTGTTTCTGCAAGGCTCACTTGTGTGCTCTCTGTTTCTGTTCTTGAAAAAAGCTGTTTGTGATGAAGAATTTGTTGGTCTTGCAATATTCCAACATGTAATCTCTGGCATTATTTCTTTCACCAAGGCCACATTTTCCAGCTACAGATACTTCTTTTTTTCTGACTTTCACATTATAATCCACTCTTAATGATTAATGCATCTTGATTGCAATTTTGCTATATTTCAGACTTCATAAGTTAGTAAAGTCTTCAATTTCCTCATTTTTGGCATTAGTGCTCGGTGGGGAAACTTGAGTACTAGTAGTACTAACTTATGTTCTTTGGAGGCTTTTGGAGATCATCCTATCACTGACAGCATTGCGCTTCATGACAGGTATCTTGAAATGTTCTTTTTGAAGATGAGTGTGATGTCATTCCTCTTGTATTCTTCATCCTGGTGCCGTATATCATGTAACTGTCCAATTCGAAATGTACAAGACCAGTCCATTTCAGCTCACTAATGCCTAGGAGACTGATCTTTATGTATTTCATTTTTACAACTTTCATTTTCCTGAGATTCAGACTCCGTATATTCCATGTTCCAATTATTAATGGATGTACGCAGCTGTTTCTTCTCATGTTGAGTCATGCCCATAAATAGAATATGTTCATCCAATAAAATAAAATGAGAGAAGACTTAAAAAGAAAACTTGCAATAATAGGAGGTGTCGAAGTGACTAATATCTGTTCCCAAGGTAAAAAAAAAATACTGAAAATATAGGAAATAAAACACAAAGAAAGGGTGCATTATATTTATGAAGTGTACTAATTTAATTCCATTTTAGAACATTAAACAAATGGGGGAATATTGAGTATGGCCTGACCTAAAGGTAAAATATTTTACTCTAGATCCTTGGATGGGCAAATTGAAACTTAACTGAGAATAAATGAATAAATATATCTAAAAGAGATTTACTTCCTGGTGAATACAATTTGATTAGAAAATTAACAAATATGCTACACATTTCATTAAGCTTTCAGGTGCTTCAGATGTAATTAACACATTGCTTGGTATCTCCCCAGGGGGATGCTCAAAGACTGAGAGAAAAGTATATATTGTTTCCTCTACGCCATATTGCATTCTTCATCTTCTATGCTTGATGTCATTCCAAACTTGGCTAATCTTCAGTCATTAGTGTTCAATGTGTCAAATTTAATCTTGAGATGACCTCTAAGCTCAGGTGGAATATGCTCAAGGTGTCAAAACAGATTCATTACAGGTAAAAGATAGAATATGTTTATAATTAGCATGTTTTACTAGCATCTAGAATATTTTAGTCACAGTTTCACAGCCTCATTTTTATTTGATAGCAAAGAGACAGAAAAATATTAATAATTTCAATTCATTTCAGTCTGCTTTCCACCATTATTCTTGATACGTTTTATATGAGATAAAAATGCACTTCATTTATTCACTTTTGTAATTTAATGGTATGAAATTTAATGTCTGAATTTGTTGACTCATAATTTACTCAGAGACTGCACTACTCACCGTGTTCAGGAATAGATACATCCCAGAGAGAAAATAGATATGTAGACAGATACATAGATGGATAGATTGATAGGTAGATAGATAGAGAGATAAGAGTTAGAGAGGTAGAGAGATAGGTGGAGGGGTAGATACACACATATTCATATGAGGCAGTGATGGTCACAGAGTTTTAAACCTATTATTTTGGTATATTGACCTGCAGGGCTATTCTTTTATTTTTAAAACCTCCGTGGTATATTCAGATGCACTTTTTTAAAGATTATACTTAAATTTATCCATGATATATCATGCCACATAGGAGTTCCAGTGTTTAACAGAGCATGTTTCATGTTCAAAAGTTTTTGAATAACTTCCGGGAATTCTCATAGATGTCATCATCGGTATTTTTTTTTCTTTTCCTATGCTACCGTATCATATTGTGATTTTCTAAACTTTCTTTTTCATGAAAGTAGAGGATACTTTTTTACAAGTGGGAGTTTATGGTATCAAGTTTTCACTATTCAGGTTTCCTCATATGTCTTAGGTTTCTCCATGAGAAAAAATATATACACCTGATTTCTTACAAAAAACTTAGCACGTGTCAGTTACATTACAAATGCCCAACTAGAAATGAAAGTATTTTCATTAGACCAGAAAAGAAAGTAATCTAAAGAATGACACTTTTAGACACTTTAGTCATAGAATAGGTGTTATGGAATATAGGGCTGGGGTCACTTACAAGGATAACATTTTAATGAACCTATTCATCCTGAAAATGGTGACAAAGATCTTAAGTCACAGTCCAGAACAATATACCTATAAATATCTTAAAGATCAAAACAATTAACAACAAAAAACAATAATTCCAAGTAACTACTGTCAACAACAAAAAACAACAGATGATGATGATGATAGATGATAGACATACAGACAGAAAGACAAACAGGTAGACAAATAGTGTAGACACACTATTTTAGAATTATTTTCAAGCATCGTAGACACAATGAAGCCTTTAACTCTCATTTATCCTTCCTAACAACCCTGCAAAAAAGAGACAGAATATGATTTTTCAGATGGGGATAAAAAGATTCACATAACTTATGTTATTTGTCCAAAGCACCACACTGTATGCATTACAAATGGAGGTATAGCAGAAGTTGCATCAATGTACATATATCTCTAGGCATGTTTTCTTGTATAAAGACAAATAATTTCCACTGTGATCAATTATGTATCTATTGAAAACCTGTCTAGTATGTTGATTGTTCCATTCTGGACCATCTATATATATATGAGTTTTCATAAGATAGTATTTTGAAGGACAGGGTTCAAAATGTATCTGTGTATTTTTTAGGTATGTGAAAAAGATAAAAGTTTTAAGAAGAATATAATAAATATCTATGTACCTAACACCTAAAAATTTAACATATTATTCATTTTTGTTTCATCTATCTACCAGTGTATCCATCAATCTATCTAATATGTATATGGACGTGTAAAATTTGTGTCAGTTGGATATGTATTCAAATATCCTAAAATAGAACGTTTGGATTTATACTATTCCTTCTGGTTTTGTATACAAAAACCTATCAGACGATATTGCATAAAATCTATTGATGATGCTGATGTCTCCATTCAGAACAAGTTACCCAATAAACCAAGACGGACAAACATAATCTAACAGCACTCAATGAATTCATTCTGATGGGAATCACAGACCGCTCAGAGATGCAGGCTCCATTGTTTTGGGCTGCTCCTCATCATCTACATGATTTCAGTGGGGGCAACTTGGGCATCATCATCCTCACCAAGATAGGCTCCGGGCTACAAACTCCCATGTATTTTTTTCTCTGACACCTGGCTATCAATGATCTTGGTTATTCCACAGCCATGGGATCCAAAATGCTGGCAAATTTTGTTGTGGATGAAAATAAAATCTCGTATTATTTTTGTGCTATACAGCAAGTTTTCTTTATGATATTCATAACTACTGAATTGTTTATTCTGTCAGCAATGTCCTACGACCGCTATGTGGCCATCTGTAACCCTTTGTGCTACACCATCATCATGTCATGAGGGTTGTGTTCTGTGCTGGTGGCAATCCCTTATCTCTACAGCACATTTGTTTCTCTTTTGGTCACTATAAAGATTTGTAATTTATCCTTCTGTGGCCACAGTGTCATCAGGCATTTCTACTGTGACATTCTCCCCTTGTTATCTTTGCTCTGCTCAGACACGCATGAGATCAAATTGGTCATTTTCATCTTATCTGTTTTTGGTTTGATTTCATCCCTTCTAATAGTTCTTGATTCTTACATACTCATATCCATTCTCAGACTGAGCTCAGCTGAGGGCAGGCACAAGGCCTTCCCCACCTGTGGATCATACCTGATTGTGGTGGCAGTGTTCTATGGGACTTTAATCTTTATGTATCTGAAGCCCAAGTCGAGTCATTCCTTTGACACTGATAAAATGCCTTCCATATTTTACACCCCAGTGATCCCCATGTTGAATCTCTTGATCTACAGTTTGAGGAATAGAGATGTAAAATATGCCTTACATAGGGCTTTAGGACGATTATGCAATATATTCTCTCAAAGTTCACTCTAATATATGATTCATAGAATTTACATTTGGGTTTAAACTTCTTTCTGTGTGCCTCCAGAGGGAATAGCAAGCACAAAACGCACAGAAAAGTTCAATATATATTTCTATATTGCCTTCTACCAGTCACTCTACTAAGAGCTGTAAGTAGATTAATAAATGAAACAGTACAAAGCATTGCCTTCTTTGAGCAGGAGTGATGCAATATGAGTATAATAATTAAGAAAGTTGGTAGTTTCTAAAAAAAAAAGAAAATTGAATATCTTCAGTGGGATAGTGAAGCTGTAATAGATACAGGAAGATTTCCATGTACCTGGTGTTTTCCTCACGTACTAGGAAAAAAAAAAAGGAGAAAATGTGTATGTGCTTGTGCCCGGGTGAGCACTTCCACAAACTTCCTGTTTTATTGCTGACACTCAGCCCTGGGTAGCTAATTCTGATTAAAAGAAGGCTCAGTGTGGTGGGTTGATTTAAAGTACTCAGTCATTTGAATTTGCTCAAATCTCCAGTTTCTAAACCTTGCCTTTACTTTCATATTTGAGCCCTTAGAGTCTGTTTACTTTGTTATTATTTTTATTATTAAAAAAAAAAATTTGTTTTTATATTGTAATATTAGTATAAACAGTAAAAAAATAAACTTATATTCAGTGAGATCAGCTCGGTACCTGCTTTTGTCTAAGTTAGCCCATTTTGTCTGTATCAGTGGGTATACCTGTTAAGGTAAATTTTTGAGGTTGGCCACAGAATTTCCCAGCTTTTTTCATTTTTTCTGTCCCGGATTATTATTGCTTCCTATTTCCATGCTTTTGTCTCAAAGATTGTTATCCTTATGTCTCCAGAAAAGAACAATTACTCTTGTTTAGAAGTCATTTTCTAATTGTTTATGTGCCCTTGCATAAGAGGTCTATTGTAGGATGAGTTAGGTTTGTTGCCTTGTTTTTGTTTGGCTGGATTTTCTTAAGCTCGATGAACATGAGTGTGAACTTCAGTTCAGTCAGTATCTGTTGTTTGAATTCATCATTCCGATTACTCTGCTTGGAGGAAGCATAAGGAGATTATCCATGGTTTGGGTCATGCTGTGTTTCTAGTGAGTGAGGTGTAATAGGTAGCATTTTATATATTTGTCATGATTTCTGGACATAGTTGCTCCATACTCCCTCTTAATTTTCCTGCATATTTTTTTGTTCTTACTCTTTTAATATTCAAAAAAAAATTGTAATGAGAAAAAAATAAATTTTAGATATATTAAGGCTTTTTTTTTTTTTGCCTTTAAAAAATAATCCAATCTGTATTTGAGGTTAGGATCCTATGAGGTAGGTTATGATATATTTGCAAGTATGTAGAGAGACTAGAAAACACATGAGAAAAATATCATTTGTAAAGACAGGATATCAAAATGGAAATTTAAAACACAACCCATTCACAACCATCCCAAGTGGCTGGACTGGTAACTTTGGATAAGCTTTTAGTGAAAAAGAATTAGCCAATTGTACACAAACTCTTCTACAAAACTGAAGAGGGGTGTTTTGCATTTCCTATATGAGGATAGCTTTACTCTGATATCAAAGGCGGACAAAGGCATTAAAAGAAAACAACAGAGCACATATGTGAAAAATCTAAAGTAAAAATTAAGAAATTGAGTCTGGCAATATGTAAAGACAGTAGTAAACCAAATAGGCATGCTTCAGAAATGTGTGGATAGTTTTGCATTAAAAAGTCATTTATTGACATTCTCCATAATTACAAATAAAAATGCCAAGGAAAACATACAATAGATGTAGAGAAGCATTTTAAAAGTACCAACAATTGTGATAAAACCTTAACCAATCTAGTATTAAAATGGAGCTTCCTCAAACTGATAGAGGGCACCCGTGAACAACCTACAGCTACCATCACACATGGTATGAGAGACTGAATACATTCCCAGTAAGACCAGGATCAAAACAAGTAAATCTACTCTCACCTAATCTATTCCACATTTAGTGGCTGTTCAAGGCCACACAATAAGGCGATACAGAATTAAATAAAAAAATAGAAAGCATCAAGATTGGAAGAGAAGGAGGAAAACTTTAATTATTGATACATGACATGATTTTTTATGTAAAAAATCTAATAGAGCCTACAATAGAGTCATAGAACTAAAAAATTAACCTAGCATTTATTTGTGAATTTATTCTCAGCTTATAATTTTATTTTTAAAAAAGAAACAGTTTTTTTGGATTTTAAGTAGGCTTTCATTGATTCTATAGATACATTTGGAGATTTCGTAGCTATGACACCAAAAACAAAATTCATAAAAAGTTTGACAACAGGAAATATTAAACTTCTGCTCTTCAAAAGACACTTTATAAAAAGAAGTCATATTCTGGGAGATTATATTTTCAAATAGTGTATCTCATAAATGGTCTGTGTCCATAATATATATGTCCCTCCCCTCACCCAACCACCCCCCCATTGCTATGGAGTAGATTCTGACTCATAACAACCCTATAGGAAAGATTAGAACTGTCTCACACGGCTTTTAAGGATTGGGTGGTAGATTCGAAGTGCCAAACTTTTGGTTAGCCACCCAGCCCTTTAACCGCTCTTCCACCAGGGCTCCATAATATATACAGAGAAAGGCCTCAAAACTCAACAATAATAATAATAAAAGAAAAAGAAAAGAAACACTCCATAAAAACTCATAAAAAAATGAACATTCACTTATTTTTAAGACATATTCAGCTGGCAAATAAACACGTTAAAAATGTTCAGTTCATTATCCACCAGTGAATTTCAGGTTAAACCCTGGTGAGATAACTATACATCTGTTGTTATCTCATCAGGGTTTAACCTGAAATTCACTGATGACTCGACGGCACTGGGGTGGGTTATTAGAATATCAGGTGTCTGGTAAGTTTGCGGGGGAAACAGAACATTCATAAACTGTTAGTGGAAAATTAAATTGATAAAAATACTTAAAAAAATAATTTTTTTTAAGTACCAGGGTCTTAAAAAGCTGAACATTGTTTTACCCTAAATTTTAACCAATTTACTCATATCTGCCCAAGTGAAATGAGAGCACTTATCCTTATAAATACATGTATAGAAATGTCTATAACAAGTTTGTTTGTAATACTCAAAAACTAGAATCAACCCAAATGTTCATCTAGTTGAGAATGGATGAATAAATTGTGGTATTTCCAAGCAAGTTAACACCACGCAGTAATAAAAACTACTGAATTATTGGGACATGCAAATACGTGGATGAAAAATACAAATTGATACATCAGGCTTTGTCAAAATTAAAACAACCCACACGGAGACATTTATCCTACAGATGTGAAAACTTATGTTCATACAAAAATCCTTACACAAATGTTCAAAGAAACACTTTTTATAATAGCTAAAAACTAGTAACAACCCATAATGTCCTTCTATGGGTAATGGGTAATCAAACTGTACTAAATCCATACCTAAAGTCATACTCAGCAGTAAAAAAGAACGAAGTATTGATACACACAACATCGTGGATGGACCTCAATAGAATCATGTGAAGTGAAAACAGTCAATCACAAGAGGTTGTTGTTGTTGTTACCTGTCACTGAGTTACCTTAACTCAGGGCGACATTATGTAAAACAGCACAGAACATTGTCTGGCCCTGTCCTGTCCTCACCATCATCAGTATGTTAAAGTTCATTGTTGGAGCCACTGTGTCAATTCATCTCATGGAGAGATTCCTTCATTCTTACTGGCCCTCTACTTCGCCAAACATGATGTCCTCACCCAGAAACTGGTCTTTCCTGATAACATGCCTGAAGCAAGAAAGTCAGACAACGTTCTGTTGGAGGCAACAAAATAGGTACCATTCAAGACTTTTTTGTTTTGTTAGGTGTCATTCAGTCAATTGAAAATCATAGTGATGCACAGGACAGAGTAGAAATGTCCCATAGGGTTGCTTAGGCTGTAATCTTTATGGGTGCAGATGGCCAGGTCTTTTCTCCCCAGGAAGGTTAGTAGGTTCAAACAGCTAACTTTTCACTTAGCAGTGAGTTTTATGTATATATATACAAATATATAACCAAAATCCAATGATGTCGAGTTGATTTTGACTCATAATGATCCTATAGGACAAAGTAGAACAGCCCACAGGGTTTCCAAGGAACACTTGGTGGGCTTGAACTGCCGATCTTTTGGTTAACAGCTGGAATCTTAACCACTATGCCACATAAAATAAATTTTTTTTTTTTAATTTTTACGCCACATACATACCATTGTATAGGAGAAATAATAATTAAAAAAAAGGTCACAAAGGGATATATTGGAAATATTTACAACCACAAATGCAGCAAAAATACTTATAGCACTGTAAATATATATTCATAATGAAACATTCCACACAATATCGCACTTTATGAGGGTGCGTTGATATGGTAGAACATTATATCAAGCATAACAGAACATTTATTAAGGTGAGAAATAAATTCTGGAATGAGGATTGAACAAAATGAAAAAACATAAAATACTGAAATATAGTGATGGAAAATAAACAAGCAAAAAACATAAACACATGATGGCAATTGACTATGAAATGAGAAACAAGGGTAATATTTCTGTTCCTGAGGTCAAAAAGGAAAACAAAAAAAAAAGAAACCTTGAAAACAGCAATAACAGCAACAAAAACAAAAATAACAGTAAACTAGGAAGTGATATCTCACATATGCACAATGCATTACTTTTATTCCATTTAACTCTTTGAAATAATGCAATAGGAAAGTGTTTAAGCACAGCTTCATTTTGTCATCCCTTAGTAGGGGCCACTGTAGAAATGGGAATATCGATAGTTCTGTTTTACAGATACAATATTTTAATCTAGATCCCCGTGTGGTAAAAATGGAATGCTAACAAAGTAAAATGCAAGACTATATGAAACAGATAAACACAGACATGCCTACATACTATATCAATAAAATTTTGGTCACTGGTGAATACAAAATGTCCTGGACAATTAAATAACAACCCCCAGGTACTTTGTTAAGCTTTCAAATGCTTCAGGAACAATCAACAAATTGCTTGGCATGTCCTCAGGGAGAATCTCCAAGGGTGAAAAAAAAAATCCATAAATTCTTCTCACTCTGCCATGTTAAGAAACACTTGGGGAAGTCAAGACAGATGATTCATTGCAGGTAAAAAGACTGTTTCCATATTTTACCAATAAGAGAAATGTTTCAGTGACACTTGCAAGGTCCCACCTTTATTCAAAGGCAAAGTCATTGCAAAATATTAAGATTTCTGAGGCAGCTCTGTGTGCATTCCACTTTTCAGTAGTGCCTGAGACTAGGATCTCTGTGCCTTTTTTCACATTATTAATTTTTTTTGAATATTCACACTTTGTTTCAGAGCCTAAATTCTCATAAGTATCTTTGAAACATTATGACTAAATAATATTTTTACTTTATATAAGTAATTATGTGAATAAAAAAAAAAAAAAGTCCAGGAGTCTATTTTGCCTCAATTCTACTCCGTGTGTGTCAGAAAACTGTGGTCCATAGTTTTTCAATGGCTGTGAACTTTCAGTAGATCTTTCTTTCTTCCAAGGTGCCTCCGAGTAGATTCGATCCCCCAAACTTTCAGTTTGTAGCTGAGTGTTTAACTGTTTGTGCCACCCAGGTGGCCTAAATATGTGAATAATAGAGCTCAAATATGAAAGTAAAGGAAGCATATGCAGTATTAAATATACTGTAGCAGAAAAATGAAGCTACAGTATTCAGTCTCCAATGTTGATGCCCTTTCAAATCCTTAGTTATAAGCTGGTTCTAGGCTCTTTCTATGTCCCTCTTAAGTGTAATTTTAATATACAATGTATATTTAAATAATGTATAAATGTAGATTTTTGTTAATCTCTTGATGAGAAACATCAGCCAAGCTCTTAACCACTGCTCCACCAGGAATCCCATGTATGTACATGTATGTGTATCTGTATATGATTACGTATTGTGTATATGTTCATGTGTATGTACATATATGTACGTCTACCTATACATGTTCTTCTACACTTACAACTATGTCCTTACCTGTGTCTATCTCTATCTCTATGTTTATATCAGGGTTTCTCAACTTCTGCCATAGTGACAGTTTGGACTGGAAATTTTCTTATTGTGTGGAGTTACCCGGCATATAGTAGAATGTTTAGTAACATCCTAGGCTTCCATTAGGTACGAGTAGTAACCTTCTCCTAGTTGTGACATCCAAAATGTCCTAGGCATTGACAAATGTTCCTTGGGGACCAAATGTTACCCACTTGATAACAAGTTAGATTTCTCTTTCTTTCCCTCTTTCCTTCTCTCTCTATATTCATGTACTATACTTTATTTGTGGGAGGTGGGATTAATTTCAAATAACTGTATTGGAGGGTTTGGATTTATCTTATTCATTTAGCATATTGCCTTTGTATACTAAAGATCTATCAGATGATGCTACATAAACCCTATTGACTATGCTGATGTCTCTATCCACAATAGGTTTCCTGATAGACCTAGATGGACAAACACAATCTAACAGGGCTGAATGAATTCATTCTGTTGGGAATCACAGACCGCCCAGAGCTGCAGGCGCCATTGTTTGGGCTGTTCCTCATTATCTACATGATCTCAGTGGTGGGCAACTTGGGCATCATCATCCTCACCAAAATGGACTCCAAGCTACAAACTCCCATGTACTTTTTTCTCAGACACCTGGCTATCACTGATCTCGGTTATTCAACAGCCGTGGGACCAAAAATGTTGGCAAATTTTGTTGTGGATGAAAATACTATCTCCTGTTCTTTTTGTGCTACACAGTTAGTTTTCGTTAACATGTTCATAATTGGTGAATTGTTTATTCTGTCAGCAATGTCCTACGACCGCTATGTGGCTATCTGTAACCCTTTGTGCTACACAGTCATCATGTCACAAAGGACGTGTTTGGTGCTGGTTGCAATCCCCTATCTCTACAGCACATTTGTTTCTCTCCTGGTCACCATAAAGATTTTTAATTTATCCTTCTGTGGTCACAGTGTCATCCGGCATTTCTATTGTGATATTCTCCCCTTGGTATCTTTGCTCTGCTCAGACACACAGGAAATCAAATTGGTCATTCTCATCTTATCTGTTTTTGATTTGATTTCATCCCTTCTAATAGTTCTCGTTTCTTACCTAGTCATAATTGCATCCATTCTCAGGCTGAACTCAGCCGAGGGCAGGCACAAGGCCTTCTCCACCTGTGGATCCCACCTGACTGTGGTGGTTGTGTTCTATGGGACTTTAATCTTTATGTATCTGCAGCCCAAGTCCAGTCAGTCCTTTGACACTGATAAAGTGGCTTCCATATTTTACACCCTGGTGATCCCCATGTTGAATCCCCTGATCTACAGTTTGAGGAATAAAAATGTAAAATATGCCTTACATAGAGCTTTAGAACAATTATGCAATACATTTTCTCGACATTCACTATAACTTTTGATTTATATGAATTACATTTTGTGCTTTAAACTTTTTTTCTGTGTGCCTCCAGAGGGGATAGGAAGCACAAAATCACAGATAACATTTATTTCTGTATTGCCTTCTACCAGTCACTCTACTAAGGCTGTCAGTAGACTAATAAATGAAACAGTACAAGCGTTGCCTTCCTTGAGCAGGAGCAATGCCTTATAAGCATAATAATTAAGAAAGTTGATAGTATATTAGAATGTCTGGAGGGTGTTACTTTTTTTTTTTTTTTATTAAGAACATTGAATATGTTGAGTGAGATAGTGAAACTAATAGATCCCGGAACATTTCCAAATACCTGGTGTTTTCCTTATCTAGTAGAAAAAAATATATATAGAAAGTGTGTGTGTGTGTGTGTGTGTATGCATGCTCACACACACCTCCTATTTTATTTCTTACACTCTGCCCTGGGTGGCTAATTCTGATTAAAACAAGGCTCACTGGGGTGGGTTGGTTCGAGTACTCAGTTATATGAATTTGCTCAAATGTCCACTTTCTAAACCTTGAAATCACTCTCTTTCATCATCAGTGCCTCTACTTTCGTATTTGAGCCCTTAGAGTCCATATACTTTATTTATTTTTATTATTACTATATTGTAATATTAGTATAAACAAAATAAAATTATATTCAACAGGATCAGCTGAGTATTTGGTTTTGTCCAAATTAGCCAATTTTGCCTGTATCAGTGGGTATATAAGTTAAGACAGATTTATTGAGGTCAGCCACAGAAGTTTCCAGGTTTTTTCATTTTGTCTCTTCAGGACAGATATTGCTTCCTAAATCTGTGCTTTTGTCTCATAGGTTGTTATCCTTATCTCTCTAGAAAACAATAATTACTCTTGTTTAGAAGTGATTTTCTAATTGTTTCTGTACCCTTGCATAAGAAGTCTATCGTATGCTGAGTTATGTTTGTTGCCATGGCTTTGTTTGGCTGGATTTTCTTAAATTTGAATAATATGAGTGTGTATTTTGATCAGGATCTATTGTCTGAATTCATGATTTTGATTATCCTGCTTGGAAGAAGCATAAGGAGATAACCCATGGTTAGGACTATGCTGTGTTTCTAGTGAGTGAGGTGTAATATGTAGCATTTTCTATATTTGTCATGATTTCTGGACATAGTTGCTCCATATTCCCTCCTAATTTTCTTTTTTTTTTCTTATTCTTTTAATATTCAAAAAATTTGTAATGAGAAATAATTGAATTTTAGATACACTAAGGTTGTTTTTATAAAGGACTGCAATCTGGGTTTTAGGATAGGACCCTGCAAGGTGGGTTATGATATTTTTGCATATATGTAGAGACTAGAAAACATGTGAGAAAAATACCATTTATAAAGAGAATATCAAAATGGAAATTTAAAACACACCCCATTCTCATTATTCCAAGTGGCTTGATTCAGAAATTTTATTAAGTATTTAGGGAAAAAGAATTAGCCAAGTCTACACAAACTCTTTTACGGAACTGAAGAGAAGGGTATATTTACATCTCCTTTATGAGGATAGGTTAAACCGATATCAAAGGCAGACAAAGACATTAAAAGAAAAGAAAACAACAGAGCACATGTGTGAAAATCTAAAGAAAAATTTAAGAAATTGAGTCTGGCAATATGTAAAGACAATAGTACACTTAATTTGGTGTGCCCCTGGAATGCATGGATAGTTTCCCATTAAAAAAAATTCAATTAACGACATTCATCATAATAACAAATAAACTGGCAAACAAAGCCGTATAACTACATGTACAGAAACGTTTTAAAAGTCTCAATAAATGTGATAAAACTTTGATCAAATTAGTATTAAAATAGAGCTTTCTCAAACTGAAAGAGGACATCCATGAACAGCCCGCAGTTACCATCACACATAGTGTGAAAGATTAAATACATTCAGTAAGAGCAGGAAAAAAAAAAAACAAGTAAATCCCCTCTTACCAAATTTATTCCACATTTTAGGGGATGTTTGAGCTGCCCCGATCTTTAATAACTTTTCCACCAGATCTCCATAATATATACAGAGATAGGACTCAAAACTCAAAAATAATAATATCAATAATAAAATAAAGTAAAAAGAAAAAGAAAACAGCCCAGAAAAATAAGCATAAAAATGAACGTTCATTCATTCATAGGCCATATTCTGGTGGCAAATAAGCGCATTAAAAATGTTCAGTTCATCACTCATCAATGAACTTCAAGTTAAAACATTGATGACATAACTCTACATCTGTTAGAATATCAGGTGTTTAGTAATTATGTGAGAGAAATGGAACATTCATAAACTGCTAGTGGAAAATTAAAATCATGAAAATACTTACAAAAAGAATTTCTTTTAAGCATCAGGGTCTTAAAAAGCTGAACATAGTTTTACCCTAAAATTTAACCAATTTACTCATATCTACCCAAGTGAAATGACAGCATTTAGCCGTATAAATACATGTACACGAATGTCCAGAACAAGTTGATCTGTAATACTCAAAAACTAAAATCAACCCAAATGTTCATCTGCTTGACAACGGATGAATAAATTGTGGTATTTCCAACAAGTTAATACCACTCTGTCATAAAAACTACTGAATTATTGGTACGTGCAAATACATGGATGAAAAATACAAATGAATACATCGGACTTTGTCAGAATGAAAACAACCCACACTTACACATTTATCCCACAGAAATGAAAACTTATGTTCATACAAAAATCCTTACACAAATGTTAAAAGAAACATTACTTATAATAGATAAAGCCAGTAACAACCCAAAACGTCCTTCTATGGGTGAATGGGTAATTAAACTGTACTAAATCCCTATATGAAGTAATGCTCAGGAGAAAAAAAAAGAACAAATTATTGATGCACACAACAGCGTGAATGGACCTCATTAGAATCGTGTGAAGTGAAAAGTCAGTCACCAAGGGTGGTTGTTGTTACCTGCCACTGAGTGACTCCAACTCATGGTCACGTTCTGTAAAACAGAAGAAAACATTGCCTGGCCCTGTCCTAGCCTCACAGTCATCAGTATGTCCGAGTACCTTGGTGCAGCCACTGTGTCAATCCAGCTTATGGAGGGCTTTCCCCATTCTCGTTGGCCCGCTCGTTCCCCAAATATGATGTCCTCCTCCAAAAACTTGTTTACCTGAAGTAGTAAAGTCAGACAATGTTCTGTGGGAGGCAACAAAATATGTACCATTCAAGAATTTTTGTTTTGTTAGATGTTATCCGGTTGGTTGAAAATCATAGTAATGTATAGGACAGAGTAGAAATGTCCCATAGATTTGCTTAGGCTGTAATCTTTGTGGGTGCAGACGGCCAGGTCTTTTCTCCCTGGAAAGGCTAGTGGGTTCAAACAGCCAACACTTCAGTTAGCAATGAGCTTTATAAATAAATATATGTATACATATATATGTATGTATATAAAACCAAACAAAATCCAAAGCTGTCCAGTCGAATCTGACTCATAATGACCCTATAGGACGAAGTAGAACTGCCTCACAGGGTTTCGAAGAGGCACCTGGTGGATTTGAACTGCCGATCTTTTGTTTAACAGCCACACTCTTAATCACTACGCCACATACATATCATTATATAGGAGAAATAAGCAAAAAAAAAAAGGTCACAAATGGATACATTATAAATATTTACGATGACAAAATGAAGCAAAAATATTTATTGCACAGTGAGTATATATTCATAATGAAACATTATGCAAACTATCACACTTTACAATGGTGTGTTGATATGGTAGAGCATTATATCAAGCACAGCAGAACATGCATTAAGGTGAAAAAAAAGTTTTGGAATGAGGATTGGACAGAACGAAAAAACATAAAATGCAGAAATGTAATGATGGAAAATAAAACAAACAAGCAAAAAACATAAACACATGATGGCAATTGACTAGGAAATGAGAAGCAAGGGTAACGTTTCTGTTTATGAGGTCAAAAAGGAAAAAAAAAAAAACCTTGAAAATAGGAGTAATAGCAACAATAACAAAAATAACAGGAAACAAGGAAGTGATACCTCCCACATGCACAATGCATAACTTTTATTCCATTAAAATCTTTTAAATAATGCAGTAAGAAAGTTTTTAAGCACAACTTCATTTTGTCATCCATTTGAAGAGACCACTGTAGAAATGCGGAATGTTGACAGTTCTGTTTTGCAGATAGAGAATATTAATGCAGATCCCCGTGTGGTAAAAATGAACGTGAACAAAGAGTAAAATGCAAGACCATATGAAATAGATAAACGTAGACATGCATACACACTATATGAATAAAAATTTGGTCACCGGTGAATACAAAATGTCCTGGACAGTTCACCAACCACCCCCAGGAATTTTGTTACGCTTTCATACGCTTGAGAAACAGTCCCTAAATTGCCTGTCATCTCCTCAGGGAGAATCTCCAAGGGTAAGAAAAAATCCATAACTTCTTCTCACTCTGCCACGTTAAGAAACACTTGGGGGAGTCAAGACAGAGGCTTCATTGCAGGTAAAAGGACAGACATTTTTCGTTTTTTACCAATACCTGAAACGTTTCAGTGACACTTGCAAGGTCCCACCTTTATTCAACGGCAAAATCATTGCAAAATATTACGATTTCTGAGTCAGTTCTGTGTGCATTCTACTTTCCAATAGTGCCTGAGAGTAGGATCTCTCTCCCTTTTTTTTTAACACCATTTTTTTTCAAATATTCATATTTTGTTTCAGAGGCTAAAGGCTCATAAGCATATTTGAAGCCTCATCATTATGTTGACATGATATTTTTACTTCGTATAAGTAACTATATGAACAAAAAAGTAACAGGAAAAAAAAAAAAGTCCTGGAGTCAATTTTGCCTCATAGCTACCCCGTGTGCATCAGAGAACTGTGGTCCATAGTTTTTCAATGGCTGTGAACTTTCAGAAGTAGATCTTTCTTTTTTCCAAGGCGCCTCTGACTCGATCCCCCAACCTTTCAGTTTGCAGCTGAGTGTTTAACTGTTTGTGTCACCCGGGTGGCCTAATTACGTGAATAATAGAGCTCAAATATGAAAGTAAAGGAAGCATATGCAGTATTAAAAATACTGTGGCAGAATTATGAAGGTACAGTATTCAGTCTCCAATGCTGATGTCCTTTCAAATCCTTAGCTATAAGCTGGCTCTACTCTCTTCGTATGGCCCTCTTAAGTGTAATTTAATATATAATTCATATTTAAATAACTGTATAAATGTATATTTTTGCTAACCTCTTCATGAGGAAATAAATTTCCATCTCACAACTCATGTTGAGATGTGAAAAGCAATTTTTAAGAGTTTAGGAAACTTGTAAGTACCTAGTTTTATGACGATTGTATAATATATAACATATTCTTCAATTCCCAGTAGAATCTGGCAGGAATAATATACAATTTTCTCAAGGAATATAGCTTTATAAAAGGAGAATGAGATATTCAACAAAGATAGTAAACTATGGAAAAATAACTTGGTGCGCTCCACGGAACTCCAAAGCTATTGAGAGGAAGTCCCCTTCTCTTCCCTTACCTTATAGGAAAAGCAATACTTAGAAATACAAGTACTTTTTTCTTCAGCCTTTCATCATTGCAACTAAACAAGATTTACTTTGCTTTTATTGCATTCATTGATGATACTTGATCTCCTAATTGTAATATCCACTGATACCCAATGCCGAACTTCTTTAAAAAAAAAAAAAAATTTGTTTTAGGTGAAAGTTTGCATAGAAAATTAATTTTCCAATAAAAACTTCTTACATAAAATGTGTCAGCACTCTCCTCGTTTCCTTCCTGGCTTCTCTGTGTCCATTAGTCAGGTTTCCCTGTCCCTTCCCGCCTTCTTGCCCTTTGGGTCTCCTATAGTTGGTAGTTCTAAGGGGCACATTCTTCACAGATTTTATTGTTTAATTTAATAGCCTCATTTGTGATTGTGCTCAAAGGTGGCCATGGGCAGTGTCTATAGTTTCACATTAGAAGATTGTCTTCGGACAGTTGTCTCAGGGGTTTCTCCAGCCTCTTTCAAATCAGTAAATCTGGCCTCTTTTTTTTTTTTTTTTGAATTTGAATTTTGTACATTTTTTTTCCCATTCTGCCACAGACTTTCTATTGTGATCCTCATCAGAGTGGTCTGTAGTCATAGCCAGGCACCATCTAGGTCTTCTGGTCTCAGGTTAGAGGAAGCTGTGGTTCATGTGGGCCATACGTCCTTTGGTCTAATTGCTTCCTTAAGTCTTTTTTTTTTTTTTTTTTCTTCATTCTCCTTTGTTCTAGGAGGAAAGAGGCCAATAGTTTCTTTTCTGACATAAGCAATGTGTGTATTTAGGGTCACAACCTTCTAAGTAATGTTTTATATGAGATAGTGTATTTCTCCTGTTACCATTTTATTATTTAATATGATATGATTGTATTTTTCTATTGCTTGATTATTTCTAACTCAGAGGCTGCTGGTCCTGCTATTTTCATTGTAAGTAATATCATTTCAAACCATTAATTCTTTTACCTTAAACTGCTGTCCTCATCCTTCTCTGGCATTTTTTTAAATCTGTCATATATTAGGGATATGTATTATTCATTTTAATTTAAATATGTTTGTATGAATTATGTGCTATATAATAGTTTAAGCCAGATGATTTCTTTATCCAAATGGAATTTTTTAATGAAATTTCATTATATAAAATCAATGACATGGATGTCCCTTTCTCCCAATTTGTTCAAATTTCCTCTCACTATCTTAGATACTTCGATGACAAAATATATCTGATTTGTTACAAACAACTTAGTGTATGTTAGTTATGAAGAAGCTGCTCCTAGGGCAGGAAGTATTTTAAGTAAATCTATATTCAAAGGTGCGGCTGTTAAGGTGATCCTGACTCAACAGTGACCCCAAAGGTTTCCCAAGGCTGTAAATAACCATGGACGCAGACTGCCACATCTTTCTCCCATGCAGCCACTGGTGGTTTGGGACCACAGAGCTTTAGGTAAGCAGTCCATCAACTTCTATTAAAATGTATTAAGTAAAGTAGAAGATGTATAATCCAAAAGCTTGGCACACTGATGGTCCGATTTTAGTCACGGAGTTGAAAATGGGGGAGAGAACAGCTGGGGTCAGTTACATAGATAACACACTACTCAACCTACTCATCATCATAACCCTGACATAGAAGCTAGGTCAACTAGAACGATTTGTGTATACATATTTAAAGATAAGTCCTTTCATATAAATTATTGTCATCATTTTAAAAACAAGAACACTCCTTGATTTTTGAGACTTTTTTCATGATACCTTAAATGCATTGAAACATTTAATCCTCATTTACTTGTCCAACGATCTTCAAGGGAAGTGTTCATTTTGCAGATGTGAATAAAGAAATTAAGGTATCTTTTTCTATAACCCACAAATGGAGATATAACAAGGACCATATTTGCATGGGCCTTCCACCTGGACTATTTCCCCATATAAAGACAGATAACGCCCACCATGATCGATTAGATTTTCCTTGTTAATCTTGTGTTCAATAGCTCCCAAGTGTATTGTTTCAGTCTTTACCATCCGTGGCACAAAGACTTTTATAGGACCTGTTTTGAAGTAAGGCGTATTAAATGTTTCCATGTATTTTGAGAATATGCACTTTAAAATTTTTATAATGAAATTGGCATTTGTAGTACAAGTTCATAAACGTCATTCTATAAATGAAAAAAGGTAAATTTTAGTAATCACCCATATACCTACCACTTAAAACTTTTAACTTTTTAAATTTTTGTTTCATATATTTATACACATTCAAAAAAACCAAACCCGTTGCCATCAAGTTGATTCTGACACATAGAGACACTAGGGGACGGAAGAGAACTGCCCCATAGGTTTTGCAAGGAGAGGCTGGAGAGATTCAAAGAGCGGATTTTTGGGTTATCAGCCAAGCTCTTATCCGCTGCTCCACAAGAAATCCCAGCTATGTACATGTATATGTATGTATAAATATATATGTATTGTGTATATGTATATGTGCATGTATATGTATGTGTGCATGTGTTGTGTATATGTACATGTGCATATATATATACATATATGTATATATATATGCACATCTACATGTACACATGCACATACACCTATGTCTTTATCTGTGTCTATCTCTATTACTATGTTTACTACAGGGTTTCTCAACTTCTGCCATAGTGACAGTTTGGACTGGAAATTTTTTTATTGTGTGGAGTTACCCTGTATATAGTAGAATGTTTAGTAACATCCCAGGCTTCCATTAGATATGAATAGTCTCAGACATTGACGAAAGTTCTTTGGGAACAATTTTATCGAATTGATAACAAGTTAGATTTCTCTTTCTTTCCCTCTTTCCTTCTCTCTCTCTATCTTTATGTGTCTATGCTTTATTTGTGGGAGGCGGGTTTAATTTCAAATAACTGTATTGGACAGCTTGGATTTATCTTATTCATTTAGCATATTGCCTTTGTATGCTAAAAATCTACCAATGGTGCCACATAAAACCTATTGACTACGCTGTTGTCTCTGTCCAGAATAGGTTTGCTGACAGATCAAGATGGACAAACACAATCAAACAGTGCTGAATGAATTCATTCTGATGGGAGTCACAGACCGCCCTGAGCTGCAGGCTCCATTGTTCGGGCTGTTCCTCATCATCTACATGATCTCAGTGGTGGGCAACTTGGGCATCATCATCCTCACTAAGATGGACTCCAGGCTACAAACTCCCATGTACTTTTTTCTCAGACACCTGGCTATCACTGATCTTGGTTACTCAACAACTGTGGGACCAAAAATGCTGGCAAATTTTGTTGTAGATGAAAATACAATCTCCTATTACTTTTGTGCTACACAATTAGCATTCTTTATTTTGTTCATAAATGTTGAGCTTTTCATTCTGTCAGCAATGTCCTACGACCGATATGTGGCCATCTGTAACCCTCTGCTCTACATAGTCACCATGTCACAAAGGGTGTGTTCAGTGCTGGTGGCAATCCTCTATCTTTATTGTGCATTTGTTTCTCTTCTCTTCACCATAAAGATTTTTAATTTATCCTTCTGTGGCTACAATGTCATCAGGCATTTCTATTGCGACCCAAATGCTTTGTTATCTTTGCTCTGCTCAAACACACATGAACTTCAATTGATCATTCTCATCTTAGCATCTATTGATGTGATTACATCCCTTTTCATAGTGCTTATTTCCTACCTGCTTGTTTTTGTAGCCATTTTCAGGATGAACTCAGCTGTGGGCAGGCACAAGGCCTTCTCCACTTGTGGATCCCACCTGATGGCAGTGATAGTGTTCTATGGGACTTTAATCTTTATGTACATGCAGCCCAAGTCCAGTCATTCCTTTGATGGTGATAAAGTAGCTTCCATATTTTATACCCTGATTATCCCCATGTTGAATCCCTTGATTTATAGCTTGAGGAACAAAGAAGTAAAATATGCCCTACATAAGACACGGAAAAAAATATGGAACATCTTTTCTAAAGTTTGATGAGTCATATGGTTCCTATAAATTACATGATGGGCTTCAAACCTTGTCTGTTTGCCTCCTTAGGGTATAAACTACAGAATATACAGAGCACAAATATAGTCCACATATATTTATAAATATCTTATGTGCCAGTCGCTCTTCTAAATGCATTGATCAACAAAAGAGTAAAAACTTTTGCCTTCCTTGAACTGAAGAGATGGATCACAAATATAACAATTAAGTAAATTTTATAGTAGAGAAGAACGTGCTGGGGCCCTGGTGGTACAGTGATTAATGTGCTTGGCTGCTAACTGAAAGGTCAGTGGTTGAAACCCACCAGCCAATACCTGGGAGAAATATGTGGCAGTTGGTATCCATAGATTTACAGCCTTGGAAACCCTATGGGGCAATTCTTATCAGTCCTATAGAGTCACTATGGGTCAGGATCTCCTGAACAACAGTGCATTTGGGTTTTTTGAGAATGCGATAAAAAATAAATCCTTTGCCATTGAGTTGATTCTGACTGATAACGACAGTATAGGACAGAGTAGAACTGGTCCATAGATTTTCCAAGGAGTGGCTGGTGGATTTGAACTGCTGACCTTTTGGTTAGCAGCTAAGCTCTTACCCAATGAACCACAATGGCTCCAGGAGAGTGTGTTGGGAACCATGAAATCAGGCAAGGAGTGTGGATATGCTGAGTGGGAGTGCAAAAATGTACTAGGTACAAAACTGGAGTTATAGTGATTCTGTTTTTTTCAACTATTAAAATGAACTTTACAGTGTCAGTATTTGTGTTTGTGTATGTGTGTCATAGTTTCTGAGTGGGGATATTAGATTCTGCCAGGTTTTAATGATTTTCAGTGTATTGTGATGATTTGAGTTACTCAGTGATGTCAATTTGCTCAAATGTCTCCATCCCAGACTTTAGGCTTCCATTCTTTTCTTATTAAGGCCTTTACTTTCCCATGTTAACCTGTTAACCTAGCTTACTCTTCAGCAATGCAAAGGTTCAGCTCCGCATCTGACTTCATTTTAATCAGTGCCTTTTTTCCAAGATCAGTACACACACCAATTAAGATACATTTCTTGAGGTCATCTATAGTTGTTCCCAGGTTTGTAATCCCTTCCCCACTTGTCGTTCTTATTTAATAATTTCCTTTTTTTATTTCAAAAATTGTTATCTTTTATTATGTATATGAAAAGCTTTTAAAAAACATTTGTTCAATTATTTCTTTGTGTATTTCCTTGAGTAACAGAATATGCTATGATGAGTTAAATTTGTTGCCTGTCTTTCATTGTTTTGGCTTTCCTAACATTTGCTCAGTATTTATCATGCACTATATTTCCATTGACTTTTTTTCCCTACTTGTGAGAGGCAAAATGAGATAATCCTCTTGTTAGCACCAAGATGTATTTCTAGTTGATGTGAGGTATGTTATGTGGCAAGGATACAGTTTTCTTGCCTTCTGGACATAGTTGCTCCATGTTATTCCTCAAATTTTAACATGTATTTTTGTTTATTATTATTTTTTCTTTGTAAAATTTCTGGGATTTTACTGAAGCTACCAGAGTCTAAATTGTTTTAATGGCTCACTATCATGAAATAAAATTCCTCATGTAGCCAAGGAAATTCAAATAAAACTAGTCCATTGGGGTATAAGAGAAGGTGCATGTTATATTGTCATATGAGCATCAATATTTTTGAAAGGTCGAAGCAGCTAGAAGGAGAAGATGACAATGATAAGACAGAGTTCCCCAGGCTGGGGAACATTCTACTGCCTGGAGCAGCTTGCTTGGCACCCCTCCCCCCCACCCCCTTAGCTTTACATTATAATTCTGGTTTCTTTTCTTGATATTTCCCATAGCTTTACATTAAAATCTTGGTTTCCCTCTTTTTAATTGCTGCCCAAACTAGAGGAAATTGGCAGATCTGGTTTAGATGCCATGTTGACATTGAGGGTAACCTTTTAAGCATCATACATAGTAAATTCCCCATCTCTGGGTGGAGTTTAACCACCATATTCTGAAGACACTTTTCATGAAGTTACATTTAAACCACGTTGCCCCTAAGTAGTTCGATGAATAATGTTGCTGTTGTAACTTGTATGATCTTCCTACTTGTAAACCCCTTAAAAGTAACCTTTTGCCTCGCTCTCACTGAGCAGTCTTGGCAACATCAGCCCCAACTCTTTCTTTCCTTGAACAATGAAATAAATGTGCTTTTCTGTCCTCCCACTTGAGTCTCTGATTTATTGGATGAGACAAGTCAGTCCGAGTGGAACCAGGGATTTCCACAGCAACAATGAGCACAACCAGGCAATAATACCTTATACTTATTGACTGGTGTATCATTGTCATTCTTCAATGTTTAGTTAATTTAGTTTTCACAACAGCTCTGTGAGGCAGAGTCTATTAATATTTACATAACTCAGATGATAAAATGGAGGACAAAAGAGGAAATAAATTATCCAAGTTCAACTCGCAAAGGATAATAAATAAATAGTCCAAGTTCACAGTGGTCTTAAGCACAAAAACAAGTTTCAAACATGTTCTACATGTAGGTTCCACATTCCAGGTTCGTAAGAGCTAGTCTAAAAAACTTCTTAATGCAAATTTTCTGAGTTAATGATGTCATCCCTGAGATGACGGAGAATGTCCAATTAAAAGAAGAGAAATAGCAGTGGGGTTCATAAAATAGTGAATATCCAGGACAATGCCTGGAAGAGAAAATAAATTCAATAGAGCCAATGAATTAACAAATTGACACAGGAAGCTAATTGATTCATTTTGATGCATGATTAGTTCAAACTAAATAATAGAAAACTATCACAATGTAGATGTAGGACATAGTCTGGGCAGGTTTAGTAATAAATGTCCAGTGGGGGATATAAGGAATTATTATGAAATATTAAGGAACAGGAGCCATGGTGACACAGTGGTTAGAGCTCAGCTGCTAACCCAAAGGTCAGCAGTTCGAAAGAACCACCATCTCTTTGGAAACTCTAGGGGCAGTTCTAATTTGTCCTGTGTAGGTAGGAGTCAGAATTGACTGGGCGGCATGTATTAGGTTTTTTGGTTTAGTAAGGAAGATGTTAAAAATCAACAAATGAGGAAGTTCCCGTTTTAAGAAATGATTTTTGGACTTTTGGCTTGAGAAATGCAGCCACTTTTTAAAACTAAAGATACGACTGATGTTACTTCTTTGAAAAAGGAGGTCTGTAAGAAGTTTTATTCCCCAACACCTTCTTCTTCCTGGACTTCTCTGCAGTGTGAACTTCAACCCTGGGGGAGTTTAAGGACAAGTGTATTATCTTTGATTTTGCTGAGCTACTGAACCAACAAGAGCCATCAGGGCCCACTACTGGACAGTTTTTTTTTTCCGGTTCATTTTTTAAAATAAATTAAAACCTGCTCTTGAGCTACTGTTTGAGCGATTCATTTACTTATTGAGTGTTTCATTACACATCTGGGAAAAGAATTCTAGATGATACAATGAGGAGAGACACAAGCACTACCTGAAGTTGTGAAGGGCACCATGTGGTTCTATGTTTTGTCGTTCATAGAGTCTAAGATGTGAAAGAACTGTTTATAAATATGTAATATATTGGTTATTGCCATGATTAATATAAACATCGAAGAGCTTCCCACCACGGTAATCATACACACCAAAAGGAAAACACAGAACTCATTGATACTCATCAACTCAAAGAAAATAAATTTGTCTAATCCACTCACACAGTTTTTCATTGAAGGAGCTCCTGAAAATAAGAAAAACAGAGAAAGAGGGAGACAGTAATGATAAGAAAATACTGAGGAGCTTGATATACAGTAAATATTATTACTGTTGTAATAAGAAATAATCTGTGATTCATTAAAATATTTAAGAATCCCCAATAATCTTAATGCTTGTTGTTGTTTTAAGGTGCCAGGAGTTGATACTGATCACAGAAACCCCACGAACAACAGAACAAACAAATGCCTGGTTCTGAACCACCTCATAATCATTGCTATGTTTAAGCCCACTGTTGCAGACACTGTGTCAATCCATACCACTGAGCTTCTTTCTATATTTAAGTGACCCTCTACTATACCAACCATGATGTCCTTCTCCCAGGACTGAACCCACACACCAAGTGTTAAATAGTACCTGCATATGATTTCTCTATTAGAAAAAGTTACCACCAAGCAGATGGGGCTGAGGAAATTGACAAATTGGTACTACATATATTGCTGGATTCCCTAGAGAAAGAGTAAACTGGTGGAAAGGTGAACACAAACGTTGAGGTAGGGACGTCTCAGAAATCAAGTTAGAAGAAGAGTAATTCCCAGCATATGTGAATGGAGCATCCTAGAAGTGTGAAGGGCATGCCCTTCACTACAACATGTGATGTTTCTTCCAGTTTCCACTGTGCCATATTCTAGCAGAAGTTCATCTTACTATAGCCAGTCTTACCTATATACAACAGCAACGAACAACAAACCTGTATAGTCTCCTTGATGAGAAGAATAAAAATATTTAGTATGATAATATATTAGTTAAATACCACCAAACATGCACAATATATGAAATAACAGCAAAGTACAAGATCAGATGTACCTGTCTATTTATATAATTATTAGCTCAAAATATTACTTTATTACTTGGACTAATAGAAATTAGTCACCCATAGAGCAGGCAAAGTAAATATTCAACATTTATTCTGTCATAGAAAATGTTTTCATTTTTAAAACTCATTTCTTCATGGAACTTTCTATGAACATCACAAACCATTGATTCTATGGAATTTGTGAACTTGTATAAAATAATTGATACAGAAATAAAATATAAGAACTTTTTACAAGGCTTTATTTTCTAAAAATCATTAAATTTTCATGATTTTTCTAACCATAAAGACATTTAATACCTGCTCAGGTAAGCATGGGTTCTACATCTTTTAAAGTGCTTCATACATGGATATATCTTTTATTTTGCATCTAGAAAGTCAGACAAATTGGCTTTATTTCTTGTTACTTTTATATTTTAAATCCTTTTATTGAGATATAAATAACATACCATAAAATTTTCTCATGTGTCTTGAATTTTTTCTTCCATTCTTTCAGCTTGAGAAATGACGAAGATGTCCTTCCTTTTTAGTTTTTTAACTCTAGGTCTTAGCACACTTCATTATAATACTTTAAACTGTCTTCTAGAGCCTCCCTTTGAAATCTTCTGTTCACCTCTTCAACTGTATTATTTCTCTTGTTTGCTTTAGCTACTCTACATTCAAAAACAAATGTCAGAGTATCGTTTGACATCCATTTGGTTTTGTCTCTTTCTTGTCTTTTAATGATTTTTTGATTTCTTCAGGTGTGATGTACTTGATGACATCTAAACTTGACTAATCTGTAGTCATTAGTGTTCAATGTGTCAAATCAATTCTTGAGATGATCTCTATATTTTTGGTAGCATATATTTAAGGTCATATTTTGGTTTTCATGGACTTGCTCTAGATTTCTTCAGCTTCAACTTGTACTTGCATATGAGCAATTGACTGTCAATTCTGTGGTTGGTCCCTGGCTTTGTTCTGACTGATGATATTGAGCCTCTCCACCATCGCAAGAATAGATGTGATGCCTTGAACACTAATTACCAAAGGCCAGATGAGTTGTGGAATGACACCAAGGACATCATAAATAAAGCAAGGCGTCAGTAAAAAGACAGGAGAGAAAGAAAAGACGAAAGTGCATGTCAGTTGAGACTCTGAGACTTGCTCTTGAAAGTCCAATAGTTAAAGTGAAAGGAATAAATGATGAAGCAAAAGAGCTGAACAGAAGACTTCCAAGGGCAACTAAGAAGACAAAATAAAATGTTATGATTCCATGTGCAAAAACCTGAGATAGAAGTACAAAAGGGAAAGACACACTCAGTATTTCTGAAGCCGAAAAAACTGAAGAAGAAATACAAGCCTTGAGTTGCAATGCTGAAGGATTCTACAGGGAAAATATTAAATGACCAGAAAGCATCAAAAGAATTTGAAAGGAACACACAGAGTCAGTACACCAAAAGATCTGGCTGATGTTCAACCATTTCAGGAGGTAACAAACAGTTGACACTGAAGGAATGAGTCCAAGCTGCACTGCAGGCACAGGCAAAAAACAAGGCTCGGGGAATTGAAAAAATACCAATGAAGATATTTCAAAAAGTGGATGAAGCACTGGAAGTGCTCACTCTTCTAGTCCAAAAAGTTTGAAAAACAGTTACCTGGCCAACCAATTGGAAGAGATCCTTATTTATGCCTATTCCTATGAAAGGTGATCCAACCAAAAGCAAAAATTACGAACAATATCATTAATATCATATGCAAGTAAATGTTTGCTGAAGATAATTCAAAAACAGCTACAGCAGTCTATCAACAAGGAACTGCCAGAAATTCTAGCCAGATTTAGAAAAAGATGTGGAACCAGGGATATTGGTGATGTCAGATGGATCCTGGCTGAGAACAGAGAATACCAGAAAGATGTTTACCTGGGTCTTATTGACTACGTTAGGGCATTTGACTGTGTGGAGTATACCAAAATATGGATAACACTGTGGAGAACGGGAATTCTACAGCACTTAACTGTGCTCATGAGGAATCTATGCATGGATCAAAAGGCAGTAGTTCAAACAGAACAATGGAACACTGCATGGTTTAAAGTCAGAAAAGGTGTGTCAGGGTTATATCCCTTCACCATATCTATTCAATCTGTATGCTGAACAAATAATTCGAGAGGCTGAACTATATGAAAAAGAACAGGGCCATAGGATTAGAGGAAGAGTCATTAACAACCTGCGTTATGCAGATGACAAAATCTTCCTTGCTGAAAGTGAGGAGGCCTTGAAGCACTTACTGATGAAGGTCAAAGACCACAGCCTTCAGTATAGATTACATCTCAACATAAAGAAAACAAAAGTCCTCAGAACTAGACCAATGAACAACATCATGATATATGGAGAAAAGATTGATATTATTAAGGATTTAATTTTACTTGGATCCACAATTACCAGCCATGGAAAGAGCAGTCAAGAAATCAAAAGATGCATTGCACTGGGCAAATTGGCTGCAAAGACCTTGTTAAAGTGTTGCTATGCAAGGATGTCACCTTGAGGACTAAGGTCTGTTTGATCCAAGTCATGGTGTTTTCAATTGCCTCATAAGCATGGGAAAGCTGGACAATGAATAAAGAAGAGCAAAGAAGAATTGATGCCTTTGCATTGTGGTTTTGGAAAAATAATATTGAATGTATCATGGACTCCTAAAGAAGGAACAAATCTGTCTTGGAAGAAGTATAACCAGAATGCTCCTCAGAAGCAAGGATAGAGACACTATGTCTCACATACTTTGGACTTGTTATTAGGAGCATTCAGTCCCTGGAGAAAGACTTCATGCTTGGTAAAGTACAGGGTCAGTGGAAAAGAGGAAGACCTTCAACGAGAAGGATTGACACAGTGGCTGCACCAATGGGCTCAGTATAATAACGATTGTAAGGATGACTCAGGATAGGGCATTTTTTTTGTTCTGTAGCACATAGGGTTGCTGTGAGTCGGAACCAACTCAAAGGCACATAACAACAACAAGAAGAAAGTAGGCGGTCAGCAAATAAAATGAAGAACATCAACGAGACAGACTGACACAGTTGCTCCAAGGATGGGCTCAAACATAACAACGATTGTGAGAATAGTGCAGGCCCAGGCAGTGTTTCGTTTTGTTGTACACAGGGTCGCTGTGAATTGGAAATGACTCCGTGGGCACCTCACCACAACTAACAACAATATTAACATGGAAATTCCTCAAACTAATAGAGGGACCCCATGAACAACCTACAGCTACCATCTAACATGGTATGAAACATTGAATAAATTGTTAGGAAGATCAGGAACATAATATGTAAATCTACCCTTCCCAAATCTATCAAACATTTTAGTGGATGTTCTAGAAAACAGGATAAGGCAATAAAAAATAAATAGGAAGCATTTAGATTGGAAAGGAAGAGGTAAAACTCTTTTTATTGATAGATGGCATGATTTTTTATGTTTAAAATCTAATAGAGCCTACAATAGAGTTATAGTATTAAAAAGTTAACTTATCATTTCTTTGTGAATTTGGTTTCAGGTTAGTGGTGAATTAAAGAAAAAATTTAAAAATCCTGTCTGAATTTAAAGTGGGTTTACCTTTGCTATACAGATACATTCGGGGATTTTTTAGGTATAACACTGGTAATGGATTGAATTGTGTTCCCCCAAAATATGTTTCAACTTGGCTAGGCCAGGATTCCCAGTGTAGGTTTCTTGTCCAACATTTTTTGATCTGATGTGATTATTCCATGTGTTTTAAATCTTAGCCTCTCTGATGTTAATGAGGCAGGATTAGTAGCAGCTATGTTAATGAGAAAGGACTCAATCTACAAGATTAGGATGTATTTTGAGTGAATATCTTTGAGATAGAAGAGTGAAAGGAGAAGAAATGAGTAGGATCTCCTGCCACCAATAAAGAATCACCAGTAATGGAGCACTTCCTTTGGACACAGGGCCCAGGAGCTGAGAAGTTCCTAGATCAGGAGAAAGTTGATGACAAGGACCTTCCTCCAGAGCCAACAGAGAAAGAAAACCTTCCCCTGGATCTGGCATCCTGGATTTGAATTTCTAGCTTTCTAAACTGTGAGATGACTCAGAATCTACTCTACGCCAAAGTGTAAATAATGAGAGAATAAACTTCTGTTTCGTAAAGGAAACCTACTTGTGATATTTCTGTTACACCAGCACAGACATCTAAGGCACATGTGGAAAGCAAAATGCAGAAAAAGTTTGACCACAGCAAATGTTAAAACTTCTGCTTCTCAAAAGACACGTATTAAAACAAGTTATATTTTGGAAGAAAACGTTTTCCAATAATACCCTTTGCCTTCGAGTCAGTTCAATAATTTACCTAATAAATGAGTAGTCTCCATAATATGCACAAAGTTCTCCAAACTGAAAAAAAAGGAAAGAAGCAGTCTATAAAAATGGTCATAAAAATAAACAATAATTTATCCAAAGAAAATATGCAGCTGGCAAATAAGCATATAAAAAAGCTCAACATCATTCTTAATTAAGGAATTTAAGTGAAAAAATTAATCACAGACCTCTTTACAGCTATTAGAATATCAGGCAGTTGGAGGAACCAGAACATTCATAAACTGCTAGTGGAAAATGAAAATGGTATAAATACATGAAAAAAATAATTTGTTTTAAAGATTAGGTCTTAGAAGGCTAACCACAGGTTTAACATGAAATTTAGCCATTCTATTCATATATATCTAACCAGAGACATGACAGTATTTTTTAAAAGACATGTGTACAAATTTTGATAGGTAATTGTTTGTAATAACCAAAAAATAGAATCAACCCAACAGTTCATCTACTTAAGAATGAGTAAATAAAGTGTGGTCTATCCAAGAAAATGAATACCACTCAACAATAAAATCTACTGAATTACCATTACATGCAAATACATTGATGAAAAGTACAAATCAATAAATTGGATTTTGTGAAAATTAAAACTACTCACACTTAGACGTTTCTCCCAGAGAAATGAAAGCTATGGTCATACAAGAACACTTACACAAATCAGTAGACAAGTGGTAACTTTGGTGAAGAATTAGACAGTACACAATCCTGGGGAAGTTCTCACCACTTGACCTGGGCAAAGTCATAGAAGCTTCACAGACATCCATATGCCCTGAGAGACTGAACTACTATGCTGAGGGTAGGAAACCATGATCTCAGGGCACATTTAGCTCAATTGGCATAACAGTCTATAAAAGAATGTTCTACATTCAACTGTGGAGACTGGAGACTAGGGTCTTAAAAGCATGTGTGGTCATCTAAGACACATTTGCTGAACCCATCCTGACTGGAGCAAAAGGAGAATGAAGAAGACCAAAGACACAAGGAAAAGATTAGTCCAAAGAACTAATGGACCACAATTACTACAAACTCCACCAGACTGAGCTGAGAAATACTAGAAAGTGCCCGGTTCATATCACCAACTGCTCTGACAGGCATCACAGTAGAGGGTCTCAGAGAGAGTGGGAGAAAAACGTAGAACAAAATTAAAATTGACACACACAAGAACACCAGGCTTGCTGGTCTGACAGAGGCTGGAGAAACCCCCTGAATATGGCCCCTAGACACGCTTTTAACTTAGCACTGAAGTCAATATGGAGATTTGTCATTTAGCCAAAGATTCAACAGGTCTCCAAGGCCAGAATTGCCCATTTGAGGGATGTAATTCATAGCTCAATCATGTTTTCAAGACTAATAGACACACTAGCCCAAAAGCAAAGACAAGAAGGCAGGAAGAGATGGGAAAACTGGACGAACAGAAACAGAGAACCTAGGGTGAAGAAAGGAAAAATGCTGACACTTCACAGTATTGTCTGTCATCCAAAGACACAGAACAATTTGAGTACTAACCATTTAACGAGAAACAAATTTGCTCTGTAAACTTTCACCTGAATCACAATTAAAAAAAGAAAGAAAAAAAAAAAGTTCATAGAAACATTATTTATAATAGGTAAAAAATGGTAAAAACCCAAAATGTCCTTCTATGGGTAAATTGTTTAGCAAATTGTAATAAATCCACACATGAGCTAATACTCAGCAATAAAAGAAACAAATTATTGATGCACACAACAGCTAGGAGAAACCTCCACAGAGTCATGTGAAGTGAAAGAAGCCCATCTCAAAAGGTTGTTGTTATCTGCCATTGTGTTGACAACAACTTATGGTGACCTTATGGAAAACAGAACAAAACATTGCCTGGCCCTTTGCTATCTTCACAATCCTTGGTATGTTTGCATCCATTGTTGTAGCCACTGTGTTAATCCATCTCATGGAGGGCTTCCCTCATCCCAGTTGGTCCTCTGTTTCACCAAATATGATGTCTGATTCCAGAAACTGGTCTTTCCTGATGACATGCACAAAGCAAGAATGTCAGACAATGTTCTGCTGGAGACAACAAAATACCTATCAGTAAAGAATTTTTATTTTATTAGGTGCCTTCAAGCCGATTGAGACTTACAGTGACTTATAAGATAGAGTTGAAATGCCCCAAAAGTTGCCTAAGTTGTAATCTTTATGGGTGTAGATGGTCAGGTCTTTTCTTCCCATAATGGCTTATGGGATTAACTGCCAAATTTTCATTTAGTAGTGAGTCCTTAAATGTTGAAAAGTACATACATATAAAATCCCCCCAAAATATAAAAGCATAAAAAAGCATAAATGGATACATTATGAATATTTAAAATGGCACAATGCCCCAATAAGATATACCATGATGGGTGTATATTCATATTAAATTATTACACATAAAGTATCACACTTTACAAGGTGTGAAAATTAAGGTTGTGTGTCAGCTTGGCTGGGCCATGATTCTTAGTGGTATGACAGTCCTATGATGTTATGATAGGATCTACTGTGAATAACCAATCTGTTGATGTGTGTGGCCTGCATGGAATATAAGTAGACATTCAAGGTTCATTGGCTTTTCGTCACTTTGAATCCTGCAGCAGGATCCTGTTCCTCTGACCTCTGGTTCTTGGGAATTGAATGAGCAGCTTTCCTACAGTCTTGCCTGTCGATCTTGGGATTCTTCAGTCTTCAGCTCATGAGCAAGAGCCCTGCTGTCTGACCTGCAGATGCTGGGTTAGCCAGCCCCTGTAGCTGCATAAATCAGGAGAAGTCTCTATCTTGACCCATGGACTTGTGACTCCCAGCCTCTACAGCCATTCCCTTGATCTAATTCTCTCTATATATGCCTCTTTAAGCTTACTGGTTTTGCTTCTCTAGAGAACTCAGCCCAAGACACAAGAGTATATTGATATGGTAGAGTATATGTGAAGCACAGCCAGGTATGTATGAAGGTGAGAAAGATGTTTTGGGATAAAAATTGGACAGAATGGAAAAACAAAATATTGAAATGTAATAAAGGAAAATAAAACAAACAAGTAAAATCCTAAGCAGTCTGATGATTTCAATTAACCATGAAACTAGAAGGAAGGGTAACATTTCTGTTTCTGAGGTCAAAAACAAAACCAACCAACCAACAAATAAAACCCTGAACAATAACAGTAACAGCAACAATTACAACAGCAAACTGGGACGTGATACCTCACACACGCACAATGCATTACTTTTGTTCCATTTAAGTCTTTTAAATAATGCAATAAGAAAGCTTTTAAGCACACCTTCATTCTGTCATCCATTTGAAGAGGCCCCTACAGAAACAGGGACTATTGATAGTTCTGTTTTATAGATACAGTATTTTAATCCAGATCCCTGTGTGGTAAAAATGGAAAGTTAGTAAAGAGCAAAATGCATGACTGTATGAAATAGATAAATACAGACATGTATACATACTATATGGTTGAAAACTTGCTTACTGATGAATAAAAATTGTCCTGGGCAATTAACAAACAAGCCCTAGATATTTTAAGCTTTCAAATAGTTCAGGGACAATCAACAAATTTCTTGTCATCTCTTCAGGGAGCATCTCCACGGGTGAAAAAAATTCCATAAATTCGTCTCACTCTGCCATGTTAAGAAACACATGGGGGATTGAAGACAGAGACTTCATTACAGGTAAAAAAGATGGACTATTTCTATATTTTAGCAATATCCAGAATGTTTCGGTGACACTTGTAAGGTCCCACTGCTATTCAATGGCAAATTCATTGCAAAATATTAGGATTTCTGAGTCAGTGCTGTGTGCATTCTACTTTTCAATAGTGTCTGAGACTAGAATCTCTCTACGTTTTTCCCTCATGTTTTTTTTTTTTTCCAAATATTCACACTTTGTTTCAGAGGCTAAATGCTCATAAGCATCTATGAATCATTATCATTAAATGCCTAAATAATATTTACTATTATATAAATAATTGTATGAATAAGCAAGAAACAAAGATAGAGAGAAAAAAAAAGAGTCCTGGAGTCAAATTTGCCTCATAATTACACCACGTGTCTATCAGAGAATAGTGCTCCATAGGTTTTTCAACAGTTGCGACATTTCAGAAGTAGATCTTCCTTTCTTCCAAGACGCCTTTGAATGACATGATCCCCCAACCTTTCAGTTTATGGCTGAGTGCTTAAGTGTTTGCTCAACTCAGATGGCCTAACTCTGTGAATAATAGGGCTCAAATATGAAAGTAAAGGAAGCATATGCAGTATTAAAAATAACCGTAGCAGAATTATGAAAAAAAAAAATTTATTCAGTCTCTGATGTTGATGTCCTTCAAAATACTTAGTTATATAGTATCTCTAGGCTCTTCTTATGTCTCTTTCAAATGTAATTTAATATTTAATATATATTTAAATAACTGTGCAAATGTGCATTTTTGCTAATCTCTTGATAAGGAAACAAATACATTCCCATCCATCTCACACCTTTTATCATTTATTAGGGATATGTGTATACATTTTAGTTTAAATATACTTATGTCTATATGCATTATGCACTGTACAATAGTTTAGACTAGAGGATTTCATTAACCGGAAGAAGTTTTTTAATGAAAGTTCATTTTAAAATTAATGGTATCGACCTTACTTTCTCTCAATTTCCTCCCACTAGTGTAAATTTTTTTGTGAGAAATATATCTGATTTGTTAGAAATGACTTTATATATGTTACTTAAAATGAAAGGACTCCTAGATTAGGACATATTTTAAGTAAGTTTATATTAAAACATACTCACTACCTTTAAGGCGATCCTGACTCATCAGTGGCCCCAAAGGCTTTCCAAGGCTGTAAGTCTCTATGGAAGCAGACTGCCACCTCTTTCTACTGCAGAGCAGCTGGTGGTTTAGGCTGGCGTCGATTAACATATATTAAAATGTTTAAGTAAGGTAGAAGATATATGATCTAGAAGAATGGCACACTGATGGTCCAATTTTAGTCAGGGAGTTGAAGATGGAGGAAGGAAGGGCTGGGTCAGTTACATGGATAACACACTACTCAACCTACTCATCTTCATAGCCTGGCATAGAAGCTAGGTCACACTAGAAGGATTTACATATGCATATGTAAAGAAAACTCCTTTCAGATAACTTACTGTCATCATTTTAAAAACAGCAAGGACACTATATATTTCATATTGAGAGTTATGTCCTGATACTTTAAACACATTGAAACATGTAATCCTCATTTAGTTTTCAACAACTCTGAAAGGAAGTGGTCATTTTACAGGTGTGGATAAAGAGATTAAGGTATCTTACTCTATAAGCCACAGGAGGAGGTATAACAGAGACTGTATCTGCATGTGTCTACCACCTTGGAGATTCCCCTGTATAAAGACGAATAATCCCCACCAGGATCTATTAGATTTTCCCCAGCAAGACATGTATTTGATTCTTGTCAAGTACATTGTTTCAGTCTGTACCATCTGTGGCACAAGGGCTTTTATTGGACTATGTTTTGAAGTAAGGCATATTAAATGTTTGCACACATTCTGGGAATTTGCAGTTTAAAATTTTTATAATCCACATATGTATTATAATTTTGTAAATGCCATTATGTGATTGTCATTAAAGCCATAACAAAGAGAAAGTTTAGTAACCATTCACATAACTAACACCTAACATTTTTAATATTTTTTAAATTTTTGCTTCATATATTCATCTGTATATTAAAAAAAAAAAAAACCCAAGCCCATTGTCATCAATTCGATTCTGACTCCCTTTAAAACAGAGGAGAACTTCCCCTTTGGGTCTCTAAGGAGCGGCTGGTAGATCCAAACACCTGACCTTTTGGTTAGCAGCGAAGCCCTTAACCACTGCTCTGCCAGAGATCCCATCTCTGTGTGTGTATGTGTGTACGTGTATATGCATGAACGTGAGTGTGTGCATGAGTGTGTATGCATATATATGTACATATACATCTACATGTACACACATGCCTACGAGCACATGTACACATACACATACATGTACACCTGTACCTACACCTGTACCTTTATCTGGGCCTACATGCACATCTGCACTTACATCTGTATCTATATCTATATCAGGGTTTCTCATCTCCCCCCCGCCAGTGACAGTTTGGACTGGAAATTTCCTTATTGTGGGGAGTTACCTGTACATAGTAAAAATATTTAGCAATATCCCAAGCTTCCATTAGATACAAGTAGTGCCCTTCTCCTAGTGTGACATCCAAAATGTCTCAGACGTTGACAAATGTTCTTTGGGGAGCAAATTTTCCCCGACTGATAACAAGGTAGATTTCTCTTTCTCTCCCCACGGTTCTCTCTCTCTCTCTCTTCATGGACTTATGCTTTATTGGTGGGAGATGGGTTTACTTTCAAATATCTCTACTGGAAACTTTGGATTTATCCTATTCATTTAGCATATTGCCTTTGTATACTATAAATCCACCAGGGGATACTACATAAACCCTGTTGACGATGCTGATGTCTCTATCCACGATTGGTTTCCTGACAGACCAAGACGGAAAAACACAATCTAACAGTGCTGAATGAATTCATTCTGATGGGAATCACAGACCGTCCTGACCTGCAGGTGCCATTGTTCGGGCTGTTCCTCATCATCTACATGATCTCAGTGGTGGGCAACTTGGGCATTATCATCCTAACCAAGATGGACTCCAAGCTACAAACACCCATGTACTTTTTTCTCAGACACCTGGCTATCACTGATCTTGGCTATTCAACAACCGTGGGACCCAAAATGCTGGTAAATTTTGTTGTAGATGATAATACCATCTCCTATTATTTTTGTGCTGTACAACTAGCTTTCTTTCTCTTGTTCAACATTAGTGAATTATTCATTCTGTCAGCAATGTCTTATGATCGCTATGTGGCCATCTGTCACCCTCTGCTCTACACACTCATCATGTCACAAAGGGTGTGTTGGGTGCTGGTGGCAATCCTCTATCTTTGTAGTGCGTTTGTTTCTCTTCTTATAACCATAAAGATTTTTAATTTATCCTTCTGTGGCTACAATGTCATCAGTCTTTTCTACTGTGACTGTCTCCCCTTAGTATCTTTGTTCTGCTCAAACACACATTAAATTGAATTGATCGTTCTCATCGCAGCATCTATTGATTCGATTTCATCCCTTCTAATAGTTCTTGTTTCCTACCTCCTCGTTCTTGTAGCCATTCTCAGGATGAACTCAGCTGAGGGCAGGCACAAGGGCTTCTCCACTTGTGGATCCCACCTGACCGTGGTGGTCGTGTTCTATGGGACTTTAATCTTTATATACGTGCATCCTGAGTCCAGTCATTCCCATGAAACTGATAAAGTGGCTTCCATATTTTACACCATGGTTATTTCAGTGTTGAATCCCTTGATATATAGCTTGAGGAACAAAGATGTAAAACATGCCATTCATAGAACACGGAATAAATTAAGCAATATCTTTTCTACCATTTAACTCATCATATGGTTCTTATATCATGGGCTTCAAACCTTGTCTGTGTGTCTCTATAGGGTATAGAGAGCAAAAATACATTCCACACATATTAATAAATTTACTTCTATGTGCCAGTCACTCTTCTAAATGCACTGATGGACGAAAGAGGAAACTAAAGAGTAAAAACCTTTGTCTTCCTTGCAGGAAAGAGATGGTTCACAAGCTTAATAACTACGTAAATGTTATAATGCAGAATAACATGTTGGGGCCCTGGTGGTGCAGTGGCTAAACTGCTCTGCTGCTAACTGAAAGATCGCCGGTTCAAACCCACTAGCCACTCCATGGGAGAAAGATGTGGTAGTCACCTCCCACAGAGATTTACTGTCTTGGAAACCCTATGCATGAGTACTACTTGGTCCTATAGGGTTTCTAAGAGTTGGAATCTACTCAACAGCAGTGCACTTCGGTTTTTTGTTTGTTTTTTTTTTTGAGAATGTGCTAGAAAACAAGACCTTTTCTCATTGAGTCCATTCTGAGTCACAGAAAACTTAATGGACAGGGTAGAACTGTTCCATAGGGTTTCCAAGAAGCAGCTGATGGATTTGAAATGCTGACCTTTTAGTTAGCAGCCAAGTTCTTAACCAATGCACCACCAGACCTCCAGGAGAATGTGTTTGGAACCACGAAGTCAGGGAAGGAGAGTGGATATGCTGAGTGGAAGTGGGAAAAGGCACTAGTTACAAAAGTGGAGCTACAATGACTCTGGTGTTTTTTCTCCTATTAAAATAAGCTTTGCAGGGTCAGTTCTTTCGTTTGTGTATGTGTGTTTGTGTAAGCACTTGCCTTGTTTTAGTCTTCACAGTTTCTGAGGGGAGTATTAGATTTGGGCCAGATTGCAAGGAGTTGCAGGGTAGTGTGATGATTTGAAGTACTCAAGTTATCTAAATTTGCTCAAGTGCCCCGATTCTCGACTTTGAAGTTCCATTGTTATTAATGCATTTAATTTCACATATCTATCTGTTAACTCAACACACCTTGCAATTTAGCAATCTACAAGTTCAGCCCTCCATCTGACTTTGTTATAATCAACCATTTTGCCTAGATCTAAGAGTGCGGAAGGAATCCCAAACCTGGGAGCAACTCAGGATAACCTCAAGAAGTTTATCTTAATTAATGTATATTCTGATCAATATGCACTGGGTTTTTTGGTTATGTACCAATTAAGACAAATTTCTTGATGTCATCCAGAATTGCTCCCAGGTTTGGGATTCCTTCCTCACTACTTGTTCTTATTTAATAATTATCTTTGGTTTGTTTTTGGTTCATGGGTAGTTATCTTTTCTTATCTATACAAAAAACTTTTTAAATATTCATTCAATTATTTTTTGTGTACTTCCTTGGGTAAAAGGATATTCTGTTTCATAGGTTTAACCTTCTTAAACTTTAGTCAATATTTATTAAAAAATATATATATATTTTCATGGACTTTTGTTCACCCTACTTATGAGAGGCAAAATGAGATAATTCCATGTTTTACACCATGCTGTATATCTAATTAAAGTAAGGTCTATTATGTGGCAAGGATACAGCTGTCTTGCCTTATGGACATAGGTGCTCCAGATTACTCCTCAAAATTTTTCATGTATTCTTTTTTCCAACATTTCTAGGGTTTTATTGAAGCTCCTAGAATCTAAATTATTTTCTTCATTCAAGATTGTGAAAGAAGATCCCCTGTGTGGCCAGTGAAATTTGAATAAAAATAGCTCATTGGAATATAAGAAAAAGATGAATGTTAGATTGTCATGTGAGCATAAATATTTTTGAAAGTTTGAAGCATTTAGAAGGTGAAGATGGTCATGATAAGACAGAGCTCCCCAGGCTGAGGAAGATTCCACTTCCTTGATCAGCTTGCTTGATACACCCCTAGCTTTACATTAGAATCCTGATTCCTTTGCTTGGCATGCTGCAAAGCTTCACATTAAAATCATGGTTCCCCTCTCCTTAACTGCTTCCCAAAACTAGAGGAAATTGTCAAAAAAAAGTTTAGACGCCATGTTGACATTCAGGACAACCTTTCAGCCCTCATATATAGTAACACCGTGGCTCTGGCTGTAGTTTAACCAGCATATTCTGAAGATGTGATGCATGAAGTTACATGTAAACCTTATTGCAGCTGTGCAATGTGGTTAATAATGTTGCTGATGTAGCTTGTATGAGCTTCCAATTTGTAAACCCCTTATAAGTAATCTTTCCCCTCGGCCTGTCTGAGCAGTCTTGGCAGAAGCAGCCCCAACTGTTTCCCATCCTTGCACAGTGAAATAAAGACACCTTTCTACTCTCCCACTCTTCTACTTTGGTCTATGGTTTATTGGCTGAGATGAGTTGCGCCGAGCAGAGCCTGGAGTTTCCAGCCATCAACATTTCTGGTGAGCCAGCCAGTAGTCATCCTCCCAGTTCCAGAGGCAGATAGGACAAAAGACCACCCCAACATCTGGTGCCACCAGGAGATTTCTCCTAGAGACCTTCCAGTAGCCCTGGTAGATGATTCGCCTGGGACCCAACAATGACTTCTTGGGAGATACGAAATGCACCTGGGTTATATGGTAAGTGTCTACATAAAACCTTAGAAGAGGACAGAGAAGCAGGAGGAATTAACCATTAAGGGCAATAAAGGCTCTAGATATTTGGAGTTATTTGGCAAATAACAGGATAATTCCTAGGTAAGGCCTTTAGAGTCCCAAGAAGGGGCAGGAATTGACCCTTGAGGGTGTAAAAGGCTCTAGGTATCAGTTATTAGGTTGGTAAAACTAACTAGGTTGTGTGAGTGTGTAACGTGTGTGTAGGAAGCATTTAGACAGTTCTCAGACCCAGACTCTGAGAGTCTTGAAAATGCTTGCATCCTGAATATGATTTTTATTAGACAGAGCACCCAGGATATACAGAGAAAACTCGAAAATCTTGAGGAAGATGCTGAGATGGGAATCTTGTCTTTTTGAGCTTACCTACCAAGTATATTCCTATCAGGATCAGGAAGAAGAAAAGAGAAAAATCACCCATCAGAAGAGACAGGTTGCATTCCTGGACACCACCTTGTAGGGAAATGACTGGTTTCCTGGTGGCTAGAGAAGAGGAGGGGCCCTGAAGAGATAGGGAGATGGGAGACCCTGAACCCCGTTAAGCCGAGACCAGAGCGCCTAGTTCAAAGAGAGTGGGCATTGGAAAAGAGAAGCCCTAAGTTCTTACACAGAGGAAAGAAAGAACATGGGATGCCCAGTGGCCCATGATGCCAGTGTGTAAAGCCTCTAATTGAAGAGTACTGGGAGAAAGTCTCCCACCTGAGCCACTGGTTCTAATGAAGGTGTGTGTGTGTGGGAGGGGGGAACGACTGTACAGTTTCCAGTGGGTATCAGAGCAGCCCACTCTGTCCTTAGCCTGAAAAAGACAGCCTGACAAAACAAACTGTGTCAGTTTGGGAGTCTCAGGTAAGGGGAGAACCATCCCTTCCTCCAATATATAATCTGCTGTATACAAGGAAAGTCATTAACACATTCTTTTCTCTGTATGCCTGACTGTCCCATTCTCTTGCTGAGAAGAAACTTGTGCAAACTGCAAACACAAATTTCTTTTGATAAAGAGATCATGCAGATGCAGGTACCACCAGAGAATGGACGGTAAGTGAAGATGGCCCCTACCACACAGTCACCCATCAATTACAGCATGGAAGGACACTGCCAGGGATCAGCAGGGCCAGACATCAAGCATGAGGTGGTCCTGTGGCTATGGGTATGGGCCACAATGTGCCAGCACATGCCGAAAATGTGAAAGAACCAAAATTTGCAGTATATTGGATATTGCCATGATTACCATAAACATCCAAGAGCTTCCCACCAAAGTAATCATGAGGATCAAAAGGAACAATACACATTTCAGGAATATCCATCAACCCAAAGGAAAAAAAAAAAAAAGCCTAATCTAACTGCATAGGTTTTCATTAAAGGGGCTCCTGAAAATAAGACAGAGAAAAAGAGAGAGAATGTTAAGAAATACTGAGGTTCTTCAGTATACAAGTTAGATATTATTGAAATTAGAATAAGAACTAAACTGTGATTCATTAAAATATTTAATGATCCCCAATGATCTTAATACTTCTTTTTGTGGGGTGTCATTGGGTGGGTTCTAATCACAGAAATCCCATGAACAACAGAAGAAAAGAGTGCCTTGTCCTGCACCACCTCACAATCCTTGCTATGTTTGAGCCTGTTGTGGCAGACTCTGTGTCAATCTCTCACTGAAGGACTTCCTATTTTTCCCAACCCTCTATTATAGCAACCATGATGTCCTCCTCCAGGGATTGATCCCTCCAACCATGTGTCAGATAGTACCTGCATATAATTTCTCTATTAGAGAAGGTTAACACCAAGCAGAGGGAGCTGAGGGAATTGACAAATTTCTACTACCTACATTGCTGGACTTCCTAGAGAAAGAGTAAACCACTGGAGAGCTGAACAGAAATGCTTTGAGGTAGGGAAGACTCAGAAGTCAAGGTACAGGAGAAGTGATACTCGAATTTCCAGCATATGTGACTGACACTTTATTAGAACTGTGAGGGGGCATGAACTTCACTACAACATGTGGTTTTTCTCCCAGTTTCCACAGTATCGTATTCTAGGAGAAGTTCACCTTGTCTTCATAGCCAGTCTTACCTATACAAAAGAGCACCTAACAACAATAGCAAACCTGTCCTATAGGGTCGCTATGAGTCGGAAACGACTAGATGGCAGTGGGTTTTTTTTTTTATAGTCTCCTTGATGAGAAGAATAAAAATATTTAGTATAATAAATTACTTAAAACCCAGCAAACGTGCAATATATGAAATAAAAGCAAAGTGTAAGATCAGATATTTCTCTATTTACATACTTCTTAGCCTCAAGTGTTAGTTTATTACTTAAAGCAATAGAAATTAGTCCATCCTAGGTTAACTGGACACTTACTCTCTCATAGAAAGTACAGGTATTTTTAAAACTCATTCTTTCATTGAACTTTCCATTGTCTGTCTTAACCAATTGATTCTATGGAAATTTTGAACTTATTATAAAATGACTGACACAGAAATAAAATATAAGGATTTTTTTCAAGACTTCTTTTTTTTACAAAGTCAGCAAATTTTCATGGTTTTGTTAGCAATAAAAACATTTAATATTTTTTTAGAGGAAATATGGGTTCTGCATCTTTTAAAATGCTTATACATAGATATATCACGTATTTCATATCTAGAAGGTCAGATAAATTGGCTTTTTTTCTTGTAACTTTTATTTATTAAAACCTTTATTAAGATGTGAATAACATACCATATTATTTACTCACATGGCTTGAATTTCTTCTTCAGTTCTTTCAGCTCGAAAATTGTCGAGCATATTCTTCCCTTTTGTTTTTTTAACTCCAGATCTTTGCCCATTTTAAATTTTTTAATTTTTTTATGGAAACCCTGGTGGTGTAGTGGTTAAGTGCTATGGCTGCTAACCGAAGGGTTGGCAGTTTCAATCCGCCAGGCACTCCTTGGAAACTTTATGGAGCAGTTCTACTCTGTCCTATAGGGTCGCCATAAGTCAGAATCAATTCGATGGCACTGGGTTTGGTTTTGGTTTGAGCGATCAATGGTCTGTTCTGCTGTTGGCCCCTGGCTTGGTTCTGACTGATGACATTTTTTCAACAGGTGTAGCCAATTTGATTCCTATATATTCCATTTGGCAAGACTCACTTGTGTGCTCTCTGTTTCTGTTCTTGAAAAAAGTTATTTGTGATGAAGAATTTGTTGGTCTTGCAATATTCCAACATGTAATCTCTGGCATCGTTCCTATCACCAAGGCCATGTTTTCCAAATACAAATACTTCTTTTTTTAGAACTTTCACATTATAATCCACTCTTAATGATTATTGCATCTTGATTGCAATTTTGATGCATTTCAGACTTCAAAAGTTAGTAAAGTCTCCAATTTCCTCATTTTTGCCATTAGTGCTTGGTGGGGAAATTTGAATACTAGTAGTACTAACTTATGTTCTTTGGATGCTTTTGGAGATCATCCTATCACTGACAGCATTGCGCTTCATGACAGGTTTCTTGAAATGCCCATTTTGAGGATGAGTATGATGTCATTTCTCTTCTATTTTTCATTCTGGCGCCTTATATCATGTGACTGTCCAATTCTAAATGTACAAGACCAGTCCATTTCAGCTGTCTAATGCCTAGGAGACTGATCTTTATGTATTTCATTTTTTCAGCTTCCACTTTCCTGAGATTCATGCTCCATACATTCCATGTTCCAATTATTAATGGATATATGCAGCTGTTTCTTCTCATGTTGAGTCATGCCAATAAAATAGAATATGTTCATCTAATAAAATAAAATGAGAGAAGACTTAAAAAGAAAACTTGCAATAATAGGAGCTGTTGAAGTGACTAATACCTGTTCCCAAGGTAAAAAAAATAGTGAAAATATAGAGAAAAAAAAAACAACACAAAGAAAGGGTGCATTATATTTATGAAGTGTATTGATTTAATTCCATTTTAGAGCATTAAGCAAATGCGGGCATATTGAGTATGGTCTGACCTAAAGCTAAAATATTTTACTTTAGATCCTTGGATGGACAAATTGAAACTTATCTGAGAATAAATGAATAAGTGTGTCTAAAAGAGATTTACTTCCTGGTGAATACAATTTCTTTAGAAAATTAACAAATATCCTACATATTTCGTAAAGCTTTCAGGTGCTTCAGATGTAATTAACACATTGCTTGGTATCTCCCCAGGGAGATGCTCAAAGACTGAGAGAAAAGTATATATTGTTTCCTCTATGTCTTGTTGCATTTTTCATCTATGATGCTTGATGTCCTTCCAAACCTGTCTAATCTTCAGTCATTAGTGTTCAATGTGTCAAATCTATTCTTGAGATGACCTCTAAACTCAGGTGGAATATGCTCAAGGTGTCCAAACAGATTCATTACAGGTAAAAGGTAGAATTTTTTGATGCATTAGTATGGTTTACTAACATCTAGAATATTTTAGTCACAATTTCACAGCCTCATTTTTATTTGATAGCAAAGCCACAGAAAAATATTAATAATTTTAATTCAATTCATTCTGCTTTCCACCATTATTCTTGATATGTTTTATATGAGATAAAAATGCACTTCATTTATTCACTTTTGTAATTTAATGGTATGAAATTTAATGTCTGAATTTGTTGACTAATAATTTACTCAAAGACTCCACTACTCATAGTATTCAGGAACATATACATGCCAGATAGATAAATAGATATGTAGACAGATACATAGATGGGTAGATTAATAGGTAGACAAATAGAGAGGTAGAGAGTTAGAAAGATAGATGGAGAGGTAGATACACACATATTCTTATGAGGCAGTGATGATCACAGAGTTTTAAACCTATAATTTTGGTATATTAACCTGCAGGGCTATTCTTTTATTTTTAAAATCTCTGTGGTATATTCAGGGGCATTTTTTAAAGATTATACTAAAATTCATCCGTGATATATCATGCCACATAGGAGTTCCAATGTTTAACAGAGCACGTTTCATGTTCAAAAAGTTTTTGAATAACTTCCGGTAATTCCCATGAATGTCATCATCAGCACATCTTCTTCCTCTCCTATGCTACTGTAACATATTGTGATTTCTTAAACTTTCTTTTTCATGAAAGTAGAGGGTACTTTTTAACAGGTGGGAGATTTGGCATTAAGTTTTCACTATTTGTTCAGACTTCTTTTTATATCTTAGGTTTCTCCATGAGAAAATTTATATATACCTGATTTCTTACAAAAAAATTAGTATGTGTAAGTTACAATACAAATGCCCAACTAGAAATGAAATTATTTTCATTAGACCAGAAAAGAAAGTAATCTAAAGTATGACACTTTTAGACACTTTAGTCATAGAATAGGGGTTATGGAATATAGGGCTGGGGTCAGTTACAAGGATAACATTTTAATGAACCTATTCATCATGAAAATGGTGACAAAGATCTTAAGTCACAGTCCAGAACAATATACCTATAAATATCTTAAAGATCAAAACAATTAACAACAAAAATAATAATTCCAAGTAACTTCTGTCAACAACAAAAAATGACAGATGATGATAGATATACAGACAGACAGAAAGACAAATAGGTAGACAAATAGTCTAGACACACTATTTTAGAATTATTTTCAAGTATCATAGACACATTGAAGCCTTTAACTCTCATTTTTTCTTCCTAACAACCCTGCAAAAAAGAGATAGAATATGATTTTTCAGGTGGGGATAAAAAGATTCACATAATTTATGTTATTTGCCCAAAGCACCACATTGTATGCTTTACAAATGGAGGTATAGCAGAGGTTGGATCTATGTACATATATCTCTAGGCATGTTTTCTCTTATAAAGACAAATAATTTCCACTGTGATCAATTATGTATCTATTGAAAATGTGTCTATTTTGTTGATTGTTCCATCCTGGACCATCTATATATATATGAGTTCTCATAAGATAGTGAAAGTTTTGAAGGACAGGGTTCAAAATGTACCTTCGTATTTTTTAGGTATGTGAAAAGATAAAAGTTTTAAGAATAGTGTAATAAATATCCATGTACCTAATGCCTAAAGATTTAACATATTATTCATTTTTATTTCATTATTTATCTACCAATGTATCCATCAATCTACCTAATACGTGTATGTGTGTGTAAAATTTGTGTCAGTTGGATATGTATTCAAATATCCTAAAATGGAATGTTTGGATTTATACTATTCATGCTGGTTTTGTATACTAAAAACAGACCAGGCGATATTGCATAAAAGCTATTGATGATGCTGATGTCTCCATTCAGAACAGGTTTCCTGATAGACCTAGATGGATAAACACAATCTAACAGTGCTGAATGAGTTCATTCTGACGGGAATCACAGACCACCCAGAGCTGCAGACACCATTGTTTGGGCTGTTCCTCATCATCTACATGATCTCAGCAGTGGGCAACTTGGGCATCATCATCCTCACCAAGATGGACCCCAGGCTACAAACTCCCAAGTACTTTTTTCTCAGACACCTGGCTATCACTGATTTTGGTTATTCAACAGTCGTGGGACCCAAAATGCTGGCAAATTTTGTTGTAGATGAAAATACAATCTCATATTATTTTGTGCTATACAGCAAGTTTTCTTTATTATATTCATAACTACTGAATTGTTTATTCTGGCAGCAATGTCCTACGACCGCTATGTGGCCATCTGTAACCCTTTGTGCTACACCATCATCATGTCACGAGGGGTGTGTTCTGTGCTGGTGGTAATCCCTTATCTCTACAGCACATTTTTTTCTCTTCTGGTCACCATAAAGATTTTTAATTTATCCTTCTGCGGCCACAATGTCATCAGGCATTTCTACTGTGACAGTCTCCCCTTGTTATCTTTGCTCTGCTCAGACACGCATGAGATCAAATTGGTCATTTTCATCTTATCTGTTTTTGGTTTGATTTCATCTCTTCTAATAGTTCTTGTTTCTTACATACTCATAATTGTATCCATTCTCAGACTGAACTCAGCTGAGGGCAGGCACAAAGCCTTCTCCACCTGTGCATCCCACCTGACTGTGGTGGTAGTGTTCTTTGGGACTTTAATCTTTATGTATCTGAAGCCCAAGTCCAGTCATTCCTTTGACACTGATAAAGTGGCTTCCATATTTTACACCCTGGTGATCCCCATGTTGAATCCCTTGATCTACAGTTTGAGGAATAGAGATGTAAACTATGCCTTACATAGGGCTTTAGGACGATTATGCAATATATTTTGTCAAAGTTCACTCTAACATATGATTCATGTAATTTGCATTTGGGTTTTAAACTTTTTTCTGAGTGCCTCCAGAGGGAATAGCAAGCACAAAACACACAGATAAGTTCAACACATATTTCTAGATCGCCTTCTACCTGTCACTCTATTAAGAGCTGTAAGTAGATTAATAAATGAAACAGTACAAACCTTTGCCTTCCTGGAGCAGGAGCGATGCATTATAAGCATAATAATTAAGAAAGTTGATAGTATATTAGAATGTGATGGGGGTGTTAGATTTTAAAAAAAGAAAATTGAATATCTTCAGTGGAATAGTGAAACTGTAATAGACACAGGAAGATTTCCAAGTACATGCTGTTTTCCTCACCTAGTAGAAAAAAAAAAAAAAGGAGAAAGTGTGTATGTGCTCGTGCCCACGTGAGCACTTTCACAAACTTTCTGTTTTATTGCTGACCTTCTGCCCTGGGTAGCTAATTCTGATTACAAGAAGGCTCAGTGTGGTGAGTTGATTTAAAGTACTCAGTCATTTGAATTCGCTCAAATGACCACTTTCTAAACCCTGCCTCTACTTTCATATTTGAGCCCTTAGAGTCTGTTTACTTTGTTTTTATTTCTACTATTACTATACTGTAATATTAGTATAAACAGTAAAAAAATAAACTTAGATTCAATGAGATCAGCTCGGTATCTGGTTTTCACTAAGTTAGCCCATTTGATCTGTGTCAGTGGGTATACCTGTTAAGGTAAATTTCTGAGGTCAGCCACAGAAGTTCCCAGGTTTTTTCATTTTTTCTGTCCCCGATTAATATTGCTTCCTATTTCCATGCTTTTGTCTCAGAGATTGTTATCCATATCTCTCTAGAAAAGAACAATTACTCTTGTTTAGAAGTCATTTTCTAATTGTTTATGTGCCCTGGCATAAGAGATCTATTGTAGGAAGAGTTAGGTTTGTTGCCTTCTTTTTGTTTGGCTGGATTTTCTTAAACTTGATGAATATGAGTGTGAACTTTAGTTCGATCAGTATCTGTTGTTTGAATTGATCATTTCGATTACTCTGCTTGGAAGAAGCATAAGGAGGTAACCCATGGTTGGGCTATGCTGTGTTTCTAGTGAGAGAGGTGTAATATGTAGCATTTTATATATTTGCCATGATTTCTGGACATAGTTGCTCCATATTCCCTCCTAATTTTCCTGCATAATCCAATCTGGGTTTGAGGTTAGGACCCTACTACGTAGGTTATGATACATTTCCATGTATGTAGAGACTAGAAAACACATGAGAAAAAAACATCATTTATAAAGACAGGATATCAAAATGGAAATTTAAAACACACCCCATTCCCAATCATTCCAAGTGGCTGGATTGGGAAATTCTGATAAGTTTTTAGGGAAAAAGAATTAACCAATTGTACACAAACTCTTCTACAAAATTGAAGAGAGGGGTATTTTGCATTTTTTTTTTTTTATATGATGATAGCTTTACTCTGATATCAAAGGTGGACAAAGGCATTAAAAGAAAACAGCAGAGCACATATGTGAAAAATCTAAAGTAAAAATTAAGAAACTGAGTCTGGTAATATGTAAAGACAATAGTACACCAAACAGGCATGCTTCAGAAATGTGTGGATAGTTTTGCATTAAAAAATCAATTATTGACACTCAGCATAATTACAAATAAAAATGCCAAGAAAGCCATACAGTAGATGTAGAGAAGCATTTTAAAAGTACCAATAATTGTGATAAAACCTTAACCAATCTAGTATTAAAATGGAGCTTCCTCAAGCTGATACAGGGCACCCGTGAACAACCTACAGCTACCATCACACATGGTTTGAAAGACTGAATATATTCCCAGTAAGGCCAGGATCAAAACAAGTAAATCTACTCTCACCAAATCTATTCCACATTTAGTGGCTGTTCTAGGCCACACAATAAGGCAATAAAGAATTAAATAAATGAATAGAAAGCATCCAGATTGGAAAAGAAGGAGGATAACTTTAATTATTGATAGATGACATGATTTTTCATGTAAAAAATCTAATAGAGCCTACAGTACAGTCATAGAACTAAAAAATTAACCTAGCATTTATTTGTGAATTTATTCTCAGCTTATAATTTTATTTTTAAAAAAGCAACAGTTTTTTTGGATTTTAAGTAGGCTTTCATTGATTCTATAGATACATTTGGAGATTTCATAGCTATAACACCAAAAACAAAATTCATAAAAAGTTTGACAACAGGAAATATTAAACTTCTGCTCTTCAAAAGACACTTGTATAAAAACAAGTCATATTCTGGGAGATAATATTTTCCAATAGTATATCTCATAAATGGTTTGTGTCCATAATATATATGTCCCTCCCCTCACCCACCCCCCATTGGTATCGAGTAGATTCTGACTCATAACAACCCTATAGAAAAGATTAGAACTGTCTCACAAGGTTTTTAAGGATTGGCTGGTGGCTTCGAACAGCCAAACTTTTGGTTAGCCACCCATGTCTACATATACATGTTCACCTACACTTACAGCTATGTCCTTATCTGTGTCTATCTCTATCTCTATGTTTATATCAGGGTTTCTCAACTTCTGCTGTAGTGACATTTTGGATCAGAAATTTTCTTATCGTGTGGAGTTACCCTGCATGTAGCAGAAACTTTAGTAACATCCCAGGTTCCCATTAGATACGAGTAGTACCCTTCTCCTAGTTGTGACATACAAAATGTCTCATGATTGATAAATGTTCTTTGGGGAGCAAATTTTATCCAGCTGATAACAAGTTAGATTTCTTTTTCTTTCCCTCTTTCCTTCTCTCTCTCTCTATCTTCATGTGCCTATACTTTATTTGTGGGAGGTGGGATTAATTTCAAATAACTGTATTGGAGGGTTTGAAATTATCTTATTCATTTAGCATATTGCCTTTGTGTGCTAAAAATCCACCAGATGCTACTACATAAAAGCTATTGACAATGCTGATGTCTCTACCCAGAACAGGTTTTCTGGTAGACCTAGATGGACAAACACAATCTAACACTGCTGAACGAATTCATTCTGACGGGAATCACAGACCGCCCAGAGCTGCAGGCGCCATTGTTCGGGCTGTTCCTCATCGTTTACATGATCTCAGTGGTGGGCAACGTGGGCATCATCATCCTCACCAAGATTGACTCCAAGCTACAAACTCCCATGTACTTTTTCCTCAGACACCTGGCTATCACTGATCTTGGTTACTCAACAGCTGTGGGACCCAAAATGTTAGTCAATTTTATTGTGAACGAGAACACTCTCTCCTATTATTTTTGTGCTACACAGCTAGCTTTCTTTATTGTGTTCATAACTAGTGAGCTTTTCATTCTGTCAGCAATGTCTTACGACCGCTATGTGGCCATCTGTAACCCTCTGCTCTACACAGTCATCATGTCACAAAGGGCATGTTGGGTGCTGTTAGCAATCACCTATCTCTACAGCACATTTGTTTCTTTTCTCATCAGCATAAAGATTTTTAGTTTATCCTTCTGTGGCTACAATGTCATCAGTCATTTCTACTGTGACATTCCCCCCTTGTTCTCTTTGGTCTGCTCAAACACACATGAAATTGAACTGATTATTCTCATCTTATCAACTTTTGATTTGATTTCATCCCTCCTAATAGTTCTTGTAGCTTACCTACATGTTTTTTTAGCCATTCTCAGGATGAACTCAGCTGAGGGCAGGCACAAGGCCTTCTCCACCTGTGGATCCCACCTGACCGTGGTGGTTGTGTTCTATGGGACTTTAATCTTTATATACATGCAGCCCAAGGCCAGTCATTCCTTTGACTCTGATAAAGTGGCTTTCATATTTTGCACTCTGGTTATTTCCATGTTGAATCCCTTGATTTATAGCTTGAGGAACAAAGACATAAAATATGCCCTACATAAAATATGGAAAAAAATATGTAATATCTGTTCTGTACTTTGATGGATCATGTGGTTACTATAAATTACATCATGGGCTTCAAACCTTGTCTGTGTGCCTCCATAGGGAATAGCGGGCACAAATATATTCAAAACACATTTATAAATTGCCTTCTATGTGCCAGTCACTCTTCAAAGTGCACTGATGAACAAAAGAGTACAAACCGTTGCCTTCATTGAAGGAGAGTGATGGGTCACAAACAATAATTAAGAACAATTTATAGTACAGTAGAATGTGTTGGTGCCCTGGTGGCTCAGTGGTTAAAGTGCTTGACTGCTAACTGAAAGGTCAGTGGTTCAAACCACCCATCTCTCCTTGGGAAAAAGTTGTGGTAATGTGCTTCCCTAAAGATTTACAGCCTTGGAAACCCTAGGGGGCCATTCTACTCTGTCCTGTAGTGTTGCTATGAGTCGGAATCAACTCAACAGCAGTGCATTTTTTTTTGTTTGTTTGTTTTTTTGATAATGTGTTAAAAAAATAGCAAACCCATTGTCCCTGAGTCAATTATGACTCACAGTGACCCTATAAGACAGAGTAGAACTGCCCCATAGGGTTTCCAAGGAGTGGGTGGTGGGTTTGAATTGCTGACCTTTTGGTAAGCAGCCGAGCTCTTAACCGTGACAGCACCAGGGCTCCAGAAGAATGTGTTGGGAACCATGAAATCAGGCAAGGAGAGTGGATATGCTGAGTTGGAATGGGAAAAGGTACTAGGTACAGAAGTGGAGTTACAATGATTTTTTTTTTTTTTTAACATTAGAATAAAATTTGCTGTGTCAGCATTTGTGGTTATGTATGTGTGTGTGTTGGTAAGCCCTTGCCTTCTGTTTTCGTCTTCATAGTCTTCTGAGGGCTAAATTAGATCAGGGCCAGGTGGCAAGGAGTCTCGGAGTACATGATGATTTAAAGTATTCAGTTGTATAAATTTAATCAAATGCCCCTAATGCAGACCTTGGAGCTCCACTCTTTACTCATTAATGCCTTTACTTTCACATATAAATCTGTTAACGCAACATACCTTGCAATTTACCAATTCAAAGGTTCAACTCTGCATCTGACTTGTTTTTGTCTAGGTCAGAATATACACCAATTAAGATAAATTTCTTGAGGCCAACCATAGAAGATCCCCAGTTTGGAGTCCGTTCCCCACTGGTTGTTCTTAGTTAATAATTATCTTTTTTGTTTAATGGGCTGTCCTTTCTTATCTATATCAACAACTTTTTAAAATGTTTTTTCAATTACTTTCTGCATATTTCCTTGGGTAACAGGGTATTCTACGGTGAGTTAAGTTTATTACCTCTCTTTCATTGGTTTGGCTTTCCTAAACTTTGGTCAATATTTATTATGCATTTTATTTTCATTGACTTTTATCTACCCTACTTGTGAGAGACAAAATGAGATAGTCCTATGGTTTGCATCATGTTGTATTTCTAATTTAAGTAAGATCTTTTATGTGGTAAGGATACAGGTATTTAGTCTAATGGACAAAGCTGGAGCACATTACTCCTCGAATTTTTCCACTTTTTTTTATTGTTATTATTTTAAAATTTCTAGGATTTTACTGAAACTTCAAAAGTCTACATTATTTTCTTGGTCCATGATCATGAAATAAAATTCCCTGTGTAGCCAATGAAACGTGAATAAAAATATTCCATTGGAATTTTAAAAATGTGCATGCTATATTGTCATGTGAGCATAAATAGTTCTAAAATGTTGAAGCACTTAGAAGGCTGTAATGGTCATGAGCACTAAACAAAACAAAACCCTGTTACTGTCCAGTGGATTCTGACTCATAGTGACCCATAAGATAGAGTAGAGCTGCCCCATAGATTCTGAGGAGAGTCTGGCACATTCAAAATGCTGAACTTTTGCTTAGCAGCTGTATTTGTGGCTTTCTGCCTTGAGAAGTTTAGTCACCTTTTAAAAATTAAGATAGAAGTAGAATAAAAAAAAAAAAAAGAGAGAGAGGGAGAAAAAGCTAAATCACTATTAGTAATGATTTGTAGAAGTCTGCTGGGGGCTTTTCAAGATTGATGTTACTTCATTAAAAAGGGAGGTCCGTAAGGAGAAGACTTATTCCCCATCATCTTCTGCTTCCTGGACTTTATTGCAGCATAAGCTTCAATTTTTTTTTTTTTTTTTTTGGAGTAAAATTTAAACACGAGAGGTTTGTAAACTTATTAACTTTGATGTTGCTAAACTACTGAACAAATGAGAGCCATCAGGCCCTGCTACTGGACTTTTTTTTTTTTTTTTAATAAATTAAACCCGCTTTCTTGAGCTAATTTTGGGTGATCCTTTTCCTTATTAAGTGTTTCATTGCATGCATGAGAAAAGCATTTCCAAATGATACAGTGCAGAGAGGTAGAAGATCCATAAGCAATTGTGACAGTTGAGCACCATGGTCTTGTAGGCTTTGCCATTCATGTAGACTAAGATGTAAAAGAACCAGCTGAAAATGTGCAATATATTGAGTATTGCCATATTTGATGTAAACATCCACCTATATAGTTTTTCATTGAAGGAGCTCCTGAAAATGAGACAGAGAAAGAGAGAGAAAAAAAAGAAAACACTAGCTGAGGAGCTGGAGTATACAAGTTAAACATTATTACAGTTAGAATATGAAATAATCTGTGATTCATTTAAAGAAAATTACAGACCTATATCCCTCATAAGCTTCAAAGTAAAATTCCTCTTCAATGTTCTTTTTGTTGATGGAGAGGAATCCAACTGATTTTTGTATGTTTATCTTGTATCTCGATACTCTGCTGAACTCTTCTATTAGTTTCAGTAGTTTTCTGGAGGATTCCTTAGAGTTTTCTGTGTATAAGGTCATGTCATCTACAAATAGGGATACTTTTACTTCTTTCTTGCCAATCTGGATGCCCTTTATTTCTTTATCTAACCTAATTGCTCTGGCTAGGACTTCCAGCACAATGTTGAATAAGAGTGGTGATAAAGGGCATCCTTGTCTGGTTCCTGATCTCAGGTGGAATGCTTTCAGGCTCTCTCCATTTAGGATGATGTTGGCTGTTGGCTTTGTATAAATGCCCTTTATTATGTTGAGGAATTTTCCTTCTGTTCCTATTTTGCTGAGAGTTTTTATCATGAGTGAGTGTTAAACTTTGTCAAATGCCTTTTCTGCATCAATTGATAAAATCATGTGATTCTTGTCTTTTATATATATGATGGATCACATTAGTTGTTTTTCTAATGTTGAACCATCCCTGCACACCTGGTATGAATCTCGCTCGGTGATGGTGAATTATTTTTTGGACATGTTGTTGAATTCTATTGGCTAGAATTTTGTTGAGGATTACACTTTTTTTTTTTCCCCCCTTTGGGTTGAAGGATATCCCTGAATTGTATGTTATTCCTTTTGATCTGATGATTTCTGTGGTGGGAAGCTCTTAGATGTCAAATATCAAACACCCACCTCTCTGCTGCACAGCTGAAATGGTTGGATTCTGCCAACAAGGGCTAATTCTCCTGAAGTAGGCCCATACAGGCCCATGCAGAGGGGGAAGGTGCTCAAAGTCCACAGACTGTTTATGCCTGGACATAGCCGCTCCTGTCGTGAGCTCTCCTGGTTAGCAGAGCTGGCAAGGTATCTTTTCACCCAATTGCAAATTATTCCTTCTCAAAGGCCAGGAGGATGGCACTAGGCACACAACAGGGCCTATCTCAGGCCCGGGGAAGTCAGCATCTGAAGCCAGCTTGGGAGGGGGCTGGGGTGTGTTAAAATATACTCAAGTGCTTACCTTTTGCCAAGAGCGCCATTCTTCTCTGGTTCCAGAGTTGTGAGTAGGCTGTGTGGCTGGGTGCTTCTCCCTGAGGAAACTGCAGCCAAAAGCTAGTACCAGCTTGCCGCCACCAATCCCAGGAATGGTGCCTGAGCGCTCCTCGCAATTCAGGTCTGGTAACTCCTCTCTGCTTCTGAACTGTCTCTTCATCTCCCTGCCTCTCAGTTCATTTTCTAAGCTTGCCTTTGATGCTCAGGGCTCCTAGCTTGTCATAAATATACTCATTTCACTTTTTGGGGGGAGTCTTTTTTGTAAAGAGGGCTCGCCGGAAACGTCTGTCTATTCTGCCATCTTAGTTCTGCCTCCTTGTTAACTTATTTTAAAAATAATTGATAAAGAAAATATGAAGATACTTTCAAGGCTTTATTTTTTACAAAGTCATTAAATTTTCTTTGTTTCTTTTTTTTTTTTTTACCCATAAAGACATTTAATACCTACTGGAGTAAGCAGGGATTCTACACATTTAAAGTCCTTTGTACATGGATAAATCTCTTAGTTCACATCTAGAAGTCAGATAAATTGGCTTTTTCTTGTTACATTTGTTTTTTAAAGCCTTTTATTGAGATATAAATAATACTTACATGGCCTGAATTTTTTCTTCAGTTCTTTCATTTTGAGATGTGTTGATGCGTTCTTTCTTTTTGGTTTTCCAACTCCAGGTCTTGGCACGTTTCATTATAATAATTTATTTGTCTTCTAAATCCAACCTTTGAAAACTTCAGTTTTTAACTTCATTATTTCTTCCATTTGCTTTAGCTACTCTACATTCAAGTGCAATTTTCAGAGCCTCCTCTGAACTCCTTTTTTTTTTCTTTTGTATTTTTTTTTAATGACCTTTTGCTTTGTTCATGTATGATGTCCTTGAAGCCATTCCATATTTGTCTAAACTTTGGTCATTGGTGTTCAGTGTGTCAAATATATTCCTGAGATGGTCTCTAAATTCAGGCTGGATGTACTCAAGTTCATGTTTTGCTCTAATTTTCTTCAGCTTCATCTTGAACTTGTATATGAGTAATTGTTGGTCTCTCCTGCACTTGGCTCCTGCCCTTGCTCTGACTGATGATATTGAGCTTCTTCGTTGTCTATTATCACAGATACAGTTGATTTGATTCCGGTATTTTCCATCTGGGGAGTTCCACGTGTATAGCCTCATTTCTGTTGTTCAAAAAAGTTATTTATAATGAAGAATTTGTTGGTTTTACGATATTCGAACATGCGATGCTTGACATTGTTTCTAACACCAAGGCCCTATTTTCCAACTATCAATCCTTTTTTGTTTCCAACTTTCACATTCTAATAACCAATAATTATCAATACATCTTGATTGCAATTTTGATTATTTTCATACTTCATAAGTTGGTAGAATCTTTAATTTCTTTATCTTTGGCATTAGCGCTTGGTGGGTAAATTTGAATAATGGTCATATTAACTGGTCTCCCTTGTTGGAGTATGGATATATCCTATCACTGAGAGCATTGTACTTCAGGATGAATCTTGAAATTTTCTTTTTTGAGAATGAGTGTGATGCCATTCCTCTTCAATTTTTCATTCCTGGTGTAGTAGACCATAAGATTGTCCAAGTCAAAATGGACTATACCAGTCCATTTCAGCTCAATGAACCTAGGATATCCGTCTTTCTGTTTTATGTTTCATTTTTTACAATTTTCATTTCTCAGAGATTCATACTTAATGCACTTCATGTTCTAATTATAAGTAGATATTTGCCACTCTTTCTTCTCATTATATGTCATGCTAATAAAATTGAATATCTTAATAAAGTAAAATAAGAGTGGAGCCTTAAACAGATAATTTGCAATGAAAAGAGGAGTGAAGCAGCTAATACCTGTCTCCAAATTAAAAAAAAAAAATAACAGAAATATAATGGAAAAAACATACATAACATATATATGAAATGTACTAATTTTATTTCACTTGAGAACATTGTTGAAATAGGGAAATATTGACTGGCTTGTACCAAAGGTAACTTTTTTTAATCAAGGTCCCTGGGTAGGACAATCTGAAAGTTAACTGAGTTAAATTAATAAATGTATCTAAAAGCAACCTACTCCTTGGTGAATACAAATAGTTTAGAAAATTAACAGACACCCTAGATGTTTTCTTAAGCTTTCTAGGGCTTCAGACATAATGAACACATTGTTTGATATTTCCTCAGGGAGATCCTCAAGGGCTGAGAGAAAGCTATAAATTGTTTTCTCTATGCCATGTTAAGAAGCACACAGCATGTCAAAACAGATTCATTACAGGTAAAAGGCATAATTTTTTATGCAGTGCCATGTTTTACTCATATCTAGAATGTTTTGGTGACAGTTTTTAGGACCCCATTTTAATCAATGTCAAAGCCACAGCAAAATATTAAGAATTTTGATTCAGTTCTGTCTGCTTTCCATCATTATCCCTGATAAGTTTTATATGAGATAAATGTGGACTTCATGTATTCACTTTTATAATTTAATGCTATGACTTTTAATGTCTGCATTTGTTTGCTAGTAGTTTACTCAGAGACTGCTCTGCTTATAGTGTTCAGGAGTACATATATGCAAGTTAGATAGAAAGATAGATGATAGGTAGATGGATACACAGATAGATGATAGATGATAGAGAGAGAGAGAGAGATGATAGATAGATGATAGATAGATAGATAGATGATAGACGATAGAGATGGATGATGGACAGATATGTAGGTAGATAGACACACATACATAGTTAGGAAGAAGTGATCATCACAAAATTTTAAACCAACAATTCTGTTATCTTAATCTATAGGGCTACTCTTATATTTTTAAAATGTCCGTGGTAAATTCAGTTACATTTTTTTGAGATTATAATTAAATTGATTTGTGATATCGTATGGCACATAGAAGTTCTAATGTTAAATGGAAGTTGCTTCATGTTCAGACAGATATTAAATAACTTCCAATAATTCACATATATGTCACCACCAGTATATTTTCTTTTTCTCCTATGCTATTGTGCCATATGGTGATTTTTTAACTTTTTTTCCTTGATAAAAAGTAGAGAATTTTTTTTTTACAAGGTAGAGTTTATGACATCAATGTTTCACTATTTGTTCAGATTTCCTCATATATCCTAGGTGTCTCCATCAGAAAACTCCATATATCTGATATGTTACAAAAGTCTTAGAATGTGTCAGTTATAATACAAATGCTCAATTGGTGGAAAAATTATTTTAAGTAGGCTAACAAAGAAAGACATCTAAAGAATGGCACTTTTAGACACTTCAGTCATAGAACAGGTGTTATGGAAATGTGGGGCTGGGGTCACTTACAAAGATGGAACCATAATGAACCTAATCACTGTGAAAATGGTGACAAAGAACTTAAGTCACAGTCCAGAAGAACTTACCTATAAATATCTTAAAGATCAAAACAATTAACAACAGCAAAAAATCATTCCGAGTAATTACTGTCAACACCTAAAAAAAAGATGATGATGATGATAGACAAATACATGATAGATAGATATACAGACAGACAGATAAATGGATGGATCAATGGATGGGCGGATGGGTGGAAGGATGGATAGATAGTCAGATAGATAAACTATTCTAAACACACACAATTTTAGAGTTATTTTCAGGTAACAAAGACACATTGAAGCATTTAATTCTCATGTATCCTTCATAAGAATCCTGCAAGAAAGTGTTGGAATATGATTTTTCAGGTGGGGATAAACAGGTTCATATAACTTATGTTATTTGCCCAAAATACCACTTTGTATATCTTACAAATGGAGGTATAGCACAGAATAAAACATATAAAGGAATATTTTCATCTATAAAGACAAATAATCCCCTTTGTGATCAATTATATATCTGTCTAAAACTCATCTACTATCTTGATTGTTCCTTTCTGAACCAACTACAATCATGAGTTTGTGTAAGATAAAGTTTTGAAGTAAAGTGTTCAAATATTTTCACATATTTTTTTAGGTATATGAAAAAGAAAAAAGTTTTAAGAAGAGTCTACTAAATACCCATGTATCTAACACCCAATAGTTTAACAGTTGATCTGTTTCTGTTTCATCTATCAACCTATCCATTAATGTATAATGTGTGTGTGTGTAAAATTTGTGGGAGTTGGGTATATATTCAAATATCCTAATAGGTAAAGATTGGATTTATATTATTCATACTGTATTTGTATACTAAAAATCCACCAGATAAGACTATGTTAAATCTATTATTAACAATGCTGATGTCTCTATCCAAAATAAGTTTCCTGATAGACCTAGATGGACAAACACAATCTAACAGTGCTGAATGAATTCATTCTGACGGGAGTCACAGACCACCCAGAGCTGCAGCCTCCATTGTTTGGACTGTTCCTCATCATATACATGATTTCAGTGGTGGGCAACTTGGGCATAATCATCCTCACCAAGATGGACTCTAGTCTTCAAACACCCATGTACTTTTTTCTCAGACACCTGGCTATCACTGATCTTGGTTACTCAACAGCTGTGGGGCCCAAAATGTTGGGAAATTTTGTTGTGCATGAAAATACAATCTCCTATTATTTTTGTGCTATACAGCTAGCTATCTTTATATTGTTCATGACTAGTGAACTATTTATTCTGTCAGCAATGTCGTATGACCGCTATGTGGCCATCTGTAACCCTCTGCTCTACACAGTCATCATGTCACAAAGGATATGTTGTGTGCTGGTGGTGATTCCCTATCTCTACGGCACATTTGTTTCCCTTCTCCTCACCATAAAGATTTTTAATTTATCCTTCTGTGGCTACAATGTCATCAGGCATTTCTACTGTGATGCTCTCCCCTTGTTGTCTTTGCTCTGCTCAAACACACATGAAATCAAATTGATCATTCTCATCTTAGCAGTTTTTGATTTAATTTCATCCTTCCTAATAGTTCTTGTTTCTTACCTGCTCATCCTTGCAGCCATTTTCAAGATGAAGTCAGCTGAGGGCAGGCACAATGCCTTCTCCACCTGTGGATCCCACCTGACAGTGGTGGTAGTGTTCTTTGGGACTTTAATCTTTATATACATGCAGCCCAAGTCCAGTTCCTCCTTTGACACTGATAAAATGGCTTCCATATTTTACACACTGATTATCCCCATGTTGAATCCCTTGATCTATAGTTTGAGGAATAAAGATGTAAAGTATGCCTTACATAGGACTTTGGGACAATTATGTAATATATTTACTCAAAGTTTGCTATACCATATGATTCATATAAATTACATTATGGGCTTTAAACTGTTTTCTGTGTGCCTCCAGAGGGGATAGCAAGCACAAAAGTACGGATAAGTTCAACATATATTTCCATGTTGCCTCCTACTACAACCTCTACTAAAAGCTGTAAATAGATTAAGAAATAGAACTATAAAAAATGTTGTCTTCCTTAAACAGGAGAGATGCATTATAAGCATAATAATTAAGAAATTGTATAGGATATTAGAAGTTGTTAGGTGGTGATTTAAAAAAAAACCAATAAGGGTAAATATATATGTTCAGTGGGACAGGGAAACAGTAGTAAATAGGAAGAATTCCAAGTACCTGTTGTTTTCCTCATTTAGAAGAAAAAAAAAATTGTAGAAAGTGTATGTGTGCGTATGTGTATGTGTGTGTTTGGCATGTATACGTGTATGTGTGTGCATATGTGTGTGCATCTATGTATGTGCATGCTTGCGTATATGTGCGTGTGAGTGTATTCCTGTGTTTGTATGTGTGTACATGTGTATGCATGTGTGTGTGCACATGCATGTGTGTTCGTGCCTGCATATCTTCTGTTTTGCGCTCATTCTCTGCCTCGGGGTGGCTAATTATAATTGGAAGAAGACTCAGTATGGTGGGACGATCTGAAGTACTCAGTCATCTGAATTTGCTCAAATGTTCACTTTCTAAACTTTGAAATTCATCTCTTTCATCATCAGTGCCTTTACTTTCATATATGAGCCCTTAGAGTCTGTTTACTTTGTTATTATTTTTATTATTATTATAACAGTAATATAAACAGTAACAAAATATAGTTATATTTGACAAGACCAGATCAGTATCTGGTTTTTTCTAAATCAGCCCATTTTGTCTGTATCATTAGATATACCAGTTAAGATAAATTTATTGAAGTCAGCCACAGAAGTTTCCAGTTTTTTTTCATTTTTTCTCTCCCAGACTGATACTGCTTCCTAATTGCATGCTTTTGTCCCATAGATTTTTATCCTTATCTCTCTAGAAAACAATAGTTACTCTTATTTAGAAGACATTATCTAACTGTTTAAGGTATCCTTGCTTAAGAAGTCTATGGTATGATGACTTAGGTCGTTTGCCTTGTGTTTTTTTTTTTTTTAGCCAGCTCTCTCACATTTGGGTAATATGAGTGTGCACTATATTTTGAGTGATTTATGGTTTGATTTCGTTGTTTTGATTATTCTACTTGGAAGAAGCAAAAGAAGATAATCCCATGGTTTGAACTATGCTGTGCTTCCAGTGAGTAAGGTGTGATTTGTAGTATTTTATATATTTACCATTGTTTCTGCACATGTTATTGTTGTTAGGTGCTGTCGAGTTGGTTTTGACTCATAGTGACCCTATGTACAACAGAAGGAAACACTGCCAGGTACTGTGCCATCCTCACAATAGTTGTTATGCTTGAGCCCATTGTTGCAGCCACTGTTGTCAATTCATCTCCTTGAGGGTCTTCCTCTTTCTTGCTGACCCTCTACTGTACCAAGCATGACATCTTTCTCCCCGAACTGACCTGTCCCGATAACAGGTCCAAAGTATATGAGATGTAATCTCGCCCTTCTTGCTTCTAAGGAGCATTGTGGTTGTATTCTTCAGAGATATATTTGTTCTTTTGGCAGTCCATGGTATAGTCAATACTCTTTGACAACACCACAATTCAAAGCCATCAATTCTTTGGTCTTATTCATCATCCAGCTTTAACATGCATATGAGGCAACTGAAAACACCAAGCCTTGGGTCAAGGCACCTTAGTCTTCAAGGTAACATCTTCACTTTTCAACACTTTAGTGAGGTATTTTGCAGCTAATTTTCCCAATGCAACTTGTCTTTTGATTTCTTGACGGCTGCTCCCATGGGTGTTGAATGTGGATCCAAGTAAAATGAAATCTTTGACAACTTCAATATTTTCTCCGTTTATCATGATGTTGTCTATTGGTCCAGTTGTGAGGATTTTTATTTCCTTTAAGTTGAGGTGTAATCTATAATGAGGTTATGGTCTTTGATTTTCATCAGTAAGTGCTTCAAGTCCTCTTCACTCTCAGCAAGCAAGGTTGTGGGTCATCTGCATAACACAGGTTGTTAATAAGTCTTCTTCTGAACCTGATTTTGCATTCTTCATAAAGTCCAGGTTCTGGGATAATTTCTTAGCATACAGATTATATAGGTATGGTGAAAGATACAAACCTGATGCACACCTTACCCGACTTTAGACCACACATTATCCCCTTGTTCTGTTCTAACGATTGCCTTTTGATCTAGATACAGGTTCCTCATAAGCACAATAAAGTGTTCTGGAATTCCCATTATTCTCAATGTTGTCAATAATTTGTTATGATTCACATGGTCGAATGCCTTTGTATAATCAATAAAAAACAGGTAAACATATTTCTGGTATTCTTTGCTTTTAGCCAGGATCCATCTGACAGCAGCTATGTGTTTTTTTCTAGACATAGTTGCCCCATATTCCCTGCTAATTTTCCATACATATTTTCTTATTTTTATTCCTTTATTATTAACAAAACATTTGTAATAAAAAAGCAAAATTAAAATTTAAATACACTAAGGTTGTCTAAAAAAAAAAAGATGCAATCTAGGTTTTAATTTAGCACCATACAAGGAGGGGTATGATATAGTCCATGTATGTAGAGACTAGAAAATGCATGAGAAAAAAAAAAAAAGAGTCACTAATAAAGAGAGTATTGAAATGGAAATCTCATTTAAAGTGCTCTGCATCCTCAATCAGGTCCAAGTGATTTGACTGGAAATTCTATTAAGTGTTTAGGGAAAAAAGAAGTAGCCTATTCTATACAAAATCTTCCACCAAAACTGAAGAAAAGGGTATATTTGCATTTTGTATACGAGGATACCTTTAACTGTCATATCAAACTCAGAACAAAACATTAAAAGAAGAGAAAATAACAGAATACATACGTGTAAAATCCAAAGAAAAATTTATGAAATTGAATCTGATGATGTGAAGACAATAACACACCAAATTAGGTGTGTTCCAGGAATGCATGTAGTTCTACGTTAAAAAAATAAATTACTGACATTAAACATTATAAGAAATTGTAAATGAAAGATAATAGCATATGAATAGATACAGAGGAACATTTAAAGGTTCCAATAGTTGTGATAGAACTTAGAGTAAACTGGTATTAAAATGGAACATTATCAAACTAATAGAGGGCACCCATGAACAACCTACAGCTACCATCACACATGGTATGAAAGATTGAATACATTCTCAGGAAGACCATGAACAAAACAAGTAAATCCACTCTTACCACATATGTTCGATATTTTAGTGGATATTCTAGGCAACACAATAAGGCAATAAAAAAATAAATAAATAAGTAGAAAGCATCCAGATTGGAAAGGAAGAAGAGAAACTTTTCTTAATGATAGGAGGCCTGATTTTTTTATGTAAAAAATCGAATAGTGCCTACATTACATTTATAGAGCTAAAAAGGTAATTTAATGTATTTTTATGAATATACTTTCAGCTTATTAAAACAAAAAAAAAAAACCTGTTTGGATTTTAAGTGGGCCTTCGTTGACCCTATAGATTTATTTGGGGATTTCATAGACCTAACACCAAAAGCAAAATCCATAAAAAAGTTTAGCCACATCAAACATTAAAACTTCTGCTCTTCAAAAAGACTGTTGTGCAAAAACAAGTTATATTCTGGGAGATAATATTTTCAAAGAACGTATCTCATAATGGTTTGTTCCCATGATATATGCAGAGGTCTCAAAAATCAAAAAACAGAAAAAAAAGAAGGAAAGAAAAGAAATGAAACAGTCCACAAACATGGCCATAAAAACAAACAACAATTTACCCACGGAACATATACAGTTGGCAAATAAGCACATAAAAACGTTGAATTCAATGATCACTGATAAATTTCAAGTGAAAACATTAATGACACAACTCTACACATCTATTAGAATATCAGATAGTTGGTAAGTATGTGAAGGAACCAGAACTCTCATATGTTGCTAGTGGAAAATTAAAACTCTGTAAATACTTTAAAAATAATTTTTTTAAACATCAGAGTCTTAAAAAGCTGAACTTGGTTTTACCATATTATTTAGCCATTTTTCTCATATATACTCAAGAGAAACAACAGCATTTTTTCTTATAATGATATGCATACAAATGTCCATAACAACTTTATTTGTAATACTCAAAAACTAGAACCAACCCAAATGTTCATATAGTTGAGAATGAACAATAAACTGTAGTATATCCAAAGACTGAATATTATTCAATTATAAAAACTATGGAATTACTGGTGCACGCAAATATATGGAAGAAGAGTAAAAAATTGGACTTTGTCAAAATTAAAACAACCCACACTTAGACATTTATCCCAGAGAGATAAAAATTTATGTTCATCCAAAAACTCTTTCACAAATGTTCACAGAAATACTATTTATAATAGCTAAAACTTGGTAACAACCCAAAATGTCCTTCTATGGATGAATGAGTAATCGAACTATAGTAAATCCATACATGAAATAATACTCAGCAGTGAAAAGGAACGAATTATTGATGCACACAACAGATTGGATGGACCTCAGTAGAATCAATGTGAAGTAAAAAAATCTATCTCAAGAAGTTGTTGTTGCCGTTATCTGACATTGAGTTGACTGCAACTCACAGCGACCTTATGGAAAACAGAACAAAATGTTACCTGGCCCTGTGCTATCCTCACAATCATTGGCATGTTTGAGTCCATTGTTGCAGCCACTGTGTCAATCCATCTCATAAAGGGCTTCCTCATTCTCATTGGCCTTCTGCCTCACTAAATATGATGTTCTCCTCCAGCCACTGGTCTTTCCCGAAGACACTTCCAAAGCAAGAAAGTCGGAAAATGTTCTGTTGGAGGCAAAAAAACAAAAAGAATCTACCATTAAATAAATTTGGTTTAGGAGGTGCTTTTGAGTAGATTGTGACTTGTAGTGACCTATAGAACAGAGTAGAAATGCCTCATAGGGCTGTCTAGGCTATAATCTTGATGGATGCAGATGGCCAGATCTTTTCTCCCTGGAATGGCTGGGGAGTAAAAACTGACAACCTTTTGGTTAGCAGTGAGTTTTGAACACTGCACAACCATGCCTCCTTTCCGTTAAAGAATAGGCAAGTGAATACATATGCATACATACCCATTAAACCATTGCCATCGAGGGGATTCAGACTCACAGTGATCGTGTAAGACAGAGTAGAAATGTCCCATAAGGTTTCCAAAGAGCACCTAGTGGATCTGAACTGCTGACCTTTTGGTTAACAGCCATAGCTCTTAACCACTACTCCACCAGAGTTTCCTCATGAGCACTACCAGGTAATAATATCGCATATGTACTGAATGCTGTATCATAGTCATTTTATATACATATATATACACATGCACGCACACACACACACTGCTACATAGGACAAATAAGCAAAAAAAAATTAAAAGAAAGGTAACAAATGGATACATTACAAATATTTACAATGACAAATGCAACAAAAGGATTTCTAGTACAATAAATATAAATTCACAGTAAAACATCACACACAAAATATCACACTACAAGGGTATATTGTTATGGTAAAGCATATGTCAAGCACAGTGGAATACATATGAAGGTGAGAAAGATGTTTTGGAATGAGGATTGGACAGAATGGAAAAACATGCGAATACTGAAATATAATAAAGGAAAATAAAACACATAAGTGAAAAACCTCAACAGACGGATGATGACAATTGATCATGAAAAGAGAAGCAAGGGTAACATTTCTGTTCCTTACGTCAAAACTAAAGCAAAACAAAACAAACAATCAAAAAATATCCTGAACAACAGCAATAACAGTGACAATAACAACAGCAAATGAGGAAGTGATACCTCACAGATGCACAAAGCATGACTTTTATTCTATTTAAGTCTTTTTTTAAAAAAATGGAACAAAAAAGTGTTTAAGCACTTCTTCCATTCATCATCCTTTTGAAGAGACCACTGTAGAAATGAGGAATATTGACAGTTCTGTTTTATAGATACAATATTTTAATCCAGATCCCTGTGTGGTAAAAACAGAAAATTAACACACAGTAAAATGTAAGACTGTGTGAAATAGATACAGACATGCGTAAACACTGTATGAAGAAAAACTTGCTCGCTGGTGAATTCCAATTTTCCTGGATAATTAACAGACACCCTTTCAAAGCTTCAGGGACAATCAACAAATTGCTTGGCATCTCCTCAGGGAAAATCTCCAAAGGTGAGGAAAAAATCTTTAAATTGTTCTCACCACGCCATGTTAAGAAGCACTTGGGAGAGTCAAGACAGAGGCTTCATTGCAGGTAAGAAGGTAGATTATTTCTACATTTTACCAATATCCAGAATGTTTCAGTGACATTTGCAGGGACCCACCTTCATTCATTGGCAAAGTCATTGAGAAACATTAGGATTTCTGATTCAGTTCCCTGTGCACTTTACTTTTAATAGTGTTTGAGACTAGGACCTCCCCTTTTTCAAATATTCTTCCTTTATGTCAGAGGCTAAATGCTCATAAGCATCTTTGAAACATCACTCTATGGTAAAATAATAATTTTACTTTATATAAATAATTATATGAATAAAAAACAAAATAAAACCAGTTGTCGTGGAGTCAATTCTGACTCATACCCACCCGATGTATGTCAGAGAACTGCTCAGCAGGGTTTTTGAATTATCGGTGCACACAACAGCCTGGATGGACCTCAACAGAATCATGTGACGTGAAAAAGTCCGTCTCAAAATGTTGTTGTGGTGGTCAACTGTCCTTGAGTTGACTCCAACTTGTGGTAACCTTATGCAAAACAAAACAAAAAATTGCTTGGCCCTGTGACAGCCTCACAATCATTGGTATGTTTGAGTCCTTTGCTGCAGCCACTGTGTCAATCCATCACATTGAGGGTCTTCCTCCTTTTCCCTTACCCTCAACTTTACCAAGCATGATGTCCTTCCTGATAACAGGTCCAAAGTATGTAAGTTGAATTCTCACCATCCTTGCTTCTAAGAAGCATACTGGTTGTATTTCTTCCAAGACGGGTTTATTCATTCTTCTGGCAGTTAATGGTATATTCAATATTCTGTACCAAAACCATAAATCAAGGGCATCAATTCTCTGGTCTTTTTTATTCACTGTCCAGCTTTCGCATGCATATGAGGCAATTGAAAATATCATGGTTTGCCAGGTGTGCTTTTGTCCTCAAAATGACATCTTTGCTTTTTAACACATTTAAATCTATCTTTTGTAGCAGATTTGCCCAGTGCAGTAAGTCATTTGATTTCTTCACTGTTGTTTTCTATTCAGTAGATGTCAAGTGTGTTTTTTCAGTCTGCACCTTCTGAGGCAAAAGGGCTTTCATAGGACTATGCTTTGAAGTAAGCAATATTGAATGTTTATACACATTTGAGCTTTAGTTTTTTTAATAAAATAATTAACATATATATTATAATTTTGTGAATGTCATTACATAATTCTCAAATGACAAATAGAAAGTTTAGTAACCATTAATACACATAACACCTAAAATTTTTAGCTTTTATCATTTTTGCTTCATGCATCTATACACATATTTATATGTTTATCTATATCAGGGTTTCTCAACACGGGCCTTGTCCTTAGGAGGGGGTCCCAACGACTACTCCAAATGATTTGTGTCTTTCCACAATGTCTTTATTAGTTTTTAATATTATAGGCACACAGGTTCTTGGCTACCCCAGACCCCAGAGATCTCAATTCACCAGGGGAAAGGGAAGGGAAAGCAAGCAAGCTTATGGCAAATGAGGGCAGTGTTGAGCCTTGTGTTTTCTGGTCCAGGCCAACTCTTGACCACGCCATCGTCGATGGCTCAGATGTGAAATCAGCCTTGATCCCTGAGAATCTCTCATGGATCAGTATCACACCTTTTGAGCACAAGGTCTTTTTATCCCTTTGCTCTCAACATATGCCCGAAGCAACGTGTATCAGGTCAGGAGTGAACTTAGAGTAAGCTCAGGCTAGCTGCCGCAGCCCACTGCTTCCTAGCCTACTGAGTCTCAACCCTGAAGGTACGATCAAGATAGCAGAGCAGCAAGAAACGTGTTTTAGACTAGGAGGAAGGTCGAGAGTAAGCCTGGGCAAGCTGCTTCAGCCCACTGCTTCCCGACCTTCTGGACCCAAGTCCTCAACATATGACTGAGATAGGCACCGTCTCTAGGACTTGGGAGTAAGCCCGGGCAAGTTGCTGCAGCCCCACTGCTTCCCAGTCCGCAATGTATGACCAATTTGGCTCTGATTATGACTCCAAGCAAAGTTGAGTTTCAATGTCCCTTCTTTTGTCCTTATTGGAGCTCTTTGAGCCTGTGTGGTTGGTGTTGATAAATTCTTGTTTACAACTTAGTGAGTACCAGTGTCTTCTGTTGATAAGGTTATTTTTGTCCTCTCATCTTCCATATTTCCATTTTTCATATGTTGTTTACTTCCTCATGTCCTCTAAGTTCCATCATCTTCTTTATCCCCTTTTTCCATATGTTGTTTACGTCTTCGTTTGTTTTCAGCGAGCCTGCTCTCCACAGGCCCTATTGACATTTTGGGCTGGAAAATTTTCTACTGAGGGAAGTCGCCCTGTATACAGTAGAATATTTAGCTATAACCCAGTCCTCCAAAAATTAGATACAAGTAATACCCTTCTTCTAGTTGTGACACCCAAAGAGTCCCAGGCATTGACAAATGTTCTTTCAGGAGCAAATTTTCCCCAACTGATAATCATTTAGCACTCTCTTTCTCTCCCTCCCTTTTCCTCTCCTTCTCTCGCTCTATGTATATATGCTTTATTTGTTGGAGGTGGGTTTACTTTCAAATACCTATACTGGAAAGCTTGGATTAACCTTATTCTTTTAGTATATTGACTTTGTATACTAAAAATCTAACAGATGATACTGCATAAAAGTTATTGACAATGCTGATGTCTCTATCCAGAACAGGTTTCCTGATAGACCAAGATGGACAAACACAATCTAACAGTCATGAAGGAATTCATTCTGACGGGAATCACAGACCGCCCAGAGCTGCAGGCTCCATTGTTCTGGCTGCTCCTCACCGTCTACATGATCTCAGTGGTAGGCAACCTGGGCATCATCATCCTCACCAAGATAGATCCCAAGCTACAAACACCTATGTACTTTTTTCTAAGACACCTGGCTATCACTGATCTTGGTTACTCAACAGCTGTGGGACCCAAAATGCTAGCCAATTTTGTTGTGGATAAAAATACAATCTCCTATTATTTTTGTGCTATACAGCTATCTTTCTTTCTTGTGTTCATTGTTAGTGAAATTTTCATTCTGTCAGCAATGTCTTATGACCGCTGTGTGGCCATCTGTAACCCTCTTCTCTACACAGTCATCATGTCACAAAGGGTGTGTCAGGTGCTGGTGTCAATCCCCTACCTCTACAGCACTATTGTTTCTCTTCTGGTCACCATAAAAATTTTTAAATTATCCTTCTGTCATGACAATGTCATCAGGCATTTCTACTGTGACAGCCTCCCCTTATTATCTTTGCTCTGCTCAAAGACACATGAAATTGAATTGATCATTCTCAACTTACCAGCTTTTGATTTGATTTCATCCTTCCTAATAGTTCTTATTTCTTACCTACTCATTCTTGTAGCCATTCTCAGGATGAAGTCAGCTGAAGGCAGGCACAAGGCCTTCTCCACCTGTGGATCCCACCTGACAGTGGTGGTAGTGTTCTATGGGACTTTAATCTTTATGTACGTGCAGCCCAAGTCCAGTCATTCCTTTGACACTGATAAAGTGGCTTCCATAATTTACACCTTGCTAGTCCCCTTATTGAATCCCTTGATCTATAGCTTGAGGAACAAAGTTGTAATAAATGCCCTATATAGGACATGGAAAAAAATTCGCAATACATTTTCTACAGTTTGATGTACTACATGGCTCCCATAAGTTACAGCATGAGCTTTAAACTGCATCTGTGTTCCTCCATAGGGAACAGCAAGCACAAATATATACATCATATATTTATAAATTGCCTTCAATGTTCTAGTCACTCTTCTAAGTACTGTAAATTCATTGATGAACAAAGGAGTAAAAACCTTTACCTTCTTTGAAGGGGGGAGATGGATCACGAACATAATAACCCACAGCTATCAAGTTGATTCCAAATCATAGTGACTGCATAGGGTTCCAAGTCTTTAAATATCCATGGAAGATGACTGCCATATCTTTCTCCCATGGAGCTACTGGTGGTTTTGAACTGCCAACCTTTAAGTTAGCAGTTGATTGCTTTTAAAACCAGGGCTCCTTACAAACATAACAATTTAGTAAATTTTATGGTAGATTGTGTTGGGGATCATGAAAGCGGGTAAAGAGAGTGGGTATGCTGAGTGGGAGTAGAGAAAAGCACTAGATACAAAAGTGAATTTACAATGATACTGGTGTGTTTTTTTAAGTAGTAGAATAAAATTTGCAGTGTCAGCATCTGTGTTTGTGTATGTGTACGTTTGTGTAAGTCATTGCCTTGTGTTTTATCCGTCATAGATTTCTTACGGGTGCAGTAGATTTGGGGCTGATTGCAAGGGTCTAAGTGTATGTGATGATGTCAAGTAGTCAGTTATCTGAATTTGCTCAAATGCCCCCATTCCAGACCTTGGAGCACCACTCTTTTCTCATTAATTCCTTTACCTTCACATATGTCTGTTAATGAAACATACTTGACAATTTAGCAATCCACAAGTTTAGCTCAGCATCTGACTTTGTTTTAATCAACTCTTTTTACCTAGATCAGTATATACACCAATTAAGATGAATTTCTTGAGGCCAACTGTAGAGGCTCCCAGGTTTGGAATATTTCCCCCACTGGTTGTTCTTATTTAATAATGATTAGTTTTGTTTCATGGGTTATCTTTTCTGTCTATATGAAAAACTTTTAAAAACATTTGTTCATTTTTATCGTGTATGTGTGTGTGTGTATATTTCTTTGGAAACAGGATATTTTGTGATGGATTAATTTTGCTGCCTCTCTTTCACTTGTTTGGCTTTTCTAAACTTTGGTCAGTATTTATTATGCACTATATTTTCATCAATCCTACTTGTGAGAACCAAAATGAAATAATCTCATGGTTTGCACCATGCTGAATTTCTAATTCAAGTGAGGTATGTTATATGGCAAGGATATAATTGCACTGCCTAATGGACATAGGTGTTGCATGTTACTCAAATTTTACCAAGTATTTTGTACATTATTTTTTATTAAACTTCTAGAATTTTATTGAAGCTAGTAAGAGTCTAAATAAGTTTTCTGGTTCACATTCACAAAATATAATCCCCTGTGTAGCCAAGGAAATTTGAATAAAAACAGTTCATTGACATATAAGACAAAAGTGCATGTTATATTGTCATGTGAGCATAAATATTTTTAAAGAGTTAAAACACTTAGAAGGTTAAGATGGTCATGAGCACTACCAGGTAATAATATCTCACATGTATTGAATGTTATGTCATAGTTGCTCTTCAGGTTTTAATTAATCATCACAACAGCTCAGTGAAGTAGCTTCTATTAATATTTACACATTTTAGATGGTAAAACAGAGGTTCAGAGAGGGCAAATAAATTATCCAAGTTCAACTCATGAAGGATAAATTAATTAGCCAAGCTCATAGAAGTCTTAAGCATTAGAACCAAGTTGCAAAGGCAAATGTTTTAGCTCCATTTTCCATGCTCATAACAGCTACTAGATATTACCTTTAAATGTCAGTTTCCTGAGTCATTGGTGTCACCCCTGAGATGACAGAGAATAAAACTTCACTCTGACAGGTATCAAATTAAAATAAGAGAAACAGTAGTGGGGTTCATAAGTAGTGAATACTTAGGATAATGTCTGTGAGAGAAAATAAATTTAAAAAATGAATTAAGGGAAGGGGGCCAAGATGGCGGACTAGGTAGACGCTACCTTGGATCCCTCTTGCAACAAAGACTCGGAAAAACAAGTGAATCGATCACGTACATAACAATCTACGAACCCTAAACAACAAACACAGATTTAGAGACAGAAAACGAACAAATACGGGGAAGCAGCGATTGTTTTCAGAGCCTGGAGCCAGCGTCCCAGTCAGGTAACTTTTGGTGCCTGATTTAGGGCAGAGCCCAGGGGAGCTGACGGCACAAACAAGTGGCCCAGCCCTGCCCCCTTGAACTCACCCCGGGAGCGGGCCCAGCCGGTTAGCGCAGGCAGCGTGACGATGCAGCCGGTGGGAGAAGTCCCTGGGAGGCAGTGACTGGTCTTGGAGCTGGGAGAGCTTGCAGCCAGGGAATCATGCCGTCAGGAATTTGACTGGGCACTGACACGGCACAAGCATGGAGAGCTGCTCCACTCCCCTGAACTAACCCCGGGAGGGGGCCCAGCCAATTCACAAAGGCAGTGCGGTGACGCCGCTGGCGGGACGAGAAGTCCCCGGGAGGCAGCGACTGATTTTGGAGAAGGGAGTAAAGCGTCCCAGCAGGGGAACCTTGATGCTAGGAGTTGGACTGGCAGCGGGTGGCTTCAGAGGGCCAGACCCCCGGGGGCAATCTCCACACAGCCAGCACACATAGGCGACACACCCCTCGGGAATCTCAGATATAGTAGTCATTCCAAGCAAGACAAGCAACTCTGCTATATTCTGAGGTGGTACTCTCCTATCTCACTGATCCCTCCCCCACCCTCCCCAAGTGGCTTCATTAACATTGGAATTGCCTGAGCCAGAGGGAGAACGGCTCCGGCTCCGCGGCGGCTTTGCTTTTCACCACTTTTTTTTTTTCTTCTTTTGGTCTTTTCCTAACCCACTCTTTTGGCCTGAGAGAAGGAACAACAACAACAAAAAAAAAACCCAGGGACAAAAATCCACCCCTAATTGGATTAAAAACACAGAACCAGCTACAGCCAAGCACATATGATCCAAATCTCAGACTTTCATCCTTACAGGGAACAAGGTGGCGGTTATAATCCAAAGACAATTCTGATAGGGATCTGACTGCATTTTTTTTTTAGCAGATTTTCTGGAAAAACTAGTTTCCAGTAATGGCTCGGAGACAGCAGTCCATATCAAATCACATAAAGAAGCAGACCATGACAGCTTCTACAACCCCCCAAACAAAAGAATCAAAATCTTTCCCAAATGAAGATACAATCCTGGAGTTATCAGATACAGAATATAAAAAAAACTAATTTACAGAATGCTTCAAGACATCAGAAACGAAATAACACAAACTGCAGAAAAAGCCAAGGAACACCCTGATAAAACTGTTGAAGATCTCAAAAAGATTATTCAAGAACATAGTGGAAAAATTAGTAAGTTGCAAGAATCCATAGAGAGACAGCATTCAGAAATCCAAAAGATTAACAATAAAATTACAGAATTAGACAATGCAATAGGAAGTCAGAGGAGCAGACTCGAGCAATTAGAATGCAGACTGGGACATCTGGAGGACCAGGGAATTAACACCAACATAGCTGAAAAAAATCAGATAAAACAATTAAAAAAAACGAAGAAACCCTAAGAATTATGTGGGACTCTATCAAGAAGGATAACTTGCGTGTGACTGGAGTCCCAGAACAGGGAGGGAGGACAGAAAACACAGAGAAAATAGTTGAAGAACTCCGGACACAAAACTTCCCTGACATCATGAAAGACGAAAGGATATCTATCCAAGATGCTCATCCAACCCCATTTAAGATTGATCCAAAAAGAAAAACACCAAGACATATTATCATCAAACTCGCCAAAACCAAAGATAAACAGAAAAATTTAAAAGCAGCCAGGGAGAAAAGAAAGGTTTCCTTCAAGGGAGAATCAATAAGAATAAGTTCAGACTACTCAGCAGAAACCATGCAGGCAAGAAGGGAATGGGACGACATATACAGAGCACTGAAGGAGAAGAACTGCCAGCCAAGGATCATATATCCAGCAAAACTCTCTCTGAAATATGAAGGCGTAATTAAGATATTTACAGATAAACACAAGTTTAGAGAATTTGCAAAAATCAAACCAAAGCTACAAGAAATACTAAAGGATATTGTTTGGTCAGAAAACCAATAATATCAGATACCAGCACAACACAAGGTCACAAAACAGAACATCCTGATATCAACTCAAATAGGGAAATCACAAAAATAAATTAAGATTAATTAAAAAAAAATACTCATAACAGGAAATCACGGAAGTCAATATGTAAAAGATCACAATAATCAAAAAGAGGGACTAAACACAGGAGGCATAGAACTGCCACATAGTGAGTGATACAAGGCGATATAGAACAATACAAGTTAGGTTTTTACTTAGAAAAATAGGGGTAAATAATAAGGTAACCACAAAGAGATATAACAACTCTATAACTCAAGATAAAAGCCAAGAAAAACATAACGACTCAACAAGCATAAAGTCAAACACTACGAAAATGAGGACCTCACAATTTACTAAGAAAAACGTCTCAGCACAAAAAAGTAAGTGGAAAAATGAAATTGTCAACAACACACATAAAAAGGCATCAACATGACAACACTAAACACTTATTTATCTATAATTACGCTGAATGTAAATGGACTAAATGCACCAATAAAGAGACAGAGAGTCTCGGACTGGATAAAGAAACATGATCCGTCTATATGCTGCCTACAAGAGACACACCTTAGACTTAGAGACACAAACAAACGAAAATTCAAAGGAGGGAAAAAAATATATCAAGCAAACAATAAGCAAAAAAGAAGAGGAGTAGCAATATTAATTTCTGACAAAATAGACTTTAGGCTTAAATCCACCACAAAGGATAAAGAAGGACACTACATAATGATAAAAGGGACAATTGATCTGGAAGACATAACCATATTAAATATTTATGCACCCAATGACAGGGCTGCAAGATACATAAATCAAATTTTAACAGAATTGAAAAGTGAGATAGACACCTCCACAATTATAGTAGGAGACTTCAACACACCACTTTCGGAGAAGGACAGGACATCCAGTAAGAAGCTCAATAGAGACAAGGAAGACCTAATTACTACAATCAACCAACTTGACCTCATTGACTTATACAGAACTCTCCACCCAACTGCTGCAAAGCATACTTTTTTTTCTAGTGCACATGGAACATTCTCTAGAATGGACCACATATTAGGTCATAAAACAAACCTTTGCAGAGTCCAAAACATCAAAATATTACAAAGCATCTTCTCAGACCACAAGGCAATGAAACTAGAAATCAATAACAGAAAAACGAGGGAAAAGAAATCAAATACTTGGAAAATGAACAATACCCTCCTGAAAAAAGACTGGGTTATAGAAGACATCAAGGAGGGAATAAGGAAATTCATAGAATGAAACGAGAATGAAAATACTTCCTATCAAAACCTCTGGGACACAGCAAAAGCAGTGCTCAGAGGCCAATTTATATCGATAAATGCACACATACAAAAAGAAGGAAGAGCCAAAATCAAAGAACTGTCTCTACAACTTGAACAAATAGAAAATGAGCAACAAAAGAACCCATCAGGCACCAGAAGAAAACAAATAATAAAAATTAGAGCTGAACTAAATGAATTAGAGAACAGAAAAGCAATTGAAGAATTAACAAAGCCAAAAGCTGGTTCTTTGAAAAAATTAACAAAATTGATAAACCATTGGCCAGACTGACAAAAGAAATACATGAAAGGAAACAAATAACCCTAATAAGAAACGAGAAGGACCACATCACAACAGAACCAACTGAAATTAAAAGAATCATACCAGATTATTACAAAAAATTGTACTCTAACAAATTTGAAAACCTAGAAAAAATGGATGAATTCCTAGAAAAACACTACCTACCTAAACTATCACATTCAGAAGTAGAACAAATAAATAGACCCATAACAAAAAAAAGAGATTGAAACGGTAATCAAAAAACTCCCAACAAAAAAAACCCTGGCCTGGACGGCTTCACTGAAGAGTTCTACCAAACTTTCAGAGAAGAGTTAACACCATTACTACTGAAGGTATTTCAAAGCATAGAAAATGACGGAATAATACCCAACTCATTCTAAGAAACCACCATCTCCCTGATACCAAAACCAGGTAAAGACATTACAAAAAAAGAAAATTACAGACCTATATCCCTCATGAACATAGATGCAAAAATCCTCAGCAAAATTCTAGCCAATAGAATTCAACAACATATCAAAAAAATAATTCACCACGATCAAGTGGGATTTATACCAGGTATGCAAGGCTGGTTTAATATCAGAAAAACCATTAATGTAATCCATCACATAAATAAAACAAAAGACAAAAAACACATGATCTTATCAATTGATGCACAAAAGGCATTTGACAGAGTCCAACACCCATTTATGATAAAAACTCTCACCAAAATAGGAATTGAAGGAAAATTCCTCAACATAATAAAGGGCATTTATGCCAAGCCAACAGCCAATATCACTCTAAATGGAGAGAACCTGAAAGCATTTCCCTTGAGAACGGGAACCAGACAAGGATGCCCTTTATCACTGCTCTTATTCAACATCGTGTGAGAAGTCCTAGCCAGGGCAATTAGGCTAGACAAAGAAATAAAAGGCATCCGGATTGGCAAGGAGGAAGTCAAATGATCTCTATTTGCAGATGACATGATCTTGTACACATAAAACCCTAAGGAATCCTCCAGAAAACTACTGAAACTAATAGAAGAGTTTGGCAGAGTCTCAGGTTATAAAATAAACATACAAAAATCACTTGGATTCCTCTACATCAACAAAAAGAACATCGAAGAGGAAATCACCAAATCAATACCATTCACAGTAGCCCCCAAGAAGATAAAATACTTAGGAATAAATCTTACCAAGGATGTAAAAGACCTATACAAAGAAAACTACAAAGCTCTACTACAAGAAATTCAAAAGGACATACTTAAGTAGAAAAACATACCTTGCTCATGGATAGGAAGACTTAACATAGTAAAAATGTCTATTCTACCAAAAGCCATTTATACACATAACGCACTTCCGATCCAAATTCCAATGTCATTTTTTAAGGTGATAGAGAAACAAATCACCAATTTCGTGTGGAAGGGAAAGAAGCCTCGGATAAGTAAAGCATTACTGAAAAAGAAGAAGAAAGTGGGAGGCCTCACTCTACCTGTTTTCAGAACCTATTATACAGCCACAGTAGTCAAAACAGCCTGGTACTGGTACTGGTACAACAACAGGCACATAGACCAATGGAACAGAATTGAGAACCCAGATATAAATTCATCCACGTATGAGCAGCTGATATTTGACAAAGGACCAGTGTCAGTTAATTGGGGAAGAGATAGTCTTTTTAACAAATGGTGCTGGCATAACTGGATATCCATTTGCAAAAAAATGAAACAGGACCCATACCTCACACCATGCACAAAAACTAACTCCAAGTGGATCAAAGACCTAAATATAAAGACTAAAACGATAAAGATCATGGAAGAAAAAATAGGGACAACCTTAGGAGCCCTAATACAAGGCATAAACGGAATACAAAACTTTACCAAAAATGACAAAGAGAAACCCAATAACTGGGAGCTCCTAAAAATCAAACACCTATGCTCATCTAAAGACTTCACCAAAAGAGTAAAAAGACCACCTACAGACTGGGAAAGAATTTTCAGCTGTGACATCTCCGACCAGCACCTGATCTCTAAAATCTACATGATTCTGTCAAAACTCAACCACAAAAAGACAAACAACCCAATCAAGAAGTGGGCAAAGGATATGAACATGCACTTCACTAAAGAAGATATTCAGGCAGCTAACAGGTACATGAGAAAATGCTCTCGATCATTAGCCATTAGAGAAATGCAAATTAAAACTACGATGAGATTCCATCTCACTCCAACAAGGCTGGCACTAATCCAGAAAAAACAAAATAATAAATGTTGGAGAGGCTGCGGAGAGATTGGAACTCTTATACACTGCTGGTGGGAATGTAAAATGGTACAACCACTTTGGAAATCTCTCTGGTGCTATCTTAAACAGTTAGAAATAGAACTACCATACAACCCAGAAATCCCACTCCTCGGAACATACCCTAGAGAAACAAGAGCCTTCACACAAACAGATATATGCACACCCATGTTTATTGCAGCTCTGTTTACAATAGCAAAAAGCTGGAAGCAACCAAGGTGTCCATCAACGGATGAATGGGTAAATAAATTGTGGTATATTCACACAATGGAATACTACGCATCGATAAAGAACAGTGACGAATCTGTGAAACATTTCATAACATGGAGGAACCTGGAAGGCATTATGCTGAGCGAAATGAGTCAGAGGCAAAAGGACAAATATTATATAAGACCACTATTATAAGATCTTGAGAAATAGTAAAAACTGAGAAGAACACATACTTTTGTGGTTACGGGGGGGGAGGGAGGGAGAGTGTTTTTTATTGATTAATTAGTAGATAAGAACTGCTTTAGGTGAAGGGAAGGACAACACTCAATACATGGAAGGTCAGCTCAATTGGACTGGACCAAAAGCAAAGAAGTTTCCGGAATAAAATGAATGCTTCAAAGGTCAGCAGAGCAAGGGCGGGGGTTTGGGGACCATGGTTTAATGGGACTTCTAAGCCAATTGGCAAAATAATTCTATTATGAAAACATTCTGCATCCCACTTTGAAACGTGGTGTCTGGGGTCTTAAATGCTAACAAGCAGCCATCTAAGATGCATCAATTGGTCTCAACCCACCTGGAGCAAAGGAGAATGAGGAACACCAAGGTCACACGACAACTAAGAACCCAAGAGACAGAAAGGGCCACATGAATCCGAGACCTACATCATCCTGAGACCAGAAGAACTAGTTGGTGCCTAGCCACAATCAGTGACTGCCCTGACAGGGAGCACAACAGAGAACCCCTGAGGGAGCAGGAGATCAGTGGGATGCAGACCCCAAATTCTCATAAAAAGACCATACTTAATGGTCTGACTGAGAGTAAAGGTATCCCGGCAGCCATGGTCCCCAAACCTTCTGTTGGCACAGGACGGGAACCATCCCCGAAGACAATTCATCAGACATGAAAGGGACTGTACAGTGGGTGGGAGAGAGATGCTGATGAAGAATGAGATAATAATATCAGGTGGACACTTGAGACTGTGTTGGCATCTCCTGTCTGGAGGGGGGATGGGAGAATAGAGAGAGTGGGAAGCTGGCAAAATTGTCATGAAAGGGAGACTGGAAGGGCTGACTCATGAGGGGGAGAGCAAGTGGGAGTACGGAGTAAGATGTATGAAAACTTATATGTGACAGACTGACTTGAATTGTAAACGTTCACTTGAAGCCCAATAAAAGTTAATAAAAAAAAAATTGGTAACACTTAAGATTCCTCATGCTTTGTATGACCAATCTGTGAGGACAAATGTGAAAAATAAAGAAAGAACTGGATTACTGAGCTGAAAAAAAAAATGAATTAATAAATTGACTCACAGCAAGCTAATTGGCTCATTTTAGAAGTGTGGCATTGCTGAAAACAAATAATGGAAAATCATCACAAAGTGAATGCAGGATATAGTCTGATTGGGTTTATGATACAACTGCAGTGGGGGATATCTGGAATTATCATTCAGGAGTAGGAAACATGAAAAAAATAAGTAAACAATGAAGTTCCTATTTTAATAAATGATTTCTGGATTTCCTCCTAAGAAGTTCAGTTCCCTTTAAAAAAAAAAAAAAAGTTGAATTAAAAAAATAAAAAGCTAAATCACTATTGTTAATGATTTGTAGAAGTCTGGCGGGGATTTGTCAAGATTCAGGTTGCTTCCTTAAAAAGGGGAGGCCTGGAGGAGGGGGCCAAGATGGCTGACTAGGTAGACGCTACCTCGGATCCCTCTTGCAACAAAGACTCGGAAAAACAAGTGAGTCGATCACATACATGACAATCTATGAACCCTGACCAACAAACACAGATTTAAAGAGTTGACCTGAGCGACAGAGACTGAGAACGAACAACCACGGGGAAGCAGCAACTGTTTTTGGAGCCTGGAGCCAGCGTCCGAGTCAGGAAACCTTGGCGCCGGGCTTGGGACTGGTTGAAGAAGAGCTGAGCATGGCATCCTGTGATGGCACAAACATGGGGCACAGCCTTACCCCCTGAACTGACCTCAGGAGGGGGCTCAGCTGGTCTGTGCGGGTGGCACGGCCACGCGGCTGGCGGCAGGAAAAGTCACCGGGTGGCAGCGACTGGTTTTGGAGCCGGGAGTGCAGCATCCCAGCCAGGGAAGCTTGATGCTGAGCTTTGGACTGGCAGCGGAGGAACCGACTGCGGCTTCTGAGACAGCGTAAGCACGAGACGTGGGCCTGACCCTCAGGGGCAATCACTACCCAGCCAGCACACACAGGCGAAGCGCCCCTCGGGTATCTCAGATAAAACAGCCATCCCAAGCAAGATAAGTAACTTAGTCTATATTCCGGGGTGATACTCTCTCCTGTTTTTCTGAACACTCCCCTCTCCTTCCCAGGTGGCTTCATTAACATTGGAATTTCCTGAGCCAGAGGGAGAACTGCTCCGTGGTTTTTCTTTTCTTCTTTTTTTTTTTTTTTTGGTCTTTTCCTAACCCATTCTTCTAGCCTGAGAGAAGCAAGCACAAAAAAAACAGGGACCAAAAATCCTTCCCTAAATGGACTAAAAACACAGAACCAGCTCCAGGCAAGCATATGTGATCCACAGTCTCGGGCTTTCATCACTAGAGGGAACAAGGTGGCTATTATAATGCAAAGGCATTTCTGATAAGGCTCTGACTGCATTTGTTTTAACACATTTGCTAGAAAGACAAGTTTCCCAGGTCTGATAACTCTGCATATTCAACAGAGCCCTCACTGACCCACAACCACCTATCCTCCTGCCTTAGGGGTCTAAGGAGGGTGACACCTACCAATCTGTAGAGGTACTTGCATTGGGGGCCTAAGGTACAGCTGAAGAGCCCACCCACCAAGGTGCTTTAGGAATAGAGATACACCTACCTCACTGACACTTGGGGGAAGCCTGTCAGCATCCTGCTCCCCCTGTAGTGTGAACCCCAGCTGCTACTAGAATCTGGTGCATACAACTATCACCACTACTTCTCAAGATGGATAGATGACAGTGTGCATCACACACTTGATGACCCCAAATCAGATTCTACTCAAGAATAGTGAATGGACTCACGCATATATATCTGGCTACAGCCCAAAACAGCTGGTAATAGGTCATAAGTGTGTTACGGGCTACAACAATCAAGACAGCACAATCTAGTAGCCCATCTACGTATATTGAAAGAAAACAAGATAAGACTCAGTGAGCAAATATAGAATAAATCACTATAATATCTTAGTGATGGCTCGGAGACAGCAGTCAATATCAAATCACATAAAGAAGCAGACCATGACCGCTTCTACAACCCCCCAAACTAAAGAATCAAAATCTTTCCCAAATGAAGACACAATCCTGGAATTATCAGATACAGAATATAAAAAACTAATTTACAGAATGCTTCAAGACATCAGGGATGACCTCAGAAATGAAATAAGGCAAGCTACAGAAAAAGCGAAGGAACACACTGATAAAGCAGTTGAAAAACTCAAAAAGATTATTCAAGAACATAGTGGAAAAATTAATAAGTTGCAAGAATCCATAGAGAGAGAGCATGCAGAAATCCAAAAGATTAACAATAAAATTACAGAATTAGACAACACAATAGGAAGTCAGAGGAGCAGACTCGAGCAATTAGAATGCAGACTGGGACATCTGGAAGACCAGGGAATCAACACCAACATAGCTGAAAAAAAATCAGATAAAAGAATTAAAAAAAATGAAGAAACCCTAAGAATCATGTGGGATTCTATCAAGAAGGATAACTTGTGTGTGATTTGAGTCCCAGAACAGGGAGGGATAACAGAAAACACAGAGAGAATAGTTGGAGATCTGCTGGCAGAAAACTTCCCTGACATCATGAAAGACGAAAGGATATCTATCCAAGATGCTCATCGAACCCCATTTAAGATTGATCCAAAAAGAAAAACACCAAGACATATTATCATCAAACTTGCCAAAACCAAAGATAAAGAGAAAATTTTAAAAGCAGCCAGGGATAAAAGAAAGGTCTCCTACAAGAGAGAATCAATAACTTCAGACTACTCAGCAGAAACCATGCAGGCAAGAAGGCAATGGGATGACATATACAGAGCACTGAAGAAGAAAAACTGCCAGTCAAGGATCATATATCCAGCAAAACTCTCTCTGATATATGAAGGCGAAATTAAGATATTTACAGATAAACACAAGCTTAGAGAATTTGCAAAAACCAAACCAAAGCTACAAGAAATACTAAAGGAAATTGTTTGGTCAGAAAACCAATAATATCAGATACCAGCACAACACAAGGTCACAGAACAGAACATCCTGATAACAACTCAAATAGGGAAATCACAAAAACAAATTAAGATTAATTAAAAAAAAAATGCTCAAAGCAGGGATCTTTGAAGTCAATATGTAAAAGATCACAATAATCAAAAAGAGGGACTAAATACAGGTGGCATAGAACTGCCATATGGTGAGGGATACAAGGCGATATAGAACAATACAAGTTAGGTTTTTACTTAGAAAAATAGGGGTAAATATTAAGGTAACCACAAAGAGGAATAACAACTCCATAACTCAAAATAAAACCCAAGAAAAACGAAACGACTAAGCAAACATAAAGTTAAATACTATGAAAACGAAGAACACACAATTTACAAAGAAAAACGTCTCAGCACAAAAAAGTAAGTGGAAAAAGGGAATTGTCAACAACACACATAAAAAGGCATCAAAATGACAACACTAAACACATATACTTATCTATAATTACACTGAATGTAAATGTAGTAAATGCACCAATAAAGAGACAGAGAGTCTCAGACTGGATAAAGAAACACGATCCGTCTATATGCTGCCTTTGTACAAGAGACACAACTTAGACTTAGAGACACAAACAAATAAAACTCAAAGGATGGAAAAAAATATATCAAGCAAACAATAAGCAAAAAAGAAGTGGAGTAGCAATATTAATTTCTGACAAAATAGACTTTAGACTTAAATCCACCACAAAGGATAAAGGACACTACATAATGATAAAAGGGACAGTTGAACAAGAAGATATAACCATATTAAATATTTATGAACCCAATGACAGGGCTGCAAGGTACATAAAACAAATTTTAACAGAACTGAAAAGTGAGATAGATACCTCCACACTTATAGTAGGAGACTTCAACACACCACTTTCGGAGAAGGACAGGACATCAAGTAAGAAGCTCAATAGAGACAAGGAAGACCTACTACAATCAACCAACTTGACCTCATTGACTTATACAGAACTCTCCACCCAACTGCTGCAAAGCATACTTTTTTTCTAGTGCACATGGAACATTCTCTAGAATGGACCACATATTAGGTCATAAAACCAACCTTTGCAGAATCCAAAACATCAAAATATTACAAAGCATCTTCTCAGACAGCAAAGGCCATAAAAATGGAAATCAATAAAAGAAAATTTAGGGAAAAGAAATCAAATACTTGGAAGCCGAACAATACCCTGCTGAAAAAAAGACTGGGTAATAGAAGATATTAAGGAGGGAATAAAGAAATTCATAGAATGCAACGAGAATGAAAATACTTCCTATTAAAACCACTGGGACACAGCAAAAGCAGTGCTCAGAGGTCAATTTATGTCAATAAATGTACACATACAAAAAGAAGAAAGAGCCAAAATCAGAGAACTATCCCTACAACAAATAGAAAGTGAGCAACAAAAGAATCCATCAGGCACCAGAAGAAAACAAATAATAAAAATTAGAGCTGAACTAAATGAATTAGAGAACAGAAAAACAATTGAAAGAATTAACAAAGCCAAAAGCTGGTTCTTTGAAAAAATTAACAAAATTGATAAACCATTGGCTAGACTGACTAAAGAAATACAGGAAAGGAAACAAATAACCCGAATAAGAAATGAGATGGGCCACATCACAACAGACTCAACTGAAATTAAAAGAATCATAGCAGATTATGACAAAAAATTGTACTCTAACAAATTTGAAAACCTAGAAAAAAGGGATGAATTCCTAGAAAAACACTACCTACCTAAACTAACACAATCAGAAGTAGAACAACTAAATAGACCCATAACAAAAAAAGAGATTGAAACGGTAACCAAAAAACTCCCAACAAAAAAAAGCCCTGGTCCGGACAGCTTTACTGCAGAGTTCTACCAAACTTTCAGAGAAGAGTTAACACCACTACTACTGAAGGTATTTCAAAGCATAGAAAATGACGGAATACTACCCAACTCATTCTATGAAGCCACCATCTCCCTGACACCAAAACCAGGTAAAGACATCACAAAAAAAGAAAATTACAGACCTATATTCCTCATGAACATAGATGCAGAAATCCCCAACAAAATTCTAGCTAATAGAATTCAACAACATATCAAAAAAATAATCCACCATGACAAGTGGGATTTATAGCAGGTATGGAAGGCTGGTTTAATATCAGAAAAACCATTAATGTAATCCATCACATAAATAAAACAAAAGACAAAAACCACATGATCTTATCAATTGATGCACAAAAGGCATTTGACAAAGTCCAACACCCATTTATGATAAAAACTCTCACCAAAATAGGAATTGAAGGAAAATTCCTCAACATAATAAAGGCCATCTATGCAAAGCCAACAGCCAACATCATTCTAAATGGAGGGAGCCTGAAAGCATTTCCCTTGAGAACGGGAACCAGACAAGGATACCCTTTATCACCGCTCTTATTCAACATCGTACTTGAAGGCCTAGCCAGGGCAATTAGGCTAGACAAAGAAATAAAGGCCATCCGGATTGGCAAGGAGGAAGTCAAATGATCTCTATTTGCAGATGATATGATCTTATACACAGAAAACCCTAAGGAATCCTCCAGAAAACGACTGCAACTAATAGAAGAGTTTGGCAGAGTCTCAGGTTATAAGATAAATATACAAAAATCACTTGGATTCCTCTACATCAACAAAAAGAACACCGAAGAGGAAATCACCAAATCAATACCATTCACAGTAGCCCCCAAGAAGATAAAATACTTAGGAATAAATCTTACCAAAGATGTAAAAGACCTATACAAAGGAAACTACAAAGTATTAATAGAAGAAACTAAAAAGGACCTACTTAAGTGGAAAAACATACCTTGCTCATGGATAGGAAGACTTAACATAGTAAAAATGTCTATTCTACCAAAAACCATCTATACATACAATGCACTTCCGATCCAAATTCCAATGTCATTTTTTACTGTGATGGAGAAACAAAACACCAACTTCATATGGAAGGGAAAGAAGCCTCAGATAAGTAAAGCATTATTGAAAAAGAAGAAGAAAGTGGGAGGCCTCACTCTACCTGATTTCAGAACCTATTATACAGCCACAGTAGTCAAAACAGCCTGGTACTGGTACAACAACAGGCACATAGACCAATGGAACAGAATTGAGAACCCAGATATAAATCCATCCACATATGAGCAGCTGATATTTGACAAAGGACCAGTGACAGTTAATTGGGGAAGAGATAGTCTTTTTAACAAATGGTGCTGGCATAACTGGATATCCATTTGCAAAAAAATGAAACAGGACCCATACCTCACACCATGCACAAAAACTAACTCCAAGTGGATCAAAGACCTAAATATAAAGACTAAAACGATAAAGATCATGGAAGAAAAAATAGGGACAACCTTAGGAGCCCTAATACAGGGCATAAACAGAATACAAAACATTACCAAAAATGACGAAGAGAAACCAGATAACTGGGAGCTCCTAAAAATCAAGCACCTATGCTCATCTAAAGACTTCACCAAAAGAGTAAAAAGACCACCTACAGACTGGGAAAGAATTTTCAGCTATGACATCTCCGACCAGCACCTGATCTCTAAAATCTATATGATTCTGTCAAAACTCAACCACAAAAAGACAAACAACCCAATCAAGAAGTGGGCAAAGGATATGAACATGCACTTCACTAAAGAAGATATTCAGGCAGCTAACAGATACATGAGAAAATGCTCTCAATCATTAGCCATTAAAGAAATGGAAATTAAAACTGCGATGAGAGTCCATCTCACTCCAACAAGGCTGGCATTAATCCAAAAAACACAAAATAATAAATATTGGAGAGGCTGCGGAGAGATTGGAACTCTTATACATTGCTGGTGGGAATGTCAAATGGTACAACCACTTTGGAAATCTATCTGGCGTTTTCTAAAACAGTTAGAAATAGAACTACCATACAACCCAGAAATCCCACTCCTCGGAATATACCCTAGAAAAATAAGAGCCTTCACACAAACAGATATATGCACACCCATGTTTATTGCAGCTCTGTTTACAATAGCAAAAAGCTGGAAGCAACCAGGGTGTCCATCAATGGATGAATGGCTAAATAAATTGTGGTATATTCACACAATGGAATACTACGCATTGATAAAGAACAGTGACTTATCTGTGAAACATTTCATAACATGGAGGAAACTGGAAGGCATTATGCTGAGCGAAATGAGTCAGAGGCAAAAGGACAAATATTGTATAAGACCACTATTATAAGATCTTGAGAAATAGTATAAACTGAGAAGAACACATACTTTTGTGGTTACGAGGGGGGGAGGGATGAAGGGTGGGAGAGGGGTTTTGATTAGTTAGTAGATAAGAACTACTTTAGGTGAAGGGAAGGACAATACTCAATACATGGAAGGTCAGCTCAACTAGACTGGACAAAAAGCAAAGAAGTTTCCGGGTTAAAATGAATGCTTCAAAGGTCAGCGGAGCAAGGGCAGAGGTTTGAGGACCATGGTTTAAGGGGACTTCTAAGTCAATTGGCAAAATAAATCTATTATGAAAACATTCTGCATCCCACTTTGAAATGTGGCGTCTCGGGTCTTAAATGGTAACAAGCAGCTATCTAAGATGCATCAATTGGTCTCAACCCACCTGGATCAAAGAGGAATGAAGAACACCAAGGTCACATGATAAGTATGAGCCCAAGAGACAGAACGGGCCACATGAACCAGAGATTTACATCATCCTGAGACCCGAAGAACTAGATGGTGCCTGGCCACAACCGATGACTGCCCTGACAGGGAGCACAACAGAGAACCCCTGAGGGAGCAGCAGATCAGTGGGATGCAGACCCCAAATTCTCACAAAAAGACCATACTTAATGGTCTGACTGAGTCTACAGGAATCCCGGCGGTCATGGTCCCCAAACCTTCTGTTCGCCCAGGATAGAAACCATGCCCGAAGACAACTCATCAGACATGGGAGGGACTGGACAGGGGGTAGGAGAGAGATGCTGATGAACAGTCTATTTGTATCAGGTGGACACTTGAGACTGTGTTGGCATCGCCTCTCTGGAGGGGGGATGGGAGGTTAGAGAGGGTTGGAAGCTGGCAAAATTGTCAGGAAAGGAGAGACTGGAAGGGTTGACTCATTGGGGGAGAGAAAGCGGGATTATGGAGTAAGGTGTATATAAACTTATATGTGACAGACTGACTTGATTTGTAAACGTTCACTTGAAGCTCAATAAAAATTAAAAAAAAAAAAAGGGAGGCCTGTGAGGAGCTGCAAGGAGATTTATTCGCCATCGCCTTCTGCCTCCTGGACTTTCTTGCTATGTGAACTTCAATTTTTTGAGAATTTAATTTAAGAACTAGAGATTGGCAAATATATTAACTTTGATATTGCTGAGCTACTGAACCAATGAGAACCATGAGGCTCTACTACTTGACACTTTTTTTCTTTAAGAATTTAACCCTCTTTCTTGAGTTAGTATTTATTTAGCGACCCATTTTTTTTATTGTTTCACTACATGCATGGAAAAAGCATTCCTAGATGATACAATGGGGAGAGGCCAAAGCACATACAGCTGTGAATGCTGGGGACCATAGAATTCTAAGTTGTGCCATTCATATAGGCTAAGATGTGGAAGAGCCAGCTGATAATGTGCAATATATTGGGTATCACCATGCTTAATGTAAACATCCAAAAGTTCCTCACCACAGTAATCATACAGATCAAAAGGGACAACGTACAAATCAGGGATATCCATCAACCCAAAGAAAATAAATTTGTCTAATCTACCTATGTAATTTTTCACTAAAGCAGCTCCTGAAAATAACAGATACGGAGAAAGAGAAAGACAGACAGACAGACAGAGAGAAAGAGATAAAAGCAATAAGAAAATATTAACTGAGGAGATTGGGTAAACAAAGTAAATATTATTACAGTTAGAATAAGAATCTGTGATTCATTAAAATATTTAATAGTTCTGGATAATCTTAATACTATTGTTGTTGTTATTAGGTGTCATTCAGTTCTGACTCCTAGAAACTTCATGTATAACAGAACAAAACACTGCCTGGTCCTGCACCATTCTCACAATCATTGCTATGTCTGAGCCCATTGCTGCAGGCACCGTGTCAATCCATCTCATGAGGTCTTCTTCTTTTTCACTGACCCTCTACTATACCAAGTATGATGTCCTTCTCCAGGAACTGGTCCCTTCCACCATGTGTCAAATAATATCTGCATATAAGTTCACAAATAGAGAAAGTTACCACAAAGAAGAGGGGACTGAGGGAATTGACAGGCTGGTACCACATGTATTCCAGGATTCCCCGGAGAAAGGGTAAACAGAAGAGCTGAACAGCAACGCCAAGACATAGGGAAGTCTCAGAAGTCAAGTAACAGGAGGAGTGATATTCTAATTCCCAGCATATGTGGATGGCACATCCTAGAACAGTGAGGGGCATGTCCTTCGCTACAACATGTAGTGTTTCTCTCAGTTTCCACTGTGTGATATTCTAGCAGAAGTTCATCTTGTATTCATAGCCGGTCTTACCTACATACAATGGCAACTAACAACCTCAACCTATGCAGGCTCCTTGATGAGAAAAATAAAAATATTTAGTATGATATTATATGACTTAAATCTCAACAAACAAGCACAATATATGAAATAACAGCAGAGTATAAAATCAGGCATCTCTCACTATGTACATAATTCTTAGCTCAAAATATTAGTGTATTACTTGGAGCAACAGAAATACATCAACCCTAGAATAGGCAAAATAAAAATTTATTTTCTCATAGAAAACACTGGCATTTTTAAAACTCACCTCTTCATGGGACTTTTCTTTGATCATCACAACCAGTTGATTCTATGGAACTTATAAGCTTATTTTAAAGTAATTGACATGGAAATAAAGTATAAGGTTTTTTTTTCAAAGCTTTATTTTTTTACAAAGTCATTGTATTTTCATGATTTTTCTAACCATAAAGATATTTCATACCTACTTGAGTAAGCATGAGTTCTGTATGTTTATTGTGCTTCATACACGAAAAAATCTTTTATTGCAGACCTTGAAAGTCAGATAAATTGGCCTTTTTTCTTGTTATTTTTAACTCCACCAGGATATTGTTAGAGATCCCGAAACCTTCAGATCTGGTTATTGTCTTAATGCCAAATAAAGAAGAAAATTAATTACGGAGCAGCCTTAAAAAAACTTTTAGAATTCTTCTTGTTTTCTTCCCTTTTTAAGGCAAAGTAAAGTATTATAATGACATGTGCAAAGAGCTGGAGATGGAAAACCAAAAGGGAAGAACACACTTGGCCTTCCTCAAGCTGAAAGAACTGAAGAAAAAATTCAAGCCTCGAGCTGGGATACTGAAGGATTCCATGGGGAAAATATTAAGTAATGCAGGAAGCATCAAAAGAAGATGCAAGGAATACACAGAGTCATTATACCAAAAAGAATTAGTCAATATTCAACCATTTCAAGAGGTGGCATATGATCAGAAATCGATGGTACTGAAGGAAGAAGTCCAAGCTGCTTTGAAGGCACTGGCGAAAAACAAGGCTCCAGGAATTGATGGAATATGAATTGAGGTGTCTCAACAAAAGGATGCAGCTCTGGAGGTTCTCACTTGTCTATGCCAAGAAATATGGAAGACAGCTTCTGGCCAGCTGACTAGAAGAGATCCATATTTATACCTGTTCCCAAGAAAGGTGATCCAACCGAATGTGGAAATAATAGAACAATAAAAAAAAAAAAAAAAATTTATCATTAATATCACACACAAGCAAAATTTTGCTGAAGATCATTCAAAGATGGCTACAGCAGTATATCGACAGGGAACTGCCAGAAATTCAGGCCGGTTTCAGAAGAGGACGTGGAATGAGGGATATCATTGCTGATGTCAGATAGATCCTGGCTGAAAGCAGAGAATACCAGAAAAATTTTTACCCGTGTTTTATAGCAAAACATGGGTATTGACTATGGGACGGCATTAGACCGTGTGGATCATAACAAACTATGGATAACACTGCGAAGAATGGGAAATTCCAGAACACTTAATTGTGCTCATGAGGAACCTTTACATAGATCAAGAGGCAGTTGTTCGGACAGAACAAGGGGATACTGATTGGTTTAAAGTCAGGAAAGTCGTGTGTTAGGGTTGTATTCTTTCACCATACCTATTCAATCCGTATGCTGAGCAAATAATATGAGAAGCTGGACTAGGTGAAGAAGAACGGGGCATCAGGATTAGAGAAAGACTCAGTAACTACCTGTGTTATGCAGATGACACAACGTTGCTTGCTGAAGGTGAAGAGGACTTGAAGCACTTATTAATGAAGATCAAAGACCACAGCCTTCAGTATGGATTACACCTCAACATAAAGAAAACAAAAACCCTCACATTTGGACCAATGAGCAACATCATGATAAATGGAGAAAAGATTGAAGTTGTCAAGGATTTCATTTTACAGGGATACACAATCAACAGCCATGGAAGCAGCAGTCAAGAAATCAAAAGACGCATTGCATGGGGCAAATCTGCTGCAAAGGACCTCTTCAAAGTGTTGAAGAGCAAAGATGTCACCCTGAAGACTAAGGTGCTCCTGACCCAAGCCATGGTATTTTCAATTTCATCATATGCATGTGAAAGCTGGACAATGAATAAGGAAGACCGTAGAAGAATTGATGCCTTTGAATTGTGGTGTTGGCGAAGAATTTTGAATATACCATGGACTGCCAAAAGAATGAACAAATCTGTCTTGGAAGAAGTGCGGCCAGAATGCTCCTTAGAGGCAAGGATGGGGAGACTGTGTCTTACATACTTTGGACATGTTGTCAGGAGGGATCAGTCCCTGGAGAAGGACATCATGCTTGGCAGAGTACAGGGTCAGCGGAAAAGAGGAAGACCCTCAACTAGGTGGATTGACACAGTGACTGCAACAACGAGCTCAAGCATAACAAGGATTGTAAGGATGGTGCAGGACAGGGCAGTGTTTCATTCTGTTGTGCATAGGGTCGCTCTGAATCGGAACCACCTCGACGGCACCTAACAACAACAGCACAATGCTTAAGGCAACTTATACCCTATACCCTGAAAGTCTTTTCAACAATTCAGGCTACCCAAATAATCAAGCTCAAAATTGAAGTCAAAATATCAAGAGGTCACTGGGGGAAGTCAGCACAACTTGACCAAGGCAAGGTCATGGAGGCTTCATAGACATATGTAAATTCCCTGAGGGACTGAATTACTGGATTGAAGGCTGGGGACTACAGTCTAGCTCAAAGGGCATAGCATAGTTTATGAAGAAAATGTTTTACATCCTACTTAGGTGGGTAGTGTCTGGGGTCTAAAAAACTTGTGAGCAGCCATCTAAGACACTCTGTTAGTTCTACCTCATCTGGGGCAAGAGAGAATGAAGAATGCCAAGGACACAAGGGACAGATTAGTCCAAAGGACTAATGGATAACTACCACAGCCTCCACCAGAGTGAGTCTGGCACAACTGGATGGTGCCCAGCTACCACCTCCGACTGCTTTGACAGAGATCACAATTGAGAACCTCAAACACATTTGGAGAAAAATGTAGAACAAAATTCTGTCTCATAAAAAAAGACCAGCCTTATTGGTCTGACAGAGACTGGAGAAACCCCAAGAGTATGATCCCCGGAAACTCTTTTAACTCAGTACTGAAGCCACCCCTGAGGTTCACCCTTCAGCCAAAGATTAGACAGGCCTGTAAAACAAAAGATGATTAAATGGGCACAACTGCCCAAGGACAAGGAAGAGAAGGGAGCAGGGGACATGAAAGCTAGTAATGCAGAACCCAAGGCCTAGAAAGGGAGAGTGTTGACATGTTTTGGAGTTGGCAACCAATGTCATAAAACAATATGTATATTAATTATTTCATGAGAAACTGACTTGCCCTGTAAATCTTCATCTAAAGTACAATTATATATATATATATATATATATATATATATATATATATATATATATATATATATCAAGAGGTCAGTTGCAATATCATTTTCTTTAATTGCTATGTTGACCATTTTGAGGCCCTGGGTGGATGCCAGTGTGCTCTACTTCTTGAGCAGTTGATTATTTCCACTCACTCTCTACTCACTCCCCTTATTAGGTCCTCACCCTCCTGGGCAACTATATACCCATCCTAATCACCCAGGGGACAAAGTACCAAATAATTAGGGATAGTCCTATACACTCTGAGCCAGCAGAATAATTCAAAATGTCAAATATCCAGGAAAATTGAGAAAGCTAGATAACACCACTCTGCTTGCCATACATAAGCCTTCTCATGCAATTCCAGTTGGTTGTTACATTCTCCCCGATAGCAACCCCCTGTGTGGTCCTGAGTCAAGGCATGATGTCCCTCTTTGCCTCTGGGAACCACTACTATAATCAACTTAGTTACTTTTCTTGGCCTCCGTGACTCCTCTTTTCTGTGTCTCATCTGACATACCATCCCTTGGATTCTTTAGAGCAATAAATGTCCTCTAGTTACCCTTCTGGTTTCAGGAAGTATATGATATAAGAAAAGAGGATATTTTTGTTTGGAAGTTCTATTAAAATAACATGACTGATATGTACTAAGCCAAACATTGTTTTAGTCACTCTGCCCTCATCTACCTAAGTGGTGTAACACAGGATTCATAACATCACTTGTAAAGCTGAACAGAAGTAATACTTATGAATATATTGATCTTGAGGAAGATATTATGAGAAAGGGACCGAAGAGTGTAATTAATGTAAAACCCACCAAGGACTGATTGGTCAGGAAATTTCAAGAAAAATAAAATTGTTCCTTGGACTAAATTAAATATATGAAATTATTCTAAACTTGATGCTGGGAGACATAAGTCAATATCAAGGTAATAAGAATTGATAGAAATTACTTTTAGAAATATTTGTTCATATTGCAATTATTAAATGCTATACCTTAACAGTATGTACTCTAAAGTATATAAATTTACAATTATTAGCTTCATATTCATTTGACATGATGTATTATTTATTATTATCTTTATTGAAGTTAATTTACCCACAGCAAAATCCACATTTTTAAAGTATTTTTCTAATCTTTTTTATCAGCAAAACAACTAAAATGTAGAAAAATTCCATTACTATCAAACTTTTTTGATATCCCCTTTGTGTATTTCTTCCATCTTATTTTGATGCTTCCTGTGTTGTCGTTCCTATTTGCTGACCAAACCCAGAAGAAGAAGTAAATAAACTCATTCTAAAATTTGTCTGACTAGTGAAAAAGCTACTATACCCCAAACAATATGACCCCCCCCAAAAAAAAGCTAGAACAAAGTTGGAAATTTTAAATACTTATACCCATCTTTCTTATTTATTGTTGTTGTGTACAACACAGAGTAAGGTAAAATGGAAGCTAACGATTCAAAACATAGCAAATAATTAGCATACGTAAAAGAGTCACAGAACTAGAAATATAATCCAAGAATTCTAAAGAGGTTGGGCAAATTGATGTTTTATTGACTGAACATTCACTTGCAAACATTAATGCTTGCCATACCTAATAGCAACATACTTGGGAATCTCACAGATAATAATATATCTTACTGTCTATATCAAAGTCTGAAGTTCTTTATTCTGTATATATATTCTCATTCCCATTAAAACCCATTGTCGTCCAGTCGATTCCCATTATGCATTATTCCCATTATGCATTATTAACACACACCAACCGATAAGGTCAAAGAAGAAAGAAATTAAAAAATTTTCCCAACCTATGCAATCTGAAATTGGTCAAACATGCAATCAAGATGCATTAGTAATTACTAGTGATTAGAATGTGAAGCCCAGAAACAAAAAAGCATATGTGATTGGAAAATATGGCGTTGGTGTGATAGAAACAATGCCAGAGATATCAGGATAGAATTTTGCAAGACCAATGACTTGCTCATGGCAAATACCTTTTCTCAACAATGTAAATGGCAACTATACACATGGACCTTGCCAGGTGGAATACACAGGAATCAAATTGATTACATCTGTGGACAGAGGCAATGAGGCTCAACATCATCATTTAGAACAAGGCCAGGGGCCAACTGCAGAACAAATCAATTGCCCATATGCAAGTTCAAGTTGAAGGTGAAAAAAATTAAAACAAGTCCACGAGAGCCAAAGTATGACCTTGAGTGTATCTACCTCAGTTTTGGGTACCATATCAACAATAAATTTGAAGCATCTAACACTAATGGCCAAAGGCCTGATGAGTTGTGGAATGATATCAAGGACATCATACATGAAGAAAGCAAGAGGTCATTAAAAAGACAGGAAAGATAGAAAAGACCAAGATGGATGTCAGAGGAGACTCTGAAACTTGCTCTTGAACGTCATGTAGCTAAAGCAAATATAAGAAATGAAGTAAAAGAGCCAAACAGAAGATTTCAAAGGGCAGTTTGAGAAGACAAAGTGACATGTGCAAAAACCTGGAGATATGAAACCAAAAAGGAAGAAAAAGCTCACCATTCTTCAAGCTGAAAGGAATGGATAAGAAAATTCAAGCCTCAGTAGTAATTTTAAAGGATTCTATTTGACTCGACAGCACTGGGTTGGGTGGGTTTTATTGGAAACATATTGAACAACACAGGAAGCATCAAAATAAAATGGAAGGAATATACAGAGTTATTATACCAAACTGGTCTTAGTTTAACCATTTCAAGAGGTAGCATATGATCAAGAACTGATGATATTCTTGATCATAAGCTGCACTGAAGGCATTAGTGAAAAACAAGGCTCCAGGAATTGACCAAATACCAATAGAAATGTTTCCACAAGTTGATACAATACTGGAAGCCCTTACTCATCTCTGACAAGAAATTTGGAAGACAGCTAGCTACCTGGCTCACAAACCTAAAGAGATCCATATTTGTGTCCATTCCAAAGAAAGGTGACCTAACAGAATGTGGAAATTATTGAGCAATATAATTAATAAAACAACAAAGTAAAAATTTTGGTGAAGTTAACTCAAAAGTATTTGCAGCAGTACAACGAGGAGAAACTGCCAAAAATTCAAGCAGGATTCAGAAGAGAGCATGTGAGGGCAGATATCATTGCTGATGTCAGAGGGAACTTGGCTGAAAGTGGAGGATATCAGAAAGATGTTTACCTGTGTTGTACTGACTATGTAAAGGCATTTGACTGTGTGGATCATATGAAATTATGGATAAAATTGCTAAGAATGTGAATTTCAGAAAACATTAATTGTGCTCATGAGGAACCTGTACACAGACCAAGAGGCAATCATTCAAACAGAACGTGGGGATACTATAATGTGTGGTTTAAAATCAGGAGAGGTGTGTGTTCGGGTTGTATCTTCTCACCATACTTATTCAATCTGTATGTTGTGCAAATAATCGGAGAAGCTAAACTATACAAAGATGAAAGCAGGGTCAGGATTAGAAAGACAAATTAATAACCTGTGATATGCACCTTGCTTGCTGAAAGTGAAGATGACTTAAGTACTTACTGATGAAGATCAAGGAAATCCTGGTGGTGTGGTGGTTAACAGATACAGCTGCTAATGAAAAGGCTGGCAGTTCAAATCCACCAGGCACTCCTTGGAAACACCATGGGGCAATTCTAATCTGTCCTACGGGGTTGCTATGAATAAGAATCAAATTGGTGGTAATGTTTTTCTTTTTTTTTTTTTTCTTGATGAAGATCAAAGACTACAGCCTTCAGTATGGATTTCACCTCAACACAAAGAAAAACAAAATTCCTCACAACTGGACAAATGAGCAATATCGTGGTAAACTGAGATAATATTGAAGTTGTTAAGGATTTAATTTCACTTGGATGCACAATCAAAGCCCATGGAAGTAGCAGTCAAGAAACCAAACTACTTATTGCAAGGGGCAAAACTTTTGAAAAAGACCTCTTTAAAGAGTTCAATAGCAAAGATGTCACTTTGAGGACTAAGATGCACCTGACCAAAGTCAAGGTATTTTCAAATGGCTCATATGCATTCAGAACCTGGAGAATGAATAAGAAAGGCTGAAGAAGAATTGATGCTCCTGAATTATGGTGTTGGCAAAGAATGTTGAATATACCATGGACTGCCAGAAGAATGAACAAATTTGTCCTGGAAGTAGTATAGCCAGAATGCTCCTTTTAAGTGAGGATGGTGAGATTTCTTTTCATATAGTTCGGACATGTCCCTGAAGAAGGACATACTGTTTGGTAAAGTAGAGGGTCAGCAAAAAAGAGAAAGATCTTCAAGGAGATAGCTTGACACAGTGGCTGCAACAATGAGCTCAAATACAGCAACCAGTGTGAGAATGGTGTAGGACTGGGCAATATTACAGTCTGTTGTACATATGGTCACTATGAGTCAGAATTGACTTGAGGGCACCTAACAACAACAATAATATTATAATAGAGTTGGTTATTATAACTGAGGTTGGAACAAATTCTTACGGCATAAGGTTCTTATTGCCATGAATGATTGTCATATATATTTTAAATTGGTCCATGTTCGTATCACATATGTTTAAAAAATTGTTAAAACAATCACTTTTACAATTATAAATATATATATATATATTTATTTAGTAATAACTAAAAGCTGTTTTTTTCCATTTTAAATCTAGATATTTTTGCTGGCGAGTTGAATGAGCCCATCCTGTCAATTGTAAAATAGCAATTATAATGTCATTTGAGAATTTCTTCAACTCATTGATTTAGGAAATTCATGTTGCTGATACTAATCTTGGTAGAAATTGGAAGATCAAAAATACAGAAAAATAATACAAATTCAAATTAATTTAATGTTAATTCAAATATATTTCTCAAAGAAGTCTTGTTAATGGTACAGGTTGACATTATAGAATACAGTGCATAGAATCATAGAATTAATAATAACAAAATTGAGCCAATACGTGTTAGCCTACAGAGCCTGAGCTGAAGTGTATTCTATAAAAGGTATATTTCCAGAATGTGACATATTTTCCTGGAAATGTTTTAAAACATCTTGAATGAAAAGTAATGAGATTTCTAAAAGAGGAGATAGAATGGGACCTGAATTTTAACTACTCCAAAATACTCTTTAAGTCACACTACACGTGTAACAAAAATTAAAAAAAAAAATTGAAGTTGAAATCAAATGAGGCTTCTGTTACAATCTCAGAAGTAATTATACAAGGTAGATGCCAAAAGAAAGTCACCAAGATATAATCAAACTGAGCAAAACCAAAGATAAAGAATTTTAAGAGAGCCTAAGATAAACAAAAAGTCACCTACAAAGGAGAATAAACTCAGACTACTCAGCAGAAACCATGCAGGCAAGAAGGCAATGGTATGACATATATAAAGCCTTGAAAGAAAAAAAAAAAAAATGCCAGCAAAGAATGATCTGTCCAGCCAAACTATCTCTAAGATATGAAGGGGAAATTTGGATGTTTCCACATAAACAGAATTTTAAGGAATTTGCAAAAACTAATCCAAAACTACAAGAAATGCTAAAGGAAGTTCTCTGGTTAGAAAATCCATAACATCAGATAAAAATCTGACTAGAACACAGGACAGAGCAACCAGATATCAACCCAGATAAGGAAATCACAAAAATAAATCAAGATAAAAAAAGATGATCAAAACAGGGAAACAGTGATGCAATTATGTAAAAGATGACATTAAATCAATAAAGAGGGACTAAAAAATGTAATCACAGATCTTTCATATGGAGAGAGAATCAAGGCAATATAAAGAGTTAAAAGTGTGGTATAAACTTTGAAAAATAGGGATAAATATGAAAGAAACCACAAAGGAGACTAATAATCCTATACATCAAAATAAAATACAAGGAAAACATAAAGACTCAGCAAAAACAAAATCGACAACAATGAAAAAAAGGAAAAGAAAATGTATAGACAAGAACTACTCAGCCCCCTAAAATTAGTGGAGAAAAGAAACTGTCAACAACATACAAAAAAAAAGACATCAAAATGACAGTGCTAAACTCATACCTATGCATAATCATGGTGAATGTAAACGGACTAAATGGACCAATTAAAGAGACAGAGAGTGGCAGAATGGATAAAAAACCATGATCCCTCTATATGGTGCCTACAAGAGACACATCTTAGACTTAAAGACACAAACAAACTAAAACTCAAAGGATGGAAAAAAAAAAAATATATATATATATATAGGAAGAAACAACAATCAAAAAGAGCAGGACTGGCAATATTAATTTCTGACAAAATAGACTTTAAAGTTAAGTCAACCACAAAGCATAAGGAAGGACACTACATAATGATCACAGGGACAATATACCAGGAGGATATACCTATATTAAGTATTTATGCACCCAACCACAGGGCTTTAAGATACATAAAATAAACTCTAACAACATTGAAAAGTGAGATAGACAGCTTCAAAATAATAGTAGCAGACTTCAACACACCACTTTCAATGAAGGCAGAACATCCACAAAGAAGCTCAAAAAAGACAGGGAAGATTTAAATGCCACTGCTTTTATCAACAAATCAGACTTCATAGATATATACAGAACACTCCACCCAGCAGCATCCAAGTATGTTTCTTTTCCAACACACATGGAACATTCTCTAGAATAGACCATATATTAGGTAATAAAGCAAGCCTTAACAGAATCCAAAGCACTGAAATATTACAAATCATCTTCTCTGATTATCAAGCCATAAAATTAGAAATCAATAACAGAAAAATAGAGGAAAAGAAATCGAACACTTGGAAACTGAACAACACCTTGCTCAAAACTAATGGGTTACAGAAGAAATTAAGGACAGAATAAAGAAATGAATAGAATCCAAAGAGAATGAAAACACTTCCTATGAGAACATTTGGGACACAGCTAAAGCAGTGCTCAGAGGTCAAGTTATATAAAAATATGCACACATCCAAAAAGAAGAAATGGCCAAAATCAAAGATATATATATATATATATTTATGAACTAATAGAGAGCAACAGAAGAAACTTTCAGGCACCAGAAGAAAGCAAATAATAAAAATTAGAGAGGAGGGGGGCCAAGATGGCGGACTAGGTGGACGCTCCCGCGGATCCCTCTTGCAACAAAGACTCGGAAAAACAAGGGAATCGATCACATACATAACAATCTATGAACTCTGAACAACAAGCACAGACTTAGAGACGGAGGACGAACAAATACAGGCAGACAGCGACTGTTTTCAGAACTAGGAGCCAGCGCACCAGGCAGGTGACCTTCGGAGCTCGATCTGGGGCAGAGCCCAGGGGGGCAGACGGCACAGAAAGGGGGCCCACCCCTTCCCCCCCGAACCCATCCCGGGAGGAAGCCTAGCAGGTTGGCGCGGGCGGCGTAGGGGCGCAGCCGGAGGGAGAAACACCCGGGAGGCAGTGACTGATCTGAGAGGGGGGAGAACAGCGTCCCAGCTGGGGTGCCCTGCTGTCCGCCGGGAGTTAGGCGAGAAGCCGACGGTGCGCGCGCGGGGGGGGGGGGGTCAGCTGTGTTTCCCTGGAGTGACCCCAGGGCGGGGCCCACGCGTTCGTGCGGGAGGACGCGCACCCAGTCCGCGCGTGTGGCACGGCACACCAGAGGGAGAAATCCCCGGAGGTGTCTGGTCTCAAAACAGGGAAAGCAGCATCCCAGACGGGGAGCCATTCCGCTGCGATCTGGGCACGCGCGCGCGCGCGGGCGGGGCATGAGCGCGGGGTCCATTTTTATTACCCTGAATTGACCCAGAGGGCGGGAACACCTGGTCGTGCGAGTGACGCCCTCCCAGTTTGCGCGAGAGGTGCGGCACACTGGAAGGAGAAGTCCCCGGGAGGAACTGATTGGTCCCAAAGCGCAGAAAGTAGCATCCCAGACAAAGTGCCGCCCTGCTGGGGCTTGGGCGCGCGCGGGCGGGGCGTGAGCGCGGAGTCCATTTTTATCGCCCTGAATTGACCCAGGGGGCGGGCCCACCTGGCCGTGCGGAGGAACTGATTGGTCCCAAAGCGCAGAAAGTAGCATCCCAGACAGAGTGCCGCCCTGCTGGGGCTTGGGCGCGCGCGGGCGGGGCGTGAGCGCGGAGTCCATTTTTATCGCCCTGAATTGACCCAGGGGGCGGGCCCACCTGGCCGTGCGGAGGAACTGATTGGTCCCGAAGCGCAGAAAGTAGCGTCCCAGACGGGGTTCCGTCCTGCTGGGGCTTGGGCGCGCGCACGAGCGGGGCGTGAGCACGGAGTCCATTTTTATTGCCCTGAATTGACCCAGGGGGCGGGCCCACCTGGCCGTGCAGGTGACGCCAACCCAGTTCGCGCGAGAGGTGTGGCGCTCCGGAAGGAGAAGTCCCGGGGAGGAAGTGACTGGTTCCCGAACAGGGAAAGCAGCGTCTCAACCCGGAAGTCATCCCGCTGGGATTTGGGCGCGCGCACAGGCGGGGCGTGACCGCGGGATCTAATTATAATCGCCTGAATAGACCCTGGGGGCGGGCCCACCCGTTCGTGCGGGAAACGCCCACCCAGTGCCCACGAGCGGTGCCGCGCACCGGAGGAAGTCCCCAGGAGGAAGGGACTGGTTTCCGAGCAAGGAAAGCAGTGTCCTAGCCAGGGACCCGTCCAGCCCAGATTTTGGCAAACGGGGGCGGAGCGTGAACGTGGTGTTCAGCTCTATATTCTGTGGTGCTACACTCCTAGCTCTCAGATCCCTCCCCCACCCTCCCCAGGCGACCCCATTAACATCCGAATACCCGGAGCCAGAGAGAGAATTCAGATAGGGATCTGACTGCATTTTTTTTTAGCTGACTACTTGGAAAATCTAGTTTCCCAGTGATGGCTCGGAGACAGCAGTCCATATCAAACCACATAAAGAAACAGACCATGACAGCTTCTCCAACCCCCCAAACAAAAGAATCAAAATCTTTCCCAAATGAAGATACAATCCTGGAATTATCAGATACAGAATATAAAAAACTAATTTACAAAATGCTTAAAGATATCACGAATGAAATTAGGATAAATGCAGAAAAAGCCAAGGAACACACTGATAAAACTGTTGAAGAACTCAAAAAGATTATTCAAGAACATAGTGGAAAAATTAACAAGTTGCAAGAATCCATAGAGAGACAGCATGTAGAAATCCAAAAGATTAACAATAAAATTACAGAATTTGACAACGCAATAGAAAGTCAGAGGAGCAGACTCGAGCAATTAGAATGTAGACTGGGACTTCTGGAGGACCAGGGAAACAACACCAACATAGCTGGAAAAAAATCAGATAAAAGAATTAAAAAAAATGAAGAAACCCTAAGAATCATGTGGGACTCTATCAAGAAGGATAACTTGCGAGTGATTGGAGTCCCAGAACAGGGAGGGGGGACAGAAAACACAGAGAAAATAGTTGAAGAACTCCTGACACAAAACTTCCCTGACATCATGAAAGAAGAAAGGATATCTATCCAAGATGCTCATCGAACCCCATTTAAGATCGATCCAAAAAGAAAAACACCAAGACATATCATCATCAAACTTGCCAAAACCAAAGACAAACAGAAAATTTTAAAAGCAGCCAGGGAGAAAAGAAAGGTTTCCTTCAAGGGAGAATCAATAAGAATAAGTTCAGACTACTCAGCAGAAACTATGCAGGCAAGAAGGGAATGGGACGACATATACAGAGCACTAAACGAGAAAAACTGCCAACCAAGGATCATATATCCAGCAAAACTCTCTCTGAAATATGAAGGAGAAATCAAGATATTTACAGATAAACACAAGTTTAGAGAATTTGCAAAAACTAAACCAAGACTGCAAGAAATGCTAAAGGAGATTGTTTGGCCTGATGACCAATAATATCAGGTACCAGCACAATACAAGGTCACAAAACAGAACGTCCTGATATCAACGCAACTCAAACAGAGAAAGCACAAAAACAAACAAATTAAGACTAATTCTAAAAAATAAATAAATAAACAAAATAATACACACAACAGGAAATCATGGAAATCAATAGCTAAACGATCAAAATAATCAAAAAGAGGGACTAAATATAGGAGGCATTGAACTGCCAGATGGAGAGTGATACAAGGCGAAATAGAAGGATACAAGTTAGGGTTTTACTTAGAAAAATAGGGGTAAATAAAAAGGTAACCACAAAAAGGAATATCAATTCCATAACTCAAGAAAAAAGCCAAGAAAAACGTAACGACTCAATAAACACAAAGTTAAACATTATGAAAATGAGGATCTCACAAGCTACTAAGAAAAACGTCTCAGCACAAAAAAGCATGTGGAAAAATGAAATGGCCAACAACACACATAAAAAGGCATCAAAATGACAGCACTAAAAACTTACTTATCTATAATTACGCTGAATGTAAATGGACTAAATGCACCAATAAAGAGACAGAGAGTCACGGACTGGATAAAAAAACACGATCCATCTATATGCTGCCTACAAGAGACACACCTTAGACTTAGAGACACAAACAAACTAAAACTCAAAGGATGGAAAAAAGTATATCAAGCAAACAATAAGCAAAAAAGAAGAGGAGTAGCAATATTAATTTCTGACAAAATAGACTTTAGACTTAAATCCGCCACAAAGGATAAAGAAGGACACTATATAATGATAAAAGGGACAATTGATCAGGAAGACATAACCATATTAAATATTTACGCACCTAATGACAGGGCTGCAAGATACATAAATCAAATTTTAACAGAATTGAAAAGTGAGATAGACACCTCCACATATATAGTAGGAGACTTCAACACACCACTTTCGGAGAAGGACAGGACATCCAGTAAGAAGCTCAACAGAGACACGGAAGACCTACTTACAACAATCAACCAACTTGACCTCATTGACTTATACAGAACTCTCCACCCAACTGCTGCAAAATATACTTTTTTTTCTAGCGCACATGGAACATTCTCTAGAATAGACCACATATTAGGGCATAAAACAAATCTTTGCAGAATCCAAAACATCGAAATATTACAAAGCATCTTCTCAGACCACAAGGCAATGAAGCTAGAAATCAATAACAGAAAAACTAGGGAAAAGAAATCAAATACTTGGAAACTGAACAATACCCTCCTGAAAAAAGACTGGGTTATAGAAGACATCAAGGAGGGAATAAGGAAATTCTTAGAAAACAACGAGAATGAAAATACTTCCTATCAAAACCTCTGGGACACAGCAAAAGCAGTGCTCAGAGGCCAATTTATATCGATAAATGCACACATACAAAAAGAAGAAAGAGACAAAATCAGAGAACTGTCCCGACAACTTGAGCAAATAGAAAGTGAGCAACAAAAGAATCCATCAGGCACCCGAAGAAAACAAATAATAAAAATTAGAGCTGAACTAAATGAATTAGAGAACAGAAAAACAATTGAAAGAATTAACAAAGCCAAAAGCTGGTTCTTTGAAAAACTTAACAAAATTGATAAACCATTGGCTAGACTGACTAAAGAAAAACAGGAAAGGAAACAAATAACCCGAATAAGAAACGAGAAGGACCACATCACAACAGAACCAAATGAAATCAAAAGAATCATATCAGATTACTACATAAAATTGTACTCTAACAAATTTGAAAACCTAGAAGAAATGGATAAATTCTTGGAACAACACTACTTACCTAAACTAACACATACAGAAGTAGAACAACTAAATAGACCCATAACAAAAAAAGAGATTGAAATGGTAATCAAAAAACTCCCAACAAAAAAAAGTCCTGGCCCAGATGGCTTCACTGCAGAGTTCTACCAAACCTTCAGAGAAGACTTAACACCATTACTATTGAAGGTATTTCAAAGTATAGAAAAAGACGGAATACTACCCAACTCATTCTATGAAGCCACCATCTCCCTGATACCAAAACCAGGTAAAGACATTACAAAAAAAGAAAATTTTAGACCTATATCCCTCATGAACATAGATGCAAAAATCCTTAATAAAATTCTAGCCAATAGAATCCAACAACACATCAAAAAAATAATTCACCCTGATCAAGTGGGATTTATACCAGGTATGCAAGGCTGGTTTAATATCAGAAAAACCATTAATGTAATCCATCACATAAATAAAACAAAAGACAAAAACCACATGATCTTATCAATTGATGCAGAAAAGGCATTTGACAAAGTCCAACACCCATTTATGATAAAAACTCTCACCAAAATAGGAATTGAAGGAAAATTCCTCAACATAATAAAGGGCATATATGCAAAGCCAACGGCCAATATCACTCTAAATGGAGAGAACCTGAAAGCATTTCCCTTGAGAACGGGAACCAGACAAGGATGCCCTTTATCACCGCTCTTATTCAACATCGTACTTGAAGTCCTAGCCAGGGCAATTAGGCTAGACAAAGAAATAAAGGGTATTCAGATTGGTAAGGAGGAAGTAAAGCTATCACTATTTGCAGATGACATGATCGTATACATGGAAAACCCTAAGAAATCCTCCAGAAAACTACTGAAACTAATAGAAGAGTTTGGAAGAGTCTCAGGATATAAAATAAACATACAAAAATCACTTGGATTCCTCTACATCAACAAAAAGAACACCGAAGAGGAAATAACCAAATCAATACCATTCACAGTAGCCCCCAAGAAGATAAAATACTTAGGAATAAATCTTACCAAGGAAGTAAAAGACCTATACAAAGAAAACTATAAAACTCTGCTACAAGAAATTCAAAAGGACACGCTTAAATGGAAAAACATACCCTGCTCATGGATAGGAAGACTCAACATAGTAAAAATGTCTGTTCTACCAAAAGCCATTTATACATACAACGCACTTCCAATCCAAATACCAATGTCATACTTTAAGGGAATAGAGAAACAAATCACTAACTTCATATGGAAAGGAAAGAACCCCCGGATAAGCAAAACATTACTGAAAAAGAAGAAGAAAGTGGGAGGCCTCACCCTACCTGATTTCAGAACCTATTATATAGCTACAGTAGTCAAAACAGCCTGGTACTGGTACAACAACAGGCACATAGACCAATGGAACAGAATTGAGAATCCAGATATAAATCCATCCACGTATGAGCAGCTGATATTTGACAAAGGACCAGTGTCAGTCAATTGGGGAAATAATAGTCTTTTTAACAAATGGTGCTGGCATACCTGGATATCCATTTGCAAAAGAATGAAACAGGACCCATACCTCACACCATGCACAAAAACTAACTCCAAGTGGATCAAAGACCTAAACATAAAGACTAAAACGATAAAAATCTTGGAAGAAAAAATAGGATCTACCCTAGGAGCCCTAATACAGGGCATAAACAGAATACAAAACATTACCAAAAATGATGAAGAGAAACCCGATAACTGGGAGCTTCTAAAAATCAAACACCTATGCTCATCTAAAGACTTCACCAAAAGAGTAAAAAGACCACCTACAGACTGGGAAAGAATATTCAGCTATGACATCTCAGACCAGCGCCTGATCTCTAAAATCTACATGATTCTGTCAAAACTCAACCACAAAAAGACAAACAACCCAATCAAGAAGTGGGCAAAGGATATGAACACACATTTCACTAAAGAAGATATTCAGGCAGCCAACAGATACATGAGAAAATGCTCTCGATCATTAGTCATTAGAGAAATGCAAATTAAAACTACGATGAGATTCCATCTGACACCAACTAGACTGGCATTAATTCAAAAATCACAAAATAATAAATGTTGGAGAGGCTGCGGAGAGACTGGAACTCTCATACACTGCTGGTGGGATTGTAAAATGGTACAACCACTGTGGAAATCCATCTGGCGTTATCTTAAACAGTTAGAAATAGAACTACCATACAAACCAGAAATCCCACTCCTCGGAATATACCCTAAAAATACAAGACCCTTCACACAAACAGATATATGCACACCCATGTTTATTGCAGCTCTGTTTACAATAGCAAAAAGCTGGAAGCAACCAAGATGTCCATCAACGGACGAATGGGTAAATAAATTGTGGTATATTCACACAATGGAATACTACGCATCGATAAAGAACAGTGACGAATCTCTGAAACATTTCATAACATGGAGGAATCTGGAAGGCATTATGCTGAGCGAAATGAGTCAGTTGCAAAAGGACAAATATTGTATAAGACCACTATTATAAGATCTTGAGGAATAGAAAAAACGGAAAAGAACACATACTTTTGTGGTTACAAAGGGGGGAGGGAGGGAGGGAGGGAGGGAGGGAGGGAGGGAGAGGGCTTTTTATTGATCAATCTGTAGATGGGAACTGCTTTGGGTGAAGGGAAAGACAACACTCAAAACAAGGAAGGTCAGCCTAATTGGACAGGATTAAAAGTAAAGAGGTTTCCGAGATAAAATGAAAGCTTCAAAGGATAGCGAAGCAGGGGCTGGGGTCTGGGGAACTTGGTTTGAGAGGACTTCTAAATCAATGGGCAAAACAATTCTATTATGAAAACACTCTGCATCCCACTTTGAATTGTGGCACCTGGGGTCCTAAATGCCAACAAGCAGCCATCTAAAATACATTAATTGGTCTCAACCCACTGGGAGCAAAGGCAAAGGAAGAACACCAAGGTCACACGACAACTAAGAACCCAAGAGACAGAAAGGGCCACTTGAACCAGAGACCTACAATATCCTGAGACCAGAAGAACAAGTTGGTGCCCGGCCACAATCGATGTCTGCCCTGTCAGGGAGCACAAGAGACAACTCCTGAGGGAGCAGGAGACCAATGGGATACAGACCCCAAATTCTCATTAAAAGACCACACCTAATGGTATGATTGCGACTAGAGGAATCCCAGAGACAATGCTCCCCAGAACTTCTGATGGCACAGGACAGGAACCAACCCCGAAGACAAATCATCAGGCATGAAAAGGACTGGTCAGTGGGGGGGAGAGAGATACTGATGAAGAGCGAGCTAATTAAATCAGGTGGACACGGGAGAGTGTGTTGGCAACTCTTGACTGGAGGGGGGATGGGAAGATAGAGAGAGATGGAAGAAGGTAAAATTGGCACGAAACGAGAGACTGTAAGGGCTGACTCAATAGGGGGAGAGCAAGTGGGAGAAGGGAGTAAGATGTATGTAAACCTACATGTGACAGACTGATTGGAATGGTAAATGTTCACTTGAAGCTTAATAAAAATTAAAAAAAAAAAAAAAAATTAGAGCAGAAGTAAAGGAAATAGAGAACAGAAAAACAATTGAAAGAGTTAACAAAACCAAAAGCTGGTTCTTTGAAAAGATTAACAAAATTGATAACCAGTGGCCAAACTGACAAAAGAAAAAAAGAAAAGGAAGCAAATAACCCAAATAATAAATGAGATGGGCTATATCACAACAGAACCAACTGAAATTAAAAGAATCATATGAGATTACTACGAAAAATTGTACTCTAAACAAATTTGAAAACCTAGAAAAAAGGACAAATTTCTAGAAACACTCTGCCTACTAAACTAACACAAACAGAGATAGAACAACTAAATAAACCAATAACAAAGAAGAGATTGATAAGGTAATTAAAAAAACTCCCAACAAAAAAGAGCCCTAGCCTGACAGCTTCGTAGGAGAATTCTACCAAACTTTCAGAGAAGAGTCAGCACCACTACTACTGAGGGTACTACAGAGCATAGAAAAGGTTGGAATACTCCCAAACTCATTTTATGAAGCCAGCATTTCCCTGATACCAAAACCAGTTAAAGGCACCACAAAAAAAGAAAATTACAGAACTATATCCCTCATGAATTTAGATGCAAAAATTCTCAACAAAATTCAAGCCAATAGAATTCAACAACATATCGAAAAAGTAATTTACCATGTCCAAATGGGATTCATACCAAGTATGTAGGGATGGTTCAATATTAGAAAAACAATCAGTGCTATCAATCACACAAATAAAAGACAAGATCCACATGATTTTATCAGTTGATGGAGAAGAGGCGTTTAAAAAGTCCAACACACATTCATGAAAAAAATTCTCAGCAAAATAGGAATAGAAGGAAAATTCCTCAACATAATAAATGGCATTTAGAAAAAGCCATCATCCAACATCATCCTTAATGGAGAGAGTCTGAAAGCATACCCCCTGAGATGCAGAAGCAGACAAGTATGTCCTTTATCACCACTCTTATTCAACATTGTGGAAGAGGTCCTAGCCAGAGCAATTAGGCTAGAAAAAGAAGTAAAGTGGATCTAAATTGGTAAGGAAGAAGTAAAAGTATCTCTATTTGCAGATGTCATGATCTTATACACAGAAAACCCTAAAGAATCCTCAAGAAAATTACTGAAATGAATAAATGAGTTCAGCAGAGTATCAGGATACAAGACAAACATGCAAAAATCAGTTGGATTCCTCTACACCAACAAAGACAACATCGAAGAAGAAATTACCAAATCAATTTACCATTTACCATAGCCCCCAAGAAGATAAAATACTTAGGAACAAATCTAACAAGAGACCTAAAAAAACTATATAAAGAAAACTACAAGACAGTACTGCAAGAAACCAAAAGAGACCTACATAAATGGAAACACATACCTTACTCGTGGATAGGAAGACTCAACATTGTAAAAATGTCTATTTTACCCAAAACGAGCTATAGTTACAATGCAATCCCAACCCAAATTCCAACAACATTTTTTAATGAGGTGGAGAAAGAAATCACCAAATTCATATGGAAGGGAAAGAGGCCCCAGATAAGAAAAACATTACTGAAAAAGAAGAATAAAGTGGGAAGCCTCACACTACCTGATTTCAGAATGTATTATACTGCCACAGTAGTCAAAACAGCTTGGTACTGGTACAACAACAGATACATAGACCAAAGGAACAGAATTGAGAATCCAGGCATAAATCCATCCACATATGAGCAGCTGATATATAACAAAGTTCTGAAGTCTATTAAGTGTGGAAAAAATAGTCTCTTTAACAAACTGTGCTGGCATAACTGGATATCCATCTGCAAAAAAATCAAACAAGGCCCATACCTCACAACATGCACAAAAATCACTAAAAATGGATCAAAAACCTAAATAAAAAATCTAGAACAATGAAGATCATGGAAGGAAAAATAGGGACTACGCTAGGGCCCTTATAAAGGGCATAAACAGTATACAAAACATTACTAACAATGCATAAATATCAAAAGAGAAACTAGAAAACTGGGAGCTCCTAAAAATGAAATATCTATGCTCATCCAAAGACTTCACCGAAAGAATAAAAAGAGTATCTACCGACTGGGAAAGAGTTTTTGCCTATGACAATTTCGATCAGTGTCTGATCTCTAAAATCTACATGATACTGCAAAAACTCAACAAAAAGACAAATAACCCAATTAAAAAATGGGCAAAGGATAGGAACAAGCACTTCACCAAAGAAGACATTCAGGAGTCTAACAGATACATGAGGAAATGCTCACAATCATTAGCCATTACAGAAATGCAAATCAAAACTACAAGGAGATAGCATCTTACCCCAACAAGGCTGGCATTAATTCAAAAAACACAAACTAACAAATGTTGGAGAGGTTGTGGAGAGACTGGAACACTTATACACTGCTGGTACAACCATTTTAGTAATTGATAAGGCACTTCCTTAGAAAGCTAGAAATAGAACTACCATACTATCCAGAAATTCCACTCCTTGGAATATATCCTAGAGAAGTCAGAGCCTTCACACGAACACCCATGTTCATTGCAGCACTGTTTGCAATAGCAAAAAGATGGAAGCAACCAAGGTGCCCATCAAGAGATGAGTGGATAAATAAATTATGGTACATTCACATAATGGAATACTATGCAGTGATTAAAAACAATCATGAATCCATGAAACATCCTATAGCATGGAGCAATCTGGAAGCCATTTATGCTGAGTGAAATTACTCAGTTGTAAAAGAACAAATATTGTTTGAGACCATTATTATAAGAACTCAAGAAAAAGTTTAAACACAGAAGAAAATATTATTTGATGGTTATGAGGGTGGGGGGGAGGGAAGAGGGGTATTCACTAATTAGGGGTACTGACTTAATTCGCTAATTAAGAACTATTTTAGGTGAAAGGAAAGACAAAAAATACAGGGGAGGTCAGCACAACTTGACTACACCAAAAGCAAAGAAGTTTCCTGAGTACAACCAAACACTTCAAAGGCCAGAGTAGCAGGGATGGGGGTATGGAGACCATGGTTTCAGGGGACATCTAGGTCAATTGGCATAATAAAATCTATTAAGAAAACATTCTGCATCCCACTTTGGAGAGTGGCGTCTGGGGTCTTAAATGCTAGCAGCGGACATCTAGGATGCATCAACTTGTCTCAACCCACCTGGAGCAAAGGAGAATGAAGAACTCCAAAGACACGAGGTAAATATGAGTGCAAGAGACAGAAAAGGCCACATAAACCAGAGACTACATCAGCCAGAGACTGGAAAGACTACATGGTGCCCTGCTACCCCCCTATGACTGCCCTGACAGGAAACACAACAGAGAATCCCTGACGGGTCAGGAGAACAGTGAGATGCAGACCTTAAATTCTCATAAAAAGACCAGATTTAATGGTCTGACTGAGACTGGAGGAACCCCAGAGGTCTTGGGTCCCAGGACTCTCTGTTAGCACATGACTGGAACCGTTCCTGAAGACAACTCTTCAGACAGGGATTGGACTGGAGTATAAGACAGAAAATGATAGTGCTGAGGAGTGAGCTTCTTGGCTCAAGTAAACACATGAGACTATGTGGGCATCTCCTGTATGGAGGATAGATGAGAAGACAGAGGGGGACAGAAGCTGGCTGAATGGACAAGGGCAATATAGGGCGGAGAGGAGGAGTGTGCTGTCTCATTTGGGGGGAAAGCAGCTGGAAGTACATAGCAAGGTATGCATGAGTTTTTGTATGAGAGACTGACTTGATTCACAAACTCTCATTTAAATCAAAGTTTAAAAAAAAGCAAACAAACAAAAAACAGAAAATGCAATGAAAATAAGATTCAGAAGACCCCTACCATCCTTATAAAAACACTTACAACAATATACACACATAATTACTGATGTAGAGTGTAATACGTTTTCCATTGGATGAAGTCTGCGCTTCAACAGAATAACACAAGAAAACATTGAAAGAGAAACAAGAAAATTTAATTTGAGATCTAAAATATGATGATTGAAATATATTTGGATGAACATAATGAAAACAATCCATTCATATGTGTTTTATAATTTGTCTTTAGTCTGGAACTAAAGAGAAAGTAATTATATATACTAAAAATATTATTAAGCAGCCTTTGCCTTTTTCAAAATTCATTAAAACAATATTACGTATTGAATATCAAATACAAAATTTTCATCGTTTCTTGAAGACCCTATTAAAGGCATGTTTTACTTCTTTGTTCCTCAAACTGTAAATGAAAGGGTTCAGCATGGGGATGACTAAAGTGTAAAACACGGACGCCATTTTGTCAGTATCAGAGGAACGAGCAGATTTAGGCTGAAGATACATAAATAACAGAGTTCCATAGAACACGACCACCACTGTCAGATGAGAACCACACGTGGAGAAAGCTTTTTTCCTGCCCTCAGCAGAATTCATTTGAAATATAGCTGTCAGAATCAGCACGTAGGAGACCAGGACTACCAGAAGGGAGGAAATCAAATTAAGTGTTGAAAATACTATGATCAACAATTCTATTTCTTGCGCATTTGAGCAGAGTAAAGCTATCAAGAGAGCATCATCACAGTAGAAATGACTGATGATGTTAGAGCCACAGAAGGTCGATATAAAAATCTTACTGGTGCCCATCAGGGACAGAAAGGTGCTGTAGAGATATGGAATGCCCACGAGTGCATAGCAAAGTTTCTGGGACATGATAACATTGTAGAGCAGGGGGTTACAGATGGCTGCATAGCGGTCATAGGCCATGGCTGATAGGATGAAGAGCTCACTGATAATGAACAGAATGAAAAAAGCCATTTGTGTGGCACATGCATAATAGGATATGGTATTTTGATCCACAACAAAACCTGCTAGCATCTTGGGATAAATAGCAGTAGAATTACCAAGATCAATGAAGGCCAGGTGTCTGATAAAAAAATACATAGGTGTCTGTAGGTGGGAGTCTGCCTTGGTCAAGATGATCAGGCCCATGTTTCCAACCACTGTGATGAAGTAGATGACAAGGAAGGCTGCAAATAGGGGGAGACGCAGCTCAGGGCGCCTTGTGACTCCCACTAGAATGAATTCAGTCAGTACTGTTAGATTCTGTGGGCCCATTTAATCCAGTTCTCTCTTCTGGGAAAAAACAGAGGCATTGGTATTAGCCTTCACGAAGTATTTATCTAAACAAATTATACTTGTTACAGACGGAATGGAAACCTTTTCTTCATACTAGAGGATGGAAAAGTAATTGCTACATCTGATTTTACCTAAAATGAACTGCAGAAGGTCCCACTTCCCATGATTGGAGGATACTTCTGAAACATTATAGTCTGGTAAAACAAACCAAACCCACTGCTGTTGAGTCGATTCTGACTCATCGCAACTCTAGAGGACAGAGTAGAGATTCCAAGGAGTGCCTGGTAGATTTGAACCATCAACCTTTTGGAGAGCAGCCATAGTTCTTAACCACTACACCTCCAGGGTTTCTGATATAACGTAGATTACACTTGAAACTGATTCAGCAATGTTTGCAGAGTATGCATTTATAATAAAACCATGCAGTTGTTAATACTGAGAAAATAATCTTAATTTTATCTACACAATGACACCATGGTTTTCTTTAGTATACTTCCATTTTCGATTCAGAAACCTTATGAGATTTTGCTATTCTTGTAGAGAGAGGCAGAGATAACGTGAAGTTAATGAAGCTTCAGTTTGAGCTTCTTTAAAGGCCTTGAGTGGGGACTTAGCAATGCAGTCACATAGTGATATATCTTGTAAAACCTGGGAAGGAACACGTTTCTTCTTTTGTTGGTGTTTGTGATTTTAGCACAATGTTTACAATTTTAAAATGTTTTATTACTTTTTCCAACTAAATAATCATGTTTATGGTCAGTTTAAATTTATAATTTTATTAATGTATTCTTATATTGTTTTTTGTTGCTAGCTACCATTGAGTCTATTTTAGGCTCATAGTAACCCATGTGACAGAGTAAAAGTGCCTTGTAGGCTTTCTCGGCTTTAATCATTATGGAAGCAGCTCATGAGGTCTTTTTCCCTCGGAGCTGCTAGATGGGTTCGAACCATCAAAATTTTGGTTAGCAGCTGAGCACTTAACTATCGTGCCATCAGGACTCCCTAAAAAAAAAAATCATAATTTTTATAAGCTTCAAGAACCACAAGATCCAGCTCAATATCCACTAAAATCTAGGTTTATATCAGTATTCAAAGATTTTGAGTATTTCATTTTATGTGCTTTATTAAGTTTAATATAACATTGAGGTGATGATGGAATCTATATGGCATATAAAATATATGTGCATTTATTGTATCATATATTGCCTTTTTTTTTTCCTGGAAACTGTATAATAGAGAAATGAAAGAGAACACCACCGTGATTTTCAAGTATATCACTGGTAAGTCTCAGCCCTGTCATCTCTTCTGGTTATATAAGAAAGTCAGTAAAAAAAGGGAAAGTGTCCTGAATGGAGCTAGTGAAGGTGCCATAGTCCAAACCACCTGGATTCCCTTTTAACCATCTCTGACATTCAGGGAGGAGGCCTGGTGGATAACACAGGGGTTAAACTCTGGGCTGCTAACTGAGAGGTTAGCAGCTAGCTGCTCCTTAGGAGAAAGATGTGGCTGTCTGCTTCCATAAAGATTACAGCCTTAGAAACCCTATGGGGTAGTTCTACTCCACAGTCACTTTGCAGCAGTTTTCTGGTAAGGATGATTCTCAGTTGCATGACACCCAGAGTGGCAGCCATCAAGGAATCCGCTAAATCTTGGTGTCAATTTCGGTGGCTTGATCCAGAAAATTGGGGGGCAGGGGCAAGACAAGACTGGAGTTTGCTAGCCACCTCCACCCTTTCTTCCTAGGTAAACTTGTCTGCTGTTTCTCCACTGAGTCCCACTCTCCCTTCCAGCTCTCTATTCACCACTACATAAGAACGATAAGCCTACGTCTGGACAATTTTACCTGGAATTTACTAATCTCAGGACCTGCTATCATAGGATTTTGCTGTAGGATAGGAGATTCACTGCACTGAGCAAAGGGATTCAGAACTCAGTACCAAGGCTACCACTTTGAGATTTTCAACGTTTTCCTAAATATCATCCTAGTGTGTTTTGAGTCAATCCCCTTTTTCACTGTCAGTTACTGCCACTCTCTAAGATATCTGGATTCTTTTACTCCTTCCATTCTTCTTGCGTGAAGAAGAGTATCTATGACTTGCTCTGAACATCTTAATGTATACATTTGAGACACCTCCATTCTAAGCAGAGAAGAAACGAAAGCATGGACACGTGGTGATATAATGTAGGACTGATTTTGGGTTTAGTGTATTCTCCACATTTCTGTAACTTTTAAAAAAAAAACATGCAAAGTACTTTTCAGTCTACTCAGTTTGTAATGCCTACTTTGAAAAATCAGACCCATTTGTAGACAATCTACTAAGGAAAACACACAACATACAAACCATACAACAATAGCACTGAACATGACAAAAGGCCATATTTTTGCATTGTTAATGCTTATCTTAAAAGTATTTCTGGTTTAGCAATTATTGCATGGTTCATACTTATACTAAGTATATTTATTTCTTAGCAAATATTTGTACACAAAGAACATTTGTTATTAACCAAATATTGCATAGGACATATTTATACTCTAAAAATAATTATCTTTTGATACCTAAAATTCAAATTAACTAGATGCTCAGGAAGTTCTAACTTTACCAAGTTCATTTAGGTGAGGTTGATGATGAGTTATTCAGATATTCTCAACTCTTTCTTCACTTGTATGTGAATTATCTCAATAGTACCCAAATGCCACAAGCAGCTCATACAAATCAAAGAGATTTGGGGCATATACTCAGGTAAAAGAACATAATGGCCACCATAAGGACCCCGGAAGCCCCAGTTAATAAAGGTGGTAATGAATATCTGTGGTATACTTGAAGGGATGAGCTATATGCTGCCATAAGAGTGTCTACAGTCAGAAGTCATGGGTTATGGGAAATTACCAGGACCCAGATGGTAATCCCAGTGAAGGACAATTTTTACCCACTCACCTTTAATAAAAAATTGGATTTTCTTCTTCCAAGATATTACTTCTTTTTCTTTGGTAGGAAGGATTTATGGCTGTTCTCCCCTTTTGCAATGTTCCCTGAGGAAGTAGGGTATAATTGGTTGATTATGTCAAATTATCTGAGAGACTTAAAAAAAAATATCGACTTTATGTGCTTTCTAATTGACTAGGACACCCTACATATTCCCCAGTCGGAAAAGGTAAGACGCAATTGCAGGTAAGGAAAAAAAAATGCAAATGATCTGTACTATACCATGGAGTCCTGCACGTTGGAAAGGTACCTCACTCTTACCATTGAAGTTACAATGGGGGAAAAACAGTTCAATTCCATTAAAACTGGAGAAGTCGTAAAGTCCTGCAGAAATAGTAACTTACATTATCACCATTTCTGTGTGCATGTAGATTCTTTTTAGGGTCTTTGACCTCCTGGGATCCGGATTAACATATTTCATCAGATTTGGAAAATGATTTGCTGATATGTTCTCAAATAGATTTTCTGTCTGCTATGCTTGTCTTCTTGTGGAGTTCTAATTATATGTATTTTACATCACATAGTATCGCACCATAGAAATAACAAATTACTCATTTTTCATCTGTTTTTTCTTTTATTATTAATACTTAAGTGTGGATCGTTCATATTGCTCTGTATTCAAATTCACTGATGTTCTTTCTCTTCAATGTCCAATCTTCTTTTAAGCCTATCCATTAAAAATTTCATTCCAATATATCAAGCAAACAATAAGCAAAAAAGAGCAGGAGTAGCAATATTAATTTCTGACAAAATAGACTTTAAAGTTAAATCCACCACAAAGGATAAACATGGACACTACATAATGATTAATGGGACGATTGACCAGGAAGATATAACCATATTAAATATTTATGCACCCAATGACAGGGCTGCAAGATACATAAAAAAAAAACTTTAACGGAACTGAAAAGTGAGATAGACACCTCCACAATTATAGTAGGGGACTTCAACACACCACTTTTGGAGAAGGACGGGACATCCAGTAAGAAGCTCAATAGAGGCAAGGAAGACCTAATAGCTAAAATCAAACAACTTGACCTCATTGACTTATACAGAACAATCCTCCCAACTGCTGCAAAGTATACTTTTTTTTCTAGCACACATGGAACATTCTCTAGAATAGACCACATATTAGGTCATAAAACAAACCTTTGCAGAATCCAAAACATCAAAATATTACAAAGCATCTTCTCAGACCACAAGGCCATAAAAGTGGAAATCAATACCAGAAAAATTAGGGAAAAGAAATCAAATACTTGGAAACTGAACAATACCCTGCTCAAAAAAGATTAAGTTATACAAGACATTAAGGAGGGAATAAAGAAATTCATAGAATGCAACAAGAATGAAAATACTTCCTATCAAAACCTCTGGGACACAGCAAAAGCAGTGCTCAGAGGTCAATTTATATCAATAAATGCACACATACAAAAAGAAGAAAGAGCCAAAATCAGAGAACTGTCCCTACAACTTGAACAAATAGAAAGTGAGCAACAAAAGAATCCATCAGGCACCAGAAGAAAACAAATAATAAAAATTAGAGCTGAACTAAATGAATTAGAGAACAGAAAAACAATTGAAAGAATTAACAAAGCTAAAAGCTGGTTCTTCAAAAAATTAACAAAATTGATAAACCATTGGCCAGACTGACTAAAGAAGTATAGGAAAGGAAACAAATAACCCAAATAAGAAATGAGATGGGCCACATCACAACAGACTCAACTGAAATTAAAAGAATCATATCACATTACTACAAAAAATTGTACTCTAACAAATTTGCAAACCGAGAAGAAATGGATGAATTCCTAGAAAAACACTACCTACCTAAACTAACACAATCAGAAGTAGAACAACTAAATAGACCCATAACAAAAAAAGAGATTGAAATGGTAATCCAAAAACTCCCAACAAAAAAAAGCCCTGGCCCCGATGGCTTTACTACAGCGTTCTACCAAACTTTCAGGGAAAGTAATACCACTACTACTAAAGGTATTTCAAAGCATAGAAAATGACGGAATACTGCCTAACTCGTTCTATGAAGCCACGATATTCCTGATTCCAAAACTAGGTAAAGACATCCCAAAAAAAAGAAAATTACCGACCTAAATCCCTCATGAACATAGATGCAAAAATCCTCAACAAAATTCCAGCCAATAGAATTCAACAACATATCAAAAAAATAATCTACCACGACCAAGTGGGATTTATACCAGGTATGCAAGGCTGGTTTAATATTAGAAAAACCATTAATGTAACCCACCATATAAATAAAACAAAAGACAAAAACCACATGATCTTGGTGTCAATTGATGCAGAAAAGGCATTTGACAAAGTCCAACACCCATTTATGATAAAAACTCTCAGCAAAATAGGAATTGAAGGAAAATTCCTCAACATAATGAACGGCATTTATACAAAGCCAACAGCCAACATCACTCTAAATGGAGAGAGCCTGAAAGCATTTCCCTTGAGAACGGGAACCAGACAAGGATACCCTTTATCACCGCTCTTATTCAACATTGTACTAGAGGTCCTAGCCAGAGCAATTAGGCTTGACAAAGAAATAAAGGGCATCCGGATTGGCAAGGAGGAAGTCAAATGATCTCTATTTGCAGATGACATGATTTTATACACAGAAAACCCTAAGGAATCCTCCAGAAAACTACTGCAACTAATAGAAGAGTTTGGCAGAGTCTCAGGTTATAAGATAAACATACAAAAATCACTTGGATTCCTCTACATCAACAAAAAGAACATTGAAGAGGAAATCACCAAATCAATACCATTCACAGTAGCCCCCAAGAAGATAAAATACTTAGGAATAAATCTTACCAAAGATGTAAAAGACCTATATAAGAAAACTACAAAGTATTAATAGAAGAAACTAAAAAGGACCTACTTAAGTGGAAAAACATACCTTGCTCATGGATAGGAAGACTTAACATAGTAAAAATGTCTATTCTACCAAAAGCCATCTATACATACAATGCACTTCCAATCCAAATTCCAATGTCATTTTTTAATGTGATGGAGAAACAAATCACCAACTTCATATGGAAGGGAAAGAAGCCTCAGATAAGTAAAGCATTACTGAAAAAGAAGAAAGTGGGAGGCCTCACTCTACCTAATTTCAGAACCTATTATACAGCCACAGTAGTCAAAACAGCCTGGTACTGGTACAACAACAGGCACATAGACCAGTAGAACAGAATTGAGAACCCAGATATAAATTCATCCACGTATGAGCAGCTGATATTTGACAAAGGCCCAGTGTCAGTTAATTGGGGAAGAGATAGTCTTTTTAACAAATGGTGCTGGCATAACTGGATATCCATTTGCAAAAAAATGAAACAGGACCCATACCTCACACCATGCACAAAAACTAACTTCAAGTGGATCAAAGACCTAAACATAAAGACTAAAGTGATAAAGATCATGGAAGAAAAAATAGGGACAACGTTAGGAGCCCTAATACAAGGCATAAACAGAATACAAAACATTACCAAAAATGACGTAGAGAAACCAGATGACTGGGAGCTCCTAAAAATCAAACACCTATGCTCATCTAAAGGCTTCATCAAAAGAGTAAAAAGACCACCTACAGAGTGGGAAAGAATTTTCAGCTATGACATCTCCGACCAGCACCTGATCTCTAAAATCTATACGATTCTGTTAAAACTCAACCACAAAAAGGCAAACAACCCAATCAAGAAGTGGGCAAAGGATATGAACACGCACTTCACTAAAGAAGATATTCAGGCAACTAACAGATACATGAGAAAATGCTCTCGATCATTAGCCATTAGAGAAATGCAAATTAAAACTACGATGAGATTCCATCTCACTCCAACAAGGCTGGCATTAATCCAAAAAACACAAAGTAATACATGTTGGAGAGGCTGCGGAGAGATTGGAACTCTTATACACTGCTGGTGGGAATGTAAAATGGTACAACCACTTTGGAAATCTATCTGGCATTTTCTTAAACAGTTAGAAAAAGAACTACCATACAATCCAGAAATCCCACTCCTTGGACTATAAAAAAAAAAAAAATTACCCTAGAGAAATAAGAGCCTTCACACAAACAGATATATGCACACCCATGTTTATTGCAGCTCTCTTTACAATAGCAAAAAGCTGGAAGCAACCAAGGTGTCCATCAACGGATGAATGGTTAAATAAATTGTGGTATATTCACACAATGAATTACTATGCATCGATAAAGAACAGTGATGAATCTGTGAAACATTTCATAACATGGAGGAGTCTGGAAGGCATTATGCTGAGCGAAATTAGTCAGAGGCAAAAGGACAAATATTGTATAAGACCACTATCATAAGATATTGAGAAATAGTATAAACTGAGAAGAACACATACTTTTGTGGTTATGAGGAGGGGAGGGAGGGAGGGTTGGAGAGGGTTATTCACCGATTAGTTAGTAGATAAGAACTACTTTAGGTGAAGGGAAGGACAATACTCAATACACAGAAGGTCAGCTCTACTAGACTGGACAAAAAGCAAAGAAGTTTCCGGGATCAACTGAATGCTTCAAAGGTCAGCAGAGCAAGGGCGGGGGTTTGGGAACTATGGCTTAAGGGACTTCTAAGTCAATTGGCAAAATAAATCTATTATGAAAACATTCTGCATCCCACTTTGAAATGTGGCGTCTGGGGTCTTAAATGCTAACAAGCAGCCATCTAAGATGCATCAATTGGTCTCAACCCACCTGGATCAAAGGAGAATGAAGAACACCAAGGTCACATGATAACTATGAGCCCAATAGACCAAAAGGGCCACATAAACCGGAGACTTACATCATCCTGAGACCAGAAGAACTAGATGGTGCCTGGCCACAACCGATGACTACCCTGACAGGGAGCACAGCGGAGAACCCCTGAGGGAGCAGGAGATCAGTGGGATGCAGACCTCAAATTCTCATAAAAAGTCCAGACTTAACGGTCTGACTGAGACAGAGGAATCCCGGCGATCATGGTCCCCAAACCTTCTGTTGGCCCAGGACAGGAACCATTCCCGAAGACAATACATCAGACATGGAAGGGACAGGACAATGGGTAGGAGAGAGAAGCTGATAAAGAGTGAGCTACTTGTATCAGGTGGACACTTGAGACTGTGTTGGCATCTCCTGTCTGGAGGGGAGATAGAAGAGTAGAGAGGGTTAGAAACTGGCAAAATTATCATGAAAGGAGAGACTGGAAGGGCTGACTCATTAGGGAGAGAGTAAGCGGGAGTATGGAGTAAGGTGTATATAAGCTTATATGTGACAGACTGACTTGATTTGTAAACGTTCACTTAAAGCTCAATAAAAACTAAAAAAAAAAAAAATATTCATTCCAGATATCATATCCAGCTCTGAGAACTCAATATAGTCTTTTTTATAATTTCTATTTTTATTATTTATGTTCACGTTTATGTACCAGGAGCCCTGGTAGCCCAGTGGTTTAGTGCTCGGCAGCCATTCGACAGGTCAGTGGGAGAAATATGTGGCATTCAACTACTGTAAATATTACAACCTTAGAAACATTATGGGGCAGTTCTAGTCTGTCTTGTAGGGTCTCTACGAGTTGGAATCGACTTGATGGCAATGGGTTTGGTTTTGGTTTTTGGTTTTACCTTTAAATGCTTGCAAACATTTATAATTTTTAAAATCCTTTTTTTTTTTCTTCTGCTAATTCTATCATTTCTGTTATTCCTGAGTCTGTTGGGTGATTTTTCTCATAGTTACAGGTACCATCTTCCTACTTCTTGAATTTGCCAATAAATTACCAGTGTTGTGTGTTGTTTTGACCAGCAGTTTATCTACTCTTTTTGATGCTTACTTTTGAGCTCTGTTAGTTTGGAGTTTAGTGAAGCATTGCCTCTAGAGTTATTTTGAGTCTTCTCCTTTCTGGTGTCTCCACTGAATAGCTTAGGTATTCAATGGCTACCTCACTCTGGTTTGGCACAACCTATGGCAACCCAGGTGAACCATGGTAATTTTTCATCCTCCAAACCCCTGGTAGTTTCTCTTTTCCTGGTAATTGTCCTTTGCCTTGCTATAAGATTAAGGCTAATCCCAAATCTCACAGGAACCCTATGCAGATTTCTTACTCACTTTCTTTGCCTAGATCTCTCCACTCTGCTACTGAGTGTTGAATATTACAGCCACCTCAGTCTTTCCAGAATGATTTTGTTTCCTCATCTTACAGTGACTATTGTTCTCTACTTGTCCCACCCTGCCTCATGTCAAACCAAAACCACACCCGTTGCCAGAGTCAATTCCCACTCATGGCGACCCCATGTGTTATAGGCTGGTAGAACTACTCCATAAGGTTTTCTTGGGTATAATCTTTACAGAAACAGATCGCCAGGCCTTTCTTTTGCAATGCTGCTGGGTGGGTTCCAACTGCCAACTTTAGGTTATTAATGGAGCCCCAGCCATCTGCACCACCCAAGGAACAATAAATTTGCTTCTTCGCTCACATACCCAGTCCTGTGCTGCCAGTGAGTTGTGTGTGGTGAAAACATACATAACAGAACATCCACCATTTCAAAAATTTCAACATGTACAATTTAGTGACATTGATTACATTCTTGAAATTGTGCAACTATTCTCACTAGTTATCCTTTCCCAAATTGTTGCACCACCCTTCACATAAATTCAGTGCCTCCTAAGCGAACCCTCCCCCCTTCCCTTCCACCCCTGTTAACCACTAATAATTTTTCAGTTCTGTATGTTCACTGGAAACCCCAGTGGCATAGGGGTTAAGTGCTGCTGCTGCTAACCAAAAGGTCGTCCGTTTGAACCCACCAGGTGCTCCTTGGAAACTCTGTGGGGCAGTTCTACTCTGTCCTATAGGGTCGCTATGAGTCAGAATCAACTTGACGGCAGTGGGTTTGGTTTTGGTTTTATACATTTACTTATTTCACATAAATTAATTCATACAACATATGTCCTTTTGCAACTCACTTGCTTCACTCAGCATGTTTTTAAGGTTCATCCATGAAGTGGCATGCATCAGGATTTCACTTTTCTTTATGGCTGAGTAGTATTCCATTGTGTGTATGTGTATACTCCATTTTGTTTATCTATTCATCTGCTGATGGACATCTCAGTTGTTTCCATCTTTTGGCTATTGTGAAAGGTGCTGCAATGAACATTGGTGTTGAGGTTTCTATTTGCATTCCTGCTTTCACTTCTTCTGAGTATGTGTCTAAAATATGGATTGTTGGGTCATATAGTAGCTCTGTGTTGACAGTGTCTGTACTAATTTACATTCCCGCAAGCAGTAGAAGAGGGTTTATGTTTCTCCACAACCTCGCCAATACCTGTTGTTTTCTTTTCTTTTTTTGATCATTGCCATTGCAATGGGAGTGAGGAGGTATCTCGTTATAGTTTTGATTTGCATCTCTCTAATGGCTAAAGAGGAAACTCTGGTGGCATAGTGGTTAAGTGCTATGGCTGCTAACCAAAAGATCAGCGGTTCAAATACCAGGCACTCCTTGGGAACTATACGCTGTAGTCCTACTCTGTCCTTTAGGACCGCTATGAATCAGAATCGACTCAATGGCAGTGGATTTTTTTTTTTTTTTTTTTTTTTGGTTTTAATGGCTAAAGAAAGCAGCCCTGGTGGTGTAGTGGTTAAAGTGCTCTGCCGCCAACCTAAAAGTCAATGATTTGAACCTACCAGCAGCTCCGAGGGAGAAGCATGTGGCAGTCTGCTTCTGTTAAGATTTCGGCCTTAGGAACACAATAGAACAGTTCTATTCTGTCACGTAGTGTCAACGTAAGTCAGAATCGACTCCATGGCAATGGGTTTAATAGCTAATGAAGCTGAGCATCTTATCACTATTGGCCATTTGACTGTCTGTTCAAATCCTTTGCCCATTTTTTGATTGGGTCATTTTTTCTTTTTATTGTTAAGTAGTAGAATTTCTCTTTTTTTACTATATTTTGGATATTAGGCCCTCATCAGATATGTTTCCTGAATATTTTCTCCTAATCAGAAGCAGAGTCATTAAAATCCAAAAATCTCGTTGTATAATAGACAAAAAGCCTTCAAGAAATGCACATCAGCCTGTTTTTAGCATACTCTTCATTTTTTTTGCCTCCCACAAAGCATCTTCCATTATTTACTATGATTTAACTATCAATTTAAAAGTAAGCTCCATACTTTTAAAGCACCCATTTAGCTATTGTCATATATGTGTTCTGGGAGGTATATTTTTCTAAAAATAAACCTCCAGACATATTTGGTAACCCCTTTGTCTTTTATGTGTAATGTAATGCAAAAAAAAAAAAAGTATGCAAAGAGTATTAATTTAAATTAAATTAATAAATTAAACATTAATTTAATGAGTGTAAAAATTGAATTTAAACCAAACTTCTAACAGGATTCTTCCAAAATCCATGCTGCATATTAAACTGAAAGTAGAGCTATGCGACTTGCAGAAATTTCTTTGCATGTTCTGTGTGTGTGTTGCTTCTAAAATTTTTTTTTTAATAGTAGCTCTTGTCATGCCTTATCTTGCACATTTGCATAAAGGAAAGGTTTGGCCACAACATAGTAATATAGTTAACCATGTATTATTTAAAAGACTCACTATTTTGTTGAAGACAATTATTTCTGATTACTGTTTCTATTATATTTTACTGAAAGCAACAGTTCTCCCACCTATTGCTTGATGTTTTCCTCAACTTTTTAGAACATTTTCTTTAATTGTACGCTTTAGGGAGCTACCTCAGCCATGGGCAAATGTGAAATCCCTTAAGAAACAGAGTATTTCCCAAGGCTTCATTTGTCACTGTGTAATGGCTGCTCAGTGATACTTCACTGGAGGCTGCTGTAGAAAGTATAGAGTACTCTCCCTTCCTTCCAAATTTGTCCTCTTAGAGAGAATAATTAAATGTGCTAATTTTTTATTTGTTATTATGTTGTTCTGTAAGTTATGTATTAATGACTAAGATTTACTTTCTAGTATTTTACCTGGAATTATATTTAACTATTTCGAAGGCACTGGGATCGGGACTGGGATTTACTATTTAAATATATAATGACTGTTTCAGCTAATCTGAAACTGAAATTATTTTTGAGTAAAAGATAAACAAAACAAAATTGGAAATGGACATGAAGTTTCTAAAGCTGAAATTTTAAAACCTTTTGGTAAGTTATTTATTCTGTTAAAATGTTTCCCTTTTTATTAAATGTCTTCAGACTGGTAATAAAGTTTACATATTAAATTAGATAAAGTCACATGAAGGTAAAGGATATGGGGGTTATTTAATGCAACTCCACATCCCACCATTCATTTCTCCTTTGCAACATCACCTCAAACGTGCAGCTTCTGAATAAATAATACAATTGAATTTTTAAATTCCATTCAGAAATACCATTTCCTTCATAATCTTCATAATAAAAACTTTAAAATTGATACACTTTTCTTGGGAAATGTCACTCAATTGATTCTTTAAAAACACAACTATAGGAATGCTTCCAGTTGATGTTAATATATACCAGATTTGCCTGTATCCATAACACACTTTCCTTTTTTTACACTAGATTTCAGGAAAAAAGAATTAACAAATGGCTGAAGAGGATTTGACAGTTGTTACTGAGTTTATTCTTTTAGGACTGACAGATCAGGCTGTATTGAAAATTGTGCTTTTTGGGTTGTTTCTGGTGATTTATGCCGTTACCTTGTTAGGGAACCTGGGCATGATCTTCTTAATCCACATCACTCCCAAGCTCCACACGCCCATGTATTTTTTCCTCAGCTGCCTTTCATTTGTAGACGCCTGCTATTCATCAGTTATTGCACCTAAAATGCTGATCAACTTCTTAGTTGTGAGGGAAACCATTTCGTTCTCCGCCTGTATAGTGCAGCACTTGTTTTTTGGGGTGTTCATTACCACAGAAGGATTCTTACTTTCAGTGATGGCCTATGACCGTGATGTGGCCATTGCGAATCCTTTGCTTTATACAACAGCCATGTCTAAGAGAAAGTGTGTAGGGCTGGTCGTTGGGTCTTGCATAGGCGGGATGATTAACTCACTGACACATACATGGGGAGACTGTCTTTCTGTGGACCAAACGTTGTCGACCACTTCTTCTGTGATGTTCTTCCACTGCTAAAGCTGTCATGCTCTGATACCTCCATGAATGAGTTGATGCTGTTAATCTTCTCTGGAGTCATTGCCATGACCACCTTCTTGATTGTGATCATTTCCTACATGTTCGTCCTTGTTGCTATACTGAGGATCCACTCAGCATCAGGCAGACGGAAAGCCTTCTCCACCTGCGCCTCTCACCTGACTGCTGTGACCATATTCTATGGTACCTTGGGCTTTAATTACATTCAGCCAAGTTCCCAGTATTCTGTAGAACAAGAGAAGATAGTTTCTGTGTTCTATACACTAGTGATTCCCATGTTAAACCCATTGATTTATAGTCTGAGAAACAAGGAAGTGAAGGATGCTGTGAAAAGAGTCATAGAAATGAAATACTGCCCCTGTTAATTTCAAGTCACTAGGAACAGTATGAGGGCTCTGCTGACACAATGATTAAGCACTGGGATGCTAACCAAAAGGTCTGTGGTTCAAACCTAGCAGCTGCTCCATAGAAGAAAAGACCTGATTATCTGCTCCCACAGAGGTCACAGCCTTGGAAACATTATAGGGCAGTTCTACTCTGTCCTGTAGGGTCGCTATGAAAAGATATCAACTGGATGTCATGCAACAACAAGAACAACATTAATAGTGTAACATTCCGCAAGCCAGTTCTCCATTTACTAACATTCAAATGATTTCAACGAATTCTAGAGTTTCTAATTATTATACAAATCATTTTTTTCTAAAAGTGACTTTTTAACCCAGAAAAACTAACCTAGAAAGTGGGAGTGACTTTCTGCATAGCTGTGTTTTAGAAAATGGTAGCTTAAAATTCAGCTCTCCTAAGACTGTAGGCCATTAATATTTGAATCTACCAGTCAATCCGCAGAATTGAGTATATCATTTCTGATATGTGAAGAACTGAATACAGACACACTAACATTTAGAAATGTATATAGTTAGATCTTTTCTAAAAGGTATATTTTTTATTTACTCAGAAAATTAAAATAATTTTATAGCTGATATTTGTCTTTGTTTTTAAAACTTGCATTAAAGTTTAAGTATTGGTAAATCTTCGTGGTAGCTAAAAAGGGCAATTTGACTCCAAACAATTTTCCTACTGTCCTAAATCTTCTTAAAACTCAGTGCCTTCAGCAACAAAAGTGGTATTGTCGGAAAATCATTGTATTGTAATTCTCAGCTGGCAATAATGTACTCTTACTAATAAACCCACTTAGAAAATTTAGATACACGTATGGAATGACTCCTAATTATGGAGCAGGTAGAATTCAAAGCCCTTCTTATCTTTTCTTTTAAGAATCTCCTTCACCTTCTTTCAAGACCAAAAATCATATGCCTATCTGGCAATCTTTAAATCAGATGCTGCTTGCTAATACCTGCCTAAAGCATCAATTCTGTAATGATGGATTTCTTGACTTCCTAACTTTCTACCATTTTAGAACTGCTATTCTGTTACCAGAAATGTGCCGTAGATATTATTATTTCAAATAAAAATAACTAATACCAGGAACATTTGTATGAATTTTAAAGACATTCATATCTTGGAGACTGATGTCTTGGAGACAATCTGAGGGATTTCAAACTAATTAGAAAGCTCTTGAAATGGACAATTTTATATTTGCTTGTTCATAGTTAACAATGAAGGTACAATCAATGTGCTAGGAAGGATGACAATACTTAGAAAAGGAAAGCTAATTTTTATCTTTCATATTAACAAAAAAATCTTTTCTAAAAGTGGTTGCCTTTATAGGTACATGTTGGAACACAGGACAGGGATATAGGTTGATTTAACAGAAATAAGGCATTTATTAACATAAAATATGAATCTCAATCCATACAAATGTATTTCCAAATGAAATTATCTTTGTATTCATCATTGTAATGCTAAATATAGTTAATAAACTAATATATTTAAGTATAACACTTCAACTTTATGAAAAATATTCATATGTATGCATATATATTTTCATGTATATTCATATGTATGGTGGTTAATATGAATAAATTAATGATAAGTGAAAGAAAATCAACTAGTCACAGCTCTTTAAGTAACTGATATTATTTCTGGTTCTGACATGGATTGATCAGGATTATTTCCCATCTGTGTTCTGATAAATGTATGTTATATACATAACAGGTAAAAGCAGTATTCCCTCTGCAAAGAAGGATATGTCAATGTATCTTATTAAATGTATATTCATACTTGGAAGTGTGTTTCTTTTTGTATTCCATAGAAACAATAATTCAGTGGGAAAATCATACTCATGATCTTGGCTATATTTAAGCAAACAGTAGCCTGATGGAGCATTGGTTACACACACACACATACACAGCACACACATATACACACACGCATAAGTGTACAAATAATTATATTTTCAAAACCCCATCTTTGCATCTGTCATATACAAATTCCACTTTTCCATAAATTTTCAAAATACTGGGGAAGATAGGCTAAGAAGACGAGAGTTCTAGAAAGCGAGTAAGAATTCCTTTTGGCAACTAAAATATGCCTTACTCTAAGAATTGCTGAAACTTAATTAAATGGATCACAAAATCAACCAAAAGAAAAATCAAAGAGGTTCTCAACAATGTGGATAATGGTGAAAATGAAACTTTAGACATAAATAAATAATTATTATCAAGGCCTCAGCTCCATGCTGGATACTCTGGTGGCGTACTGGTTAAGAGGTGTGACTGGTAGCCAAAAAGGCCTGAAGTTCGCATCCACCAGGTGCTCCTTGGAAATTTCTGGGGCAGTTCTGCTCTGACCTACAGGGTTGCCATGAATCTGCATTGACTCAATGGCAACAAGATTGGCTTTTGGTTTTTTAGTTCCATGCTGCCCCCCTTAGTCTATACAAGAAATTAGAATGAAAATAACAATAACACCAGGAGAAAATTAACAATGAATTGATAATTCATTAGGAAAACATTTTCCAAACTCTGTGTGGATCTCCATCAAATATATTTTAATTTTATATTTTGCATATAAATATATTTGACATTGAGTTTAACCACAACTACACAAAGACTGGTATAATTGTCCGGGAAGAACAATGTCTCCAGTACTCCTCCTACCATTTGCCTTGTGGCTCCACTGACCAGAAATTAGGAAAGCCAGAAGCAGTGTTGGCCAGCTCACCCACCAAAATCCAGATCAACATTTTTTTACTCTTTAAAATTAAATAATTAGATTTTGGCTCACCCTATGGAAGGCTTTCTAATAGCACTACCATCCTCTCTTACAGGATGTAGAATTAAAGGAGTGATTCTCTTTAGGTGCCTAGTTATTGTCAGTGTTGAACTCATATTCCTCTAGGGAATTCTGTCCTTTGACCAGTTATGGCTACCCACGGCTAAAGAGCAAAACCTCATAACTCAGTTTGGCAAGTTATAGAAAGCACTTAAGCACTGCATCCATTTGTTGAAACATCTCAGTTGGTATCCCGCCAATTCCCAGAACTTTGTGTTTTGCCGACTCCTTCAGTGCAGCTTCGACTTCTTTCTTCAGTACAATCAGTTCCTGATCATATGTTACCTCCTAAAATGGTTGAACTTCGACCATCTCTTTTTGGTACAGTGATTCTGTGCATTCCTTCCGTCTTCTTTTGATGCTTCTTGCATCCTTTAACATTTTCCCAGTAGAATCCTTCAGTACTGCAATTTGAGGTTTGAATTTTTTCTTCAGTTCCTTCATCTTGAGAAATGCTACAAGTGTTCTTCCCTTTTGATTTTCTATCTCCAGATCTTTGCACATGTCGTCACAATACTTTACTTTGTCTTCTCGATCTGCCCTTTGAAACCTTCTGTTTCGCTCTTTTACTTCATCATTTTTTCCTTCTGCTTCAGCTATTCAGTGTTCAAGGGCAAGTTTCAGAGTCTCTTCTAACATCCAGTTAGGTCTTTTCTTTCTCTTTTGTCTTTTTAAAGATCTTTAGCTTTCTTCATGAAAAAGATGCCATTCCACAATGTGTCTGGTCTTTGTCCATTAGCATTCAATGGGTCAAATATATTCTTCAGATGGTCTCTAAATTCAGCTCACTAATGCCTAAGATATCAATGTTTATGAGTTTCCTTTCATGTTTGACTATTTCCAATTTTCCTAGATTCATACTCTGTACATTCCAGGCTCCAATTTTTAATAGATGTTTGCAGCTATTTCTTCTTATTTTGAGTCATACCACATCAGCAAATGTAGGTCCTGAAAGCTTGATTCCATCCATGTGATTCAGGTCAACTCTACTTTGAGGAGACAGCTCTTCCCCAGTTGAATTTTGAGTATCTTCCAACCTGAGGGGCTCATCTTTGGGCACTATATCATATAATGTTCTGCTGCTATTCATAAGGTTTTCACTGGCTAATTCTTTTCAGAAGTAGACCACCAGCCCCTTCTTCCTAGTCTGTTTTAGTCTGGAAGCTCAGCTGAAACCTGTTCCCTATGGGTGACCCTACTGGCATTGAATACCAGTAGCATAGCTTCCAGCAACACACCAACACAAGCCCCCACAATATGAAAATCTGACATACACAGTAGGGGAAGAATAACTAGAGGGCATCTATTGCTCTAAAGAACCCATGGGATGGTACATCAGCTGAGACACAGGAAAGAAGAGTAATGGAGGCCATGAAAAGTAACTAAGTTGATTATAGTCACAGTTCTCGTAGATAGAGTGGCATATCACGTCATAACTGGGGAAAAGGTAGCAGCAAATTGGAATTGTAGGAGTAGGTTTATGAATGGCAAGTAGAGTAGGGTTAGCTAGCCTTCTCAAGTTCCCTGGATATGTGGCATTTTGAATAATTCTGCTGGCTTAGGTAGTATAAGCCCTATCACTAATTACTGGGTACCTAGGCCCTGTGGTGATTAAGATAGGTACATAGTTGCCAAGGAGGGTGAAGACCTAATAAGAGGAGTGGGTAGATAGTGGACAAAATCAGCTACTCAAGAAGGGGAGTAGTAGACTTGCATTCAGCCAGAGCCTCAAAACAGTCAACACAGCATTTAATGAAAATGGTATTGCAACTGATCTCTGGATATATATTTTTATTGTACTTTAGACAAAGTTTTATGGAAGAAATTAGTTTCTCATTAAATAATTAATACACATTTTTTTTTATGACATTGGTTGCCAAATTCACGACATGTCAAAACTCTCCCTTTCTCGACCTTGGGTTCCCAATTACCAGTTTTCTTGTCCTCTCCTGCCTTTTTGTCCTTGCCCCTGGGCTAGAGTGCCCATTTAGTCTCCTATGTTTTATAGAACCCAGGAGCAACTTCAGTACTGAGTCAAAAGTGTGTCAGCGGCCATACTCTCGGGGTTTCTCCAGTCTCTGTCAGACCAGTAAGTCTGGTCTTTTTTTGTAAGTTAGATTTTTGTTTTACATTTTTCTCAGGCTCTGTTCAGGACACTCTATTGTGATCCCTGACAGAAAAGTCGGTGGTGGTAGACAGGCACCATCTAATTGTGTTGGGCTCAGTCTGGTAGAAGCTGTGATAGTTGTTCATTAGTCCTTTGGACTAATCTTTCCCTTGTGTCTTTGGCTTTCTCCAATGACCCTTGTTCATGATGGGGTGGGACTAATGGAGTGTCTTAGATGGCTGCTCACAAGCTTTTAAGACCACAGACTTTATGCACCAATTTAAGATTAGAACATTTTCTTTATAAATTGTGTTATGCCAATTGAGGTAGATGTCCCCCAAGACCATGGTCCCCAGCCCTCAGCCCAGTAATTCAGTCCCTCAGGGAGTTTGGATATGTCTATGAAGCTTCCATGACCTTGCCTTGGTCAAGTTGCTTTTACTTCCCCCAGTGACCTCTTGATATTTTGACCTCAATTTTGAGCTTGATTATTTGGGCAACCTGAATGGTCGAAAAGACTTTCAGGTATAGGGCATAAGTTGCCCTAAACATTGTAGAAAATATTTATTATGACAATAAAAATGGAGGAAAACAACTGGAATTATAAAAAGTTTTTTAGATGGGTCTACAATTAATTTTCTCCTTTAGTTGGTATTAGCTAAGCACTCAAATCTGAAGGTTTTGGAATTTCTAAGAATATTTTGGTAGAGTTAAAAGTAACAAGAAAAAAGTCCAGTTTATCTAAGTTTCTAGATCTGAAATAAGAGATTTTTTCATATATAAAGCACTTTAAAAGATGCAGAACCCACTCTTATTCCAGCAGGTACTAAATGTCTTTACGGTTAGAAAAAATCATGAAAATTTAATGACTTTGTAAAAAAATAAAGTTTGGAAAAAAATTCTTATACTTTATTTCTATAGCAATTATTTCAAAATAAGTTCATAAGTTCCATAGAATCAATTGGTTTGATGGTCAAAGAAAAAGTTCATGAAGAAGTGAGTTTTCAAAATGCTAATATTTTCTATGAGAGATTAAACATTGAATTTTTATTTTGCCTACTCTAGGGTCTACTTATTTCTATTGCTCCAAGTAATAAAATAATATTTTGAGCTAAGAATTATGTAAATAGATACATCTGATCTTATGCTTTGCTGTTATTTCATATATTATATTCTGCTTGTTTGCTGGGATTTAAGCAATATAGTATCATACTTAATATTTTTATTCTTCCGATCAAGGAGCCTACATAGGTTGTGGTTGTTAGTTGCTGTAGTATACAGGTAAGACCAGCTATAAATCAAGGTGAACTTATGCTAGAATATGAAATAGTGGACCCAGGGAGAAACACCACATGATGTAGTGAAGGGCAAGCCCTTCACAGTTCTAGGATGTATCATTCACATGTGCTGGAAATTAAAATATCACTCCTCCTATAACTTGACTTCTGAGACTTCCCTACATCACGGTATTTCTGTTCAGCTCTCCTCTTGTTTACTCTTTCTCCAGGGAATCCTGGAATATATGGGTAGCAATTTGTCAATTCCCTCAACTCCTTCTTCTCTGTGGTAAATTCCCTAACAGAAAAACTATGTGCAGATACTATTTGACACATGATAGGAGAGACCAGTCCCTGGAGAAGGACATGATCCTTGGTATAGTAGATGGTTGGCAAAAAAGAGAAAGACCTTATGAAATGGATTGATGCCATGGTTGCAAAAAATGGGGTCAGACATAACAATGATTATGAGGATGGTGCAGGACCAAGCACTGTTTCGTTCTGTTGTACATGAGCTCACTAGGAGTTGGAACAGACTGGATAGCACCTAACAACAACAGTAGTATTGACATTTGTGGGGACCATTAAATGTTTTAATGAACCACGGATCATTCTTATTCTAACTGTAACTATGTTTAATTTCTTTACTCAACCTCCTCAATTAATATTTTCTTGTTGTTTTCTCTCTGTATCTCTGTCTCTCTGCTTGTCTCTCTCTCTTATATTTTCAGTAGCTCCTTCAATGAAAAACTATCCAGGTGAATTCAAAAAAATTATTTTCTTTGGGTTAATGGGTATCCCTGAGTTGTGTGTTGTTCCTTTTGATCTGTATGATCACCATGGTGGGGAGCTCTTGTATGTTTACATTAATCGTGGCGATACCCAATATATTGCACATTTTCAGCCGGATCTTTTACGTCTTAGACTGTATGATTGGCGCAACTTAGAATTCCATGGTAGTCAGTATTTGCAGTTGCTTGTGGTGTTCCTGGCTTCCCCCGTTCTATCATCTGGGAATGCTTTTCCTGTGCATGTAATGAAATCCTCAATAAATCAGTGGTTCACTAAATATAAGTATTAGCAAGAAAGAGGGTTTAATTTCTCATTTAAAAAGAAAAAGTCCAGTAGTGGAGTCTGATGTCTCTCATTGGTTCAGTAGCTCAGCACTATCAAGGTTAATATATTTACCAATATCTTGTTCTTAAATTCTCAAAAAAATTGAAGTTCCGAAGGGGCAGAACCAACATGGAGATATAGACAAAAACACCACACCATCTCTCCACAGAGAAGGCCCCCCAAATTATGTAAAACAGACATAAACATCAATCCTGGAACCCTGAGGATCAAATGGAGAAATAAAGAACTCAACCAAGTACTGAATGGAATATGAAACTAACAGAAAACCTAGCGTAAGGGGAGAAACAGAACAGAGGTCCCTTATCAGCTAAGGCAGTATGGATTTGCCATCTTGGACTCCTGTCAGAGATAAGCAGACAGGGAGTATGGGAAAGCAGCTTCACAGAACTCCCAGCAGGAGGCAGCAACTGGTAACCAGTGATACATGCTTTCCTACCCCACCCTTCCTCACAAGTGCTCAGCCTCCACCACTTCCCAGCAGGCTGTGGTCGCTGGGCTGGGAGGCACCACTTGGTGCCACTTGGATTCATTCTGCTCACACCTTCAGTGCCATTTCTTTCCTGCTGGTGTTGGTTTTGTCAGCTTCCTTTGGTTTCTTCCCTGTATCTCACCTCCTCCGCCTCCTTTCTCTCAAACATCTAGCTCCATATGCCACCTTTGCTTCTTCTTGACAGGATGTGAATCACCTGTTGGCTGGGGAACTGCTTCCCCAGACCAGTAGCCACCATGCTGGTGGGATCCCTGGGGCCTTTTTACTATATTTTTCCTTTTTGTTTATCTTCATTTCTAGGTTTCTCATCTCCCTCTTCTTTTCCTGTGTCCTGAATACCTGGTACTGTGTGCTATCTCCGCCCCTTCTAGCTGGGCCGGGAGCCATCTCCCTAGTCTGCATATCTGCCTCAGTGGGAACACTGGGAGCTTTTATTTTTCTTCTTTTTAGTTATTTTTTTTTCTTTTTACTTTTTTTTTTTCTTCATTTTTCAGTTTCTCATCTCTATACTTACCTTTTTTTCCTATCTCTTGAATACCTGGTGCTGTGTGCCGTCTACGTCCCTTCTAGCAGGACTGAACAGCTTGGGAACCACTTCCCCATCTTTGCAGTTGCATCAGTGGGGTCCCTGAGGATATTTCTTTTTATTTTCTTTAGACTTATTATTATTTTTTCTCTTTTTTCACTATTGTTTTTCTTCATTTCTCAGTTTCTCATTTCTCTCTACTTTCCTTCTTTTCCTGTCTTGTGAAAACCTGGTGCTGTGTACCATTTCTGCCATTTCTCAGGACTAGGATCCATTTCTCCAGTTGCCAGTGGGATCCCTGGGGGCATTTTTATTTTGTTTTCTCTTTTTTTCCTTTTGTTTTTTTCATTTCTAAGTTTCTTATCTCTCTCTATTTTCCTTCTTTCCCTGTCCTCTGAATACCTGGAATTGTGTGCCATCTCTACCCCTTTTAGATAGGATGTGTACCAAGGCCTGGGAGCCAAATCCCTGGTCACCAGTGGGATCCCTGGGGAAATTGTTTTTTCTTTTTTCATTTTCTTTAATTATTTTTTCTCTTTTCCTTTTTGTTTTTCTTCATATCTCAGTTTCTTATCTCTCTACTTCAACAGCAGACTTCCTCAGAACTGTTTCTTGTTTGGTTTTATTTGGCTGCTATTTCTTCTCTCTTCTTTTCCATAGACATCTTAGCTTCAGATATCACAACCTCTCAACTCCCTCCTGCCAATCTGTACTGTGTACTGAACATTGCGCCCCCAAAAAGCACAGGCATGGCCTACCAGAACCTGGGTTGCACTGATCCTTGGCCTACCCTGTTGGCCCCAGTATGTGCCACAAACAACCCATCCCAGCCCCTTCCCTTCAGATGGACCTGCCTGGCTGCAACATAGGTGAGCGACTGGCCCTGACCATTGAACAAGGAGGTGAAAAGTATCATGCCCACAGACAAGCAAACAACAAAGAATGAGAAGCTCACCTGCTCAGACTTAGCAAAATAAAACAAAAACAAGGACAAAACAAACAAATCGACAGTCAATAAATGAAGGCAATAACTACTGAATGTTCCAAAGACAGCAGACTATATCAAAACATTTAATAAAAAAAAAAGGACTAGATAGTTCCAATAGACATCCAAAATAAAAACCAGATGACTTTTCAGTAGAAAAAAAGGCACTGGAAGTACCTGATGGGAATTCAAATCTCTAATATTCTGAGGTATCCAAGAGTTGAAGCAAAAACAAACAAAATGAGGAATAAATACACAAATTCATGGAAAAGGTAGACAAAATCATGGAAAACACAGGCAAAATAATGAAATAATCCAGAAAAACAATGCAAGAATAAAATGCCAAAATAAATGTACAACTAAAAATCAATCAAAAACAACAATTAGGAATCCAAAGGACAAACAACAAGATTTTAGAAATGGACAGTGTCATAGAAGCTCTGAGGAGCAGATTTGAAACAATGGAAGAGAGAATCAGTGAAATTAAATAGTTGGATACCACTTTGAGGAAAAATCAGAAAAAAAAAGAATGAAGAAAACTTAAAAAAATCTGAGAATTATGTGGGACACAATCAAAAGCAAAAATTTGTGAGTGATCGCAGTTCCAGAATAGGGGAAGAAAACAGAAAACACAGAGAGGATCATTGAAGAACTGCTGACAGAAAACTTCCCTAAAATCATGAAAGATAAAAAGCTGACCATTAAGAAGCTCAACAAATCCCATGTAGGAAAGACCCCAAGAGAAAAACGGCAAGGCATATGATAATCACACTTGCTAAAACCAAAGACAAAGAAAGGCTCCTGAAAGCAACTCAAGAAAAAGGGAAAAGCCACACACAGAGAGGGAACAATAAGACTAAGCTCTGATTACTCTACAGAAATCAAGCAAGCAAGAAGACAAATGATGACATATACAAAACCTTGAAAGAAAAAAAAATTCCAACTAATAATAATACATCTTACAATACTCTCAATCAAATATGATGGTGAAATTAGTACATTTCCAGATAAACAGAGAATAAAGGAATATATAAAAACCAGACCAAAATTACAAGATGTAGTAAAGGGAGTCTGTCAGTCTAAGAACAAATAACATCTGACCACAGCCTGAATCTAGGGTACAAGATCTCATCACAGGGATACCAACCTAGGAAATGAACTATCAAAACTAAAAGATTTACAACAGTGAATCAGAGAGGTTAGTCTGCAAATGACAACAACTTCAGAAAAATAAAAGACAGAATAAATGGTGGAGAGGAAGGCAAGGAGGTACCAAGTAGTAAAAAGCTGGTTAAAACTTAGGAAGACAAGGATAAATTTCAAGGTAACCACAAGAAAGTTAAAACAACAACAACAACAACAAAAAAAAATACCAATCAAAATAAAGAAGAATAACATAAAGTCTGAGTACAAACAATTTACAAAAACAAAAGAAATGAAAAAAAAAAATCCAGAAACAAAAGGGATTCATCACAGGGGAGGAAGAAGAACAAAGAAAATGTCAGCACCACAAAATAAGCATGAAAAAAATGACAGCAATAAACTCACACCTGTCAATAATTACACTGAACATAAATGGCCTAAATACATCCAAAAGAGACAGAGAGTGAGAAAGTGGATTTAAAAAAAAAAAAACAAAAACCAGAATCCATGAGGTTTTTTGGTTTTTACAAAAGGACACACCTTAGAAACAAAAATGTAAATTTATTAAAAATCAAAAGATGAAATAAAAATATAATAAGCAGCAACCAAAAAAGAGAAGGAATGGCAACACTAATCTCAGATGAAATGGACTTTAAAACAAAATCCACCATAAAAGACATTGAAGAGCACTCTATAATGATTAAAGGGACTGTCTATCACGAAGACATAACAATAACAAACATCTCTGCACCCAATGACACGGGTTCAAAAAACATTAAAAAACTCTAACAGGAGAAAAAAGAGAGATTGACAGTTCCATAATAATAGCAAGAGATTCAACAAACCTCTCTCAGTAAAGGATAAAATATCTAGAAAGAAACTCGACAAAGATACAGAAGATCTAAAGGTCACAATCAGAGAATTTGAACTCAGAGTCATATATTGAACACTCCACCCAAAAACCGTAAAGTATGCATTCTTTTCCAACACACGTGGAACTGTTGCCAGAATAGACCACATCTTAGGCCACAAAGTAAAGTTAACAAAATCCAAAACACTGAGATAATACGAAGTATCTTCCCTGAGCACAACACCATCAAAGTAGAAATTAACAACAGGAAGAACAAGGAAAAAAAAAAAATCAATTACATGGAAACCAAATAATACCCTGCTCAAAAACCACTGGGTAAAAGAAGAAATCAAGGATGGAATAAAAAATTTCCTAGAATCAAATGAGAATGAAAACACACACCAAAACCTTTGGGACACAGCAAAGGCAGTGCTCAGAGGTCAATGTATATCAATAGATACACACATCAAAAAAGAAGAAAGGGATATAATCAAAATATTAGTTACACCACTCGAACAAATAGATAAAGAACTGCAAAAGAAGCCCAAAGCCACCAGAAGAAAGGATATAATAAACATCAGGGCAGAAATAGAGAATTGAAATAGAGAGCTGAAAAACAATAGAAAGAATCAACAAAACCAAAAGTTGGTTCTTTGAAAGTATCAACAAAATCGAAATGCCAGCGGCCAAATTGACAAAATAAAAACAGGAGAGGATGCAAGTACTCCAAATAAGAAATGAAATTGAGGACATTAAAACAGACCAAACTAAAATAATAAAAAATCATAACAGAGTATTATAAAAAACTATACACCAACAAATTTGAAAACCTGGAGGAAATGGACAAATTTCTAGAAGCACATTACCTACTGAAACTAACACAAAATGCTATTTAAAATCAGGACCAAACCGTAAGAGATCAAAAATGTAACAATAAAAAAAAAAAAAAAAAACTCCCAACAAAAGAAAGTCCTGGCCCAGATTGCTTCACTGGAGAATTCTATCAAACATTCAGAGACGAGCTTAAACCAGTAGTACTCTAACTATATCAGAACATAGAAAAGGAAGTGATACTTCCAAAGTCATTCTATGAAGCCGGCAAAACCCTGATACCAAAACCAGGGAAAAAAAGACACCACAAAAATAGAAAATTGCAGACCGATATCTCTCATGAATATAGATGCAAAAATTCTCAACAAAATTCTAACCAACAGAATTCAATGTCAGATCAAAAAGATAATACACCAAGACCGAGTAGGATTCATACCAGGTATGCAAGCATGGTTCAATAATAGAAAATCAATGAGCATAATTCACCACATAAATAAAAGAATCACATGGTCATCTCAATTGACACAGAAAAGGTACTTGACAAAGCCCAACACCCATTCCTGATTAAAACTCTCCATAAAATAAGTATAGAAGGGAAATTCCTCAACATGATAAAGGGCATCTATATAAAACAAATAGCCAACATCATTCTTAATGGAGAGAGGCTGAAAACCTTCCCCTTGAGAACACGAACAAGACAAGGATGCCTTTTATCACCACTCCTGTTTAACATTTTGCTGGAAGTCCTAGCTAGACCATTAAGGCAAAAAAAAAAAAAAAAGGAAATAAAGGGGATCCAAATTGGCAATAAAGACGTAAAACTTTCCCCTATTTGCAGATGATATGCTGCTATACATAAAAAACTCAAGACTCCATGAGAAAACTACTGGAACTAATAGAAATATTTTGCAGAGTACCAGGATACAAGGTAAACATAGAAAAATCAGTTGGATTCTTATGCACAAATAAAGAGAAGGATGAAAAGGAAATCAGGAAAAAAAAATACCATTTATAATAGCCCCTAAAAAAAATAAAACACCTAGAAATAAATCTATCCAGGGATGTAAAAGACCAATACAAAGAAAACTACAAAACATGAGTTGAAGAAATCAAAAGAGATCTACGTATGTGGAAAAACATTCCATGATCATGGATAGGTAGACTTAACATTGTGAAAATGACAATTCCGTTCAAAGCAATCTGCAAATACAATTCAATCCTGATTCAAATACTAATGACATTCTTTAAAGAGATGGGAAAACTAATCATGTACTTTATATGGAAAGGGAAGGGGCCCCAAAGAAGTAAAGTACTATTGAAGAAGAAGAATAAAGTAGAGGGACTTACGCCACCTGACCTCAGAAACTCCTATACAGCTATGGCAGTCAAAACAGCCTGGTACTGGCACACTGACAGATACATTGACCAATGGAACAGAATTGAGAACCCTGATGTAAATCCATCCACCAATGGTTAACTAATTTTTGACAAGGGCCCAAAGTCCATCAAATGCAGAAAAGACAGTCATTTTAACAAATGGTGCTGGCAAAATTGGATGTCCATCTGCAAAAAAAAAGAAATAGGACCCATGCCTCACAAGATATACAAAAACTAATTCAAAATGGATCAAAAGTCTAAATATAAAATGAAAAACTGTAAAGATCCTAGAAGAAAAATTAGGATCAACGCTAGAGGCCCTAATACATGGCAGTAACAGAATACAAAACCATAACTAACAACATGAACTCCAGAAGATAATCTAGATGACTAAGGTCTTCTAAAAACTAAAGACTTATGCTCATCAATAGACTTCACTAAAAGAGAAAAAGAGAACCTACAGACTGGGAAAAAAAATTTGGCTATTACAAATCAGACAAAGGTCTAATCTCTATGATCTACAAGAAATTCCAACACCTGTACAACAAAAAGACAAATAATCCAATTAAAATATGGGCAAAGGAAATGAACAGATACTTTGCCAAAGAAGACATTCAAGTTGCTAACAGACACATGAGGAAATGCTCGCAATCACTAGCCATTAGTGAAACGCAAATCGAAACCACAGTGAGATACCATCTCACCCTGGGACTACTGGCACAAATCAAGAGAACAGAAAATAGCAAATATTGGAGAGGCTGTGATGTGATTGGAACTCTTAATGCACTGCTGGCGGGAATGCAAAATGGAACAACCATGTTGGAAAACAACATGGCACTACCTTAGAAAGCTAGAAATAGAAATACCATATGATCCAGCAATCCCACTCCTGGAAATATAACCTAGAGAGTTAAGAACTGTCACATGAATAGACATATGCACACCCATGTTCATTGAAGCATTGTTCACAATTACAAAAAGATGGAAACAACCTAGATGTCCATCAATAGATGACTGGGTAAACAAACTATGGTACATACACACAATGGAGTACTATGCAACGGTAAAGGGCAGTGATGAATCTACAAAGCATCTGATAACATGAAGGAGTCTAGAGGGCATTATGCTGAAATGAAATAAGTCAACCACAAAAGGAAAAACATTCTATGAGACCACTACTATAAAAACTCATGACAAAGTTTGCACACAAAAAGAAACAATCTTTGATGGTTTGGGAGGGGAGGGGTGGAAATTGAAAAACACTAAGTAGATAACAATAAGTGGTAACTTTGTGAAGGGTAAAACATTACACAGTCCTGGGGAAACAAGCACAGCTTGTACAAGGCAAAATTATGGAAGCTTCATTGACACATCCAGACTCCCAGGGGGACTGAATTAGTAGGCTGAGGGCTGTGAGGACCATGTTCTCGGGAACATCTAGCTCAGTTGGCATAGCATAACATAGTTTACAAAAAATGTTCTACATTTTACTTTCATGAGTGGCGTCTTGGTTGTTAAAAGCCTGTGAGCGGCCCTCTAAGATACTCCACTGGTCTCACCCTTTCCAAAACAAGAGGAAATGAAAAGAATTAACGACACAAAGGAAGGATTAGTCTGAAAGACTAATGGAAGACAACTGCCATGGCCTCCACCAGAATGAGTCCAGTACAACTAGACGGTACCTGGCTATGACCACTGAATGCTCTGACAGGGATCACAGTAGAGGGTCCTGGGGGTCAGAGCTGGAGATAAATGTAGAATAAGATTCTAACTCACAAAAAAAGACCAGACTTACTGGCCTGACAGAGACCGGAGAAACTGAGAATATGGCCAGCAGACACCCTTTTAGCACAGTAATGAAGTCACTTCCGAGGTTCATTCTTTATCCAAACTTTAGACAGGCCCATAAAACAAAACAAGACTGAAGGGGCACACCAGCCCAGGGGCAGGGACTGGAAGGCAGAAGGGTACAGGAAAGCTGGTAATAGAGAACCCAAGGTATAGAAGGGGGAGTGCTGACATGTTGTGGGGTTGTTAACCAATGTCCCCAAACAATGTATGTACTGTTTAATAAGAAGCTGGTTTGTTCTGTAAACCTTCATCTAAAGTGCAATGAAAAAAAGAAATTGCCTTTCTTCCTGTTCTTAATGCAAGTGTTATAAATACATTTATCGTTTTAAGCTAACAGAGAAATATCAATGTAATACTGTGTTTTGTATTGATTCAAAGATTAATGTGGTGGTATCTTTTATATAACGCAGCTGTATGGATTAAATAACTCTCCCTTTCAGGTCAGCCTCCTGGTATGAAAAATAAGTGTACAGAATGAAAGGATCTATACAAACCCTAAAAGCTTTAGCATTAATTCATAGAAATCTTGTGAATGTAAGTAACTGAAAACTGATAGAATATTGTAAGATCAAAAGGGAAAATCAACAAGGCAAATGTTTCATTTCTATGGCCCTTTTCACTGCAACATTTACCTCTTTGTTTCTCAGGCTGTAAATCAATGGATTTAACATGGGAATCACTAGTGTGTAGAACACAGCAACCACCTTCTCCTGTTCTACAGAATACTGGGAGCTTGGCTGAATGTAACTAAAGCTCAAGGTACCATAGAATATGGTCACAGTAGTCAGGTGGAGAAGGCTTTCCGTCTGCCTGATGCTGAGCAGATCCTCAGTAGAGCAACAAGGATGAGCATATAGGAAATGATCACAGTCAACAAGGTGGCCATGGCAATGGCTCCAGAGAAGGTTAACAGCAACAACTCATTCAAGGAGGTATCCGAACACGACAGCTTTAGCAGTGAGGGGATATCACAGAAGAAGTGGCTGATGACATTTGGACCACAAAAGAACAGTCTGCCCAAACTTATCGTATGTATTAATGAGCTAACTGTTCCACATGCCCATGACCCAGTGACCAACACTATGCACTTTCTCTTAGACATGACTACAGTGTAAAGCAAAGGGTTCATAACGGCCACATAACGGTCATAGGCCATTACCGACAGCAAGAAAACTTCTGTGGTAACGAACACCCCGAAACACAAATGCTGCACCATGCAAGCAGGGAAGGAAATGGTTCCCTTCACAACCAGAAGGTTTATCAGCATTTGGGGTGCAATTGCAGATGAATAGCAGGCGTCTACAAATGAAAGGCAGCTAAGGAAAAAGTACATGGGCGTGTGGAGCTTGGGAGTGGTGTGGATTAAGAAGATCGTGCCCAGATTCCCCACCAAGGTTATGGCATAAATCACCAGGAACAACCCAAAAAGCACAATTTTCATTTCAGCCTGATCTGTCAGTCCCAAAAGAATAAACTCAGTAACAACTGTCAAATTCTCTGCAACCATGTGCTTGTTTGTTTTCACAAAATCTGCTGGGAAAAAAGATACAGGGGTTATAATTTATCAGGCAAAGATGGTAAATACAGATTAAGATCAAGTGCAGAGAATGACTACATTGGTTTTTGAAATAATAATATGTATTTTTCCCATTCTGAGTTTTGTCACCAATAAAATTAATAGCTGGATTAGATGGTCTCAAATTTTCTTTCCAGAAGTCCCTGAGCGTTGCAAAGGGTTAACCTGCTCACTGCTAACTAAAAGGTTGGTGATTCGAGACCACCCAACAGCACCTTAGAAGAAAGGTCTGGTGATCTACTTAAAAAAAATCATCCGTTCAAAACCCTAATGAGCACTCTGACACTCTGACACACAAGAGGTTGTCATGAGTTGGGGTCGATGTGATGGAAACTGGTTTGGATTTTGTATTAATTTTCTTCCAAGAAAAATTTTAATTATTATTATATTCCATAGAATCCAACGTGCCAAAAAAACAAAAGTGTCTCTCAAAGTTTTAGCCTGACTTTAAAATGTCTATCTCATTGACAGAGTGATGCCAGCACTAAAAAAACCCAGACAGTCATTGAAACTAACGAGAGCATACAAAAAAAAAAAAATTTTTTTTTTCGAGCATACATGTAGTTAAATAATTAAATCATCACTCAGTGTACCACGTTTCTTTGTTGTTGTTTTTTTGATATTAAATTATTTAGTAGGAAGTCTCCAAAATAATGTTTATTTTTGAAGTTGTATATGGAATTGATCCACAAATGCATTATTATAGACACCACAGTACCACAAACTGAAAGACGAGTGGTGGATTATAGACATCAAAGAGGCCACCATTATGGCAACATAGCTCAGGTATCTATCAAGTGATGACATTTAAAAGTGTCCAGGAATCTAGCTTGTGGAGCCATCAAAGGCTTTTAGTGGCATTGGCTAACTCTGAAACTCATTACACAAAAGTCCGTCCCTCGTTTGCTACCTTTAAAAGTAGCCACCTTTCTGGTGTCTGGGGGATCTTCAAGGCCATGGTAGAGGAACAGCCCTGCAGAGTTATTAACTCTGGGAATGGATTCAGAAACTCATGTCTTTCATGTCAGGACCAGAGGAATCTCTGCTTTTCATGAAACCACACATAAATTTATAAAACTAAACAGACTAATTGAAAATACAAATATATATACTCACCAATTGATCTTTGATACTCCTTCGTATTCTTCATCTTATAATAGATATATAAGAATATTTAAGACTTTCTAAAAAAAACACCATTGCCCTTATATGGCTGGTTACCTACACCTTATATTCAATGCTGTCCTTATTAAGAACCAACTCTCTCTCCCTTTCTCTGTCTTTCTCTTATTCTCTATTAGAGTGTAGTTTTAGATGTGAGTAGATAACAAATAGTGATGAATTTAACGTGTCTGTATTTTATAGTACTTATTTATTTTGGAGTCCTTGGGAGGTGCAAACAGAGAATGCATTGGATTGCTAACTTAAAGATTGGAGGCTCAAGTACACCAGAGGTGTCTAGAAGAAAAGCCTGACAATCTATTTCTCAAAAATCGACAGTTGAAAATCCTATGGAGTACAGTTCTCTTTTGACATAAAGAGTTGCCATGAGTCAGAGTCAACTGGACTATAACTGCTTTTTTTAATTTATTTTAATTAAAACCTTTTAATTGATACAACAGAAAGGGGGCTTGAATCCTTTAGACAGGTAGCAAATCATACTCCACCCAATAACTGGCTTTATTTTGTTGTAAAAGTTATTTCACTTTTTAGATTCTGGATATAATTATATTTACTTCTCTAACATTGCTGAGGAGGATTGAAGGAGAAATTCTAACAAATATTTACTGTTGCACTGAGGTCAAATTAAGCACTTTATTAGTTAGATAGTTACATAGTTATATGAATTCTAGCTACCTAGTTACCTAGATAGAACTGCTCTATACTTTTAGGATGTGAAATCTTTGGCTTCAGGGTGATTGATATAAAAGTTTGAAAATATGGTATAATCATGCTATTTTGTATTTTGGAGCATTCCCACAATGATTAAGTACAGTTTATGTAACTACTTCTATTTTTATTAATTAAATGGACATTCCAAATAATTGTTTACTTAATAGCCTTGTTAAGTGAAAGATAACTAAAATACATATCTGTGTTTTTTCATGATTACCCACAGGTCGGTTGGTTGGTTTGTTTTTAGAGACTATCAACAAATTTGACAATTTGGAAGAGTAAGGTCAACAAACAACTATAAGCCTGAATATTGAAGAACTGCATTTTTATAGATTGAATTTCCATCTGTTCTTTCTTCTGCCACCCTTCTAAGAGTATTGACTGAATATTTTTATCAGTGAAAGAGTAAGGCTTATACATATGAATTTAATTTCAAACTATAATTTAGGAAATAAAATTATTAAAAAATTAGAAATGGACTTATATTGATTACCCAATTATAACACTATATTAACTTTGATAGGAAAAGTTGGTGGCAATAATGTAAAAGGTATTAAATAAGAAGATAAGGTGTTGGCTTACGTACTCTTTGATTCCAAAGTCTGATAGAATGCTACATAGTTGGAATTTTCAGTTATCTGAAGAATAATTGCTAAATATAAGAATATTGAAAGAAGTAGGAAGGCAATCGAATAAATAAATTTAACTTACCACAGATAGAAGAACGTTTTGGAAACAACTTATTGAGAATGTTCATGTCTATTACCATGGTTTCTTCAAATTTTTTCAGAAAGGGGAAGTGTTTTTTTAAATTTTTTTGAGAATCCAAATGTTCAAAGCTTAAGAGTAGAAAGCTGAAGATTATTTTAGACAAGTTTAGGCTTAATTACAAAATGTACAACCTAATTGCAACAGTGGTTTTACATCTGTAATTATTTCCCCACAGAGGGCAAATTTGAAATAAGGGCCAGACAGGTATATACATGTAACTTTTGTTCCAATGAGGCCAAAGTCCCTGCTCATCAGTTCAGACACTGATTAAACTAATACAACCACAAAAACGAAAATTACACTTTGGACTGAGTTCTGATTTCTCAAGGGACTTTCTCAAGTATCTCCATGGATCTGGTTTCCTCTAAGGTGTGTAATACACCAAATATTACAAAAAGTGGAGGGAATCATGGAGTCAAGGGTACGAAAATATTAGAAACATCAGTTGTAAATAATTTGTCCGAAAGAAATAGCATTCCATTAAGATGTAATGTGGACTGGGCCTACCTTTGATAAGGTAGGCCCAGTCCACATAAATGGAATACATAAATGGAATCAGGCTTGATCGTAGCTATTTTTTTCTAATAACTTCTTCTAAAGCAACACCCCACTACTCCTGCACACACTTGTGTTGATAGATAGCCTAAAGGTGCACTCTATAAATGGCAAAATGGCCACACGCCACTGCTATCAGATATTATATTTAGTTTCAATATTATCATTCTTTTAAGAAGTATTGCTTAAGGGACAAATACAAAGGAGACATTGTGTTGGACACTATGAAGATAATGGTTATGAAAAATAAATAAACATACATAGTTGGACTTCCACTTCTAACAAGATGGGAGACTAGATTTAACTAAACTCTTCTCAAAAACGTAAATAAATAGATGATAGATAGATAATCAGATGGACAGATGGATTGATAGATAAATGGGAATACTTGAAATACTGCCTATAAGTGTAAAACACTGTAAGATTTATAGATTAACTTATTAAAATCAAAGACTAAATGTCATTGAACTCAAAATGAAGAAAAAGCAAAAACCTGAGGTAAAAACTGACAGTGGTACCATGATTCTCCTAGAAATTTTGTTAAACTTCATGATTGAGCACATGGAGTTCAATACATGCAAAAAGATGCACATCTGGACCACAGCAGTCATAGAAGCTTCATAGACACATCCAAGCACTCTGAGGCACCCAGTTACTGAGGCTGAGAGCTGGGAACCACTGTCATGGGGGTCATCTAGGTCAACTGACATAACATAGTTCGTGAAGAGAATGTTCTATATCCAACTTTGGTGAGTAGCGTCTGAGGTACTGAAAGCCTGTGAGCGGCCATCTAAGATACGTAATGGAGGTCCAAAGGACTAATGGACCACATGAGCCCCAGCCTCCACCATCCCGAGCCTAGAAGATCCAGATGGTGCCTGGTGCCTGGCTACTACCAAGGAAGGGCTCTGACAGAGATCACAATAGAAGGTCCCTGACAGAGCAGGAGAAAAATGGAGAGCAAAATTCAAATTCATACATATACACAAAAACAAACAAACAAAAAACAGACGTACTGGTCTGACAGAGACTGGAGGGACACCCGAGACTATGCCCCCCGGCACCCTTTTCACTCAGAACTGAAAACACTCGTGTATGTAGCTCACCTTTCAGCCAAAGATTAGACAGGTCTATAAAACAAACGATAAGACACCTGGGGAACATGCTTCTTAGTTCAGTCATATATAAAAGCCAAAAAGGGTAACACCTTTCCAAAAGCAAAGACAAGAAGGCAGGAAGGAAGAGGGAAAACACATGGATAGAAACTAGGAACCCAGGATGGGGAAGGGGAGAGTGTTGACACATCACAGGAATTGCAACCAGTGTCAGAATTGCTGAATGAGGAACTAATTTTCTCTAAAAACTTTCACCTAAAGCACAATTAAAAAAAAAAGAAAAAGACGTTAAGACTTTGGCACCACAAAAAAATAAGAAATCTCATTGTAACCCACATGTAAGTGTGTTACCTCTGAAAACATGACATTCTCTTTTCAAATGCTAGCTAAATAAAACTGCTTATAAGCAAAACTTTTCAGGAAGCTTGCCGATCATAACATGGCGCCTTGTTAGGGCAAAGAGCCGCCTCTGAGAACCTGTAACCACAGACTTGGCATCAGGCGAGCTAAAATGTGGATATTGCTGACCACACAACTAAGGCAACTTCAACCTGGGAAATTAGCTTAAATGTGTTCAGGTTAGTAGCACTGTGGGAGCTCTCACAGGAGCAAATGGTAATCTTCTATGGAGGGATACAATCTCAAACAGCCTTCCAGGATTATCAAGAGGGAAAAATAAGCAAACAAAAAAATCAATAACTACAGTTGCCTTCAGTCAGTTCTCACTCACAGCGACCCCATGTACGTCAGAGGACAACTGGGCTCCATAGGTTACTCGGTGGGTGGTTTTCAGAAGTAGATCACCAGGCCTTTCTTCTGAGGCACTTCTGAACGGACTTGAATGTACAACTTTTAGGTTAGCAGCAGTGTTTTAACAATTTGAGTTGCCAGGGACCCTATCACAAAGAAGGCTCTGTTAAATGTGAACTCACCAAGCAATTGCAAAACAAAGGGAAAGCACATCTCCAAAAGCGAGAGTCCAGAAATTAATAAACATACTTTAAATGTTTAAAGAAGTCAAGGTTGTCAAAACACTTTTTAAAAAGTAAAAGGAATGACACCTTTTCCAAAAAAGACCAGGGTTGCAGAATGAACGAACTGGCTCTATTCTATGCAACGGTTCTGGAAGAGAACAAACAAATACCTACGAATAAACCTAGCTAGACAGAAAGGAGTTGTGTGTTTGTGTGGGAAAGAAATGGTAGCCTATTGCTTTGAGACAGATTAGATCATAGTAAGAAACTCTTCTGTGGAAAGGACGATAAATGGTTCATTTTTTTCTCCAAAATTGTCCTGGCAGGAATATTACCTCCCAATATCACTGCTTCTGACACCAGTCAAGGCCAACCCAAATTTCCCCTTAGGTCAGTAGGAAACTTTAGATTATGACTAAAATAAAAATATATGAGGTACAGTGGATGACTACTGCATATACCCTCTTTCTGATGGTCCTTTCTACCTGCTCGTGAACTTAAGGTCTAAAAGGCTTTGAAAAGTGAAGGATCCTGGGAAAAGTTAGAGAGGTTCTGTGCTGGCATGATTGCTTCATGAGGGACATAATGGGATGGGGTGAGAGACTGATGGGAGGTGTGATAATGACAACTGGTATTTTCTCATCTTGATAATGTCCTGCTTTCAATAACTCACCAACGTGAGTTATGAGGCTCTGCCCTTTAGGCGTGGGTAACCAGAACTGGCCAAGGGACAGAATTCTCCAGAGGAATATGAGTTTAATACTGAAAATAACTAGGCACCTAAAGAGACTGACTTCTTTAAGTCCACATCCTATAAGAGAGGATGGTAGTGCTATTAGAAAGCCTTCCACAGGGTGAGCCAAAATCTAATTATTTAAGTTTAAAGAATAAAAAAGTGTTGACTTGGATGTTGGTGAGTGAGCTGGCTAACACTGATTTCTGGCTTATAAACTCAATGTCAAATATATTTATGTGCAAAATACAAAATTAAAATATATTTGATGGAGACCTACACAGAGTTTAGAAAATGTTTTCCTAATTTTCAATTCATTGTTAATTTTCTCCTGGTGTTATTGTTATTTTCATTCTAATTCCTTATATAGACTAAGCGGGGCAGCATGGAGCTAGGGCCCTGATAATAGTTATTTACTTATATCTAAAGTTTCATTTTCACTATTGCTCCCATTGTTGAAAACCTCTTTGATTTTTCTTTTTGGTTGATTTTGTGATCCATTTAATTTTCAATAATTCTTAGAGTAAGGCATATATTAGTTGCCAAATGGAATTCTTACTTACTTTGTAAAACTCTCATTTTCTTAGCTTGTCTTCCCCATTGATTTGAAATTTTATGGAAAAGGTAGAATTTGTATATAACAGTTGTGAAGACAGGGTTTAAAAATGTAATTCTTTGTACACTTATGTGTGTGTGTATGTGTGTGTGTAACCGATGCTCCATCAAGCTACTGTTTGCTTAAATATAGCCAAGGTCATAAGTATTATTTTCCCACTGAATCATTGTTTCTGTGGAATACAAAAACAAGCACAATGAATAAATATTTAAAAAGATATATTAGCATATCTTTCGTGGTAGAGGGAATACTGTTTTTACCCAACATGCATTTATCAGAACGTAGTTGGAAAAAAATCCTGATCAGTCCATGGCAGAACCAGAAATAAAATCAGTTACCTAAAGAGCTGTGACAAGTTGGTTTTCTTTCACTTATCATTAATTTACTCATATTAACCACCATACGTATGAATACACACGAAAATGTAAACACATATATATGCACATATGTCATAAAGTTGAAGTGTTATACTTAAATATATTAGTTGAATAACTATAATTAGCATTACAATGACGTTTATGGTGATCATTCCCTTTGGAAATATATTCGTATAGACTGAGATTCATAGCTCACGTTAGTAAATGTCTTATTTCTTTAATCAACCATCCATATCCCCTGTGTTCCAGCATGTACCTGTAAAGGCAATCAGTTTTAGAATAGCTTTTTTTGTTAATACGAAAGATAAAAATTACTTTTCCTTTTCTACAGATTGCCATTCTTGCTAGCACATTGATTGTGCCTTTATTGTTAACTATGAGCTAGCAAATATAAAATTGTTTAATTATTTCAAAAGTTTTCTTACTAGTTTGAAACCCCTCAGATTGTCTCCAAGGTATCAGTGATTAAGAGAGGTTTCAAAATACATACAAATGTTTCTGGTATTAGTCATTTTTATTTGAGATATAAATATTATCCATGGCACGTTTGGTAACAGAATAGCATTTCTAAAATGGTAGAAAGCTATACAATTAAGAAACCCATCATTACAAAATTGATGCTCTAGGCAGGTGTTAGCATGAAGCATCTGATTTAAAGATTGCTGGATAGGCATATATTATTTAATTGTTTGAAAGGAGGTTAATGGGATTTTTAAAAGAAAAGAAGGATTTTGAATTCTACCTACTCCATAATTACTTTAGGGGTCATTCCATACATGTATTTAAATTTGTTAAGTAAATTTCTTAGTAAGAGTATATTATTGCAAACTGAGAATTATATAATACAATGATTTTCCCACAATAACTCTTTTATTGCTGAGGGCACTGAGGTTTAAGAAGAGGAAGGACAGAGGAAAATCTTGTTTCAAATTAAATTCACCTTTTTAGCTAACATGAAGATTTACAGAAGTTTGAATTGTGATTTAAGTTTTAAAAATAAAGAAAAATATCAGGCATAAAATTATTTTAATTTTCTCAGTATATAAAAAAGATTTTTTTAGAAAAAGACCTAACTATATATCTCTAAATCTTAGCATGTGTGTGTATTCAGTTCTTCACGTATCACAAATGATACACTTAACTCAGTGGATTGATTGGTAGATTCAAATATTAATGGCCTACATTCTTAGAAGAGCTGAATTTTAAGCTACCATTTTCTAAAACACAGCTATGCAGAAAGTCACTTCCACTTTTCAGGCTTGTGTTTTGGGTGAACAATTCATATTAAGAAAAAAAAGTTGTATAATAATTAGAAACTCTAGAATTCTTTGAATTCATGTGAACATTCGTAGATGGAGAACTGACCTGTAGAATGTTGTAGTATTAACATTGTTCTTGTTGCATGATATCCAGTTGATTCTGATTCATAGCGACCCTATAGGACAGAGCAGAACTGTCTCATAGGGTGTCTTAGGCTGTGATCTTTATGGGAGCAGATAAGCAGGTCTTTTCTTCCACGGAGCAGCTGCTGGGTTTGAACCACATAATTTTTGCTTAGCATCCCTGGCTTAATCATTTTGCCACCAGGGTCCTTGTACTATGCATTAAAAAAAAAAAAAAAAAAAAAATTTTTTTTTTTAATTGACTTGAAATTAACAGGGGCAGTATTTCATTTTTATGGCTCTTTTCACAGCATCTTTCACCTCCTTGTTTCTCAGACTATAAATCAATGGGTTTAACATGGGAATCACTAGTGTATAGAACACAGAAACTATCTTCTCTTGTTCTGTAGAATACTGGGAGCTTGGCTGAATGTAATTAAAGCTCAAGGTACCATAGAATATGGTCACAGCAGTCAGGTGAGAGGCACAAGTGGAGAAGGCTTTCCGTCTGCCTGATGCTGAGCAGATCCTCAGTATAGCAACAAGGATGAACATGTAGGAAACGATCACAATCAAGAAGGTGGTCATGGCAATGACTCCAGAGAAGATTAACAGCAGCAACTCATTCATGGAGGTATCAGAACACAACAGCTTTAGCAGTGTGAGAGCATCACAGAAGAAGTGACTGACAACATTTGGTCCACAGAAAGACAGTCTCCCCAAACTTGTTGTATGTATCAATGAGTTAATCATCCCACCAGTGCAAGACCCAACGACCAACCCTACACACTTTCTCTTAGACATGGCTGTTGTATAAAGCAAAGGATTCGCAATGGCCACATGACGGTCATAGGCCATCACTGAAAGTAAGAATCCTTCTGAGGTAATGAACGCCCCCAAAAACAAATGCTGCACTATACAGGCGGAGAACGAAATGGTTTCCCTCACAACCAAGAAGTTGATCAGCATTTTAGGTGCAATAACTGATGAATTACAGGCATCTACAAATGAAAGGCAACTGAGGAAAAAATACATGGGTGTGTGGAGCTTGGGAGTGACGTGGATTAAGAAGATCATGCCCAGATTCCCCACCAAGGTAATGGCATAAATCACCAGGAACAACACAAAAAGCACAATTTTCAATACAGCCTGATCCGTCAGTCCCAAAAGAATAAACTCAGTAATAACTGTCAAATTCTCTGCAGCCATTTGTCAATTCTTTTTTCCTGAAATCTAGTGTGAAAAAGGAAAGTGTATTATTATGGATACAGGCATATTTGGCATGTATTAACATCGGCTGGAAGCATTCCTATAGCTGTGTCTTGGATAAATATGATTTTTTTCCCAAACCTAAATTTCCTCATTTATAATATTAAGAGCATGACTAGATTGTCTCAAAATTTTTACATTGTTAGTTATGCTTCTGTGTTACGAGCAAACATGTGGAAAAGCATTTTGAATTTCACAAAATTTTAATGTGTTACTAAAGCTTCTGACTCAATAGAAAGATGGTATTGGCATGAAGAACACTGGTGGCAACTGAAAAGTAACTGTAAAGTTAATTAAATTCTATTTTCAGCTCTTAATTGGGATATAACCCATTGCGTTCGAGCTGACTGTGACTCGTAGTGACCATTTAGGACAGAGTAGAACTGCCCCACAGGATTTCCAAGAAGCTGCTGGTGGGTTTGAACTGCCAACCCTTTGGTTAGCAGCTGCTCCTCTTAACCACTACGCAACCAGGGCTCTCTACAAATTGGGCTATAGACTGAGTAAATGAAAAGATCTAAAATCATATGTGTTATTGATCTGGGTTTTGGGTTATTGATTATGCAGTGAATTTACAGACTCACTATTACACAGCCAGAGAACTAGCCTAGATTATGAGGTACAGGGCCTAATTTCCACAGATGATCCTATGATGTTCATAAAAGTGCCGAAATCTCTGTCTTCTCCCAATTCCTCCTCAGGAGCATCTGTGATGGAGACACTCAGTGGAATCATCCAGCTCTGATACTCACAGAACAAAAAGCTGTGTCTTGCCTACGTGGAATTCAGTTCTTTGAACTATTATTTCAGGTACACAGTAGCCACAGGGACGCACGTTAGAAACTGTGCCACCCATGTGTAACTAGTGACCACTATACTGGGTTTTGGGAAAACCTGCTAGCGTAGTGGTTCAGTGCCACAGCTGCTAGCCAAGAGGTCGGCAGTTCGAATCTGCCAGGCGCTCCTTGGGAACTCTATGGGGCAGTTCTGCTCTGTCCTATAGGGTCGCTATAGGGTTGTTATGAGTCGGAATCGACTCCATGGCACTGGGTTTGGGTTTGGTTTTGGTATATTGAATGTTACAGGTTCTAGCACGACTCCATCACTGCAAAAATTTCCATTGGCTAGAGCGCTCTTCTGACTCTCTGCCTCATCTTTTTAAAGAATCAATGGAGTGACATTTCTCAAGAAAAGTGGATCTATTGTGAAGTTTTATTGTGAGGATAATTAAGGAAATAGCATTTCTGAATGGAATTTAGAAGTTTAATTGCATTCCCTGTCCTGGGGCTGCACATTTGAGGTAATGTTACAAAGGTAATCGAGTGGTAGAAGGCTGAGTTGCATTAAATAACCTCTATATCCTTTACCCTCATCTGACTATCTGATTTAATATGTAAATTTTATTACTAATCTGCTAAATATGAGGACATTTAAATAAAAAGTGAAACATTTTAACAAAATAAATAACTTACCAAAAGGTTTTAAAGTTTTAGCTTTAGAAACTTCATGTCTGTTTCCATGTTTTTTGTCTATCTTTTTCTCTTTTACTGAAAAAGAAATTCAGATTCAGATTAGCTGAAAGGATCATTAAATGTTTACATAGTAAGAAGCTAAACAGAATTCCAGGTAAAATAATTGAAAGTAAATCTTAGTTGTTGATACATAACTAACCGAACAGAAAATAACAATAATTCAGCACGTTTAGTTATGCCCTCTAAGAGGACAAATTTGGATAGAAGGGAGAGTACTATATACTATCTACAGCAGCCTCCAGTGAGCAATCACTGAGCAACCATTACACAGTGACAAATGAAACGTTGGGATTTCACACTTGCCCATGGACGAGGTAGCTCCCTAAAGTGTACAATTAAAGAAAATGTTTTAAAAAGTTGAGGAAAACATCAAGCAGTAGGTGGGAGAATTCCTATATTCAGTAAAATATAGCAAAAACAACAATCAGAAACAATTTGTGTCAATAAACCTGTGAACTGCTTAAATAATACATGGTTAGATATATTACTATGCTTTTGCTAAACCTTGCCCTTATGCACATTTGCCACATAAGGAATCGTGACAGGTGTTTCCATTTTTAAAAACTTCTTTAGAAGCAACAACACACACACACACACACACACACAGAGCGTGGAAAGGATTTTCTGTGAGTTGAGTAACTCTATTTTCAGTTTAATGTGCAGTGTGGGTTTTGAAAGAATCCTGCTAGAAATCTGTTTTAAATTCAATATTTATATTCATTAAATTATTATGGAGGGATGATAAACTCTTGGCATTTTATTACACATTAAAGATGAAGGGGTTACAAAACATCACTGGGGATTTATTTTTAGAAAGATTGAAGAAAAATTGACTTCCCAGAACACATATTTGACAATATGTAAAAATGGTGTTTTAAAATTATGGAGCATCTTACAAGTTGATAGGTAAATCACAGCAGATAAAGAAAGACCCTCCTGGAAGAAAAGAAATGAGAAAGATGTAAAAATAAACTAATATGTGCATTGCCTGAAGGCTTTTTTCAATCTCTGGCATTTTAGATTTTAATAACTCTGCTTTTGATTAGAAGAAAATTTTCAGGAAACACATATCTGATGAGGGCCTAATATCCAAAGTATATATATAAAGAAAAAAAATTCTCCAACTTAACACTAAAAAGAAAAACAATAAAAAATTGGGCAAAGGATTAGAACAGACAATTCGTTAAAAAGGATATCAAATAGCCAACAAACAAAGATAAGATGCTCAACTTCATTAACCATTGAAACCATTGTCATGGAGTCGATTCTGAATCACAGCAACACTGTAAAACAGAACAGAACTGCCCCATAGTGTTTCCAAGGCTGAAATCTTAATGGAAAAAGACTGCTACATCTTCTGTGGAGCTGCTGGTGGGTTAAAAACACCGACCTTTAATGTTAGCACCCTAGCACTTTAACTATTGAGAAACCAGGGCTCCTTTCTTTAGCCATTAAAAGAAAAAAAAGCCATTAGAGAGATGCAAATCAAAACTACAATGAGAATGTCACTTCATTTCTTCAGTTCGCTTTAGCTACTGTGAGTTTAAGAGCAACTTTCAGGGTCTCCTCTGACAGCCATTTTGGTCTTTTTTTCTTTCTGTCTTTTTAATGACCTTCTGCTTTCTTCATGCATGATGTCCTTGATGTCATTCCATAACTTGTCTGGTCTTTGAGTATTAGTGTTCAATGCACGAAATCTTTTCTGAAGGTAGTCTCTAAATTCAGGTGGGATACAATTGAGGCCGTACTTTGACACTCCTGTACTTGTTTTAATTTTCTTCAACTTCACCTTGCTTAAGAGCAATTGATGGCCTGTTTTTTTTTTTTTTCCCATAGTCGGCCCCTGCCTTGTCCTGACTGGTATTACTGAGCTTTTCCATTCTCTTTCCACAGTCGCACTCAATTTGATTCTTGTGTATTCCACCTGGCAAGGTCCTCGTATATAAAAAAAAAAAAAGTTGAATAAAGGTATTTGCGACAAAGAAGTCATTGCTCTTGTAAAATTCTATCATGCAGTCTCAGCATTGTCTTTGTCTCCAAGGCCATATTTTTCACCTGCCAATCTTTCTTCTTTGTTCCTAATTTTTGCATTCCAATTGCCAGTGATTATAAACATATCTTGATTGCATATTTGATCAATTTCAGACTGCCAAAGTTGGTAAAAATCTTCAATTTCTTCATCTTTGACCTTAGTGGTTGGTGCATAAATTTGAATAATAATTATATTAACTGGTCTTCCTCATAAGGTGTGTGGGTATTATGCTATCACTGACAACGTTTTACTTCAGGATAGATCTTGAAATGTTCTTTTTGATGATAAAGGTGATGCCATTCCTTTTCAATTTATCCTTCCAGGCATAGTAGACCATATGATTGTCTGATTCAAAATGGCCAATAACAGTCCATTTCAGGTCACTATAAGGCCGCTATGAGTTAGAATCAACTTGACGATAACAGGTTTTTTTTTTTTTTATTTCAAATGCCTAGGATATCAATTTTTATATGTTCTATTTCATTTTTGATGATTTCCAATTTTCCTAGGTTTGTACTTTGTACATTCCACATTTCCATTATTAATGAATGTTTGCAGCTGTTTCTTCTTATTTGGAGTTGTGCCACATTAGCAAATGAAGGTAACAAAAGCTTTACTCTATCCGCGTCATTAAGTTCAACTCTACTTTGAGGGGACAGCTCTTCCCCAGTTGTATTTTGAGTTTCTTCCAACCTGAGGGGCTCATCTTCCAGCACGACAGCAGACACTTTTCTGCTCCTATTCACAAGCTTTTCACTGGAGAGTTTTTTCAGAAGTAGACAGCCATGTTCTTCTTCCTAATCTGTCTTAGTCTGGAAGCTCAGCAGAAACTTGTCCACCAACAGTGATCCTGCTCGTATTTGAAATATGTGTGGCAAAGCGTCCAGTATCACAGAAACACACGAGCCACCACAGTGAGCCAAACTGACAGACACATGGTGGATTGTAAACGTAGAACTACTACGTTGTTGTTGTTGTTAGGTGCCGTCGAGTCGGTTCTGACTCATAGCGACCCTATGCACAACGGAACGAAACACCGCCTGGTCCTGAGCCATCCTTACAATCCTTGTTATGCTTGAGCTCATTCTTGCAGCCACTGTGTCAATCCACCTTGTTGAGGGTCTTCCTCTTCTCCGCTGACCCTGTACTCTGCCAAGCATGATGTCCTTCTCCAGGGACTGATCCCTCCTGATAAAATGTCCGAAGTATATAAGAGGCAGTCTCGCCATCCTTGCCTCTAAGGAGCATTGTGGCCGCACTTCTTCCAAGACAGATTTGTTTGTTCTTTTGGCAGTCCATGGTGTATTCAATATTCTTCGCCAACACCACAATTCAAAGGCGTCAACTCTTCTTCAGTCTTTCTTATTCATTGTCCAGCTTTCACATGCATATGATGTGATTGAAAATACCACAGTTTGGGTCAGGCGCCCGTTTGTCTTCAGGGTGACATCTTTGCTCTTCAACACTTTAAAGAGGTCCTTTGCAGCAGATTTGCCCAATGCAATGGGTCTTTTGATTTCTCGACTGCTGCTTCCATGGCTGTTGATTGTGGATCCAAGTAAAATGAAATCCTTGACAACTTCAATCTTTTCTCCATTTATCATGATGTTGCTCATTGGTCCAAATGTGAGGATTTTTGTTTTCTTTACGTTGAGGTGTAATCCATATTGAAGGCTGTGGTCTTTGATCTTCATTAGTAAGTGCTTCAAGTCCTCTTCACCTTCAGCAAGCAAGGTTGTGTCATCTGCATAAAGCAGGTTGTTAATGAGTCTTCCTCCAAAGCTGATGCCCTGTTCTTCTTCATATAGTCAAGCTTCTTGTATTATTTGTTCAGCATACAGATTAAAAAAGTATGGTGAAAGAATACAACCCTGACACACACCTTTCCTGCCTTTAAACCAATCAGTATCCCCTTGTTCTGTCTAAACAACTGCCTCTTGATCCATGTAAAAGTTCCTCATGAGCACAATTAAGTGTTCTGGAATTTCCCATTCTTCGCAGTGTTATCCATAATTTGTTATGATCGGCACAGTCGAATGCCTTTGCAGAGTCAATAAAACACAGGTAAACATCCTTCTGGTATTCTCTGCTTTCAGCCAGGATCCATCTGACATCAGCAGTGATATCCCTGGTTCCACGTTCTCTTCTGAAACCAGCCTGGATTTCTGGCAGTTCCCTGTTGATATACTGCTGTAGCCATTTTTGAATGATCTTCAGCAAAATTTTGCTCATGTGTGATATTAATGATATTGTTCTATAATTTCCACATTCGGTTGGATCCCCTTTCTTGGGAATAGGCATAAATATGGATCTCTTCCAGTCCATTGGCCAGGAAGCTGTCTTCCATATTTCTTGGCATAGAAGAGTGAGCACCTCCAGTGCTGCATCTGTTTCTTGAAACATCTCAATTGATATTCCACCAAGTCCTGGAGCCTTGTTTTTTGCCAATGCCTTCAGAGCAGCTTGGACTTCTTCCTTCAGTACCATCGGTTCCTGATCATATGCCACCTCTTGAAATGGTTGAATATCAACTAATTCTTTTTGGTATAATGACTCTGTGTATTCCTTCCATCTTCTTTTGATGCTTCCTGCATCATTTAATATTTTCCCCATACAATCCTTCACTATTGCAACTCGAGGCTTGAATTTTTCTTCAGTTCTTTCAGCCTGAGAAAGGCCGAGTGTGTTCTTCCCTTTTGGTTTTCCATCTCCAGCTCTTTGTACATGTCATTATAACACTTTACTTTGTTTTCTTGAGAAGCCCTTTGAAATCTTCTGTTCAGTTCTTTTACTTCATCAATTCTTCCTTTTGCTTTAGCTGCTCAATGCTCAAGAGTAAGTTTCAGAGTCTCCTCTTACATCCATCCTGGTCTTTTCTTTCTTTCCTGTCTTTTCACTGACCTCTTGCTTTCTTCATGGATGATGTCCTTGATGTCATTCCACAACTCGTCTGGTGTTTGGTCACTAGTGTTCAATGTGTCAAATCTATTCTTCAGATGGTCTCTAAATTCAGGTGGGATATACCCAAGGTCTTATTTTGGCTCTCGTGGACTTGTTCTGATTTTCTCCAGTTTCAGCTTGAACTTGCATATGAGCAATTGATGGTCTGTTGCACAGTTGGACCCTGGCCTTGTTCTGACTGAAGATATTGAGCTTTTCCATTATCTCTTCCCACGGATGTAGTCAATTTGGTTTCTGTGTGTTCCATCTGGCGAGGTCCATGTGTATTGTCTCCGTTTATGTTGGTGAAAGAAGGTATTTGCAATGAAGAAGTCGTTGGTCTTGCAAAATTCTATCATTTGATCTCTAGCATTGTTTCTATCACCAAGGCCATATTTTCCAAATACTGATCCTTCTTCTTTGTTTCCAACTTTTGCATTCCAATCGCCAGTATTTATCAATGCATCTTGATTGCACGTTCGATCAATTTCAGACTTCAGCAGCTGATAAAAATCTTCTGTTTCTTCATCTTTGCCCCTAGTGACTGGCGTGTAAATTTGAATAATAGTCACGTTAACTGGTCTTCCTTGTAGGAGTATGGATATTATCCTATCACTGACAGCATGGTACTTCAGAATAGATTTTGAAACGTTCTTTTTGACAATGAATGCTACACCATTTCTCTTCGAGTTGTCATTCCCAGCATAGTAGACTATATGATTGTCCAATTCAAAATGGCCAATACCAGTCCATTTCAGCTCACTTATGCCTAGGATATCGACATTTATGCATTCCATTTCATTTTTGATGATTTCCAGTTTTCCTAGATTCATACTTCATATATTCCAAGGTCCAATTTTTTTTTTTTAAATTATTAATGGTTGTTTGCCGCTGTTTCTTCTCATTTTGAGTCATGCCACATCAGCAAATGAAGGTCCCAGAAGCTTTACTCCATCCACATCATTAAGGTCGACTCTACTTTAAGGACACAGCTCTTCCCCAGTCATCTTTTGAGTGCCTTCCAACCTGGGGGGCTCATCTTCCAGCACTATATCAGACAATGTTCCATTGCTGGTCATAAGGTTTTCACTGGCTGATGCTTTTCAGAAGAGGACTGCCGGGTCCTTCTTCCTAGACTGTCTTAGTCTGGAAGCTCAGCTGAAACCTGTCCTCCGTAGGTGACCCTGATGGTATCTGAATACCGGTGGCATAGCTTCCAGCATCACAGCAACACACAAGCCCCCACAGTACTACAAACTGACAGACACGTGGGGGAGAACTACTACATGACCCAACAATCCCAATCCTAGGTGCATACCCAGAACAAATGGAAGGAAGAATGCAAATAGAAACCTGAATACTAATGTCCATTGCAGCACCATTCACAATAGCCAAAAGATGAAATATCCATCAACAGATGAATGGATAAACAAAATGGAGTATATAAACGCAATGGAACACTACTCAGCCACAAAGAAAAATGAAATTCTGATGCATGCCACTGCGTGAATAAAATTTGAAAACATCATGCTGACTGAATTAAATCAGTTGCAAAAGGACAAATACTGTATGTTCTCAGTTACATGAAATAAGTAAATATATGGAAACAAAAGATTATTAGTGGTTAACAGGGGTAGAAGGGAAGGGGGCAGATTTGTTTAGGAGGCACTGAGTTTATGTTAATGGTGACAGAATGATTTGGAAAAGGGTAACTAATGAGAATAATTGCACAATTTCAAGAATGTAATCAACGTCACTGAATTGTACACGTAGTGATTGTAGATGTTTTGTTACATATATTTTCACCACACACACATACACACATACACACACACACAACTTCACCGGCAGCGCAGGACTTGTTATGTAAGAGAAGAAATAATTTTATTGGTCCTTGGCTGGTGCAAATGGCTTGGGCTCAATTAATAACCTAAAGTTGGTGGCTCAAACCCACCCAGTGGCATTGCAGAAAAATGACTGGTGATCTGTTTCCATAAAGATTATAACCGAGAAAATTCTATGGGACAGTTCTACTCTATAACACATGAGATCGCCATGAGTGGGAATTGACTCTATGACAATAAGTTTGATTTTGGTTTGACATGAGGTGGAGTGGGACAAGTAAAGCACAATAGTCATGTTAAGATGATGAGATAAAATCGTAATCTGGAAAGTCTGAGGTGGCTATAACACATATGTGAAAATATATTTGAAAACATGACAGCATATCATTTTCCAAATTGGGTGAAATGTGTAAATTCAGATCAAGAAATTTAAAGAAGCTCAAAAAGAATAAGTACACACATACGTATACAAATGATGATAATGTCAATTACACTTTTGCCATGACTTCACAGCTATTCCAATTTTAATGGAATTGCACTGACATCTCCCCCACCGCCATGGTAACTTTAATAGTAAGAGTGAAGTATCTTTCCGTCATGCAGGTCTCCATGGGACGGTACGGATCATCTACAGGGTTTTTTTTTTTTTTTTCCCCTGGAATTGCCCCTCATCTTTAATCTCTGGGGAATGTGTAAGGCATCTTAGTTAATTAGAAACCACAACAAGGCAATTTTTATTAAGCCTCTCAGATAGTTTCACATAATCAACCAGTTATGCCCTACTTCCTCAGGGGACACTGTGAACAGGGAGAACAACCATAAATTCTTCCTACCAAAGAAAGAGAAGCAATAATTTGGGAGAAGAAAATCCAATTTTTTATTAAAGGCAAGTGGGTAAGAATTGTCCCCCACTGAGATTATCACCTGGATCCTGGTCATTTCTCATCATCCATGGCTTCTGACTGTAGACACTCCTATGGCCGCGTATACCTAATCCCTTCACGTATACCACAGATATTATCTCCTTTATTAACTGGGGTTCCCTGGGCCCTTACGGGGGTCATTATGTTCTTTTATCTCAGTATCTGCCCCAAATCTACTTGATTTGTACGAGCTGCTTGTGGCATTTGGATACTCCAAGTGAACAGAAAGTTGGGAATATCTGAAAACCTCATCATCAGCCTCACTGAAATGAATTGACTCAGGTTAGAGCTTTCAGGACATCTAGTGAATTTGAATTTTATGCATCAAAAGATGATTTTTTTTATTGTAAATATGTCCTATGCAATATTTGGTTAATAACAAATGTTCTTTATGTACAAATATTTGCTAAGAAATAAATACACTTAGTGTAAGTATGAAGCATGCAATAACTGACAAACTGGGACTAGTTTTAAGATGAGCATTAACAGCGCGAAAACATGGCCTTTTGCTGTTTTAAGTGCTATCGCTGTATCACTTGTTTGTTATGTGTTTTCCTTAGTAAATTGTCTACAAATAGGTCTGATTTTTCAAAGTAGGCACTGAAGCTGAGTAGGCTGAAAACTACACTGAGTGTGTTTTAAAAGTTACAGAACTGCGGAGAATGCACTAAACCTAAAATCAATCCAAACTTATATCACCGTGTCCACATACCTTTGCTTCTTGTCTGCTTAGGAGGGAGGTGTCTCAAATGTACACACTAAGATGTTCAGAGCAAGTCATAGGTACTCTTCTTCATGCAAGAAGGATGGGAGGAATAGAACAATCCAGATATTTTAGAGGGAGGTAGTAAGTGACAGTGAAAAAGGAGATTGACTCAGTACACACTAGTATGCTTCCTAGGAAAACATTGAAGGCTTCAGAGTGGTAGGCTTGGTAGTGAGTTCTGAATCCCTTTGCTCAAGGCAGTACATCTCCTATCCTACAGAAAATCCTACGATAGCAGGTCCTGTGATTAGTAAATTCCAGGTAAAATTTGCCAGACATAGGCTTATCATTCTTATATAGTGGTGAATAGAGACCTGGAAGGGAGAATGGGACTCAGTGGAGAAACAGCAGACAAGTTTACCTGAGAAGAGAGGGTGGAAGTGGCTAACAAACTCCAGTATTGTCTTGTCCCTCCGCCCCCAATTTTCTGAATCAGGTTGCCAAAATTGACACCAAGAATTAGCAGATTCCTTGATGGCTGCTACTCCAGGTGTCACAGAACCAAGAAACATCCTTAACAGAAAACTGCTGCAAAGTGACTCTGGACTGCAGCTCTTCCAGCCTGTAAGTGTGACGCTTCTTGGCAGCTCTGGCAAGATCCAACCTGATAGTTGTGTAGGCTAAACCTTGGCATTCCATTACAGCCTACCTGTAATACCCTGTATTTTATGTCACTGAACTTTTTGAACTCAAGCTACTGTTCCAATTCAAAAAGCATGTTTGCAGAGTTCTAGTGTCATCAAGAGGACATTGAATGTAGGGAAAAGAAAAACAAAAAAGAATTGCCAGGAGTCGATACTAACTCATATCAAGCCTATAGGATAGACTAGAACTGCCCTCTAGGGTTTCCAAGGCTGTAATCTTTACGGAAGCAGACTGCCACATCTTACTCCAAAGGAGCAACTGCTGACTTTTCAGTTAGCACCCCAACATTTAACCTCTGTGTTACCTAACAGGGCTCCTCATTCAATGTGAGAGGTGATTAAAAGGGAATCCAAGTGGTTTAGACTATAGCAGCTTCATTAGCTCCATTCAGGATATTTTCCCTTTATTTACTGACTTTCTTATGTAACCACAAGTGATGACAGGGCTGGGATTTACAGGTGATATACTTGAAAATCACAGTGGTGTTCTCTTTCATTTCTCCATTGTACATTTTCCAGGAAAAAAAATGCAAAACGTGGTACAAGAAATGCACACATATTTTAAATGCCATACAGACTCCATCATTGCCTCGATGGTATATTAAAGGAAATAAAGCACATGAAATGAAATCCTCAAAATCTTCAAATACTGATAGAAACCTAGATTTTAGTGGCAACAGATCCAGATCTTGTCTTGAACCTTATAAAAAGTATGCTTCTTTTTTTTTTTTTAAAGGAGAACTGATGACACACAACTGTCAAGAGCTCAGCTGCTATCAAAAAGGTTGGTGGTTCAAACCTATCCAGTAGCTCTGAAGGAAAAAAGACCTGGCAATCTGCTTCCATAATGACTACAGCCAAGGAAACCCTACAAGGCAGTTTTACTCTGTCACATGGGGTCACTATGACTCTAAAATTGACGCAGTGGTAGCTAGCAACAACAATTTAAAAATAAATTAAAATTATAAATGCAAATTGACCCTAAATGTGAACATTTAGTTAGAAAAAGTAAATAAAACATTTTAAAATTATAAACGTACTGCTAAAGTCACAAACAGCAACAAAAGAATAAATGTGTTTCTATCCCAGGTTTTACAAGATATATCAATATGTGACTACATTGCTAAGTTCCCACCCACAACCCTTAAAGAGGCTCAAACTCAAGCTTTATTAACTTCAAATTATCTCTGCCTCTCAATACACGAATAAGAAAATCTCACAAGATTTCTCAAACCAAAACGGAAGTACACTAAAGAAAACTGTGACGTCGTCGTGTAGACGAAATTAAGACTATTAGCTCAATATTAACAACTTCATGGTTTTATTATAAATGTATGTGCTGCAAACATTGCTGAATTGATTTAAAGTGTAATCTATGTTATATCAGACTATAATGTTTCAGAAGTATCCTCCAATCATGGGAAGTGGGATCTTCTACAGTTTATTTTAGGTAAAATCAGATGTAGCAATTACTTTTCCATCCTCTAGTAGGAAGAAAACGTGTCCACTCCGTCTACAAGTTTAAGGGAATACTACATGAACGCTGAAACCAATGCCTCTGTTTCTTCCCAGAAGAGAGAACTGGATTAAATGGGCCCACAGAATCTAACAGTACTGACTGAATTCATTCTAGTGGGAGTCACAAGGCGCCCTGAGCTGCAGCTCCCCCTATTTGCGGCCTTCCTTGTCATCTACATGATCACAGTGGTTGGAAACATGGGCGTGATTGTCTTGACCAAGGCAGACTCCCACCTACAGACACCTATGTATTTTTTTATCAGACACCTGGCCTTTGTCGATCTTGGTAATTCTACTGTTATTTATCCCAAGATGCTAGTAGATTTTGTTGTGGATCAAAATACCATATCCTATTACGTGTGTGCCACACAAATGGCTTTTTACATTCTGTTCATTATCTGTGAGCTCTTCATCCTGTCAGCCATGGCCTATGACCGCTATGCAGCCGTCTGTAACCCTCTGCTCTACAATGTTATCACGTCCCAGAAACTTTGCTATGCACTCGTGGGCGTTCCATATCTCTACAGCACCTTTCTGTCCCTGATGGTCACCAGTAAGATTTTTATATCGACCTTCTGTGGCTCTAACATCATCAGTCATTTCTACTGTGATAATACTGCCTTGATACCTTTCCTGTGCTCAAATGCACGAGAAATAGAATTGTTGATCATAATATTTTCAGCACTTAATTTAATTTCCTCTCTTCTGGTAGTCCTGGTCTCCTACATGCTGATTCTGACAGCTATATTTCAAACGAATTCTGCTGAGGGTAGGAAAAAAGCTTTCTCCACGTGTGGTTCTCATCTGACAGTGGTGGTTGTGTTCTATGGAACTCTGTTATTTATGTATCTTCAGCCTAAATCTGCTCGTTCCTCTGATACTGACAAAATGGCGTCCGTGTTTTACACTTTAGTCATCCCCGTGATAAACCCCTTCATTTACAGTTTAAGGAACAAAGAAGTAAAGCATGCCTTTAACAGGGTGTTCAGGAGGCCATGCAAACTTTCTATTTGATACTCAATAGATAAAAAAAAAAAAAAAAAAAGTTTTAATAAATTTTTGAAAATGGCAAATGCCACACAAAAATATTTCTAGTATACACAATTACATTCTCTTTGGTTCCAGAGCAAAGACATAGTATAAAGCACATACAAATGGATTGCTTTCCTTATATCTACCCAAATATATTTTAATCATCGCATTTTTGATCTCAAATTAAATGTCATACCATTCCTGTGTTTCCTTGTTTCTCTTTCAATGTCTCCTTATGTGATTTTGTTGAAAAGCAGACTTTACGCAATGGAATACCTATTACACTCTACAGCAGTAAATTATGTGTGTATATTTGTAAGCGTTTTTGTAAAGATGGTAGGGGTTTCTTGAATCTTATTTTCATCGCATTTTCTGATCCTAAAACAACAGTATAAGCAAAATTGGAGACCAAGAGTTATTTATGTGTCCCTGTTGATACAATGAATAATTTATGGGCATTGTTTCCTTTCTACTGTGATTATCATTTCTTATTTACACTGTACTCAAATATGTGTAAAGTGGGCTAGAAAATTTTGCTTGGTTATCATTTAATTTGATATCCTTTCTCCTGAGCTAACTAGTGTCTAGTATGGTGATTCTGATTTTGGCTATATTGCAGATGCAGAAACTACCTAGTCAAGAAAAATATTAAAAAAGAATAATAAAAAGCGAATACACTTGGAGAATAGGAGGAAGGGTGAACAAAGATATTATGCATGCCTGATGGGAAGAACTAAAGTATTTATTAAAGGTGATGATTGATGCAGAATCTGATGATAAAAAAGCACTGTAAGAACCAAGAGAACATGTTGATGCATTTTCTGATTCATATTCTTAATACATTGGAGAACATTTACGTGTAAAAAAGGAAGGAAAACACATCAATAGAGCATGTTACCTTAAAGTGAAACAGTTTTATTGCCTAACACCCACATATGTTATTGATGGCAAAATGTGGATTTATGATCATTCATTTATAGAAGATGTATAAAATAATGTTGAGCTCATGTCTACTGAATAAATAGATATTCTACTGAAGTAGTAAATGCTTTTTATGATTATTCACTAAATAATTTTTTGGGACAAATACATAATTTCAAATTCTTCCTTCCAAACAAACAAAATTGGTTCCATTTTCCACACTTTGTTCATTTTAGCCAAATATGAGAATAATTACAAAATGATTATCAATCAAGCGCCATAATTTACTGAAAACAAAGACAGAATAGTGTTTACTCTGTGTTCTTTCTTGGCATCAGAGAATTCTAAGAGAAACTTGTAATCTGCTAGATAAAACGGCTGGTAAAATGAATGTAAACAAATTTTAGCATCCTGCTGATAGTCATCACCTGCTGTGGGTTTTGACCTAATCTCCACTAGCACTTGTGCCATAATCCAGAGAAATATAAACTTCAATACATCTAAAGTGCATTTTTCCTTTGTTTGCTTGAATACTTAATAATGTCTGCCAGAGCTAGAAAACATGCACAATACCCAGTACTGAACTGAAACTGAAACTTCATTTGAAATGCAAACTAATTACATATTCTGGAAATAATAGAAACTGTTTAAGAATTTCTAAACATCAAGTTATGTCAGGAAAAAAACAAAACAAAAAACTTTGCCTTCAAGTTGATTCCAACTCTTAGGGACCGTATAGGAGAGTATGACCGCCCCAAAGGGTTTCCAAGGAGCAGCTGGTTGATTCAAAATTCAAACTGCCGTCATTCCGGTTAGCAGCGAAGCTCTTAATCACTGTGCCACCAGGGCTCCCCGTCAGAAAAGCTACTGCAATTAAACAGGTAATCAGAAAATTAAGTATGAAATCATAACATCACATTTATTAGTAAGATTACAGATTTAGGGATAGATTTAATTTGGGATATTATTTAATATAATAATATTTCTCTACATGTAGCTTATATACTCTATATGATTATATGTGCATATATAATCGTATATATGACTTAAGGCTACATTGTACTGACAAAAAAGAGATACTATGACCTCAAAATAAACACATTTCATAAAAAATAAATACAGGTAGTCCCCAACTTATGATGTATTTTAGTTAAGACAGACTGCATTTAAGACCATCCATTTCTGAATGTACATTTTATTAATAGTAATATATACTACATAAATGCTGCAGGGTATAATTTATAGATGATTTTTTTTTTATAATTCTCAGATATTCATTCACAGATATTCAATTTTATGATTTACTGTTCAAAACACTGCCACATAGATTTAATTTTCTAAATTAAATCTGGGGCTTCAGTTTGAAAACTAGACACTGATACCTTTGCTAAAGTTGCTAGGCAGATTCTGGAAGCAGTGAGATGTTACAGCAAAATGTATGAAGAAAAAAAGAAATGCACCATACAAACAACTAAAATTTTCTGACCAGAAATGCCATCCACAGTCCCAGGGACAATCCAGGTGAACCAGAACTTCCACGTGTAGAGTTACCACTGCAAATGACAAAATGCGAACATTGACAAGTTTTCTCCATTGCAGAGTAAACTATTATGATTTGTGTATTTTTTTTATAGGTATGTATGTATTGGAGCCTTGGTTGCATAGTGGTTAAGAGCTTGGTTGCTAACCAAAAGGTCAGCATTTTCAATTCACCAGCCGCTCCTTGGAAGCCCTATGAGCCAGTTCTACTCTGTCATATAGGGTTGCTGTGAGTCGGAATGAACTTGGTGACCAAGGGTTCGGTTATTTTTTTTTTTTTAATGTATTAGGAGACCTGGTGGTTTAATGGTTATAGCACTCAACTGCTAACAAAAAATTGCCCGTTTGAACCCATCAGCCTCTCCATGGAAGAAAGATGCAGCAGTCTGCTTCCATAAAGATTTACAGCCTTAGAAACACTTTGGAGCAGTTCTACCTTGTCCTATAGTGTCACTATGAGTTGAAATCGACTTGACAGCAATAGGTTTGGTTGGGTGTTTTGGTTCACTCAATATAAAACTCAAAAAACCAAACCCATTGCCATCAAATCAATTCTGACTCATATGGACCCTATAGGACAGAGTAGAACTGGCCTCTAGGGTTTTCAAGGAACTGATGGTCATTTGAACTGCCAACATTTTGATTAGCAGATGAGCTCTTAACCACTAAGCCACTAGAGCTCCATTCATTATAAGCATTTATTCATTAAGCCAAACTTCAAGAATCAATACCCCATTAAATTTATATTTTACTATATTATTTAGGAAGTAAATGCTGGTGGCACAGTGGTTAAGAGCTTGGCTGTTGACCAAAAGTTTAGCTGTTCAACTCCACCAGCTATTCCTTGGGAACCCTAAGGGGCAGTTCTATTCTGTGCTATAGGGTCACTATGAGTTGGAATTGACTCAATGGCAACAGGTTTGGTTTGGTTTGGGTTATTTCAGAAATAACACAATTCTTAAAATCCTAGCACTCAGAAGAAAGGAATAAATTGAAGAATGTGATAAAGCATTAATAGGCAAAATACATACTAAAGGAAACCCTAGTGGCATAGTGGTTAACAGCTATGGCTGCTAACCAAAAGGAAGGCAGTTTGAATCCACCAGGCACTCCTTGGAAACCCTATGGGGCAGTTCTACTCTGTCTTATAGGGTCGCTATGAGTCGGAATCGACTTGAAGGCAACGTGTTTGGTTTTGGTATTTTTATACATATTAAATAGTTGATATATGCATTTATCAACTATTTAATATGTATACTGGGTGGATGGAGTAAAGCTTTCAGGACCTTCCTTTGCTGATGTGGCACGACTTAAAATGAGAAGAAACAACTGCAAACATCCATTAATAATCGGAACCTGGAATGTATAAACTATGAATCTAGGAAAATTGGAAATCGTCAGAAATGAAATGGAACACATAAACATCAATATCCTAGGCATTAGTGAGCTGAAATGGACTGGTATTGGCCATTTTGAATTGGGTAATCATATAGCCTACTATGCTGGGAATGACAACTTGAAGAGGAATGGTGTTGCATTCATCATCAAAAAGAACATTTCAAGATCTATCCTGAAGTACAACACTGTCAGTGATAGGATAATATCCATACAGCTACAAGGAAAACCAGTTAATACGGCTAATATTCAAATTTATGCACCATCATTAGGGCCAAATATGAATAGAAGATTTTTATCAGCTGCTGCAGCCTGAAATTGATTGAACATGCAATCAAGATGCATTGATAATTACTGGCCATTGGAACGCAAAAGTTGGAAACAAAGAAGAAGGATCGGTACTTGGAAAATATGTCCTTGGTCATAGAAACAATGCCAGCGAGTGAATGATAGAATTTTGCAAGACGAACGACTTCTTTATTACAAATACCTTCTTTCACCAACATGAACGGCAACTATATGCATGGAACTCATCAGAAGGAAAACATAGAAATCAAATTGACTACATCTGTGGAAAGAGACGATGGAAAAGCTCAATATCATCAGTCAGAACAAGGCCAGGGGCCGACTGTGGAATAGACCATAGGTTGCTCATAAGGACGTTCAAGCTGAAACTGAAGAAAATCAGAACAAGTCCACGAGAACCAAAATATGACCTTGAGTATATCCCACCTGAATTTAGAGACCATCTGAAGAGTAGATTTAATGCATTGAACACTAGTGATTGAAGTCCAGATGAGTTGTGGGAGGACATCAAGGAGATCATACATGAAGAAAGCAAGAGGTCATTGAAACGAAAGGAAAGAAAAAAAAAAAAAAGACCAAGATGAATGTCAGAGGAGACTCTAAAACTTGCAAAAGGATGAAATGATGAAGTAAAAGAAATGATCAGAAGATTACAGAGGGTGGTTCGAGAAGACAAAGTAAAGTATTATAATGGCATGTGCAAAGAGCTGGAGATGGAAAACCAAAAGGGAAGAACACCCTTGGCATTTCTCAAGCTGAAAGAACTGAAGAAAAATTCAAGCCTCGAGTTGCAATAGTGAAGGATTCCATGGGGAATATATTAAACGACACAGGAAGAATCAAAAGAAGATGGAAGGAATACACAGAGTCATTACACCAAAAAGAATTTGTAGATGTTCAACCATTTCAAGAGGTAGCATATGATCAGGAATCAATGGCACTGAAGGAAGAAGTCCAAGCTGCACTGAAGGCATTGGCAAAACACAAGGCTCCAGGAATTGATGGAATATCAATTGAGATGTTTCAACAAACAGATGCAGCACTGGAGGTGTTCACTCATCTATGCCAAGAAATATGGAAGACAGCTTCCTGGCCAACGGACTGGGAGAGATCCGTATTTATGCCTATTCCCAAGAAAGGTGATCCAACCAAATGTGGAAATTATAGGACGATATCATTAATATCACACACAAGCAAAATTTTGCTGAAGATCATTCAGAAACGGCTGCAGCAGTATATCGACAGGGAACCATCAGAAATTCAGGCTGGTTTCAGAAGAGGACGTGGAACCAGGAATATCATTGCCGATGTCAGATGGATCCCGGCTGAAAGCAGAGAATACCAGAAGGATGTTTACCTGTGTTTTAGTGACTTTGCAAAGGCATTTGACTGTGTGGATCATAAGAAATTATGGGTAACATTGCATAGAGTGGGAATTCCAGAATACTTAACTGTGCTTATGAGGAACCTCTACATAGAATAAGAGGCAGATGTTCAGACAGAACAATGGGATACTGACTGGTTTAAAGTCAGGAAAGGTGTGAGTCAGGGTTGAATTCTTTCACCATACCTGTTCAATCTGTATACTGAACAAATAATACGAGAAGCTGGACTATATGAAGAAGAACAGGACATCAAGATTGGAGCAAGGCTCGTTAACAACCTGCATTATGCAGGTGACACAACCTTGCTTGCTGAAGGTGAAGAGGACTTGAAGCACTTACTAATGAAGATCAAAGACCACAGCCTTCAGTATGGATTACACCTCAACATAAAGAAAACAAAAATCCTCAGAACTGGGCCAATGAGTAACATCATGATAAACGGAGAAAAGATTGACGTTATCCAGGATTTCATTTTATTTGGATCCACAATCAGCACCCATGGAAGCAGCAGCCAAGAAACCAAGAGACGCATTGCATTGGGTAAATCTGCTGCAAAGGACCTCTTTAAAGTGTTGAAGAGCAAAGATGTCACCTTGAAGACTAAAGTGCGCCTGACCCAAGCCATGGTATTTTCAGTTGCATCATATGCATGTGAAAGCTGAACAATGAATAAGGAAGACTGAAGGAAAATTGACACCTTTGAATTGTGGTGTTGGTGAAGAATATTGAACGTACCAACCTAAAAACCTAGTGCCGCTGAGTTCATTGAACATACCGTGGACTGCCAAAAGAACGAATAAATCTGTCTTGGAAGAAGAACAACCAGAATGCTCCTTAGATGCAAGGATGGCGAAACTGGGTGTTACATACTTTGGACATGTTGTCAGGAGGGATCAGCCCCTGGAGAAGGACATCGTGCTTATCAAAGTAGAAGATCAGGGGAAAAGAGGAAAACACGCAATGAGGTGGATTGATACAGTGGCTGCAACAATGAGCTCAAGCATAACGATGCTTGTAAGGATGGCTCAGGACCGAGAAGTGTTTCGTTCTGTTGTGCATAGGGTTTCTATGAGTCAGAACTGGCTCGATGACACCTAAAAACAACAACAATGACAACATATGCACTTACAATATTTTTTTATTGAGGCAAAACTGAAAAAACATAAAATTAATCATTTAAAAGTGTGTATTCAGTGGCTTTCAGTCTATTCACAATGCTGTGCACCCATCACTTTATCTAGCTCCAAAATATTTCCACCACCCCTAGACACGACTCTATATGGATTAAGAAATGTCTCCTCAACCTCTCTAACCCCACTCAGCCCCTGACAACCACTAATCTGCTTCCTATGGGTTTTCCTATTCTGGTTAGTTAATATAAGTGAAAACATTGAATATGTGACCTATTGTTGCTGGTTTCTCTCACATGGCATGAGTTTCCCAGGTTGAACCACAGCATAGCAAGTATCAGTGCTTCATTTTTTTACGACTGAATAATATTTCATTGCAGACCTTTTGGTTAGTAGTCGTGTTCTTAACTACTGTACCAACAGGATTCCATTTTGTTGCACGGATATGCCATTTCTTTTTTAATCTATTTACCTGTTGATGGTCATTTGGGTTGTTTTTACTTGTTTTGCTCTTGCGACTACTGCTGCTATGAACATTTGTGCACAAGTGTTTGTTTGAATACCTGTTCTCAATTCTTTTAGGCATATACCTAACAGAGGATTTGCTGTGTTAAAAGGTAATTCTGTATTTATCTTATTGTGGAACTATCAAATGGTTTTCCATGGTGGCTGCAAAGTTTACAATCTCACCAACAGTGTATGAGGCTTCCAGTTTCTCCCAACTCTCTTAAACACTTTATTTTTAATTATTGCATTCATTCTCATTGGTGTGAAATGGTATCTCATTGTGATATTTACTTGAGTTTCTATAATGGTGGCATAGTGGTTAAGTTCTAAGGCTGCTAACCAAAGGGTCGGCAGTTCGAATCCACCAGGCACTCCTTGGAAACTCTATGGGGCAGTTTTACTCTGTCCTATAGGGTCGCTATGAGTCGGAATCAACTTGACGGCACTGGGTTCTGGGTTTATAATGTCTAAAGGAAACCCTGGTGCATAGTGGTTAAGTGCTACGGCTGCTCACCAACGGGTCAGCAGTTCAAATGCACCAGGCGCTCCTTGGAAACTCTATGGGGCAGTTCTACTCTGTTCTATAGGGTCGCTATGAGTCAGAATCGACTCGAAGCTACTGGGTTTGTTATTTTGGGGTTTTTTTTTTTATAATGTCTAATGAACACCTTTTCATGTTCTTATTGACCATAATGTATACTTTCTTTGGAAATTTTTTTTTTATGTTCTTGCTAATTTTTTAATTGGGTCTTTTTGTGGTTAAGTGGTGTTTTTTATATAATCTGAATTAAAAAAAAAATTGCCATTGAGTTGATTCTGACTCATAGTGACTGTATAGGACAGAGTAGAACTGCCCCATAGAGTTTCCAGGGACAGCCTGGTGAATTTGAACTGCTGACCTTTTGGTTAGCAGCCAAGCGCTTAACCACTATACCACCAGGGTTTTCAGTGACCCTGTTTTTTTTATTATGAACCCTAATTAGATGTATGATTTGCAAATATATTTTCCAATGTCTTTTCACTTTTTTTGTATTAGAAAAACTTTATTTTTTATTTTTTTATTTTGGTTTGGTTTCTATAGTTTTGGAATATGTTTTGAAATTGCAAATTCTCCAAACTTGCTCTCCTTTCTCTAGATTGTTAGAGTTATCTGAGCCTATTTCCATCATGTATGGATTTTAGGATCATCTTTTTTCTTTTTTTTTAAAAAAAGAAACTATTGACATTTTACTAGGGACTGCATTAAATATAGAGAAATTTTACATTTGGAGAGTATCATCAACACTTTGTAGTTTTCAGTGTATAAGTCCTGCAAATTTTTTGTTAAATTTATCAACATTTATTTTATCTTCATTGATAATATTTTTAATATATTGTGCCCTTGATTGTGTTTTCATATTGTACAGCACTAGTATGTAGAAATGCAACTGATTTATGAGTGTTAATATTACATACTACAACTTTGCTGAATACTTTTTGTAAGCGCAACACTTTTTTCTAGATTCTTTAAGATTTTTCTATTTATTAGACCACACCATCTACAAAAAGAGATCATTTTATTTTCCCTCTCCAATTTGATTCCTTTAATCTTTTTCTTGCCTAATATACAATAGAAACGGCAGAATTTGTACTGTTGTCTTGTTCCTGAACTTGGGAGAAAACTTACCATCAGCTTTATAACCTTCACATCCCTTTCTGTGGTTCCTAATATTTAATAAAAACAATTTTAGTTTCTCATTATATAATATGTAGTTACTAAGTACCTTAACAGAATTGGTTGTAGTTCCAGGCACCATCAACTGTCAGTTTGTCATACTGCAGTGGCTTGCATGTTACTGCGATACTAGAAGCTACGCCACTGGTATTTCAAATACCAGCAAGGTCACCCATGGTGGACAGGTTTCATCAGTGCTTCCATTCTAAGGTAGACTAGAAAAAGAACCTACCTACCTACTTCTGAAAAAACGGGCTAGTGAACGCCTTATGGATAGCACATACTTTGGACACGTTTCCAGATGGGGCCAGTGCCCAGAGGACATCATGCTTGGTAAAGTAGAGGGTCAGCAAAAACGAGGAAGACCCTCAATGAAATGGATTGACACGGTGGCTGGAACAATGGGCTCAAACGTAGCACTAATTGTGAGGTTGGTGCAAGACTGGGAACTGTTTCATTCTGTTGTACATAGGGTCACTATGAGTAAGACCCAACTCGACGGTATTTAACAACAACAACAATTCCAGGCAAAATAGTTGACGATAAGTCATAGTCATGAATATAAACAAACAGAACAATAAACTAACCTACAAAGTTTGACAAACTTAATTATTTCCTCTGAAAGGAAAAGTTTAGAAAGATGGGGTAGCTAAATATACATTTAATAGTAATCTCTAATGAGCTCTATAACTTATTAAACATTGTTATTGCTGGATTGGGAAAGACTCATTAACAACCTGCTATATGCAGATGATACAACCATGCTTGCTGAAAGTGAAGTGGACATAAAGCACTTACTGAGGAAGATCAAAGACTATAGCCTTCAGTGTGGGTTATACCTCAACATAAAAAAGACAAAAATCCTCACAACTGGACCAATGAGCAACATCATGAAAAATGGAGAAAATATTGATGTTGTTAAGAATTTCATTTTACTTGGCTACATAATCAACAATCATGGAAACAGCAGTTAAGAAATCAAACAACTTATTGCATTCAACATATCTGCTGCAAAACACTACATCAAATTTTTAGAAAGTGAATGTGTCAATTTGAGGACTAAGGTGCACCTTACCCAAGGCATGCTATATTTAATCATCTCATATGCATGAGTAAGCTAGACAATGGATATAGAAGAGCAGAGAATAATTGATACCTTTGAATTACAGTATTGGGGAAGAATATTGAATATAACATGGACTGCCAGAATAATAAACAAAACTGTCTTGGAAGAAGCACAGCCAGAAAAAGAACGTAAGAATGGTGAGATTTCATCTCATATTCTTTGAACATGTTATCAGGAGGGACTTATCCTTGGAGAAGGACATCATGCTTGGTCAGCAAAAGAGAGAGAGACCTTCACTGAGTTGGACTGACACAGTGGCTGCAACAACGGGCTCAAGCACTGCAACTATTGTGAGGATAGCCCAGGATGGGGAGTGTTTCGTTTTGTGGTACCTAGGGTCTCTGTGAGTTGTTACCAATTTGAATGCACCTAACAACAACAGTGATGTTATTACTATATTACAATTATATGGTTTTATTATAAATGTATGTGCTCCAAACGTTGCTGAATCTATGTCATACCAGTGTATAATAAGTTTCATGTGTGTCCTCCAATTTTGGGAAGTAGGATCTTCTATAATCTAGTTTAAAATCACACAGGGGAATTATTTTTTCTATACTAAGAAAGAGTCTCCATTCTGTCTACAAGCAATATAATTTGTTTAGATAATGCCTTATGAAAACTAATATCAATACCTCTGTTTCTTCCTGGAAGAGATTTCTAGACTAAATGGGACAGCAGAATCTAACAATGCGACTACATTCATTATACTGACAGTCACAGAGCAAACTGAAATACAGTTCCCTCTTTTTGGCAGCTTCCTCGTCTTCTACATGATCACACTGTTGGGCAACCTAGGCATGATCATCTTGACCTAGGTGGTCTCCCACCTACACACATCTATGTATTTTTTTTTTATCAGAAACTTGGCCTTGATTGATCTTGACAACTCTACTGTTGTTTATCCCAAGATGTTAGTTAATTTAATTTTGAATCAAAATACCATTTCCTATTATGCATGTGCCAGACAAATAGTTTTCTTCCTCTTGTACATTATTTGTGTATTTTATGTCCTGGCAACCACTGCCTATGACCACTATGTGACCACCTGTAACCCAATGCTCTACAATACTATCTTGTCCCAGAGACTTTGTCATGTGCTTGTTGGTATTCCACACCTCTTCAGTACCTTTTAGTCTCTGATTCTCAACAGTAAGGTATTTACATTGACCTTCTGTGATACTTACGTCGTTGTTCGTTTCTATTGTGATGATGTTCCCTTGATACCTTTTCTCTACTTGAATGCATGAGAAATTGAATTATTGATCGTAATGTGTTCAGCATTTAATGTGATTTCAACCCTCGTGGAATCGACTCGACAGCAGTGGGTTAGTGGGTTGGTGGGAGTGTTTGCTGACTTATGCCGATTCTGATAGCCATATTTCAAATGCATTCTGCTGAGGGCAGGAAAAAAGCTTTCTCCACATGTGGTTCTCATCTGAAAGTGATGGTTTTGTTCTATAGGTCTATACTATTATGTACGTGCAGCCTGAATCTGCTCATTCTTATCATAACAAAAAAAATAACTTCTGTGTTTTACACTTTATCCATTCTTATGTTTAACCCCTTCATATACAGCTTAAGGAACAAAGAGGTAAAAAGTTCTTCCCAATCATCTTTAAGAATCAATGCAAAATTTGTATTTCACACTCAATATGCAATATTTTCTAATAACCTATGAAAAATGCAAATGTCACTTGATAATATTTTAGCAGAAGTAACTGCATTCTCACATTGGATATTTTAAATTAAATGTCTTTTCCTTCCCAAGATTTTTTATAGATGATAACTTATAGAGAACATTATGGTGAAAAACTATTGTCAGAGCCAGAAGAACTTTTACACATTTTCTAGTTCATACTTCCAATGAATTTAGATAATTTTATATTAGTAAATATGAAAAGCATCATATAAACAGGACAAATAAGTAAGTCTAGGATGATTTTTTTTTTTTACTGAATACTATATGCCATACAAAAAGCATTATGTTAAAAATGGTAACATTCTGAATTTATACACATTCTTATGAAGTAATATACACTTCTGCCATTATTTTATCTTGTTGTTTCTGTTAGATGCTATTGAGATGCCTCCAGCTCACAACGATCTTCTGTACAACAAAATAATACGTCCCCCGATCTTGCACACCTTCATGATTGTTGGTACTTTTGAGTCCATTGTTGCATCGTAGTCACTATAAATTTTTAGGCTTAGTTACCATAAATCTTTGGGGACAAATATTTGTTTTATTTGAAGTTTTTGTTCCTTTCAAACAAACAAATATCTTCCTATAGTTGTATTGTTGTTTTTGTTAGTCACCATCGAGTTGGTTCCGACTCGCAGCGACCACATGTACCACGGAAGGAAACACTGCTGGTCCTGCACCATCCTTACAATCGTTGACCCCATTGTTGCAGCCACTGTGTCAATCTCTCTTGTTGAGGGTCTTCTCTTTTCCACTGACCCTGTACTTTATCAAGCATGATGTCCTTCTCCAGGGACTGATCCCTCCTGGCAACATGTCCAAAGTATGTAAGATGCAGTCTCACCATCCTTGCTACTAAGGAGCATTCTGGTTGTACTTCTTCCAAGGCAGATTTGTTCATTCTTTTGCCAGTCTATGGTATATTCAATGTACTTCACTAACACCACAATTCAAAGGCATCAATTCTTCGTCGGTCTTCATTATTTATTGTCCAGCATTCACATGCGTATGATGAGATTGAAAATACCATGCCTTGGGTCAGGCGCATCTTAGTCTTCAAGGTGACATTTTTGCTTTTCAACACTTTAAAAAGGTCCTTTGTGCAAATTTGCCCAATAGGGTCGTTATGAGTTGGAATTGACTGAACGACAATGAATTTGCTTTGGTTTCCTATAGTTAGTACTTTTTTAATCTTAGATACATAAGAATATAATTACAAGAGAAAATTCTCAAACAAGCTCCGATCTTTATACACACATGCACAAAATAAAAGTTTTTTACTTCCTATTTAGGCTTGGCATAGAATGAATTCTGAGAAAAACTTGTGAACTAATAAAAATGATGACTAGTAAAACAAGCACGTAGATAAATTTTACCATAATACTGGCAGTCTTTCTTACCCTGTTTGTTGACTTTGGCCTCGTCTCCACAGGAACTTGTGCCACTAATCTAGAGAAGTACAAAGTTTGATACATCCAAAGTGCATTTTCCTTCATTTCCTTGGGAATCAAACAATATTTAACACAGCTAGAAAATACACACAATACCCAATAATGAACTAAAACAGAGACATCATCATAAATATGGAAAGATAATACAGCTTTAATATAGATAGATATGTGGATAATACATCATAAATATAGAAAGATAATAGAAGTACAAATTAAAACAGTTTGAGCAATCAGAATGACAAGCTTGGGAAACTACTGTAGGAACACAGAGGTAAACAGAAATCTATTTACCTGTAACCTTATCACCAACTTTATTAATAAAATTACAGATTTACGGAGAGTTTTAATTTGCATTATTAAGGAGTATAGGGATACTACTCTACATGTGGTATACATATAATACATAGAGTTAGCACATAAATAATTAGAGGAATCCAAAATAAAATTTAGACAAATATGGTCTTTGGCATTTGAGACTGTATTAACAAACTAAAAAAATTAATCAAAAAGAAAAATATGAGCTCAAGGGAATTTAACTTTAGTTAGTACAATACTGTGACAAATTTCAGCTACTATGGTCTCCCCAAAGTCCAGTGTGTGTGCCCTGGGTTCAAAGAGCTCATTCTTCCTTGCTTGGAGTGCCCTGAAGTCCAGAAGTGCCTGAATTCCAGTAAGTGGCTCAGTCCAGGTTACCAGGAATGTCTTGGGGCTTACCTCCGTTGTTCTCTGTCTCTTAGGAATCAAGTTCCTATTCTACTTGAAGAATGTCTGAATACTTTTGTCTCCTACATTTTTTTTTTTTTTTTGCAATTTTCTAGTTGTTTGTGGAAATAAGTCTGATCCTAAAAAACCAAGGCCAACCCAGTTTATCACTGAGTAAATTCTGACTCATAGCAACCCCATGTGTGTCAGAGTAGAGCTGTACTCCTCACAATTTTCAATGGCTGATTTTTCAGGAAAAGATCACAACACCTTTCTACTGAGATGTCTCTGCCAACCTATTTGTTAGTAACCCAGCATTTAACCATCTACATCACCCAGAGATTCCTAGTGACATAATGGAAGGGAATACAAACCTGAAAATTTTTATTAGAAATATGTATACCTTTTTCTAATTCCAGACAGAAATCTTAAACTTTTAAAAAGATAACAGATGTTCGGTGCATGATATAAGTCCTTCAATACAGTGGTTGATGACTAGTAAGGCTTAGGCTAAAAAACTGAAAGTACTCTGTGTGGGGAAAAGACAGGAATTTAATTAATTCTCAGAGTGGAAGAAAGAAGCCAGAGCTGTGGAGAGGCAATGCAATGACTCTCACTCTAGTCTCATAAATATCCAATAAATTTACACAATTCAAGAAATTATTTGATTAGCCATTCATTTTTATTGAAATAAAGAATGACCTGTGTTAAGTAGGTTGGCCAATTAAATATGTTAATTTGAAGAATGAAAATGCTCAATAAAGCCTTAGAACAGAAGTCAGAGTGTTTTTAAACTCACTTTATTAATTCCCTTTATCTATAGTCTCATTTTTTTTGTTCTTAGAATTAGTATGAATAAAGGGACGTTAGTGAAAATGGTGAAGTCCAAAGCTACAAAGGCATGTTCCTCCATAGAAACACTAAAAAAAAAAAAAAAAAAGCCCCAATAAAACTTGTCAGGACTCTAAAAAGTAATCCAAAGTTTATCAAAGCCAGATGAAGCTGAATCAAGAAAAAGACAGCTTAAACAGAGTAGGAGAGCTTTGTGGTGTTTTTACTTTGCCTTATTACTTCCTCCTCTTTGGTGCAGTGGTAGGTGGTCTTGAAGACATCAGCCTACCTTACAAGTGTGAGCACCTGGTTCCAGATGGAACAGGAAAGACCCTGTTCATAGGAACTGTATTTATCTGTTTGAACTTATCTGTGGATTTCTTAAGCAATGACATAAGTCCTTTGACTTTTTTCCCCCCTAACTGGAGACTCTCAGGCAAAAAACAGCTAAACTGGGACATTCCACAAAAAAATAAATAAGAAAGACAAATGAACAGACATTTGCTGCCTGGGATAAAGTATTACAGTCAAAGAAACAAAAGCACAGAAGAAAAAGCTGAGGAAACTATTATTTTCTTTCTCTTATCTTTTTTTTTTTCTTGAATTAATTTTACTGAAGGATGATATGCTCTTGGCATTATTTTAGACATTAGAGAAAAAGAATTGTCAAAAGTGTTGGGGCATCCATTTTTTAAAAGATTGAAGAAAATATAAGCCTCCCAACCAAAAAAAAGAAGCATGTTTATAAGAATCTCTACAGATGCTGCTCTAAAAATAAGACACATTTCAAAACTGATTGTTTAAATCAAGGAAAACAAATATATATTCACCATGGGGAAAAAAAAGAAGAATGCTAAAATTAAACTGATAAGGGAAAATCAGTTGTATGATTTCCTGAGGGTATTTGGCAATCTCTGTAACAGAATCTTGAGTTTTAACCGGGGCTTTTATGATTCCACTGTGGAAAGCAAGTGGAAGTTTGGAGAAAATATTTGCAATAATATTAATAGATTTTTGACAGCTGGCAGCCACAGAACCATCATCCGTGAGAGAAGGGAGGCATTTGCTGTTCCCACACGTCAGGGTTGGTGAGGGAGGTGGGCACAAGGAGAGTTTTTAATTTTGTTGAGATAAGGACACAAATCCAGAGTCTGGAAAGGTGAAGATGTTTGGAATATATGAAGCTGGGTAAAAAAAAGTAATGGACTAAGAAACGCAGGCAGTGAAGGTACAAAAAATATATCTTTGGCCAATTACAGACTTTGTATAAACCCTAAACAACACACACTAGCTGAGAATTTCTAAGGTCAGGGCATAAACAACTACCAGAAAAGTGAAAGAGCCAGGAGCATGTACAATGGAAGCCTAGTAGAGTTCACAACAAGTTAGGATATGTTAAAAACCTGCCATGCCACAGTGAGTAAAATCGTTGAACGCAAGGCTCTCCGTAGAGACAGCAGAAATAAAAGAACGAAACTGGCCCTTACGAAAAGGCTCCACTAAACTCCACTCTAACAAAGCTCAAAATTAAACCTCAAAAGGATTAAGCTGATGTGCAAGTATTTAAACTGGTGGCCAAAACACAATGCTGGCTAAAGAAAGGCCAAAATGTCCATAGACTTATAGTGCCATGTTCACAGTGTACAGCATCCAAAGAAGTATTTCTTGGTAAGTTAAAAAGCAGGAAGATATTAACCATAACTCTGAGGAAAATCAGTCATCACTAGCGTATCCCGGAATTACCCACTTGATGAAATTAGCAGACAAGAATTTTAAATAATTATAAACATTTGCAAAGATTTAAAGGTAAGCTTAAGCATAAAAAAGAACAAAAAAAAATATAACAAAGAAGGAAATTGAGATTGTATAACTGAATATAACATCTGAAATGAAATTTTTACTGGATAGACTTGATGTCTTAAAGGGCCAGCATGGTTTCTGCTTGCCGCTTATAGTTAAAATTCAGGAAGAGAGAGATAGACTTAAAAGGAACTGTGCAAATGAAACCAGAACTTAAAGATTTGGAAAATTGTGTTGAACAGACTAAGGAAACTTGTCCTGGAAATCTTTCATCTAGGAAGCAGTTACACAATCTTTTGCTAAAGAGATTAGGCCTGTGACAGATGGTTCTAGTCAACAATCCTAGCATAAACCCCTTCAGCTTTGACTGAAAGGGACAGAGCCAAGACAGAAGGAATGAAAGTTGCCTGCCTCCTGGAATTCTACAGAAAGGAAGCAGACCAATGGAGCAACTTGGTTGCAAACATCTGTTGTCCTTCAAGAAAAAGAAGGCACATCTCTGTGAAGTTTGCCGATCAGCAGAACTCAAAGGGGGCTACATTTCCTTGCAAGGGTAGAAACACCCCCTCCTAGGTTTCAAAAGAGTGAAAAACTGCCTCCTGGACTACAAAGAGTCAGTTCTCTACCACGTCATTTCTGAAGTGTGGGGCTGCCATTCAGGTAGGCCAAGAGATGGGACTGCTGCCCAAAGCTGATGGTGCAGGCTACCATGTCCAAGGACAGGAGAATGGGGCTAATATAACATTATTTATCACTCATTCAGTGATGTAGACCTGGAGAGATCTGACTTGAATTCCAAATCCTCTAGTATTAATTGTGTGACTTCAACTTACATAGTTTAACTGAGCTTAGTGTACTCTGAATATGGGTATAGTAATTTTTATCTCATAATCTTGGGTTGTGCTCATTGTTTGTGCTTGACAACTAACCTAAAGTTGGTGGTTCGAACCCAGCCAGCTGCACTGCATAAGAAAAACCTTGCAAAACCTGCTCGAGTGAAGACTATAGCCAAGAAAATCCTATGGAGCACTTCTACTCTGTGACACGTGGGGTCACCATGAGTCAGAATTGACTCCACGGGAATAGGTTTTGTTTTGTTTAATATCTACCTTACATGAATGGGTTAAATAATGTATTTATCACAGTATTTACTAGACATTTTCTTTGAACAATAAAGTTAAAATAAATCTTATTTAGTGACAATAATGTCATTGCTTTCATCATGACTTTGCAAATGTTTCAGTTTTATTGAATTGAACTTACATCTTGTTGTTTTTTGCCATTGCAACTTTACTCGGTGACTGTGTTTATAAGTATCTTTACATCACCTAAGTCTCTGTGGCACTATTCAGATCACTTATGTTGCTTTGCTACTTTCCTTGAATTGCACCTCAACTTTTCTCACGCGGGAATATGTGAAGTGTCCTAGATAATTAGCAGGTGTGCCAAAGGCTTTTTTTTTTTTTTAAGCCTTCCAGATGTGTGGTAAATTATCAATGAATTACATACTTCCTCCTCAGGGAATATCACAAAGAGGGAGAAAAATCAAATTGTTCCTGCCAAAGAGGAGAAAAAAGTTAGGAGAAGATATTTGCTGCCTCAATAAAGGTGAGCAGGTAACAATTGCCTTTCATTTTGATTATCACCTGGATCCTGGTAATTGGCCATGACTCTTGGCTTCCGACTGTAGACAGTCTTATGATTACTGACAGCTAAGCCCTTTCAAGTTTACCACAAACAGTAATTATTTATTTTGTTAACCAGGGTTTCCTGGGCCCTTATGTTGTTTTCAGGGCATTCAATCCTATTAATCAAACGTGTACCTCGATTATGTATTATTTGTATGCTCTGCTATTGCCAAGTGGGCACTGCAAAGGAAGAGAGATTTTTTATATTTGAAAACTTCATTTATCATCTAAGAGAATCTATTAGTGTTAGAATTTCCAGAGAAAATACAGGACACGAAGTTGTATCTAAATCTCAGATTAAAAAAAATGATTATTTAGTATAAATGCATTCTGTGCAATATCTGATTAATGGCAATGGTTCTTTTCATAGAAATGTTTGTTTATATTTGAGTATATTTAGTATGAGTAGGAATCATGAAATATTTGATAAACTGGGCATCATTTTAAGAGTAGTATTTCCAAATCAAATACAAGGGGTTTTGTTGTTGCTTTCATCGTTGTGGAGGTGGCTGAAGTTTTTTGGTTGTTTTCCATAGTGGATTCCTTACAAATGGACTTGATTTTTCAAAAAGGGCATAGCAAACTGATTGAGTACACTGACAAACACATTGTGTATTTTGTCAAAGTTGCAGAACAATGGATAAGTCCTTGAACCCAAAATAAATCCTACCTGATATCACCAGGTCCGCATGCTTTTGTATGCTGTCTGCTCAAATGCTTACCAGCAAATGGAGGTATTTTGAATATATTCATTGAGATGTTAAAAACAGATGATTGGATATTCTTCTCCACACAAGAAGAATGGGGAGAGGGAGTAAAATAATTCAGAAACCTTCAGAAAGTGTGGTAACTGACAGTAAATAGGAGATAAACTCAATAAATCTAAAATAATTCTTAAGAGTATATTGAAGACTTCAAAGTGGTAGGATAGGTACTGAGTTCTGAATCACTTCACTCAAACCAGTGTATCTCATACTACGACAAAATCTTGTTACATGCCCTGTAATAAGCAAATTTCAGATAACAATTTCAAAAGAGATTAGGCTTGTCATTATTAAATAATGGTTGATGAGGGGCTTGGAAGGAAGATTTGGACTTAGTTGAGAAACAGCAATTTATTTTAGTAAGAAGGGAGATGGAGGTGGCTCCTCAATCTTTAGTGTTGTCCTCCACCCTATCTCCTGCATCAGGTTTGCAAAATCAACACCAAGAGGGAGCAATCCGTAGATTGATACCACTCTCCTGACCATTTTAGCCAGCCACAGGACCGAAAATCATCCTTAATAGACTCCTGCTGCAAAGTGCATTTGGACTGCAGCTGATCCAAATGGTAAATATGAAACTTCTGGGTGCCCTTAGAAGGTCTTATCTGGTAACTGCACAGGCTAAACCTGTATAGTCCATTAATTCTAATATTTCCATTCTGTATTTTACGTCACTAATGTTTTGAACTCCAACTGCTGTTGCAATTTAAATATTATGGTTGCAGTACAGTACTGTATTTTTTCACAATTAAGGTGCCCACACACATATAATGCATGATAGTAAGTAAAACAATTCTAGTATAGCATGCTCATGCATATACCGTGCATGTCTCATGACATTTCCACAAGTGAATTGTGGACTCATTCATCCATCCTCCCATATTACAGGTAAATCATATAGTTTTCATTTTCTTTAATCACCTGCTTGTGTGTATAAAAATACTCCAAAAATGTTACTTTTGATCATAGTTGTATAATAGAGTTGTAAAGCACAGACAAGAACTAATGGATTGAGTTTGGTAGTCCCACAGCAATCAGAAAATAAACAATGAAGCAGTGCGTCCCTATTAAGTTGATAATTATAGTGCATTAGTTCAGTTGAAGGCTTCAGTTGTAATATTGAAGGATTCTACAGACAAAATATTGAATGGTGCAGGAAGCATTAAGAGAAGATGGAGGGAATACATAGAGTCACTGTATCAAAAAGAATTGGTCGATGTTCAGCCATTTCCAGAGGTAGCATATGACCAAGAACAGATGGTATTGAAAGAAGAGGTTGAAGTTACACCGAAGGCATTGGCAGAAAACAAGGATCCAGGAATTGATGGAAAACCATCTGAGATATTTTAACAAATAGATGCAGTGCTGGAGGTGTTCACTCATCTACGCCAAGAAATTTGGAAGACAGCAACCTAGCCAACTGACTGGAAAAGATCCATATTTGTGCCCATTCCAAAGAAAGGTGATCTAACAGAATACAGAAATTATAAAACAGCATCTTTAATAATCACTTGTAAGTAAAATTTTGCTGAAGATAATTCAAAAGTGGTTTCTGCAGTGCATTGACTGGACACTGTCAGAAATTCAAGCCAGGTTCAGAAGAGGTTGGGGATGAGGGACATCATTGCTGATGCCAAATGGATCTTGGCTGAAAACAGAGTATCATAGATTGAATTGTGTGCCCCCAAAATATCTGTCCACTTGACTAGGTAACGATTCCCTCGTATGATTGTTTACCATTTTATCTTCCGATGTGATTTCCTTATGTGTTGTAAACCCTCTCACTATGATGTACAAGATGGATTAGTGGCAGTTATACTGATGAGATCTACAAGATTAGATAGTGTCTTAAGCCAATCTCTTTTGAGATATAAAAGAGAGCGAAGTGAGCAGAGAGACATGGAGACATCAAACCACCAAGACAGCATTGCTGGGAGCAGAGCTCATCATTTGGACCTGAGGTTCCTGTACTGAGGTGCTCCCAGACCAAGGGAAGACTGATGACGAGAACCTTCCTCCAGAGTTGACAGAGAGAAGAAAGCCTTTCCCTGGAGCTGACACCCTGAATTAGGACTTGTAACCTACTGGACTGTGAGAGAATAAACTTCTCTTTGTAAAGCCATCCACTTGTGGTATTTCTGTTATAGCAGCACTAGATGACTAAGAGAGAATACCAGAAAGATGCTTACCTGACTGTTATTGACTATGCAAGGCATTCAAGCGTGTACATCATAACAAATTATGGATAACATTGAGAAGAATGGGAATTACAGAGTACTAAATTGTGCTCATACTGAACCTGTACATACATGAAGAGGCAGTCATTCCAACACAAAAAGGGGATACTGTGTGGTTTAAATTCAGGAAAGAGGTATGCATCAGGGTTGTACCCTTTCACCATATTTATTCAAATGGTACACTGAACAAATAATCCGACAAGCTGGACTATATGAAGAAGAATGTGGCAGTAGGATAGGAAGAAGACTCATCAACAACTTGCGATGTGCAGATGACATTTTCTTGCAGAAAGTGAAGAGAACTTTAAACACTTACTGATGAAGATCAAAGACTATACTCTTGATTGGATTACACCTTGTCATGGATTGAATTATGTCCCACCAAAAATATGTGTATCAGTTGGGCTGGGCCATGATTCCCGATATTGTGTGATTTTCCTATATGTTGCAAATCCTGCCTCTATGATGTTAATAAGGAATGATAGGCAGCAGTTGTGTTAGTGAGGCAGGACTCAACCTATAGGATTGGATTGTGTCTTGAGGCACTCTCTTGAGATATAAAAGATAGAAGCAAGCAGAGAGACAGGGGGAACTCATACCACCAAAAGAGCAGTGCCAGGAGCAGGACACGTTCTTTGGACCTGGGATTCCTGCACAAAAAAGTGCCTAGTCTGGGAGAAGATTGATGAGAAGTCCTACAGAGAGAGAAAGCCTTCCCCTGAAGCTGACACCCTGAATTTGGACTTCTAGCCTACTTTACTGTGAGAAAATAAACAGCTTTGTTAAAACCATCCATTTGCGGTATTTCTGTTATAGTGGCACAGGATAACTAAGACACAACTCAACATAAAGAAGACAAAAACTTCATGACTTGACCAACACCATGATAGACGAAGAAAAGTTTGAAGTTGTCAAGGATTTCATTTTACTTGGATACACAATGAACATTCATGGAAGCAGCAGTCAAGAAATCAAATGACATATTGCAAGGGGCAAATCAGCTGCAAAAGACCTCTTTAAAGTGTTAAAAACAAAGATGTCACTTTGAGGACTAAAGTGCACTTGACCCACATCGTGGTATTTTTAATTTCCTCATATAAATGTGAAAGCTGGACAATGAACATAGAAGACCAGAGAAGAATTGATGCCTTTGAATTATGGTGTTGGCGAACAATGTTGAATATACCAAGGACTGCAAGAAGAACTAACTAATCTGTCTTGGAAGAAATATAGCCAGAATGCTCCTTAGAAATGATGGTGGTGAGACTATGCCTCTGGAACTTTGGACATATTATCATGAATGAGCAGTCCCTGGAGAAGGACATTATGCTTGGTAAAGTAGAAGGTCAGAGAAAGAGAGGAAGACCCTCAAGGAGATAGACTGATCCAAAGGCTGCAATGATGGGCTTAAGCATAGCAATGATTTTGTGGATGGTGTCAGAATGGGTAGTATTTCGTTCTGTTGTACATGGTGTCTCTATGAGTCGTGGTATTTTCATAAGTGCCGCTATGCCATTTTTTTTTCCTGTTGTAAAAAAAAAGAAAAGTCAGCCTTGCTGGGGGAGGGCATGGCTGGCAAACAAATGTAGAAGGCTCTAGTTATTTGTATTGATATACAGGAACCTTAATTTACTGATTTTCCTTGTTAAACAGTGTGAAATGTAGGGAGCTTAACTTCTCACTGAAGTATTTGAAAATCACAGTAGTATACTTTTTAATTTCTCCATTATACAGTTCTAGAAATAAATTGACAATTTCAATATATGGTTCAATAAATGCATACATATTTTTAAATGCAATATATTTTGTATCTTCATTGCAATGTTATATTAAAGGAAATAAAGCACACAGACTTAAATACTCAAAATCTTTGAATATTGATATAAATCATGGAGTTTAGTGGGAATGGTTCCAAATATTGTGTTTTGAAATAATAAAATTATGAGTTTTTCTTTAAAAAAGGAAATGAAATAAAATTATGAATACATACAGAATCATACACGTGAATAATTAGAAAAGGAAAAAGATGTTTCAGTTATGATAAACTGATAAAAGTCACAAATAATACAAAATGCCTAAATAAAAATATTTGTTAATAATACCCACACATCCAAAGATATGGGGTGATAAAAGTGTTCTTGGAAGCCACTCCAACACCAGGACAAATAGCATTATTTAATGATACATGCTTTTGACTTTATCATACAAATGCACCCACTAAATATCAAATAAATTCTTATAATTTCAATTTTCCCTTAGTCAAAGTCCAGAAATGCCTGCAAACACTCTAATGCAGCCTTATGTTATGTGAGGTGCAGTAGAACTGAAGACAGAATGGAAAGATATTGAGTGGACTTAATTGACCATGGTTAAAATATCTTAATTTCCCAATGTTTACAAAGATATATCACTATGTCACTGGATTGCTCAGGCCCCCCTCAGGACCTTTGACAAAGCCAGTGCAAATGAGAAACCCTGAAACTTATTCTTCACTGACTTCACATTAGCTCTGCCTGTCTCTTTAAAAACATTAATTTTCCACAAGATTTTTTAAATAAAATTGGAAATGTACTAAGGAAGCCAGTGATGTCATTGTAAAGATTAAATAAAGTCTGGTGTCTCTATATTAACAACTATATAGTTTTATTATAAATATATATGCTCCAAACATTGCTGAACTTACATTATACCATTGTATAATGGATTTCATATGGATCCTCCAATATTGGAAGTGATATCTTCTATAGTTTATTTTAGCTTAAAATCAAATATGGGACTTACCATCTTCTGATACGAATAATAAGTCTTCACTGTTTCTACAAATATTATCATTTGTTTAGATAATACTACATGAAACCTAATACCAACCCCTTTGTTTCTTTTCAGGAGAGAGAACTGAACTAAATGGGCCAACAGAATCTAACGGTGCAGACTGAATTCATTCTCATGGGAGTAACAAAGAGGCATGAACTACATCTCCCCCTTTTTGGTGTCTTCCTCATCATCTACATGATCACAGTTGTGGGCAACCTAGGCATGATCATCTTGACCAAGGTGGACTCCCACCTACACACACCTATGTATTTTTTTATCAGACACCTGGCTTTCATTGATCTTGGTAATTCTACTGTTATTTACCCCAAAATGCTAGTAAATTTTGTTTGGGATCAAAATACCGTTTCCTATTATGAATGTGCCATACAGATGGCTTTCTACATTTTATTCATTATCACTGAACTCTACATCCTGGCGGCCATGGGCTATGACCGCTATGTGGCCATCTGTAACCCTCTGCTCTACAATGTTATCATGTCCCAGAAACTTTGCCATGTGCTCATAGCCATTCCATACCTCTTCTGCGCATTTCAGTCTCTGTTGCTCACCAGTAAGACTTTTACGTCAACTTTCTGTGGTTCTAGTGTTGTCAGTGATTTCTTCTGTGATTATGTACCCTTAATACCTTTGCTCTGCTCAAATGCATGGCAAATAGAATTGATGATCATAGTGTTTGCATCATTTAATTTGATGTCTTCCCTCCTGGTAGTCCTGGTGTCCTATATGTTGATTCTGATAACCATATTTCGAATGCATTCTGCTGAGGGCAGAAAAAAAGCTTTCTCCACGTGTGGTTCTCATCTGACAGTGGTGGTTGTGTTCTATGGGTCTCTACTATTTATGTATGTGCAGCCTGAATCCTTTTAGCACTGACAAAATTACTTCTGTGTTTTACACTTTAGTCTTCCCTATGCTTAACCCCTTCATATACAGCTTAAGGAAGAGGTAAAAAATGCCTTCTACAGGATCTTTAAAAATCCATGTAAACTTTGTAATTAATGTTAAATATTATATGAACTATGAAATAGGCAGATATCATTTGGTCATATTTCTAGTGCATATAATTACATTTTCTTTGTTTTAGAGCAGAGAAAAATTACGAAGTACAGACAGATGGCTCGTTTCCCTTATATTCATTCAAATTTATATTAACCTTTATATTTTCTATCTTAAATTAAAAGTCATGTGCTTCCCAAGATTACTTGTTTCTTTTTCAATGTGTTCTTATGTGATTGCATAGGAGCTCATACTTCTCCCTATGAAAAACTTACTGCACTGTACATCAATACATTACTTGTTTGTTCCTGTCACTGTTTATTAAGAATGGCAAACTACTGAGTCTTATTTTCTTTGAATTTTTTGAACTTAAATCAACAGGGTAAGCAAAGTTGGAGACAAAGAGTTTGCTGTGTTCCTGTAGGCATCATGAATGATTTATTTGTCTTCTTATCAGGCAATTTAACGAAGACAAATATTTCTAATTATCTATTCTGTAATTAAACATGTATGTATAGTAGATGATTTTCATCTCTTAGCATTTCATTTGATTTCCTTGTTCCTTTGATAATTAGTTCCCTACTTAGATACCTAGGGTCTTATATATCGATTCTATTGATCATATTTAAATGCATACATAGTAGCTAGGAAAGTAAGAATGGATAAAAATAAACTGAATAAAGAAAGAGAAGGTGGAGAATAGCATGAAGGAAAAAAAGAAAAGATATTTATGATGTGTAATTGGAAAGACTAAAACATTTATTATAAAAAATAGGTAACAACTAATGGAGAAAATCAAGGTGAAAAGCTATTTTTAAGAACCAGAAGAAAATATTGATACATTTTCTAATTCACATTTTCAATTAATTTGGAGAATGTTATATTGGTAAAGAAGGAAGAACATGTCAACAGGACAAATAAATTCATGATTGTGGTAGGGGAAAAAGACCCCAGACACAAATCCAATCAAAATGAATCTTTGTTAAGCCAAGATAAAGAATATAATTCCAAAGAGGGAATCATCAGCTTGCACTGGGCACAAAAAACTAATGGGTCCTTTAATTCACAGCCCTGAAGGGTCTAATATGCAATTACAGAATGAAGTAAAGTTAAGAAAAATTCTGATTTGTTTTTCCTCAATACGTCATTGTTAAAGGCATGATAACAGAAGCAAGATCTTTACAGTGACAGGTTTAAAGAATTTTTGTTGACTAGGCACTAGGTTTGGTGTTTTTGGTTGCTTACTTACCACTTGGTGATATGTGCTTTGCTGACTAACTGCTAATTAGTGGCTGTAGGGGGCTTATAAAAGGAGGGGGGTATTAAAGAAGATATTCCAAACATTCTTTTCTGGAAATGTAGAGGTTACATAAAGCCTCCCTGGGCGGGGGGGACTGAAGACATTCATTCTTGACTTGGTTACAAAGAAAACACTTCCTTACATACCAGGTAACAGACAAAATTGCACTAGCTCTCTGTAATTATTAACCAGTTCAGTTTTCTGATTCCACAAACTTTCTACACAAAATGTATTCCAGGCCTGGACTCCATTTTAGCCTCCTTACTCCAGTGAAGCATATAGTTTTGGGTCTCTATATCATTCCCTCCTTTTGATCATTTGAACAAATTTTGATTACCTTAACAACATTCTGTATAGACTTAAGTCATCTTCAGCATGGATTCCATTTTCTAAATGGTGACCGATTTGTTTTTTGGGTGTTTAATCTCACGGCTTTGACATGTAATCAGGATGCAATGATAAAATGCAGCATTGGGCAAATCTGCTGCAATAAAACTCTTTAAAGTGCTAAAAAGCAAAGCTGTCACCTTGAAGACTAAGGTGCACCTGACCCAAGCCATGGTATTTTCAATCTCCTTATATACATCCAAAAGCTGGACAATGAATAAGGAAGACCAGAAAAAGAATTCATGCCTTTGAATTGTGGTGTTGCAGAAAAGCACTGAACGTACCTTGGATTTCCAAAAGGATGAACAAATTTGTCTTGAAAGAAGTACAACCAGAATGCTCCTTAGAAGCAAAGATAGTGTGACTTCATTTCCCATACTTTGGACATGTCAGGAGGGATCACTCCTTAGAGAAGGACACCATGCTTGGTAAAGTAGAAGGTCAGGGAAAAAGAGGAAGCCTCTCAATGAGATGGGTTGGCACAGTGGCTGCAACAATGGGCTTAAGCAAAGCAATGGTTGTGAGGATGGCTCAGGACTTGGCAGTATTTGTCCTGTTGTGCATAGGGTCACTATGAGTTGGAACCAACTCAAGAACACATAGATAGTGCCTAGGATATCAAAGTTTATGTTGTCCACTTCATTTTTGTCAACCTCCAATTTTCCTAGATTCAGACTTTGTATATTCCAGGTTCCGATTATTAACGGATGTTTGCAGCTCTTTATTCTCATTTTGAGTGGTGCCACATCAGCAAATGAAGGTCCCCAAAGCTTGACTCCATCCACGTCATTAAGGCATACTCTACTTTGAGGAGGCAGCTATTCCCCAGCAGTATTTTGAGTGCCTTCCAACCTGAGGGGCTCATCTTCTGGTACTATAACAAACAGTGTTCTGCTGCTATTCCTAAGGTTTTCACTAGCTAAGTCTTTTCAGAAGTAGACCGCCAGGTCCTTCTTCCTAGTCTGTCTTAGTCTGGAAGCTCAGGTGAAACCTGTCCTCAGTTGGTGAGCCTACTGGTATTTGAGTACCGGTGGCATAGCTTCCACCATCACAGCAACACAGAAGCCCCCACAGTATGACAACCTGACAGACACGTAGAAGAGCTGCTTTATGTTCATATCCTTTCTTATATACAGTGTTTTCCATTGTAGAATTTATTTGTTAATTGCTTTCAGGTAAATATAATAGTAGCTTTACTGTTTATTTGACTTTTTGGTTTGGACTTTTTTTTTTTTTTAGACTACATGTTTTCAATAGGTCCTAGCTCATCCTTATATTTAGGCTTCTTTTTTGAAATGACTTGGGTAGGTTTTGTAGCTGCTGTGCCTGTAAGGTCATTAATTTACTTGTCTTAGCAGTTTGTTTGGTTTCTATGGTTTGAGCTAATTCATTGAGCCAAACCTGTTATCTTGAGAACAGGAGTGGTTTTTCCTGCCAAGCTGATGACTTTTTCTTAAGCTGAAAGTTCAGAGAATGCCAGCATAAAACACTTCCATTTTTAGCTTGCATGCAAGAATGGATTTTTGTCTAATTCACTACAGGAGAAAAGAATTTATTAAGAGCTTCATGTAAGTCTTTTTCTTTCCTTTTTTCTGGGATGTCTTTAAATATTTCCTTGGTCATTCTTTTGGGGTTTAGCAAGACTTGCCTGAGTATTTCCCAGTCAGCATGCTCTAATCACATTTGAATGTCTCCAGGGCTTTCTAGCATGTGTACTAACTGAATTCAGGCTGCTATGAATCAACTAAGACCTTAAATTCCCTAGCAAACATATAAGGATCTTTTTGAATATCTGAAAAAAAATTTTAACGATACTGTGTAAATCATTATGAGTCTAAGGAACAAAGGTTTTATACATATGTGTGTGTGTATATATGTATGTGAGTATATATATGTATGTGTGTGTATATATATGTGTGTGTATATATATGTATGTGTGTGTATATATATATCTCTCTGTGTGTGTGTATATATATATATGTATATGTGTATATATATAATCTCCCCCACCCACTCTTAAGATTTTCTCAAGTGCCTACTCTAGGCAGAGGGGAATGATTTTTGAAAGTCATTTCAGGAATTGCGTACGGAGAATCTGAAAAATCCCTGGAGAGAAAGGGAAGTTCTGAAGTTCTGACAAGGGATTACTAGGTTTTTCAAGAGGCATAGCGGGTAAAGAAAGAAAGAGAGAACCAGCCTCTGGAGAATCAGAGGCAGGAGACGGAGAAACAGTGTTAGACTGGATTTGAGACTGTAATTCTCGTATCTGCTTAGGCTGTTTAGCTACAGTGTCCTGCAGGGAAGCAAATTTATCATTCTGTAGGTTTTCAGAAGTCTCTGTTGTTGTTGTTGTTAGGTGCCGTTGAGTCAGTTCCAACTCATAGAGACCCTATGCACGACAGAATGAAACAGTGCCCGGTCCTGCGCCATCCTTACAATCGTTGTTAAGCTTGGGCCCATTGTTGTAGCCACTTTGTCAATCTACCTTGCTGAGGGTCTTCCCCTTTCCACTGACCCTGTACTATACCAAGCATTATGTCCTTCTCCAGGGACTGATCCCTCCTGACAACATGCCCAAAGTATGTAAGACGCAGTTTCGCTATCCTTGCTTCTAGGGAGCATTTTGGTTGTACTTCTTCCAAGACAGATTTGTTTGTTCTTTTGGCAGTCCGTGGTATATTCAATATTCTTTGTTACGGTATTTGTCTAGGAAGAAGGGTTGGAAGTGGCTCATCAATCATCAGTAATGTCCGGCACTCAATCTACTGGTCAAGGCTTGTAAAATCACACCAAAATGAGAAGATTCCTAGATTACTGCCACTCTCCTGCACATCATAGCCAGCCACGGGACCAAAAAGTGTTACTCATCTATGTATTTTTTTTCATCAGAAAACTGGCCTTGATTGATCTTGGTAATTCTACTCTTATTTACCCCAAGAGTCTAGTAAATACGGTTGTGAATCAAACTAACATTTCCAATTATGCATGTACCACACAAATGGTTTTCTACTATTTTATTCACGATCACGGAAGTCTTCATCACGGCAACCATGGCTGATGACTGCTGTGTGGCCATCCGTAACCTTCTTCTCTATAAAGTTATATCCCAGACACTTGGTCATGTGTTCATGGATATTTCATACCTTTTCTGTACTGTGCATTCGCTAATAAACATCAGTACAATTTTTATATTGACCTTCTGTGGCTTTAATGTAATATACGGTTTCTTCTGTGATGATGCTCCCTTTATGCTGTTACTCTGCTCAAATGCATCAGAAGTAGAATTGTTGCTCTTAATATCTTCAGCATTTAATTTGATGTCCTCCCTTCTGGTAACCCTGGTGTCCTACATGCTGATTCTGATGGCCATATTTTGAATGTATTCTGCTGAGCAGGGTAAAAAATCTTCCTCAGCATGTGGTTCTCATATGGCAGTAGTGGTTATGTTCTATGGGGCCCTATTATTGACGTAGGTACAGCCTGTATCTGCTCATTCTTTTAACAGTGACAAAATTGCCTCTGTGTTTCATACTTTAATTAGTCCCATGTTTAAAAACCCATTGCTGTAGAGTCAATTTCAACCCATATCAACCCCCCAGGAAAGAGTAGAAGTGCCCCATAGGGTTTCAAACTGCTGACCTTTTGGTTAGCAGACTTAGCTCACAGTAGCTCTTAACCACTGCACCACCAGGGCTCTTTCCCATGTTTACCCCTTCATATACATATAGCTTAAGGAACAAAGAGGTAAAAAAGGCCTTCCAAGGGGTCTTTAAGAATCCATGTAAAATTTGCATTTAGTACAAAATGTACATTATTTTCTAATAAACTATGAAATAAGCTAATGTTATTTGATCATATTTCTAGTACATATAATTACATTCTCTTTTTTTGTTGTCATTGTTATGTGCCATCATGTCGATGCTATAGGACAGAGCAGAACTGCCCCTAGGGTTTTCAAGGAGTGGCTGGTGGATTCGAACTTCCAACCTTTCTGGTTAGCAGGCGAGCTCTTATCCATTGCACCACAGGACTCCACATTCTCTTTGGTTCTGTAGAAAAAAGCAATTATAAAGCACAGACAAATAGATTATTTTCCTTATAATCATTCAAATTTATATTAATCATTACATTTGTATCTCAAATTAAATATCATATTAGCCCCAATATCCCTTTTTTCTGTTTAACTGCTTTCTTAAGTGATTCAATAGGGCTCATACTCTGGAACCCTTATTAAACTCTCCCTTAGTCTATATAAAAAAAAAAAAAAAAAAAACCAGTGCCGTCGAGTCGATTCCGACTCATAGCGACCCTATACGACAGAGTAGAACTGCCCCATAGAGTTTCCAAGGAGCGCCTGGCGGATTCGAACTGCCGACCCTTAGGTTAGCAGCCGTAGCACTTAACCGCTACGCCACACGTAATATATCTCTTGGTATATTACGTGTTTTTCTTTTTTTTTTTTTTTTTTAATAAAAGGGATCTTCTGAATCACATTTTCATTGTACTTTCTGAGGCTAAAAAAGAGTTATCTGTGCCCCGGTTAACACCATGAATAATTTGTCCTGTTATCTACCAATTTGACTGTGATAAATGTTTCTTGCTATTTATTCTGTAATCAAACACATATGTAGATGAGATGATTTTGATCTGCTAGCATTTAACTTGATTTCCTTCCTCCTTTGATATCTTTTTTTTTTTTTTTTTTTGATATCTAGTGAGGGATATGCTAATTCTCATGACCATACTCTAAATGTATAGATAGTAGCTGGGAAAGTACAACGGATAATAAAGAGGTAAATAAAGAAACAAAAGTATCTTGGGACATAAGCTTGCAGAATTCTCTGGCCTACTGTCTGACCTGTGGGTCTTGGGACTTAAGCTGGAAGAAGTCTTTGGCTTGCTGCCTGACCTAGGGATTTTGGACCTGCGAGACCCACAAATGCATAAGCCAATCCCTTGAAGTAAATCTGTGTGTGTGTGTATCAGGTTCTAGTCTGATTTAAACATAAATTTTATTTATTTATGTTTAAAATTTATTTAAACATAAATTTTAGCTCTACAATCACCGTCCTTTTGAGAGATATATACACATATACACATCTCACTGGCTTTGTCTGTCTAGAGAACCCAAACTACAATATCTAGGAATTTTTTTTTTTTTTTGGTAATTGAAAACCATGATTTCACTGTAGAACCCACAAATATGAGTGAGTTCCTCTCTTCTAGAGTTCTCAAAATATCATAAGTTTCCTGGACCTTCCTTCATAGTTTACAAGGAGATGTAAAATAGCTCAAAGACAATGATCAGGCTAGAATTTGATAGCGCACAAGGGTATTTTATAATTTTTTTAAAACATAAAATTTCTCTACAGCCACCCCCCTTTTAATCAAAAACAATTCCAAAGCAAAGTTACTGTTGATCTTAAATAAGACTAGTCATCATTATTTATTGGTGCAGCAAGAATGATAATTTATTATATTGTCATTTTGTTCCATTTCGAGTCTGTTCCCACTCCTAGTAACCCTATGTACAACAGAACGAAACACTGCCCCATCCTGTGGCATCCTCACAATTCTTGTCGTGTTTCAGCCCATTTTGTAGCCACTGTGTCAGTCCATCTCCATGATGATGGTCTTCCCTTTTTTTGCTGACCCTCTACCAAGTACGATGTCCTTTTCCAGGAACTGGTTCCTCCTGATAACATGTCCAAAGTATACAAGACGAAGTCTCGCCATCTTTGTTTCTAAGGAGCATTCCAGCTATATTTCTTCCAAGACAGATTAGCTCACTCATTTGGCAGTCCTTATATACCTGTGTAACTTATTATATAGGCTTTTTAAATGTGCTTTTTAAGTTTTTATAGGGAATCTCAGATTGAATTTGCAAATGCTTCTCGTGAATAGAAAGCCAAGTCAAGAATTTGCCACTAGGTTTCACCTGTAGTACACAGAGATATGGGTGAGTTCTCTCTTCTAGAGTTCTCAAAATATTGTAAAGTTCCTGGGAGGGATTTGTAAGCATCGTCTCTATAAGTTCAAGCTTAATTCCTTAAATGTGCCTGATCATAAAAAAAAAAATCATACCTAATGTGAAATTAGTATACAAAATATAAAATTGTATTTTATATGCTAATTTTACATACTGGGATCTTATTAAATTCACTTTTTAGAACTAATAGTTTTTATATTTTCTTTAGACATTTTTGTTTAGACTATCATGTTGTTGGAACCCTACTGGCACAGTGGTTAAGATTTCGGCTGGCAAACAAAAGGTCAACAGTTCAATTCCACCAGCTGCCCCTTGGAGATCCTATGGGGCATTTCCACTTTGTCCTATAGGGTCACTATGAATCAGAATTGACTTGACAGCACCAGTATGGTATCATATTCTTAATGAATAAAAATAGTTTTCTTACCATTTTCGGTACTTACGCACTTTACCTAGATAATTGAATAATTAATATCCAACAACTGGAAAGTAAATTTTTTAAATTCTATTTCCAATGATATGAAAACTATAAAATACATAAGAATGAGTTGAACAAAAGACATGTAATACCTGTATACTAAAAAAATACAAAACATAGCTGAGATAAATTAAGGAAAACTAAAACAAATGGAGAGGGATATGTTATATTCAGACTGGAAGACTCAATGTTTTTCAATCGTGAATTTTCTATGTATTTATCTAAAGATATAGTAATGTCAAAACCTTTCAAGTGAGTCCCACCAGACAATTATTTCAAACCTGTCCAGAGGGCTAAGATGAATCACCTCTTACATCAAATGTGTGGTGTGTGATAAATTCTACTCCACATGCCAATTGCATCTTGTGGAAATGCAAGCTTTCCTTCCATGGTTAATTTATACTCATTGATCCAGGGCTAAGTCAGCAGGTACCCGCCCCTTCTCTGTTTCTTAGGTCCAGTAATCTCTGGAAATGTCTCACAAACTCCAGGGAATGGGCTACATTTGATCTAGCAGAATAAAGGATGCTAAAACACAGAGCGAAGCCTGGGAGGGTTCTCAGCACAGAGCTTTCATGTCTTCAGGAAACATGCTTACCCTTCAGAGAGTGTATATTATCTCCCACCACCTAGGAAGCTCCACTGAGCCTCTGATTCCAAGGCCTTTATTGGCCTCACTACATGGCCATGATAAATTATGTCGTGCATCCTGAGGCTCAGTCAGTATCAAGCCTCTAGGTAGTCCCTCTTGATCTAGTCAGCCCCTACTTATTGATCTTAGCTGCAGTCCAGCTTAGAAACCAGGAACAAAAATCAAGTTGATTCATGTAGGGGTGAAGGTGGGGGGGTATCGTAGTCACAATATGATTCTAACATGTATTTGGAAATCAATGAATACTTCTAGGCAAGACAACTACACTATCCAAAACAATGTGGCAAAAGAAGAAAAAACTGGAAATAGCCCTACTATATAATTTCAAACTCCAATAACTAAGGCAGTATAGTATTGGCATAAAACACTGGAATCAACTGAGGGAGCAGAATAGAGATCTCAGAAATAGATTAGAATTTCTATGAGGTTGTACTAAACATTATCCAACAGTGGTGGTAGCTCAGGAAATCCTACAATTGAGGCAATTACTGTGGTAATGCTTTGCCTTACAACAATTATTGCCAGTTTGTCATATGGAAGGAAAGGTATGTATGTGTGTGTATATCACTCATTCACAGATATAGACCAGGAGTGTTGAAGTTTTAGTTTCAAATCCTGTAGTTATTAATTATACAGCTTCAGGAAAATTACATATTTTAACTAAGTTCGGCGTTCTCTGAATATGGGAATAAAAAAAATATATATATAAAAAAATGGGAATAGTATGGGTTAAATGTATGGGTTAAATAATGAGTTTAACACATGTATGAGTTAAATGATATATTTATAACTCAATACCTACTTTCTATTTTTTTTTTGGATAATAAAGTCAAAGAAAAAACCCTATGTAATGTTGACAAAAGCATTTACTATTTCATCATGACTTTGCTCAAGTTCTACTGGGATTGAGCTGACAAATACTTTATTTTTTCCATTGTATCTAAAATTCTTTATTTTTTTATTGTAATTTAGGAGGAAGTTTACAACTCAAGTTAATTTCTCATACAAAAATGTATACACATAATGTTTTGTGACATTGGCTGCAATCCTCACAATCTGACAACTTCTTCCCCATTTGCACCCTGGGTTCCTAGTGCCCATTTTTCCAGTTGCTGTCCTTTCCTGCTTTCTCGTCTTGCTTTTGGAACAGGAATTGCCCATTTGGTCTTGTATATTTGATTGAACTAAGAACCACATTCTTCAGGTGTGTTTTGTTTGTTTTATAAGCCTCTGTAATTGTTTTCCAAAACGTGGACTTTGTGAATGATTTCACTTCTGGAATAGCAGAGTGTCTGGGGGCCACAGTTGCAGGATTTCCTCCAGTTTCTGTCAGACCAGTAAACCTGGTCTTTTTTGGTGAATTTGAATTCTCTTCTACATTTTTCTCCTTCTCTGTCTGGGACTGTCTGTCGTGATCCTTTTCAGAGTGATAGTTGGTGGTAGCTAGGCACCATCTAGTTCCTCTAGTCTCAGACTCATGGAGCCTCTGGTTCATGCTGTCCTTTAGTCCTTTGGATTAATATTTGTCTTGTGTCTTTCATTTTCTTCATACTCCTTTGATCCAGATGGAATGGTATCAAAAGATGTGTCTTAGATGGCAGATAACAAGTTTTTAAGACTCCAGATACTGCTCACCAAAGTGGGATGTAGTACATTTTCTTTATGAACTATGTTATGCCAACGGACTTAAATGTCCCCTGAGATTATGATCCTCAGCCCACAGTCCCAGATAATCAGTCCCTCAAAGTGTTTGAATGTGTCTAGGAAACAGCTATGCTTTTGCTTTTGCCCAGTTGTGCTGATTTCCCCTATACTACGTGTTGTCGCCCACTCCACGTGTCTGTCAATTTGTTGTATTGTGGGGGCTTGTGTGTTGTTCTGATGCTGGAAGCTATGCCACCAGTATTCAGATACCAGCAGGGTCACCCATGGAGGACAGGTTTCAGCTGAGCTTCCAGAATAAGACAAACTAAGAAGAAGGACCTGGCAGTCTACTTCTGAAAAAAATTACCCAGTGAAAACCTTATAAAAAGCAGTAGGGCATTGTCTAATCTAGTACCAGAAGATAAGCCCCCCCAGGTTGGAAGGCACTCAAAAAATGACTGAGGAAGAGCTGCCTACTCAAAATGGACTTGACCATAATGACGTGGATGGAGTAAAGCTTTCAGAACCTTCCTTTGCTGATGTGGCATGACTCAAAATGAGAAGAAACAGCTGCAAACATCCATTAATAATTGGAACCTGGAATGTACAAAGTATGAATCTAGGAGAATTGGAAAACATCAAAAATGAAATGGAATGCATAAATATTGATATCCTAGGCATTACTGAGCTGAAATGGACTGGTATTGGCCATTTTGAATCAGACAATCATATAACCTACTTTGCCGGGAATGACAACTTGAAGAGGGATGGTGTTGCATTCATCATCAAAAAGAACATTTCAAGGTCTATCCTGAAGTACAATGCTGTCGGTATAGGATAATATCCACACACCTACAAGGAAGACCAGTTAATACAATTATTATTCAAATTTACACACCAACCACTAAGACCAAAGATGAAGAAACTGAAGATTTTTATCAGCTGCTGCAGTCTGAAATTGATCAAACATGCAAGCAGGATGCACTGATAATTACTGGTGATTGGAATGTGAAAGTTAGAAACGAAGAAGGATCGGTAGTTGGAAAATATGGCCTTGGTGATAGAAACAATGCTGGAGATCGAATGATAGAATTTTTCAAGACCAAAGGCTTCATTGCAAATACCTTTTTTCACCAGCGTAAACGGCGACTATACACACGTACCTCACTAGGTGGAACACACAGGAATCAAATTGACTACAGATGTGGAAAAACACGGTGGAAAAGCTCAATATCATCAGTCAGAAAAAGGCCAGGGGCCAACTGTGGAACAGACCATCAATTGCTCATATGCAAGTTCAAGCTGAAACTGAAGAAAATCAGAGCAATCCACAAGGCCAAATACGACATTGGGTCTAGCCCATTTGAATTTAGAGACCATCTGAAGAATAGATTTGACACGTTGAACACCAATGACTGAAGACCAGACAAGTTGTGGAATGACATCAAGGACATCATACATAAAGAAAGCAAGAGGTCATTGAAAAGACAGGAAAGAAAGAAAAGACCAAGATGGATGTCAGAAGAGACTCTGAAACTTGCTTTCAAATGTTGAACAGCTAAAGCAAAAGGAAGAAATGATGAAGTAAAAGAACTGATCAGAAGATTTCAAAGGGCAGCTAGAGAAGACAAAGTATTACAATGACATGTGCAAAGAGCTGGAGATAGAAAATCAAAAGGGAAGAACATTCTCGGTATTTCTCAAACTGAAAGAACTGAAGACAAAATTGAAGCCTCGAGTTGCAATAGTTAGAGATTGTATGGGGAAAATATTAAAAAATGCAGGAAGCATCAAAAGAAGATGGAAGGAACACACAGAGTCATTACAACAAAAAAAAAAATTTGTAAACATTCAACCATTTCGAGAGGTAGCATACGATCAGGAACCAATGGTACTGAAGGAAGAAGTCCAAGCTGCACTGAAGGCACTGGCAAAAAACAAGGCTCCAGGAATTGACAGAATACCAACTGAGGTGTTTCAACAGACGGATGCAGCCCTGGAAGTGCTCACTCGTCTATGCCAAGAAATATGGAAGACAGCTTCCTGGCCAACTGACTGGAAGAGATCCATATTTATGTCTATTCCCAAGGGAGGTGATCCAACCAAATGTGGAAACTATTGAACAATATCATTAATATCACATGCAAGCAAAATTTTGCTGAAGATCATTCAAAAACAGCTGCAGCAATATATCAACAGGGAACTGCCAGAAACTCAGGCTGGATTCAGAAGAGGGAGTGGAACCAGGGATATCATTGATGATGTCAGATGGATTTTGACTGAAAGCAGGGAATACCAGAAGGATGTTTACCTGCATTTTATTGACTATGCAAAGGCATTCGACTGTGTGGATAATAACAAATTACAGACAACATTGCAGAACACTTAATTGTGCTCATGAGGAAACTTTATATAGATAAAGAGGCAGTTGTTCAGATAGAACAAGGGGATACTGAGTGGTTTAAAGTCAGGAAAGGTGTGCGTTAGGATTGTATCCTTTCTCCATTCCTATTCAATCTGTATGCTGAGAAAATAATCTAAGACGGTGGACTATACAAAGAAGAGCGGGGAGTAAGGATTGGTGAAAGGCTCATTAACAACCTGCTTTACGCAGGTAACACAACCTTGCTTGCTGAAAGTGAAGAGGACTTGAAGTACTTACTGATGAAGGTCAAAGACCACAACCTTCAGTAGGGACTACACCTCAACAGAAAGAAAACAAAAATCCTCACAACTGGACCAATAAGCAACATCGTGATAAACAGAGAAGAGATTGAAGTTGTCAAAGATTTCATTTTACTTGGATCCACTATCAACAGCCATGGAAGCAGCAGTCAAGAAATCAAGAGACGCATTGCGTTGGGAAAATCTGCAAAAGACCTCTTTAAAGTGTTAAAAAGCAAAGATGTCACCTTGAAGACTGAGGTCCGCCTGACCCAAGCTATGGTATTTTCAATCACATCATATGCATGTGAAAGCTGGACAATGAATAAGGAAGACTGAAGAAGAATTGATGTCTTCAAATTGTGGTGTTGGTGAAGAATATTGAATATACCATGGGCTGCCAAAAGAATGAACAAATCTGCCTTGGAAGAAGTACAACCAGAATGCTCCTTAGAAGCAAGGGCGGCGAGACTGTGTCTTACGTATTTTGGACATGTTTTCAGGAGGGATCGGTCCCTGGAGAAGGACATCATGCTTGGTAAAGTACAGGGTCAGTGGAAAAGGGGAAGACCCTCAGCGAGGTAGATTGACACAGTGGCTGCGTAAGAACAATTGTAAGGATGGCACAGTACCGAGCAGTGTTTCATTCTGTTATGCATAAGGGTATTATGAATCGGAACCAACTGGAAGGCACCTAACAATAACAAGGACATGTGTTGTCCTTACCTTCACCTAAGTTTACACTTGTTTACTGTCTAATTAGTGATTTTCCCTCCTCCTTCCCTCCCCACCCTCAAAAACATCAAGGAATGTTTTTTTTTTTCCATGTGTAAATCTTTCTTTGAGTACTTATAATAATGGTCTCATACAATATTTGTCCTTTCATGACTGACTTATTGCACTCAGTATAGTGCCCAGCAGATTGTGTTGTGAGATGTTTCCAGAATTCAACAGTGCTTTTTATGGTTGCATTGTATTCCACTGCACGTATGTACAATAATGTGTTTATCCATTCATCTGTTGATGGGCACTTAGTTGTTTCCATCCTTTTGCTATATTGTGAATGTTGCTGTAATGAACATGAATGTGCCTATGTCTATTCGTGGGATGGCTCTTGTTTATCTAGGGTATATTCCTAGAAGTGGGATTGCTGGATTGTATGGTATTTCTGTTTCAAACTTTCTAAAGAAGCATCATGTGATCTTCCAAAATGTTTGTACCATTTTACATTCCCACCAACAGAGCATAAGAGTTTCTATCACCCCACAACCTCTCCAACATTTGTTATTTTGTGTTTTTTGATTTAGTGCTAATACTGTTGGGGTGAGATGGTATCTCAATGTAGATTTGATTTGCATTTCTCTAATGGTTAGTGATCTCATGCATTTAATTCTTCATGTGTCTGTTTGTCACCTGAATGTCTTTTGGTGAAGTGCCTTTTCATGACCTTTGCCCATTTTTTAATTGGATAATTTGTGTTTTTGTTGTTGAGGTGTTGCAGTATCTTCTAGATTTTAGAGATTAGACCATTGTCCGACATGTCGTAGCCTCCCCCCCACCTCCCAGTTTGTAGGTTCTCTTTTTACTCTTTTGGTCAAGTCTTTTAATGAGCATAGGTGTTTAATTGTTAGGAGAGCCAAGTTATCTAGTTCTTTTCCAGTGTTTGTGCATTGTTACTTAGGGTTTGATACCATGTATGCATTATGTAAGTCCCCCAGCATTGTCCCTATTTTTTCTTCTATGATCTTTATCTTTTTAGGTTATTTATTTAGGTCTTTGACCCATTTTGAGTTAGCTTTGGTGTATGGTATGAGGTATGTTTTCTTTTACAGATGTACATCCAGTTATGCCAGCACCATTTATTAAACAGACCATTTTTTTCCCTGTTTAATGGACTTTGGCCCTTTGTCAAATTTCAGTTACTCATGGACGGATTTACGTCTAGGTTCTTGTATCTATAATTCTTGACTGTGTACATGTTTACATCATGTACATTCCATGGGACTATAAAGATCACTTGTGTTCTGTTTCTTTCATCGAATTACCCCTTATTTTTTCTCTGGGGAATATGTAGTGCGTCTTAGATAATTAACAGAGAAATCAAGGCAATTTTTTTTTTTTTTTTTTTAGCTCCCTCAGATGGTTTGGGTATAACTAGTGAAATACAGGCTAATTCCTCAGGGAACATGGCAAAGAGAAGGAAAATAATAAATTCCTCCTACCAAAGAAAACAAGAGAATCACTCAAGAAAAGAAAAGCTGATTCTGTACTCCAGGTGAGTGGATAAGAATTGTCTTTGGTTCTGATTGTCACCTGGATATTGGTCATTTTCCATGATTCTTAACTGCAGACACTATTATGGTCACTCGCTGTTGATCCCTTCAACTTCACTGCAAACATTCATTTTCTCTTTTGTTAACTAGGATTCCATGGAGCTCTATGATGTTTTAAGGACACTGAATCCTAAAACTTAAGTGTGTACCCAGAGCTCTATTTGATTTGGGGTGACTGATAGTGACATTTGATTACTGAAAGTGATGAGGGAGATAGAAATACCTCAAAATTTCATCACCAATTTAATTTAATATAATCTATTAATGTTACCCCTACTTTGGACACATCAGGAAAGGAAAATTGCTAGAAAATGGCATCATATTTATTAAATTAGGGGCCCAATAGGATGGTAGGTAGATGGACGCTTCAATGGGATGGATTGACACAGTAGGCCCAACAGTGGACTCAGACATACCAGTGACCATGAAGATGACACAGGAATCGACAAAATCTTGTTCTGTTATACGTGCAGTCACTGTAAGTCAGAACCAACTCAAGAGCAATGAAGAACAACAACAAATTAAGATTAGAATGCAAGATATAATACAGAACACACTGATACATTTTGAATTTCTCAAAAGTAAACATTTTTTCTGGTATACATGTGACCAAGGCTCTTGTACCTGTTGCTGTAATATTTAATAAATATTATTTTATTGCAAGTTTGTCCAATGAAATATTTGTTAAGCAATGAATCTTGTTAGTATAAGTATGTACCATGGAACATTTCATTAATGTCGAACACTTTTTGTGTAAGAATTTCCCATGAAAACATGCATTTTTGTTGCTGCTGTTGATCACGATGATGATGTTTGTTGTTTATTTTCTCTACTAGTTGCTTACTACTGATTTTTCTGAATGGGTGTTATAAACTGATGAAGTAGACTAGGAAATAGTATGATTTTTAAGAGTTATGGTGATATAAAGAACTCCCTGCACCTAAAATAATACCTACCTGACATTATCATGTGTCAGAATTGAGAAATTATTTATTTATTTGCAAACTTCTATATTCTGCTTGCATTAAGGATGACCCATTCTCAGAGATATTTAAAATGTACACATTTAGATGTTCAGAACAAATCGGAGATACTTTTTTTCCAAAAAGGAGAATGAGTGGGTCAAAGAATCCAGAATCTTGACAGGGAGATAGTGGCTGATGCAGAAGATATTGATAGACTCAGTACACACTAGAATAATTCTTAGAGAACATTGAAGAACTAAAGATGGTAGGATGGAACTAGAAATTCAAATTTCTTTGCTCAATCAAGTATTCTACAGTAAATATCTATGATATCAGAACTTACAATAGAGCAAATTTGAAATAAAGTTTTCAAAAGGGGTTAGGCTTATAGTCGTTATACTGTGGAAGAAGAAAGACCCAGAAGAGAGAGTGAAACTTACTGCAGAAACAGCACACAACCTTTTCTAGGAAGAAGGGGTGAAGGCAACTCACAATCTCCAGTATTGCCCTCAATCTTCTGGATCAGGCTGGCAAAATTGAACCAGAAATTATCAGACTCGTAGAATTACTACTTTTCTCCTAAAGTTCCAGCCAGCCACAGGATAAAAAGTCATCCTTAGCAGATATCTGCCTGTAGTCCACGTCAGGACTTCAGCAGATCCCTGCCACAAACTAAGACCTAGTCAGAGGCCAGTAATTTTCTACCTGGTAATTTCACTGGGCATGCTATCACACTGTAATACTTCTGCGCAGTATTTCATGTTAGCGAATATTTGGAAACCTACTTACTGTTCCAGTCAAAACTCATGCTTACAGAATCCTAAGTTTTCATTAAAAGGCAATGAATGTGAGAAGACGTAAAAGGGAATCCAAGTGGATTAAACTAAAGGAGCTTCATTAATTCCAATCAAGGAAGTTCCACATTGATTTACTGACATTCTCTGTAAAATTTTATGAAATGAAAGGGCAGGTGTTATCATTAAGATATCTGGAAATCACAGTCTTTTACCCTGCAAGTTATCTGTTGTAGATTTCCAGAAATAAATTGATAGTTAGGATATGTGATGATATAAATGCAAAAGTGCATATTCTAAATACCTTATGGAGTCTCTCATCTCCACGCTGTTATGTTAGAGGAAATAGACCACATTCAATTAAGTAGTACAAATCTCTGGATTTTGATATAGACCATTGATTTTAGCAGGAATGGATTCATATCATCTGTGTCTTGAAATCTTATACAAATTTGAAGGTTTCCATTAAAAAGGAAATACAAATTGAAACAGAAATGTGAGTATTTATTTAGAATGGGAAAGAAATAGAAACAAATTTATAGACAAAATGATCTTGGTGACGAACATTATAAAACCTATAAATATGAACTTTCTTAAATTCAAGACACATTTCAGCATACTAGGTGGTAGGCATGTTCTTAGAAGCTATTCTAACACCAGAATGATAGCATTATTAAGTGATATATGTCATTGTTTTGAACCATCAAAATATACCTTTTGAGCCTCAAATATCATTAACTCGAATCCTATTTATTTGGACCCCAGAAATGCCTACTGGTACCCCAAGGCAAACTGATATTTGGTGAAGTGTAATCGAAAGGATGTTGGAATGGTAAGAGAATGTGCCTTTAACTGATCATGGTTAAAATATTCTTCTTTCAGGACACTTACCAGGATACATCACTACGTGAATGCATTGCTAAGGCCTTGCTGAAGGTCTTGGAAGGGGCCAGAACTAATAAGGGGCCATAAAACTTGTTTCACTAACTTCATGTTATCTTTTTCACTCTCTTTAAGAATATCAATATCTTGTAAATATTCTCAGACCAAAAAAAAAGGAAGGGCTCTAAAGTAAAATGCTGATGACATTGTGCAGATAAAATAAAGTATAATATTTCTATATTAATAAAAATGTGTGTTTGTTACTAACAAAATAACAAATACTGTTGATCTACTTTAGAATTTAATTTATGTTGTATCAGTAAATACTTTGTTTTATATGGACCCCTCCTATTTTGGGATGAAGGAGATTGTAAAGATTACTAAAGTAAGATGTAAAAATTAATTTTCTCACCACACATACGAAGGAAGAAAGCATCGGTAGTTCAGTGGTAGAATTCTTGCCCTCTGTTTGTTTAGACGATGCGATATGAAAGATAATACAAGCATGTCTGTTTTTTCTCAGAAGAGATAACTGGACTAAATGGACCAAAAGAACCTAACGATGATGACTGAATTCATTCTAATCGGAGTCACAAGGCGCCCTGAACTGCAGCTTCCCCTTTTTGGGGTCTTCCTCCTCATCTACATGATCACAGTGATGGGAAACCTAGGCCTGATCATCCTGACCAAGGTGGACTCCCGCCTACACACTCCTATGTATTTTTTCATCAGACACCTGGCCGTCATTGATCTTGGTAATTCTACTGTCATTTGTCCCAAGATGCTAGTAACTTTTGTTGTGAATAAAAATACCATTTCTTATTATGAATGTGCCACACAGCTGGCTTTCTTCATTTTGTTCATTATCAGTGAACTTTTCATCTTGTCGGCCATGGCCTATGACCGCTATGTGGCCATCTGTAACCCTCTGCTCTACAATGTTATCATGTCCCCAAGACGTTGCCATGTGCTTGTGGGTATTCCATACATTTATAGTATCTTTCAGTCTCTGATGTTCACCATTAAGATTTTCACATTGACCTTCTGTGGCTCTAATGTCATCAGTCATTTCTATTGTGATGATGTCCCCTTGATACCTATGCTCTGCTCAAATACACAAGAGGTACAGCTGTTGATCATAATGTTTTCAGCATTTAATTTGATATCCTCCCTCCTGGTTGTCCTGCTGTCCTACCTGCTGATTCTGATAGCCATATTTCGAATGCATTCTGCTGAGGGCAGGAGAAAAGCTTTCTCCACATGTGGTTCTCATCTGACAGTGGTGGTTGTGTTCTATGGGTCTCTACTATTCATGTATGTGCAGCCCAAATCTGCTCATTCTTTTGATACTGACAAAATGGCCTCAGTGTTTTACACTTTAGTCATTCCCATGCTTAACCCCTTGATCTACAGCTTAAGGAATAAAGAAGTAAAAAGTGCCTTCTACAGGGTCATTAAGAATCCATGCAATCTTTGTATTTAATATTCAATATGCAATACTGTTTTGAGGCAAATGTACTGGAAATTATCTCTAAAACATTTTCTTTGGCTGCAAAGCTAAGACTGATTATAAAGCAAAGACAAATGCTCTGTGCCCATTATATTCATTCAAATTAATTCTCATAATGTATATTTCAAGTTAAATGTCATTTCTTGCCCAAAATGGCAAGCTTCTATTCATTCTTTCCTTATGTGATTTTATAGAAACTCATATTTCCCTAACGAAAAGATTTGTCAGGCACCTCATCAGTAAACCGTGTGTTTGTTTCAATGTTGTTTTTGTTTTCATTAAGAACGGAATGTTCTCAACCTTGCTTTCATGTCTTTTCTTAGACTAAATTAATACTAAAATAAGTAATCAAAACTGGAGACAAAGTGTTACTGGTGTTCCTGTCGACCCCATCAGTAATTAGCCTTGTGTGTCTCCTACTGTGATAATCATTTCTTATCTATGTGCTGCTCCAACATATGTGAAGTGTGCTAGATAATTTTGATCAGTTATATAATTTGACATCCTTCCTTCTGAGAAAACTAGTCCTGCATGCTGGTTCTCACTACCCTATTCTTCATGCACAGACAGTAGTTAGAAAAGAAAAAAAAAAATGAAAAGTGAATAGAGATGGGGAGAGAAAAGGAGGAAGGAGAAAAAATATTAAGGATGCCTGATGTGAAGGACTATTTATTAAAGGTAATAACTGATGGAGATTATGATGATTAAAAAAGAATTCTAAAACCAAGAGAACATATTGGCATGCTTTCTAAGTCTTATTTTCAATGTATTGGAGAATATTATATGTATAAAGAAGGAAGATCAATGTATAAAAAGGGCATATTACTCTAGAGTGAACAATTGTATTGCTCAACATCCACGTATTTTATTAAAGGCAAAATGTGGATATTGTTACACTTCATTTGTAGAGGATGTATAAGGGATGGTAAGCTGAATTCTACTGAATGCATCGATATTATACTGAAGCAGTAAATACTTTCACCATTAATTTCTTTTTGTTCACTAAAAGACTGTGGGAACAAATATTTATGATATTTCCAATTTTTATTCCTTTCAAACTAACAAAAAATCTTCCTATCTTCCATGTTGCCTTCATCTTCATTAGGTTAATTACAAAACCCTTGTCAAGGGTCATAATTTACTCAAAACAAAAATGAAATAGTGTTTACTCTCTGTTTTTCCTTGGCATAGACAGAGTTCTAAGAAAAAATTCTGAATAGCTCAATAAGATGGCTGGTAAAACAAGAAAGTAAAGACATTTACCATAGTGCTGATGGTCCTTACCCCATCTTGATTTTGTTCTAGTCTCCACAAGGATGTGTGCCACTAACCCAGAGAAGTACAAACTTTAGTATATTATGCCTAAAGTGCATATTTTCTTCATTTTTTTGGAAACCTAATAGTATCTGACAGAGCTAGAATATATGTGCAATACCCAATACTGAACTAAAGCAGAAACCTTGTCAAAAATGCAGAATGATTACATATTTTGGAAAGAATCAAAACTGTTCAAGAAGTGACAACAATTTATGTCAGAAAAGCTACTATGGTAAAACAGGTAAACAGAATAATATTTATGTAATCATAAAATTACAGATTTCTAGGTGTTTTAATTTGGAGTGTTATTGAGTATAATGCGGTTTACATATTTTATATGATTTAATATGTACCTATACATATTTATGTATGATTTAAGACCACACTGAATCAACATAAAGGTATATTAGAAGCTCCAAAAAATTGATCTCAGATAGAAGAAACACACACACCATTGCTTTGTCAATTCCAAATCATGGTGACCATGCGTGTGTCAGAATAGAACTGTCCTGCATAAGGGTTCAATGGCTGATTCTTCATAAGTAGATCCAAAGGTTTTTCTTTAAGTCATTCCTGGGTGGATTCCAAACTCCAACCTTTTGGTTAGCAGCCTGAGGTTGTGTGTGTGTATCCATATATATATATATGTAAGTATGTATGTATGTACAGAGGAAACCCTGGTGGCATAATGGTTAAGTGCTACTGCTGCTAAACAAAAGGTCGGCAGTTCAAATCCATCAGGCACTCCCTGGAAACTCTATGGGGTAGTTCTACTCTGTCCTATAGAGTCGCTAGGAGTGGGAATTGACTCGACGGCACTGGGTTTGGTTTTGTTGTTTTTTTTTATGTATATACAGAGACGATGAACAAAAATGCAGTAGCTAATATAAACACCACATTGGCTTGATTTTTTTTAACACAAACGTTCATTCAATATAAACTTATATATTTATTAAGCCAAACTGTAAAAATCTACTTCATCATGAAATGTATTTTTTCTGTATTTTGCAGAAAAAGTACAAATCTTAAAAAACTCAAGAAATGGATAAATTGAAGAATTTGATGAACAGAGCATTAATAGACAACACATTGAAGAGCTGAAATATGTGTTTATAATAATTATTTATTACGGTGAAATTCACAACACAATCATTTAAAAGTGTTCAATTCAGTGGCTTTTATTACATTCACAATAATGTGTAACCATCAGGTTTATCTAGCACAAGATAATTTTTATCACTCCATAGATGTCCTCCTATAGATTAGGATACCTCTCCTGAAGTTCTCTACCTCCACACAGCCCCTGACAACCATGAATCTGATTTTTGTCTCTATGGCTTTTCCTATTCTGCTATTGCATATGAGTAGAAATGTTCAATATGTGATCTTCTGATTTTTTGCTTTTCTTACTTAGCATTAGATTTTCCAGTTTCATCCACATCATAGCATGTATTGCTACTTCATTTTTTATGAGAGAATGAATGAATATACTGTATTTTCTTTATTCATTTATCTGCTGATGGACATTGAGTTGTTTCTACTTTTTTTTGCTATTGTGAATTTGCTTCTATGAACATTCATGTAAAATTTTTTGTTTGAACATGTTTTCAATTCTTTTCGGTATATACTAGAAGAGGATTTGCTGCACCCAAAGGCAATTTTACATACTGCAACATTGGTTGTAGTATATATTACTTATGGTAAGATACATAAGAAAAAAAAAAACAGATGGTCTTAAGTGTGGGTCCTTGTTACTCGAATAATTCATAAGTTGGGGATTACGGGTATCTCCCATTTTTGAAAGTTTGCTTTACACCACTTCACTTTTATGAAAGGCCTGCATTAGTACTTTTTTTCACTGCTGGAAGTCCTAGCTAGAACAATAAGCCAAGAAAAAGAAATAAAGGGCATCAAAATTGGTAAGGAAGAAGTAAAACTATCCCTATTGGCAGATGTTATAATACAGTACATAGAGAGCAGCCCTGGTGGCGCAGTGGTTAAACATTTGGCTGATAACCAAAATGTTGGCAGTTCAAACCTACCAGCTGCTCCTTGGAAGTCCTATGGGCCAGTTCTACTCTATTCTAGAGGATTGCTATAGGTTGGAATCAACTCGATGGCAATGTGGTTGGTTTTTGGTTTTTTATACATAAAGAACCCAGAAGGCTCCACATTAAAACTACCGGAACTAATAGGAAGATTCAGCAGAGTAGCAGGATACAAGACATACAAAAATCATTTGGATTCCTATACACCAATACAGCGAACTATGAAAATGAAATCAGAAATACCATTTATTATATCCCTTAAAAACAAATAAACAAACAAACAAAAAAAAACTTAGGACTAAATCTAACCAGGGACTTAAATACCTGTACAAAGAAAACTACAAAACCTTACTTGAAAAAACCAAAAGAGACCATCATAAATGGAAGAACACACCATGTTCATGAATCAGTAGGCTCAACATTGTGAAAATGTCAATTCTACCTGAAGCAATCTATCAATACAATTAAACCAGATCCAAATACCAACAGCATTATTTAATGAGATACAAAAACTAATCATTAATTATATGGAATATAAAGAGGCCTCGGATAAGTAAAACACTATTGAAGAAGAAGAATAAAGTAGAAGGTCGCGAACTACCTGACCTCAGAACCTACTATATTACTACAGTAGTCAACAAAACAGCCTGGTACTGGTACAACGACAAATACTTGAACCAATGGGACAGAATCGAGAACCCCAGTGTAAGTCCATTCACCTATGGTTGCCTGACAGAATTACTGGGCTGAGGAATGGGGACCATGGTCTCAGAAGACCAAGCTCAATTGGCACAATGTAGTTAATAAAGAAAACATTCTACATCCTACTTGGTTGAGAAGCAGCTGCGGTCTTAAAATCTTCTGAGTGGCCATTTAAGATACTCCACTGGTCCCACCCTATCTGGAGCAAGTAAGAATGAATAAAACCAAAGACACTAGGGAAAGATTTGTCCAAAAGACTAAAGGGCCACAACTCCCACAGCCTCCACCAGACTGAGTCCAGCACAGCTAGATGGTGCCCAGCTACCACCACCAACCACTCTGACAAGGATCATAATAGAGGGTTCCCATGTGAGCTGGAGAAAAATGTAGAACAAAATTGAAACTCATAAAAAAAGACCAGAGTTACAAGTCTGACAGAGACTGGAGAAATCCTGAGAATATGTCCCCCGGACACTTTTTTAACTCAGTACTGAAGTTGCTTCTGAGGTTCGCCCTTCAGCCAAAGATTAGGTAGGCCCATAAGAAAAAACAACAATACTCAATCATGTATAAGAGACTAAATGGGCACACCAGCCCAGGGGCAAGAAGGAAAGACAGGAAGGGGCAGGAAAGCTGGACAAATAAAACACATTTGTCAAAGCTCATCAATGTGTCAGCGTGTTTCATTGTACTTAATGTTTCCGCAATTCTTGTACATATGGAAGTCACCAAGGAAGGAGGCATGGGTAAAATTTTATAAGAGACAAGATATATTCTCTTACAAGTAAATTTGACTCACTATGAGGTCCTACTGAACATTACCCAACTCTGGTGATATGACAGCTAAGGAACTCCTAAAGTCAGGGCAATTATGTGGTAACACATTGCATTACAATAATTCTTATGGGTTTGTCTTATGAAAGGGAAGGTAAATATATCCTTATTTAGAGGTGTGGGACAGGAGAGGTAAAGTTTTAATTTCAAATCCTCTGGTTATTAATTATGTAATTTTTTAAAATTTCAGGCAATTATACAGTTCAGCTGAGGTCACCTTCTTCTGAATATGAGATTCCCAGTTGCTTTATAGAACGTTTTGACTCGTGGCAGCCCCATGTGTGTCAGGGCAGGACTGCACACTCCACGGTTTCCAATGGCTGACTTTTAAAAAACAGAATGCCAGGCATTCCTTCTGAGGCTCCTTTGGATGGACTTGAACTTTCAACCTTCTTGGTTAGCAGCAGAGCGTGTTAAACGCTTACACCACCCAGTAAATATGGAAATAGCATGGGTTAAATTATGAGTTAAATGTTGAGTTTAACATATGTATGAGCCAATTCATATATATACAGCACAGTGCCTGGCACATATTTCTTTTGGTAATAAATTTGTAGAAAAATCCTAGGTCATGATAATAATGGTATTTACTATTTCATCATGACTTTGCAACTGTTGCAGTTTTACTGAGATTGAGCTGATATTTGTTTTTTTTCCATTTTGTCTATATTTCTTGACTGTGTAAATGAATGAATACATTTACATCATATGGATTCCGCGAGACTGTATAGATGACTCATGTTTTGTTCTTTCATTGAATTACCCCTTCCTTCTTTTCACTGGGGAATATGTAGGATATCTTGGATAATTAGCAGGTACGACAAGGGAAATTTTTAAGTCCTTCAGATGTTTTGATCATAATCGGTGAAATGCATGCTAATTCTTTGGGGAATATGGCAAAGAGAAGGGAAATCATAAATTCATTCAACCAAAGAAAACAAGAGAATCATTTGAGGAAAACAAATCTGATTTCCTACTCAAGGTGAGTGGGATCAAATTCTCTTTGATTCTGATTATCAGGTAGATTTCGGCCATTTACAATCACTCCTGATTCCTGAAAGCAGACACTGTTATGGCCACTCACAAATTACCCCTTCAGCTTCACCACGAACATTCATTTTCTCTTTTCTTAACTAGGATTCCATGGAGCTCTATGGTATTTTTAGGACATTAAATCCTATAAATTAAGAGTGTGCCCCAGCTCTATTTGATTTATAGGAGCTGGTATTGGCATTTGGTTACTGCAAGCAAAGAAAAAAAAAAGGGGGGAACTGGAAATACTTGAAAATTCAGCACCAATTTAATTTACTAAAATCTATTAGGGTTAGACATACTTTGAGTGCTTCATCAGGAAAGACCAAATAATGGAAAAGGACATCGCATTTGGTCAAGTAGAGGGCCAACAAAAAGGAAGGAACTCTCAATGGGATGGATTGACACAATAGTTCATACCAATAATGCACTCTAACATACCGACAATTATGAAGATGGAAAAGGAATGGACGTCATTTTGTTCTATTATATATGAGGTCACCATAAGTCAGAGCCAATTTGACACCAACAAGCAACAATATGAAATTAAGGTTAGGATTGCCAGATATAATACAGAACTTTCAGGCACAATTGAATTTGGCAAAAATAAATAATTTTTTAAATTGTAATTATGCCTGAGACAGTATTAAATAAATAAGAATTCTTTCAGTATGAGAATGTCCACTGAAATATTTGTTAAAAAATGAATATTGTTAGTATAAGTATGCCCCATGCAACCTTTGATAAATTTTGAATAATTTTTACATAAGAATTTCCCATGAAAAACACACCATTTTTTGGTTGTTAATGATGATGATATTGTTTGTTCTTTCTTTTCCCTACTAGTTTCTAGACTGGAAACTACAGTATTTTTTATGAGTTATGGAGTTATGAAGAACTCCCTGAACCTAAAGTAATTCCTACCTGATATTACCAGGTCTGAGGACTTAAAAATAATTTATCTGCACACTTGTACATTCTTTCAGCTTTAGTGATGATCACTACTCAGAGATAAAAAAGTACATATTTCGATGTCTAAGACACATTAGAGATATTCTTTTCCAAAAAGGTGAAACCGAGATGTCTTCAGACAGAGGTAGTAAATGACACTGAAGATGTTCATAGGTTCAATAAACATTAGAATAATTCTTACGGAACATTGAAAACTTAAAAGTCATAGGATGGGAAGTAGAATCTGAATTCCTTACCTCAATCCAGCATTCTACAGCAAAATCCTGTGATATCAGGCTTTGTGATACAGCATATTTGAGATAAGTTTTCAAAAGAACGTAGGTTTATAGTTCTTATTCTGTGAGACAGGAAGGACCTGGAAAGAAGACTGGAGCCGAGGGTGAAAAAAAACAGAGAATTTATCTAAAAAAAAGAAGGGACAGAGGTGACTCACCAATCTCCAGTATCATCCTGCCTCCCATTCTCCTGGTTCAGGCTTGCAAAATCAACCTAAAATTTGGCATATTTCTAGGATTTCTGCTATTTTCCTGAAAATTCAATCCAGCCTCGGGATCAAAAGTTATCCTTAGCAAACAGCTGTCTGCAATCCAGCTCTGAACTTCACCTGCTTCGTACTGTAGACTTAGGCCTTGTCAGGGGCCCCTGGAATTTTCTAATAGTTGTGCAGACTAAGCATGGGCATTATATTGTGTAATAATAATTATATCCTGCATTTTATGTCGCTGAATATTTGGCACACCACTTACTGTCCCAATTGAAAATCATGCTTACAGAGTCCTAGGTTTCCACTGATGGACAACGAATGCTAGAAGAGGTTAAAAGGGAAAACAAGTGGATACCTCGAAAGAGACTCATTTGTTCCAATCAGGTAGTTTCACTTTGATTTACTGACTTTCTTTGTAAAACTTCATGAAACGAAGGTATAGAAATTATCTCTAAGATATTTGAAAATCACAGTCTTAAACTCTATAAATTCTCTGTTATAGAGTTCCAGAAATAGTTTGCAGTATATAATGTAATAAATTCCCAAATAAAAGTAAATATTCTAAATGCCTTATGGAACCTACCACTTCCGTAGTATCATATTAGAGGAAATAGTGTATATACAATTAAAGAGTCAAAATCCCTGAATGTTGGTATAAGCTTAGATTATAACAGGTATACATCCAGATCTTCTATGTTTTGAAACTTATACAAATTTGTGGGTTTTCATTAAAAAATGACACACAATTATAAATACAAATTGAAGCATGAATGTGAATATTTATTTGGAATAAATAAATAAATACATTTCAATTATAAAACTGACCTTGTCCAAAAAATTATAAAATATATAAATATAAAAAGAGTTTATTAATTACATTGAAGGCACATCTCAGCATAGCAGGTGCAAGGTGTGTTCTTAGAAAATTTTCCAGTAACAGGAAGATAGCCTTAGTAAATGATACTTTCCATTGTTTTTGAACCATAAAAAGTATACCTACTAAGCCTCAAATGAAGTATCATTAACTCAGTTCCCATTTATTTGGGCCCCAGGAATGCCTGTTGACTCTCCATTGTAAATTGACATTAGGTGAAGTGCAATAGAGCAGAAGTCAGAATGGGAAGAGACTATGTCCTAAATTGTGATTATGGTGGGCAAACTGTGGTTTCACAGTGGTTAAGTTCTCTGCTACTAAACAGAAAGTTGGCAGATGGAACCCACCAGCTGTTTCACAGGAGTAAGATGAGGCAGTCTGCTTCCATAAAAATTACAGCCTTGGAAACCCTATGAGGCAGCTCTCTTTTGTCCTATAGAGTCACTATGTGCTGTTTCTGTCACATTATCTCTGCTTCTTTCTCTAAAACTATCAAAATCCCACATAAATTCTCAGATAAAAATGAAGTGGACTAAAGGAAAAATTCGATGTAATTTTGTAGATAGAATAAAGTATACTATTTCTATATTAATATTACAGATTTTTGAAGTTAAAATAAACTTTGGGATCTCTTTTTTTTTTTTTTTATATCACAAAATAGGGGGATCAACATAAAACACATTATTCATTGTCACAACGTAGATTAATTTCTGTTGACTTTCTTTAGTATTTAATCTATGTTATATTAATGAGTAATGTGTTACATATGGATCCCTGTATTTTTGGATGTGGAAACCCTAGTGGTGTAGTGGCTATATGGGTTCAAACTCAAATCCACTAGGTGCTTCTTGGAAAGTCTATGAGGCAGTTCTACTCTGACCTATATAGTCACTATGAATCAGAATTGACTTGATGGCAATGGGTTTTTTTTTTTTTTTTGTGGGATATAGAAGTTTCTAAAGTTTACTTCAACTTCAAAATCAGATGAAAAGCCCTGGTTTTACAGTGGTGAAGTGCTTGGCTACTAACAGAAAGATCAGTCACTTTGTAGGAGAAAGATGTGGCAACCTGTTTCAGTAAAGATTGTCCCCTTGGAAACCCCAAGAGGATTGTATGTGTCAGAAATGACTCAACAATGACACAAAACAATAACAATATGAAGGAAAAGGTCAGTGGTTATTCACTGGTAGTCCTCTGTATGGGAAACCTAGGTTAGGCTTCTGGCAGATATAATTCATGCACTACCAGCACTGGGTCTGTCCCTAGCGGATTCTGCATTGCTATGACGCTGGACAGGTTTCAGCAGAGGTTCTAGACTAAGACAGGCTAGGAAAAAATGCATAGTGATCAACTTCTGACAATCAGCCAGTGAAAACCCTATGGATCACAAGGGTCCACTCCAAAACAGATCATGGGGATGGTAGAAAAATGGGCTGTGTTTTGTTCCATTGTGTTTGTGGTCACTGTGAGTCGAGGATAACTTAACGACAGATAACAACAACAAAAAATATGAAGAAAAACTTCCATTGCTTCTGAAATATTATAACTTGTTTAGACAATACTACATGAAAGCTAATACCAAACCCTCTGTTCCTTCACAGAAAAGATAACTGGACCAAATGGGCCAACAGAATCTAACAGTACTGACTGAATTCATTCTAATGGGAGTCACAAGGCACCCTGAGTTGCAGCACCCGCTTTTTGGGGTGTTTCTCCTCATCTACATGATCACAGTGGTGGGCAACCTGGGCATGATCATCTTGACCAAGATGGATTCCCGCCTACACACACCTATGTATTTTTTCATCAGACACCTGGCCGTCATTGATCTTGGTAATTCTACTGTCATTTGTCCCAAGATGTTAGTAAATTTTGTTGTGGATAAAAATACCATTTCCTATTATACATGTGCCACACAGATGGCTTTCTTCATTTTGTTCATTATCAGTGAACTTTTTATCCTATCAGCTATGGCCTATGACCGCTATGTGGCTATCTGTAACCCTCTGCTCTACAATGTTATCATGTCCCAAAGACTTTGCCATGTGCTGGCAGGCATTCCATATCTCTACAGTGCCTTTCAGTCTGTGATGTTAACCATTAAGACTTTTACATCCATCTTCTGTGGCTCTAATGTCATCTGTCATTTCTACTGTGATAATGTTCCCTTGTTATCTATGCTTTGCTCAAATTCACAAGAAATAGAATTGATGCTTATAATATTTTCAGCATTTAATTTGATAACCTCCCTCCTGGTTGTCCTGCTCTCCTACCTGCTGATTCTGAAAGCCATATTTCGAATGCATCCTGCCAAGAGCAGGATAAAAGCTTTCTCCACATGTGGTTCTCATCTGACAGTGGTGGTTGTGTTTTATGGGACTTTATTATTTATGTATGTGCAACCCAAATCTGCTCACTCATATGATACTGACACAATGGCCTCTGTGTTTTACACTTTAGTCACCCCCATGCTTAACCCTTTGATATATAGCTTGAGGAACCAAGAGGTAAAAAGTGCCTTCCATAGGGTTTTTAAAAATTGATGCCAACTTTATATTCAGTATTCAATATTCAAACTTGTTTTTGTAAACAATGCAAAAGGTAATGTCACTTGATAACATTTTTAATAGATATAAATGTGCTTCTTTTGGTTCCAAGGCAGAAGCTAATTATAAGTTAGATACTATCACATTGTTTATACTAAGACAAATTAATCCTCCTTTAGCTATCCAGTTAAGTGTTATTTCTTCCCCAACTCTCCTTGCTTCCTATGCATTGCTTACTTATATGATTTCATAGGCCCTCATACTTCCACAATGATAAATTTGAATACACTCTTGATCAATAAAACATGTGATTGTTTCTGTCAGTTTTTTTTAAGGACAAGCATCTTCTCAATTGTTTTCCTGTTGCATTTTCTAAGTCTGGAACAACGGTGTAAATAACGTTAGAGTTAAAGAGTTATTGTGACCTATTAACACATGAATAATTTATTTGTCTTTTGTTATCAATCAATTCTACTGTGAAAATAAACTCTTAACTATGATGTACTAAAACATGTGAAGTGGACTAGATAATTTTGATTTGTTAAAAATTAACTTGATTTCTTTCTTCTCTACTTTGCTTTAGCATAGATGTTGCCCTAAGAAAATATTTTAAACTGGTAAATAAGAATTTAGTAAACAAGCAGTTAAATAAATTTTAGCATAATGGATGGCTTTAACAAACAAAAATTTATTCTCTCATATTCTAGTAGTTCAGATGTCCTAATTCAGGGCACCATCTGCAGGGGAAGGCTTTTTCTGTCAGTTCTGGAGGGAGGTCCTTGTCATCAATCTTCCCCTGAGAGACAGCTAGGGTTAACTGTGCTGGCAGAACAAAAGAGCTGTTAAAAGATTACCATCTAGAAGTTGGAAAAACAGGAATCATACCCTACTAACAACAATGCCTTAATAAATAACTACAAGTATCTATTTTACTGCTGTCTGCAATCTGATTGGGCTTTGAGTTAATCAGATTGGTGTTTTCTTGACTGGGTTGTCTCCCGAAAGGAATTGATTTTCTTTAAAAACGGTGACCATTGACATGTCAACAAAAAGTGTTTTGAACTGCTTGGTACTGGATTGAAATAAACTAATTGTGACCCTCCTCTACGAGGGTAAGTAGGAAGGTATTGCCATCAGGGTTCCAGTTCATTCATCCAAAAGTTTATTCCAAACAAAATGTATTTGAACATGTCTCTGTTATCTGTGTACGGCTGTAAAAAAGTTCACTCAGTAATACACTTGTCTTAGTCTCATTAGGAAGCCTTACAAAAAAAAAAAAAAAGATACTTTTTGTGCCATGGAAAAAAAATGATTTTGAGTTCAAGGCTAATATCAAAATTTTAACAAATACTTAAGTGGACATCTTTCCAAATAACTGAAATTTTACAACAAGTTTACGGGAATCCTGTTCCACATAAAACAACAGTTTTCAGATAGATCAAGCCTTTTAAGGAAGGTCAGGAAAACCTCAAGAATGAGCCAAAAGAGGGAAGGCTGTTCAGAAGGTTATGGTGATTGCTCTTTTGGGGGGAGAGGGAGTTCAAAGGGGTAATCTTGACAGATTTTCTCAAAGGACACAGGATGATCACAGGGGCTTATTATGAAGAAGTTTTAAGAAAACAGAAAACTGCATTGATGAGAAAGGGACAGAAAGCTTGTTCCAAAGATTTTTTTTTTTCTTTTCCATCAGTACAATGTACCTGCTCATTCTTCGAGGGTAACGTTCTTTGAGAATTTCACTGGGAAAACCGACTCCATCTACCCTGTAGCCCTGATTTTTCCCCTTCAGACTTCTTTTTGTTTCCAAAATTTAAAGAAGATTTAAAAGGAATACAATTTGAGTTCCTTGAGGGTTCAGGGGAGGATGAGGTTGAAGGATATCAGTGCTCATGTCAGATGGATCCTGGCTGAAAGCAGAGAATAAGAGAAAGATGTGTACCTCTGTTTCATTGACTATGCAAACACACTTGACTGTGCAGATAATAACAAATTATGGATAATACTGTGAAAAATGGGAGTTCCAAAACACTTAATTGTGCTCATGAGGAACCTGTGCCTAGACTAAGAGTCAATTGTTGGAATAGAACAAGGGGACAGGCACAGTTTAAGATCACTAAAGTGTACATCACTGCTGTATCATTTCACCACGCTTATTCACTGTGTACACCAAGCAAATAATCCGATAAACTGGGCTATAGGAAGAAAAATGCAGCATCAGGATTGGAGAAAGACTCATCAGCTTCCTGAGATATGTAGATGACACAATCTTGCTTGCTGAAAGTAAAAGGGACTTGAAGCACTTATTGATGAAATTCAAAGACTACAGCCTTAAGTATGGATTACCCCTCCCTATTACTAAAACAAAAATTCTCACAAATGGACCATTAAGCAACATCATGATAAATGGAGAAAATATTGAAGCTGTCAAGGATTTCATTTTATTTGGATCCATAATTAACACCTGTGGAATCAGCAGTCAAGAAATCAAACGATCCACTGCATTGGGCAAATCTGCTGCAACAGACCTCTATAAAGTGTTAAAAAGCAAAGAAGTCACTGTGAGGACTAAGGTATGCCTGACCCAAGCCATGGTGTTTTAAATCACCTTACATGTGTGCAAAATCTGGAAAATGAAGAAGGCAGGCCCAAAAATAATTGATGCTTTTGAATTATGGTGTTGGTGAAGCATACTGAAAGTACCACGGACTGCCTGAAGAACAAACAAATCTGTCTTGCAAGAAGTACAACCAGAATCCCCCTTAGAAGTGAGGATGGCAAGACTTCATCTCACATACTTTGGGCATGTTATCAGGAGGGAACATTCCTTGGAGAAGGACATAATGCTCGGGAAAGTACAGGATCAATGAAAGAGATAAAGACCTTCAATGAGATGGATGGACGCAGTGGCTGAATGATGGGATCAAGTATAGCAATGACTCTGAGGCTGGAGTAGGACCAGGAACATTTTTTCTCTTTGACCATGGTGTCACTATCAGTGTGAATCCACTGGAAGATACCTAACAAGAACAGCTCAACTGTTGATCTGCTCGTAAATACCTTTGTCTTAAATTTCAAGTAATATAAAATCAATACCTACCTTACATGAAGTTTTCCTGTGATGAGAAACAGAAATTTAAGCCCGGTTGGCCATTTGAATCCACCAGGTGGCCCTTGGAAGCTCTATCAGGCAGTTCTACTATGTCCTACAGGGGGACTATGAGTTAGAATGGACTCAAAGGCAATGGGGTTTGGTTTTTAGTTTTTGTGTCCCTGTTGACACTATGAATGCTTTATTTGTCATGTATCAAGCAATTTGACTGAGACAAGTATTTCTGATGATCTATTCTGTAATCAAACATGTATGTATACTAGACGATTTTGATTTGTTAGCATTTAATTTGATTTCCTTACTCTTCAATACTTAGTGCCCTCCTTAGAGTCCTAATGTCCTCGGTACAAATTCTATTGATCATATTTAAATGCAAAGATAGTTGCTGGAAAGTAAGAATGGATGAAAAAATGAATAAAGAGAAGGTGGAGAATGGCAGGAAGGAAAAATGAAGGAAAGATATTTATGATGCATAATTAGAAGGACTAAAGGATTTATTATAGGTGATAACTGATGGAGAACGTCATGGTGAAAAACCATTTTAAGAACCAGAAGAAAGTATTGACACGTTTTCTAATTCATATTTTCAGTGAACTTAGAGCATGTTATGTGGGTAAAGAGGGAAGAACAACATGTTAACACAACAAATAAATTTGTGATTATGGTAGGGGGAAAAGACACCAAGACTCAAATCCAAACAGGATAGATCTTTATTAAGCCAAGGCAAAGAAAACAATTTGAATGTGGGAATCATCAGCTTGCACTGGGCACAAGAGACTAATGGATTTGTTAAATCATAATCCTGGAGTCGTTAATATGTTATTACAGAGGAAATAAAGTTGAGAAAAATTCTGATTTGTTTTTCATGGACACATCATTGTTAAAGGAACAGTAACCAGAGTGGGATATTTTGAGTGATTGGTTTAAACAGTTTTTGTTGTCTAATTTCCACTTGGTGATACATGCTTTCTGATTAATTACTGTTTAGTGACATTACGAGTATTCTAAAGAGGGGGATTTACAGGAGATTTGGAAAATTTCCATTTCTAAAATAAAAGTTACATAAACCCTGGCTGGGAAAAACTGACAACATTCATTATTTGCTTGATTAAAAAGAAAACATTTCCTTAAATACCAGATAACGGGCAAAACTGCCCTTACTCTCCATATTTATTAACCAGTTCAATTTTCCAGTTCCACAGATTCTCTAGGCCTGGACTCCACCGTAGCCTCCTTACACCAGCCAAGCACCTCATGTAGTTTTAAGGTCCCTATATCATTCCCTCCTTTTGATCAATCGAACATCCTTTGATTTCTTTAATATCATTCCTCTGTGTAGACTTAAGTCATCTTCAGCACAGTCTCTGTTTCCTCGATGATGGCATGGTGGCCTATTTGCTTCTTGGGCCATTAAACCCACTGCTTCTAACTGTCTGTTGGCCTACCTATCTATCTATCTATCTATCATCTACCTATCTATCTCTCTGTCTGTCTGTCTATCTATCTATCTATCATCTACCTATCTATCTACCTATCTATCTCTCTCTCTCTATCTATCTAGCATCTATCTAATCTATTAGCCGGATACCGTCTGGTTCTTCATCATGCACCACTGTAGTCATTTTCACCATGTTGTACATCATCAACAACTGAGGGCATTATTCACAGCCCTAGGCTGAATTAGGGGAATAACATGGCCCTTTCATTTGAACTAATGCAGAGTGAGGGAATTATCCCCTGTGTTACAGAAATGAGCAAAATCCATATGCAGCAGCTGCTTTGGAGCTGTAGCGTTATTTACCCAATGTGCTTTTCATTATAGGCCTAGAGAGTTAATGGGACTTCAAGGGTACCCAAGGTGCACTGGCCTTTCATACTCCATCCATCTAAACAAAGTAAGATGAAATAAAAGGTTTAGCATTAGAATTTTTCTCTAGACAGTTGGATCCTCCACACAGGAACATGTACCCACAGGAGGCACACATTACTCCAATTTCCACTGGGGAAAAGGGAAAGGAAATAGTCTGATTTGCTTTTCCAGCCATTTTTTCAGTATGGGAGTTATTATAAATAGACAAGCTTTCTAATTGAGATCTTTCCTTAAAATGGAAGTAAACTGGAGCCTCTGAATTCTGATAATTACAAAAACCTACTAAAGCAGCATAAACCTATTGTTATACAGAAAAGTGAAAGGACAGTCATTATTACCATAAACTATACCAGGACAAATAAATACTTGGGTAAAATAAAAAACAAGGCCCAGAAGGATAAACCGGGGAATTAAAGAGATGCCATAACCTGATGTAGATGGCTCATCTTTCTATGGTATTGATATTGACATCGACAACAGGTATATGGTTATAGATGAAAATGGGTAATGCTAAAGGATTTGAATTCTCATGTACAGTTTGTGGGGAAGGATAGCATAGCCAACAGTCTATTAAGTTGGTAGCACTGGCCACTGCCTGAGCCACTCTAACAAAGACATTGTTATGCTGACTTTTAACAGCAGTTGGGAGACATAATAGTCTTATAAGAGATATAAGCCTCATAGTGAAGAAAGATTGTCTATAAAAGTAATGTGTTAAAGCAATTAAATAAACTGAATGCTTTGAAGGTCAGTGGAGCAGGGGTGGGGGTTTGGGGACTATGGCTTCAGGGGACATCTAAGTCAATTGGCAAAATGAATTCTATTAAGAAAACATTTTGCATCCCACTTTTACATGCAGTGTCTGGGGTCTTAAACTCTAGCAAGAGGCCATCTAAGATGCATCAATGAGTCTCAGCCCACCTGGATCAAAGGAGAATGAAGAACACCAAGGCCACAAGGTAATTATGAGCCCAAGAGACAGAAAGGACTACATGAACTAGAGACTACATCATCCTGAGACCAGAAGAAGAACTAGATGGTGCCTGGTCACAACCGATGACTGCCCTGATAGGGAGCACGACAGAGAACCCCTGAGGGAGCAGGAGAGCAGTGGGATGTAGACCCCAATTTCTCATAAAAAGACCAGACTTAATGGTCTGACTAAGACTAGAAGAATCCTGTTAGTCATGGTCCCCAAACCTTCTGTTGGCCCAGGACAGGAACCATTCCTGAAGTCAACTCATCAGACATGGAAGGGACTGGACAATGGGTTGGAGAGAGATGCTGATGAGGACTGAGCTACTTGCATCAGGTGGACATTTGAGACTGTGTTGGCATCTCCTCTCTGGAGGGGAGATGGGAGGGTAGAGGGGGTTAGAAACTGGCAAAATGGTTAAGAAAGGAGAGACTGGAAGAAGGGAGCAGACTGACTCATTGGTGGAGAGTAAGTGGAAGTATGTAGTAAGGTGTATATAAGTTTATATGTGAGAGACTGACTTGATTTGTAAACTTGCACTTAAAGCATAACAAAAATTATTAAAAAAAAAAAAAAGTCCAGGTGTAACTGGACCAGTAGAGACAAGAGGAACCTCTGAGACTATGGCCCAGAGATACTCTTTAAACTGAAACCACTCCCAGAGGTCACCTTTCAGCTAAATAACATATTGTGCTCTTTTAGCTAAAAAAAAAAAAAAAAAAGTAATCTATATGAGACCAAATGGTCAACATTTACCCTAAAGCAAAGATGAGAGGGGGGATGGGGAGGGAAGCTAGATTAATGGAAACAGAACAACCGGAATGGATATAATGAGAATGTTGACACAATGTGGAAAATGTAACCAATGTTACTGAACGATAATGTGTAAAAATTGTTAAGTGGGAACATACTTTGCTGTGTAAACTTTCACCGAAAACACAATAAAATACTAAAAAAAAAAGAGCAATTAAAAAGTAAGTTATAGCTATTACAAAGTCAACACTCTCAGTTAAGATTAAGCGGATATAAACCATGTAAACAAAAATTAGAATGAAAATAACTAATGTACTAAGAACATACATAGTACTGATTCTAGTTTAAAAAAAATGGGTATAAAATGCTTGACTCAATTGATTAAAATGAACAGTAATGCCTCCAATATTTTGAAAATAGAGCAACACCTGACAGAGGCACTCTATGGGTAAAGAATATAGCTGAATAGTTAATGTATGACATGAGAAATTATGAGCCAGACACTAGTAGGATACAGCTCTTGTCCAGAGTCTTGGGGGAAGCTGTCAACATTAGGTGTCGTCTGCCTTTTGGTGTTGGAATGTCTGAAATTTAATTTTAGCATTTTGGTTGGTTGAAAACATCCAGGTGGTAACTACAGTATTCTTCAACTTGGAGAGCTGGGCTGAAGTTTTAACTTCCTGTGATCTGGAGTACTAGATAAGATCCTGTTAACTGGGGTTTGAGAGAATATTTTAATCGGGTGTTTTTTCCAATAAACATATATTCTAGGCTGAATAGTGGTAGCTCAGGTGCTTTTGATTTCTGATTACCAAAAGCATTTTTAAGTTGTGAGCAATATTTGCTAGAATACTGAATTAAATACTTGCAATATTGGAACAAGCCAGTTTGAGTTAAATTTGATTCAGAGCAAGTTGTCCAATGAGGGCAGGCCATAGACCTCTCAATAATAATTTCAGGAGGAGTTAATTTACTAATTTCAAATGAAGTAATTCTCAGATTCAAAAGGACCAGGGGCAATACTTTTGTTCACATTAACTGTAAAGATTTGGAAAGTTTGGCATTGAGTTTTTATTATATAAGGACAATGAAGTCTTTGGAAAATGGGGAAAGCTTTACATATCTCCTCGATTATTTGTCCAGTCAAATGGGTGTCTTGGTTAGTACAAAGGACCTTTGGGACTCTTCAAGTGGGGTTAATATTTTTAAGAAGCTTCTTAGCCACAAATGTGGCAATAGCTTGTAGACTCAGGAAAACTTTTACCCAGAGAGAAAATATATAAATTATTACTAATACAAACTTATAATTATTTAAAGGTGGAAGTTGAATAAACCCTACTTGCCGTTTAAGCATTGGCCCTGAAGGCAAAGGACTTATATCAGGTGGAGCTTTAAAAGGTTTTTTAGAATTAAATTGAAAAAAAAAAATAGGACACTGGGAACCCATTTGTTCAGCAGCTTTATGAAAGTGTCCCTACCAATATTTGCTTAAAAACATTATCGTCTTATTTCTGTTTCCAAATGGGTATTCATGTGTAATGCCTACAGCACAGAAGTTTGCAAAAATTTAGGGAGAACTAAGTTCTCATGAGGAACCATCCATATTCAAGAGGTAGAATGTGAGGAGTATCTTTTTTTTTTTTTTTTCCATTTCTCAATTTAGTCATGTGGGGCTGATTTTTAGTGTTCAAATAAATTCTTCTCACCAACTTCTCCAGGTTTAAAAGGATTTTATACGTGCATATTAAACAGTGGCTCATCATTCAAAACAGTGTCCCAATGTGAAGGACTATACATTTCTCTAATCTTAATATTTAAATCATGCTATCTCTCCTTCCTGAGATTGCCAGGTGGGCTTTGTGACCTGGCCAAGATATCTCAATTATTCAGGAAACTCCAAAGTTTTAGAATTGTCTTCTCGGGAAACAAGGACAAAGACTAATTTACTTCTCAGTGAAGTTAAATTCTTTCCACAAGATTAACTTTGAATGAATTTATGGTTAACATACGTCTTCTTATAAAGAGGGGTTTGTGAAGGCTCAATAATTGTATCTATCTGGGCCTCAGTTTCCTTGTATTTAACAACTCCTCCTCTTGGTCATACTGTCAGAAATACTGAGAGCTTGATTAAAAGTTTTGATCAGTGTTTAGTAGAAGCCTTCATTAATACAGTGGAAAGTCTGATTCTGAAAAATGGGTATGGTGGTTATTATTTGTTGTCTTATTGGCTAAAATTGATCCTTAATATACATTTTAGGAAGGCTATTATTATAATGAATGACTAAGAAGACAATACTCAAGTTTTGAAAAATTTCTCTGAGCCGAACACCCCAGAAAAAATTCAGACAGGAGGTAAATCCCATTGTTACTGCTGAAGGCACGGAGGCCCTCTGGACTCAATGGGTTCTTGCCTTTTCGCTTGTAAGAATACACAGAGGAGACAATTTTGGATTCAACTTTAACAGGTTTATTTTACTTGTGACAAGTAAAAGGAGTCAGAAGGGGCTCTTGCTGCTCAAAAAGTCTGACTTGGAAAAGGGGGGCATGGTTAGGGCTTTTCTGGGTTTGCTTATCTGGGTTCCGTTGAGATAATAGAGTAGTGAATGTTTAGTGGTTTTCTTTCAAGGGGCGGGTACTTCTCAGAATGGCAGTGCATACTAATTAGGTTGTGCCTGCTGATATTCAAGATGGGGTCCTCTCTTGCATCACTTATATAGTGCAGGTGCACTGATCTTTGGCACTACATCGCCCCCTTTGGTGGGCTAAGGAAGGTCAAACAGTGGTCACACTTTGCTCCTCTGAGCATGTGGAGCGTGTAAAAAGGGGGAAGGGACTAGAAAAACACGAAGAAGGAGGTAGTAATTCATGGATTGTTTTAGCCTTATTTTATGTTGGCAGGGTGTGGTTCCTGTTTACCCAACTTTTAGATGGTAATCTTTTAACAGCTCTTTCGTTCTGCCAGCACAGTTAACCCTGTCTGTCTCACCATGGTGTTTCAGGTTTTATTTTCACCGACTTAGCAGCTTCTTGTGCATGGGTGTCAGCTGTTACCACACTTTGTATACATAGCATTGTAGCATGAAGTACAAAAACCTCTTTGTGAGGTCAACATAAAATCTAAAGCTAGTCTATTTTGTAAAGCCATTTTGCTAATTTCTGATAATTCTTTGGATAGGGAAGGCATGACTTGCTGGCTTTATAACACTGAATCCTTTAATTTTGACACTATTTAGTCTAATACCATTTGCAATCTTAAAATATATCTCCAAAACTAAGAATGTGTGGTCCTCATGATGAAAAGAACTATTACCATAGTCAAGCAACTTACAAGTGTGCGTTCAATTAGAGAGTCTTTCAAAGTTCCATTTAGCGCTGTATCGAAATGAACAATAGTTTGCTCTCTTGTTTCTACATCATTGGTCTATATTTCTAATTTTCTCTTTGGATAATTGATTACGTATGGACACATAAGGAACAGCATAAGTTATGTAGCAAGAACTAGTCCAAAATACGGGTAGAAAACAAAACCATTAGTTTCCTATAGTTTACAAAGAGGTGTGAGATTTCTCAAAGATAATGATCAGTCTAGAATTGGATAGCCCACAAGGGCATTCTATAATTTTTATTTAAACGTAAAATTTCTCTCTACAGCCACCCTCCTTTTGATCAAAGATCATTCCAAAACAAAGGTATTATTGATCTTAAAATAAGACTGATCGTCATTACTTATAGGTGCAGCAAGAATGATAATTTATTATACAGGCCTTTGAAATACGCTTTTTAAGTTTTCATAAAGAATCTCAGATTAAACTCTTAAATGCTTCTTGAGGCTAGAAAGCCAAATCAAGAGCTTGCTGCTAGATTTCAACTGTAGTACCCACAGATATGGGTGAGTTCTTCTCTTCTAGAGTTCTCAAAATAGCATAGTTTCCTGGGACTGCCAGAAAGTGACCTTCTTCACTAACCTGTATGGCTAGGAATCTTGTGGGTCAAGTACCAGACTAGTCTTCTTGGGATGGATTTGCATCCACTCTATAAATTCAAGTTTAATTTCTTAAATATGTCTGTGTCTAGTCATACCTGATTATACGAGCATCATTTTCAACTACCATGTTCTAGTAAAAAAAAAAAAGCTCACGTATATAACTCAGTTTTCCTATTATGTACAGTTAATAAGGAGGGCAGGTCCTTACTAAACCTATGCAAATAATTACATTGTCATAAAAATAAGAATACCCATTGTTTTCAAACTCTTTATTATTATTAATTATTATTATTTTAATAGTCTTCTGATTCCAGGGGGATCAAGGAGGGAGAAAAATATAAATGCTCCATTTGTGTTTACAAAAGCATTTAGTCTAAATTGCTAAACTTTATACATTATTTAAGAATAAAGAAAGTTTCCTTATATCTGGAATAAAGGACATCAGCAATACTCCAAGTAAATTCCATAGTACTTCTTCGATCCAATGAAACCTACGTAACTAACTCCTGTTCAGGTCAGTCTTGGGTTTTCAGTCTTGTGAACCAGCCAGCTTCTCTAGGAGAGTTTTTGAAATCCTCATTCAATCCAGTGTTATGGTCTCAAAGTTATGTCATTAGAAGTCTATGCACTCAAAAAGCTTGGCATAGTCCTTTCCATGGGTCTTTGAGACAGTGCGTTTTTTGTTGAAATACTCTAGCCTGTGATTGCTTGCAAATTCTTTCAGAAAATCAGAGTTTAAAAAAAAAAAAAAAACTGTAGACAACAAGAATTAATATTGCCATGGTTAACTCATTACTAATAAATTTTAACAGTGAAACATCTGATAGGTATTCAACAGGAAAGCAACACAGTTGACAAGAAATGTGGTTGTTTCTGAGATATTAGAAGGAAAATAAAGTCAATAAAAAAACTTTAGACAAAATATCTCTAAACATAATCACATTTTCAATGTAGACTGCATTTACAACTTATCTGTGAACATAAACTTTAAAAAGAGTTTCAGATATAATTTATAGTCCTAAAAATAATATACTATGAATAAAACCAATCATATAGTTAGAATATACCAAATATATATATTGTATATGAACCAAGTTTATCCATACATATGGCCTGTTTTGGCCTTCTCCCTGGAACATGTGAGTTGTACATTCTACTTGCTAAATTCTATTTGTTTTCTGGTCTTTCTGTGTGTGTCTCACTCCCTCATGTCACACGTGATAGACCAATCAAGGCAAGTACAGGCTCTCTAAGAATCAAACCGAAGACACTACTCTGACAACTCTAAAGAACTAATAGAGGGCACATGTTCCTAATATCATATAGGGTCACTATGAGTTGGAATTGACTCGATGGCCTCGGGTTTTTTGGTAGTACTTTGATTGGATGTTGAATATTGTGAATTTTATGTGAAAGAATAGTGTATTTTGTTGTTTTCCTAGAACATTAAACTTCTTAACCAAAGGTCACCTTGCTGTCTTCAGGCTGCATTTCATGCTATGTGGGTAATAGCCTAAAGCAGCTTTTATATCTGAGATCTCTACCTCAGGGAGGCATTCAACAAGAATTCTATGCTCTGACTGTCCTAAGTGACTTCCTGAAATTGTTCTTTTCACAGCATTGTGGAGTTTTATCCTAGCCCTGTACAATACAGAATTCAGTCAAAAACTCAAAGGGGACCTGTTATACAAATGAAGGCATTTTCTCGGAGTAGCTTCCTACTCAGCAGTACTCTGTTTGGCACATTTCAGCTACTCCAACCTCCCTAATGTCCAAAAATTTTCTCCATGTTCAGAAAGCTCATTGCTCTCTGCTTGAGGTGTCCTGAAGTCCAGAAAGTGTCGCAGTTCCAGGAAGTGTCTTAGTTCAGGTGGTCAGGAATATCATTAGACGCACCTTCTTTGTTCTTTTCTCATAGAAACGACACTCCAATTCTCCTTACTGTCCCAGGCCTGAACATTTCGTTTCCTATACACTCCACAATTTTCCAGCTGTTTATAGGAATAACCTATTCTAGTTGCTACATCATTGAAGGGAATATAATCCTGAGTGCATTTCGACTAGAAATCTTTATACCCTAATCTTAAACGGGTAGCAACCAATTCCCGCATGACATAGGTCTTGAATGTTGTGCTTCATGACTAGAAAAGCTTAGGGATGTCTCAGTTATCTAGTACTGCTGTATCAGAAAAACCTCAAGTGCGTGGCTTTAATGAACATGAACTTATTTTCTCAGTTTACCAAAACCAAACCAGACCCGTTGTCATCAAGCGACCCTATAGGGCAGAGTAGAACTGTCCCATAGGGTTCCCAAGGAGTGGCTGGTGGATTACAACTTCTGAAATTTTTGGTTAGCAGCCAAGCTTTTAACCACTGTTCCACCAGGGCTCCGCTCACAATTTAGGAGGCTAGAAGTCCTAATCCTGGGAACCAGCTCTAAGGGAAGGTTTTCTCTCTCTGTTGGCCCTGGGTGATAGTTCATGCTCACAGAATACTAGGTTTTCTTTGAGAGGGCAATGAATTAGAGCAGAGGCTAAAAGGGAATTCAACTGGATTAAGCTAAAGAAGCTTCATTACCTTCAGTCAGCGCAGTTCCATTGTGATTAACTGTCTTTCTTTGTAAAATTTTATAAAACGAAGGGGCTGGTGTTATTACTAGGACATTTGGAAATCACAGTCCTTTAACCTATGAATTGTCAGTTGTAGAGCTTCAGAGACAAATTGATAATTTGCAATACATGCTGTTATAAATGCAAACGTACGTATTCCAAATACCTTATAGAGCCTCTCATCTCCACGTCTTTTGTTATGTTAGAGGAAATAAACCATATACAATTAAATGGCCTAAATCTCTCAACATTGATGTAAACCATCAATTTTAACAGGTATGGTTGCAGATCTGTGTCTTGAAGCGCATATAAATTTGAAGATTTTCATTAAAACAAGCAATATAAATACAAACAGAAGCAGAAATGTGAATAGTTATTTAAATGGAAAAATAGAAACAGCATTAGATTATAAACAAATTGATCTGGATAATAAACATTATTACATGAAGAAATACAAACTTTCATAAATTAAATGCAAGACACATTTTAGCATATTGCGTGGTAGGCATGTTCTTAGAAGCTATTCTAACACCAGAACAAAAGCATTATTAAATTACACATGTCATTGTTTTGAACCATAAAAACAAACCTTCTTAGCCTCAAATAAAGTATCATTAACTCAATTCCCATTCATTTTGACCCCAGAGATGCCTATTGACATTTGGTGAAGTGTAATGGAGAGGATGTCAGAATGGCAAGAGAACGTGCCTTTAACTGATCATGGTTATAATATTCTACTTTCTCAGCACTTACAAAGATGCATCACCCTATGAGTGCACTGTTAAGGACTCACTGAAGGTCTTGGAAGGGGACAGGGCAAATGAGGGGCCATAAAACTTGTGTTTCATTAACCTCATGTTATCTCTCTCACTCTCTTTAAGAATATCAGTATCTTACAAATATTCTCAGACAAAAAAAAGAAGTGTAATAAAGTAAAATGGTGATGCCATTGTGTAAACAAAATAAAATATATTTCTCCATTAACAAAATCATGTGTTTGTTACTAATGAATATAAATAACAAATGATGTTGACCTGATTTAGAATTTAATCCTTGCCGTATCAGTAAATAAAGTGTTTTATACAGATGCCTCCTATTCCGGAATGAAGGAGGTTCTAAAGATTATTTTAACTTCAAAATAAAAAAAAATAAGATGCAGGAATTATTTTTCTCCCCACAAATATAAAGTAAGAAAGCAATGGTGGTTCAGGGGTAGAATTCTTGCCTTCTCCTTGTTTACACGGGAGTCTATGAAAGATAATACCAACCACTCTGGGTTTTTCCCCAGAAGAGATAACTGGACTAAATGGACCAAAAGAACCTAACGGTGATGACTGAGTTCATTCTAATTGGAGTCACAAGGCGCCCTGAACTGCAGCTGCCCCTCTTGGGGGTCTTCCTCCTCATCTACATGACCACAGTGATGGGAAACCTAGGCCTGATCATCCTGACCAAGGTGGACTCCCGCCTACACACGCCTATGTATTTTTTCATCAGACACCTGGCCTTCATTGATCTTGGTAATTCTACTGTCATTTGTCCCAAGATGCTGGTAAATTTTGTTGTGAATCAAAATACCATTTCCTATTATGAATGTGCCACCCAGCTGGCTTTCTTCCTTTTGTTCATTATCAGTGAATTTTTCATCCTGTCGGCCATGGCCTATGACCGCTTTGTGGCCATCTGTAACCCTCTGCTCTACAATGTTATCATGTCCCCAAGACGTTGCCATGTGCTTGTGGGTATTCCATACATTTATAGTATCTTTCAGTCTCTGATGTTCACCATTAAGATTTTCACATTGACCTTCTGTGGCTCTAATGTCGTCAGTCATTTCTACTGTGATGATGTCCCTTTGATACCTATGCTCTGCTCAAATGCACAAGAGGTACAGTTGTTGATCATAATGTTTTCAGCATTTAATCTGATTTCCACCTTGTTGGTTGTCCTGCTATCCTACCTGCTGATTCTGATAGCCATATTTCGAGTGCATTCTGCTGAGGGCAGGAAAAAAGCTTTCTCCACATGCGGTTCTCATCTGACAGTGGTGGTTGTGTTCTATGGGACTCTACTTTTCATGTATTTGCAGCCCAAATCTCCTCATTCATTTGAAACTGAGAAAATAGCCTCTGTGTTTTACACTTTAGTCATTCCCATGCTTAACCCCTTGATCTACAGCTTAAGGAACAAAGAAGTAAAAAATGCCTTCCACAGGATCGTTAAGAATCCATGAAATCTTTGTATTTAATATTCAAAATGCAATACTGTTTCAAGACAGATATCTCTGGATGATATTTCTAAAATGCAGAATGACATTCTCTTTGGCACCAGAACTAAAACTAATTATAAAGCAGAAATAAATACTGGATGTCCTTTATATAAATCCATGTTAATTCTTGCAATATATATCTCAAATTAAACGTCATTTCTTCTTCATCACAGTTTGCTTCCTATTCATTTCTTTCTTATGTGTTTCCATAGAGCCTTATAGTTCCCCCATGGAAACATTTATTATGCACCTATTCAGTAAACTACGCATTTGTTTCAATCAGGTTTTTTTTCTTTCTTTCTTTCTTTTTTAATACGGGAATCTTATCAATCTGCTTTCATGTCATTGCTGAGGCTAATATAAGAATGTAACCAAAACTGCAGACAAAACATGATCTGTGCTCCTATTGACCCCATGAATGATGTGTTAGTCAACTGTGTTTTCTACTTGATAATCACTTCTTATCTATGTTATACTCCAACATGTGTGAGGTATGGAAGGTAATTTTGATCTGCTATCATTTAATTTGACATCCTTCCTTCTGAGCTGACTATCCCTGCAGGCTGATCCTTACTACCATATACTTCACGCACAGACGGTAGTTAGAAAAGGAAATATGGATAACAGAAAATGAATAGAGACAGGGTGGTGAATAGGAGGAAGTGAAAAAAAAAAGATATTAAGGATGTCTGATGTGAAGGACTAAAGTATTTATTAAAGATAATAATTGATGGAGATTATGATGATTAAAAAAGTATTGCAAAACCAAGAGAAAGTATTGACATACTTTCTAATTCATATTTTCACTGTGTCGGAGAATATTATATGTGTGCAGAAGGAAGAACAATGAATCAATAGGGCATGTTATGCTACAGTGAAACAATTTTATTGCTGAACACTCACATATTTTACTAACAGCAAAATGTGGATATTGTTCTCTTTATCTGTAGAGGATATATAAAGGAAGGTTAGCTAAATTCTGATGAATGAATAGATACTCTACTGAAGTGTAGTTACTTTCACCATTAATTTCTATTTATTCTCTAGAAGACTTTGGGAACAAATATTTATAACTTTTCAAACTTTCCTCCCTTCAAACAAAATATCTTCCTGTCTTCCATGTTGTCTTCATCTTCATTTATAATATCAACATTCCTTACCCCACTTTGGTTTATTCTGGTCTCCACAATGATGTGTTCCACTAATCCAGAGAAGTACAAACTTTAATACATCATACCTAAAGTACATATTTTATGTATTTTCTTGGAAATCTAATCATATCTGACAGAGCTAGAAAATATGCATAAAACTCAATACTGAGCTAAAAGAGAAACCTCGGCAGAAATGCAGAATGATTACATAGTTTGGAAAGAATCAAAACTGTTCAAGAAATCACAACAACAATTTAAGTCAGGAAATCTACTCTGGTAAAAAAGGCAAACAAAATTATATACATAATCATAACACCCTATTTATTAATATAATTACAGGTTTACATATTTTAATTTGAAGTATTATTGAGTGTAATGTAGTTTACATATTTTATATGACTTATATGTACATATACATATATATGTATGATTTAAGACTGTACTGAATCAACAAAAAGAGAAATTAGGAGCTTGAAAAAGTCAATTTCAGATAAAAGAAACACACACACTCTCATTTGTATACCTACCTTTACCATGTCAACTTCCAACCATGTTGACCACGTGTGTGTCAGAACAGAACTCTGCTTCGTAAGGGTTCAGGGGGTGATTATTCATAAGCAGAACAAAAAGCTTTTCTTCCAGGCCTTCCTGGGTGAGTTTCAACCTCCAACCTTTTGCTTAACAGCATGTGGTTATGTGTGTATCAATATAAATGTGCATGTATTATGTACGTATAAAGGCAATGAAGAAAAATTCAATGTCTCATATAAATGGCACATTGAATTGATTTTTAATATAATCTTTCATTCAATATAAACTTATATATTTATTAAACCAAATTTTATCTATATCCTCATGAAAACTTATATATTTTTTTCTGTATTATGCAGAAAAAATACTATTCTTAAAATTCCAGAACTCAGAGGAAATGGATAAATTGAAGAATTTGATCAATAGAGCATTAATAGACAATAAATACAATAAAGAGTTGAAAAGTGTATTTATAGTAATTATTTATTGAGGCGAAATTCACAAGACAAAAAATGAACCGTTTAAAAGTGTTGAATCCAGTGGCTTTTATTATAGTCACAATATTGTGCAACCAACACATTTACCTGGTGCAAAATAATTTATATCAGCCTGATAAATGTCCTCTTATGGATTAAGGTATCTGTCCTCAATCCAGTCACGTCCACACAGCTGCTGACAACCACTAATCTGCTCTTTGTCTCTGTGAATTTTCCTATTCTGGTTATTGCATATAAATGTAAAAGTTCAATATATGACCTTCTGTTTTTTGCTTTTCTTATTTAGCTTTAGATATTTCAGGCTCATAGCATGTATTGCTGCAGCATTGTTTTATGACTGATTAAGATTTCATTTAATGAATATACCATATTTTCTTAATCTATTCATCTGTTGAAGGACATAGTGTTTTCAAAATTCGTCAGTGTGTACCCTTTTGATCAGTGTGTTTCCTGTATGTAAATTTTCCTCAATCCTTGCACACATAGAGGTCATCAAAAAAAAGAGACATGGATAAAATTTTATGAGACAAGATATATTTTCATACAACTAAATTTGACTCACTGTGAGGTTCTACTGAACATCATCCAATACTGGTGGTATCTACTGTTGGTTTATGTGGTAACGCATTGTATCCCGATAAATCTTATGGGTTTGCCACATGAGAAAAAAAGGCAAATATATCAGTTATTTAGAGATGTGAGCCAGGTTTTAATCTCAAATCCTCTAGTTATTAACTGCCCTCACAATTATTGCTAGGTTTGAGTCCATTTCTGTAGCCACCATGTTAGTCCATCTTGTTGATGGTCTTCCTCTTTTTCACTGATCAAACATCATGTCCTTATCCTGGAATTGATCCCTCCTGATAACATGTCCAAAGTAAGTGAGAGGAAGCCTTGGTCATCCTTGGTCCTAAGGAGCATTCCAGCTATACTTCTTTCAAGACAGATTTGTTTGTTCTTCTGACAGGCCATGTATATTCAGTATTCTTCACCAATACCATAATTTAAATACATCAGTTCTTCTTCAGTTATCTTCTCTAACCAAGGTAAATTAGAGGATGTGTCCACAAGTATATAAGAATGATTATGCTAGATTTGTTTTATTATAGGCATAAGTTCAAGTGGTATATAAGAATTGTGGCATATTCACAAGTAGAATACTACACAGCAATACAAATATGATATGGAAAATGTAAATGCAGTATGGTGATTCAAGGAGGACAAACAGAGTATTTATCTTACTATTTGACTCATGTGAATTTCACATACAGGGAAAAGAAACCTAGAGACAGAAGTCAGAACAGCAGCTGCCTGGGGATAATATAAAGCTAATCCCTTAGTGACGTAAATGGTCAAGGGTGTGGAGGGCACAGCGTGAAGGAACTTTCTTTGTATTGACAACGTTCTAGATCTTGATTTATGTTGGTACAAATAAAACGCATTTGTCAAAACTCATCGATGGGTATCCTTTTGGTCAGTGTGTTTCATTGTAAGTAATGTTTCCTCAATTCTTGTACCTATGGAAGTCACCAAGGAAGGAGGCATGGATAAAATTTTATGAGATGAGATATAGTCCTTACAAGTAAATTTGACTCACTATGAGGTTCTACTGAGCATTATCCAACCCTGGTGTTATGGTAGCTAATTTCAAATTCTTTAGTTATTAATTATGTATTTTGGACAAATTATACATTTTAACCTGGCTCAATCTCTTCTGAATATGAGAATACCAGTTGCCTTAGAGTAAATGCTGACTTACAGCAACGCCACGCATGTGAGTGTAGAGCTGCACAGTATAATGTTTTCAGTGGCTGACTTTTTTGAAAACTAGAATGACAGGCATTTCTTCTGAGGCTCTGCCCAGTAAAAATGGAAGTAGTATGGGTTAAATTATGAGTTAAATGTTGGGTTTAACATATATATGAGTTAAATGATATATTTATAGCACAGTGCCTGGTACATATTTCTTTTGGTAATAAATTCAAAGAAAAATCCTACCTAATGATGATACAGGCATTTAGTACTTCATCATGACTTTCCGACTGTTGCAGTTTTACTGAGATTGAGCTGATATCCATTTTTTTTCATTGTGTGTGTATTTCTTGACTGTGTAAATCAACAAATACATTCACATCGTGTAGATTCTATGATATCGTATAGATGACTTAGGTTTTGTTCCTTCATTGAATTACCCCTTCCTTCTTTTCACTGGGGAATATGTAAGATATCTTGGATAATTAGCAGGCACATTAAGCCAAATTTATAAGCCCCTCAGATGTTTTCAGCATAATCAGTGAAATCCCTGCTAATTCTTTGGGGAATATGCAAAAGCAAAGGGAAATGATAAATTCATCCTACCAAAGAAAACAAGAGAATCATTTGAGGAAAAAAATTCTGATTTCCTACTCAAGGTGAGTGGGTTGAAATTCTCTCAGATTCTGATTATCAGGTAGATTTCAATCATTTACCATCACTCCTAACACCTGAATGCAGACGCTATTATGGCCACTCACAAATTACCCCTTCAACTTCACCACAAACATTCATTTTCTCTTTTGTTAACTAGGATTCTATGGAGCTCTATGGTGTTTTTAGGACATTAAATCCTATAAATTTGTGTGCCTCAACTGTATTTGTTTTATTGGAGCTGATATTGGCATTTGATTACTGCAAGTGAAGAGGGAACAAGAAATACTTGAAAATTCAGCACCAATTTAATTTACTAAAATCTATTAGGGTTAGACATACTTTGAGTGCTTCGTCAGGAAAGACCAAATGCTAGAAAATGACATCACATTTGGTCAAGTAGAAGGCCAACAAAAGGAAGGAACTCTCAATGGGATGGATTGACACAATAGTTCATACCAATAATGCACTCTAACATACTGACAATTATGAAGATGGAAAAGAAATGGACATCATTTTGCTCTGTTATACATGGGGTCACCATAAGTCAGAGCCAATTTGACAGCAACAAGCAACAACGTCAAATTAAGGTTAGCATTGACAGATATAATACAGAACTTCCAGGCATGACTCTATTTAAGCAAAATATATATATTTTTTGTTAGAATTATGCCCGAGACATTATTAAATAAATAATTTTTTTTTCAGTATGAGAGTGTCCAATGAAATATTTGTCAAAAAATGAATATTGTTGGTACAAGTGTGCCCCATGCAACATCTGTGATATTTTGAACAATTTTTACATAAAATTTCCCATGAAAAACACACCATTTTTCGGTTGTTAATGGTGATAATATGTTTGTTTTTGCTCTTTATTTTCCCTAGTAGTTTCTTTACTACTAATGGGCTTGATTTTTCAGTATGGGCAATTTAAACCGATGGAGCAGACTGAAAAATACAGTGTTTTTTACGAGTTATGGAGTTATGAAAAACTCCTTGAACCTAAAGTAATTCCTACCTGATACTATCATTTTTTTTTTTTTTACTATCATGTCTGAGGACTGAAAAATTGTTTATCTGTACACTTGCATATTTTTTCTTCCCTAGTGATGATCACTACTCAGAGATATGAAAAATGTACATATTTCGATGTCCAGGACAGATTAGAGATATTCTTTTCCAAAAAGGTAAAAACTAGATGTCTTCGGAGAGAGGTAGTAAACGACACTGAAGAAGTTCATAGGTTCAATAAACATTAGAATAATTGTTAGAGAACATTGAAAATTTAAAAGTCATAGAATTGGAAGTAAAAATCTGAATTCTTTACCTCAATCCAGTATTCTACAGGAAAATCCTACTATTTCAGGCTTTGTGATACGCAAATTGAGATAAAGTTTTCAAAAGGACATAGGTTTATAGTTCTTATTCTGTAAGGCAAGAAGGACGTGGAAAGATTGGAGCTGAGGGCAGAAATAACAGAAAACTTATCTAAAAAAAGAAGGGACAGAGGTGACTCACCAATCTCTAGTATTATCCTGCCTCCCAATCTCCTGGTTCAGGCTGGCAAAATCAACCCAAAATTAGCACATTTCTAGGATTCCTGCTATTCTCCTGAAAATCCCATCCAGCCTCGGGATCAAAAGTCATCCTTACAAACATCTGTCTATACTCCAGCTCTGAACTTCAGCTAGTCCATACTGTAGACTTAGACTTTGCCTGTGGCCCTTGGAAGTTTCTAATAGTTGTGCAGACCAAGCATGGGCATTATACCACATGATAATAATTATATTCTCCATTTTACATCAGTGAATATTTGGAACACCACTTACTGTCCCAATTGAAAATCATGCTTACAGAGTCCTAGGTTTCCATTGAAGGACGATGAATGTGAGAAGAGGTTAAAAGGAAAAGCGAGTGGATCCCACTAAAGAGATTCATTTGTTCCAATCAGGTAGTTCAACTTCAATTTACTGACTTTCTTTGTAAAACTTCATGAAACAAGGTACAGAAGTTATCACTAAGATATTTGAAAATCACACTCTTAAACTGTATAAATTCTCTATTCTGTGGTTCCCAAAATAAATTGACAGTTTTCAGCACATAATGTAATAAATTCCCAAATAAATATTCTAAACTCCTATGGAAGCTACTACTTCCATACTGTCATATTAGAGGAAATAGAGCATATGCAATTAAGTAGTCAAAATCCTTGAATGCTGCTATAAGCTTAGATTATAACAGGTATATATCCAGATCTTGTATGTTTTGAAACTTATACAAATTTGGGGGTTTTCATTAAAAAATGACATGCAATTATAAATACAAATTGAAGCATGAACGGGAATATTTATTTGGAATAAAAAAAAATTTCAAGATAAAACTGACCTTGGTCAAAAAATTATAAAATTTATACATATAAAAAGAGTTTATTAATTATATTCAAGACACATCTCAGCATACCAGCTGCTAGGTGTGTTCTTAGAAGATATTCCAATAACAAAAAGATCACCTTATTAAATGATACTTTCTATTGTTTTTGAACCATAAAAATACACCTACTAAACCTCAAATAAAGTACCATTAACTCAGTTCCTATTTATTTGGGCCCCAGGAATGTCTGTTGACACTCCATTGCAAATTGACATTACTTGAAGTACAATAAAGCAGAAGTCAGAATGGCAAGAGACTATGTCCTAAATCATGATTATGGTGGGCAAACTGTGCCTTCACAGTGGTTAAGTTCTCTGCTACTAAATGGGAAGTTGGCAGATGGAACCTACCAGCTGTTCCACAGGATTAAGATGTGGCTGTCTGCTTCCATAAAAATTACTGCCTTGGAAACCCTATGAGGCAGTTCTCTTTTGTCCTATAGAGTCACTACGTGTTGGAATCGACTCCATAGCAGTGGGTTATAAAACAAGTTTCACTAACTTCATGTTGTCTCTGCTTCTTTTTCTAAAACTATCAAAATCCCACATAAATTCTCAGACAAAAATGAAGTGGACTAAAGGAAAACTTTGATGTAATCTTGTAGATAAAATATACTATTTCTATATTAACATTACAGATTTGTGAAGTTAAAATAAACTTTAGGATCACCTACATTGCAAAATAGGAGGATCGACATAAAACTCAATATTCATTGTCACAACGTAGATTAATTTCTGTTGAGTTACTTTAGAATTCAATCTATGTTATTTTAATGAGTAATGTGTTACATATGGATCCCTCTATTTTCGGATGTGGAAACCCTGGTAGTGTAGTGGTTATATGGGTTCAAACTCAAATCCACTAGGTGCTTCTTGGAAACTCTATGAGGCAGTTCTACTCTGATCTATAAGGTTGCTTTGAATAGTAATTGAATCCATGGCAATGAGTTTTTTCTTTTTTTGAGGGATATAGAAGTTTCTAAAGTTTACCTCAACTTCAAAATCAGATGAGGAGCCCTGGTTTTACAGTGGTTAAGCACTTGTCTGCTAACAGAAAGGTAAGCCACTCTGTGGGATAAACATGTGGCAACCTGCTTTCATAAAGATTACAGCCTTGGAAAGCCTATGAGAAAGTTCTATTCCATCCTATAGGGATGCTATGAGTCAGAAATGATTCAACGATGACACAAAACAACAACAATATGAAGAAAAAGATCACTGGTTACTCAGTGGTAGTCTTCTGTATGGGAAACCTAGGTTAGATTTCTGACCAGTACACCTCGTACACTACTGTCACTGTGTCTGTCAGTAGCGCATTCTGTATTGCTATGATGCCGGCCAGGTTTCAGTAGAGATTCCAGATTAAGACAATCTAAGAAAAAATGCGCAGTGATCAAATTCTGAAAATCAGCCAGTGAGAACCCTATGGATCACAAGGGTCCAATCCAAAACAGATCATGGGGATGGTGCAAGAGCGGGCTGTGTTTTGTTCCATTGTGCTTGTGGTCACTGTGAGCCGAGCTTAACTCCATGACAGATAAAAACAACAAAACGCATGGAAAAAATTTCCATTGCTCCTAAAATATTATAACTCGTTTAGACAATACTACATGAAAGCTAATACCAAACCCTCTGTTTCTTCCCAGAAAAGATAACTGGACCAAATGGGCCAACAGAATCTAACAGTGCTGACTGAATTCATTCTAACTGGAGTCACGAGGCACCCTGAGTTGCAGTACCCGCTTTTGAGGGTGTTTCTCCTCATCTACATGATCACAGTGGTGGGCAACCTGGGCATGATCATCTTGACCAAGATGGATTCCCGCCTACACACACCTATGTATTTTTTCATCAGACACCCGGCCGTCATTGATCTTGGTAATTCTACTGTCATTTGTCCCAAGATGTTAGTAAATTTTGTTGTGGATAAAAATACCATTTCCTATTATGCATGTGCCACACAGATGGCTTTCTTCATTTTGTTCACTATCAGTGAACTTTTTATCCTTTCAGCCATGGCCTATTACTGCTATGTGGCTGTCTGTAACCCTCTACTCTACAATGTTATCATGTCCCAAAGACTTTGCCATGTGCTGGTGGGCGTTCCATATCTCTACAGTACCCTTCAGTCTCTGATGTTCACCATTAAGACTCTTACATCCATCTTCTGTGGCTCTAATGTCATCAGTCACTTCTACTGTGATGATGTTCCCTTGTTATCTATGCTTTGCTCAAATTCACAAGAAATAGAATTGATGCTCATGATATTTTCAGCATTTAATTTGATATCCTCCCTCCTGGTTGTCCTGCTGTCCTACCTGCTGATTCTGAGAGCCATATTTTGAATGCATTCTGCCGAGAGCAGGAAAAAAGTTTTCTCCACATGTGGTTCTCATCTGACAGTGGTGGTTGTGTTTTACGGGACTCTATTATTTATGTATGTGCAGCTGAAATCTGCTCGCTCATATGATACTGACACAATGGTCTCTGTGTTTTGCACTTTAATCATCCCTATGCTTAACCGTTTGATATACAGTATGAGGAACGAAGAGGTAAAAAGTGGCTTCCACAGGGTTTTTAATAATTGATGCCAACTTTACATATAATATTCAATATTCACCCTTGTTTTAGTAAAAAATGCCAAAGGCAATGTCACTTGATAATATTTTTAATAAATATACATGCATTCCTTTTGGTTCCAAGGCAGAGGCTAATTCTAAGTCAGATGCCATTACATTGTTTATGGTAAGACAAATTAACCCTTTTTTACATCTCAAATTAAGATCCATTCCTTCCCCAATGTTTCTTTACATCTCAAATTAAGAGTCATTCCTTCCCCAATGTTTCTTTCTTCCTATGCATTGCTTACTTATATGATTTGATAGACTCTCATACTTCCACAATGATAAATTTGAATACACGCTTGATCAATAAAACATGTGATTGTTTCTGTCAATTTTTTTAAGGACAAGCATCTTCTCAGTTGTTTTCCCATTACATTTTCTAAACCTGAAGCAGCAGCGTAAATAATGTTGCAGCCAAAGAGTTCTTTTGTCCCATGAACACATGAATAATTTATGTCATTTTATTGTCAATCAATTCTACTGTGAAAATAAATTCTTAGCTATTATGTACTAAATCATGTGAAGTGGACTAGATAATTTTCATTTGTTAGCATTTAATTTGATTTCTTTCTTCTCTGCTTTGCTTTGGCATAGATAGTGCCCTAAGAAAATATTTTAAACTGGTGAATAAGAAGCTAGTAAACAAGCAGTTAAATAAATTTTAGCATAACTGATGGCTTTAACAAACAAAAATTTATTCTCTCACTGTCTAGTAGTTCAAAAGTCTGAATTCAGGGCATGAACTCCAGGGGAAGGCTTTCTCTGTCAGCTCTAGAGGAAGGTCCTTGTCATCAATCTTCCCCTTTGAGACACACAGAGTTAATTGCGCTTGTGGAACAAAAGAACTGTTAAAAAATTACCATCTAGAATTTGGATAAACAAGAATCATACCCTGTCAACATGAGATAAGGTTGAAATAACCCATGAATTACTATCTCCTTCTTAGAGTTTTTCTAGTTCCTTCCACCTTTACAGGCTCCGCATGAGCAGAAGAACAAAATGTGAATGCTGTTTAAACCTTCCTTAGCCTACCAAAGATGGCCATGTAGTGTCAAAGATCAGTGTGCTTGTACTATATAACATAATAAGTGATGCCAAGGGCTGCCAAGAGGGCTCCATCTTGAATATCAGTGGTTTCCATCTTGGATTCCAGATGCACACGCTACCTAATTAGTATGCACCACAGTTCTGAGAAGTACTCACCCCTTGAAAGAAACCCAGTAAATATTCATTACTCTTTTGTCTCCACCGAACTCATATAAGCCCTACCTTTGCTTGCCTTTTCAAATCAGTCTTTTGGGGAGGCATAAGCCCCCACTGACTCCTTTTACTTTTCACAAGTAAAATAAACCTGTTAGAGCTGAACCCAAAATTCTCCGCTGTGTATTCTTACAAGAGGAAAACAAGGACCCATTGAGTCTGGAGGGCCTACCATTCCCTTGGTGGTAACACGTGCTCTAGAAACTTCTCAGTGCAGGGGGTGTGAGTCCAAAGGACACAAACTGCTCCTGTCACTAGATTCTTGGTGGTATGAGGTCTCCCATCTCTCTGTTCACTTCTCTCTGTTATATCTCAAAATAGATTGACTCAAGACACAACCTCATCTTGTAGTTGGAGCCCTGCCTCATTAATGTAACTGCCTCTAATCCTGCCTCATTAACATCATAGAGGTAGGATTTACAACACACAGGAAAATCACATCAGATAACAAAATGGTGGACAATCACACAATACTGGGAATCATGACCTAGTCAAGCTGACAGACATTTTTTTGAGTGGGGCACAATTCAATAGATAACACTGAGTAATATCAACATATCTAATCCCATCTGTTAATTTTGGTTTAGCTTTCACAGACATTTGGACCAAAAAGAGGAATTAAGAAGCAAAATATAATGATGTTGGTTTTTACATTTGTTTATACATTTATCTTTACCAATGTTATTTATTTTGTCTTACTATTTATTGTCCTTTCATTTTATCTTATAGACCTTCCTTCATTTTAGGGTAATTTTGTCAAGCATGTAATTCTATGTCGAAATATTTACCCTAGCACTTTAAACATGTAATCCCACTGCCTTTAAACCTCCATGCTTTCTGCTGAGAAATAAAATGTTAATCTTACTGAAATTCCATGTGTGAGATCAGTTGCAGATCACTTGCAGTTTTCAAAATTCTTCATCTTTGACAGTTTGATTATAATTTGTCTAAACATGTATTTATCCTACTTGAGATGAATTTAACTTTGGGGTAATCAAAATAATGTATTTTACCCAACTTCAAAATATTTAAACCATTATTTGACAGATAAGTGGTGATCACAGCAACACGCAAGCAGCCACAGTAAGACAAACTGACAGATGAGTCGTGGTGTACTAGCTAGTCATACTGTGGTGGCTTGTGAGTTGCTATGATGCTAGAAGTTATGCCACTGGTATTTCAAACACTATCAGGGTCACCGATGGTGGACAAGTTTCAACAGAGCTTCCAGTCTAAAACAGAATAGCAAGAAGGACCTCATGATCTACTTCTGAAAAAATTGGCAGGTGAAAACCTTATGAATAGTAGTAGGACATTGTCTGATGTAGTGCCAGATGATGAGCTCCTCAGGTTTGAAATCACTCAAAATATGACTAAGGAAGAGCTGCTACCTTAAATAGAGTTGACCTGAATAATGTGGGTGGAATATAGCTTTCAGGAGCTTCATTTGCTCAGGTGGCAAGATCCAAAATGAGAAGAAATAGCTGCAAATATCCATTAATAAATTACAATGTGGAGTGTATGATGTGTGAATCTAGGAAAATTGGAAGTCACCTAAAATGAAATGGAACACATAAAGATTAATATCCTAGGCATTAATGAGCTGAAATGGACTGGTATCAGCCATTTTAAATTGTACAATTGTATGGTCTACTATGCCAGGAATGACAAACTGAAGCAAAATGGCATCACATCCATTTTCAAAAAGAACATTTCAAGAGCTATCCTGAAGTTTAACACTGTCTGTGTTAGGATAATATCTATATACCTACAATGAAAACCAGTTAATATAAATATTATTCAAATTTATGCACCAACCACTAATGGAAAGATGAAGAAATTGAAGATTTTTATCAGTTTCTCCATCTGAAATTGATCAAATTTGCAATCAAGATGCATTGATCATTATTAATGATTGGAATGCAAAAGCTGGAAACCAAGAAGGATAGGCAATCGGAAAATAGGGTCTTGGTGACAGAAACAACACTAGAGATCTCATGATAAAATTTTAAGAGGTCAATGACTTATTCATTGCGAATACCTTTTTTCAGCAATATAAACAGTGACCATACACATGGACTTCACTGGATGGAATATATAGAAATCAAATAGAATACATCTGTGAGAAGAGACGATGGAGAAGCTGAATTTCGTCAGTCAGAACATGGCCACTGGCCATCTGTGGAAAATATTACCAGTTGCTCATTTGCAAGTTCAAGTTGAAGCTGAAGAAAATTAAAACAAGTCTACAAGAGCCAAAATATGACCTTGAATATATCCCACCTGAATTTAGAGACCATCTCAAGAATACATTTGACCCTCTAAGAATTAATGATGAAAGACCAGAAGAGTTGTGGGATGACATCAAGGACATAATGCTCAAAGAAAGAAAAGGTCATTAAAAAGACAGGGAAAAAAAAAAAAAAGGATGTCAGAAGAGACACTGAAACTTGCCCTTGAATGTAGAACAGCTAAAGCTAATGGAAGAAATAATGAAGGAAAAGAGGGGAACAGAAGATTTCAAAGAGCAGCTTGAGAAGACATAATGTATTATAAACAAATGTTTAAAGAAAGAGATAGACTTAAAAAGGAACTTTTCAAATGAAACTAGAACTTAAAGATTTGGAAAATTCTGTTGTACAAACTAAGGAAATGTGTCCTGGAATTCTTTCATCGAGAAAGTGTCTACACAATATTTTGCTAAAGACACTATATCTGTGACAAATGGATCTAATCAACCACCCTAGCAGAAATTCCTTCAGCTTAGATTGAAAGGGACGGAGACAGGACAAAAGGAAGGAAAGTTGCCTACCTCCTGGAATTCTACAGAAAGGAAGCAGGCCAATGGATCAGCTTGGTTTCAAATATCTGTTGTCCTTCAAGAAAAAGAAGGAACATTTCTTCTAAGTTCAAAGATCAGCAGAACTGTTGGAGGTGGCTACATCTATTTCCAAGGATAGAGCTACCCCCTCCCAGGTTTCAAAAGAGGGAAAAAATTGCCTCCTAAGTTACAAAGAGTCAGGTCTCAACTACCTCCTTTCTTAAGTGTAAGGTTAACGTTCTGGTAGGCCAAGAGGATGGGGTTGCCTCTCAAAGCTGACGGCTCTGGGCTACCATGTTGAAGAACAGGAGATTGGGGCTAATAAAACATTATTTATCACTCACTTAGTGATGTGGATCTGAAGAAATCTGACATTAAGTTCAAATGCTGTAGTAGTGATTCTTTGACTTTAGGCAAATTATATAGTTTAACTGGGATCAGTGTGCTCTGCAAATGGGAATAGTAATATTTATCTCATTGTCCCTGGGTTGTGCTCTTTGTTTGCAATTGACTACTAACCTAAGGTTTGTGGTTTGTACCTAACAAGCTACACCAAGAAGAAAGGACTCACAATTTGCTCCTATAAAGAATACAGTCAAGAAAACCTTGTGGAGCAATCCTACTGTGAGACACGTGGGGTCACCATGAGTCAGAATCCTCTCCAGGGGCTTGGTTTTGTTTAATATCTGCTTTATGTGAATGGGTTAAATAATATAATGATAACGCAGTGTCTTTTAGACATTTTCTTTGAGTAATGAAGTTAAAATAAACCCTATGTCATAACAATAATGTCATTACATCCATAACGACTTTGCAAATGTTCCAGATTTATCAAGATTGAACTTACATCTGATTTTTTTTCCATTGTACCTTTAATCACTGAGTATATTCATGAGCATCTTTACATCATGAAGGTCTCTAGAGCACTATACAGATACCTTAAGTTGTTTTGCTACTTTCCTTAAATTGCACCTTAACTTTTCCCACTGGGGAATATGTAAATTGTCCTAGATAATTAACAGGCATGTCAAGGTTTTTTTTTTTGTTTGTTTCTTTGTTTGTTTGTTTTTTAAGTCTCTCAGATGATTTGGATGCAATTCACGAATTACTTACTTCTTCCACAGATAATATCACAAAGAGGGAAAACAAACATAAATTCTTTCTTCTCAAGACAGAGAAGGATCAAGTTGGAAGATTTTTGCTTGTTCAATAAAGGTGAGCATGTAACAACTGTCTTTCATTTTAATTATCACCTGGATCTTGATAATTTCCCATGAGTCTTGCATCCTGACTGTAGATGCTCTTATGGTCACTCACAGCTAAGCCCTTTCAAGTTAACCACAACGATTTGTTATTTCCTTTGTTATCTAGAGTTCCCTGGGTCCTTATGCTGTTTTCAGTGTATAAATCCTATTAATCAAATATGTATCCCAATTCTATCTTATTTGTATGAGCTGCTATTGCCATTGGGATACTGCAAGGGAAGAGGGATTTTTTATATCTGAAAACTTCATTTCTCATCTCCCACAATCTATTAGAATTATGACTGTCAGAAGAAATACAGGATACAAAATTATGTTTAAATTTCAGATTTAGAAAATGATTAATTTTTTAGTATAAATATGTTCTATGCAATATTTGATTAATTGCAAAGGTTTTTTTCATAGAAATGTTTGCTTAAATTTGAACATAAGTAGGAAAAACCCAATATTTGATAAACTGGGAACATTTTAAGAATAGCATTCCCATTCAAATACATGGTGTTTCATTGTTGTGGTGCTGGTTGAAGCTTTTTGGTTATTTGTTCTCCTTAGTAGGTTGCTTAAAAATGGATCTGATTGTTTAAAAAGGACATTGCAAACTGATTGAGTGGACAGACAAGTACATTGTGTGCTTTGTTTAAAGTTACAGAATAATGGAGAACTCGCTGAACCCAAATAAATCTTGCCTGATATCACTGGATCTGCATATTTTTGTGTCCTGCCTGCTCAAATGCTAATCAGCAAATGAGGGTATTTTAAATATATTCATAGAGATGTTAAAAACAAATCATAGATATTCTCTTCCACAAAAGGAGAATGGGAGGAGGGAAAGAATCCAGTCATCTGCAGAAAGAGTGGTAACTGACAGTAAATGGGACATAGACTCAATAAAACTAGAATATATTTTAATATTGAAGACTTCAAAGCAGTTGGAATGGCACTCAGTCCCAAGTTCCTTTGCACAATTCAGTGCAGCTCATACCACAATAAAATCTTACGTTACAGGTCCTGTTATACGCAAATCTCAGATAAAATTTTCAAAAGAGCATAGGCTTATTACTATTATACAATGTTTGGTTCAGGACATGGAAGGGAGATTTGAACTCAGTTGAGAAACAGCAGACAATTTATTTTAGGAAGAAGGGGATGGAAGTGACCCCCTAATCTTTAGTATTGCCCTCCACTTTATGTCCTGCACAAGGTGTGTGAAATCGACACCAATAGTGAGCAATCCCTAGACCGATGTCATCCTCCTGACCATTTTAGCCAGCCACAGGACCAAAAGTCATCCTTAATAGACACCCGCTGCAAAGTGCGTTCGGACTGCTGCTGATCCAAACAGTAAGTATGAACCTTCTGGGTGACCTTAAAAAGTTCTACCTGATAGTTGTGCAGATTAACCTGTTTATTACATTAATTCTAATATTTTAATTCTGTGTTTATGTCACTGAATGTTTTGAACTGCAACTTCTATTGCAATTTAAATATTTATCCTTTCAGAATGGTTTCATATTTTTTTCACAAATAATGTGTCCACATATATAACTTGCAGAAATAAGTAAACTTTCTGGCTTTGCATGCTTGGGCATATGTTGTAAATGTCTCATGACATTTCCAGAAGTGACTTTTGGCCTTATTCACCCATCCTCCCATATTACAGGCAAATCATATTGATCTGCCCATTTTCTTTCATTTTGTTCATTTTCTGTAATCTCCTCCTTATGTGTATAAAAATATTCCAAAAATGTTATTTTTTATCATAATCACATAATAAAGTTGTAAGCCACAGACAAGAAGCCTTGGATCAAGTGGTAGTCCCACAGTAATCAGAAAATAAACAATCAAAAATGTGCATTTGCTTCTATTAATTTGATAATTATAGTCCATTAGCACAATATAAGTCTCAAGTTGCAATATTGAAGGATTCTATGTGCAAAATATTGATCAACGAAGGAAGCATCAAAAGAAAATGGGAGGAATACACAGAGTTATTACACCAAAAAGAATTGGTCAGCATTCAACCATTTCGCTAGGTAGCATATTATCAAGAACTGATGGTATTGGAAGAAAACATTTTAGCTGCACTGAAGGCAATGGCAAAAAAACAAGGCTCCAGGAATTAACCAAATACCAACTGAAATGTTTCAATAGAGCAGTGCTAGAAGTGCTCACTCATTTATGTCAAAAAATTTGAAAGAGAGCTACCTGGCAAGCCAACTAGAAGAGATCCATATTTGTGCCCATTCTGAAGAAAGGTGATCCAAAAGAATGCAGAAATCATCAAACAATATTATACTATCACAACAAGTAAAATGTTGCTGAAGATAATTCAAAAGGAATTACAGCAGTACATCCATGGGGAACTGTCACAAATTCAAGCTGGACTCAGAAGAGTATGTGGACGAGGTATATCATTGCTGATTTTAAATGGACCTTGGCTGAAAGCAGGGAATAATAGGAAGATATTTACTTGTGTTTTGTTGACTATGCAAAGGCATTGGACTGTGTGGATCACAACAAATTATGGAAAACATTGCAAAAATTAGGAATTCCAGAACACTTAATTTTGCTCATGAGAAACCTGCACAGAGATCAAGAGGCAATCTTTGGAAGAGAACAAGTGGATACTTCCCAGTTTAAAATCATGGAAGGTACACATCAGGGTTGTATCCTTTGACCATACTTATTCAGTCTGTATGCTAAGCAAATAACCGGAGAAGCTGAACTATATGAAGAAGAATGTGGCAACATATTGGAGGAAGACTCATTAACAGTTTGCGATCTGCAGATGAAACAACCTTGCTTGTTGAAAGTGAAGAGGACTTAAAGTACTTATTGACGAAGATCAAAGACTACAGCCTTGAGTAGGGATGACATTTCAACATAAATAAAACAAAAATACTCACAACTGGACCAATAAGCAACATTATGATAAATGGAGAAAAGGCTGAAGTTGTCAAGGCTTTCATTTTACTTGGATCCACCATTAATGCCTATGGAAGCAGCAATCAAGAAATTAAACGATGTATTGTACTGGGCAAATATTCAGCAATAGACCTCTTTAAAGTGTTAAAACACAAAGATGACACTTTGAGGATTAAGGTGTGCCTGACCCAAGCCACGGCATTTTCAATCACCTTATATGTATGCAAAAGTTTGACAGTGAATAAGACAGATTGAAGAAGAGTTCATGCCTTTGAATTATGGTGTTGGTGAAGAATATTTAATGTACCATGGGCTGTCAGAAGAATGAACAAGTCTGTCTTGAAAGAAGTACAGCCAGAGTTCTCCTTAGAAGCAAGGATGGCAAGACTGTCTCACATACTTCGGATGTATTATCAGGACAAATCAGTCCCTGGAGAAGGACATTATGTTTGGTAAGGTAGAAGGTCAGGATAAAAGAGGAAGTGCCTGGATGAGATGGACCGACACAGTGGCTGCAACAATGGGCTCAAACGTGATAATGATTATGAGGATGGCACTGGACCTGGCAGTGTTTTGTTCTATTGCACACTGGGACGCTACGAGTTGAAGTTGACTCCAGGATGCCTAAGAACAGCAAACATCTTTGTAGTATTCTCTGCTTTCAGCCACGACACATCTGACATAAGCAGTGATAGCCCTCATCCCACATCTTCCTCTGAATCTGGCTTGTATTTCTGTCAATATACTGCAGTGATCACTTTTAAATTATCTTACTAAAATCTTACTTTTGTGTGATATTATCATTACAATCCAGACTGCAAGCTTCATAAAGGAATGGGCAAGGCTGATTTTTGTTGACTGCTCTACCCAGCTTTTAGGAGTGTCTGCCCCATGGAACGAATTCAATAAATATTTCTTAAATGAAAGAATAGATAAATGAATGAATAGAGAGCCATCTTCCTGTAGAAATAAGTAGGGATCCCATTTTTTAAAATGGAATTCTGAAGTTTGAAGATGGGAGTTGGACAACCCTGTAGCATTTATTTTCATGCTGTGATTAATAGAGGGAAACCCTGGTGGCATAGTGGTTAACCCAAAGGTTGGCAGTTCAACTTCACCAGGCGCTCCTTGGAAACTCTATGGGGCAGCTCTACTCTGTCCTATTGGGTCGCTATGAGTCGGAATCGACTTGATGGCAATGGGTTTGTTTGTTTGGGTTTGATCAACAGTCTCAGGAACATAACATATTTGTTGTACTTTCCTAAATGTCTATGTTACTTGCCAGGGTATACATTGCTCACTGAGGAGAATGCAGTTCAATTATCTTAGAAGAAAACAGACGTGCTGTATTTGTGGATTCTCAGCATATTTCAGACCTTAGACATTTTCGTGTATTACAGAGACTAAGCCCCAAAGAAGGATCACAACCTTAATAACACCGACCCTACGACTTGGATTCAGAAGCAGCGCTTTCTGTTCTTTGTTGGATTAAATTAGCTGCGTGCTCATTCTGCCATAACTGATTCCTTTAAGCCACTTCCATGATCATCAAAGCTGTAAATCCCATTGGTGAAAAACAGAAAAATTGTACTCATCCAAAAACCAGTAAATAAAACTAAGATGATAAATACCACTACCTCTAATGAATAGCTAATGACAAAGAGTAAGAAGATTTATTTATCTCAAAGTGTTTAGATGTATAAAATTTTCAAGGAGACTCAAAAAATATACAATAGTGATGCTAAACATCTCAACCTGAATGTGTCTGAAACAGTGAAATAAATATAACCAACTGATATGGATTCGACTGTGTCTTCTCAAAATATGTGTTGAAACCTCAACACCCGTGCTTATAAAGATGACCCTGTTTGGAAATAGGAATTTTCTTCTGTTATGTTAATGTGGCCATGCCAGAGTATGATGGGTCCTAAACCTAATCACTTCTGCATTATAACAAGAGAAGAATAGACACAGCCAAACAGAGAGAAGAGGAGGAGAGACAACAGAGACAGATGCACTTACAAGCCCAGGAATGCCTGGGATTTCTGGCAGCTACTAGAAGCTGAAATAGACTAAGAAGCCTCTCCCTCTAGAACCACACTCAGAATTTGAACTTCCTGCTCCTTGCACTGTGGGAAAATAAATTCCTCTTTTTAAAACACTCACTCGTGGTATATTTTGTTATGGCAGCACTAGGTAACTAAGATAATAACTGAACTATGAACATGGATTTTTTATTCTTTTTTTAGAGGAGAGGACTATGGAATCACTAATAACAGATGAATAGAATATTGAACATATGCATACATATACGTACATGAATGTTTTTATGTATTTATATATACAAAAATGTATGTGTTCATGTGAAACAGGGAAATTTAATTAATTTTTTTGTAGTAAGAGTCCCCAAAATATCTGGAAAATTTAAGGCCTCATAAAGGGTGTTGAACAAGCTAACTAAATGTTATTTTATGCATAAATGAAGAGACTGACCATTTGCAGCCTTCATCTTGTAGTTAGATGTGCTACATTTGTGACATTAGACTAGTTATTTAATAGCTGCAAGATCAAATTTTCATTTCTACAACAAGGAGAATCCTATTTCCGTTCAGTTCTGCCTTGAATTGCCCCTGAGGGATGATGAATACAATGCTCTTTTGCAATGCCTGACATGTGGTGTACTCCATATAATTTTCTCTGAAGTTTTGTACACATGGTGGAGAGCAGAGTTAGAAAAGCCAAACAAGCTGCCCCCTTCTTAAACACACATGCACATACACACACATATGTAATGACATATATCATATAGAATATTTTTTCCAAAAATTGTATGCTTATAACAGATTTTTTTTTAAAGATTATCCTACAGAGAATATAAAATCAGCTAAAATCTCACTCTGTAATAATCTAGGTGAAAGATGATGGTGGCTTGGGCCTCAGTTTTATGAGTAGATAAGTTAGTTGGCTTTTATGGATACTGATATTTTGAAGGTAGATCATACAGAATTTTCTGATGTATTGGATATGGAGTGTATGAGAAAGAGAAGAGAGAACAGTTTCTCCAATATCTGTTTCTTTGTTTAAGTAATTCCATCTGAGCAAATGGAAGTATAGCGTTATCATTGACTTGAGATGGAGGATGCTATGAGTGTAGCAAATTTGGGGGATGGGTGCATGATAAGTTCGGTTTTGGTCATGTTGTGTTGCTATATAATATTCACATGGATATATTATAAGTAGATAGTTGAATTATAAATATAAAGTTTGGGAAAGAGTTTAGTAATGGAGATATAAATTCAGGAGTTATAAGTATATAGATCGTATTTAAAACCATGAGACTGAATAAGATCACTTGGGAAAACAGTGTAAATAGAAAAGACAAGAAGGTCAAGGACTAAGATCTGAGTTACTCCAACATTAAGAAACAGAGAGAAAGGAACAAAAGCAAAGAAGGATGAGCAGGTCCAACTCATGTGGTAGGACGAAAACTCAGAGTCCAGTGTCCTGAAAGCTAAAGGAAGAAAGCCTTTCCATGAGGAGTAAGCAATCAACTCTGTCAAATGTTACCGGTAGGTAAAGAAAGATGAGGACTGAGAATTGACCACAGGGTTTTTAGCAAGATAAAAATCAGCAATACTTTGACAAGAGCACTGTCTTTGTTATCTAGTGCTGCTATAACAGAAACACCAAAAATGAATGGCTTTAACAAAGATAAATTTATTCTCTCACAGTCTAGGAAGCTAAAAGTCCAAATTCAGGGTGCCAACTCCAGGGGAAGGCTTTCTCTCTAGGTAGGCTCAATCTTCTCATTGATCTTCCCCTGGTCTAGAAGCTTCTCAGTGCAAGAACCCTGGGTCCAAATGATGTGCTTCCCTCCTGGTTCTTCATTATTGGTGACATGAGGTCAACCTGTCTCTCTGCTTGCTTCTCTCTTTTATATCTCACAAGAGATTGACTCAATATATAATCTAATCTTGTACATTAAGTCCTCCCTCATTAACATCAAAGCGGTAGGATTTACAACACATAGGAAAATCACATCAGATGATGTGGTTGGTGGATAATCATACAATACTGGGAATCATGGACTGACCAAGTTGACACACGTTTTTGGGGGACATAATTCAATCCATAACAGGCAGTTTCTCCCTGGAGTGATAGTAAAAGAAGGAGAAAAAAAAAGCTATCGAGTGAATTCCGATCCTGGTGACCCTATAGGACAGAGTAGAACTGCCCCTAGAGTTTCCAAGGAGCAGCTGGTGGATTTGAACTGTCAACCTTAAGTTAGCAGCTGAGTTCTTAACCACTATACCACCTGGGTTCCGGAGTGATTGTTGTTATTTGTAGTTAGGTGCTCTCGAGTCCATTAAGACTCAGCTACCCCAATTTTTTTTTTTACCCTATGCACAACAGAATGAAACACTGCCTGGTCCTAAGCCATCCTCACAATTGTTATGCTTGAAGCCATTGTTGCAGCCACTGTGTCAATTCATCTCATTGAGGGTCTTCCTCTTTACCCTGACCCTCTACTTTACCAAGCATGATGTCCTTCTCCAGGGACTAATTCTTCCGGATAACAAGTCCAAAGTATGTAAGATGAAGTCTCACAATACTGACTTCTAAGGATCATTCTGGCTGTACTTCTTCCAGGACAGATTTGTTTGTTTCTTTTGGCAGTCCATGGTATATTCAAGGAAACCTGGTGGTGTAGTGGTTAGCTATGGCTTCTAACCAAAAGGTTGACAGTTTGAATCCACCAGATGCACCTTGGAAACTCTATGGGGCAGTTCTACTCTGCCCTATAGGGTCGCTATGAGTCAGAATCCACTCGACGGCAACAGACTTGGTTTTTTTGATTTGGTATACTCAATGTTCTTCTCCAACACCACAATTCAAAGGTCTCAATTCTCCTTTGGTTTTCTTTGTTCATCATCCAGCTTTCACATGCATATGAGGTGACTGAAAACACCCTGGCTTGTGTCAGGTGCACCTTAGTCGTCAAGGTATCATCTTTGCTTTTCAACACTTTAAAGAGGTCTTTTGCAGCCTATTTGTCCAATGCAATGCATTTTTTGATTTCTTGACATCAGGTTGCTTGGGTGTTGATTTTGGATCCAAGTAAAATGACATCCTTGACAACCTCAATCTTTCTCTGTCACACAATTATATGAAGGTGATATGATTTTAGATGACTAGATTATATGATCTAGTCACTCAATTATAACATGGTTCAGAATAGTTGGATTGTTGGGGCATAGAGACAGAGAGAATAAGAAGGAGAAAAAGAAGAAGGAGGAGGAAAGAAGAGCGAGAAAGAAGCAGGGAGGTGAGAAGTTTTGGGAGGAGGAGAGAAGAGATAGTAAAGAAAGAAAAGTGAGAAGAAAGGAGGGACTGGGAAAGGGAAGGAAAGGGAAAAGAGGGAAGGAAAGAAAGAAAAGAGTAAAGAAAAGAGGATGCGAAGAGTGTGGAGGTGAAGGTAGAATAGGGGAGGGGAGGAGAAGAGGAGAGGAAAATTGAGAGGAAGGGTGGAATGTGAACAAATAAGGGCCAGGTTATCAAAGTCCTTTTTTAAGGGGGTGACTTAAAAAAAAAAAAAATTGACAATGAGAAATTTTAAACAGTAGAGTGGAAGAGCTGTTTTTGAAGTGTTATTATATCATTCAGGCTAAGGTGAGGAGGGACAGGCAGCAGCATCACAGGTGTGGAAACCCCCACCCCCCCACACAGGAGCATGCACATAATCCTATTTAAATGCAGGAGTTTCCTGAGTGTACTTAAGGGCTCTTCCTCTTTAGTAAGAAAACAAATAGGTTTAATTCTCGTGTCCTCAGAACATCATAGACAGGACCTTAAAAGTGTTCTTGTTTAAGGCTGAGAATGAACTATTCGACTTTCCTTGTATTTTTGCACAATTTATTTTCTTTTTTTTTTTTTTCTTATCCCAGCAAAAGCACCCTCCAATCTGAGACAAAAGCATGACCGACCACACAACCGTGACTGAATTTGAAGAACTCAGTCATTTCATTTAATGGATATGCCACCTGATTCTTCTTTTTTGGTTCCTTTGCTGGCATTGAGGGCTTCCTGTTGTCTGTGATGGCCTATGACCGTTATGTGGCCATCTGCAAGCCTCTCCTCTACACAGTCACCATGTCCCCCCAACTCAGCATCCTCTTGGTGTTATTCACATATCTTGCAGGCTTTATAAATGCTGCCATTCACACTGGCTTCACCTTCCAGCTATCTTTCTGTTGCGCAAATGTCATCAACCATTTTTTCTGTGACACCCCACCGCTCCTTAAACTCTCTTGTTCTGACACACACATCAATGAGGTTGTCATTTTTGCTTTTGCCAGTTTTAATGAACTGAGCTGCCTCTTGACTATTCTCATTTCTTATCTTTACATCCTGGCAGCCATCTTGAGGATCTAGTCTGCTGAGGGAAGGTGCAAAGCCTTCTCCACCTGTGCTTCCCATTTGATGGCAGTCACCATCTTCTTTGGGACAATCCTTTTCATGTATCTGCGCCCCAGTCCCAGCTACTCAATGGACCAAGACAAAGTGGTATCTGTGTTTTATACACTTATCATCCCTGTGTTAAATCCTCTCATCTATAGTCTGAGAAACAAAGAGGTCAAATCTTCCTTAGGGAAAATTTTTAAAACAAATTATTTTTACTCATGTTGTTAGAATCATAAAAGGGTGGGATTTGAGAACTACAATGGAAATTAGCTCTAACCAAACTCAGCTTCATTCACCCTGGCTCCTACCTTTATCCTGTCATAAGCTTTCTTCTGATAACAGAGGTGGACTAAATGTCCCAGATATGTTAGGGAATATGGTCACTCTGTATAAATACCACTCATTCCGCAGAACCTAAACTCCAGAAAATAACCAAATATCACATTTTAATACCGTGTTCGTAGGTGTAAATCCCAGTATAGAAATAGATGGGGGAGAGAGAGAGAGTGAGTGGCCAGGGGACTGATTCCAATCTTCTTCCTTGTCTAATGGCATCTTTATCAGGTGGTGGTGGACCTGTCAGAGGAGAGGTGATTAGGACCAAGCTGAGTCAGAATATCCCAATGGACTCTGACAGGGTTTTGAGGCTGCCTTTTTCCCTAGTGAATCAGAGACAAATTTTAGAACTAAGTCTTGATAGGGGTGCTAAAGTCCAGTGCTTCTAACCTGGGCAAGTAAACTAGACTGCTTAGGGAATAATGTGAACAGACTATTGACCAAATCTAAGAGGATAACAGAGGAAGAAAATTAAGGGTCACAGAATGGAAGTTACTTGGGTTTAGAGAAAAATATTTTTCCTAATTTCTGGAGATAAATTCTCAAATTGTCTGTCATTTGTGTGTTATCCTGTGTAGGCATGAAAAACTAGAGCAAGATGAATATCATTTCCCTAGTAGGTCAGCAAAAAAGACCCTCAGTGAGATGGATTGACACAGTGGCTGTAGCAACAGGCTCAAACATAGTCATGATTGTGAGGATCGCACAGGACTGCGTCAAGTGTTTTGTTCTGTTGTATATAGGGTCAGTATGAGTCAGAACCAATGCAATGGCACCTAACAACAATAATGTCTTAATAAATAACTGTACATATCTATTTTACTACTGTCTGAAATTTGATTGGGTTTTGAGTTAATCGGATTGGTATTTTCATGACTGGGGTGTCTCCCCAAAGGACTTGATTTTCTTTACAGATGGTGACCACTGACATGTGAAACAAAAGTGCTTTGACCTGCTTGGTATTGGATTAAAATAAACTACTTGTGATCCTCATATACGAGGGTAAGCAGAAAGGTATGGTTCCAGTCCGTATATGCATAGGCCTAAACAAAATGTATTTAAATATTCCTCTGTTCATCAGATGGCTGCAAAAAGTTCTCTCAATAATACACTTGTCTTAATGTCGTTAGGATGCCTTAAAAAAAAAAAAAGATACTTTTTGTGCCATGGAAAAAAACAATTTTGAGGTCTGGACTAATATTAAAATTTTAACAAAACTTAAGTGGACATCTTCCTAAATCATTGAAATTTTGCAACAAATTTATGAGAATCCTGTCCCACATAAAACAAGTTTTCAGATAGATCAAACATTTTAAGGAAGGTCGGAAAGACCTCCAGAATGAGCCAAGAGAGGGAAGACTGCTCAGAAGGTTATGGTAACTGTTTTGTTTGGGAGGGTTTCAAAGGGATAATCTTGATAGATTTTCTCAAAGGACACAAAATAATCACGGAGGTTTATTATGAAGAAGTTTTAAGAAAACAGACAACTGCACTAGTGACAAAAAGGCTAGGAAACCTGTGCCAAAGAATTTTTTTTCCATCACCACAATGTACCTGCTTATTCTTACAGGGTAGCGTTCTTTGAGAATTTCACTGGGAAAACTTACCCCATCTGCCCTATAGCCCTGACCTTGGCGCTTCAGATTTCTTTTTGTTTCCAAAACTTAAGAACATTTAAAAGGAATACAATTTGAGTCCCTTGAGGATTCAGAAGAGTACTGGGATGAGGAGCATTGATGCTGATTGTAGAATTCTCTTGGCTGAAAGCAGAGAATACCAGAAAGATGTTTACCTCTGTTTTATTGACTATACAAAGATACTCAACTGTGTGGATCGTAACAAATTATGGATAACATTGTGAAAAATGGGAGTTTCAGAACTCTTAATTGTGTCCATGAGGAACCTATACATAGACTAAGAGGTAATTGTTGGAACAGAACAAGGTGATATGCACAGTTTAAAATCATGCAAGGTGTCCATCAGGGTTGTATCCTTTCACCATATTATTCAATCTGTATGCTGAACAATTAATCTGATAATCTGGACTATATGCAGAAAAATTTGACATCAGGATTGGAGGGAACACTCATTAACAACTTGAGATATGTAGATGACACAACCTTGCTTGCTGAAAGTGAAAAGGACTTGAAGCACTTATTGATGACGTTCAAAGACTACAGCCTTGAGTATGGATTACACCTCCACATTAATGAAACAAAAATCCTCACAAATGGACCAATAAGCAACATCATGAAAAATGGAGAAAAGTTTGAAGTTGTCTAGGATTTCATTTTACTTGGATCCATAATCAACACCCATGGAATCAGCAGTCAAGAAAATCAAATGATGCATTGCATTGGACAAATCTGCTGCAAAAGACCTCTACAATATGTTAAAAAGTGAAGATGTCACCTTGAGAACCAAGGTGTGTCTGATTCAAGCCATGGTATTTTCAATCACCCTGCAACAGGCATGCAAAACCTGGAAAATAAAAAAGGAAGACTGAAAAATAACTAATGCTTTTGAATTATGATGTTGGTGAAGCATGTTGAGAATACCACAGAAATCCAGAGGAGCAAACAAATCTGCTTTGCAAGAAGTACAACCAGAATCCTCCTTAGAGCCGAGGATAGCGAGACTTCATCTCACATACTTTGAGCATGTTATCAGGAGGGAACAGTCCATGGAGAAGGATATAATGCTTGGTAGAGGGTCAATGAAAGAGATAAAGGCCCTCAAAGAGATGGATTGACAAAGTGGCTCCAACGATGGGATCAAGTATAGCAATGATTCTGAGGATGGAGTAAGACCAGGAACCTTTTTTTCTCATTGTACATGTACTCATAGTGATGAGTGTGAACACACTGGAAGACACCTAACAAAAACAGCTCAACAGTTCATCTACTGTAAATATTTTTGTCTTAAATTTCAAGTAATATAATATCAATACCTACCTTATATGACGTTTCCCTGTGATCAGAAATAGAAATCTCTGTATGTATATATATACAGTATGTTTTCATTTTCATTAGAAGACCCTGAATATGAGAGGAGATTATAAGGGAATCTAAGTTGATTAGGCTACAAAAGCTTCATTAGCTCCAATCATGGCAGTTGCAGTGTTTTTACCCAATTAATCCATGCCTTCTAAATTTGTTTGCCAGCTGGGCCCTCCCCCAGGAGTTATTTTCGTAAGTGCTGCTATGCCATTTTTTCCATATATTGCTGTGAAAAAGTTTTTTTAGATTATGAAAACACCTCATGGAGGGGTGAGATCTGGCTTGCAAACAAACATACAAGGCAGGAGTAATTTGGGTAAACATATGGTAACTTTGATTTACTGCTTTTCCTTGTTAAACTCTATGAAATGGAAGGAACAGGGCTTATCACTGAAGTAGCTGAAAATCACAGCAGTATACTATTTAATTTTTCCATTGTATATTTCTAAAAACAGGCAATTCAAATATATGATTCCAGAAATGTGTACATATTTTAAATGCAATGTATTTCCCACCATCATGGTAATATTAAAGAAAATAAAGCACATAGATGTAAATATTCAAAATCTTTGAATGATGATATAAATCATAGACTTTAGTAGTAATGGATCGAGATCTTGTGGGTTTTGAAGCTTAGAAAAATCATAAATCTTAAAAAAGGAAAAGAAATGAAACTATAAGTGTAAATTGAGCCTTAAATGTGAATTGTTAGAAAAGGAAAAATAATAAAAGATATTTCAGTTTTTTAAAACTGTGTCACAAATAATACAATATTCATATATAAAAAAAGATATTAGTAATGTGCAGACACTTCCAAAAATATGGGGTGTTAAGAATGTTCTTGGAAGCCACTTCAACACCAGGACAAATAGCATTATTTAATTATACATGCCATTGATTTTAACCAGTCAAATGTAACCACCACATATCAAATAAATTCTTATGATTTCAATTTCCTCTTAGTCAGAGTCCAGAAATGCCTGCAAACACTCTGATGCAGCCTGACAGTAGGTGAGGTGCAATACAGCTGAAGACAGGATGGAAAGAGACAGAGTGGCCTTAACTGATCATGGTTAAAATATCTTAATTTCCCAGTGCTACAAAGATGTATCACTCTGTGACTGTATTGTTAAAAGCTGACCCAAAGCCTTTGAAGAGGCCGGTGCAAATGAGAAACCCAAAAACATATCTTCACTATAGCTTCATATTTTCTCTGCCTATCTCTTTAAAACCACTAATTTTCCCCAAGTTTTCTCAAAGAAAATTGGAAATGTACTAAAGAAAACTGTGAAGACATTGGGAAGATAAAATAAAGTCTTTAGAATACAACAGAACTGTCCCAGAGGATTTCCAAGGAGTGACTGGTGGATTAGAGCTGCCAACCTTTTGGTTAGCAGCTGAGCTCTTAAACACAATGCCACCAGGGCTCCAAATAAAGGCTATAAAGGCTAGCATCTGTATATTAACAACTATATGGTTTATTATAGATGTATATGGTCCAGACATTGCTGAACCTATGTTATGCCACTGTATAGTTGGTTTCATAGGGATCCCCCAGTTTTGGAAGTATTATCTTTGACAGTTTATTTTAGCTTAAAATCAGATGTGGAATTACTTTACATTTTTCTCGTATGAAGAAAAAGTCTCCATTGTGTCTACAAATATCATCATCTTAGATAAACACCACATGAAAGCTAAAACCAGTACCTCCGGTTCTTCCCAAGAAGAGAAGATTGGGCTAAATGGGACAACAGAATCTAGCAGTGCTGACTGAATTCATTTTAACTGGAGTATCAAAGAGACATGAAATGCTTCTCCCTCTTTTTGGTGTCTTCCTTGTCATCTACACCATCACAGTTGTGGGCAACCTGGGCATAATCACCTTGACCAAGATGGACTCCCATTTACACACACCCATTTATTTTTTTATCAGACACCTGGTTTTCACTGGTCTTGGTAATTCTGCTGTTATTTACCCCAAGGTTCTAGTAAATTTTGTGTTAGATCAAAATACCATTTTCTATTATGAATGTGCCATACAAGATGGCATTCCACATTTTATACATTGTCACTGACCTCTATAGCCTAGATGGGCTGTGACTGCTATGCGGCCACCTGTAACCCTCTGCTCTAAAATGCTAACATGTCCCAGACACTTTGTCATGTGCTAATAGGCATTCTGTACCTCTTCTGTACCTTTAAGTCTCTCTTGGTCAACAGTAATATTTTTACATCGACCTTCTGTGGTTCTAAAGTTGTCAGTTATTTCTTCAGTGATAATATTCCCTTAATGCCTTTGCTATATTCAAATGAACTACAAATAGAATTGATCATAACGTTTCCATCATTTAATTCGTTGTCCTGGCTCCTGGTAGTCCTGGTGTCTTGCATGCTGATTCTGATAACCATATTTTGAATTAATTCTGCTGAGGGCAGAAAAAAAAAAAGACTCTCCACGTGTGGTTCTTACCTGAAAGTGGTGGTTATATTCTTTGAGTCTCTAAAACTCCGTATGTGCACCCTGAATCTGCTTAATCTTTTACCACTAACAAATTTACTTCTGTGTTTTACGCTTTAGTCAGCTCTATGCTTAACTCCTTCATATACAGCTTAAGGAACAAAGAGGTAAAAAATACCTTCTACGGGATCTTTAAAAATCCCTGTAAACTTTGTATTTAATATTCATTATTATTCTAATAAATTATTAAATAGGCAAATGTATTTGATCAGATTTCTAGTACATATAATTACATTTTCTTGGTTTTAGAGCAGAAACTAATTATAAAGCACAGACATATGGATTGTTTCCCTTATATTCATTCGAATTTGTATTACTCATATTTTTTATCTTAAAGGTAATGAATGTCCTTACTAAGATTCCTTGTTTCTGTTTCAATGTTTTCTTATGTAATTACATTGGAGCTCATAGTTCACCCAATGGAACACTCACTACACTCTACATCAATAAATTACATGTTTATTTCTGTCAGTGTTTATTAAGGATGGAGATCTTCTGAATCTAATTTTCTTTGTACTTTCTGAACCTAAATCAAGAGGGTAAGCAAAGTTGGAGAAAAAGAGTTTACTGTGTCCTTGTTGGAAACCTGGTGGAGCAGTGGTTAAAAGGAACGTCTGTTAACCAAAAGGCTGGCAGTTCAAATCCACAGGCTTTCCTTGGAAACTCTACGGGGCAGTTCTACCATGCCCTATAGGGTCCCTATGAGTCGGAATGGACTCGACAGGAAAGAGGTTTGGTTTTGGTTTTTGTGTCCCTGTTGACACTATGAATGACTTATTTGTCCTCTTATCAAGCAATTTGACTGAGGCAAGTATTTATCTATTCTATAATCAAACATGTATGGACACTAGATGATTTTGATCTGTTAGCATTTGATTTGATTTCTTTACTCTTCAGTACCTAATGCCCTCCTTAGATTACTAGTGTCCTATATGCAGATTCTATTGATCATATTTAAATGCAAAGATAGTTGCTAGGAAAGTAAGAATGGATGAAAAAATTGAATAAAACAGAAGGTGGAGAATGATAAAAGGAAAAATGAAGGAAAGATATGATGGATAATTGGAAGGACTATAGGGTTTATTATAGGTGATAACTGATGGAGAACATGATGGTGAAAACTATTTTAAGAACCAGAAGAAAGTACTGACGCATTTTCTAATTCATATTTTCAGTGAACTTGGAGAATGTTATATGGGTAAAGAAGGAATAACAACATGTTAACACAACAAATAAATTCATGATTATGATAGGGGAAAAGACACCAGACTCAAATCCAATCGAGATAGATCTTTATTAAACCAAAGCAAAGAAAATAATTCGAAATCAGCTTGCACTGGGCACAAGAGACTAACGAATCTGTTAAATCCCAGTCCTGGAGTCATTAATATGCTATTACAGAAAGAAGTAGAGTTGAGAATAATTCTGATTTGTTTTTCATGGACACATCATTGGTACAGGAATAGTAACCAGAATGGAATATTTAGAGTGATTTGTTTAAAGACTTTTTGTTGACTAGTTACCAGCTGGTAATTTGTGCTTTGCTAAATAATTACTGCTTAGTGACTATACTTGCATTTTGAAGAGGGAGATTTACAGGAGATTTGGCAAATATTTATTTCTGGAAAAGCAGAGGTTACATGAAGCCTGACTGGCAATAAACTGACAACATTAGTTCTAGACTTGATTACAAAGAAAACATTTCCTTAGATACCAGACAACAGGCAGAAATGCTCTTGCTTTCTATAATTATTAGCCAGTTCAGTTTTCTGGCTCCACATGTTTTCTACACAGAATGGATTCCAGGCCTCTACTCCACTTTAGCCTCCTTACTCCAGCCAAGCACCTCGTAGAGTTTTAGGGTCTCTATATCATTCCCTTCTTTTGATCAGCTGAACATCCTTTGATTTCTTTAATATCATTCTTCTGTAAAGACTTAAGCTATCTTCAGCATGGACTCTGTTTCCCTGATGGTAGCCTATTTGTTTTTGGACCTATTAAACTCAGTGCTTTGAGATTTTATGTGGTTTTTTTTTATATATGTATATACATATTTGTTTTTGAGCCAGATACCATCTGATTCTTCATCACGTACCATTGAAGCCATCATCAACATGCTGTACATTATTCAACAGTTGAGAGCATTTATTCACAGCCCCTTGTTGAATTACAGGAATAACATGCTCCTTTCATTTGAACTAAAGGAGCATGTAGGACTCATCTGCCCTGTTACAGAAATGAACAAAATCAAAATGCATGAGCTGCTTTGGAGATGTAGAGATATTTATCCAATATATTTTTCATCATAGGAATGGAGGGTTCATGGGAATTCTAAGGTCCCAAAGGCACATTGGCTATTCATACTCCATCCATGTAAACAAAGTAAGATGAAATAAAAGTTTAACATTAGAATTTTTCTCTAGACAGTTTGATCCTCCACACAGAAACATGTACCCACAAGAGGCACACATTACTCCTGTTCTCATTCGGGAAAAGGGAAAGGGAATAGTCTGATTTGCTTTTGCAAGTCATTGTTCAGTATGGAAGTTATTACAAATAGACAAGCTTTCTAACCTAGATCTTTCCTTAAAATGGGACTAAACTGGGACCCCTGAATTCTGATAATTACAAAAATCTACTAAGGCAGTATAAACCTATTGTTATGGAAAAAAATGAAAGGACATTCATTACCATAAACTATACCACGACAAATAAATACTTGGGTAAGATAAAAACAGAGCACAGAAGGGTAAATAGAGGAATTAGAGAGATCCCATTACCTGGCACAGATGGCTCATCCTTCTATGGTACTCATATTGACATCGGCAACAGGTATATGGTTATAGATGAAAATGGGTAATGTTAAAGTATTTGAATTCTCATGTACAGTTTGTGGGGGAGGATGGCATATCCAACAGTCCATTAAGCTGGCAGCTCTAGTCATTGCCTGACCCAATCTCACAAAGGCATTGTTATGGCAACCATTAAAGGCGATCAGGAGACATAATAGTCTTATAACAGATATAAGCCTCATACTGAAGAAAGACTGCCTAAAAGTAATATACTAAACCAATTAGAGAGTAGATTTTAGCTATCACAAAGTAAACACCCATAGTTATAATCATAGATCTAAGTGACTATAAACCATGTAAACAATTACAGTGAAAATAACTAGTGTAGTAAGAACATACAAACATAGTACTGATTCTAGTTTTAAACTGGGTATAAAGGCTTGACTTAATTAATTAAAATAAAAAGTAATGCTTCCAAAACTTTAAAAATAGAGCAATAACTGACAGGGTCACTCTAAGGGTAAAGAATATAGCTAAATAGTTAATGTATGACATGAGAAATTATGGGTCAGGCACTAGTAGGGTACAGTTGTGGTCCAGAGTCTTGAGAGAAGCTGTGAACACCAGGTGTCATCTGTTTTTTGGTGATAGAATGTCTGAAATTTAATTTTGATCTTTTGTTTGATGAAAGAATCCAGGTGGGAACTAGAGTATTCTTCAATTTGGAGAGATGGATCAAAGTTTTAACCTCCAATAATCTGGAGTACTAGATAAAACTCTATTTACTGAGGTTTGATAGAGTATTTTAATTTTTTTTCCAATAGACATAATCTCTAGGCTGAATAGTGAGTAGCTCAGACACTTTTGATTTCTGATCATAAAAAGCATTTTTAAGTTGTGAGCAGTATTCCCTAGAGTACTGAATAAAGGACTTGCAATATTGGAACATCCAGATTGAGTTAAATTTGATTCAGAGCAAGTTGCCAAATAAGGGTGGGCCATAGACCCCCCCCCAAGTAATAATTTCAAGATGAGTTAATTTACTAATTTCAAATGGAGTAATTCTCAACTTAAAAAGGACCAGAGGCAATACTTTTCTTCAAGTTATCTGTAAAGATTTGGAAAGTTTTGCTAGTTGGGTTTTTATTATAAAAGGAAAATGAAGTCTTTGGAAAATGGGGAAAGCTTTATATATCCCACAATTATTTGTCCAGTCAAGTGGGTGTCTTGGTTAGTACAAAGGACCTTTGGGGCTCTTCAAATGGGGTTAATATTTTTAAGAAGTTTCTTGCCCAAAAAAGTGGCAGTAGCTTGATGACGCAGGAAAGCTTTTACCCAGTGAAAAAATATATAAATTATTTCTAATACAAACTTATAATTATTTAAGAGTGGAAGCTGAATAGAATCCATTTACCCTTTAAGCATTGGTTCTGAAGGCAAAGGAATTATACCAAGTGGAGCTTTAAAAGTTTTCTTAGAATTAAATTGAAAACAAATAGGACACTGGGAAGCCATTTGCTCAGCAGCTTTAGGAATGTGTCCCTACCAATATTTCTTTAAAAACATTATCGTCTTATTTCTGTTTCCAAATGGGCATTCATGTGCAATGCCTCCAGTAGAGAAGTTTGCAAAAATTTAGGGAGAACTAAGTTCTGATTAGGAACCATCCATATTCAAGAAATAGAACATTGGGAGCATTTTTTTGTTTTGTTTTTCATTTCTCAATTTAGTCATGTGAGGCTGATTTTTCGTGTTCAGATAAATTCTTCTCACCAACTTCTCAAGGTTTAAAAGGGTTTCTACATGCATATTAAACAGTGGTTCATCATTCCAAACAGTGTCCCAATGTGAAGGACCATATGTTTCTCTAACCTTAATATTTAAATCATCCTATCTGTCCTTCCTGAGTTTGCCAGGTAGGCTTTGTGACCTGGCCAAGATATCTCAATTACTCAGGAAACTCCAAAGGTTTATAATTATCTTCTCAGGAAATCAGGGCAAAGATTAATTTACTTTTCAGTGAAATTATTTTCACAAGATAAACTGAATGAATTTATGGTTAACATGTGCCTTCTTATAAAGAGGGGTTTGTGAAGGCTAAATAATTGTGTCCATCTGGGCCTCGATTTCCTTATATTTAACAGCCCCTCCTCTTGGTCATGCTCTCAGAAATCCTGAGAGCTTGGTCAAAAATTTTGATCACTGTTTAGTAGAAATCTCCATTAATATAGTTGAAAGTCTGATCCTGCAGAATGAGGATGGTGGATATCATTTGTTGTGTAATTGGCTAAAATTGACCCTTGATGTTATACATTTTAGGAAGGCTTTTGTAATGAAAGGAAACCCTGGTGGCATAGTAGTTAAGTGCTATGGCTGCTAACCAAAACATCAGCTGTTCGAATCTAACAGGTGCTCCTTGGAAACTCTATGGGGCAGTTTTACTTTGTCCTATAGGGTCACTATGAATTGGAATCGACTTGATGGCAAAGGTTTTTTTTTTTTTTTAATGAATGACTAAGAGGACAATAGTCAAGGTTTGAAAAATTCCTCTGAGTCAAAGATCCCAGAAAACAAAATTCAGACAGGAGATAAATCCCATGGTGTTTCAGGTTTTATTTTCTTTGATTTAGCAGCTTTTTTTGTTCATGGGTGTCAGCTGTTACTACACTTTGTATACATAGCATTGTAACACAATCAAAGTGCAAACACATCTTTGTGAGGTCAACATATAACTAAAAAAAAAAAAACACTAAAGCTAGTCTATTTTGTAACACAATCAAAGTACAAACGCATCTTTGTGAGGTCAACATATCACTAAAACTAGTCTATTTTGTAAAGTCATTTTGCTAATTTCTGTTAGTTCTTTGGATAGGGAAGGGATAACTTGCTGGATTTATGACAGTGAATCTTTTAATTTTAATACTATTCATCTAATACCATTTGCAATCTTAAACTGTATCTCCAAACCTAAGAATGTGTAGTACCCATGACTAAAGGAATTATTGCCATAGTCAAGCAATTTACAAGCTTACATTCAGTTAGTTCTTTCAAACTTCCACTTAGTTCTGTATCTAAATGAACAACAGTTTGTTCTCCTATTTCTACATTATTCGTCTATATTTCTAATTTTCCCTTCAGATAATTGATTACACATGGAAACATAAGGAACAGCATAAGTTATGTAGTGAGAACCAGTCCAACATGTGGGTAGAAAACTAAACTATTACTTTCCTATAGTTTACAAAGAGATGTAAAATTTCTCAAAGACAATTATCAGGTGAGAAAGCGTCTTAGTTCATTTAGCCAGGAATATCATGAGATTCACCTTCCTTCTTCTTTTCTTGTAGAAATGACACTCCTATTCTACTTGTTGTCCAATGTCTGAATACTCTTGTTTCCTATATACCTTGCAATTTTCTAGTTTCTTCTGGGAGTAACCTATTCTTATTGCTGCATAATTGAAGGGAATATAATCCTGAGTGCATTTTGACTGGAAATCTTTATTCCCTTATCTAATTTAAGATGGAAAGTATAACCTTATTAGATGCGTAGCAACCATTTTCTGCATGACATAAATCTTGAATATTTTGCTTCATGACTAGAAAAACTCAGGTATGTCTTAGTTATCTAGTGTTGCTGTACCAGAAATACGAGTGAGTAGAATTAATGAAATAAATATATTTTCTCATGGTTTACCAAAAGCAAAACCAAACTTGTTGTCATCAAGTCAATTCTGACTCCTAGTGACCCTACAGGGCAGAGTAAAACTTTCCATAGGGTTCCCAAGGAGCAGCTGGTAGATTCTAACTTCGGACATTTTTGATTAGTGGCTGAGCTCTTAACCACTGTTCCACCAGGTCTCCTCTCACAGTTTAGGAGGCTAGAAGTCCTAATTCTGGGGACTGGATCAAAGTGAAGGTTTTCTCTCTGTGCTGGCTCTGGGTCCTTGTCTCTTCTCAGCTTCCGTCCCTTGGTTCCTTGGCCATCTTTATGCAGTATGTATCTTCCTCTCCATTTGTTTGCTTGCTTTGTGCCAAAGAGGACCAGTGGTGCAGTAGTTAAGTGCTCAGCTTCTAACTGAAAGTTCACTTGGTGGTTGAAATACACCAGCCTCTCTGTGAGAGAAAGATGTGGAAGTCCACTTCTTTAAAGATTTACCATCTTGGAAACCCTGTGGGTCAGTTCTACTCTGTCCTATAGGGTTACTATGAGTTGGAATCAGCTGTAAGGCAAAGGGGATGGGTTGCTCTGTGCCTAACCCTCTCTTTTTGTGTCCCAAAAGGATTTCCCTGAAACATATCTTACACTCATATGACCTCCTTAACATAAGAAAACCCTTTTCCCAGATGAGATCATAGCCACATGTGTAGAGGTTAGGAATTACAACACATAGTTTGGGGGGATACAATTCAATCCACAACAGGGTTAAAAAAAAAAAGTGAAAACGCTCTGTGGAGGAATAAAAGGAATTTTATTGTGTCTCTCTTGCAGTGGAAGAAGGAGGCCAGAGCAGTGGAGAAACAGCATGATTTCAGGGTAGTATCTTATTCTCTCCCCAGAAATATACAATAAATCAAAAAAATTCAAGACAGTATTGATTAGCCATTATTTTTTTGTTGAAATAGTGAATGACCTGAGTAACCTCAGCTGAACAACTAAATAAGTTCAATAAATCCTTAGAGCAGAGCTCAGTATTTTTTGTAATCTGGTTGTATTTTTTTACGTATTGTCTCATTTTTTGCTCTTAAAAATTTTATGCCTAAAGAGAAGCCAGTGAGTATGACAAAGCAGGAAGTTGCAATGGTCTGTTTTTCCAAGGAACTATAAAAACATAAGCAAAAACCATCACAATCGACCTTGTCAGGTACCCTGGAAAGTAGCACAAGGTTTACATATTTTAACTAAGCTGGATGTCCTCTGAAATATGGGAATAATAGGAGTTAAAAATATCGGTTAAATGATGGATTTAATACACGTATGAGTTAAATGATATATTTATAACACAATATTTACTCCCTATTTTTCTTGAATAATGAATTCAAAGAAAAAAACCCAAAGTCAGGGTGATACTGGAATCAACTATTTCATCATAACTTCACAACACTTCAGTTCTACTTGGATTGAGTTGACATCTAATTTTGTTTTCTGTTCTGTCTATAATTCCTGGCTGTGTATGCGAGTGAGTACCTTCACATTATGTAGCTTCCATGGGACTATATAGATCACTTTTGTTTTGTTTCTTTCACTGAATTACCCCTTATTTTCTCACTGGGGAAATTGCAGGATGTGCTAGATAATGAGTAGACACATCAAGATATTTTTTTAAATCCCTTCAAGATGATTTGGGCACAACTACTGAAATATAGGCTAATTCCTCAGGGAACATCAGAAAGGGGAGGGGAATCATAAATTCTTCCTACCAAAGAAAACAAAAGAATCATTTGAGAAAAGAAAATCTGATACTTTACTCAAGGTAAGTGGATAAGAATTGTCTTTGATTCCGACTGTCATGTGGATTTTGACTATGACTCCTGACTCGTAACTGCAGACACTATTACGGCCACTCACAAATTACCCCTTTAACTTCACCAAAAACATTCATTTTTCTCTTTTGTTAATTAGAATTCCATGGAGCTCTGTGTTGTTTTTAGGACATTAAAACCTATAAATTAAGAGTGTGCCCCAGCTCTATTTAATTTGTGGAAGACAATTATGGCCTTCGATTACTGCAAATGAAGAGAGAGTTAGAAATATGTCAAAATTTCATCACCAGTTTAATATAATCTTTTATGGTTATGTATCCCTTGGATATATAAACAGGAAAGAATTCCTAGAAAAGGACATCTTATTTGGTAAAGTAGGGGGCCAATTGGATGGCAAAGTAGATGGACACTTCAATGGGATAGACTGACACAGTAGGCAAGACAATAGGCTCAAACATACCAACGATCGTGAAGATGGCACAGGAATGGACATCATTTCATTCTGTTATACATGGGGTCAGCATAAGTTCTAGCCAACTCAGCAGCAACACACAGCAACAGCAAATTAAGGTTAGGATGGCAGATACAGCATAGAACACCAAGATACACTGGAATTTCTCAAAAGGAAATATTTTTTCTAGTTTAAATATGATAAAAAAAACAATATTTGATAAATATTCTTTTAGTGCAAGTTTGCCCAATGAAATATTTGCTAAATAATGCATATTGTTAGTAAAAGAGTACACCATGTTCATCTGATTTTTACATAGGAATTTCCCATGAACACATACCATTTTTGTTGTTGTCAATCATGATAATGATGTTTATTTTTGTTCCATACTAGTTGTTTATTACAGGTTTTTCAGAATGAGCATTACAAACTGATGACATAGACTGGCAAATAGCATGATTTTTAATCATTACAGTGTATGAAGAACTCCCTGCACCTAAAATATTCCTACCTGATATTATCATGTCTCAGGATTGAAAAATCATTTATGCATTTACAAACTTCTATATTCTGCCTGCTTCAATGATGATCCCTACCCATAGATATTTAAAATGTACACATTTAGATGTCCAGAACAAATCAGAGATATTCTTTTCCATAAAGGAGAATGAGCTGGGTCAAAAAAATCCAGATATCTTAAGAGGGAGGTAGTAAATGACACTGAACATGTTAACAGACTCAATACACACTAGAATAATTCTTAGAGAACACTGAAGAATTAAAGACAGTAGGATGGAACTAGAAATTTGAATTTCTTTGCTCAGGCTAGAATTCTACAGTAATTACCTATGATATCAGGACTTGTGATGTAGCAAATTTGAGATAAAGTTTTTAAATGCTGTGGGGGAGGAAAGACCTAGAAGGGAGTGTGAAGCTAAGTGCAGAAACAGCAGAAAACCTTTTCTAGGAAGAAGGGGTGAAGGTGATTCACAATCTCCAGAATTGCCCCCCCCCACCTCCTGGATCAGGGTAGAAAAATTGAACCAAAAACTAGAAGATTCTTAGAATTACTACCCGTCTCCTGAAAGTTCCAGCCAGCCACAAGATAAAAAAATTATTCTTAGCAGATATTTCCCTGTAGCTTATGTCAGGACTTCAGCTACTACATGCCACCATATTCTAAGACTTTGTCGGGGGCCCATAAATTTCTACCTGATAGTTTCACAGGCTAAACCTGGGCATTCTATTACATTATAATAATTCTAGACTGTATTTTACGTCACTGAGGATTTGGAAATCTTCTTACTATTCCAATCAAAAATCAAGCTTTACAGAATACTAGGTTTTCTTTGAGTGGGCAATAAATTTGAGAAGAGGTTAAAAGGGAATTCAACTGGATTAAGCTAAAGAAGCTTCATTAACTTCAATTCAGGGCATTCCCATTTTGACTAAATGACTTTCTTTGTAAAATTTTATAAAATGAAGGGACTGGTGTTATCACTAAGACACTTGGAAATCACAGTCCTTTACCCTATGAATTCTCAATTGTAGAGGTCCAGAAATAAATTGATAATTTGCAATATATGATGTTATAAATTCAAAAGTACATATTCTAAATGCCTTATGGAGCCTCTCATCTCCACGTCATTATGTTAGAGGAAATGGATCATATACATTTTAAATAGTCCAAATCTCCAAACACTGATATAAACCATCAATTTAACAGGAGTGGATCCAGGTCTTCTGTGTCTTGAAGCTTATATAAATTTGAAGATTTTCATTAAAACAACAAATACACTTATAAATACTGAGACAGAAATATACATAATTACTTAAATGGAAAGGAAATAGAAACAAAATTAGATTATAAACAAACTGACCTTAATGACAAATATTATTAAATGTAGAAATATAAACTTTCTTAAATTAAAGACACGTTTCAGCAAACTGGGTGCTAGACATGTTCTTAGAAGCTGTCCTAACACCAGAATGAAAACATTATTAAATTATCCATGTCAGTGTAAAGATAGGTCTTCTCAGCCTCAAACAAAGTATCATTAACTCAGTTCCCATTCATTTTGACCCTAGAAATGCCTACTGACATTTTGTGAAGTATAATGGAGAGGAGATTGAAATGGCAAGTGAATGTGCCATTAACTGGTAATGGTTAAAATATTCTACTTTAACTACACTAATGAAGATACATCGCTTATGTGAATGCATTGCTAAGGTCTTGCTGAAGGTCTTGGAAGGGCCCAGAGCAAATAAGGGGCCAAAAAACTTAAGTTTCATTAATTTCATGTTATCTCTTTCACTTTCTTTAAGAATGTCAACATCTTACAAATATTCTCAGACAAAAACAGAAGTGTCCTAAAGTAAAATGATTGTTGCTGCTGTTGTTAGATGCCCTCGAGTCAGTTCCAACTCATAGCAACCCTGTGCACAACAGAACTAAACATTGCCTGGCTCTGAGCCATTCTTACAATCGTTCTTATGCTTGAGCTCGTTGTTACAGCCACTGTGTTAATCCACCTCTTTGAGGGTCTTCCTCCTTTCCACTGACCCTGTACACTGCCAAGCATGATGTCCTTCTCCAGGGGCTGATCCCTCCTGACAACGTGTCCAAAGTATACAAGACGCAGTCTCACCATCCTTGCTTCTAAGGAGCATTCTGGTTGTACTTCTTCTAGGACAGATTTGTTCGTTCTTTTGGCAGTCCATGGTATATTCAATATTCTTCACCAACACCACAAATCAAAGGCGTCAATTCTTCTTCGGTCTTCCTTATCCATTGTCCAGCTTTCACATGCATATGATTTGATTGAAAATACCATGGCTTGGGTCAGGTGCACCTTAGTCTTCAAGGTGACATCTTTGCTCTTCAACACTTTAAAGAGGTCCTTTGCAGCAGATTTACCCAATGCAATGAGTCTTTTGATTTCTTGACTGCTGCTTCCATGGCTGTTGATTGTGGATCCAAGTAAAATTAAACCCTTGACAACTTCAATCTTTTCTCCATTTATCACGATGTTGCTCATTGGTCTAGCTGTGAGGATTTTTCTTTTCTTTATGTTGAGGTGTAATCCATACTGAAGGCTGTGGTCTTTGATCTTCATTAATAAGTGCTTCAAGTCCTCTTCACTTTGAGCAAGCAAGGTTGTGACATCTGCATAACGCAGGTTGTTAATGAGTCTTCCCCCAATCCTGATGTCCCATTCTTCTTCTCCTATTATTTGCTCAGCATACAGATTGAATAAGTATGGTGAAAGAACACAACCCTGACGCACACCTTTCCTGACATTAAACCAATCAGTGGCCCCTTGTTCTGTCCGAACAACTTCTTCTTGACCTGTGTAAAGGGACCTCATGAGCACAATTAAGTGTTCTGGAATTCCCATTCTTTGCAATGTTATCCATAATTTGTTATGATCCACACTGTCGAATGCTTTTGCATAGTCGATAAAACTCAGGTAAACATCCTTCTGGTATTCTCTGCTTTCAGCCAGGATCCATCTGACATCAGCAATGATATCCCTGGTTACACGTCCTCTTCTGAGGCTGGCCTGAATTTCTGGCAGTTCTCTGTCAATATACTGCTGTTGCATTGTGTAAATAAAATAAAATATAATATTTCTACAGTAGCAAAACTATGTGTTTATTACTAATGAATATAAATAACAAATTATGTTGACCCAATTTAGAACTTAATCTATGCTGTATCAATAAATAATGTGTTTTATATGAATTCCTCATATTTTCGGATGGAGATTCTAAAGATTATTTTAACTTTAAAATAAGACATAGGAATTAATGTTTTTTCACCACACATATGAAGGAAGAGAGCATCGGTGGCTCAGTGGTAGAATGGTAGACTTCTTGCCTTCTGTTGTTTAGTTGGTGCTGTGTGAAAGATAATACCAACCCCTCTTTTTTTTTTTTTCCCGAAAAGATAACTGAACTAAATGGACCAAAAGAACCTAACAGCGATGACTGAATTCATTCTTATTGGAGTCACAAGGCACCCTGAAATGCAGCTGCCCCTTTTGGGGGTCTTCCTCCTCATCTACATGATCACAGTGATGGGAAACCTAGGCCTGATCATCCTGACCAAGGTGGACTCCCGCCTACACACGCCTATGTATTTTTTCATCAGACACCTGGCCTTCATTGATCTTGGTAATTCTACCGTCATTTGTCCCAAGATGCTGGTAAATTTTGTTGTGAATCAAAATATCATTTCCTATTATGAATGTGCCACACAGCTGGCTTTCTTCCTTTTGTTCATTATCAGTGAGTTTTTCATCTTGTCGGTCATGGCCTATGATCGCTACGTGGCCATCTGTAACCCTCTGCTGTACGATGTTATCATGTCCCCAAGACGTTGCCATGTGCTTGTGGGTATTCCATACCTCTATAGTACATTTCAGTCCCTTATGTTCACCATTAAGATTTTCACTTTGACCTTCTGTGGCTCTAATGTCATCAGTCATTTCTACTGTGATGATGTCCCCCTGATACCTATGCTCTGCTCAAATGCACAAGAGGTACAGCTGTTGATCATAATGTTTTCAGCATTTAATCTGATTTCCACCTTGTTGGTTGTCCTGCTGTCCTACCTGCTGATTCTGTTAGCCGTATTTCGAATGCATTCTGCTGAGGGCAGGAGAAAAGCTTTCTCCACATGCGGTTCTCATCTGACAGTGGTGGTTGTGTTCTATGGGACCCTACTCTTCATGTATTTGCAGCCCAAATCTGCTCATTCATTTGAAACTGACAAAATGGCCTCAGTGTTTTACACTTTAGTCATTCCCATGCTTAACCCCTTGATCTACAGCTTAAGGAACAAAGAGGTAAAAAATGCCTTCCACAGGATCATTAAGAATCCATGAAATCTTTGTATTTAGTATTCAAAATGTGATACTGTTCTGAGGCAGATATCACTGGATGATATTTCTACAATGCAGAATAACATTCTCTTTGGCACCAGAGCTAAGACTAACTAAATGCAGAAACAAATACTTTATATATACATCCAAATTAATTCTCATAATATATACCCCAAATTAAATACCAGTTCTTCCTCATCACAGCTTGCTTCCTATTCATTCCTTCCTTATGTGATTCCGTTAGAACTTAGAACCTCATAGTTCCCCCACAGAAATATTTATTCTGCAACTATTCAGTAAACTATGTGTTTGTTCAACTGAGTTTTCTTTTCTTTCTTTTTTTTTTTTTTTGACAGGAATCTTTTAAAACTTGTTTTCATGTCTTTTCTGAGACTAATATAAGATTTTAATCAGAATTGGAGACAAAGCATGATCTGTGTTCATATTGACCCCATGAATAGAGTATTAGCCTTCTGTCTCTTCTCCTGTGATAATCACTTCTTATCTATGTTATATTCCAACATCTGTGATGTGTGCTAGGTAATTTTGATTTGCTATCATCTAATTTGGCTTCCTTCCTTCTGAGATAACTAGCCCTGCATGCTGATTCTCACTATCCTATTCTTCACACACAGACAGTAGTTAGAAAAGAAAAAAAAGATACTGAAAAATGAAGAGAGACAGGGTGGAGAAGAGAAGGAAGTGAAAAAAAAAAGATATTAAGGATGCCTGATGTGAAGGACTAAAGTATTTATTAAAGATAATAATTGTTATAGATTATGAGGATTAAAAAACTATTGTAAAACCAAGAGAAAATATTGACGTACTTTCTAATTCATATTTTCAATGTGTTGGAGAATATTATATGTGTACAGAAGGAAGAACAATGTATCAATAGGGCATGTTACTCAAGAGTGAAACAATTTTATTGCTGAACACCCACATATTTTACTAAAGGTAAAGTGTGGATATTGTTCTCTTTACTTGTAGAGGATGTAAAGGATGGTTTGCTAAATTCACCTGAATGGATAGCTATTCTACTGAAGTAGTAGTTACTTTCACCATTAATTTCTTTTTATTCACTAGAAGACTTTGGGGAAAAATATTTATAATATTTCAAACTTTCTTCCCTTCAAACAAAAAATTTTCCTAACTTCCATGTTGTCTTCATCTTCATTAGGTTAATTACAAAACCCTTATCAAGTGTCATAATTTACACAAAACAACAGTGAAATAGTGTTTACTCTCTGTTTTTCCTTGGCATAGACAGGATTCTAGAAAAATACTGAATAGCCCAATAAGATGGCTGGTAAAACAAGAATGTAAAGACATTTCACCCTAATGATGACTGTCCTTACCCCACCTTGATTTTATTCTGGTCTCCACAATGATGCGTTCCATTCATCTAGAGAAGTGCAAACTTTGGTATGTTATACCTAAAGTACATATTTTCTTGACAGAGCTAGAAAATATGCATAATACTCAATACTGAACTAAAATGGAAATGTCATCAGAAATGCAGAATGATTATATATTTTGGAAAGACTCAAAATTGTTCAAGAAATCACAACAGTAATTTATGTCAGGAAAGCTACTGTGGTAAAACAGTTAAACAGAAAATTATATATGTAATCATAACACCATATTTAGGAATAAAATTACAGATTTATGTATTTTAATTTGTACTATATTTTATATGACTTATATGTACATATACGTATATATGTATGATTTAAGACTGTACTGAATCAACAAAAAGGGAAATTAAGAGCTCGAAAAATCGATTTCAGATAAAAGAAACACACACACTCTTGTTTATATGTCTACCTTTGCCACGTCAACTTCCAATCATGTTGACCACACGTGTGTCAGAATAGACCTCTCTTATGTCAGGGTTCAGGGGGTGATTATTCATAAGCAGAACACAAAGCTTTTCTTGCAGGCCTTCCTGGGTGGGTTTCAACCGCCAACCTTTTGCTTAACAGCACGTGATTGAGCTTGTGTATCGATATATATGTGCATGTATTATGTACGTATAAAGGCAATGAAGAAAAATGCAATGTCTAATATAAAGTGGTGGCGTAGTGGTTAAGTGCTACATCTGCTAAGCAAAGGGTCGGCAGTTCAAATCCCCCAGGCGCTCTTTGGAAACTCTACGGAGCAGTTCTACTCTGTCCTGTAGGGTCGCTATGAGTCGGAATTGACTCGACGACAATGGGTCTGGTCTGGGCTAATACGAAGTGCACATTGAATTGATTTTTTAACACAATCTTTCATTCAATATGAACTTATATATTTATTAATCCAAATTCTAAATATCTACATCTTGTGAAACTTAAACATTTTTCTATATTATGCAGAAAAAATACTGTTCTTAAAATTCTAGAACTCAGAAGAAATGGTTAAAATGAAGAATTTGATCAATAGAGCATTAATAGACAAGAAATACAGTAAAGAGGTGAGAGGTGTATTTATAATTATTTATTGAAGTGAAATTGAACAACACAAAAAATGAACCATTTAAAAGTGTTCTTTCCAGTGACTTTTATTATATTCACAATATTGTGCAACCAACACATTTACCTAGGGTGAAATAATTTATATCAGCCTGATAAAAGTCCTCCTTTAAAAAAAAAAAAAATTTTATGGATTAAGATATCTCTCCTCTATCCGGTTGCCTTCACATGACCCCCGACAACCACTAATCTGCTCTTTGTCTCTGTGAATTTTCCTATTCTGGTTATTGCATGTAAATGGAAAAGTTCAATATGTGATCTTCTGTTTTTTGCTTTTCTCATTTAGCATTAGATATTTCAGGTTCATCCGCATCATAGCATGTATCACTGTAACATTTTTTTATGACTGAACAATATTTCATTTAATGAATATACCATATTTTCTTTATCCATTCATTTGTTGAAGGACATAGTGTTTTTAAAATTCATCAATGTGTACCCTTTTGATCAGTGTGTTTCATGTATGCAAATTTTCCTCAATTCTTACACACATGGAGGTCATCAAGAAAGAAGACATGGATAAAATTTTATGAGAAAATATATATTCTCTTACAAATAAATTTGACTCACTATGCGCTTCTACTAAACCCTATCCAACAGTGGTGGTATCCATTGTTGGATTATGTGGTAACACATTGTATTCCAGTAATTCTTATGGGTTTACCATATGAGAGAAAAAGTTAAATATATCACTTATTTAGGGATTTGGGCCAGGAGATAACAGGTGTTAATCTCAAATCCTCTAGTTATTAACTGCCCTCACTATCATTGCTATGTTTGAGTCCATTGCTGTAGCCACTGTGTCAGTCCATCTTGTTGATGGTCTTCCTCTTTTTCAGTGACTAAACATGATTTCCTTATCCTGGAATTGGTCCCTCCTGATAACATGTCCAAAATAAGTGAGAGGAAGCCTTGGTCAACCTTGCTCCTAAGGAGCATTCCAGCTATACTTCTTTCAAGACAGATTTGTTTGTTCTTCTGACAGTCCATGTACATTCAATATTCAATACCATAATTTAAACACAACAGTTCTTCTTCAGTTATCTTCTCTAACCAAGGTAAATTAGAGGATATGTCCACAAATATGTAAGAATGATTGTGCTAGATTTGTTTTATTATAAGCCTAAGTTCAAGTGGTATGTAAGAATTGTGATATATTCACAAGTAGAATACTACACACCAATACAAATACAATATGGTTAAAAGAAAGCACAATATGATGATTCAAAGAAGACAAACTGAGAGTGCTTATTGTACGGGTTGACTCATGTGAATTTCGATACAGGGAAAAGAAATCTAGTGACAGAACTCAGAACTGGAGTTGCCTGGAGATAATATAATGCTAATCCCTTAGTGACATAAGTGGTCATGTGTGAAGAGGGCATAGCATGAAGGAACTTTCTTTGTATTGACAATGTTCTAGATCTTGATTTATGTTGGTACAAATAAAACGCATTTGTCAAAACTCATCAGTGTGTACCGTTCTGATCATTGGGTTTCATCGTATACCATGTTTCCTCAATTCCTGTACATACGGAAGTCCCCAAGGAAGGAGGCATGGGTAAAATTTTATGAGATGAGATATATCTTCTTACAAGTAAATTTGACTCACTATGAGGTTCTACTGAACATTATCCAACCCGGGCGATATGGTAGCTAAGGAACTCCTCAACTTGGACAATTACGTGGTAACTGATTGCATTACAATAATTCTTATGGGTTTGTCATATGAAAGGAAAGGTAAATATAACCTTATTTAGAGGTGTGGGACAGGAAAGATAAAGTTTTAATTTCAAATCCTCTAGTTATTAATATGTAATTTCAGGCAAATTACATGTTTCAGCTGAGCTAAATCTCTTCTGAATATGAGATTACCAGTTGTCTTAGAATAGATTCTGACTATGGCAACCCCATGTGTGTCAGAGACGAACTGTACTCTATAGAGTTTTCAGTGGCTAACTTTTTTAAAAACCAGAATGCCAGGCATTTCTTCTGAGGCTCCTTTCGGTGGACTTGAACTTTCAACCTTTTTAGTTAGCAGTAGAGTGTGTTAAGCGCTTACACTACCCAGTAAATGTGGAAATAGTATGGGTTAGATTACAAGTTAAACGATGGCTTTAACATAGGTATGAGTTAACTGATATATTTGTAGCAAAGTGCCTTCTACTTATTTCTTTTGGTAATAAATTCAAAGAAAAATCCTATGTAATGATGACACTGGCATTTATTATTTCATCTTGACTTTGCAACTGTTCCAGTTTTACTGAGATTGAGCTGATATACATTTTTTCCCCATTGTGTCTATATTTCTTCACTGTGTAAATGAATTAGTACCTTTACATCAGATAGGTTCCATGAGACTGTATGCATGAATTATGCTTTGTTCTTTCATTGAATTACCCCTTCCTTCTTTTCACCAGGGAATATGTAGGTTTTCTTGGATGATTAGCAGGCACATCCAGGCAAATTCTTAAGTCCCTCTGATATTTTGAGCGTAATCAATGAAATGCATGCTAATTCTCTGGGGAATATCGCAAAGGGAAGGGAAATCATAAATTCATCCTACCAAAGAAAACATGAGAGTCATTTGAGGAAAGCAAATCTGATTCTCTACTCAAGCTGAGTGGGTAAAATTCTTTTTGATTCTGATTATCAGGTAGATTTTGGTCATTAACTATCACTCCTAACACCTGAATGCAGACACTATTACGGCCACTCACAAATTACCCCTTCAGCTTCACCACATTCATTTTCCCTTTTCTTAACTAGGATTCCATGGAGCTCAATGGTGTTTTTAGGACATTAAATCCTATAAATTAAGAGTGAGCTCCAGCTCCACTTGCTTTATAGGAACTGATACTGGCATTTGATTACGCAAGTGAAGTGCGAACTAGGAATACCTGAAAATTCAACACAAATTTAATTTAATGAAATCTATTAATTTTTTTTTTTTTTTATTAAGGTTAGACATACTTTGGACACATCAGGAAAGACAAATTGCTAGAAAAGAACATCACTTTTGGTCAAGTAGAGGGTCAACAAAGAGGAAGGGACTCTCAATTGGATGGATTGACACAACAGTACCAATAAAGTGCATAAACATACCAACAATAATGACTATGGAACATGAATGAGCATCATTTTGTTCTATTATACATGGAGTCACCATAAGTCAGAGCCAATTCGACAGCAATAAACAACATCAGATTAAGATAGGATTGCCAGGTATAACACAGAACATCCAGACACAAATGAATTTCACAAAAATAAATAATTTTTATTAGAATTATGCCTAGACAATATTAAATAAATATTCTTTCTGTTAGAGAATGTTCAATGAAATGTTTGTTAAAAAATGAATATTTTTAGTATAAGTATGCCCCATGCAGCATTGCATAAATTTTGAATAATTTTTACATAAGAATTTTCCATAAAAAACTCACCATTTTTTGGTTATTAATGATGATAATATTGTTTGTTCTCTGTTTTCCCTGCTAGTTTCTTTACTAATGGGCTTGGTGTTTCAGGATGGGCAATACAAACTGATGGAGTAGTCTGGAAAATACTGTTTTTTAAGAATTACGGAGTTATGAAGAACTCCCTGAACCCAAGGTAATTCCTATCTGATATTACCATGTCTGATAACTGAAAAATAATTTATCTGTACTCTTGTATATTCTTCCTGATCACTACTTAGAGATATGAAAAATGTACATATTTTATGTCTAGGACTGATTATAGATACCCTTTTCCAAAAAGGTAAAATCTAGACATCTTCAGAGAGAGGTAGTGAACAACAATGAAGTTGTTTGTAGATTCAATAATCATTAGAATAATTCTTAGAGAACACTGAAAACTTAAAAGTCATAGAACTGGAAGTAAAAATCTGAATTCCTTACCTCAATCCAATAGTCTACAGGAAAATGCCATGATATCAGGCTTTGCTATACAACAAATTTGAGATAAAGTTTTCAAAAGAACATAGGTTTATAGTTCTTACTCTGTGAGACAGGAAGGACCTGGAAAGAAGATTGGAGCTGAGGGCAGAAATAATAGAGAGCTTATCTAAAAAAAGAAGGGACAGAGGTGACTCACCAATCTCTAGTATTATCCTGCCTCCCAATCTCCTGGTTCAGGCTGGCAAAATCAAATGAAAAATTAGCATATTTCTAGGATTACTGCTATTCTCCTGAAAATTCCATTCAGCCTCAGGATCAAAAGTCATCCTTATCAAACATCCATCTGTACTCCAGCTCTGAACTTCAGCTAGTCCATACTGTAGACTTAGACCTTGCTGGGGGCCCCAGAAGTTTCTAATAGTTGTGCAAACTAACCATGGGCACTATATCACATAATAATAATTATATCCTACATTTTATATCACTAAATATTTGGAATGCCACTTAGTGTTCCAGTTGAAAATCATGCTTACAGAGCCCTTGGTTTCCATTGATGGGACAATGAATGTGAGGAGAGGTTAAAAGGAAAAACAAGTGGATTCCACTAAAGGGATTCATTAGTTCCAAATGAGTAGTTCCACTTTGATTTATTGACTGTCTTCGTAAAACTTCATGACACGAAGGTACAAAATTTATCACTAAGATATTTGAAATCACTGTCTTAAACTCTATAAATTCTGTATTATAGAGTTCCAGAAATAATTTGGCAGTCTGCAGTATATAATGTAATAAATACACAAATAAATATTCCAAATGCCTTATGGAAACTATCACCTCTATAGTGTCATATTAGAAGAAATAGTGCATATACAATTAGTCAAAATCCCTGAATATTGGTAGAAGCCATAGATTATAACAAGTGTATATCTGGATCTTGTATGTTTTGTAACTTATACATATTTGGGGGTTTTCATTAAAAAATGACATGCAAGTATAAACACAAATTGAAGCATGAATACGAATGTTTAAAAAGAATGAAAACAAACAGGCAAAAAGAAACAAATTTTGTTTATAAACAAACTGACCTTGGTCAAAAAATTATAAAATCTATGCATTAAATTTTATAAATTTATAAAATTTATAAAAATTTATAAAATTTAATAAGAGTATTAATTATATTCAACACACATCTCAACATACCAGGTGCTAGGTGAGTTCTTAGAAGGTATTCCAATAACAGAAAGATCACCTTATTAAATGATACTTTCCATTGTCTTTGAACCATAAAAAATATACCTACTAAGCCTCAAATAAATTATCGTTAACTCAGTTCTCATTTATCTGGGCCCCAGGAATATCTGTTGACACTCCATTGCAAATCGACAGTAGGTGAAGTGCAATACAGCAGAAGTCAGAATGGGAAGAGAATGTGTCCTCAGTTGTGAATATGGTGGGCAAACTGTGGTTGCAGAGTGGTTAAGTTTTCTGCTACTAAATGGAGAGTTGGTGGTTGGAACCCATCAGCTGCTCTGGGTGAGAAAAGTGTGGCAGTCAGCTAGCTTCCATAAAAATTACAGCCTTGGAAACCCTATGAGGCAGTTCTCCTTTGTCCTACAGGGTCTCTATGAGTTGGAATCGACTCAGCGGCAGTGGGTTATAACACGTAAGTGTCACTAAACTCAGATTGTCCCTGCTTCTTCCTCTAAAATTATCAAAATCCCACAGAAATTCTCAGACAAAAATGAAGTGGACTAAAGGAAAACTTTGATGTAATTTTACAGATAAAATATACTATTTCTGTATTAACAACATTATGGATTTTTGAAGTTAACTTTAGGAACTCCTATATCACAAATCAGGGAGATCCACATAAAACACATTATTCATTGACACAACAGACATTAATTTCTGTTGGCTTTCTTTAGAATTTAATCTATGTTATATCAATGAGTAAGGTGTTACACACAGATCTCCTTATTTTTGGATGTGGAAAACATGGTGGTGTAGTGCTTAAGTGGATTCCAACTCGAATCCACCAGCCACTCTTTGGAAACTTTATGCGGCAGTTCCACTCTGACCTACAGGGCCACTATGAGTTGAAATCCACTAGACTGCAAAGTTTTTTTTTTTTTTTTTTTTGGCTGTAGAAGATTCTAAAGTTTACTTCAACTTCAAAATCATATGAAGAGCCCTGGTGGCACAGTGGTTAAGTGCTTGGCTGCAAACAGAAAGATCAGCCACTCTGTGGGAGAATGATGTGGCAATTTGCTTCTGTAGAGATTATAGCCTTGGAAACCCTACGAGGAAGATCTATTCCATCCTATAGGGACGCTATGAGTCAGAAATGACTCAATGATGACAGAAAACAACAGTATGAAGAAAAAGATCAGTGGTTGTTCTCTGGTAGTCTTCTGCATGGGAAACCTGGGTTAAATTTCTGGCCAATATACTTCATACACTACCACCACTGGGTCGGTCAGTAGTGAATTCTGTATTGCTATGATGCTGGATAGGTTTCAGAGGAGGTTCTAGACTAAGGCAGGCTAGGAAAAAACGCCTAGTGCACAACTTCCCCAAATTAGCCAGTGAAAACCCTGTGGATCGCAAGGGTCCAATCCAAAACAGATCACAGGGATGGTGTAGGACTGGGCAGTGTTTTGTTTCATTGTGTTTGTGGTCACTGTGAATCGAGGCTAACTCAATGACAGATAACAACAAAAAATATGAGGAAAAAAAATTCCATTGCTATAATATATTATAACTTGATTAGAAAATACTACATGAAAGCTAATACCAAACCGTCTGTTTTTTTCCAGAAGAGGTAACTAGACTAAATGGGCCAACAGAATCTAACAATGCCAACTGAATTCATTCTAATGGGAGTCACAAGGAAACCCGAACTTCAGCTACCCCTTTTTGGGGTCTTCCTCATCATCTACATGATCACAGTGGTGGGCAACCTGGGCATGATCATCTTGACCAAGATGGACTCCCGCCTACACACGCCTATGTATTTTTTCATCAGACACTTGGCCTTCATTGATCTTGGTAATTCTACTGTCATTTGTCCCAAGGCATTGGTAAATTTTGTTGTGGATAAAAATACCATTTCTTATTATGCATGTGCCACACAGATGGCTTTCTTCATTTTGTTCCTTATCAGTGAACTTTTTATTCTATCAGCCATGGCCTATGACCGCTATATGGCCATTTGTAACCCTCTGCTCTACAATGTTATCATGTCCCAAAGACTTTGTCATTTGCTTGTGGGCATTCCATATTTCTACAGTTCTTTCCAGGCTCTGATGTTCACCAGTAAGACGTTTACTTCCATCTTCTGTGGCTCTAATGTCATCAGTCATTTCTACTGTGATGGAGTTCCCGTGTTATCTATACTCTGCTCAAATTCACAAGAAATAGAATTGATGCTCATATTTTCAGCATTTAATTTGATATCTTCCCTGCTGGTTGTCCTGCTGTCTTACCAGCTGATGCTGATAGCCATATTTCGAATGCATTCTGCCAAGAGCCGGAAAAAAGCTTTCTCCACATGTGCTTCTCATCTGACAGTGGTAGTTGTGTTTTATGGAACTCTATTATTTATGTATGTGCAGCCCAAATCTTCTCACTCAAATGATACCGACACAATAGCCTCTGTGTTTTACACTTTAGTCATACCCATGCTTAACCCTTTGATATACAGCTTGAGGAACAAAGAGGTAAAACATGCCTTCCACAGGGTTTTTAAAAATCATTGCCAGCTTTGTATTTAATATTCACCCTTGTTTTAGTAAACAGTGCAAAAGGCAATGTCACTTAATAATATTTTTAGTAGATATAAATGCATTCCTTTTGGTTCCAAGGTAAAGGCTAATTATAAATCAGATACTATTACATTGTTTATAATAAGACATATTAATCCTATTTTACATCTCAAATTGTCATTTCTTCCCCAATGTTCCTTGCTTCCTATGCATTGCTTACTTACATGATTTCATAGACCCTCATACTTCCACAATGATAAATTTGAATATACTCTTGATCGATAAAACATGTGATTGTTTCTGTCTGTTTTTTTAAGGACTAGCGTCTTTCAGTGTTTTTCCCATTGCATTTTCTAAGTCTGAAGCAGCAGCATAGTGTTACAGTCAAAGAGTTATTGTGTCCTATTAACAGATGAATAATTTATTTGTCATTTTGTTATCAATCAATTCTACTGTGAAAATAAATTCTTAACTATGATGTACTAAAATGTGTGAAAAGTGTGAAGTAAACTAGATAATTTTGATTTGTCAGTATTTAATTTGATTTCTTTCTTCTCTGCTTTGCTTTGGCATAGATAGTCCCCTAAAAAAATGTTTTAAACTGGTAAATCACAAGCTAGTAAACAAACATTTAAATAAACTCTACCATAATGGGATATCTTAGTCATCTAGTGGTGCTGTGACAGAATTACCACAAGTGGATGGCTTTAACAAACAAAAATTTATTCTCTCACAGTCTAGTAGTTCAGAAATCCAAATTCAGGGTGCTGGCTCCAGGGGAAGGCTTTCTCTTTCATCTCTGGAGGAAGGTCCTTGTCATCAATCTTCCCCTGTGAGACAGATAGGGTTAACTCTGCTGGCAGAACAGAAAAGCTGTTAAAAGATTACCATCTAGAAGTTGGGTAAACAGGGACCACACCCTGACAACATGAGATTAGGTTGAAACAACCTGTGAATTACTATCTCCTTCTTAGTGTTTTTCTAGTCCGTTCCTCTTTTATAGGCTCCTCATGCACAGAAGAGCAAAGCACGACTGCTGTTTAACCTTCCTTGGCCCACCAAAGATGACGATGTAATGCCAAAGATCAGTGCACTTATGTTATATCCCACAATAAGTGGTGCAAAGGGCTGCCAAGAGGACTATATCTTGAATATCAGCAGGTTCCATCTTGGATTCCAGATGCATGTGCCACCTAATTAGTATACACTGCCATTCTGAGAAGTACCCATCCTTTGAAAGAAACCCACTAAATATTCATCGCTGTATTGTGTCCACCAAACCCAAATAAGCGCTGGTCTTGCTTCTCTTTTTGAGTCAGTCTTTTGGTGAGGCATAAGCCCCCACTGATTCCTTTTATTTGTCATAAGTAAAATAAACTTTTTAGAGCTGGACCCAAATTTGCCTCCTCTATGTTTTCTTACAAGAGAAAGACAAGGGCCCATTGAGCCTGAACGACCTCCATTCCCTCGGTGGTAACACCTGTTCTAGGAAATTCTCAGTGCAGGGGCTGTGAGTCCAAAGGACACACACTGCTCCTGTCACTAGATTCTTGGTGGTATGAGGTCCCTCATCTCTCTGTCCATTTCTCTCTGTTATATCTCAAAAGAGATTGACTCAAGACACAACCTCATCTTGTAGACTGAGTCCTGCATCATTAACGTAACTACCTCTAATCCTGCTTCATTAACATCATAGAGGTAGGATTTATAACACACAGGAAAATCACATCAGATAACAAAATGGTGGACAATCACTCAGTACTGGGAATCATGACCTAGTCCAGTTGACACACATTTTTTTGAGAGGGACACAATTCAATGGATAATATTGAGTGACATCGACACATCTTATCTCATCTGTTTATTTTGGTTTAGCTTTCACAGACATTTGGACCAAAAAGAGGAATTAAGAAGCAAAATATAATGATATTGGCTTTTATATTTGCTTATACATTTATCAATTATCAGTGTTATTTATTTTTAGGTATCATGTTGCCTTACTATCTATTGTCCTTTCATTTCATCCTGTACAGCTTCCTTAATTTTAGGGTAATTTTGTCAGACATGTAATTCTATTACATGTGCTATTTATCCTAGGACTTTAAACATGTAATCCCACTGCCTTTAAACCTCCATGCTTTCTGCTGAGAAATAAACTGTTAATCTTACTGAAATTCCATGTGTATGTTCAGTTGCAATTCGCTTGTAGCTTTCAAAATTCTTTGTCTTTGATAGTTTGATTATAATTTGTCTAAACATGAATCACTTTGTATTTATCATACTTGAAATTAATTCAGCTTTTTGGTAAGCAAATTCATGTATTTTACCCAATTTTATAAGTTTTAAACTTATAAGATTAGTGGTGGTCACGGCAACATGCAAGCCACCACAATAAGACAAAGTGACAGATGAGTAGTGGTGTATTAGCTAGTTGTACCGTGGTAGCTTGTGAGTTGCTGTGATGCTAGAGGCTATGCCACTGGCATTTCAGATACTAACAGGGTCAACTATGGTGGGCAAGCTTCAACAGAGCTTCCAGACTAAAACAGTAGGAAGTAGAACCTGGTGGCTTACTTCTGAAAAAATACTGACAGGTGAAAACTTTATGAATAGTAGTGCAACATTGTCTGATATAGTGCCAGAAGATGAGCCCCTCAGGTTTGAAATCACTCAACATACAACTGAGGAAGAGCTGCTTCCTTAAATCGAGTCAACCTTAATGACGTGGGTGGGGTAAAGTTTTTGAGAGCTTTATTTGCTCATGCAGCAACATCCAAAATGAGAAGAAATAGCTGCAAATATCCATTAATAAATTACAATGTGGAGTGTATGATGTATGAATCTAGGAAAATTGGGAAGTCATCTAAAATGAAATGGAACACATAAAGATCAATATCTTAGGCATCAATGAGCTGAAATGGACTGATATCAGCCATTCTGAATTGTACACTCATGTGGTCTACTATGCCAGGAATGACAAACTGAAGAAAAATGGCGTCACATCCATTTTCAAAAAGAACATTTCAAAATCTATCCTGAAGTACAACACTCTCTGTGTTAGGATAATATCTATATACCTACAATGAAGATCAGCTAATATCAATATTATTCAAATTTATGCAACAACCACTAAAGCCAAAGATGAAGAAATTGAAGATTTTTATCAACTTCTCCAGGCTGAAATTGATCAAACATTCAATCAAGAGGCATTGGTAGCTATTAGTGATTGGAATGCAAAAGTTGGAAACAAAGGAGAAGGATCGGTGGGTGGAAAATCAGGCCTTGGCGAGAGAAACAACACAGGAGACAGCATGATAGAATTTTGAGAGACCAATGATTTATTCATTGCAAATAATTTTTTTCAACAACATAAACAGTGGCTACACATATGGACCTCACTGGACGGAATACATAGAAACTGAATATACTGCATCTGTGTGAAGAGATGTTGGGGAAGCTTAATTTCATCAATCAGAACAAGGCCACTGGCCATCTGTGTAAAATACCACCAATTGCTTATATGTGAGTTCAAGTTGAAGCTGAAGAAAATTAAAACAAGTCCACAAGAGCCAAAATATGACCTTGAGTATATCCCACCTTAATTTAGAGACCATGTCAAGAGTACATTTGACCCACTAAGCATTAATGATTGAAGACCAGAAGAGTTGTGGGATGACATGAAGGACACAATGCTTGAAGAAAGCAAAAGGTCATTAAAAAGACAGGAAAGATAGGGGGAAAAAAATTGATGTCAGAAGAGACACTGAAACTTGCCCTTGAAGGTAGAGCTGCTAAAGCTAATGGAAGAAATGATGAAGTAAAACAGCTGAACAGAAAATTTCAAAGAGCAGCTTGAGAAGACAAAGTATTATAAACAAATGTTGGAAGAAAGACTTAAAAAGAACTTTGCAAATGAAACCAGAATTTAAAGATTTGGAAAATTCTGTTGTACAAACTAAGGAAATGTGTCCTGGAAATCTTTCATCAAAGAAAGTGGCTACACTCTCTTTTGCTAAAGACATTATGTCTGTGACAGATGGACCTAATTAACCATCCTAGCTGAAACCCCTTCAGCTTAGATTGAAAGGGACAGAGACAGGAAAAAAGGAAGGAAAGTTCCTGCCTCCTGAAATTCTACAGAAAGGAAACAGGCCAATCAAGCAAGCTAGTTGCAAATACCTGCTGTCCTTCAAGAAAAAGGCATATTTCTTTTACTATCAAAGATCAGAGGTAAATATATCACGTAAGCCAGTAGACATCATGTTTTAATCTCAAGTCCTCTAGCTATCAATTGTGAAATTTCAGGAAAATTGCATACTTTAACTGAGCTCAGTGTCTTCCGAATACGAGAATACTAGTTGTCTTTGAGTAGATTTTGACTCGTGGCTACGTCATGTGTGTCAAAGTAGAACTGCACTCCACAGAAGTTTTCAATGGCCAATTTTTTTTTTTTTTGGGGGGGGTAGAATGCCAGGCCTTTTTTCTAAGGCTCTTCTGGGTGAACTTGAACTTTTAAACTTTTTGTTAGCAGCAGAGTGTGTTGACCATATACATCACCCAAGAAAATAGTAAGGGCTAAATTAAAAAAAAAAAAAAAAATTTTTTTCTTCTTTTTTAAATGTATGAGTTCACTGATGGGTTCAATATATGTATGAGTTAAATGACAAATTTATAACACAGTACCTGTTTTTTTTTTTTTTTCTTTAACGTGCTAGATATTTCTCTTGGTAATAAATTCAAAGAAAAAATCCTATGTAATTGATGATACTGGCATTTACTATTTCATCATGACTTTGCAACTCTTCCGGTTTTACCGAGATTGAGCTGACATTCCATTCTTTTTTTTTTTTCTCCACTGTGCCTATATTTTTTGACTGTGTTCTTGAACAAGTACCTTTACATCATGTAGGTTCCATGAGACTGTATAGATCACTTATGTTTTGTTCCTTTCTTTGAATTGTCCTTTCCTTCTTTTCACTGTAGAATATGTAAGATGTCTTGGAAAATTAGCAGGCACATCAAGGCAATTTTTTTAAGTCCCTCAGATGATTTGAGCATAATCAGTGAAATGCATACTAATTCCTCAGGGAATACAACAAAGGGAAGGGGAATCATAAATTCATCCTACCAAAGAAAACAAGAAATTTATTTGAGAAATTCAATCTCATTCTCTACTCAAGGTGAGTGAATAAAAAACTGTCTTTGATTCTGATCATCATGTGGATTTTGGTCATTTACCGTAACTCCTGATTCCTGATTGCAGACACCATTATGGACACTCACAGATGATTCATTCAATTGCACCACAAATACTCATTTTCTTTTCTGTTAACTGGAATTCCATGAGCTCTGAAGTGTTTTTAGAACATTAAATCCTGTAAATTAAAAGTGTGTCATAGCTCTATTTGATTTATGGAAGCTTTTTTTTTTTTAATATTGGCATTTGATTATTGAAAGTGAAGAGGGAGCTAGAAATACCTGAAAATTCAACACCACTTTAATATAAATCTATTAAGATTAGGCATAACTTGGGTGTGTCATCAGGAAAGACCAATAGCTAGAAAAGGACTTCATGTTTGGTCAAGTAGAGGGCCAAGAAAAAGGAGGGAATGCTCAATGGGGTGGGTTGACACAATATTACCAATAATGGACTCAAACTTACCAATGATCATGAAGATGGCATATGCATGGACATCATTTGATTCTGTTATACATGGGGTCACCATAAATTGGAGCCAGCTGCATAGTAACAAATAGCAACAACAAATTAAGGTTAGGATAGCCAGGTATAATATAGAACACCCAGGAACATTCAAATTTCACAAAACTAAATAAGTTTTCTTAGTAGAAGTACAGGCAGTGGTTAAGGGCTTGGCTGCTAACCAAAAGGCCAGCAATTCAAATCCACCAGCCGTTGTTAGAACCCTTAGGGGCAGCTCTACTCTTTGCAATGAGTTGGAATAAACTTGATGGCAATGGTTTTGGTTTGGTTTGGTTATACCCAAGACAATATTAAATATTATTTTAGTAGGAGTATGTCCATTGAAATATTTTTTAAACAATGAATATTGTTAACATAAGTATGCACCATGCAACATTTGCTGAACTTTGAATAATTTTTACATATGATTTTCCCATGAAAATGCCATTTTTGGTTGTCCATTTTGATTTTTTTTTTTTTTTTGGTTTTTTGTTTCTCCTATTAGTTTCTTTATGAATGGACCTGGTTTTTCAGAATGGTCATTACAAACTGATGGAGTAGACTGGAAAATACTGTGCCTTTTAAGAGTTATGGAGTTACAAAGAACTCCCTGAACCTAAAATAATTCCTACCTGATATTACCATGCCTGAGGATTGAAAAATCATTCATCCATTTACACACTTGTATATTCTTCCTGCTCTGATGATAATCAATACAAAGAGATATTTAAAATGTACACATTTACATGGCCAGGACAGGTTTAAAAAAAAAAAAAAAGCTGTCATTCAGTTGATTCCAACTCATAGTGACTCTATATGACAGAGATGAGCTGCCCCATAGGGTTCCCAAAGGGCTCCTGGTGGATTCGAACTGCTGACCTTCGGTTAGCAGCTGAACTCTTAACCACTACACCACCAGGGTTTCTCCAGGACAGAGCAGATTAGAGATATTCTTTTCCAAAAAGGAGAATGGGCAGGGTGAAAAATCTGATCATCTACAGAGGGAGGTAGTGAAAGACACTGAAGATGCTGATAGAGTCAATAAACATTTGGATAATTCTTAGAGAACATTGAAAACTTAAAAGTTATAGAATTAGAAGTAGAAATCTGAATTCCTTACCTCAATCTAGTGTTCTACACTAAAATCCTATGATATCAGGGTTTACGATACAGAAAATTTGAGATAAAGTTTTCAAAGGGACATAGACTTATAGTTTTTATTCTGTGAGAGAGGAAAGACCTGGAAAAGAGATTGGAGCTGAGTGCGGAAATAACAGAGAACCTTATCTAAAACAGAAGGGACAGAGGTGACTCACTAATCTCTGGTATCATCCTGCCTCCCAATCTACTGGATCATGCTGACAAAATCAAACTAAAAATTAGCTTATTTCTAGGATTACTACTATTCTCCTGAAAATTCCATCCAGCCACAGGACCAAAAATCATCTTTAGCAGACATCTCTCTGTAGTCCAGCTCTGAACTTCAGCTACTGCATACTGTAGACTTAGACCTTGTTGGGGCCCCTGGAAGTTTCTAATAGTTGTGCAGACTAAGCATGGGTATTCTATCACATAGTAATAACTAAATCCTGCATTTTATATCAATGAAATTGAAAACCATGCTTACAGAGTCTTAGGTTTTCATTGATGGGACAATGGATATGAGAATAGGTCAAAAGGGAAACCAAGTGGATTAAACTAAAGGGATTTATTGGCTCCAATCAGGTAGTTCCATTTTGATTTACCGACTTTCTTTGTAAAACTTTATGAAATGAAGAGACAGATGTTATCATTAAAATCTTATATTCTATGAATTCTCTATTGTAGAGTTCCAGAAATAAATTGACAGTTTGTAATATATGATATAATAAATGCACAAATGAACACTCTAACTGGCTTATGAAACTGGTCTTCTCCATGGTGTCATATTACAGTCAACAAAGCATATACAATTAAAGTCAAAATCCCTAAATATTGATATAAACCATAGCTTTTAGGAGGAATGTATCCAGATATTATGTGTCTTGAAACTTGTAAAAATTGGGGAGTTTTCGTTAAAAAGTGTAATGCAATTATAAATACTTTAATGCAAATTAAAAAGTGTAATGCAATATATAATTGCATTACACTTTTTAACGAAAACTTCCCAGTTTTTTCAAGTTTCATTTACACAATTGAAACATAAATGTGAATATACATTCAAACTGAAAAAGAAATAGAAATAAATTTCAGTTATAAGCAAACTGATCTTGGTCAAAAAATTTACAAAATCATAAATATAAAAAAATTATTAAATTATATTCAAGACACTTCTCAGCATGCCAGGTGCTAGGTGTTCTTAAAAGCTATTCTAACACCAGAAAGATCTCTTTAATAAATGATGCATGCCATTGTTTTTGAATCATAGAAATACACCTACTATAGGGTCGTTATGAGTCAGAATTGACTTGATGGCAACAGGGAATAAAGTGTCATTAACTCAATTCTCGTCTATCTGGACCCCAGAAATGCCTGCTGACACTCCAGTGCAAACTGACATTAGGTGAAGTACAATAGAGCAGAAGTCAGAATGGGAAGCGAATGTGCCCTAAATCAATTATGGTTGGGGAGACCTGGTGGCACAGTAGTTAAGCGCTCAGATGCTAACTGGAAGGTTGCTAGTTCAAACACACCAGTCACCCCACAGGAGAAATACATGGCAGGCTGCTTCCATAAAAATTATAACTTTCTAAACCCTATAGGGCAATTCCAGTTAGTCCTATAGTGTCACTATGAGTCAGAATCGGCTTGAGGGCAATGGGTTTTACATATAACTTTCACTAAACTTGCATTACCTCAGCATTTCTCTATTAAAAAAAAAAAAAAACTGTTGTCATCGAGTTGATTCTGACTCATAGCAATTCTATAGACAGAGTAAAACTGCCCCACAGGGTTTCCAAGGAGTGCCTGGTAGATTTGAACTGCCCACCTTTTGGTTAACAGAACTCTTATCTGCTATAGCACCAGGGTTTCCTTTCTAAGACTAAAAATCTCACATAAATTCTCAGACAAAAATGAAGCAGACTAAAGGAAAACTTTGATGTTATTTTGTAGGTAAAATTAAGTATACTATCTCTGTATTACCAACTCTGTGGGTTTTTGAAGTTTAAATAAACTTTAGAATCTTCTACATCCCCAGATTGGGGAATCCACATAAAACACATTATTCATTGACACAACATAGATTAATTTCTGTTGAATTTCTTTAGAATTTAATCTATGTTTATCAATGAGTAATGTGTTATATATTACATTTTTTGGGACGTAGAAGATTCTAAAGTTTACTTTAACCTCAAAGTCAGATGAAAAGCCCCGGTGGCAGAGTGGTTAACTGGTTAAGTGACAGAAAGGTCAGCAGTTGCTGACAGAAAGATCAGCCACCCTGTGGGAGAAAATGGGCAATCTGCTTTCATAAAGATTACAGCCTTGGCAAACCTATGGAGAGGTTCTACTTCATCCTATAGGGTCACTAAGAGTTGGAATCAACTCAATGACACACAACAACAACAATATGAAGAAAAAGAACAGTGGTTGTTCAGTGATAGTCTGTGTGGGTAACCCAGTTAGATTTCTGGCCAATGTACCTTATGCATTGCCAGCACTGGTCTGTCAGTGGTAAATTCCTTGCAATGTTGCTGAACAGGTTTCAAAGGGGTTCCAGACTAAGACAGACTACGAAAAATACCTAGGGATCATCCTCTGAAAACCAGCTAGTAAAAATCCTATGGATTACAAGGGTTCAATCTCAAACAGATCATGCCGATGGTGCAGGACTAAGCACCTTTTTATTTCTTTGCACTTGGGGTCACTGTGAATTCAGCACTAACTCAAAGACGTATAACAACAAAAAATGCGAATTGTTTTTCCATTGTTTCTTCAAATGTTATAATTTGTTTAGAAAATACTACTGTTTCTTCCCAGAGGAGTAACTGGACCAGATGGGCCAACAGAATCTAACAGTGTTCACTGAATTAATTCTAATAGGAGTCACAAGACACCCTGAGCTGCAGCTCCCCCTTTTGGGGGTCTTTCTTATTATCTACATGATAACACTGGTGGGAAACCTGGGGATGATCATCTTGACCAAGGTGGACTTCCAACTACACACGCCTATGTATTTTTTCATCAGACACCTAGCCTTCATTGATCTTGGTAATTCTACTGTCATTTGCCCCAAGGTGCTGGAAAATTTTACTGTGGATCAAAGTACCATTTCCTATTATGTATGTGCCACACAGATGGCTTTCTTCATTTTGTTCTTTGTCAGTGAACTTTTTATGCTGTCACCCATGGCCTATGACCGCTACGTGGCCATCTGTAACCCTCTGCTCTATAATGTTATCATGTCCCCAAGACGTTGTCATGTGCTCATGGATATTCCATACCTCTATAGTACTTTTCAGTCTCTGATGTTCACCATTAAGATTTTCATATTGACCTTCTGTGGCTCTAATGTCATCAGTCATTTCTACTGTGATGATGTCCCCTTGATACCTATGCTCTGCACAAATGCACAAGAGGTACAGTTGTTGGTCATAATGTTTTCAGCATTTAATTTGATATCCTCCCTCCTGGTTGCCTGCTGTCCTACCTGCTGATTCTGATAGCCATATTTCGAATGCATTCTGCTGAGGGCAGGAAAAAAGCTTTCTCCACATGTGGTTCTCATCTGACAGTGGTGGTTGTGTTTTATGGAACTCTTATTTATTTATTTTTTATTTATGTATTTATGTATGTATTTATTATTTATGTATTATTTATTTATTATTTATGTATATGCAACCCAAATCTGCTCATATGATACTGACACAGTGGCCTCTGTGTTTTACACTTTAGTCATCCCCATGCTTAACGCTTTGATATACAGCTTAAGAAACAAAGAGGTAAATGATGCGTTCCACAGAGTTTTTAAAAACTGATGTCAGCTTTGTATTTAATATTCGATATTCAACCTTGTTTTAGTAAACAATGTCAAAGGTAATATCATTTGACAATATTTCTTATAGATATAAATACATTCTCTTTAGTTCCAAAGCAAAGACGAATTATAAATCCTAGACGGATTTTTTTTTTTTTAGATTATACTCAGACAAACCAATCCTATTTTAGATCTCAAATTAGATGTCACCTCCCCAACATTCCTTGCTTCCTGTTCATTGATTACTTATGTGATTTCATAGACCCTCATACTTCTACAATGATTATATTTATTACACTCTTGATTAATAAAATATGTGTTTGTTTCTGTCAGTTTTTCTAACGATAAGGATCTTCTCAATCTTTTTTCTATTCCATTTTCTAAGCCTAAAGCAACTGTGTAAACAATGTTGGAGACAAAGGGTTATCTGTGTTACAATTAACGCATGAAGACTTTATTTGTCCTTTCGTTATGAGTCAATTCTGTAGTGAAAATAAATTCTTAACAGTGATGAACTAAAATGTGTAAATTTGACTAGATGATTTTGATTTTTTAGCATTTAATTTGATTTATTTCGTCCTTAGATAACTAGTGTCTTACATGTTGATTCTCATGGCCATATTCCAGATTACCGTATAGTACTTATGGGAAAAAAAAAGAATGGATAATGCAAAGTGAATTAAAACAGAGAGGATGACAATAGGAAGAAGGGAAAACTAGAACTCTGTTGGGAAAGACTAAAAGATTTATTAAACAGTGTAACTAATGGACAGCATGAAGATGAAAAGTATTATAAGAATGAAGAGAAAATGTTGATACATTTCTAATTCCTGTTTTCAATGGATTGAAACACGTTACACTGGTAAAAAAAAAAAAAAAAGTAAGGAACGGCATGTTAAATGGGCACATTACTCTTGGATGAAATTGATTTATTTATTTTTTTTTATTGCTGAATGCCCACGTATCTTGTTAAATGCATTATGTGGAAGACAGTGCCATTAATTAACAGAGAAAGTATAAAAGGATTAAGCCAAAAAACCAAACCCATTGCCATCTACTCAATTCTGACTCCTATCCACCCTATAGGACAGAGTAGAATTGCCCCGTAGTTTATAGACAACACCTGGCGATTAGCAGCCAAAAGCTTATCCACTGCACCACCAGGGCTCCAAAAAGATAGTAGGCAAATTTTACTGAAATACATATCATACTAAAATAAAGTACATTTTTTACATTATTTTGTGCTTATTCACTAGAAATAAAATTATAGCATTCCAAATTCTTGCTCTCTTCAATGAAACAACAACAACCAAAAGCAAACTTTCTGTATTCAATGGTTTCTTCATCTTAGTCAACTAATTTAAGAGGATAATTACAAGGAAAAATTCTCATCGAGCACTGTAATTTACACAATGCATAGATTATTTTTTTTTCTTATAGATGAAACTCTTTTTTCATAGATAGTGCCCTAAGAAGATATTTTAAACTGTCATATAAGAAAATAGTAAACAAACATTTAAATAAATTTTACCATAATGGCATAATACCAACAGTACTTATCTATTAATTTTTATTTTGCTTCCACTGACATTTGGACCAAAAAGAGGAATTAAAAACCAAAATATAATAATAATGGCTTTTATATTTGCCCATGCATTTATCTTTGCCAGTTAGTTTTACTTATTTCCTTGTATCATTTTGAGTTACTGTCTAGTGTTCATTCATTTCATCCCAAAGGACTACCTACATTTTAAGATAATTTTCTCAGATACGAAATTCTTGGTTGAAAATTTCTTCCCAGTACTTTAAATACATCATCTCACTACCTTTTAGCCTCCATGCTTTCTGAGGAGAATAAACTGTTAATCTTAGTGAGATTCATTGTATGTGATCAGTTGCTACTCACTTGCAATATTCAAGAATCTCCTTTGTCTTTGACTTTGACCATTTGATTATAATTTGTCTAAACATGAGTATCTTTGTGTTTATCGTACTTGATTACTTTAGTTCTTGGTTATGCAGATTCATGTATTTTATCCAGGTTTATAAGTTTTGAGCCATTATTTTTTCAAATGTTTTTCTGTTTCTTTTTCTCTCCTTATCTTCTGGGGCTCCCATTATGTATATGCTGGTACACTTAATAGTTTACTACAGGTCTCTTAGGCCATGTAAATTTTTCTTTATCCATTTTTTTTTCTGCTCCCCAGGTTGGGCAATCTCAATCAATGTTTCATTTCATTTCAGTTATTACACTTTATACCTCCATTCTTTCTCTATCATAATTTTGTTGATATTCTCTATTTGTTGAAGCATAGTTATCCTGGTTCTCTTCAGTTTTTTTATCCATAATTTTCTTTAGCTCACTGAACTTATTTAAGACAGTTTATTAACAATCCTTGTAAAGTAAGTCCAACATATGTTTCCTTAGGGATAGACCAAAAAAACCAACCCATTGTCACTGAGTTGGTTCCAACTCATAGCAACCCTATAGGACAGAGTAGAACTACCCTGTAGAGTTTCCAAGGAGTGCCTTATGGATTCGAACTGCCAACCTTTTGGTTAGCAGCCATAGCACTTAACCACTAAACCGCCAGGGTTTCCTTCCTCAGGGATAGTTTCTGTTAATTTCTTTCTTTCTTTTTTGCCCTATGAATGGGCCATTGTTTGTTTCTTTGCAGGATTCATGATTTTGTTTTGGAAATGAGGCACATTGGATGTTATATTGTGGCAACTCTGGAAACTATAAAACATTGGTGAATGTAATTAAAGAATATCTAATTAAATGGAAAGACATCCTGTCTTCATGGAATGGAAACAATATTGTTAAGATGTCTTTTCTACCCAAAGAAATCTGCAGGTATGATGTAATCCCTATCAAAATTCCAAGACTTTTTTCAGAAATGGAAAAGAGGATCCTCAAATTCAAATGAAATTGCAAGGATTCCTCTCTTAGTTTATCTAGTGGTGCTATAACAGAAATGCCACAAGTAGATGGCTTTAACAAAGAGCAATTTATTCTCTCACAGTTTAGGAGGCTAGAAGTATGAATTCAGGGTGTCAGCTCCAGGGGAAGACTTTCTATCCCTGTTTGTTCTGGGGGAAGGTACTTGTCATCAGTCTTCCCCTGGTCTAGGAGCTTCTCAGCACAGGGGATCTGGGTCCAAGGGATGCACACTGATTTTGGCACTAGATTCTTGGAGGTATAAAGTCCTCCTGTCTCACTGCTAGCTTCTGTCTTTTGCAACTCAGAAGAGATTAACTCAAGATACAACCTAATCTTGTAAGTTGAGTCCTGCCTCATTAACATAACTGCCTCTAATCCTGCCTCATTAACACCAAAGCAGTAGGATTTACAGCACATTGCAAGATCACATCAGATGACAAAATGGTGGACTATCACACAACACTGAGAATCATGGACACAACACACATTTTTGGAGGACACGATTCAAGCCATAACAGTCCCCAAATAACCAAAACAATCTTAAAAAGTAAAAACAACATAAGAGGACTCACCTTTCTTGATTTCAAAACTTATACAGTGATCAAAACAGTGTGCTATTAGTTTAAGCATAGACTTATAGGCCAATAAAATAGATTTGAGAATCCAGAAATAAATCCATACATGTATGACCAACTGATTTTTGATAAAATTACCAAATCCATTCAATATGGAGAAAAGAGTCTCTTCAACAAATAGTGATTGGACAACTGATCTCTAAGTGCAAAAGAATGAAGTGGAACCCACACCTCACACCATAGAAAAAAATTAATTCAAAATGGGTCAGTGACTTAAATATAAAAATACAACCCTAGAAGAAAAACATGGGGTTTAAATTTTATGACCTTGTTTTTGACGACAGATTCTTAGCTATGATACCAACAGGACAGGAAATAAGAGGAAATAATAGGTTAACAGGACTTCATCAAAAATTTTAAACATTGTGCCATCCTTTGGCATGAATGCAGTGGGGCTGATGGTAGTTTCCTGAGACACAGGAAGCACAGGATGCAGTCCTAAACCCCTGGAGCAATCTCAGCGGAGACCCAGCCAGCACACACAGGCTACACACCCCTCTGGAATCTGAGATAAAACAATGTTCTTGACAAAAGATAAGTGATTTTGCCTATTTTTCCTCACTACTCTCTCCTATCTGTCTGATCCCTTCCCTCCCTGCCCCAGCCAGCTTCATTAACATTCAACTTCTCTGGGCCTGAGATAGAAGTGCCCTGCTTTTTCTGACCCATTCTCCTGGTCTGGGAGAAGCAGCAAATTAACAAAAGGGGGAAAAATACTTTCCTGACTCCCCTAAACTGGAAGATCAGAGCAGAAACAGCTCCAGTCCAGGCATAAGAGATCCACAGGCTTTGGCTTTCACCCCTGCATGGAACCAGGTGGCTATTGTAATGCAACAGCAAATCTGTGAGAGGTATGACTATAATTGTGTCAGCTGAGCTTTGGAGAGGTAGGTTTTGGAAGTCTGATACCACTCTACCTATTAAACAGAACCCTCTTTTACCCACAGCAGGGAACTGAGGGCTGAGGCTCCATCCACACCACCTAGTCACCCGTGAAAGGGGTCTGAGGATAGTGGTGCCTACCATTCTTTACAGGTATAAACATTGATGCCAAAGGTACAGCTGCAGAGCCCACCCACCAGAGCAATTCTAGAGAACAGAGATGTTCCATCCTCACTGGAACTTGGGGGGAGGCTGTCAGCACCCTGCCCTCCTCAGTGTGACCCTCTGCCACTACCAGAAACCGGTGCCTACAACCATCACCACTACTCCTCTAAGATAGTAGGTAAGAGTCTACACCACACACTAGGTGACCGACTATCAGGATACCTGAGCTGATTCTATTCAAGAACAGTTAGTGGATTCATAGGCTCATATACCTGGCAACAACTCTTACCACCTGGTAATAGGACATTAGTGCTTTGAAGGATCCAATAATGAAGTTAGCACACTCTAGTAGCCTATCTGGGTATTTTGGAAGCAAAAAACAAAAAAACAAACAAAAAGACAGGACTCAGTGAATAAATATAAAATAAATTATTACAGTAACTTATAGATGGCTTGGAGACAGCAGTTGATATCAGATCACATAAAGAAGCAGACTATGATTATGTCTACAACCCCCCAAAACAGAGAATCAAAATCTCTCCCAGATGAAGATATATTCCTGGAATTGCCAGATGTAGAATACAAAAGATTAATATACAGTACACTTCAAGATATCAGGGATGACATCAGAAATGAAATTAGGCAACATACAGAAAAAGCCAAGGAACACACAGATAAAGCAGTTGACAGAATTAAAATCATTGTTCAAGAATATAATGAAAAATTAAATAAGCTTCAAGAATCCATAGAGAAACAGCATTCAAAAATTCAAAAGATTAACAATAAAATTACAGAATCAGACAACTGAATAGGAAGTCAGAGGAGCAGAATTGAGGAACTGGAATGCAGAATTGGGGAGATGGAGGGTAAGACAATTGGCACCAATATATTTGAAGAAAAATCATATAAAAGAATTTTTTAAAAATGAATAAACCCTAAGAATCACGTGGGAATCTATCAAGAAGAATAACTTGCATGAGACTGGAATTCCAGGGAGAGATAACAGAAAATACACAGAGAATTGTTGAAGATTTGTTGGCAAAACTTTCCTGACATTGTGAAAGATTAATGGATATCTTCCAAGATACTCATTGAACCCCATACGAGCTAGATTCAAAAATAAAATCACCAAGACATATTATCATCAAACGTGCCAAAACCAAAGATAAAGAGAAAATTTTAAAGGCAACTGGAGATAAATGTAAACCCACCTACAAAGGAGGATCAATAAGAATAAGTTCAGACTACTCAGCAGAAACCATGCGGGCAAGAAGGCAATAGGATGATATATATGGATCACTGAAGGAGAAAAATTGCCAGTGAAGAATCATATATCCATCAAAACTCTCAAATACGAAGGTGAAATTAAAACATTTACAGATATACACAAGCTTAGAGAATTTTCAAAAACCAAACCAAAGCTACAAAAATTACTAAAGGATATTCTTTGGTTAGAAAATCAATAAAATCAGAAATCAGAACAACACAAGGACAAAGAACAGAGCATCCTGATATCAACTCAGAGACGGAAATCATAAAAATAAAATAAGATTTAAAAAAATAAAACTCAAAACAGGGAATCACTGATGTCATTATGTAAAAGATGACAATAATCAATAAAGTGGGACTAAATAGGGGAGGCATAGATCTTCCATATGGAGAGGAAATCAAGGCAATATAGGGAGATACAAGTTAGGTTTATAATTAGAAAAATAGGGATAAATATTAAGGTAACCACAAACAAGACTAAAAATCCCATATTTCAAAATAAAAACCAAGATAAACATAAACACTCAGCAAAAACAAATTCAACTACAATGAAAAAGAGGAACACACAATTTACAAAGAAAAACTTCTCAGCACAAAAAAGTAAGTGGGAAAATGAAATTGTCAACAACACACAAAAAATAGCATCAAAATGACAGCACTAAACTCATACCTATCCATAATTATACTGAATGTAAATGGAATAAATGCAACAATAAAGAGACAGAGAGTTGCACAGTAGATAAAAAACCAAATCCAGCTACACGCTGCCTACGAGAGTCACACCTTAGACTTAGAGACACAAATAAACTAAAACTCAAATGATGGTAAAAAAATATTTCAAGCAAACAACAATCAAAAACAAGCAGGAGTGACAATATTAATTTCTGACAAATAGACTTTATAGTTAAATCCACCACGAAGGATAAAGAAGGGCACTTTATATAATGAGCAAAGGAACTATTTACCTGAAAGAAATAACAATATTAAATATTTATGCACTCAATGACAGGGCTGCAAGATACATAAAACAAACTCTAACAGCACTAAAATGTGAGATAGACAACTCCACAATTATAGTAGGGAACTTCAAGACACCACTTTCAGTGAAGGACAGGACATCCAGAAAGAAGCTCATTAAAGACATGGAAGATCTAAATGCCACAATCATCCAACTTGACCTCACAGGCACATTCAGAAGATTCCACCCAACAGCTGCAAAGTATACTTTCTTTTCTAGAGCACATGGAACATTCTCTAGAATAGACCATATATTAGGTCATAAAGCAAGCCTTTGCAGAATCCAAAACATAAATATTACAAAACATCTTCTCAGGCCATAAGGCTATAAAAGTAGAAATCAATAACAGAAAAACCAGGGAAAAGAAATCAAATACTTGGAAACAGAACAATATCCTGCTCAAAAAAGACTGGGTTATAGAAGACATTAAGGGTGGAATAAAGAAGTTCATAGAATCCAATGAGAATGAAAAGACTTCCTATCAGAACCTTTGGGACACAGCAAAAGCAGTGCTCAGAGGTCAATTTATACCAATAAACATACACATAAAAAAGAAGAAAGGGCCAAAATCAATCAAACAAATAGAAAGAGAGCAACAAAAGAAAGTAACAGGCACCAGAAGAAAACAAATAATAACAACTAGAGCAGAAAGAAAGGAATTAGAAAACAGAAAAAGAAATGAAAGACTTAACAAGACCAAAAGCTGGTTCTTTGAAAAAATTAACAAAATTGATAAACCACTGGCCAGACCGACAAAAAAAAAAAAAAAAATACAGACAAGGAAACAAGTAACCCGAATAAGAAATGAGATGGGTGATATCACAAGACACCCAACTGAAATTAAAAGAATCATATCAGATTACTATGAAAAATTGTACACTAACAAATTTGAAAACCTAAAAGAAATGGATGAATTCCTAGAAACACACTACCTACCTAAACTAACACAGTAAGAAGTAGAACAACTAAATAGACCCATAACAAAAAAAGAGATTAAAAAGATAATAATAAAAAAAAATTCCCAATAAAAAAAAGCCCTGGCCCGGATGGCTTTACTGCAGAGTTCTACCAAACTTTCAGAGAACAGTTAACACCACTACTACCAAAGGTAGTAGAGCATAGAAAAGGACGGAATACTCCCAAACTCATTCTATGAGGCCAGCATATCCCTGATTCCAAAACTAGGTAAAGACACCACAAAAAAAGAAAATTACAGCTCTATATCCCTCATGAACTTAGATGCAAAAATCCTCAACAAAATTCTAGCCAATAGAATTCAACAGCATATCAAAAAAAATAAATAAATAACTTGACATGGCTAAGTTGGATTCATACCAGGTATGCAGGGATGGTTCAACATCAGAAAAACAATTAATGTAATCCATCATGTAAATAAAACAAAAGACAAGAATCAAATGATTTTATCAATTGATGCAGAAAAGGCATTTGACAAAATCTACTCATGATAAAACCTCTCAGAAAAATAAGACTAGAAGGAAAATTCCTCAAAATAATAAAGGGCATTTATACAAAGCCATAGCCAAAATCATCCTACATGGAGAGGTTCTGAAAGCACTCCCCTTGAGAACAGGGACCACACAAGGATGCCCCTTATCACCACTCTTATTCAACATTGTGCTGGAGGTCCTAGTCAGAGCAATTAGGCTTGATAAAGACATAAAGGGCATCCATATTGGTAAGGAAGAAGTAAAAGTATCTCTATTTGCAGATGACATGATCATAAACACAGAAAACCCTAAGGAATCCTCAAAAAAACTACTGAAACTAATAGAAGAGTTCAGCAAAGTATCAGGATACAAGATAAACATACAAAAGTCAGTTGGATTCCTCTACACCAACAAAAAGAACATAGAAGATGAAATGAACAAATCAATACCATTTAGAGTAGCCCCCAAGAAGATAAAATACTTAGGAATAAATCTTACCAGAGATGTAAAAGACCTACACAAAGAAAACTACGAGACACTACTGCAAGAAACCAAAAGAGACCTACATAAGTGGAAAAACATAACTTGCTCATGGATAGGAAGAGTTAACATTGTAAGAAGCATCTATAGGTCCAATGCAATTCCAATCCAAATTCCAACAGCACTTTTTAATGAGATGGAGAAACAAATCACCAACTTCATACAGAAGGGCAAGAGACCCCCGACAAGTAAAGAGTTACTCAAAAAGAAGAACAAAGTGGGAGGCCTCACTCTACCTGATTTTAGAACCTATTATACCGTCACAGTAGCCAAAACAGCCTGGGAGATCCTAAAAGTCAAACACCTGTACTTATCCAAAAACTTCACCAAAAGAGTAAAAAGGCTACCTACAGACTGGGAAAATGTTTTTAGCTATGACATTTCAGATCAGCACCTAATATCCAAAATCTACATGATTCTGCTAAAACTTAACTACAAAAAGACAAATAACACAATTAAAAAATGGGCAAAGAATATGAACAGGCACTTCACTAAAGAAGACATTCAGGCTGTTAACAGATACATGAAGAAATGCTCAGGATCATTAGCCATTAGAGAAATGCAAATCAAAACTACAATGAGATTCCATCTCACTCAAACAAGGCTGGTATTAATCCAAAATACACATAATAATAAATATTGGAGAGGCTGTGGAGAGACTGGAACACTTATACACGCTGATGGGAATGTCAAATGGTACAATCACTTTGGAAATCGATTTGGCACATCCTTAAAAAACTAGAAATAGAACTACCATACAATGCAGCAATCTCAATCCTTATAATACATCCTAGAGAAATAAGAGCCTTTACACAAACATATATGCACACCCATGTTCACTGCAGCACTGTTTACAGTAGTAAAAAGTTGAAAGCAACAAAGGTGCCCATCAACAGATGAATGGATAAATAAATTATGGTATGTTCACACAACGGAATACTACACATCGATAAACAACAATGGTGAATCCATGAAACATTTCATAACATGGAGGAATCTGGAAGACATTATGCTGAGTGAAATCAGTCAGTTGCAAAAGGACAAATATTGTATCAAGACCACTATTATAAGAACTGGAGAAATAGTTTAAGCAGAGAGAAAATGTGCTTTGATGGTTACGAGACGGGGGAAAGAGGAGGGAGGGAGAGGGGTATTTACTAATTAGATAGTAGATAAGTCTTATTTTAGGCTAAGGGAAAGAGAATACACAATACAGGAGAGGTCAACACAACTAGACTAAACCAAGAGAAAAGAGCAAAGAAGTTTCCTGAATAAACTTAACGCTTCAAAGGCCAGAGTAGCAGGGGTGGGGTTTGAGGAACATGGTTTCAGGGGACGTCTAAGTCGATTGGCATAATAAAATCTATTAAGAAAACATTCTGCATCCCACTTTGGAGAATGGTGTCGGTGGTCTTCAACGCCAGTGAGTGGCCATCTTAGATGCATCAATTTGTCTCAACCCACCTGGAGCAAGGAAGAATGAAGAACACCAAAGACACAAGGTAATTATGAGCCTAAGGGACAGAAAGGACCACATAAACTAGAGACTACGTAAGCCTGAAAGCAGAAGAACCAGATGGTGCCTGGCCACAACCGATGACTGCCCTGACAGGGAACGCAACAGAGAACCCCTGAGGGAACAGGAGAGCAGTGGGGTGCCAAAAAAAAAAAAAAAATGTATACATCAAGGGACATTATCAAGAAAGTTGTGAGATGACCTAGAAAATAGAAGAAAATTTTTGGAAATCATATATCTGATAATGGTTTAATAGCCAGAATATATAAAGTACTCCAATAACTCAGCAACAAAAAGACAAAGAACTCAATTAAAAAATGAGCAAATGACCTGAATAAACATTTCTCCAAAGAAGATATATAGGTCCAATAAGCAGATGAAAAGATGTTCAAAGTCATTAGTCATTGTTGTTATATTGTTATTCTTAGCTGTCATTAAATTGGCCCCCAACTTATGGTGACCCCTGCACAAAGGAACAAATCACTTGCAGGTCCTGCACCATCCCGTGACCAATTGTGGATTGTACCCTTGTAATCCATAAGGTTTTCATTGGCTGATTTTTGTAAGCAGGTCACTAGGCCTTTCTTCCCAGCCCATCTTAGTCTGGAAGCTCCACTGAAACTTGTTCAGCAATCATATCAACACACAAGCATCCAATAATCTTATTCTGGGAGCCATTATTTCATTTACTCCTCTATTGGGAGTGTGTGTGTGTCTCTGTGTGTGTAGTGTATCTACAACATAGGTGCATAATACAGTGTAACATGAGATACTGACAAAGATATATTCCTGATGTCCAGAGTTTAGTGATGTTTTGTAATTTATTGATTCATTTAGATGCTGGCACAAAATGTGTCTTGCCTAATGAGACTTCCAAAGAATAATTAACAGATATCCAAGACATTCTCCCTGAAGCAATTATATGCATTGTGTTTATTTTTTAATCAGAGTAAAACTTCATCAAAATGAGCCTCAAGAGGATTAAAAAAAAACCAAAAACACTTAAATCCTTCCTTCAACAACCAGTGAGGATTAAAGCAGGAGGAAGACAAAGCAGATCCTCCATTAAGGTGAGCAGAAAACAGTGATCTCTGGAAACTTTCTCGGGACATACACCTTAAATCGGATCATCACCAAAGACTTTGAAGGACCTTATGCTCTGCAAAACTCTTTCTTCCTTTGCAACGTACTTTTTTTTCACCAGTTGGATTAATGGGCATGAAAGACTTCTTGTACAGTTGCTGATATTCTGCGCTGTGCGTTGTTCAGACCACCTTAGTTTTCAAATTAGCTTGCTGTGTTAGTCATTTGGAAACCCTGGTGGCGTAGTGGTTAAGTGCTACAGCTGCTAACCAAAGAGTCAGCAGTTCAAATCCGCCACGCACTTCTTAGAAACTCTATGGGGCAGTTCTACTCTGTCCTATAGGTTTGCTATGAGTCAGAATGTGCTCGACGGCACTGGATTTGGTTTTTTTGTGGTTTGTCAGTCATTTATGTCAACAGGAACCTTTGTCTATTTATTGTATGGAACTCCCATTCAATTCTTCATCTCCTATCTACTCAGGGTGCCCTTAATGGGGAGGCAGCATGCTATTATGCATAAGAGAACATATGGTAAAAGCATACTGTCTGTATTTGAATTCTGACCCCAGCACTTATTAGCTGAGTGACTTTTGATAAGTTTTTCAACTCTCTGTACCTCAGTTTCTTCAATATCGTAAGAGAATGGTGAGTTTACCTCTTTCCCAGGGTTATTGTGTGAATCACGAGTTACTATATGTAAAGCATTTAGAAAAGTGCCTAGCACGTAATGAGATCTTTATCAGTATTTGCTATTCATTTGTAGTCTTCTTTCTGCTGAGCCTCTTTACATGACTCACCATTAAAGACTCATAATCAGAATGGCCAGGTCCTTTGTGTGCAGAAGAGGTATGTATGATCAGGAGAACATTTAGAAAGAGTGATTCAACAGGCAGAAATGACAGATTGGAAAATGCGTGCTAAGATATTATTAAAAAATTCTGAGTTAAAAATATTATAACATTTATCTTTTGCAATGGGTTAAAAAAAAATCCAAATATGTAGTGAGAAGTTTTGAAACAGATATTTAATGGTTGGAAGTTTCCTAATCACTGTGTGATTTTTTTACTCCACCAACAATTTGGAAAATCGCTTCATACCTTTCTACTTTAAAAGCTGTGATGATTGGTAATAAGGTGAGATTTCTGGTTTACGTACAGATGTTGGTTTTACAAAATATTTGAAATTTTTAGAAAGCTGAAATATAATTTATAGCTTTTTTGGGATATGTAAAATGACCTTGGTCAGAAGAAGTAGTCATAGTAAAAACCTATTGCCGTCGAGTAGATTCTGACTCATAAAGACCCTACAGGGTAGAGTAGAACTGCCCCATAGGGTTTCCAAGGAGCAGCTGCTAGATTCGAACTGATGACCTTTTGGTTATCAGCTGAGCTCTAAACCACTGGAGCACCAGGTCTCCAGGTCATATTAGCTGCATCAAAACAATCATTTCATAAAATCTTCTCCCTTTTTAATTATACTTTAGCAAAGCTTCAATGAACCTGTCTGTGAGTAGGGTTTTGGTTTGGTGGAGGAAGGAGTCTCTATTTAAAATTTATGACAAAGAAATGTCTCTATATCTCATGTATTATGTTTTAAGTTCCCTCAGAAGATAGCATCTCAAGCATAATAACAACTGATGTTATATCTCACACAGGTAACTAAGATGAACCAAATGGAGAAACACAATCATACGGCAGTGACTGAGGTAACTGAATTTATTCTCACGGGCATCACTGACAACCCAAGGCTGCAAGCACCGCTCTTTGGAATCTTTTTCTTCGTATACTTAGTCACGGTGGTAGCCAATCTGGGCATGATTATCTTGACCCATTTGGACTCCAAGCTACACACTCCCATGTACTTTTTCCTTAGGCATTTGTCTATTACTGATCTTGGTTACTCCACTGTCATTGGTCCTAAAATGATGGTAAACTTTGTAGTACACAAAAATACAATTTCCTTCAATCGGTGTGCCACCCAGCTAGCATCCTTTGGGATTTTCATCACCACTGAACTGTTTATTCTGTCAGCAATGGCCTATGATCGCTATGTGGCCATCTGCAAACCTCTTCTCTATGTGGTGATCATGACAGAGAAAGTGCGCTGGTTGCTTGTGCTTACTCCCTATCTCTACAGCACATTTGTGTCCCTATTTCTCACAATTAAGTTATTTAAATCATCCTTCTGTGGCTCGAACATTATCAGCTATTTTTACTGTGACTCTCTCCCTCTGATGTCCATGCTGTGTTCTGACACACATAAATTAGAATTGATCATTTTGATCTTTTCAGGCTGTAATTTGCTCTCCTCCTTCTTGATTGTTCTTGTATCCTACATGTTTATTCTTGTGGCCATCCTCAGAATGAATTCAGCTGAAGGAAGGCATAAAGCCTTCTCCACCTGTGGCTCCCATCTGACAGTGGTGGTTGTATTCTACGGGACACTATTGTTTATTTACTTGCAGCCTAAATCCATCCATACATTTGATATTGATAAAATGGCTTCTGTGTTTTATACTCTGGTGATCCCTATGCTGAATCCATTGATCTACAGCCTAAGGAACAAAGAAGTAAAAGATGCCATAAAGAGAACATTAAGTAACCGATGCAAAATTCTCAATATATTTTAATATTTGCTTATGAAGGTGGGTCCAGTAATCTTTGTTTAATAGTGTTAGTTCAATAATGGTATTAAATGTGAAACTATTTTATCAGTTGTTTTTTGTTTGTTTGTTTGTTTCTGAACAAAACACTTTGTCTTATATCTCCCTATACTCTTCCTCTTCACTTCAATAGATATAAATATTGTAGCTAGATAATACCCCAAGTAATTTGTAAAGTCATAATGCAACCCTCCATTATTTATAAATAAGACAAACCATATCAAATTTGGGTTAAATGTAGGCTTACAAAGATAAATTAGCGTAAAATAGCCAAAATGGAGCAACATTAACCAGAAATTTAGTATTATATATTTTATAGTGGTCACTGGGTATTAAAGATAAGTAAGGTTGAACCCTGAAGAATATGTACACTAGACAAGAAGCAGGAAATAGTAACAAGTACTCATTACACAAAATGAAAATTATGTTTCAAGAATCTAGGCTAAATACAGAAACAAAATATGTCCCCTCAGGCTGTGGTTTTCAATCAGGTCGATTTAATATTTTATATGTCAAGGATGGAGTAAGAATCAGGAATAGTTCTCATTCCGAGCCATGAGAAAAATGCTGAATAGTTCTAGATCAGCCTGGATAGATCCTCACACTATAGTCTCTTCTGGTTTATGTGAGCTTCCAAATGAACAAGCTGACTTAAATTTTGTAAACCAAGTTAAGTGACTCACTTGGCTAGTTAAAAGAGTTGTATCAGTATATTTTGAAGTCATTGGCAGTGATAACACAGCAAAAAGATAACTGATACGCTCAATCATTAACTGTGTTTTCATTGCGACTATATTGTCTACTTCATGAGCTTGTATACACAGCAATCTTACCTTATGTGCACTCTGCTAACACCATGCTTATTTCACAGGTATACTTGCTCAGCAAATAAACCATTTCCTTACACTTTAGTGTTTTCCTCATCATTTGAATGGGCATTCTCAGATTTTTTAAATATATTTACTAACTTCATGGAGCTTGTTTTAATCTGCCCTAATATTTAAAGTGAACATTTAAGAAATTGAATCAGAATTTGAACCAGTGACTCTTGATCCCAGACGCATGCTTTTTCTGCTTCTTTTAGTGTACTATATTTTATTAAAAACATAAATCGAACATAATTAAAGAAATACAAAACTACATTCCCAATCAAATCAATTTTGTTTACCATGGTATCTTCAGATCCTATCCCTCAGCATGGTTAATATTATGAGCAATTTTTATTTTCTACAGTTATATTTTATGTCATATTGCACAGATTTAACCTGTATTTTTTTCCTTCCTCAAATTATATCATCCCCATCAATTTTTACAACCAACAGAGAAAGTTAAATATCAATAGCATTCTTCAACATCATCCATCTCAAATGTACTTTAAAAATATCAGACATCAATTTCTCCACAACTTGCTTTTCTTACTTAAGACTGAATCATCATCATCATCATCATCGTCATCATCCTCATTTTTCTTGGTCAACAAATATTAAATATTTTTCATTTTTAACACCAGCGTACAACTGTGGAGCATAGCTCAATCACTTTGTACTTAACCAGTTCTTGATTTACGAATGCTTGATTGGTTGCAGCTTTTCTTCTCTTTTTTTTGCTACTATAAAAAATACAAAAAGTTAAAAAAAAATGCTCTAATAATCAGTCATGTGCTTATAATGTAGTACATGAATGCTTTTTATTTCTAAAATACATGTGTAAGGACTCTTCCACATTCTAAAGATGTGTTAGTGGGTAATTTTTTTCACTTATATACATAATAATATAATTTTTTCAAAAATCCCAGAAAAAAGTGCTACGAATTTTGATTTTATCCAAGTACTATTTTTTTTTTTACCCATCTTCCACAAAGTAACACTAACATTTACTGATAAATCTTCCTCTTTGTGTGATGGAAAAAGTGTACAGTGAAAATAATAGTGCTTGACATCAGCTACCTGATATCACAGAGTCAACCTAATGGTTCTCAAAGATCCACTTCTTTCTTTCAGGAATTTTGCAGCATTCTAGACCTCATGGGACAAGCTACTGCCCTTTCCTTAGTTGGCATAAAGTAAATATTCTAATTATAACTAAATGATGAACAGTTCAGAAATAATGTTGCCTGCCTACATGGATGGGTATTTGCACATTGTCAAAATGCTTTCCAGCTTTAAAAACTTTAGCTTTCTTTTCATTATTTTCACTCCATATGCAACTGATGTCTTGATTCACAAAGAATTTTTAGCTAGGAAATTGGACTGTATTGTATTAATGCTTAAATAGCAAAAGTTGCAAGGTTCTAATACTGGATTGAATAAACTCAGCCTCCATTCATTTCTAAAAACCCTCAAGGTTGGTTTCTTACATGTGCTATGTAATGAATTTCCCCAATTTGTATTCTCTTGTTTCTTTATTCAGCAGTAAGACATACTCTTCAAGCTATTTTTCTCAAAGTATTCAAATTTTCCATATGGAACAGGGAGCCATTTTGGCTCTAGGATATTGGAGAAGGATGGCATAAAAGCCAAGCTTATAACTTTTAACATTTTAGCTTAACCATGCAAGTGATCCATCCCTAATTTCACACTATAGGGTTGAAACCAAGATATAACTTTTACAAGACTCTATTTTAAGTTAGGGGTAAAATTTTAATACTAAAATAACATAGCTGTTATAACATATAGCTGTTCTCACAGCAGGTAGGCCTAGACTTAGTCTCAAGGTATAAAACAAGCTACTCTACTCCATATCTGACTTGAGGTCTGTTCCCATATTCTAGAGGCAAAAGACTCAGAATAGCTAAACCAAACTTGAAAAAGAACGGTATTAAATACTCATTGCCATTGAGTTGATTCCAACTCATAGCAACCCTATAGGACAGAGGAGAACTGCCCCATAGGATTTCCAAGGAGCAGTTGGTAGATTTGAACTGCTGATCTTTGGTTAGAAGCCATAGCTCTTAACCACTACATTTTCCCTGCACCACGTACTTATGTATATTGTCTTTAAAATTTCAAGGTGGTATAGTATTTTGTAAACATAGATAAATAGTGGAACAAAATAAAGAACCCAAAACATATGGTCTTATGTATGTTCAAATGATAATCACCCAAGAATCTAAAGTAATTCTACGAGATCTAGAATTAATATAAATATCCTCCTAAAATTGATTAAAAAAAAAAAAACAGCGCAAATATATAAAAGATGTGCACAGACACCCTGCAAAAGAAATATTAATGACCAGTAAACATTAAAAAAAAAAAATTCCAACACTCTTATCCATCAGGGAAATTAAATTACAATGAGATGCCACTTCTTACCCACTAGGTTGGCTAAAGTTAAAAACACTGATTTTACTAAGGGTTGGCTGCTACTTGCAGCTCCTGGAATTTTCATGCATTGCTGGTTGGAGTGTACAGTGGTATAAGTCACCTGAGAAAACAGTTTGCCAATTTCCAATAAAGCTAAACATATAACTACAATGTATCCCAGGAATTCTCCTCCTGGATTCTTACCAAAGAGGAATGAAAAAAAATATACCCAGAAAAGAACTGGTACATTAATGTTCATGATGTCTTTATTCTTTATAGTCTAAGCTAGGAATATTCTGGTTGACTATCAATAGATTTTTAAAAAATGAACAATTTGTGGTATATTTGTACAGCAAAAAACTACTCAACAATAAAATTGAATGAGCTTCTGCTACAAAGCCATGTGAAAATTTCAATAATATTAAGCTGTGCAAAAGAAACCAGATACAAACATACAGTATTATTGCATTTGTATAAAGTTCTAGAATAAGTAAAACTGGTCAATGGTGAGAGAAACCATATCAATTTTTAAATTTTGACCTGAGACACAGTGTGGGAGGATTTACTGCAAAGAGACATCGAGGAACTTTCTGGGATAATGGAATTACTCCCTTGATTGGAGCAGTAGTAACAAAGGTGTCACACTGGTCAAATCTCAGCTGTGCATATATAAATCTGTGTATTTTATTATACTTAAATTACACCTAAGTAGCTCTGATGGTTCAAAGGTTAAATGCTCTACTGCAACCAAAAGTTTGGTGATTTAAAGCTGCCAGTGGCTACACGGGAAAAAAGACCTGGCAAACTGCTTCCATAAAGATTAAAAAAAAAAAAAAGTATAAAGATTACAGCTTAGGAAATACTATGGGATGGTTCTATTCTGTCACATAGGGTTGCTATGGACAAAATCTTACAAAAACTGCAACATATTGGAGAGAGAGCCAAGATGGTGGAATAATCAGATACACTAAGCCACCATGCTGCAACAAAGATCCAAAAAGACTAGTAAAACAGATACAGATGTCAATCCTAGAAACTTGAATCTTAAATGAAGGGAGAAAGTATTAGATTTTAAGTCACTGAGAAAAGGAAGAAACTGATAGAAAATGGGAAAGAATGGTGGTAGTGAGTGGAGTTTCCAGATCAAAAAGCATGACTCAGCATTGCCATCTTGAAATTAATCCACCAACCCACCACACAGAAAGGCACCACCACAGAATTCCCAGTAGGAGATAGAGATTGAGAACCAACAATGTCAGACAACCATCTGAATACAGGACACAGGTCAGTATCAGCCAAATACAGACTTGGGAAGGAACTCTCAATGACTTAAAAAAAAAAAAAGATTCAAAACAAGGAACTAGATCATTAATATGTAAATGACAACAATGTCAGAACAGCAAAAGGGGAAATACACGGTGTAGATGTAGAACTTTCAAGTGGATAGGAAATCAAGGTGATATCAAGTAATAAAACACTGGTTCAAACTTAAGAAAATAAGAGTAAATTTCAAGGTAACCACAAAGAAAGTTAACAAACCTGTTCATCAAAATAAACAAGAAAAACATAAAGTCTCTGTTAACACAACACCTACTGTAATGAAAGAAATGAAAGGAAATTTCACAAACAAAAGGAACTCAGCACAGGAGAAAGAGGAACAAAGAATATGTCAGCATCACCAAAAAAAAAAAATAATAAAGCACTACAAAATGACTAATAAACTCACACCTATGGAAAATTGCTTAAATGCACTCATAAAGAGACAGAGAGTGACAGAATGCATTAAAAAAAAAATGACCTATCAATATGCTATCTACAAGAGACACACCTTAGACACAAAGACAAAAATATATTAAAAATCACATAATGGAAAAAAATACATGTATCTAGTGAACAGCAATCAAAAAAGAGAAGGAGTGGCAATACTAATCTCAGACAAAATAGACTTTAATGTAAAATCCATCATAAAAGACAAGGAAGGGCACTATATAATAATTAAAGAGAGAGTCCACCACAATGACATAACCATAATTACTAAAGGACATAATTGTAAAGGACAAAACATCTAGAAAGAAACTCAGCAAAGATACAGAAGACCTTAAGGCAACAATCAATGGTCTTTACCTCATAGACATATGTAGAATACTCCACTCAATAGCAGCAAATTATACATACTGTTCAAATGCACATGGAACATTCTTCAGAATAGACCACATCTTAGGCCAAAAAGCAACACTCGACAAAATCTAAAACACTGAGATAATACAAAGCATCTTCTCTGATCAGAACATCATAAAAGTAGAAATTAATAACAGGAAGAAAAAAATCAAATACATGGAAATTGAAGAACACCTTGCTTAAAAACCACTGGGAAATAGAAGAAATCAAAGATGGAATCAGAAATTTCTAGAATTAAATGAGACTGAAAATACAGCATACCAAAACCAATGGGGCACAACTAAGGCAGTGCTAAGAGAAAATGTAAATAAAAAAGATCATAAGAGAGTACTATGAAAAATGGTATTCCATCAAATTTGAAAATCTAGAAGAAATGGACAAGTTTCTAGAAACACACAACTTACCTAAACTATCACATATTGAGGTAGAAAATCTGAACAGACCCATAATATGAGAAGAGATTGAAAAGGTAATAAAAAATAAAAGTAATAAAACTCCTAATAAAAATGTCCTCACTCAGATAGCTTCCCTGGAGAATTCTACTAAAATTCAGAGAAGAACTCACAGCGGCACTACTCAATCTATTTCAGAACACAGAAAAGGAAGGGATACTTCCAAATTCATTTTATGAACCCAGCATAACCCTGATAACAAAACCAGGGACAGACCCCACAAAAAAAGAAAATTTCAGACCAGTATCTCTCATGACCACAAAATTCTAGCCAACAGAGTTCAGAAACATGTAAGAACAAAGAAAAGTAATACACCACAACCAAGTGGGATTCTTACCATATATGCAAGGATGGTTCAGCCTTAGAAAATCAATCAATGTAATCCACCACATTAATAAAATAAAAGAATCACATGACCATTTCAAATGGCACAGAAAAGGCATTCCATAAAGTCCAGCAACCATTCCTGATAAAAACTCTCAACAAGATAGGAATAGAAGGAAAATTCCTCAACATAAAAAAGGGCATCTATAAAAAAATGACCTATGAAGAACTGACACTTTTGAATTGCGGGGTTGGTGAAGAATATTGAATACACCATGGATTGCCAAAAGAAAGAGCATATCTTGTCTTGGAAGGAGTACAACCAGAATGCTCCTTAGAAGCAAAGATGGTGAGACTACGTCTCACATACTTTGGGCAAGTTATCAGGAGGAATCAGTCCCTGGAGAAGGACATCTTGCTTGGTAAAGTAGAAGATCAGGGAGAAAAGGAAGATCCTCAACAAGATGGACTGACACGGGCGGAGCCAAGATGGCGGACTAGGCAGGCGCTACCTTGGATCCCTCTTACAACAAAGACTCGGAAAAACAAGTGAATCGATCACATACATAACAATCTACGAACCCTGAACAACAAACACAGATTTAGAGACGGAGAACGAACTAATACGGGGAAGCAGCGATTGTTTCCAGAGCCTGGAGCCAGCGTACCAGTCAGGTACGGCACAAGCACAGAGAGCTGCTCCACCCCCCTGAACTAACCCCGGGAGGGGGACCAGCCGGTTCCACGGGCGGCATGGGACGCAGCCGGTAGGAGAAGTCCCCGGGAGGCAGTGCCTGGTCTTGGAGCAGAAAGAGCAGCGTCCGAGCCGGGGAACCGTCCCGCAGGGATTTGGACTGGACGCAGGTACGGCATAAACACGGAGAGTTGCTCCACCCCCCTGAACTAACCCCGGGAAGGGGCCCAGCTGGGTCGCACGGGCGGCGTGGGACGCAGCCGGTAGGAGAAGTCCCCGGGAGGCAGCGACTGGTATTGGAGGGGGAAGAACAGCGTCCCAGCCAGGACACTCGGTCATGGCACAAGCACAGGGAGTTGCTCCACCCATCTGTACTAACCCCGGGAGGAGGCCCAACTGGTTCTCGGAGGCGGCACGGCCACGTGGCTGGAGGGACGAGAAGTCCCCAGGAGGCAGCGACAGATTTTGGAGTCGAGAGTGCACCGTCCCAGTAGGGGAGCCTTGACGCTGTGCGTGGGGCTGGAAGCGGAGGATCTGACCGTGACTCCAGCAGGCCAGACCCCCCGGGGGCAATCTCCACACAGCCAGCACACATAGGCGAGGCGCCTGCGGGAATCTCAGATATAATAGTCATTACAAGCAAGACAAGCAACTCTGGCTATATTCTGAGGTGCTATTCTCCTATCTCTCTGTTCCCTCCCCCACCCTCCCCAGGCGGCTTCATTAACATCTGAATAGCCTGAGCCAGAGGGAGAACTCTGATAGGGATCTGACTGCATTTTTTTTTTAAGCGGATTTTCTGGAAAAACTAGTTTCCCAGTGATGGCTCGGAGACAACAATCCATATCAAACCACTTAAAGAAGCAGACCATGACAGCTTCTCCAACCCCCCAAACAAAAGAATCAAAATCTCTCCCAAATGAAGATACAATCTTGGAATTATCAGATACAGAATATAAAAAACTAATTTACAGAATGCTTAATGATATCACAAATGAAATTAGGATAACTGCAGAAAAAGCCAAGGAACACACTGATAAAACTGTTGAAGAACTCAAAAAGATTATTCAAGAACATACTGGAAAAATTAATAAGTTTCAAGAATCCATAGAGAGACAACATGTAGAAATCCAAAAGATTAACAATAAAATAACAGAATTAGAAAACGCACTAGGAAGTCAGAGGAGCAGACTCGAGCAATTAGAATGCAGACTGGGACATCTGGAGGACCAGGGAATCAACACCAACATAGCTGAAAAAAAATCAGATAAAAGAATTAAAAAAAATGAAGAAACCCTAAGAATCATGTGGGACTCTATCAAGAAGGATAACCTGCGGGTGATTGGAGTCCCAGAACAGGGAGGGGGGACAGAAAACACAGAGAAAATAGTTGAAGAACTCCTGACACAAAACTTCCCTGACATCATGAAAGACGAAAGGATATCTATCCAAGATGCTCATCGAACCCCATTTAAGATTGATCCAAAAAGAAAAACACCAAGACATATTATCATCAAACTCACCAAAACCAAAGATAAACAGAAAATTTTAAAAGCAGCCAGGGAGAAAAGAAAGGTTTCCTTCAAGGGAGAATCAATGAGAATATGTTCTGACTACTCAGCAGAAACCATGCAGGCAAGAAGGGAATGGGACGACATATACAGAACACTGAAGGAGAAAAACTGCCAGCCAAGGATCATATATCCAGCAAAACTCTCTCTGAAATATGAAGGCGAAATTAAGATATTTACAGACAAACACAAGTTTAGAGAATTTGCAAAAACCAAACCAAAGCTACAAGAAATACTAAAGGATATTGTTTGGTCAGAGAACCAATAATATCAGATATCAGCACAACACAAGGTCACAAAACAGAACGTCCTGATATCAACTCAAATAGGGAAATCACAAAAACAAACAAATTAAGATTAATTAAAAAAATAAATACACATAACAGGGAATCATGGAAGTCAATAGGTAAAAGATCACAATAATCAAAAAGAGGGACTAAATACAGGAGGCATTGAACAGCCATATGGAGAGTGATACAAGGCGATATAGAACAATACAAGTTAGGTTTTTACTTAGAAAAATAGGGGTAAATAATAAGGTAACCACAAAAAGGTATAACAACTCTATAACTCAAGATAAAAACCAAGAAAAACGTAACGACTCAACTAACATAAAGTCAAGCACTATGAAAATGAGGATCTCACAATTTACTAAGAAAAACGCCTCAGCACAAAAAAGTATGTGGAAAAATGAAATTGTCAACAACACACATAAAAAGGCATCAAAATGACAGCACTAAAAACTTATTTATCTATAATTACCCTGAATGTAAATGGACTAAATGCACCAATAAAGAGACAGAGAGTCACAGACTGGATAAAGAAACACGATCCATCTATATGCTGCCTACAAGAGACACACCTTAGACTTAGAGACACAAACAAACTAAAACTCAAAGGATGGAAAAAAGTATATCAAGCAAACAATAAGCAAAAAAGAAGAGGAGTAGCAATATTAATTTCTGAAAAAATAGACTTTAGACTTAAATCCACCACAAAGGATAAAGAAGGACACTATATAATGATAAAAGGGACAATTGATCAGGAAGACATAACCATATTAAATATTTATGCACCCAATGACAGGGCTGCAAGATACATAAATCAAATTTTAACAGAATTGAAAAGTGAGATAGACACCTCCACAATTATAGTAGGAGACTTCAACACACCACTTTCGGAGAAGGACAGGACATCCAGTAAGAAGCTCAACAGAGACACGGAAGATCTAATTACAACAATCAACCAACTTGACCTCATTGACTTATACAGAACTCTCCACCCAACTGCTGCAAAATATACTTTTTTTTCTAGTGCACATGGAACATTCTCTAGAATAGACCACATATTAGGTCATAAAACAAACCTGTGCAGAGTCCAAAACATTGAAATATTCCAAAGCATCTTCTCAGACCACAAGGCAATAAAACTAGAGATCAATAACAGAAAAACTAGGGAAAAGAAATCAAATACTTGGAAAATGAACAATACCCTCCCGAAAAAAGACTGGGTTATAGAAGACATCAAGGAGGGAATAAGGAAATTCATAGAAAGCAACGAGAATGAAAATACTTCCTATCAAAACCTCTGGGACACAGCAAAAGCAGTGCTCAGAGGCCAATTTATATCAATAAATGCACACATACAAAAAGAAGAAAGAGCCAAAAGCAGAGAACTGTCCCTACAACTTGAACAAATAGAAACCGAGCAACAAAAGAATCCATCAGGCACCAGAAGAAAACAAATAATAAAAATTAGAGCTGAACTAAATGAATTAGAGAACAGAAAAACAATTGAAAGAATTAACAAAGCCAAATGCTGGTTCTTTGAAAAAATTCACAAAATTGATAAACCATTGGCTAGACTGACTAAAGAAATACAGGAAAGGAAACAAATAACCCGAATACGAAATGAGAAGGACCACATCACAACAGAACCAAATGAAATTAAAAGAATCATTTCATATTATTATGAAAAATTGTACTCTAACAAATTTGCAAACCTAGAAGAAATGGATGAATTCCTGGAAAAACACTACCTACCTAAACTGACACATTCAGAAGTAGAACAACTAAATAGACCCATAACAAAAAAAGAGATTGAAACGGTAATCAAAAAACTCCCAACAAAAAAAAGCCCTGGCCTGGACGGCTTCACTGCAGAGTTCTACCAAACTTTCAGAGAAGAGTTAACACCACTACTACTAAAGGTATTCCAAAGCATAGAAAATGATGGAATACTACCCAACTCATTCTATGAAGCCACCATCTCCCTGATACCAAAACCAGGTAAAGACATTACAAAAAAAGAGAATTATAGACCTATATCCCTCATGAACATTGATGCAAAAATCCTCAACAAAATTCTAGCCAATAGAATCCAACAACACATCAAAAGGTAATTCACCCTGATCAAGTGGGATTTATACCAGGTATGCAAGGCTGGTTTAATGTCAGAAAAACCATTAATGTAATCCATCACATAAATAAAACAAAAGACAAAAACCACATGATCTTATCAATTGATGCAGAAAAGGCATTTGACAAAGTCCAACACCCATTCATGATAAAAATTCTTACCAAAATAGGAATTGAAGGAAAATTCCTCAACATAATAAAGGGCATCTATGCAAAGCCAACAGCCAATATCACTCTAAATGGAGAGAACTTGAAAGCATTTCCCTTGAGAACGGGAACCAGACAAGGATGCCCTTTATCAACGCTCTTATTCAACATCGTGCTAGAAGTCCTAGCCAGGGCAATTAGGCTAGACAAAGAAATAAAAGGTATCCGGATTGGCAAGGAAGAAGTAAAGTTATCACTATTTGCAGATGACATGATTATATACACAGAAAACCCTAAGGAATCCTCCAGAAAACTACTGAAACTAATAGAAGAGTTTGGCAGAGTCTCAGGTTATAAAATAAACATACAAAAATCACTTGGATTCCTCTACATCAACAAAAAGAACACCGAAAAGGAAATAACCAAATCAATACCATTCACAGTAGCCCCCAAGAAGATAAGATACTTAGGAATAAATCTTACCAAGGATGTAAAAGACCTATACAAAGAAAACTACAAAGCTCTACTACAAGAAATTCAAAAGGACATACTTAAGTGGAAAAACATACCCTGCTCATGGATAGGAAGACTTAACATAGTAAAAATGTCTATTCTACCAAAAGCCATCTATACATTTAACACACTTCCGATGCAAATTCCAATGTCATATTTTAAGGGGATAGAGAAACAAATCACCAATTTCATATGGAAGGGAAAGAAGCCCCGGATAAGCAAAGCACTACTGAAAAAGAAGAAGAAAGTGGGAGACCTCACCTTACCTGACTTCAGAACCTACTATACAGCCACAGTAGTCAAAACAGCCTGGTATTGGTACAACAACAGACACACAGACCAATGGAACAGAATTGAGAACGCAGACATAGATCCATCCACGTATGAGCAGCTGATATTTGACAAAGGACCAGTGTCAATTAACTGGGGAAAAGATAGCCTTTTTAACAAATGGTGCTGGCATAACTGGATATCCATTTGCAAAAAAATGAAACAGGACCCATACCTCACACCGTGCACAAAAACTAACTCCAAGTGGATCAAAGACCTAAACATAAAGACTAAAACGATAAAGATCATGGAAGAAAAAATTGGGACAACCCTAGGAGCCCTAATACAAGGTATAAACAGAATACAAAACATTCCCAAAAATGATGAAGAGAAACCCGATAACTGGGAGCTCCTAAAAATCAAACACCTATGCTCATCTAAAGACTTCTCCAAAAGAGTAAAAAGACCACCTACAGACTGGGAAAGAATTTTCAGCTATGACATCTCCGACCAGCGCCTGATCTCTAAAATCTACATGATTCTGTCAAAACTCAACCACAAAAAGACAAACAACCCAATCAAGAAGTGGGCAAAGGATATGAATACACATTTCACTAAAGAAGATATTCAGGCAGCCAACAGATACATGAGAAAATGCTCCCGATCATTAGCCATTAGAGAAATGCAAATTAAAACTACAATGAGATTCCACCTCACACCAGCAAGGCTGGCATTAATCCAAAAAACACAAAAGAATAAATGTTGGAGAGGCTGCGGAGAGATTGGAACTCTCATACACTGCTGGTGGGAATGTAAAATGGTACAACCACTTTGGAAATCCATCTGGCGTTATCTTAAACAGTTAGAAATAGAACTACCATACAACCCAGAAATCCCACTCCTAGGAATATACCCTAGAGATACAAGAGCCTTCATACAAACAGATATATGCACACCCATGTTTATTGCAGCTCTGTTTACAATAGCAAAAAGTTGGAAGCAACCAAGGTGTCCATCTACAGATGAATGGGTAAATAAATTGTGGTATATCCACACAATGGAATACTACGCATCGATAAAGAACAGTGACGAATCTCTGAAACATTTCATAACATGGAGGAACCTGGAAGGCATTATGCTGAGCGAAATTAGTCAGAGGCAAAAGGACAAATATTGTATAAGACCACTATTATAAGATCGTGAGAAATAGTAAACCTGAGAAGAACACATACTTTTGCGGTTACGAGGGGGGGAGGGAGGGAGGGTGGGAGAGGGTTTTTTATTGATTAATCAGTAGATAAGAACTGCTTTAGGTGAAGGGAAAGACAACACTCAATACATGGAAAGTCAGCTCAACTGGACTGGACCAAAAGCAAAGAAGTTTCCGGGATAAAATGAATGCTTCAAAGGTCAGCGGAGCAAGTGCGGGGGTCTGGGGAACATGGTTTGCGGGGACTTCTAAGTCAATTGGCAAAATAATTCTATTATGAAATCATTCTGCATCCCACTTTGAAACCTGGCGTCTGGGGTCTTAAATGCTAACAAGCGGCCATCTAAGATGCAGCAATTGGTCTCAACCCACCTGGAGCAAAGGAAAAGGAAGAACACCAAGGCCACACGACAACTAAGAGCCCAAGAGACAGAAAGGGCCACATGAACCAGAGACCTACATCATTCTGAGACCAGAAGAACTAGTTGGTGCCCGGCCACAATCGATGACTGCCCTGACAGGGAGCACAGCAGAGGACCCCTGAGGGAGCAGGAGATCAGTGGGATACAGACCCCAAATTCTCATAAAAAGACCAAACTTAATGGTCTGACTGAGACTGGAGGAATCCCGGCGGCCATGCTCCCCAGACCTTCAGTTGACACAGGACAGGAACCATCCCCGAAGACAACTCATCAGAAATGAAAGGGACTGGTTAGCGGGTGGGAGAGAGACGCTGATGAAGAGTGAGCTAATGATATCAGGTGGACACTCGAGATTGTGTTGGCAACTCTTGTCTGGAGGGGGGATGGGAGGATAGAGAGAGAGGGAAGCCGGCAAAATTGTCAAGAAAGGAGAGACTGAAAGGGCTGACTCAAGAGCGGGAGAGCAAGTGGGAGTAGGGAGTGAGATGTATGTAAACTTATATGTGACAGACTGATTGGATTTGTAAACGTTCACTTGAAGCTTAATAAAAGTTATTAAAAAAAAAAAAAAGATGGACTGACACAGTGGCTGGAACAGTGGGCTTAAGCATAACAATGATTGTGAGGATGACACATGACCAGGCAGTGGTCTATTGTACATACCCTCACTATGAGATGGCACCTAACAATGACAACATAAAAAAACAACAGCAAACAACATTTTTCAAGAGAAGAAAGGCAGAAAACATTCCCCTCTGAGAATAGAAACAAAACATGGTTGCCCTTTATCATCACTCCTATTTAACATTGTGCTGAAAGTCTTAGATGGAACAATAAGGTAAGAAATAGAAATAAGAACATCTAAATTGTAAGGAGGAAGTAAAACTGTCCCTATTCACAGATGATATAATACTACACATAGAGAACCCTAAAGACTCCACAAGAAAACTACCGGAACTAATAGAAAGATTCAGGAGAGTAGCAGGATACAAGATAAATGAATCCAAAAATCAGGTAGATTTCTATACACCAAAAAAGAACTACGAAAAGGAAGTCAAGAAAGGAATACCATATATAAAACCAAAACAAATCCCATTGCCATCAAGTCGATTCCCATTCATTGAGACCTTATAGAACAGAGTAGAACTGCCTCATACAAGGAGCACCTTGTGGATTAGAAATGCCAACCTTTTGGCTAGCAGCAGTAGCTTTTAGCTCTCAACCACTGTATCACCAGGGCTTCACTTCTAAGGGCTTCTTTCCTTTCCATATAAAGTTGGTGATTAGTTTTTTTTAAAATGCTACAGATGATAACCAAAAGATTGGCAGTTCGAACCTACCAGGTGCTTTTTGGAAACTGTATTTAATTTAGGGGCTATTATAAATTAAATACCATTTATAATAGACCGTGAAAAAATAAAATACTCAGGAGTAAATCTAACTAGGGATGTAAAAGACCTATAGAAAGAAAACAACAAAACACTACTGCAAGAAATCAGAAGAGAGTTACATAAAATTGAAAAACATATCATGAATAGGAAAATGCAACATTGTGAAAATGTAAATTCTATCCAAAGCAATCTATCAGTACCATGCAAACTGGACTCAACTACCAACAGCATTATTTAATGAGATGAAAAAAACTAATTACCAACTTCATATGGAAAGTAAAGAGACCTTGAGAAGTGAAGCATTATTGAAGAAAACAAAAAAAGTAGAAGGCCTTGTGCTACCTAACCTCAGAACCTACTATACAGCTACAGTAGTCAATAAAACTTGGTCCTGGTACAACAACAGACACATTGACCAAAAAATTTAAATCCATCTACCTATGGCCACCTGACCTTTGAAAAAGGCCCAAAGTCCATGAAATGGGGAAAAGACAGTCTTTTTAACAAATGGTACCAGCAAAACTGGATATCCATCTGTAAAAAATTGAAACAGGACCCATACTTCACACTATATACAAAAACTAATTCAAAATGGATCAAAGACCTAAATATAAAACCAAAAACTATAATAATCATGGAAGAAAAATTAGGGTCAACATTAAAAAAACCCAACAACAACAACAACAAAAATTAGGGTCAACATTAGGGGCCCTTATATGCTGGGTAAACAGCATACAAACCATAATTAACAATACACAAATACCAGAATATGAGGTAGATAAATAGGATCTCCTAAAAATTAAACACTTATGCTCACCAAAAGACTTCACCAAAAGGATAAAAAGAGAATCTACAAAATGGGGAAATTTTTTAGCTATTAAACATCAGATAAAGTCTAATCTCTCAAAATCTATAGGAAAATCTAACACCTCTACAATAAAAAGACAAATGATTCAATTAAATAATGGGAAAAGGATATGAGCAGACACTTCATCAAAGAAGACACTCCGGTGACTAACGGGCACATAAGGAGATCCTCATGATCACTGGCTGTTATAGAAATGCAAATCAAAACTGACATTGTTGTCATGAATCAAAAAAACAGAAAATAAAAAATTTTGAAGAGGCTGCAGGTTAATGGAATTCCTATGGACTGCTGGTGGGAATGCAAAATGGTACACCATTTTGGAAAACGATATGGTGCTTCCTTAAAAACCTACAAATAGAAATATTACATGATCCAGCAATCCCACTCCCAGAAATATAACCCAGAGAAATAAGAGCTGTCACATGAATAGACATATGCCTGCCCACATTCATTGCAGCACTATTCACAATAGCCAAAAATGGGAACAACCTAAGTGCCCAACAAGCGATGAGTGGATAAACAAAATATGGTACATACACACAATGGAATACTACGCAATGATAAAGAACAATGATGAATGTGCAAAACATCTCACACCATGGATGAATCTGGAGGGCATTATACTGAGTGAAATGCCAATCACAAAATTATAGGTGCTATTTGAGACCACTATTATAAAAGCACATGTGTGCAAGGAAAAGCACTAGCTAGATGGTAGATAAGTTGTAATGTTGGTGAAGGGTAAGACAGTACACAATACTGGGGAAGTCAGTACAACTTGACCAGGTCAAAGTCATAACAGGTTCACAGACATATCCAAATGCCCTGAGTTCAGGGCTGGGGACCATGGTCTCGGGGGACATCTGGCTCAATTGGCATAACAGAGTCTATAAACAAAATGCTCAACATCCAACTGATATGAGTGGAGACTAGGGTCTTAAAAGCTTGAGAGCAGCCATCAAATATACAGCTACCGGTCCCATCCCAGCTGGAGCAAAGGAGAACGAAAAAGACCTAAGACACAAGGGAAAGATGAGTCCAAAAGACTAAAGAACCACAACTGCCATAACCTTACCAGACTGAGCCCAGAAGTAGATAACTCTCTGTTACCACCACCAACTGCTCCGGAAGGGATCACAACAGAGGGTCTCGGACAGAGCAGAGAAAAATGTAGAACAAAATTCAAATTCTAATTAAAAAAAAAAAAAAAAAAGACATGCTCTGCTTGTTTGACAGATACTGGAGAAACACCAAGAGTATGGCCCCAGGACACCCTTTTAACTCAGTACCGAAGTCACTCCTGAGGTTCATCCTTCAGCCAAAGCTTAGGGCCAAATGTGTCTGTCAGTTTGTGGTACTGCGGTGGCTTTTGTGTTGCTGTGATGCTGGAAGCTTTGCCACTGGTATTTCAAACACTAGCAGGGACACACTTGGTGGGCAGTTTTCAGCTGACCTTCCAGACTAAGACAGACTAGGAAGAAGGACTTGACAGTCTACTTTTGAAGTGGCCAGTGAAAACCTTTTGAATGGCATATTTCATACTTCGTCTCTCATACTTTAAGCATGTTATCAGGAGGGAACAGTCCCTGGAAAAGGAAATCATATTTGTAGAGTTTCAGGGAAAAAAAGGAAGACCCTCAAAGAGATGGATTGACACAGTAGCCGCAACAATGAGCTCAAGCATAACAACAATTGTGAGGATGGCACAGGACCGGGCAGTGTTTCATTCTGTTGTACATAGGGCAACAATAAGTTGGAACTGGCTACATGGCACCTAACAATAATGACAACATAGGGCCAACAATAAGACACATGAGGGGCACGCTTCATAGTTTAATCATGTATGTGAGACTAATGGGCACACCAGCCCCAAAACAAAGAGAAGGCAGGAAGGGACAGGAAAACAGGACTAATGGAAAAAGACAGCCTAGGGTGGAGAAGGGGAAAGTGTTGACACATCACTGGGTTGGCATCCAGTGTCACAAAACAATTTGTGTACTACTTAATGAGAAACTAATTTGCTTTGTAAAATTTCACCTAAATCACAATTAGAAAAATAAATACCAACAAGTTATACCTTAATAAAGTTGTTTTAAAATAGAAAATTGTAGCTTGATCATCTGAATAATATTTTTATTTTGTTTCTCAGAAACTTTGTCCAAATTTCTAAACAATCTAAACAAACAGAAAAAAAAACCCCGCTGCCATTGAGTCAATTCTGACTAAAAGCGACCCTATACAACAGAGTAGAACTGCCCCATAGGGTTTCCAAGGACAGCCTGGTGGGTTCAAACTGCTGACCTTCTGTTAGCAGCTGTAGCTCTTAACCAGTACACTACCAGGGTTTCCAATCTGTATAAAATTTTAAAGACTATATAACGTATATATGTTCATAATTTACTTAATAAGTTTCTATGGTATATAGTTAATATTTTCCCAGTATTTCACTATATTGAACCATGATCTTGTACAGGTTTCCATTTGTATATTTTAGTAACTCGTATTACTTCTGCAAAGCAGATTTCTAGAAGTTGATTTTATATGCTAATGAAGATACACATTTTTTCAACTGCTTTTGGACCTTAGGCAAAAGGTTTAGAATGACTATGTTTATGTTCCTCAGTTCATGGCACATTTTCATTATTAGTCCAGGCAATGCCCCTTATGCCTCTCCCTCCTTTATTTTTAATCCCACTTCAACATTATTCCTTTATCCAGTTATTTCTGCCACTACCAAGTAAACATCCCAATTACATTAAGATGGTTGTGTTTGTTTTCTTACTAAATGAACATTACTGTTCTCTTGCACATGAATTTATACTTTATATAAATGGCACCTTCCAGTTTTAAATTTAAAGCCTGCAGTGTCACAAATGGACAATCTCATGATAAATAAAAAAAAAAAAGGAATTATTGTTGTTCAGAAGACTTAAGCCAAGAAAAGAGAATTGTCTCAGTAACAATTCTTTTCTCCATAATTCTATTAGCCATGACAGCAATAAAATATATTTAAAATCTTCAGTGTTAAAAAAAAAAAAATGAGTTTGTATCTCCAGAAATTTAATACTCAAACAGAAGAAAAAAACTTCAATTTTAAGTACTGTATTTTACTCTTCTCCAGTAGTTATCTTCTGGATAACTACCTTTTTCTCACCTGAAATACAAGAGTAAAGAAAAAAGAATATTTTTATTAAATTAAGGTTGGTTTTTGGAGATTGTTTCCTCTACTTTAGTTCATTTCTTAAATTAATGATTATGATAATTGTGTTCTTTTAGGTAAAAGAGGGGCAGAAAAATAACATGGAGTGACATAATGAAAATATTATTGGTGTCAGACTGACTACATAGGTATACAGATTAAAAACAAACAAACACATCATCTTTGAGTCATTTCCAACTCACAGCGACCCTGTAGGACAGAGTATAACTGCCCCACAGCATTTCCAAAGAGCAGCTGGTAGATTTGAACTGCCCACCATTTGGTGAGCAGGGCACTATGCCACCAGGGCTCCAACATAGTGTATTAAAACTTGACTGCTAGACCTTTCGTTCCTAGACCTTCCGTACCCGATGTTTGCAATAGTCAATCTCTGAATTCAAATGAGTTACTTTGGGAAATAGACTTTAATCACTGTGTCCCTTAGATGCCATGGAGTTTCACTCACTCAATAATGTAGGCCCAGGCTACCTTTGGGGCCACTTTGTTGCAGGTCTTGTTAAGGAACCAATTCCTGGTGGTCCCTTCCCCCAAGGAGATCTGAACATTACCTGTGCTTCAGAGGTAAGGTCTCAAAACTTATGCCCACCACTTCTCACTAAGAACCAGAAGCAGGTTTTCCGTTAGAGGTGGGTAGAAAATATTTATCTCATTTACACATAATGGGCTTTAAAATATCCAAAGCCTATATCTTAACATGAACCGTTTCAATTCACTTTTTGGAAAACACTGGGTATTAAGTATAATCCAGTAATATAATGTTTAAAGTAAGGTTTGTTTCCAGGCTGTGTAACTCTTCTGGGATCATAGGCTGTCAGATATGATACAGGAATACCAGAATCTCAAAAACAAAGGGTTGACCCTCAGTGAAAAAGCCTTCGGATTGGTTGAAGAACATATTAGGAATTTTTGGCTATATATAACAAAAATCAAAACTTGAGATAAATGATTAAAAAAATACTGTATCATCACTGTTTTGGATTGAATTATGTCCCCCCAAAGTATGCGTACCCTAGCTGCATAGTGGTTAAGTATGTGTTATAAAGCCTAATCTCTGTGCCTGTGGTTCTAATACCATTGGGAATGGGTTGCCTTTGCTACTTAATGAGGCAGCATTAGTGTAATGTGTGTCTTGAGTCAATGTCTTACAAAATAAAAAAGAAGCAGATTAGCAAGCAGAAATGGGGGAAGATAGATGCCAAGGTACAGGGAGATCTCCAAGGAACCTGGCAATGAAAGATGAAGAGACAAGGATCTTCCCCCAGAGCCAATACAGAGAGAGAAAGCCCACCCCTAGAGCCAGGACCTTGAATTCGGACTTCTCAACATCTAAACTGTGAGAAAATAAATTTCTGTTTGTTACAAACTTCCGCTTATGGTATTTCTGTTATAGCAGTACTAAATAACTTAGACAATGACATAGATTTAAGTTTCTAAATTATCTACAGTCTAACCACACCTGTGCTCTTAAATATTAGCTTCCCTAAATGGTTACTTGAATGTCTCATAGGCACCCAAAATGTAACATGCTTTTCATTTTGATCAACTTCACCTTAAACCAGTTTTTTCTGATATTCAGAATGTATCATGGCCATTCATCTAGTTGCAAGAGCCAAAAACACAAAAGTCTTCCTTAATCTATCCCCATCTCTCTTTCCTTCATATGTCTCTCATATAATTCACTGTATGAATTATGGTAAGGAGGACGTCTTGTTTTTATGCTCATCTGTCTGTCAAATTTACCTCCTTCTTGCTGTCGTCAGCTCATCCACTTTGAACCAAGCCAACACTCTTGTTGACCAGTAATCTCATAGCAGTGTCTTGCCTCTTTTTTTTCTCCAAATCTACAGTTCATTATCTTCCTAACTGCCAAAATAATACAGTAAAACCTGCGAAAGTCGAAACATGTGTAAGGCGGAAACCTGTCAGAGAAGAAAAACTCAACACTAAAACGAGGTAAAGATTCTTAATAGAGAACAATGCTAAGCACCCTGTCAAAGGCAGAAATCTCCAAGTCCCAGAAAAATAAGACAGTCCTTCGAGTTCTGGCTTTTGCAAGTTTTACCGTATTTTTAAAACTTAAAGCTGATCATTTTTACTCACCTAAATGAAAACTTAATTTTAATCATTAGGTAAGGAGCTATGGTGGGACTTCTTTGAGTCTGGTTACCACCTCTGGAACTCTCAATTGTGACTGGGAAGGGACTCCAATTGCCTTAGTTAGGGCAGGTGACCATCCCTGAAATACACAATTCTAGGAAAGTATTTAGGGTATTATAATAACATGCTGCTTCTTTGGCACATATACGTCATATGTGAAAAAAAGATCAAGATGCTAAAAATTAAGTTTATTCTTCATATTCATCACACTGTGTTTTTATTCCTAATCACTAAATAAAAATAGCAATCCAAAATTTAAACAATAGTGGGAAAAATATAAGAAATTGCATAAACTTGAGAGCAAGAAAAAGGTTATGAAAGAGAAGGAAAAAGTAATGTTATACAGTAAATTACAACGCAAGCTTTATAGAAGTGATTTAAAAAAATGATAAAAAATGATAGTTATCATTAAAAAATAAAACTAAGGTGAGTATAAGTGATCTGAAAAATAAATCTGAAGACATATCTCCATACATTTTTGTCAGAGGTAATGAAATAAAAAATGAGAAAAAAAAATACCATCTATGCATAACAGAATTAGCAAGATCAACATAAATCTAATAGAAATTGTAAAAAGATAAAAAAGGAAGACTACAGAGGATGGGTCAGGGTAGTGGTTAGAACTGTCTATTCTTAGCAAACAGCAGGAAAACTTAGATTAAACATCACAAGGAACCATTAAATTATTTGGAGATAATTTCTCAAGCCTTTCTTATATACAATTGAGAGAAATATTAATCGTGGTTTAAAACATTTGCAAGTAAGTAAAATATTCAAATTTTAGTAATAGTGCATGAGTTTGGATCATCTGTTTAATTTCCCATACTAGTAGTTTCTCTGTCCCAAATGATTATGAAAAAGTACAGGATAAAAATAAGTTTATGATCCATGGGAGAGTAAAGTTGAAACAATGCCTAGATTGTTTTTTATCAGAACTAGAGTCTTGAGTTTAGTAACTGACAGACTAATACATGATTGAAAAAAATTTCAGCAAGGAATTATTCTTGCCATCTAACGGCAGTCACGGAAAATAATTCCTTGAAATTTTAACTCCTTTTTCTTTTATTCTTCCAACAGATGAATTTCCACACTCTTACATGGCTCCTGAAAATCTCACTGGGGTGACGGAGTTCATTCTCATGGGAGTCTCAGACCGTCCTGAACTTCAGCTCCCTCTTTTCTTTGTCTTTCTTGTAATCTATGGGCTGACCGTTGTAGGCAACCTGGGCATCATCACCCTCACCAGTGTGGACTCCCGTCTTCAAACCCCCATGTACTTTTTTCTGCGACAGTTGGCTATCATCAATTTTGGCAATTCTACCGTCATTGCCCCTAAAATGCTGACCAATTTCTTAGTAAAGAAGAAAACCACTTTTTATTATGAATGTGCCACCCAAATGGGTGGGTTCTTATTTTTCATTGTAGCTGAGGTTTTCGTGCTAGCTGTGATGGCCTATGACCGCTATGTGGCCATTTGTAACCCCCTGCTCTACATGGTGGTGGTATCTCCGCAGATCTGTCTTCTGCTGGTATCCATAGCATATGTCTATGGCTTTTCTACAGGTATCGTGGTTCCTTCTTGTGTATTTGCTATGTCTTACTGTTCTTCCAATGTCATCAACCATTTTTACTGTGACATTGTTCCCCTGTTAGCATTGTCCTGCTCTGATACTTATTTCCCAGAAACAGTAGTCTTTATTTCTGCAGCTACAAATTTGGTTCTCTCTGTGATTATAGTTCTAATATCCTATTTCAACATTGTCTTGTCCATTCTCAGGATACATTCATCAGAAGGAAGGAAAAAAGCCTTCTCCACCTGTGCTTCACATATGATGGCCGTCACAGTGTTCTATGGAACACTGCTATTCATGTATTTGCAGCCTAAAACTGACCATTCATTAGATTCTGATAAAATGGCTTCGGTGTTCTATACACTGGTGATCCCTATGCTGAATCCTATGATCTACAGCTTGAGGAACAAGGATGTGATAGCTGCCTTCAAGAGATTCCTGTCAAACCCATGCTATTCCTTTAAACCAATGTAATTTCAGACGATTTTAGTAAATGATAAAATGTTAATGTAGGTTGCAGGTTATTAGCATAATGGAAATTTTCATATAAATTGAATCATACAATAATAGTCATTTGTGTCTGGTTTCTTTCATTCATTTTATTTATTTATTTTTGCATTTCGTTCATGTTGTAACATGTATCAGAATTTTGCTCCTTTTTAATTTTAATGGATGTACTACATATTTATTTATTTAGCATTAAATCAACACTTGGATCATTTCCAATTTTTAGCAATTAATGCTGCTCTGAACCTTTGAGTAGCAGTCTCCTGTGATTATATAATTTTTCATTTTGCTTAGGTAGATACCTAGAAGCAGAACTGCTAGGAAATTGCTAAGCTTATATTAATTCTTTTAAGAATACACCAGAATATTTTCCAAAGTTTCCCCCCAGCATATATGAGGGTTTCAGTGTCTGCACGTATTTGTCAAGCTGATATTGCCAGTTGTTTTGGTTATAGCCATTTGATTTGGTATGTAATGATAGCTTGTTGTGGTTTTAATTTGCATTTTGCTGGTGGCTAATGATTTTTTGCATCATTTTAGGTGTTTATTAGTTATGTGCATATCTTCTTTGGTAACATATCTATTCAAATATTCTACTCTTTTCAGTTGGACTATTGGTCTTCTTATTACTGAGTTGTAAATGTTCTTTACATATTCTGGATACCAGGCCTTTATCAGATATATGATTTGCTAATGCTTTCTCCCATTCTGTGACTTCTCTTTTAATTTTCTAAGTGATATTTTTGAAAATCAAAAATCTTTATTGTTGATGATGTGCAATTTTTTTTTTTAATATGGATAATTTTTGGCATTATATCTATAAACTGTTTGCCCAACTGAGGTCATAAAAATTTCTCTCTCACGTTTACTTCTAGAAGATTTATAGTTTCAATACTTAATGTTCATGCCTATAATCATTTTGATTAAAATTAGCCATAAAGTGAAGGCCAAGGCTTTTTCTTTTTTTTTGCCTTTGAGCATCCAATTACCACAGGACCGTCTGATGCAAAGACTAAAAATTCCCTACAGAATTTCCTTGCAATTTCTGTCAAAAAGAAACTGCTTATAAATAGATGGCTTTATTTCTTGACTTTCAGTTCAGTTCCCCTGATCTATTCATCTGTGTTTATGCCAATGACATGTTGTCTTATCTATTCTAATTTCATAGCACATTTTAAAACAGAACAGGGTAAATTCCCTCACTTTGGTGAGCTTTACCAAGTTCGCCACCGAGTCATTCTGGAGGTACTACCTTTCCCCGCTCTGGGATATAATTAAAGTTGTCCTTCATAGGACCTTGATACTGCTACTTGAGTGGATTGTTTCCCTTTCCAGTCCTCCCTCCTTACCATCTCCATGATTGTTTTGGGAAAAATTCCTAATAAATTGCTTACACACAAATTTTTGTGTTTGGGGCCCCTGGCTAGAGAACCCAAATTAAACATTATTATAATTTCTATATACTATATTATTTATATTTTCTTGAATATGATGTTGTGATAAAAAATTTAATTCAAAGCATTAAAATATTTTATTGAACACCTGTTAGAATGGCTAAAAACTGAAAATAAAACAATATCAATTAGTGGTGAGGATGTGGAGTAACAAGAACAATCATTCATTGCTGGCAGGAATACATGTTGGTGCACCATCTTTGGAAGACAAATTGGCAGATTCTCTTAAAGCTGAACATAATCTTACTATACCCACTGCCATCAAGTTGATTCCGACTCATAGCAACCCTGTAGGACAGAGTAGAACTGCCCCGTAGAGTTTCGAAGGAGGGCCTGGTGGATTTGAAATGCTGACCTCTTGGTTAGCAGCCATAGCACTTAACCACTACGCTGCCAGGGTTTCCAGTCTTACTATACAATCCAGCAATCACACTCCGAGGTATTCACTCAATTGATTTGAAAACTATTTCCACACAAAAACCTATATGCTAATATTTATAGCAGCTTTATTCATACTTGTTAAGACACTAGAAGCAATCAAAATGTCCTCCAACAGGTGAATGAAAAATCAACTGTGACACATCCATAAATGGAATACTATTCAGTGATTTAAAAAAAAATAAGCTATCAGACCATACAAAGACATGAATAGGTCTTAAATGTGTATTGATAAGTGAAAGAAGCCACACTGAAAAGGGTACATACTCTGTGATTCCTACTACATGACATTCTGGAAATGCCAAAACTAGAGAGACAATAAATTAATCAGTGTTGCCATGGGTGGTGGAAGGGAAAGGTCAAATATATGAAGCAAGAAGGATGTTTTAGGGCAGTGAATCTATTCTGCATAATACTGTCATGGTGGATACGTGACACTACGCATTTGACCAAAACCCACAGAATTTTACAGCACAAAGAGTAAATCTTAATGAATTCAAACTTTAAAACAAATCATTTAGAAGGTCAGGGAATCTCAAAATGGAATGCAGAATATGACAAGAGAATCTCACTGTATTATAAATGCATGGACCGATCTCAGTGAATTGGGTGGTTGAAAAGATACTGACCAAAGTAAATTTTATAAACTTTATTTTATAAAGTTATTTCTCATGCAGGTAGAGGTTAACAATTCTGAAACCATTATACATGTATGCTGAAATTTAATGATGAAGTAAGTGGATGGCAGAGGGTGGGGGCCAGGTTTGTCACTGTTAGAATTCTGCCTGTACCAGCTACGAATTAGTTTGAATCATGATTGCTTTGACTATCTTGTAGGCATAAGCTTTCAGTGTATCGGGGTGGCAAGGTTTTTTTAACATGGTTATTCTAACTTAATATTTACATATAATATCCTTTTATTCCTCACAACAACCCTTTAAGACATGTACTAGCACATTTTATAGATGGGGAGACGGAGAACTGAATGTAGAACTCACCAGGGTCTAGGATTAACATAGCTAGAAAGTAATAGAAACAAATTCAATTCCTAAAGCACACTACCAATCAAGGTCTTTCTACTATGTTCTTCTTACTTTAATTTCCAATGTAGATTTGAAATTTGAGTTTTATATTTATATCCATAATTGTGTCTATATCTATCTATACAAACAGATAGATGTACATCTCGTTGCAGATGAGATTGACCTTCACAGAAATGCATCTCATCCTACTAACGCCATTGCAACTATATGATTTTTGTCTACACAGAGCAGATAGGCCTAGACTTAGTCTCATGGTGTATAACAAGCCGCTTTACTCCATGTCTGGCTTGAGTTCTGTTTCCGTATTCTGGAGGCAAAAGACTCGGAATAGCCAAAGCAATCTTGAAAAAGAATAGTGTTAAAAACCAGTTGCCATGGAGTTGATTCCAAATATATTAACCCTTTAGGAGAAAGTAGAACTGCCCCATAGAGTTTTCAAGAAATAGCTGGTGGATTCAAACTGCTGATCTTTTAGTTAGTAGCCATAGTTCTTAACTACTGAGCCACCAGTGCACCATGTATCTGTATATACCAGGTTTAAAAGCTGCAAGATGGTACAGTTGTAAAAACAGCATGGGAGCAGTATCTGACCTCTTCTCACTTCCCAAGGGAAAAGGAGAATCACAACAAGGAACCCAAGACTGATTTCTATGAAAAGGTGGTCAAACATGCCCCCTTTCTCCACCAGCCTTACAAATTGTGACAACAACCTTCCCTCCCATGGCACTTTCTGCTTTTCCAGCTGGATTTGATAATTCATTGCAATGGCCACCCAGAACTTACAGACCATTCTCATGATTTGGGGGTTTTTAGGGAAGTAACATGCTACATTTCAAGCTCAGGAATACACAGGATACAGTTTTTCCATCTGGACAGCCTCTTTTCAGTTGTGCTCACAGGTGTTCCTTTCCCTCCTGTCTTATGCTGGATTCTCTAAAGAAGCAAAACTAGTAAAGTGTATAAATATGTATACAGAGAGATTCATATCACAGAAACAGCTCACACGATTGCAGATGTTGGAATGTCCCAAGTCCTTGGATCAGGACTGAGGCTTTTCCCAATTCACAGAGCTGCAGAAGCTGGTGAATGCAAGATAAGCAGGTTAGACAGGGCTCCCACTCACCGGCTGTGAAGGGTGAGGAATCCCAAGGTTGCCAGGCAAGACTGCAAGGTTTCTCCTGATTCATGTAGCTGCAGGGGCTGGTGAACCCAAAACTGGCAGGTTATGGAGCAGACAGATCTCTTGCTCGCAGGCTGTGAAGATCATGGAATCCCAGGATGGACAGGTAAGCTGCTAGCTCAAGTCCCAAGAACCAGAGGTCAGACAAGAGGCAGCTGCTGGATGCAGAACAAGCCAACAACTTTGAGAAGGTAAGCAGGAAGTGAGTAGGTGGCAGAAGGCAGAGAGAGGCCGCCGCATGCCTTGCCCCACTGGTACCACTCAGCAGATTCCGTCATGGGAATTATCACATATCAAATTTCGACAAGGAAGTGATCACAACATTGTACAACCCCCACAACCTGAGAATCATGGCCTAGCCAAGTACACACAATCTTAACCATCACACTGGCCCTCTGCCTCTGCCCAAAGCCACTCAGCTTTCTCTCTCTGTGGGCTGGGAAGTCTACCATGCAAACTCCTGCTGCCAGGTCTCTGCTGCCACTTTTTACTGCCTTTAGTGTTACAGTTCTCTCTCTCTGTCTGCTGGTTCCAGGAGCTTCTCAGTACAGGAATCCCAGGTCCAAAGGACACACTGGCTCTTTTTCCTTGTTGATGGTGCTATCTTCTCTTTATTGCCTCTGGGATGGCTCATTTGAAGCCCAGTATGATGGCAAAGCTGACAAATCCCCTTGGTGGGCTACCAACACCCTACCACACAGTCTGCCTAATCACTTGGGTGGGAGTTTTAAGACCATGCTTAAAAAGGTCACACAGAAGTGATCCATCACCATGCAGGCCACCCCTGGCTGTTCTAGGCATGGTTCTTTAATATTTGGAAGATAACTTCTCCCAATAGCTTTACCAGCCCAAAACAGTCATCAACAATTAGTCTTGCAGTAGGGCAAAGTATCCTAAGGGTGAGATTACGCAGGTACCAGCATTTAGGTCTGCTTCGGGTTTCGAACTGATCTGGTCAGGTTCTTCAAAAGTCACCTTGTCTTCACTCTTTCTATCCTCTGATAAAATTTAACCAGAGATTATTCCTTTTCTCAGAGGCTCACAAGGCATCAGCATAGAAAAACCTTTAAGGGACTTTATGTTTTTCCATTGTACTGGAGTCCAGTAGTGCTTCTCCCTTCGTCTGCTCTTTCACACTTACAGCTTCTACAATTACAATTTTTATAATCACAATTAATCCTTTTAACAGTCAAACACTCACAACTGAATCATACAACTCTATCAGCATCTTTCCCCACCCTCTCTTCCTCAGACCCATCAGGAAAAGAGAAATCTATTCAGTGAGGACCCTCCCTTGTCCCCCTCATTTAATGTAAGTACACCCACAAAATATGTAATTGAGCCTCTTCATGCCTTTATCTACCTCCCATTTGAGATAGCCAATGTTTAAATTGCCCAGCCTATCAAACCAGTACTCTGAGGAGACAAGCATATTCCTTGGTCTTGAAGAATCTTCTGTTCCGATTGGAACGTTAAACATCTGCTCCCATAATCAAAGTCCAGTCCAGAGCAAGCCATCACATTGCAGCAATCTACACCATCTCACAGTGTCAAACATCTTTCTCTTCCTTTGGTAGGATTCTGGTCAGCTCATCCCAAGTTAGGTCACAATGAGTAGCAACCTTAGGCTCAAGTGTTCACACACACCTCCCAGTGCTTCAGACAGCTCCTTCACACTCTATCATCCCTAGCCCCCTTGGGCTAGGTCAGTGGGTTCAACCTGTAAACTTAGGAGTCCATACACAACTCCCTTTACTTCTGACCAGGCAGACCATCATCTCTCTCATTCCTAGCCTCCATGCGATAGGTCAATGTGTGCAAATGAAACATTTCCAAGCTCAGCCCATCTCTTCGTTGCTGTACTTCCCCCACTTCCCCTCATTAGGTGGGCCCAGGTGGTCACCACAAGTGAGCAAAGCTATCTACTCACCAGCTCCTTTTAAATTCCAGTTCTGAAAAGGATTCCTTCTGATGAGCACTGAATTTTTCTGCCTTGATGCATTCAACACAAATCCCTTGCTCAAAATTCAAAAAGCAAAACAGTTGCTTTTTTTTTTTTCTGTGCAGGTTTTCGATTCTCTCAGAAGTTCTGGGTGGTGTTGCACGTCTTTTCAAATGAAAATCTGGGTAGGGCTCAGGTTTTCAACCTAAGCCCCTACTCTATACACAAGACTACCACATTCAAACGGTCTGTGTTTCCCTGGGGGCAAATCCTAGATCCCCTCTTAGCATATCCAGTCAAGTATCGGCTGAACGCAGAGCTACACAATCTTTGCAATCTATAAAAAAAAAAAAAAAAACAATATTCATTTCTACCATACATTTAGGTCTGCCTTACAACACTAGGTAGGAGAAAGATTCAGTAACTATAGTACATTCAGATAAACACATTACCTTTTTAAAACACTCCAGTTGCATCTTCTCCAACCCTTGACTATCTTTCCATTTATATGCATATGGCCTTGGGCCTCTGGCTGAGTGGAACCAGTAGACCCTGGCCCCCACATCAATCATCCTGCTTATCTGACCTGGGATGGGCCCCAGGCCACTCCAGGTGGGGTTTTTCTCCCCTCAGCTGCAGCATAACCTTTCCTTCAGCCATTATAGGCAACAACACCAAAAAAAACAACCAGGAATCAAAACTTTCACTTCTCAACCCCCTTCATTCTTTCTCTTACAAAATCCCATGCTTTCACGAGCCTGGGGACATCACAAAGAATCTCACCCCAACTGTAAAAATAACATGGGGGCAGTGTCTGACCTCCTCTCACTTCACAAGTGGGGAGGAAAAACAAGTTCTACAGCCCAAGAATGATTTCTGTGAGGCAGAGGTCAAACATGGCCCCTTTCTCTGCCATCTTTACCAATTCTGACACCAACTGTCCTCCCATGACACTCTCTACTGCTCTGCTGGGTTTGATAGTTCATTGCAATGGCCACAACAAACTCACAGACCATACTCATGATTACGGAGTTTATTAGGTAAGTAACAGGTTACAGTTCAGGCTCAGAAACACTCAGGATACAGTTCTTCCATCAGGACAACCACTATTCAGCTGTGCTCCCAGGCACACCTCTCCCTGCCCCTGTCTCTACCCAAAGGCACTCAGCTTTCTCTCTCCATTGGCTGGAAAGCCCACCACACCATCTCCTGCTGCCAGGTCTTTGCTGCTGGCTGTCTGCTGCTGGGTCTCTGCTGTCGCTTCTCACTGCCTTTAGTGTTACAGTTCTTTCTCTCTCTGTCTCCTGGTTCCAGAAGCTTCTCAGCACAAGGATCCCAAGTCCAAAGGACGTGCTGGCTCTTATTCCTTGTTGATGGTGGTATATTTTCTTTACCACCTCTGGGGTGGCTCATTTCAAGTCCGGCAGAACGGCAAAACTGACCAACCCCCTTGGTGGGCCACAGTTATCCTAATACACAGTCCACTCAATCACTTGAATGGGAGTTACAAGACCATGCTTAGAAAGGGTACAAAAAAAATGATCCCTCACACTACAATAGCATTTGTAAAGATAAATAATGGAACAGAATGGAGAGTCCAAAGTACATGCCCATGTGCATGTTTGATTATCACCTAAGAATCCAAAGGAATTCTATGGGATTCAGGATTTATGTAAATATCCTCCTCCAATCAATAACAAAAAGTCAACCCGATACAAATATACAAACAGCCTGAACAGACACTCTATGCAAGAAATATTAATGACCAATAAATATTTTAAAAAGCTCAATATGCTTAGTCATAAGGGAAATTAAGTTACAATGAGATATCACTTTCATCCACTAGATTGGATAAAATTAAAAGCACTGCCATTACTAAGTATGGGCTACTACTTACAGCACCTGGAATTATCATGCATTCTGGTTGGAGTGTGCAGTAGTATAAGACACTAGGGAAACCAGCTTGCAATTTCTAATAAGGCTAAACACATAACTACGATATATACCAGCAGTTCTCCTCCTGGATTCTTACCCAAAACAAATGAAAATATATGCCCAGAAAAGAGCTGGTACATTAATGTTCATGCTATTTTCATTCATTATAGTGTAAACTAGGAATATTCCAGTTTCCCAAAAAACGGATTTTTAAAAATGAAGAAATTGTGGTATATTCATACAATAGAATACCGCTCAGCAGTAAAATTAATGACACTGATACATATAATACTATGGATGAAATACAACAATACTAAGTTGTACAGTAGAAACCAGACACAAACATATGGCATTATTCCATTTACGTAAAATCCTAGAAGAAGTAAAACTGATCCATGGTGATAGAAATCATATCAATTTTTCAATTTTGACCTGGGGTATGGTGTGAGAGAATTTACTGTAAAGACACATCAAGGAATTTTCTGGGATAATGGAATTTCTACTTTGATTGGGGCAGTATTATCACCAGTGTTAGTTACATTGGTCAAATTTCAGTTGTGAGCATATAAATCTGTGTATTTTATTATATATAAATTATACTTAAGGAGCCCTGATGTTGAAAGTTTAAGTGCTCTGCTGCTAACCAAAAGCTTGGCAGTTCAAACCTACCAGCAGCTCCACAGGAAAACAGACCTGGCAAACAGCTCCCGAAAACATTACAGCCTAAGAAACACGATGGGGCAGTTCTATGTGTGTCATGTGGGATTCCTATGAGTTGAAATCTCCTCGAAAGCACCTAACAAAAACAACAGCAAATTATACTTTAATAAAGTTGTTTTAAAATAAACCATAGTAGCATGATCTTTAGTATAACATTTTTATTTTGCTTCTAAGAGCCTTTGCCCAAATTTCTATGCAATCTATGTAAATAATTTTAAAGACTATATAGCAAACCGAACCCAGTGCTGTTGAGTCAATTCCAACTCATAGCGACCCCATAGGACAGAGTAGAACTGCCCCATAGAGTTCCCAAGGAGCGCCTGGCAGATTCAAACTGCCAACCTTTTGGTTAACAGCCGTTGCACTTAACCACTATGCCACCAGGGTTTCCATATAACCTATATATGTTTATAAATCATTTAATAAATTTCTATGGCATTTAGTTAATTTGCTCCCATTTTTCACCATATTGAATCATGATCTTGTGCAGATTTTCATTTACATATTTAAGTAACTTGTATTACTTATGCAGAACAGATATTTTTTTAATTTTTATTGTGCTTTAAGTGAAAGTTTACAAATCAAGTCAGTCTCTCACACAAAAACTTATATTCACCTTGCTACATACTCCCAATTAAAAGCCCACTGCCATCGAGTCAATTCCGACTCAAAGCGACCCTATAGGCAGAGTAGAACTGCCCCACAGAGTTTCCAAGGAGCACCTGGTGGACTCGAACTGCTGACCTCTTGATTAGCAGCCATAGCAGTTAACCACTACGCCACCAGGGTTTCCATACTCCCAATTACTCTCCCCCTAATAAGACAGCCTGCTCCCTCCCTCCACTCTCTCTTTTCATGTCCATTTCACCAGCTTCTAACCCAATCTACCCTTTCATCTCCCCTCCAGGCAGAAGATGCCAACATAGTCTCAAGTGTCCACCTGATCCAAGAAGCTCACTCCACACCAACATCCCTCTCCATCCCATTGTCCAGTCCAATCCTTGTCTGAAGAGTTGGCTTTGGGAACGGTTCCTGTCCTGGGCCAACAGAAGGTCTGGGGGCCATGACCACCAGGGTCCCTCTAGTCTCAGCCAGATCATTAAGTCTGGTCTTTTTATAAGAATTTGGGGTCTGCATTCCACTGCTCTCCTGCTCTCTCAGGGGCTCTCTGTTGTGTTCCCTGCCAGGGCAGTCATAAGTTGTAGCCCAGCATCATCTAGTTCTTCTGGTCTCAGGCTAATGTAGTCTCTGGTTCATGTGGCCCTTTCTGTCTCTTGGGCTTGTAATTACCTTGTGTCCTTGGTGTTCTTCATTCTCCTTTGCTTCAGGTGGGTTGAGACCAATTGATGCATCTTAGATGGCTGCTTTCTAGTTTTTAAGACCCCAGATACCAGTCTCCAAAGTGGGATTTTTAGAAGTGGATTTTATACATTAATGAAGATACACATTTTTTCAAATGTTTTTGGACCTCAGGCAAAAGGTATAGAATGACTATGTTCCTCAGTTCATGGCACATTTTCATTATTGATCCAGACAACGTCCCTTGTCCCACCTACCCTCATTTTTTTTTTTTAAATCCTACTTCTTCTTTATTCCTTTATCCAGTTCTTTCTGCCATTTCCAGATAAACATCTCAATTAAAGATGGTCCTGTTTATTTTCTTACAAAATGAATTTTATTGTTCTATGTATAAAAATTTGTACTTTATATAAATAACACTGTGCCATTATTTTAACTTTCAGTTTTAAATTTAAGGCCTGCATGTCACTAGTGGACAATCTTCTGATACAAAAGGAAGTATTGGTCTAAAGAAGACTTAAGCCAACAGACGAGAATTGTCTCAGTAACAATTATATTCAACATAATTCTATTACCCATGACATCAATAAAATATATTTAACAGCTTCAATGTTTTAAAAAAAGGGTTTGCATCTCCAGTAATTTCATATTCAAACATAAGAAAAAAGCTTCATTTTTAAATACTGTATTTTACTCTTCTCTAGTAGTTATCTTCTGTATAACTACTGTATTTTACTCTTCTCTAGTAGTTATCTTCTGTATAACTACATTTTTCTCTACTTTTTTTCTCACCTGGAATAAATACAAGAGTAAAGAAAAGAATAAAGAAATATTTTTATTAAATCAAGGTTTTTTTTTGGAGGTTATATCATCCATTTTACCTCATTGCTTAAATTAAAGTCCTCACAACTGGACCAATAAGCAACATCACAAAACATGGAGAAAAGATTGAGGTTGTTCAGGATTTCATTTTACTCGGATCCACAATCAACACCCATGGAAGCAGTAGTCAAGAAATCAAAAAATGCATTTGTGCCGTGGATTGAATTATGTCCCCCCAAAAATGTGCATATCAATTTGGCTGGGCCATGATTCCCAGTATTGTGTGGTTGTCCTCCATTTTGTGATTGTAATTTTATGTTAAAGAAGATTAGGGTTGGATTGTAACACCCTTACTAAGGTTGCATCCCTGATCTAAGGTAAAAGGAGTTTCCCTGGGGTGTGGCCTGAACTGCCTTTTATGTTTACAAGTGGTAAGAGGAAAAGGAAGCAACCAGAGAGTGGGGGACTTCATACCACCAAGAAAGCAGTGCTGGGAGCAGAGTTTGTCCTTCGGACACGGGGTCCCAGGACAGAGAAACTCCTAGTCTGGGGGAGATTGATGAGAAGGCCGACAGAGAGACAAAGCCTTCCCCTGAAGCTGATGTCATGAATTTGGACTTTGAGCCTACTTTACCGTGAAGAAATAAGTTTCTATTCATTAAAGCCATCTGCTTGTGGCATTTCTGTTATAGCAGTACTAGATGACTACGACACATTGCATTGGGAAAATCTGCTATAAAAGACCTCTTTCAAGTGTTGAAAAGCAAAGATATCACTTTGAGGACTAAGGTGAACCTGACCCAAGCCATGGTGTTTTCAATCACCTCATATGCATGCGAAAGCTGGACAATGAATGAATGAGGAAGACCAAAGAAGAACCGATACCTTCGAATTGTGGTGTTGATGAAGAATATTGAAAATACCGTGGACTGCTAAAACAACAAACAAATCCATCTCAGAGGAAGTTCAACCAGAATGCTTAGAATCAAGGTTGGTGAGGCTACATCTCACATACTTTGGACATGTAATCAGGGGAATGGGTCTCTGGAGAAGGACATCATGCTTGGTAAGGTACAGTGTCAGTGAAAAAAGAGGAAGACCCTCAACGACATGGATTGACACAGGGGCTGCAACAATGGGCTCAAGCATAGCAAAGATTGTGAGGATGGTACAGGACCAGGCAGTGTTTCTCCCTGTTGTGCATTGGGTCACTATGAGTCAGAACTGACTCCACTGCACTTAACGACAATGATGATGATGCTAATTGTATACTTTTAGATAAAAGAGAGTGAAAAAACAATAGATAGTGGCATAATGAAAATATCATTTGCACCAGACTCACTGCATAGGTATGCAAAACAAACAAACAAACCCATTGCCTTCAGTGGATTCTGACACACACTGACCCTACAGGACAGAGTAGAACTGCTGCACAGAGTTTCCAAGTAGCAGCTGGTGGATTTGAACTGCTGACCTTTTGGTTAGTAGCTAAAATGTTAACCACTGCACTGCCAGGTCTCCACATAGCTATACAGATTTAAAAAAAAAAAAAAAGTCATTTCCATCCAGTTGATTCCAACTCATAGTGACCCTGAAGGACAGAGTAGAACCGCCTCATAGGGTTTCCAAGGGGCAAATAATAAATTCAAACTGCCAATCTTTTGGTTAGAAGCCCATTATACCACCAGGGCTCCAGTATAATGTGTTCTAATTTGACTGCCAGACCTTTGGTTCCTAGCCCTTCAATATTACATGTTTGCAATAATCAATTCCTGAATGTGAATGAGCTATTTTGGGAGACAGACTTTAATCACCATGTCCTTTAGAGCCCATGGAGTTTAACTCACTTCAATAATACAGGCCCAGACTGCCTTTGGGGCTACTCTGTGGCAGATCTTGTCAAGGAACCAATCCCTGATGGCCCCTTCCCCAAGGAAATAAAAGACAATTTGTGGATCCAAACATCACCTGTGCTTCAGAGATAAGGTCTCAAAGTTTTCTAGAGCCCACCCCCTCTTGCTATTGAAGTCATACAGCGATGCTCACTAAGAACCAGAGGCAGGTTTTCCATTAGAGGTGGGTAGAAAATATTTATCTCATTTATGTAAAATGGGCTTTAAAAGATCCAAAACCTATGTATTTAAAATGAGCCATTTCAATTTACTTTTTGAAAAACTCTGGGTGTTATGAATAATCAAATAATATGATGCTTAAACTAAGGTTTGTTTCCAGGCTTTGTAACTGTTTTGGCATCATAAGCATCTTGCTTTTACTCCCACCTATCCGTCGCATTTACCTCTTTCTTTCTACCTTCACTCATTCACTTTGAATCAAGCCAACACTCCTGTTCATCAGTAATCATATAGCAACGTCTTGCCTAGTTTCTTTAATCTTACAATTCATTATCTTCATAACAGCCAGAATAATATAGTAAAACCTGCAAAAGTCAGGACCTGTGTAAAGTAGAAACCTGTCAGAGGAGAAAAACTCAACACTGAAAGGAGGGAGAATTCTTAATAGGGAGTCATAGTAGGCACCCTGTCAAAGGCAGACGCCCCCGAGTCCCAGAAAAATAAGACAGTTCTCTCAAGTTCTGGCTTTTAAGGTTTTATCGTATTTTTAAAACTTAAAGCTGATCATTTTACTCACCAAAATTAAAACTTCACAATGGCTTACAATTTACTTAGAGTAAAATCTTTTTTTTTTTTTTTTTTGTGAACTACATTATTTGTTCTTGTTAGCTGTCGTTGGGTTGGCTCCAACTCGAAAGGAAATGCTGCCTGATCAGTTACAGTTCGAACCATTGTGATGCCTCTAGTTTTTATTGGCTGATTTTTAAAAATAGATCACTAGGCTTTTCTTCTTAGCAAATATTACCCACTGCCATCAAATATTAGTCTGGAAGATTCCCTGAAACCTGATCAGCATCATAACAGGATGCTCCGTTGACAGAAGGTTGGTGGCCATGCAGGACGTGATTAGCTGGGAATCAAACCTTGGTCTCCCATACGGAAGGGAAGGGTTTTACCATGGAACTACCAATGCCTCACTGCATCATCTGATCCTACTTTTATTTTTCAGTTCTCTCGTTATAATTCAGTCACCACAATTAAAAAAAAAAAAAAGCAAACACCTAAGTTCGTTTCTACCACAGAGAATTTGTAAGAATGCACCCCTGCTTTATTTTTTTAATTCCTTGTACATCAGTTTCCTTCTCATTCTTGATTTCAGTTCAAATGGCAGCCTCTCAGAAACTTTCTCTTAATATCACACATAAAGTAATTCTCCCAAAATATCTTCTTGTTTAATTAACTTACTACACTATCACAGTCTTCAGTTGTACTGTTGTGTACTTCCTCACTGGCTTTATGTCTGCTGCTCATCATTGGAATGAAAGGTCCATGTAGTGAGGAATAAGTGATTTATCTACAGCTGGACCATTGCCTGGTACAAAGTAGAAACTCAACAAATATGTGATAAATACATGAAGAAGGTGTTCCAAAGAAATCAAGTGAAAGAATGATGTTGGATTTAATAAACAAACAGACAGCAAATGCATAAAAATGGGAGGGTTTATTTTGGTCTTATTTCTCTGATTTTTTTACTTGTCTTTTTGTTTTTTTCTCACTTTAGAATGAATTTCTATTTTTTTTTATTTTATTATCTATAAAAGAGAGAGTAAACAAAATGGGGCAGGGTCAAGAAAGATATTACTTTCAACAGTTCTGAGATTTTACAGTTCAGACCCCAAGATCATATAGCCTTGACTCTCTAGAACTTAAGTCCAAATGCTGTAGTGAGACTTTGGGCCACTGGAACTATCAATTGTGACTGGAGAGACTCTAATCAGCTTCATTAGGGGCAAGGGACCACCCCTGAAACACATAAATCTAGGAAAGTATTTAGGATATTATAATAACACTTGATTGGCAAGTATATGTCATATGTGAAAAAAATTAAGGTATTAAAAATTAAGTTTTTTCTTCATATTCACTCCATTATATTTTTATTTCTAATCACTAAATAATAGTAATCCAAAATAAAATGCAATGGAAAAAATATGAGAAATTGCATAATCTTGGGAGCAAGAAGAGTAAAAATCATGAAAGAGAAGGAAAAAGTAATGGTGTATGGTAAATTACAATGGAAGGCAATTACAGAAATTATGTTATAAAAATTGGTAGATATCATTAAAAAACAAAACTGAACAGATCATCATTGATCTAAAAAATCGATCTGAAGGCACATCTCCATATATTTTTGTCAGGGGTAATGAAATAAACAATGAGAAAAAAAAGATTTAACACCTATGCATGATAGAATTAGCAAGATCAACATAAATCTAATAGAAGTTATAAAAGGATAGACTACAGAGAATGAGTCAGGGTAGTGTCTAGGATTGTCTATGCATAACAAATGTCATGAAAACTCAGATGAAACATCACAAGGAACCATTAAATTATTTGGTGACCAACCACTTCTCAAGACTTTCTCATATGCAATTGAGAGACCTAAGATATTAATCATGATTTAAAATGTTTGCAAGTAAGTAAAATATTCAAATTTTAATAATATTGTGAGAAAGTACATGTCTCGAAATAGTGCATGAGGCTGGATCGTCTCTTTAATTTACCATAATTGTATTTTTTCTCATGAGTCGAAATCGACTCGCCGGCACTGGGTTTGGTTTTTTTTTTTTTTTTTTTGGTATTTTCTCTGTCTCAAACAATTGCAGAACAGTATAGGATAAGAATAAGCTTATATGTGGAAGAGTACAGTTGAAAGAATTCCTAGATTGTTTTTTATGATAACTAGAGGTTTGAGTTCAATAACTGACTTAGAATAATACATGATACAAGAAAATCTCACCCAGGGAATTATCTTTGTCATCTAATGGCAGTCCTAGAAAGTAATTCCTTAATGTTTGTAATACGTTTTCTCTTTATTCTCCAACCAGATGAATTTTGAAACTCCTACATGGCTCCTGAAAATCTCACCCGGGTGATGGAGTTCATTCTCATGGGAGTCTCAGGCCATCTGGAGCTGCAGATCCCCCTTTTCTTTGGCTTCCTTGTCATCTATGGGCTGACCGTGGTAGGCAACCTGGTCATCATCACCCTCACCAGTGTGGACTCTCGCCTTCAAACCCCCATGTACTTTTTTCTCCGACAATTGGCTATCATCAATTTTGGCAATTCTACCGTCATTGCCCCTAAAATGCTGACCAATTTCTTGGTAAAGAAGAAAACCACTTTTTATTATGAATGTGCTACCCAAATGGGTGGGTTCTTGTTTTTCATTGTAGCTGAGGTTTTCATGCTTGCTGTGATGGCCTATGACTGCTACGTGGCCATTTGTAACCCCCTGCTCTACATGGTGGTGGTATCTCGACAGATCTGTCTTTTGCTGGTATCCATCACATACGCCTATGGCTTTTCTACAGCTATTGTGGTTACTTCCTGTGTATTTTCTATGTCTTATTGTTCTTCCAATGTTATCAACCATTTTTACTGCGACACTGTTCCCCTGTTAGTATTGTCCTGCTCTGATACTTACTTCCCAGAAATAGTAATCTTTAGTTCTGCAGCTACAAATTTGGTTCTCTCCATAACTGTAGTTGTAGTATCCTATTCCAACATCGTCTTGTCAATTCTCAGAATACGTTCATCAGAAGGAAGGAAAAAAGCCTTCTCCACATGTGCTTCACATATAATGGCGGTCACAGTGTTCTATGGAACACTGCTATTCATGTATTTGCAGCCTAAAACTCACCATTCATTAGATTCTGATAAAATGGCTTCAGTGTTCTATACGCTGGTGATCCCTATGCTGAATCCTATGATCTACAGCTTGAGGAATAAGGATGTGATAGCTGCCTTCAAGAGATTCCTGTCAAACCCATGCTATTCCTTTAAACCAATGTAATTTTAGACTAGTTTAGTAAGTGATAAGAGAGGGATTAAAGTAGATTGCAGAATATTAATGTAATGGGAATTTTCATAAAAATTGAATTATACATGTCATTGTCTGGTTTCTTTCATTAATGTGTATATATGCATATATATATATTGCTTTTCTTTCATGTCACAACATGGATCAGAATTTTGCTCCTTTTTAAAATTTTAATGGATATACTACATTTTATTTATTTTTTTACTATTTGATCGATGCCTGGATCTTTTCCAATTTTTGGCAATTACAAATAATGCTGCTATGAATTCTTGAGTAGCAGTCTCATGTGATTATATAATTTTTCATTTCTCTTGGGTAGATATCTAGAAGCAGAATTGATGGGACAATTGGTAAGTCTATATTAATCCTTTTAAGAATAAATTGTTCCCCCAGCATATAAGAGGGTTCGCTATGAGTTGGAATAGGCCAGATGGCAACAGAATATATATATATATATATATATATATATATATATATATATATATATATATATATATATTGACTGTGAGAGTCCCAGTGTCTTCACATACTTGCCAATCTGCTGTTGTCAGTTGTTTTGACTTGAGCCATTTGAATGGGTGTGTACTGGCACTTTGTTGTGGTTTTAATTTAATGATTTCGTGCAGCATTTGCAAATGCTTTCTTCCATTCTATGGCTTCTCTTTTCATTTTCTAAGTGATACATTTTGAAAATCAAAGGTCTTCATTATTGAGGATTATCAATTTTTTTTCTTATATCAGTATTTTTGGTATTACGTTTGTAATATCTTTGCTTAAGTGAAGTCATAAAAATTTTCTCTTATGTTTCCTTCTAGAAGTTTTATAATTTTGATGCTTAACATTTTTGCCTATGGCCCATGACCCATTTTATTAAATTTATGTGTAAAGTGAATGCCAGGATTTTTTTTTTGCACACGACTATCCAGTTGTCCCAGGACCATCTGATGCAAAGACTAAAAATTTCCCACAGAATTTCCTTGATGTCTTGGTCAAAAAGAAATTGCTCATATATATAAAGCTTTATTTCTTGGCTTTAAATTCAATTCCACTGATGCAGGTATCTATGTTTATGCCAATGATGTGCTGTCTCATTTATCTAATTTTATAATAAGTTTTTAAAAGTTTTTACTTTGGTGAGATTTACCAAGTTCTTCCCAGAAGTCATTCTGGAAGTACTACCTTTTTCTCCTCTGGGATATAACCAAAGTTAACCTTCATAGGACTTTGATACTGCCACCGGAGTTGACTATTTCCCTTTCCAGTCTCACCTTCTAACCATCACCAAGATTCTTCAGTGGGAAAAACTTCTAATAAGTTGCTTTCACTCAAATTTCTGCCTTTGCAACTCCTGACTGGAGACCTCAACTTAAACAGTATTACGATTTCTACATGCTATGTTATTTCACATTTTTCCTGAATATTATGTCTTGTGATGAAAAAAAATTAGTTCAAAGCATTAAAGTATTTCATTATTAGAATATATTACAATAACTAAAATCTGAAAAAAAAACAAAAAAAAAACCCAAAACCTGATAATATCAATGTTACCAGTGAGGATGTGGAGCAACAGGAACTCTCATTCATTGGTGGCAGGCAGGAATACTCATTGCTGCAGCAACTTTGGAAGACAAATTGGCAAATTCTCTTAAATCTTAACATAATCTTACTATATGTTCCAGCAATAACATTCTTAGGATTTTACTCAACAAATTTGAAAACTATGTCCACACAAAAATCTGTATGCTAATATTTATAACAGCTTTATTCATATACCTAAAAAAACTGGAAGCAATCGGGGTGTGAAACATCCATAAATGGTATACTATACAGTGATAAAAAAAGAATGAGCCTTCCATCCATGCAAAAACATGGATGGACCTTAAATGCATATTGATGTGACTGAAGCCACTCAGACGAAGGTATATACTCTGTGAGTCCAACTACATGACATTATGGAAATGCCAAAACTATAGAGACAATAAATTAATAATTGTTGCCATGGGTGGTGGAAGGGAAAGGTCAAGTACGTGAAGCAAAAGGGATGTTTTAGGGCAATGAATCTATTCTGCATGATACTTTCATGATGGATACATGACAGTACGCATTTGTCAAAACCCACAGAATTTTACAGCACAAAGAATAAATCTTAATGAATGCAAACTAAAATAAATCATTTAGGAGGCCAGATGATCTCAGAATGGAATGCAGAATATGACAAGACAACCTCACTATATTGCAAATACATGGGCCAATCTCACCAAATTGGGTGGGTGAAAAGGTGTTGACAAAGTACCTTTGGAAATGGGTGGAATGTGTTAAGACTAAAGGCAAAGTAATTTCATATAATATTGTATTCTAGTTTATAAAGTTGTTTCTCATGTGAGTAAAAAGTAGAGGTTAACAATTCTGAAACCGTTATTCAGGTATGCTGAAATTTCATGATTGAGTGGATAGCAGATGGCGGGGCCCAGAAGGCTTTTAGACTTCTGCCTGCACCTAGCTACCAATTAATATGAATTATGATTGCTTTGACTCTCTTGTAGACTTAAGAGCTACGTGTATCAAGGTGGCAAGCTTTCTTTAGCATGGGTATTCTAGCTCAATATTTACATGTATTGATATGTGATGTAAGTAGTTTCTTTTACTTCTCACATCAATCCCTTGTGATATGTACTAGAACATTTTATAGATATGGAGACTGAGAAATTGAATACATAACTCACCAGGGTCCAGGATTAACAATAGCTAGCAGGTGATAGAACGAATTCAATTCTTAAAGGCATACTATTAATCAGTCTTTCTACTGTATTCTTCTTACTTTAATTCTCAATATAGATTTGAAACATAAGGTTTTTTTTTAAATATATATCTCTCATTCTAAATGATATTTTTTCAAGAAATACGTCTTGTCCTCCTAACATCATTTCCTCAAGTTTCTCATTGATCTATGAAGCAAACTGAAAATTTACAGAAGAGAATATACGACATCAGTAAAACATTTCACAATTTGCAAATTAAGTGTGGTTTACAGTCTTTAATTTCTCATGCTAACTCTGCATGCAGGGCTTCTTTTTATTCTATAGTTCAGCAAACATACTAAGAAAGATTAAGTAATATGACAGAAGTTACTTAATTACTAATACATGGCACTATTGAGGAAACCCTGGTGGCATAGTGGCTAAGTGCTACGGCTGCTACCAAAGGGTCAGCAGTTCGAATCCTCCAAGCACTCCTTGGAAACTCTATGGGGCAGTTCTATTGTGTTCTATAGGGTCGTTATGAGGCAGAATTGTCTCAACAGCAACAGGTTTGGTTTTGGGGTGGGCACTATTAGGACTCAAACTTTAAACCCCAAAACCAAACCTGCTGCCATCAAGTCTATTCTGAATCATGGCGACCTCGTGTGTTACAGAGCAGAACTTCTGCTTTGGATTTTCTTGACTATAATCCTTTTGAAAGCAGGTTGCCAGGACTTTTCCATGGGACTGCTAGGTGTGTTCAAACCACCAACATTTGGTTTAGTAGCTGAGTTCAAACCATTTCTGTCCTCCATGGATCTGGACTTAGACTCTATTTTTGTATTTCTTATGCTATATCGTTCTACCTTCTTCAATGAAAGATCTCCATTATTGCAATAAATTAAAATATTTGAATGTACTTGTAGGTGCAGTTAATCAGAATGTATGGACAGAATGTGGTGTAAGACTATAACAGAGCATGAGAGAAAAGCATTTTTACTAAACTCATAGCTTCATGCAAGAAGTTCCTTTGGGAAAAATGGCAAGCATCATATACCTTTACCCAAAGGATGATAAATTCCTTGTAGACGTAAATATATTTAACAATTTTAACAGAAACTTGATTACCTATCTATAAAAGGGGGGATAAATGGAGTTTTCTGTTTTCTCTTCATAGACATGTACAATAAAATCATTGGTGTAGATCCTAAGTATAAAGAGATAAGTGCACTTTATGATGGAAAAGCAGTGAAGAAAATTGCATGGCAGATGGAAGAAATTGCTAGGAGATACTTTTAGGAAGTGGTAGTTGTGTTTGTATTTATGAAGATGGGGCTAGTTTAGAACGGAGTTTCTTAAAACGTGCTCGTGCATCATTAGTAGATTGCAAATTAAATTTAGCAATTTTTAATCAGCATTCTTTCCCACTTTGGGATTTCTGGTCTAAAAGGTTTATGTTTCCTTCAGTGTTCATGTTGGTCATTACACATAAAAAAAAAATAAAAAAATAAATCACCTTTTTCAGGGTCCCATGAGGAAATTTGACACATTTATTGGGGATACAATAAAATTGAATTTACATTTTTTGAAAATTGTTAATTACCCCATTGTAGTTGTTCAATAAACATGTCAATTGAAATAAATCATAACCTACAACTTTTGCTGAGACAAGCTGTAGTACATAAGGGACTTTAGTGAATTTTTAACTCTAATTTATACACTATTTATTCATGGCTATTTTCAAGAGTTATAAATAAATTTATAAGTTTTTTTTCAGAAAGCATTTTTTTATGTATAAATAAGAAATGATATTTAGAGAGAGAAAAGAGATAAAATGTATCCATGTTTTAATAGTAAGTATATGTGTATGTTTTAATTGTAAGAATTCTTAATTCTATATCTGTGTCATCCTAAATTAAAATGTAATGGTAGAGAAAAAACTAGAGCAACATTAATTGATCCAAATCTATTTGAAACAGTTCTGTTTCAATCTAGAAATATATATGTAAAAACATGAATATATGTATTGCTTTCAATCATATAATTTACAAATTGGAAGATGTACATTTCATTATTATATCAAGCAAAATATAGAGACAATATAACTATCCAACCACAGAATAAACAGGGTATATCGAGAGAAAAATGATGAGAAACTCTGTACTTCCGAGTCAGAAAACCATGAATGTACTACATGTATACTACACACTAGTCATCTGACCTTGCTTTAAGTTCTTAACCTGTTTGAGGCTTTGCTTCTTCAACTGTAAAACATAACAATTTTATCTCCATACCAAGGTATTGATGAGTATGAAATGAGGTAAATAAATGTCTTAAGAAGAGTTTTCATTGTTTCTTCCTTAGAGCTAGCCATTTTTAGTTCTTACATTAAACAATTTTTTAAGAAGAAAGCAACACCAGGATTGGAAGAAGATTTATTAACAACCTCTGATATGCAGGTGACATAACCTTGCTTGCTGAAAATCAAGAGAACTTGAAGCACTTACTGATGATCAAAGACTTCAGCCTTCAGTATGCATTATACCGCAACATAAAGAAAACTAAAACAACAACAGCAACAAAATAGCAACATCAAGATAACCGGGAAAGAAGACGGAAGTTGTCAAGGATTTCATTTTACTTGAATCCAGAATCAATGCCCATGAAAGCATCAGTCAAGAAATCAAAGGACAAAGGTGGGGCCAAGGTGGTAGAGTAGTCAGAAGATTACTGTGGTACATCTTACAACAAACCTCTAAAAAAAAAACAAGTGAATCGATAATATATGAAAATCTAGGAACCCTGAACATCAAAGTTTAGATGTTGACTGAGGGGCAAGGGAGGAGAGAGAGCTCAGAAGGAGTGAGGATTTGTCAGACTTGACCTGGTTGGCACCCTTCAGGCTGAATTGGCCTACACACATGGGCTGAGGCAAGCAGTAGAGCTTGGGATATGTTTTTCACGTTGAGAGAAACCAAGCAGTGGAGATTCTGCACAAGACTTCTGAGCCAAAGGAAAGTGGTACTGGACTGAGAAAGTTAAATGCAAGCATCTAACCTACCACACAGGATCAAAATAACCCTTAGTCCCCCTAAGAAGTACCTCTATCCCCTTCACCTGCCCCCTTGCTGCTCTGCTCTGATTCCAGGCCAGCTTCAGTGATTGACAAGCCCCTTGGGACAGAAGTGAGATCCATCAAGCACACTGATCCATTCTTCCAACTTTGGAGAGGGAACAAATTAACATACAAATAACAAAGAGGAAAAAATAGTTTGCCGGCTCCCCTAAACTAGAACCTCAGAGCAGGCACAGCTCCTTTGCCTATTCACAGGCATAAAGGGTCCATGGATTTTGAATGCCTTTTACCCCTGCTTAGAACTGTGTGGGCTGATTTTAATGTGTACCCCCTCTTTAGCATAGTACAACAGGGTATGTACCTGAAGCCTATTTTCAACTGCAACAGCTAAGGGGGAGTGGCATATTTGTGACATTTGACACCACCATACCCATTAAGCAGGGTCCTCATCTAGCCACATCAAGGGCCTGAAGACCGGTGGGTTCACCCACTCTACCTAGCCACTGAAGACAGGGGTCCGAGAAGAGTTGGTGCCTCCCAGTTCTTACAGCCAACAGCACTGGGTGCCCAAGGTCTGGTACAAAACCCATCCATCTATGAGCTCTAGGGAATAGGGACATTTGCTCCACCCAACCATTCAGGGGCAGCCATCAGCCCCCTTACCTTGCTCAGTACTTAAGCCCCTAGTGCTGCCAGTTATTTGTGCCTGCTCCAATCACCCCTAAGTAGCCCCACCCATCTGGGACTGTAGGTGACAGCCTGCACCACGTACAAGTTGACCAATGACCTGGACACCTGAGCTGAACCCATACAAGAAAATAAAGAGATTCCTGGGCTCACACACCTAGCAGCAGCTCTAACCACCTGGTGACAGGATGTGAGAGTTTCAAAACTCTAATAATCAAACTAGCTCACACAAGCAGCCTATTTGGGCATACCAAAACAAAACAAAACATGAAGCTAAGACACAGTAAGCAAACATAAAATAAATAAATATAACAATTTATTAATGGATTGGAGACAACTGCCGATATCAAATCACACAAAAAGGCAGACCATCATGGCTTCAGGAAGCTACCAAAACAAAGAACCAAGAAAACTCTTGGAGGAAGAAACAGTCTTGGAATTAGTGCAGGTAGAATTCAAAAGATTAACGTACAGAGATCATCAAGATCAGGCAAAATGCAGACCAAACCAAGGAACACACAGACAAAGCAACAGATGAACTTAAGAAGGTTATACAAGAGCATAATGACAAATTTAATAGGCTGAAAGAATATACAGAGAGAAAACAAACAGATATCCAAAGATTAAGAATAAAATCTCAGAATTAGACAACTCAATAAAGTCAGAGGAGCAGAATTGAGGCAATGGAAACCAGAATTTGTGAGATTGAAGGTAAATCATTGACACCAATTTATTTGAGGAAAAATCAAATAAAAGAATTTAAAAAAATGAAGAAACTCTAAGAATTATGTGGGACTCTATCAAGAGGCATAACTGATTAGTGATTGACTGGAGTACCAGAACAGGGCGAGGTAATAGAAAATACGGAGAGAATTGTTAAAGATTTGTTGGCAGAACACTTCCCTGATATTGTGAAAGATGAGAAGATATCCATCCAAGACGCTCATTGAACCCCACACAGAGTAGACCTCAAAAGAAAGTCACCAAGACATATTATAATCAAACTTGCCAAAACAAAAGATAGAGAAAGAATTTGAAGAGCAGCTAAGGACAACCGACAAGTCATCTACACAGGACAGTCAAGAAGACTAAGCTCTGACTACTCAGCAGAAACCAGGCAGGCAAGAAGGCAATGGGATGACGTAGACAAAGCCTTGAAGGAAAAAAAAAAATTAGCAGCCAAGAACCATATAACCAGCAAAGATGTCTCTCAAATATGATGGTGAAATTGAGGCGTTTCCAGATAAACAGAAGTTGAAAGAATTTGTAAAAACCACACCAAAATGATAAGAAATACTAAAGGACGTCCTCCAGTTAGAGGGTCAATAACATCAGGGAACAATCCAAAACTACAACACAGAACAGAACAACCAGGTACTAACCCAGAGACGGAAGTCACAAAAATAAAACAAAGCTAAAACACTGAAAATAGGGAAACAGAGACATCAATACATAAAAGGAAACACCATCAAAACAAACAAACAAAAAAGGACTAAATAATGTCGTTATAGAACTTTCAGGAAGTCAAGGTGATATCAAGAAGTAAAAGATTGGTTTAAACTCAGAAAAATAGAGGTAAATATTAAGGTAACCACAAAGGAAACTAACAATACTACACATCAAAATAAAAGAGAAGCATAAAGAATCGGCAAATACCAAATCAACAACAACGAAAAAGATGAAAGAAAATCCGTAAAGAAATATGACACAGCACAGAAAACTAAGTGGAACCAAAAAACTGTCAACCACACACACACACACAAAAAAAAAATCAAAATGACAGCACTAAACTCATACCTATCAAAGATTACACTGAATGTCAATTGACTAAGTACATGAATAAAGAGACAGATGGTGGCAGAATGAATAAAAAAACATGATCATCTATATGCTGCCCTGCAAGAGACACACCTTAGACTTAAAGACACACAAAACAATTAAACTCAAAGAAAGGAAAATATATATATATATATATATATCTCAAGCAAACAACAATCAGAAAAGAGTAGGAATGGCAATATTAATCTCAGATAAAATAGACTTTAAAGTAAAATCCACCAAAAAGGATCAGGAAGGAAACCGTATAATGACTAAAGGGTCAATACACCAGGAGTACATAAATGTAATAAATATTTATGTACACAATGACAGCGCTCCAAAATACATTAAAAAAAAAAAAAAACCTCTAACAGTGTTGAAAAGAGAAATAGAGAGCTCCACAATAATAGTAGGACACTTCAACACACCACTTTCAGGACAGACAGAACATCCAGAAAGAAGCTCAATAAAGACACAGAAGAGCTAAATGCCATAATAACCAACTTGATCTCATAGACTTATATAGAAAACTTCATCTAACAGCAGCCAAGTATACTTCCTTTTCCAATGTACTGGGAACATTCTCCAGAATAGATCACATATTAGGTCATAAAGCAAGCCTTAACAGAATCTAAAGCACCAAAATGTTACAAAGCATTTTTTATGACCATAAAGCAATAAAAGTAGAAATCAATAAGAGAAAAAGCAAGGAAAAAAAAAATCAAACGCATGGACTCTGAACACCCTGCTCAAAACTACAGGGTTATAGAAGAAATTAATTATGCAATAAAGAAATTGATAGAATCAAATGAAAATGAAAACACATCCTACCAGGACCTTTGGGACACAGGAAAAGCTATGCTCAGAGCTTAATTTATAGCAATAAATGCACACATCCAAAATGAAGAAGGGCAAAAATCAAAACATTAACCCTACAACTTGAACAAATAAAGAGCAGCAAAAGAAGTGTTCAGGCACCAGGAGAAAGAAAATAATAAAAATTAGAGCAGAATTAAATGAAATGGAAAAACAATTGAAAGAGTTAACAAGACCAAAAGCTGGTTCTTTGAAAAGATTAACAAAATCGATAAAGCATTGGCCAAACTGACAAAGAAAAAACAGGAAAGGAAGCGAATAACCCAAATAAGAAATGAGGTGGATGATATCACAACAGACCCAACTGAAATTAGAAGATTCATAACAGAAGTCTACGAAAAATTGTACTCTAACAAATTTGAAAACCTAAAGGAAATGGACAAATTTCTAGAAACACACTACCTACCTAAACTAACACAAACAGAGGTAGAACAACTAAATAAACCTATAACAAAAGAGAGCAAAAAGGTAATTTAAAGGTAACAAAAACATTCCTGGCCGTGACAGCTTCACTGGAGAATTCTACCAAAGTTTCAGAGAAGAGTTAACACCACTACTACCAAAAAAAGGTACTTCAAAAAAAAAAAAGGTACTTCGGAGCACAGAAGAAGACGGGATACTCCCAAACTCATTCTATGAAGCCAGCACAACTCTGATACGAAAACCAGGTAAAGACATACCAAAAAAGAAAATTACACAGCAGTACCCCTCATGAACATAGATGCAAAAATTCTCAATAAAAATTCTAGCTAATAGAATTCAACTACATATCAAAAAACAATTCACCATGACCAAGTGGGATTCATGCTGGGTATGCAGGGATGGTTTACAATTAGAATAACAATATAATCCATCATATAAATAAAAGACAAGAACCACATAATCTTATCAACTGATACAGAAAATGCATTTGATAAAATCTAACACCCATTCATGATAAAAACTCTCAACAAAATAAAAATAGAAAGGAAATTCCTCAACATAATAATGGGCATCATCCTAAATGGAGTCTGAAAGCATTCCTCTTGAGAATGGGAACCAGAAAAGGATGCACTTTATCACCACTGTTATGCAACATTGTGCTGGAGATCTTCACCAGACCAATTAGGCGAGAAAACGAAATAAAGTGCATACAAATTTGTAAGGCAGAAGTGAATGTATCTTCATTTGCAGATGATATGATCTTATACACAGAAAACCCCCAAAAATCCGTAAGAAAACTACTGGAACTAGTAGAAGATTTCAGCAAAGTACCAGGATACAAGATAAATGTACAAAAATCAGTTGGATTCCCTTACACCAACAAAGACAACGTCAAAGAGGAAGTCACCAAATCAATATCATTTACAATAGCCCCCAAGAAGACAAAATAGTTAGGAATAAATCTAACCAGAGATGTAAAAGACCTATACAAACAAAACTGCAAGACAGTACTACAAGAAACTTAGAGACCTACATAAGTGGAAAAAATATAACTTGCTCATGGATAAGTAGACTCAACATTGTAAAAATGTTTATTCTACCCAAAGCGATCTATAGATACAGCACAATTCTGATCCAAATTCCAATGACATTTTTTTTAAACTTTTTATTGTGCTTTAAGTGAAAGTTTACAAATCAAGTCAGTCTCTCACGCAAAAACCCATATACACCTTGCTACACACTCCCAATTACTCTCCGCCTAATGAGACAGCCCGTTCTCTCCCTCCACTCTCTCTTTTTGTGTCCGTTTCGCCAACTTCTAACCACCTCCACCCTCTCATCTCCCCTCCAGCCAGGAGATGCCAACATAGTCTCAAGAGTCCACCTGATCTAAGAAGCTAACTCCTCACCAGCATCCCTCTGCAACCCATTGTCCAGTCCGATTCATGTCTGAAGAGTTGGCTTCAGGAATGGTTCCTGTCCTGGGCCAACAGAAGGTCTGAGGGCCATGACCACCAGGGTCCTTCTAGTCTCAGTCAGACCATTAAGTCTGGTCTTTTTACAAGAATTTGAGGTCTGCATCCCACTGCCCTCCTGCTCCCTCAGGGGTTCTCAGTTGTGTTCCCTGTCCGGGCAGTCATCGGTTGCAGCCGGGCACCGTCTAGTTCTTCTGGTCTCAGGATGATGTAGTTGTTGGTTCATGTGGCCCTTTCTGTCTCTTGGGCTCGTAATTGCCTTGTGTCCTTGTGTGTTCTTCATTCTCCTTTGATCCAGGTGGGTTAAGACCAATTGTTGCATCTTAGATGGTTGCTTGCTAGCGTTTAAGACCCCAGGCACCACTCTTTAAAATGGGATGCAGAAGTTTTCTTAATAGATTTTATTATGCCAATTGACTTAGATGTCCCCTGAAACCATGGTCCCCAGACTCCTGCCCCTGCTACTCTGGCCTTTGAAGCATTCGGTTTATTCAGGAAACTTCTTTGCTTTTGGTTTAGTCCAGTTGTGCTGACCTCCCTTGTATTGTGTGCTGTCTTTCCCTTCACCTAAGGTAGTTCTTATCTAATATCTAATTAGTGAATACCCCTCTCCCACCCTCCCTACCTCCCCCATCTCCTAACCACAAAAAAATGTTTTCTTCTCAGTTTAAACTATTTCTCAAGTTTTTATAATAGTGGTCTTATACAATATTTGTCCTTTTGCAACTAACTGATTTCATTCAGCATAATGCCTTCCAGGTTCCTCCATGTTATGAAATGTTTCACAGATTCCTCACTGCTCTTTATTGATGCGTAGTATTCCATTGTGTGAATATACCATAATTTATTTATCTATTCATGCATTGATGAGCACCTTGGTTGCTTCCATCTTTTTGCTATTGTGAACAGTGCTGCAATAAACATGGGTGTGCATATATCTGTTCGTGTAAAGGCTCTTACTTCTCTAGGATATATTCCAAGGAGTGGGATTGCTGGATCATATGGTAATTCTATCTCAAGCTTTTTAAGGAAGCGCCAAATCGATCTCCAAAGTGATTGTACCATTTGACATTCCCACCAGCAGTGTAGAAGTGTCCCAATCTCTCCACAGCCTCTCCAACATTTATTATTTTGTGTTTTTTGGATTAATGCCAGCCTTGTTGGAGTGAGATGAAATCTCATTGTAGTTTTGATCTGCATTTCTCTAATGGCTAATGATCGTGAACATTTCCTCATGTATCTGTTAGCTACCTGAATGTCTTCTTTACTGAAGTGTGTATTCATATTCTGCCCATTTTTTAATTGGGTTATTTGTCTTCATGCAGTTGAGTTTTTGTAGTACCTTGTAGATTTTAGAGGTCAGGTGCTGATCAGAAATGTCATAGCTAAAAACTTTTTCCCAGTCTGTAGGTAGTCTTTTTAGTCTTTTGGTGAAGTCTTTCAATGACCATAGGTGTTTGCTTTTTAGGAGCTCCCAGTTATCTAGTTTTTCTTCTACATTCTTTATATGTTTTGTATACTGTTTATACCATGTTTTAGGGCTCCTAACGTTGTCCCTATTTTTTTCTTCCATGATCTCTATCGTTTTAGATTTGATATTTAGGTCTTTGATCCATTTTGAGTCAGTTTTTGTGCATGGGGTGAGGTATGGGTCTTGTTTCATTTTTTTGCAGATGGATATCCAGTTATGCCAGCACCATTTGTTAAAAAGACTGTCTTTTCCCCATTTAACTATTTTGGGGCCTTTGTCAAATATCAACTGCTCATATGTGGATGGATTTATGTCTGGATTCTCAATTCTGTTCCATTGGCCCATGTATCTGTTGTTGGACCAGTACCAGGCTGTTTTGACTACTGTGGCAGTATAATAGGTTCTAAAATCAGGTAAAGTAAGGCCTCCCACTTTGTTCTTCTTTTTCAGTAATGTTTTATTTATCTGGGGCCTCTTTCCCTTCCATATGAAGTTGGTGATTTGTCTCTCCATCTCTTTAAAGAATGTCGTTGGGATTTGGATCGGAATTGCATTAAATGTATAGACCGCTTTTGGTAGAATAGGCATTTTTATAATGTTAAGTTTTCCTATCCACGAGCAAGGTATGTCTCTTTTGGTTTCTCGCAGAAGTGTACTGCAGTTTTCTTTGCATAAGTCTTTTACAACTCTGGTAAGATTTATTCCTAAGTATTTTATCTTCTTGGGAGCTACTGTAAATGGCATTGATTTGGTGATTTCCTCTCTGATGTTCTTTTTGTTGGTGTAGAGGAATCCAACTGATTTTTGTATGTTTATCTTGTATCCCGATACTCTGCTGAACTCTTCTATTAGTTTCAGTAGTTTTCTGGAGGACTCCTTAGGGTTTTCTGTGTATAAGATCATGTCATCTGCAAATAGAGGTACTTTTACTTCTTCCTTGCCAATCTGGATGCCCTTTATTTCTTTAACTAGCCTAATTGCTCTGGCTAGGACTTCCAGCACAATGTCGAATAAGAGCGGTGATAAAGGGCATCCTTGTCTGGTTCCCGATCTCAATTCGAATGTTTTCAGGCTCTCTCCATTTAGGGTGATGTTGGCTGTTGGCTTTGTATAAATGCCTTTTATTATGTTGAGAAATTTTCCTTCTATTCCTATTTTGCTGGGAGTTTTTATCATGAATGAGTGTTGAACTTTGTCAAATACCTTTTCTGCATCAGTTGATAAAATCATGCGGTTCTTGTGTTTTGTTTTATTTATGTGGTGGATTACATTAATTGTTTCTCTAATGTTGAACCATCCCTGCATACCTGGTATGAATCCCACTTGGTCATGGTGAATTATTTTTTTGATATGTTGTTGAATTCTATTGGCTAGAATTTTGTTGAGGATTTTTGCATTTACAGTCATGAGGGATACTGGTCTATAATTTTCTTTTCTTCTGGTGTCTTTACCTGGTTTTGGTTACAGGAATACGCTGGCTTCATAGAATGAGTTTGGTAGTATTCTGTCCCTTTCTATGCTCTGAAATACCTTTAGTTGGAGTGGTGTTAACTCTTCTCTGAAAGTTTTGCAGAACTCTGCAGTGAAGCCGTAGGGACCAGGGCTGTTTTTTTGTTGGGAGTTTTTTGATTACCTTTTCAATCTCTTCTTTTGTTATGGGTCTATTTAGTTGTTCTACCTCTGTTTGTGTTAGTTTAGGTAGGTAGTGTGTTTCTAGGAATTCATCCATTTCTTCTAGGTTTTCAAACTTATTTGAGTATAGTTTTTCATAGTAATCCGATATCATTCTTTTAATTTCAGTTGGGTCTGTTGTAATATTGCCCATCTCATTTCTTATTTGTGTTATTTGCATCCTCTCCTGTTTTTCTTTTGTCAGTTTGGCCAGTGGTTTATCAATTTTGTTGATTTTTTCAAAAAACCAGCTTTTGGTCTTATTAATTCTTTCAATTGTTTTTCTATTTCATTCAGTTCAGCTCTAATTTTTATTATTTGTTTTCTTCTGGTGCCTGTGGGTTTCCTTTGTTGCTCTCTTTCTATTTGTTCAAGTTGTAGGGATAATTCTTTGATTTTGGCCCTTTCTTCTTTTTGGAAGTGTGCATTTATTGATATAAATTGGCCTCTGAGCACTGCTTTTGCTGTGTCCCAAAGGTTCTGATAGGAAGTGTTTTCATTCTCATTGGATTCTCTGAATTTCTTTATTCCATCCTTAATGTCTTCTATGATCCAGTCTTTTTTCAGCAGGGTATTGTTCAGTTTCCAAGTGTTTGATTTCTTTTCCATGCTTTTCCTGTTATTGATTTCCACTTTTATGGCCTTATGGTCAGAAAAGATGCTTTGTAATATTTCGATATTTTGGATTTTGCTAAGGCTTGCTTTGTGACCTAATATGTGGTCTATCCTAGAGAATGTTGCATGTGCACTAGGAAGTACACCTGGTTGCTGTTGGGTAGAGTGTTCTGTGTATGTCCACGAGGCCACGTTGGTTGACCGTGGCATTTAGATCTTCCGTGTCTATATTGGGTTTCTTTCTGAATGTCCTGTCCTTCACGGAAAGTGGTGTGTTGAAGTCTCCTGCTATTACTCTGGAGCTGTCTATCTCACTTTTCAATGCTGCAGAGTTTGTTTTATGTATCTTGCAGCCCTGTCATTGGGTGCAGAAATATTCAATATGGTAATATCTTCTGGTGTATTCTCCCTTTAATCATTATATAGTGTCCTTCCTTATCCTTTCTGATGGATTTAACTTTAAAGTCTATTTTGTCAGAAATTACTATTGCCACTCCTGCTCTTTTTTAACTGTTGTTTGCTTGATATATTTTTTTCTATCCTTTGAGTTTTAGTTTGTTTGTGTCTCTAAGTCTAAGCTGTGTCTCTTGTATGCTGCATATAGACGGATCTTCTTTTTTAATCCATTCTGCCACTCTCTGTCTCTTTATTGGTGCATTTAGTCCATTTACATTTGGGGTAATTATGGATAGGTATTTTTTTTATGAGTTTATTTATTTATTTTTTGATAAGTTTAGTGCTGTCATTTTGATGTGTTTTTTGTGTGTGTTGTTGGCAGTTTCTTTTTCCTACTTGATTTTATGTGCTGAGTAGATTTTCTTTATATATTGTCCTTTCCTCATATTTGTTGTTGTCGATTTTGTTTCTGCTGAGTCTGTATTTTTCCCTTGTATTTTATTTTGATGAGTAGGGTAGTTTGTCTCCTTTGTAGTTACCTTATTATTTACCACTATTTTTCTAAATTTAAAACTAACTTTTATTTCTTTGTATCACCGTACCTTCCTCTCCATATGGAAGGTGTATGATTACATTTCTTCGTCCCTCTTTATTATTTTAATGTTGCCTTCTTTTATATAATAACATTGCTGTTACCCTGTTTTGGGCTTTTTTTTTTTTTTTTTAATAATCTTGCTTTGTTTTTTTTGGATTTCCCTGTCTGGTTTGACGTCTGGCTATTCTGTGCAGTGTTCTAGTCTTGGGATGATACATGATATTATTGATTTTCTAACCAAAGAACTCCTTTAGTATTTCTTGTAGTTTTGGTTTGTTTTTTACGAATTCCCTCAACTTGTGTTTATCTGGAAATGTCTTAATTTCACCTTCATATTTAAGAGAGAGTTTGATGCATATATGATTCTTGAAAGACATTTTTTTTTCCTTCAATTTTTTTAATTATGTCATCCCATTGCCTTCTTGCCTGCATGGTTTCTGCTCAGTAGTCCAATCTTATTCTTCTTGGCTCTCCTTTGTAGGTGACTTTTCATTTATCCCTTGCTGCTCTTATAATTCTGTCTTTGTCTTTGGTTTTGGAAAGCTTGATTATAATATATCTTGGTGACTTTCTTTTAAGATCTACCTTATGTGGAGTTCGATGAGCATCTTGGATAGATATCATCTCACGTTTCACAATATCACGGCAGTTTTCTGCCAACAAATCCTCAACAATTTTCTCTGTATTTTCTATTATCCCTCCCTCTTCTGGTACTCCAATCACTCGTAGGTTATTTCTCTTGATAGAGTCCCACATGATTCTTAAGATTTCTTCATTTTTTTTTTAATTCTTTTATCTGATTTTTCTTCAAATATATTAGTGCCAAGTGATTTATCTTCAATTCAGAAATTCTAGCTTGTACTTGCTCAGTTCTGCTCTTCTGAATTTCTATTGAGTTATCTAATTCTGTAATTTTATTGTTAATCTTCTGAATTTCTGATTGTTGTCTGTCTATGGATTTTTCCAGCTTATTAAACTTTTCATTATGCTCCTGAATAATCTTTCTAATTTCTTCAATTGCTTTATCTGTGTGTTCCTTGGCTTGTTCTATGTATTGCCTCATTTCCTCCCTGATGTCTTGAAGAGTTCTGTATATTAAACTTTTGTATTCTTCATCTGGTAATTCCAGGAATGCACTTTCACCTAAAAGATCCCTGGATTCTTTGTTTTGAGAGCCTGTTGAGGTGATCATGGTCTGTTTCTTTACGTGACCTGATATCGACTGTTGTCTCCAAGCCATCTATAAGTTACTGTATTAGTTTATGCTTGCTTACTGTGTTGTAGCTGCTTGCTTTGTTTTGTTTTTGGTATACCCCTATGGGTTGCTTGAGTGAGCTAGCTCAATTATTTTCACTTTTGGAGCTCTGCTGTCCTGTCCCCAGCTGGCTAGAGCTGTTATCAGGTATATCAATCTGGGTGTCCTTTTGGTTTTCTTGCATGAATTCAGCTCAGGTTTCCAGGTAGGTGACTGTCAAGTGTGTGGTACAGTCTCTGTCCTACAGACTTAGAGGGGCAGGGGTGACTGGCATATGTACCGGCATCTGACTGTAGCAGGGGGTCACACTCTGAACAAGGCAGGAGCCTGAGAACCGACCCCCAACTGTCTCTGAGGAAAATGCATCTCTGTTCCCTAGATCATGCTGGTGGGTGGGTTCTGCAGAGGGACCATGGACACCCAAAGTTTTTGGTTGTAAGGACTGGGAGGTACCAGTTACCTTTGGACCCCTGTTGTGGGTGGCTGGGTGACCTGAGTGGAGCTACCAGTCCTTAGGTCCCTATGTGGGTAAGTGAGGACCTTGTTTAATAGGCAAAGCAATGGCAAAGGTCAAACACCCACCTCTCCACCGCACATCTGAAATGGTGCAGCCCAACAAGGGCCTATTCTCCCGAAATAGGCCCACACAGGTCCACGCAGAAGGGAAAGGTGCTCAAGGTCCATGGATGGTTTATGCCTGGACAGGAGCCACTTCTGTCCTGAGCTCCCCCAGTTAATAGAGCTAGCAAATTATCTTTTCCCCCAGATGGCTCTAGGTGCTCACTAGAATCTATCTCAGGCCCAGGGATCCAGCCGCTGAAGCCTGCTTGGGGGTGGGGGGCGCAGTAAAATATACGCAAGTACTTAGCTTTTGCCGAGAGCACCATTCCCTCAGGTTCCAGAGGTGTGTATAAGCTATTTGGCTGGCTGATTCTCCCTGAGGAAACTGTGGTGAACGTTAGTACCAGCCCACCGCTGCCACCACCACTGCTCCGGGAATGGTGCCTTAGGGCTCCCCACGATTTGGTCTGGTAACTCATCCCAGCTTCTGAAGAGTCTCTTCCTCCCCTTGACCCTCAGTTCATTGTCTAATCTTGCCTTTGATGCTCAGGGCTCCCAGCTTGTCACAAATGTACTAGTTTTACTTGTTTTTTTGGGTCTTTGTTGTAAAGAAGGCTCACCGGAAGCATCTGTCTATTCCACCATCTTTGCTCCACCTCCCCAATGACATTTTTTAATGAGTTGGAGAAGTAAATCACCAACTTCATATGGATGTGGAAGAGGCCCTAGATAAATGAAGCATTACTGAAAAGAAGAACAAAGTGGGAGGTCTCACATTATCTGATTTTAGAGCCTGTTATACCATCATGGCAGTCAAAACAGCCTCATACACATAGACCAATGGAACAGAATTGAGAATCCAGATATAAATTCATCCACCTATGGGCAGTTGATATTTGACAAAGGCCCAAAGTCTGTTAACTGGGGAGAAAAACAGTCTCTTTAACAAATGGTGCTGGCATAACTGGATATCCATCTGCAAAAAAATGAAAAAAGACCCATACCTCACACTATGCACAAAAGCTAACTGAAAATGGATCAAAGACCTAAATATAAAATCTGAAAGGATAAAGAACATGGAAGAAAAATAAGGACAACACTAGGAGCTATAATACATAGCATGAACAGAATACAAAACAATCCTAACAATTCATAAACACCAGAAGAGAAACTAGATAACTAGACCAAACCAAAAACCAAACCCAGGGCTGTTGAGTTGATTCCAACTCATAGCAACCCTATAGGACAGAGTAGAACTGCCCCATAGAGTTTCCAAGGTGCACCTGGCGGATTTGAACTGCTGACCCTTTGGTTAGCAGCCGTAGCACTTAACCACTACACCACCAGGGTTTCTATATAACTATAAGCTCCTAAAAATCAGCTACACTCATCAAAAGACTTCACCAAAAGAGTAAAAAGACAAACCAAAGGCTGGGAAAAAATTTTGGCAACAACATATCTGCTCAAGGTATAAACTCTAAAATCTACAAGGTACTGCAAAACTTCAACAACAAGAAGACAAATAACCCAATTAAAAAATGAGCAAAGAATATGAACAGTTACTTCACCAAAAAGACATTCAGGTGACTATCAGATACATGAGGAAATCCTCAAAGTCATTATCCATTAAAAAGAGAAATGCAAATCAAAACTACAAAACTACAATGAGATACCATCTTACACTAACAAGGCTAGCGTTAATCCAAAAACACAAAATAATAAATATTGGAGAGGTTGTGGAAAGACAGGAACAGTTATACACTGCTGATGGGAATGTAAAATGGTATAACCACTTTGGAAATCAATTTGGCTTTTCCTTAAAAAGCTAGAAATAATACTACCACAGGATCCAGCAGCCCCACTCCTTGGTATACATCCTAGAGGAGTAAGAGATATATGCACATCCATGTTCATTGCAGCACTGTTCACAACAAAAAGATAGAAACAACCTAAATGCCCATCGGTGGATAAGTGGATAAACAAATTATGGTATATTCACCCAGTGGAATACTTAAACCCAAACACAATGATAAAAACACAGATGAATCTGCAAAACATCTCATAACATGGATGAATCTGGAAGGCATTATGCTGAGTGAAATTAGTCAGTGACAAAATGACAAATATCACATGAGTCCACTATTATAAAAACTTAAGAAAAGGTTTAAACACAGAAGAAAACATTCTTTTGATGGTTATGGGGAGGGGAGAGGTACCCGGTAACTAGATAGTAGGCAAAAGTTACCTTAGGTGAAGGGAAGGACAACACACCATAGAGGCGAAGCCAGCACAACTGGACTAAATCAAAAACTTAGAAGTTTCCTGAATACAACCAAACACTTCAAGGGACAAAGTGCAGGGGCTGGGGTTTGGGGACCATGGTTTCAGGGGACATCTAGATCAACTGGCATAATAAAATCTATTAAGAAAATTTTCTGCATCCCACTTTGGTGAGTGGCATCTGGAGTCTTAAAAGCTAGCAAGGGGCCATCTAAGATGCACCAGTAGATCCCAACCCACCTGGAACAAAGAAGAATGAAGAACACCAAAGACACAGGGAAATCTTAGCCCAAGAGATAGAAAGGGCCACATAAACCAAAGACTTCATCAGCCTGAGACCGGAAGAACTAGATGGTGTCTGGATACCACCAATGACCGCCCTGACAGGGGATAAAACAGAGAGACCCTGATGGAGCAGGAGAAAATTAGGGTGCAGAACTCAAATTCTAGTAAAAAGACCAGACTTAATGTTCTGACTGAGACTGGAGGAACCCCAGAAGACATGGCTCCTGGGCTCTCTGTTAACCAAGAACTAAAATCATCCCCAAAGGACAAAGATTAGACTGGACTGTAAGACATAAAATGATACTAGGGATGAGTGTGCCTCTCAGTCCAAGTAGATACAGGAGATTAAATGGGCAGCTCCTGTCTGGAGGTGAGATGAGAAGTAAGAAAGGTACAGGAGCTGGTTGAATGGACATGGGAAATCCAGGGTGGAAAGAGGGAGCGTGCTGTCACGTTACAGAGAGAGCAACTAGGGTTATATAACAATGTGTGCATAAATTTTTGTATGAGAATCTAACTTGAGCTAAAATCTTTCACTTAAAACACATATCCACACACAAAAATTATCGCAGTAAAATGTACATAACAACAACAACAAAAAAAGATTACAGTCTAGGAAACCCTATGGGGCAGTTTACTCCATCACATGGGGTTGCTATGAGTGGAAATCTACACAAAAGCATCTAACAAAAACAACAGCAAATTATACTGCAATAAAGTTGTTTGAAAATAAACCATTGTAACATCGACTTTTCTGTAATATTTTAATTTTGCTTCTCAGAACTTTTGCCCAAATTTCCATATAATCTATATATACAAAATTTTAAAAGCAATAGGCAATGGGTTTGGTTTTGGGTTTTATATAACATGTACATGTTTATAATTTGTTTAATATATTTCTATGATATTTAGTTAATTTTTTTCTGATATTTCACCATATTGAAGCATAATCTTGTGCAGATTTCCATTTATATATTTCAGTAACTTGTATTACTTCTGCAGAATAGATCTCTAGAAGCGGATTTTCTACAATAATGAAGATGTACATGTTTTCAACTGTTTTTGTACCTAAGGCAGTAGGTTTAGAATGACTGTGTTCCTCAGTTCATGGCACATTTTCATTATTGGTCCAGGCAATGCCCCTTATCCTCCTCCGCCTTTTTTTTTAGTCCCACTTTATCATTATTCCTTTATCCAGTTATTTCTGTCACTGCTGGGTAAGCATTCCATTTAATTTAAATTGGTTGTGTTTGTTTTCCTTACAAAATGAACATTACTGTTCTCTGCACATGAATTTATACTTTATATAAATGGCACCCTGCCAGATACCTCAACTTCCAATTTTCAATTTAAGGCCTGCAGTGTTTCAAGTGGACAATCTTCTGATTAAAAAAAAGGAAGTATTGCTGTAAAGGAGACTTAAGGCCCATAGAAGAGAAATTTCTCAGTAACAATTCTTTCTAGATAATTCTATTACTCCTTACATGGAAAAAAAAATACATTTAAAACCTTCAATATTAAAAACAATGAATCTCTATCTCCAGAAATTTCACATTCAAATATAAGAAAAGAGCATCACTTTTAAATACTGTATTTTACTCTTCTCCAGCAGCTATCTTCTAGATTAGCCACCTTTTTTTTTTCCTATCTTTTTCTCACCTACAAGAGTAAAGAATATTTTTATTAAACTCAGGTTGTTTTTTGGAGGTTGCATCATCCACTTTAACTTATTCCTTAAATTAATGACTATGTAACTGTATTCTTTTACATAAAGAGGGGTAAAAAAAACTGCAGATAGTGGCAAAACAAAAACATTGTTTACACCACACTCACAACTTAGCTATACACTGTGTGTGCTACCAGGGCTCAATAAAGATATAGTATGTTTTAATCTGACTGCTAGACCTTTGGTTCCTAGCCCTATCATGCTCCATATTTGCAATAATCAGTCTCTGAATGCAAATGAGCTACTTTGGGAGACAGACTTTAATCAGTGTCCCTCAGATGCCGTGGAGTTTAGCTCATTTCAAAAATATAGGCCCGGATTGCCTTTGGGGCTACTATGTCATGGATCTTGTTAAGTACAAATCCCTGGTGGCCCCTTCCCTAAGGAGATAGAAGACAATTTGTTGATCTGAGCATTGCCTGTGCTGCAGAGATAAAGTCTCAAAGTATTATAGAGCCCACCACCTCTGACTATCGAAGTCATGGAGTGATGCTCACTAAAAACTAGAAGCAGATTTTCCATTAGAGGTGGGTAGAAAATATTTATTTCATTAATATGTTAAAAAAAATGTTTTGTTGAGTCCATTTTGACTCATAGTGACCCTATAGGAGAGAGTAGAACTGCCCCATAGGGTTTCCAAGGACTGCATGGTAGATTTCAACTGGTGACCTTTCGGTTAGCAGCCGTAGCTCTTAACCGCTATGCCACCAGGGTTTCCCATTAATATATACTGGGCTTTAAAAATCCAAAACCTATATTTTCAAATGAGCCATTCAATCTAATTTTTGGAAAACACTGGGAGTTCCATATAATCAAGTAATATAATGCTTAACTAAAGTTTTTTTAACTGAAGTTTGTTTCCAGGTTTTATAGCTCTTTTGGGATCATACACTGTCAAATATGATACAGGAATGCTAGAATCTCAAAAATCAAGGGTTGATGGTCAGTGAAAAAGGCTTCAGATTGGTAAAGAACATACTAGGAATTTTTGGCTATATATATAGCAAAAATCAAAACTTGAGATAGATAGCCAAAAAAACACTATATCCTCACCGTTATGGGCTGAATTATGCCCCCCTACGATATGTGTTGTAAATCCTAAACTCTATGCCTGTGATTATAATCAAATTTGGGAATGAGTTGCCTTTGTTACAAAAAATGAGGCAGGATTAGTGTAGGGTATGCCTTGAGTCAACCACCTACCAAATCACGAATAGGAGGTTAAGCAAGCTGAGATGGGGGAAGAGAGATTCCAAGCTACTGGGAGATCGCCAAGGGACCAGGAAACAGAAAATGAAGAGAAAAGTTCCTTCCCCCAGAGCTGATAGAGAAAGAAAGTCTTCCCCTAGAGCCAACACCCTGAATTTGGACCTCTAGCCTTCTAAACTGTAAGAAAATAATAGATTTCTGTATGTTACAGCCATCCACTTATAGTATTTCTGTTATGGCAGCACTAAATAACTTAGGCAATCACCTAGATTGAAGTTTCTCAAATGTCTATAGCCTAACCACACCCATGTTCTCCAGACTTAAATATTAGCTTCCTTAAACTGTTGCTTAAATGTCTCCTAGGCTTCCAAAACATGTTTATCATTTTGATCAACCCCACCTTCAACCAGTTTTTCTAATATTCAAAATATACCATGGCCATTCATCCAATTACAAAAGCCAAAAACACAAGTCTTTCTTATTCCACCCCCATCTCTCATTCCTTCATAGTCTTTAGTATAATTCAGTGCATGAATTATGTTAAAAAGGGCATCTTGTTTTTACGCCCATCTGTCTGTCAAATTTACCTCCTTCTGTCTTCAGCTCACCCACTTTGAACCAAGACAATACTTCTGTTCACCGACAATCTTATAGCAATGTCTTGCCCCATTTCTTTAATCTTACAATTCATTCTCTTCGTAACAGCCAAAAGAATATAGTAAAGCCTGTGAAAGTCAGAGCCTGTATAAGGCAGAAACCTCTCAGATAAGAAAAACTCAACAGTAAAGTGGGGTAGAATTCTTAATAGAGAACGACACTAAGCACCCTGTCAAAGGCAAAACTTCCAAAAAACTAAGGCAATTCCCTTTAGTCCTGGCTTTGGCAGGTTTCACTGTATTTTTAAAACTTAAAGCTGATCACTTTACTCCTCTAAATTAAAACTTTACAAGGGCTTGTAATTCACATAGAGTAAAATCTTTTATTTATTTGTGAAATATCTGTTGTTATTGTTAGATGTCATTGGGGTAGCCCCATCTTGGAAGGAAATGGTACCTGATCAGTTGGCGTTTCAACCACTGTGATCCCTCTGGTTTTTACTGACTGTTTTTTAGAAGTAGATCACTAGGCCTTTCTTCCTAGAAAATCTTAGTTTGGAAGGTCCCTTAAAATCTGATCAGCATCACAACACCACACAAGCCTCCAGTGACAGAAGGGTGGTGGCTGTGCATGAGATCGTTGGCTAGGGGTCAAATTGTGATCTCCCATATGGAAGGGAAGAATTCTACCACTCAACCACCAATGCCTCGCTGCATCATCTGATCCTACTTTAATTTTTCAGTTCTCTCATTATAATTCAGTCACTTCAAATATGTAACCATCTCCACAACGTGAAAAAAAAAAGAATTATTTTCTACCACAGAAAATTTTTAAGAATGCACCCCTATGTTTTTTTTCTAATTTCTTATATAGCTGGTTCCATCTAATTCTTGATTTCAGTTCAAAAGTCACCCTCTCAGAAACTCTTTGTATCACACATAAGTTGCCACAGATTCTCACAGTATATCTTCTTGTTTAATTAACTTATTGCACTATCATAGTCTTCCATTGTCCTGTTTATATATTTCCTTGCCAGCTTTATGTCTGTTGCTCAATATTGGAATGAAAGGTCTGTGAGGTGGGGAACAAGTAATTTATCTACATCTTGAACATTGCCTGTCACAGAGTAGAAACTCAACAAATATTTGATAAATACATGAAGGTGTTTCAAATAAATTAAGTGAAAGAATGATGTCAGGTTTAAGAAACAGTTATCAGGTACTTAAAGTATGAGGATTTTTTGTTTTGTTTTGTTTTTTGGTCTTATTTCTTTGATCCCTTCACATGGCTTTTTCTGTCTTTCTCACTTCAGAATTAATTTACATCTAATCCTGTAGATTGAGTCCTGCCTCACTACTACAACTTCCATCCATCCTCCCTCATTAACATCATAGAGGCAGGATTTACAAGATACAGGAAAATCACACAATACTGGGAATCATGGCTGAGCCCAACTGATAACACATTTTTGTCGGGACACAACTCAATCCATGACAAAGGTAATGAAATTAAAAAATGAGAAAAAAAATTAACGCCTATGCACGACAGAATTAGCAAGATCAACATAAATCTAATAGAAGTTATAACAGGATAGACTGCAGAGAATGGGTCTGGGTAGTGGCTAGGATTGTCTATTCTTAACAAACAACAGGAAAACTTAGATTAAAAATCACAAACAGCCATTAAATTACTTGGGACAAAAAATTTCTCAAACTTTTCTTCTATGCAGTTGGGAGACTTAAGCTATCGATCATGATTTCAAATGTTTGCAAGTGTCTTAGTCATCTAGTGCTGATACAACAGAAATACCACAAGTGGATGACTTTAACCAAGAGAAATTTATTCTCTCACTATCTAGTCTAGTGCACTACAAGTCCAAATTCAGGGAATCAGCTCCTGGAGAAGGCTTCCTCTCCCTGTTGGCTCTGGAGGAAGGTCTTTGTTGTCAGTCTTTCCTTGGTCTGGGGGCATCTCAGTGCAAGAACCTCAGGTCCAAAGGAAGCGCTCTGCTCCCAGCGCTGCTTTCTTGGTGGTATGAGGTTCCCATTTGTCTCTGTTCAATCCTCTCTTTTATATTTCAAAAGAGGCTGGCTTAACACACTATCTAATCTTGTAGACCTCATCAGTATAACTGCTGCTAGTCCCTGTTATTACATCATAGTGATAGGATTTAAAACACTTAGGGAAATCACACCAGATGATAAAATGGTAGAGAACCATACAAAGGAATCATGACCTAGCCAAACTGACATATTTTGGGGGGGCACAATTCAACCCATGACAGCAAGTAAGTAAAATATTCAAGTTTTAATAATATTGTGAGGAAGTACACTTCTTCAAAACGGTGCATGACGTCGGATCATTTATTTAATTTACCATACATATACTTTCTCTGTCCCAAATGATTGAGAAAAAGTATAGGCTAAGAATAAGATTATAGTTCATGGAAGAGTAAAGTTGAAAGAATACATACATTTTTTATCATAACTTGAGGCTTGGGTTCAATAACTGATTTAGAATAATACAGAATTCAAGAAAATCTCACCCAAGGAATTATCTTTGCCATCTAGAAAATAATTCCTTAAAGTTTTAACCCCTTTTCTGTTTATTCTCCAAACAGATGAATTTCAAACTCTTATATGGCTCCTGAAAATCTCACTGGGGTGATGGAGTTCATTCTCATGGGAGTCTCAGACCGTCCAGAGCTCCAGGTCCCCCTTTTCTTTGTCTTCCTGGTGATCTATGGGATGACCGTGGTAGGGAACCTGGGCATTATCACCCTCACCAGTGTGGACTCTCGACTTCAAACCCCCATGTATTTTTTCCTCCGACATTTGGCTATCATTAATTTCGGCAATTCTACCGTCATTGCCCCTAAAATGCTAATCAATTTCTTAGTAAAGAAGAAAAATACCTTTTATTATGAATGTGCCACCCAAATGGGTGGGTTCTTGTTTTTCATTGTAGCTGAGGTTTTCATGCTAGCTGTGATGGCCTATGACCGCTATGTGGCCATTTGTAACCCACTGCTCTATATGGTGGTAGTATCTCGACAGGTCTGCCTTTTGCTGGTATCCATTGCATACAGCTATGGCTTTTCCACAGCTATTGTGATTGCTTCTTCTGTATTCTCTATGTCTTATTGTTCTTCCAATATCATCAACCATTTCTACTGTGACACTGTTCCACTGTTAGCATTGTCCTGCTCTGATACTTACTTTCCAGATACAGTAGCCTTTATTTCTGCAGCTATGAATTTGATTTTCTCTGTAACTATAGTTACAGTATCCTATTTCAACATTATCTTGTCAATTCTCAGGATACATTCATCAGAAGGAAGGAAAAAAGCCTTCTCCACCTGTGCCTCACATGTGATGGCGGTCACAATGTTCTATGGAACACTGCTATTCATGTATTTGCAGCCTAAAACTCACCATTCATTAGATTCTGATAAAATGGCTTCGGTGTTCTATACACTGGTGATCCCTATGCTGAATCCTATGATCTACAGCTTGAGGAATAAGGATGTGATAGCTGCCTTCAAGAGATTCCTGTCAAACCCATGCTATTCCTTTAAACCAATGTAATTTTAGTCTATTTTAGTAAATGATAAGATGGTTAATGTAGGCTGTAGGTTATTAGTGTAATGGGAGTTTTCATATAAGTTGAATCATATAGCAGGTAGTAGTTTGTGTCTGGTTTCTTTCACTCATAATTTTGTGTGTGTGTGTGTATGTGCATTTCATTAATGCTGTAACATGTATCAGAATTTTGCTCCTTTTTAATTGTAATGGGTATACGACAGGTCATCTATTTACTTACTATTTGGTCAGCAGTTGGATCACTTCCAATTTTTAGCAATTACAAATATTGCTGCTCTGAACCTTTGAGTAGCACTCTCATGTGATTATATAATTTTTCATTTCCCTTGGATAGATACCCAGATGCTGAATTGCTGGGACAATTGGTAAGTCTATACTAATCCTCTTATGAATATGCCTTAAAATTTTCTGAAATTTTTCCCCAGCTTATATGAGAGTTCCAGTGTCTTCACATACTTGCCATTCAGGCGTTGTCATTTGTTTTGATAAGAGCCATTTGAGTGTGTGTGTACTAATACCTGTTCTGGTTTGAATTTGTATTTTCTCAGTGGCTAATGATTTTGTTCATCATTTTAGGTGTTTCGTTAGTTATTTGCATATCTTCTTTGGTAAAATATCTACTCAAATATTTTACTCTTTTTTAAATTGGGCTACTTGCCTTCTTGTTACCAAGTTATAAATCTTTATATATTCTGGATACCATGCCTTTATCAGATACATGATTTGCAAATTCTTTCTCCCACTCTGTGACTTCCCATTTTCTAAGTGGTATCTTTTGCAAACCAAAGTATTACTGATAATGTTCATTTTTTTTTTAATATGAGGCATTTCTGATATTATATCAATAGAACCTTTGCCTAAACTGAGTCATAAAAATTTTCTCTTATGAGTGCTGACATGTCCTGGGGTTGGCAACCAATTTTACAAAACAATATGTATATTAATTGTTTAATGAGAAGCTAATTTACTCTGCAAACATTCATATAAAGCACAATTAAAATTTTTTTTCCTGTGTTTACTTCTAGAAGTTTTGTAGCTTAAATACTTAATGTTTATGTCTATGATATTTTTTTATTACATTTGTCTGTAAAGTGAAGGCCAGGGTCTAAGTCTTTTTTTTCACATACAAATATACAGTTGTCACAGGGCCAGCTGATGCAAAAGACTAAAAATTCCCCATAGAATTTCCTTGGCGTTTTTGTCAAAAAGAAATTGCCCCTAAATATAAAGCTTTTTTTTTTTTTTTTATAAAGCTTTATTTCTTGTGTCTAAATTCAGTTCCACTGATCTATATAACTATTTTTATGCCAAAGACATGCTGACTCACTCATTCTAATTTTATAGTAAGTTGTAAAACAGGGAAAAGTAAATTCTCTCACTTTGGTGAGATTTGCCAAGTTCTTCACGGAATCATCCTGCAAGTACTGCCTTTCTCCCCTCTAGGATGTAATCAAATTTACCCTTGAAAGGGCTTTGATCCTGCAACCAGCATGGACTATTTTCCTTTCCAGCCTCGCCTCTTAACCATCCTCATGATTGTTTAGTGGGAAAAAATCCTGATAAATTGCTTTTGCAAAAATTTTTGTCTTTAGGTTCCTGGATGGAGAACCCAACTTAACCAATGTTATAATTTCTACATGCTATATTTGTTTTCATATTTTTCCTGAATGTTGTGTCTTGTGATAAAAATTTATTTTAAAGCATTAAATATTTGATTTTACACCTATTAGAATGTTTAAAATTAAAAAAAAAACTGACAATATCAATTACTGGTGAGGATATGGAGCCACAGAAACAATCATTCATTGCTAGCAGGAATACACATTGGTGCAGCATGTTTGGAAGACAAATTGGCAGATTCTCTAAAATCTGAACATAATCTTACCATACGGTCCAACAATCACACTCTTAGGTATTTACTCAACTGATTTGAAAACTATGTCCACACAAGAACCTGTATGCTAATATTTATAGTAGCTTTATTCATACTTGTGAAAACACTAGAAGCAATCTAGATGTCCTTCAACAGGTGAATGAATAATCAACTGTGACACATCCATAAATGGAATACTATTCAGTGACTAAAAAAAAAAAAAAAGAGCTACCAAACCATTCAAAGACATGGGCAGGTCTTAAATGTATATTGATAAGTGAAAGAAGCCACACTGAAAAGGGTACATACTCTGTGATTCCAATCACATGACATTCTGGAAATGCCAAAATTATAGAGATAATAAATTAATCAGTTTTGCCATGGATAGTGGAAGGGAAAGGTCAAATATGTGAAGCCAAATGGATGTTTTAGGGCAGTGAATCTATTCTGCATGATACTTTCATGATGGATACATGATACTATGCATTTGGCAAAACCCACAGAATTTTATAGCATAAAGGATAAACTTCAACAAATGCAAACTTTAAAATAAGTCATTTAGGAGGTCAGGGGATCTCAAAATGGAATGCAGAATATGACAAGGCAATCTCACTGGATTATAAATGGGCCAATCTTACTGAATTGGGTGGGTGAAAAGTTGCTGACCAATGTAATCTCGGAAATGAGAGGAATGTGTTCAGACTAAATGCAAAAGTAATTGCGTATAATCTTGTATTCTAGTTTATAAAGTTGTTTCTCACGAGGGTACAGGTTAACAATTCTGAAACCAGTATACAAGTGTGATGAAATTTAATGATTAAGTGAATGGCAGATGGTAAGGGCCAGGTTTCTCAATGTTAGAGTTCTACCTTCAGTGTTTTTGTTGTCAGGTGCCACTGAGTCAGCTCCAACTCATAGCAACCCTATGTACAACAGAATGAAACACTGCCCAGTCATGTTCCATCCTCACGATTGTTGTTATGCTTGTTGTTATGCCACTATGTCAATCCATCTGGCAGAGGGTCTTAGTAATTTTTCCTGGCCCTCTACTTTACCAAGCATGACATCCTTCTCCAGGGACTGATCCCTTCTGATAACATGTACAAAGTATGTGAGACGTAATCTTACCATTCTTGCTTCTAAGGAGCATTTTGGTTGTACATCTTCCATGACAGTTATGTTCATTCTTTGGCAGTCCATGGTATTCTTTACCAACACCACAATTCAAAGGCATCAGTTTTTCTTCAGTCTTCCTTATTCGTTGTTCAGCTTTCACATGCATATGAGGTGATTGAAAACACTATAACTTGGGTCAGGTGCACCTTATTCTTCAAGGTGACATCTCTGTTTTTCAACACGTTAAAGAGGTCTTTTGCAGCAGATTTGCTCAATGCAATGTGTCTTTTGATTTCTTGACTGCTGTTTCCATGGGTGTTGACTGTGGATCCAAGAAAAATGAAACGTTGACAAGTTCAATCTTTTCTCCATTTATTATGATGCTTATTGGTCCAGTTGTGAGGGGTTTTGTTCTCTTTATTTTAATATGTAATTCATACTGAAGGCTGCAGTCTTTGATCTTCATCAGTAAGTGCTTCAAGGCCTCTTCACATTCAGCAAGCAAGGTTGTGTCATCTGCATAATGAAGATTGTTAAAGAGTTTTCCTCCAATCCTCATGTCCTGTTCTTCTTCATATAGTCCAGCTTCTCATATTATTTTCTTACCATAGAGATTGAATACTTATGGTGAAAGACACAACACTGACACACACCTTTCCTTACTTTAATCCATGCAGTATCCCCTTGCTTTGTTGGAATGACTGCCCCTTAATCTATGTACAGATTCCTCATGAGCACAGTTAAGTGTTCTCGAATTCCCATTCTTTGCAATATTATCCATAATTTGTTATGATTCACACAGTCAAATGCCCTTGCATAGTCAATAAAACACAGGTAAACATCTTTCTGGTATTCTCTGCTTTCAGCCAGGATTCATCAGACATCTGCATTTATATCTCTGGTTCCATGCCCTCGTCTGAATCTGGCTTGAGTTTCTGGCAGTTCCCTGTATATATACTGCTGCAGCCACTTTTGATCTTCAGCAACATTTTACTTGTGTGTAATATTAATGATATTGTTCGATAATTTCCACATTTGGTTGGATCAACTTTCTTGGGATTAGGCATAAATATGGATCTCTTCCAGTTGGATGGCCAGGTATCTGTCTTCTAAATTTCTTAGCATAGATGAGTGAGCACTTTTAGGGCTGCTTCTGTTTGTTGAAACATCCCAGTTGATATTCCATCAATTCTGAGAGTCTTGTTTTTTGCCAATGCCTTTAGTGCAGCTTGAACTTCTTCCTTCAGGACCATCAGTTCCTGACCATATGCTACCTTCTGAAATGGTTGAATGTTGACCAATTATTTTTAGTATAGTGACTTTGTGTATTCCTTACATTTTCTTTCGATGCTTTCTGTGTTGTTTAATATTTTCCCACTAGAATCCTTCAATATTGAAATTCTAGGTTTGAATTTTCTTCAGTTTTTTCAACTTGAGAAATGCCGAGTATATTCTCCCCTTTCGGTTTTCTATTTCCAGGTCCTTGCACATGTCATTATAATACTTTGTCTTGTCTAGCTGCCCTTTGAAATCTTCTGTTCAACTCTTTTACTTCATCATTTTTCCCTTTCCCTTTAGCTACTTGACATTCAAGAGCAAGTTTCAGAGTCTCTTCTGATATCCATTTTGGTCTTTTCTGCCTTTCCTAGCTTTTTAATTACCTCTTGCTTTCTTCATGTGTGATGTACTTGATCTCATTCCACAACTCATCTGGTCTTTGGTCATTAGTGTTCAACATGCACTGTGGGGTCTTCTGAGTTGCTGTGATGCTGGAAGCTATGCCACCAGTATTCAAAAACCAGCAAGGTCATCTATGGCGGACAGGTTTCAGCTCAGCTTCCATACTAACAGAGACTAGGAAGAAGGATCTGGCGGTCTACTTCTGAAAAGAATTAGCCAGTGAAAGCTTTATGAATAGCAGCAGATCATTGTCTGATATATTGCCAGAAGATGAGCCCATCAGGTTGGAAAGTATTCAAAAGACAACTGGGAAAGAGCTGCCTCCTCAAAGTAGAGTCAACTTTAATGACAAGGATGGAGTCAAGCTTTAAGGACCTTCACTTGTTGATGTGACATGACTCAAAATGAGAAGAAACAGCAGCAAATGCCCGTTAACATTCAGAACATGGAATGTAGGAAGTATGAAGCTAGAAAATTGGGAAATCATCAAAATGAAATGGAACACATAAACATCAATATCCTAGGCATTACTGAGCTGAAATGCACTGATATTGGCTATTTTGAGTTGACAAAACATATGGTCTACTATGCTGGGAACAAAAACTTGAAGAGGAATGGCATTGCATTCATCAACAAAAAGGACATTTCAAGATCTATCCTGAAATATGATGCTGTCAAAAGCAAAAGCAAGCATGAAGGATAGGATAATATCCATATGCCTGCAAGGCAGTCAAGTTAATATGGCTATTATTCAAATTTGTACACCAACCATTAAGGCCAAATATGAAGAAACTGAAGATTTTTACCAGCTTCTGGAGTCTGAAATTGATCAAACATGCAATCAGAAGAAATTGATAATTACTGGTTATTGGAATGTGAAAGGTGGAAACAGTACATAAGGATTGGTATTTTAAAAATATGGCCTTGGTGATAGAAATGATGTTGGAAATCAAATGATAGAATTTTTCAAGATCAAGGACTTTTTCATTGCAAATACTTTTTGTCAACAACATAAACAGCAACTATATGCATGGACCTCTTCAGATAGAATATACAGAAATTGAATCATCTACATCTGGGGAAAGAGATGATGGAAAAGCTCAATATCATCAGTCAGAACAAGGCCAGGGACCAAATGTGAACAGACCATGAATGGCTCATACGCAAGTTCAAGTTAAAACTGAAGAAAATTAGAACAAGTCCTTAGAGAGCCAAAGTATGACCTTGAGCATACCCCTATCTACACTAGATACCAATTAATTTGAATCATGGTTGCTTTGACTCTCTTGTAGACATAGCTTTCCTTGTATCAGGGAGGCAAGCTGTCTTTAATATGCTTATTCTAGCTTAATATTTACATGTATTGATATGTGATGTGTATAAGTAATATTCTTTTACTCCTCACAACAACCCTTTACCGTATGTACTCGCTCATTTTATAGATGGAGAGACTGAGAAACTGAATATATAACTCATCAAGGTCTAGGATTAAAATAGTTAGAAAGTGCTAGAAACAAATTCGATTCCTAAAGCACACTATTAATCAAGGTCTTTCTACTACAATCTTCTTTCTTTAATTCACAACAAAGATTTGAAACGTGAGTTTTTTTTAATACATATTGCTCATTCCAAATGAGATTTTTTCGCACCAATGCATCTTGTCCTACTTATGCTATTTCCTCAAGTTTCTCTTTGATCTATGAAGCAAAATGAAAAGTTTGCAGAAGAGAGTATAGGACATCAGTATGACATTTCACAATTTGCAAATTAAGTGTAGTTTACAGTCTGTAATTCTCAGCCTAACTGTGCATGAAGGACTTCTTTTAATTTTCTATTCCAGCAAACAAGCTAAGGAAGATTGAATAATATGACAAAGGCTACTTAATTACTAACACATGACACCATCAGAACTCAAACTTTAAACCCCAAAACCAAACTCGTTGCCATCGAGTCTATCCCAAATCCTGACAACCCCATGTGTTACAGAGTAGAACTTCTCCATTGGCTTTTCTTGGCTGTAATCTCTACAAAAGTAGATTGTCAGGGCTTTTTTTCCATGGCACCAAAAAAAAAAAAAAAAAAAAAATAGGTGGGTTTAACCTGCCAACCTTTAGGTTAGTAGCTGAGCTCAAACAATTTGCGCCACTCTGGGATCTGAACTTAGACTTCATTTTCCTATTTCTTACACTATACCATTCTAACTCCTTTAACAAAAGATCTCCATTATTGTAATAACATAAAATACCTTAATATACTTGTATGTGCAGTGAATCACAATGTATGGACAGAATGTGGCATAAGATTATAACACAGCATGAAAGAAAAGCATATCTACTAAATGCATTCCTTCATACTAGACGTTCTGTTGGGAAAAAAGGCAAGCATCATATAACTTTACCCAAAGGATAATAAATTCCTTGTAGATATAAATATATTTAATGATTTTAACAGAAATTTCATTATCTATCTGTAAGGATAAGGGAGAATAAACAGAGTTTTATGTTTTCTCTTAATAGATAAAAAAAAAAAAACTTTTTTTTTTTTTTTTTTTTATAAGTGCAGTAAAAACCTTGGTATTGATCCTAAGTGTAAAAAAAGGTAACTACACTTTGTGTCAGAAAAACAGTGAAGAAGATTTCATGGAGGATGGGAGAGCTTGCTAGGAGATGGTTATAGGAAGTGGTAATTGAGTTTGTGTTTATGAAGATTTGGCTAGTTTAGAGTGGGGTTTCTTAAAATGTGCCTGTAAGTCATTAAAAAAAACAAAAAAACAAAAAACTGTGCCATGGAATGAGTTATTACTAGATCGCAAATTAAATTTAGCAATTTTTAATCAGCATTTTTTAGCACCTTGGCGTTTCTGGTCTTAAATGTTCAAGTTTCCTTCAGTTACACGTTGGACATGAAACACAAAAAAAAAAATCATCTTTTTCAGGGTTCCATGAGGAAATTTGACACATTTACTTGGGATAAAATAAAATTTATATTCTTTGAAAATTGTTACTTACTATGTAGTAATTGTTCAATAGACATGTTAATTAAAATAAGAAATCATAATCTACAACCTTTTTTGAGACAAGTTGTAGTACAGAAGAGAGTTTAGTGAATTTTTTCCTCATATTTAATGTATACACTTTTAATTAGTGGCTACTTTCAAGAGTTATAAAGAAATGTCTAAGTTTTCTTCAGAAAGATTTTCTAAATTTTTATATATAAATAAATGATATTTAGAGAGAAGAGTCTGTCCATATGTGTTTCGATAGTAAGAATCCTTAATTCTATATCTGCTATATCATACTAAATAAAATGGTTGTGATTTTTAAATAAATAGTAGAGAAGTAACTGAAGCAACAATAACTGAAACAAATCCATTGGAAACAGTTCTATTTCAATCTAGAAATATATTTATAAAAACCTGAATATACATATTGCTTTCAATCCTATAATTTACACCTTGGAAAATGTGCATTTCATCATTATATCAAGCAAAATGTAGAAAAAATATAACTATACAACAGCAGATTAAAGAGGATATATTGAGAGCAAAATGGTAAGAAATGCTGTACTCCTGAGTCAGAAAACCATGAATGTGTATATCAGCTTTACTGAAGACTAGATGTCTGACCTTGCTTCATCTACTTACCAGCTTTGAGATTTTGCTTCTTCAACATAGTAATAATTTTATCTTAATGATGAGGTATTAGTGAGTATGAAATAAGGTAAATAAATGTCTAAAAAGCATTTGTCATTGTATCTTCCGTGCAGTTTTCCATTTTTAGAATTTATATTAACCTAATTTTGAAGAAAAATGTGACATCAGTATTGGAGGAAGACTCGTTAACAACCTGTGTTATGCAGATGGCACAATCTTGCTTGCTGAAAACCAAGAGAATGTGAAGCACTTACTGATGAAGATCAAAGATCACAGTCTTCAGTACAGATTACACCTCAACATAAAGAAAACAAAAATTCTCACAACTAGACCAATAAGCAACATCATGGTAAATGGAGAAAAGATTAAACTTGTCAAGGATTTAATTTCACTTGAATCCACAATCAAAATCCACGGAAGCAGCAAACAAGAAATCAAAAGCATTGCAATGGGAAAATCTGCTGCAAAAGACATCTTTAAAATGCTAAAAAGCAGATGTCACCTTGAAGACTAAGGTATGCTTGACCCAAGCCACGGTGTTTTCAATGACCTCATATGCATGTGAAAGCTGGAAACTGAATAAGGAAGGCCAAGAAAGAGCAGACACCTTTGAACTTTGGTGTTGGTGAAGAATATTGAATATACCATGGACTACCAAAGGAACAAACAAATCTGTCTCGGAAGAAGTACAATAAGAATGCTCCACAGAAACAAGGATGGAGAGACCAAGTCTCACATACTCTGGACATTTTATCAGGAGGGATCAGTTCTTGGAGATGGACATCATCCTTGGTAAAGTAGAGGGGCAGTGAAAAAGAGAAAGCCCCTCAATAAGATGGATTGACACAGTGGCTGCTACAATGGGCTCAAGTATAACAACAATTGTGAGAATGACACAGGACCAGGCAGTGTTTCTTTCTTTTGTATATAGGGATGCTATGAGTTGGAACTGACTCAAGAGGACCTAACAACAACAACGGCTTCACATTCCTTCCTTTCCTTCTCCTTGTATTTGTTTCCTACATGTTCATTATTTCTGCCACCCTGAGGAGGTGCTCTATTGAGGACAAATGCAAGGCCTTCTCCAAGTATGGTTCTCATATGCTGGCAGTCACCATTTTCTATGGAACACTGATCTTTATCTACACACAGCCCAGCTCAAATCATTCCCTTGACATAAACAATATGGTCTCTGTCTTCTACACAGTAATCATTACCATGTTGAACCCCTTGATCTACAGCCTCCGGAACAAAGAGATGAAAGAAGCCCTGAAGAAATTCATAATGAATAGAAAATAAGTCTTCATGAAAATGAGAAAATGTCCTGCATAAGCCAAAAACAAAGGGCAACAAAAACAACAAAAATATTCCTTCATTATCTATCTATCTATATATATTTACAATTAATGCAACTAGTAGATCATTAAATAACTGTTTATGATATAATAAAATGTATTTCTGGATTTTTTGTGATCTTAACTTATAATGAAATTTCACACATTGAAAGAAGGGACTTAAGAATTACAGTAATTCTCTCAATAACCTCTGAGTAATTGGAGTACCACAACTGGGAGGGGTAACAGAGAGAATTGTTGAAGATTTGTTGGCAGAAAACATCCCTGATATTGTGAAAGATGAAAAAATATCTACCCAATATGCTCATCAAATTCCACATAATGCAGATCTTAAAAGAAAGTCACTAAAACATATTATAATCAAACGTGCCAAAACCAAAGATCAAGAGAGAATTTTAAAAGCAGCTAGAGATAAATGAAAAGTCACCTACAAAGGAGAATCAATAAGCTTGGACTACTCAGCAGAAACCATGAAAGCAAGAAGGCAGTGGGATGACTTATATAAAGCATTGAAGGAAAAAAAAAATGCTGGCAAAGAATCATATATCCAGTAAAATTGTCTCTTAAAAATGAAGGTGAAATTAGGATATTTTCAGATAAACAGAAGTTTAGGGAATTTGTAGAAAACACACCAAAACTAGAAGAAATAGAGTTCTCTGGTTAGAAAATCAGAGTATTGGACATCAACCCAGGACTAGAACACTGGACAGAGCGATCAGAAGTCAACCCTAATATGGAAATCACAAAAGTAAATCAAGACAACAAAACACTCAAAACGAGGAACCAGCAATGATATTATGTAAAAGAATACAACCTTAAAACAAAAAATAGGGCCTAAGAAATGTAGTCATAGGTCTTCATATGTAGAGGAAGACAAGGCCATATAAAGAAATAAAAGTTAGTTTTAAACTTAGAAAAATAGGGATAAATATTAAGTTAACCACAAAGGAGACTAACAATCCTACTTATCAAAATAAAATTACAAGAAAAAAATAGAGACTCAGCAGAAACAAAATGAACTGCAATGCATAAGAGGAAAAGACAATATATAAACTAATGGCACAAAAAATTAAGTGGGAAAAAGAAACTGTCAACAATACACACAAAAAGACATCAAAATGACAGCACTAAACTCATAAAAAAAATTTTTTTTAAACTCATAATTATCCCAAATGTAAATGGACTAAATGCACTAATAAACAGACAGAGAGTGGCCGAATGGATTAAAAAAACATGATCCGTCTATATGCTGCCTACAAGAGACACACCTTAGAGACACAAACAAAAACTCAAAGGATGGAAAAACAAAAACATACATCAAGCAGACAACAATCAAAAAGGAGCAGGAATGGCAATATTAATTTCTGAAAAACAGACTTCAAAGTTAAATCCACCACAAAGGAAAAGGAAGGACACTATATAATCATTAAAGGGACAATATACTAGGAGGATGTAACCATATTAAATATTTATGCACCCAACAATAGGGCTGCAAGGTACCAAAGACAAACTCTAACAGCATTGAAAAGTGAAATAGACAGCTCCACAATAACAGTAGGACATTTCAACACACCACTTTCAGGGAAGGAGAGAACATCCAGCAAGAAGCTCAATAAAGACACGGAAGATCTAAATGCCACAGTAAACCAACTTGACCTCACAGACATACACAGAACACTACACCCAACAGCAGGCAAGTATACTTTCTTTTCTAGTGAACATGGAACATTCTCTAGAATAGACCACATATGAGGTCATAAATCAAGCCTTAGCAGAATCCAAAACACCAAAATATTACAAAGCATCTTCCCTGACCATAAGGCCATAAATATAGAAATCAATAACAGAAAAAGCAGGGAAAAGAAATCAAACACTTGGAAACTGAACAACTCCCTGCTCAAAAAAAGACCAGGTTATAGATGACATAAAGGATGGAATAAAGAAATTCATAGAATCCAATGAGAATGAAAACACTTACTATCAGAACCTTTGGGACACAGTGAAAGCAGTGCTCATGGGTCAATTTATACCAATAAATGCACACAGACAAAAAGAAGAAAGGGTCAAAATCAAAGAATTACCCCTACAACTTGAACAAATAGAAAGGGAGCAACAAAAGAAACCCTCAGGCAGCAGCAGAAAACAATAAAAATCAGAGCAGAATTAAATGAAATAATCAGAAAAAAAAAAATTGAAAGAGTTAATGAGACCAAAAGCTGGTTCTTTGAAAAAATTAACAAAATTGATAAACCATTATTCAAAATGACAAAAGGAAAACAGGAGAGGAAGCAAATAACGTGAATAAGAAATGATATGGGTGATATTACGATCGACCCAAATGAAATTAAAAGAATCATATTGGATTACTACAAAAATTGTACTCTAACAAATTTGAAAATCTAGAAGAAATGGATGAAATTCTAAAAACACGCTACTTACCAAAACTAACGCAAGCAGAGTTAGAACAACTAAATAAGCCCAAAACAAAAGAAGAGATTGAAAAGGTGATCAAAAAACTCCCAACAAAAAAGAACCCTGGTCTGGACAGCTTTACTGCAGAGTTCTACCAAACTTTCTAACACCACTACTACTAAAGGTATTTCAGAGAATAGAAAAGGACGGAATACTCCCAAACTCATTCTATGAAGCCACCATAACCCTGATACGAAAACCAGGCAAAGACACCACAAAAAAAGAAAATCACAGACCAATATCCCTTATGAATTTAGACACAAAAATCCTCAACAAAATTCTAGCCAATAGAATTCAACAACAAACCAAAAAAATAATTCACCATGACTGAGTTTTATACCAGGTATGCAAGGATGGCTCAACATTACAAGAACGATTAATGTAATCCATCATATAAATCAAACAAAAGACAAGAACCACATCCGTTGATGCAGAAAAGCCATTTTAAAAAGTCCAACACCCATTCATGATGAAAACTCTCAGCAAAATAGGAATTGAAGGAAAATTCCTCAACATAATAAAGGGCATTATACAAAGCCAACAGCCAACATCATCCTAAATGGAGAGAGTCTGAAAGCATTCCCCTTGAGATTGGAAACCAGACAAGGATGCCCTTTATCACCACTCTTATTCAACATTGTGCTGGAGGTCCTAGTCAGAGTAATTAGGCTAGATAAAGAAATAAAGGGCATCCAGATTGGCAAGGAAGAAGTGAAAGTATCTCTATTTGCAGATGACATGATCTTACAGAGAGAAAGCCCTAAAGAAACCTGAAGATAACTACTGAAACGAATAGAAGAGCTCAGCAGAGCATCAGGATACAAGATAAACATACAAAAATCAGTTGGATTCCTCCACACCAACAAAAAGAACATCGAAGAGGAAATGAACAAATCAATACCATTTACAATAGCCCCCAAGAAGATAAAATATTTAGGAATAAATCTTACTAGAGATGTAAAAGACTTATACAAAGAAAACTACACGACACTACTGAAAGAAATGAAAAGAGACCTACATACGTGGAAAAACAAACCTTGTTCATGGATAGGAAGACTTAACATTGTAAAAATGTCTATTCTACCAAAAGCCATCTACACATACAATGCAATTCCAATACAAATTCCAACGCCATTCTTTAATGAGATGGAGAAACAAATCACCAGCTTCATATGGAAGTGAAAGAGGCTCCGGATAAGTAAAGCATTACTGAAAAAGAAGAAGAAAGTGGGAGGCCTCACCCTACCTGATTTTAGAATCTATTATACTGCCACAGTAGTCAAAACAACCTGGTACTGGCACAACAACGAAAACACAGACCAAAGGAACAGAAGTGAGAATCCAGACATATATGTATCCACGTATGAGTAGCTGATATTTGACAAAGGCCCAAATTCAATGAAATAGGGAAAAGACAGTCTCTTCACAAATGGTGCTGGCAGAACTGGATATCCATCTGCTAAAACAATGAAACAAGAGCCATACCTCACACCATGCACAAAAACTAACTCAAAATGGATCAAAGACCTAAATATAAAATCTAAAACAATAAAGATCGCAGAAGCAAAAATAGGGACAATACTAGGAGCCCTAAAACATGGCATAAGCATTATACAAAACATTATCATTGCAGAAGAGAAACTAGATAACTGGGAGCTTCTAAAAATCAAACACCTATGCTCATCCAAAGACTTCGCCAAAATAACCCAAATAAAAAATGGGGAAAAGATATGAACAGACAGTCACTGAAGAAGACATTCAGCACTCGTCCGGCTTGGCGCGCCCCTTCCCGGCCACCCTTCCGCACCGGTTTCGGGTTCTTCCGATCTCCCGGCGCCCTTCACCTGCAGATCCCGTCAGTACCGCGGCCTGGCGAACGCCTCGCGTCCCCTGCGGACAGACCTCGCGCGGTGTCCGGGTCCCGCAGCGCCGGACTGACGCGGGCCATGGCAAGCGGCGCCGCCAAGTACCGGCTGAGCTGCTCGCTCCCGGGCCACGAGCTGGACCTACCGGGCCTAGTGAGCTGTCTCTATCCGCCGGGGGCTTTTGTGTCTGTGTCCCGAGACCGCAGGGGCTTTACAGAAATGCACTGTATGAGTGGCCACCCCAATTTTGTATCTTGTGTGTGCATCATACCATCAAGTGACATCTACCCTCGTGGACTAATCGCCACTGGAGGAAATGACCACAATATCTGCGTTTTCTCACTGGACAGTCCAGCGCCACTTTATATACTAAAAGGTCACAAAAACACTGTTTGTAGTCTTTCTTCTGGAAAATTTGGGACATTACTTAGTGGGTCATGGGACACCACTGCTAAAGTCTGGCTGAATGACAAATGCATGATGACCTTACAGGCTCATACAGCTGCAGTATGGGCAGTAAAGATATTACCTGTACAGGGATTGATGTTGACTGGATCAGCAGACAAGACTATTAAACTGTGGAAGGCTGGAAGACGTGAGAGGAATTTTATGGGGCATGAAGACTGTGTAAGGTTTGGCAGTTTTAAGTGAAACAGAATTTCTTTCCTGTGCAAATGATGCCAGTAATTAAAAAAAAAAAAAAAAAAGAGAGAGAAGGTGGCAAATCACTGGCAAGTGTCTTGAAGTATATTATGACCATACCAACTATATTTATAGCATATCTGTCTTTCCCAATTGTAAAGATTTTGTGACAACAGTAGAAGACAGATCTCTAAGAACCTGGAAACATGGGGAATGTGCTCAAACAATCCAGCTTCCGGCTCAGTCTATATGGTGCTGCTGTGTGCTAGACAATGGTGATATTGTGGTTGGTGCGAGTGATGGTATCATTAAAGTTTTTACAGAATCAGAGGATTGGACAGCAAGTGCTGAGGAAATCAAGGCTTTTGAAAAAGAACTCTCTCAGGCAACCATTGATTCCAAAACTGGTGACCTAGGGGACATTAATGCTGAGCAACTCCCTGGGAGGCAACATCCGAATGAACCTGGTACTAGAGATGGACAGACTCGTCTAATCAGAGATGGAGAGAAAGTCGAAGCCTATCAGTAGAGTGTTAGTGAAGGAAGATGGATGAAAATTGGTGATGTTGTTGGCTTATCTGGTGCTAATCAGCAAACATCTGGAAAAGTTTTATATGAAGGGAAAGAATTTGATTATGTTTTCTCAATTGATGTCAATGAAGGTGGACCATCATATAAGTTGCCATATAATACCAGTGATGATCCCTGGTTAACTGCATACAACTTCTTGCAGAAGAATGATTTGAATCCCATGTTTTTGGATACAAGTGGCTAAGTTTATTATTGATAACACAAAAGGTCAAGTGTTGGGCCTTAGAAACACCAGTTTTTCAGATCCGTTCACAGGTGATGGTCGGTATGTTCCGGGCTCTTCATCGGGGCCTTCTAATGCTCTGCCTGCAGCAGATCCTTTCACAGGTGCTGGTCGTTATGTGCCAGGTTTCACAAGTATGGGAACTCCTGTGGCTGGAGTTGATCGGTTTACCGGGAATAGTGCCTACCGATCAGCTACATCTAAAATAGTGAATATTTACTTCCCCAAAAAAGAGGCTGTCACTTTTGACCAAGCTAACCCTACACAAATATTAGGTAAACTGAAGGAACTTAATGGAACCACACCTGAAGAGAAGAAGTTAACTGAGGATGACTTGATACTTCTTGAAAAGATACTGTCTCTAATATGTAATAATTCTTCAGAGAAACCCACAGCCCAGCAACTTCAGATTTTGTGGAAAGCTACTAACTGGCCTGAAGATATTGTCTTTCCTGCCCTTGATATTCTTCGGTTGTCCATTAAACATCCCAGGGTGAATGAGAACTTCTGCAATGAAAAGGGAGGGGCTCTGTTCATCAGTCATCTTCTCAATCTTCTGAACTCTAAAGGAAAGCCAGCAAACCAGCTGCTTGCCCTCAGGACTTTTTGCAATTGTCTCATTGGCCAGGCAGGACAAAAGCTGATGATGTTGCAGAGGGAATCACTAATGTCCCAGGCAATAGAACTGAAATCAGGGAGCAATAAGAACATTCACACTGCTCTGGCCACACTGACCCTGAACTACTCTGTTTGTTTTCATAAAGACCATAACATTGAAGGGAAAGCTCAATGCTTGTCAGTAATTAGCACGGTCTTGGAAGTTGTACAAGACCTAGAAGCCACATTTAGACTTCTTGTGCCTCTTGGGACACTTATCAGTGATGATTCAAATGCTGTACAATTAGCCAAGTCTTTAGGCGTTGATGCTCAAATAAGAAAATACACCTCAGTATCAGAACCAGCTAAAGTAAGTGAATGCTGTAGACTTATACTAAATTTGCTGTAGCAGTGGGCAGGGGGCTGAGATTTTAAGTTAATTACTTTTTTCTCTCAGATTTTACATGACTGATAACAGATGGTAAAACAAAATACTGTGGATGAAGTAACATTTCAGATATTGTAAAGGGGGGGGTGACAAAGAAAAAATAAAAAAATTTTGCACTGATAAAAAAAAGAAGACATTCAGGTAGCTAACAGATACATGAGGAAATGCTCACAATCTTTAGCCATTAGAGAAATGCAAATCAAAACTACAATGAGATTCCATCTCACTCCAACAAGGCTGGCATTAATCCAAAAAACACAAAATAATAAACGTTGAAGAAGTTGTGGAGAGACTGGAACATTTATACACTGCTGGTGAAAATACAAAATGGTACACAACCACTTTGGAAATTAATTTGGCCCTTCCTTAAAAAGCTAGAAATAGAAGTACCATATGACCCAGCAATCCCTCTCCTTGGAATACATCCTAGAGAAATAAGAGCCTTTACACAAATAGATATATGCACACTCATGTTCATTGCAGCATTGTTTACAATAGCAAAAGGATGGAAGCAACCAAGGTGCCCATCAATGGATGAATGGATAAATAAATTACGGTATATTCACACAATGGAATACTGTGCATCGATAAAGAACAATGATGAATTCGTGAAACATTTCATAACATGGAAGAATCTGAAAGGCATTATGCTGAGTGAAATTAGTCAGTTGCAAAGGACAAATATTGTATGAGACCACTATTATAAGAAGTCAAAAAATAGTTTAAACAGAGAAGAAAATATTCTTTGAGGGTTACGACAGTGGGGAGGGAGGAAGGGAGAGGGGTTTTCACTAATTAGACAGTAGATAAGAACTATTTTAGGTGAAGGGAAAGATAACACACAATATAGGAGAGGTCAGCACACCTGGACTAAACCAAAAGTAAAGAAGTTTCCTGAATAAAGTGAATGCTTCAGAGGCCAGCTTAGCAGGGGAGGGAGGGGGTTTAGGGACCATGGTTTCAGGGTACATATAAGTCAACTGGCATAATAAAATCTATTAAGAAAACATTCTGCAACCCACTTTGGAGGGTGGTGTCTGAGTTCTTAAATGCTAGCAAGTGGCCATATTAGATGCATCAACTAGTCTCAACCCATCTGGAGCAAAGGAGAATGAATAACACCAAAGGCACAAAGTAATTGTGAGCCCAAGAGACAGAAAGTGCCGCATAAACCAGAGAACTACATCAGCCTGAGACCTGAACTAGATGGTTCACGGCTATAACCAATGACTGCCCTGACTGGGAACACAATAGAGAAGCCCTGAGGGAGCAGGAGAGCAGTGGGATGCAGACCCCAAATTCTTGTAAAAAGACCAGACTTAATGGTCTGACTGAGACTAGAGGGGCCCCAGAGGTCATGGTCCCCAGACCTTCAGTTAGTCCAAGACAGGAACCATTCCCAAAGCCAACACTTCAGATAGGAATTAGACTGGAAATTTTTTTTTTTTTTTTTTTTTTAATGGGATAGAAAATGATACTGGTGAAGAATGAGCATCTTGGATCAAGTATATGCATGAGACCATGTGGGCAGCTCCTGTTTGGAAAAGAGATGAGAGGGCAGAGGGGGTGAGAAGCTGGCCAAATAGACACGAAAACAGAGAGTGGAGGGAAGGAGTGTGCTGTCTCTTTAGAGGGAGAACAACTGGGAGAATATCGCAAGGTGTATGTAAATTTTTATATGAGAGACTGACTCGGTTTGCAAACTTTCAGGTAAAGCACACTAAAAAAGAAAAAAAAAAAAAAGAATTACAGCAATTCCCTCATCTCTCAAATGGCCTGATAATTACATAACTAGGAACTGGCAGACCTCGGCATAAAAAAAAAAAAAAAAGTTCAGAAGTTTAGAGCCCTTACACCCCTGGTTTTGGATTTTAAAAAGGTGGTGACACTATATCCCACAAAAAGGATATATATTTCCTGATTTATGTTAGATGTATAGTATCTTCTGTTTGTAGTCGTTAGGCGCCGTCTGGTCAGTTCCGACTCATAGTGACCCCATGCACAACAGAAGGAAACACTGCCCGGTCCTGCTCCATTTTAGTGGTTCTCTGTTTTCTCCTGTAGCATGTAGGTTCTATTCATCAAAAACTTAATATTAATGTTATTGAATTCATAATTGCTTGTCTTGTCAGCCTGACACATTCATTGTGCTGCAGCTATTCTTTTCAAGAGAATAGATTCCTTTCGGATCTCAAATCCAGAATGCAAATGCGGGGTCAAACTCTTGCTCAATGGAAATACCTCAGGAAGTGTATTCCATCTATGGGTACTCAACAGTATAAAGGAGAAAACAATATCAGCACAAAGTCTGATGTCACAACAACCAAGACAGAAAGTGAGTATAAAAGCATTTGTTTAACAGGAAAAAATCTTTAAAAGCATGTTATTAAAAATATATATACAAAAAGTGAAAATGCGGAACATGTAGAAAGCTATCTAATCAAACCAATAATTTGTGAATTTCAAACAAATATTAAAATAGAAAAAATATATATTGGTAGGATTTATGCTCAAACTTCATTAATGGTTCTTCTGCAAATGGGTTGTGTCCTTCCTGAGTATAAATTCATTCATGAGAAAAACTTTTCCGACTCATTGACCAAATGTGTCTGACTTTGACTATTTCAATGAAATGTCTCCAAAAAGTAGAATGGGAGGGCACAAAGTTACTCTTCTTCTTCTTCTTTTTTTTTTTAGATGCAAATACTGGAGAATTCGGGCAGTTCTCATGATATACCACAGCGTGAGGCCAGGTAGATGACCCTGCAAATCTTTTCGGGTTGGTTCCTCTGCCATGCCCACATGTTGTTGGCGTTAGTTTCCAAGTCAGCCCTGACTCATGTCTACCCCTCGTGTGTGGAGTAGAGCTGCTGTCACAGGGTTTTCAAGCCTGTGCCCTTTCAGAAGCAGAGCTCCAGGACTATCTTCCAGGGCACCTCTGGGTGGGTCTGAACCACCAGCCTTTCAGCTAGTAGTTGAGTGCTTCACCACTTAATTCTTCAAAAAGCCTTGGCTCCTTTTATTGAAAAATAGTATTTAGAAACTAAGATCTGGATGTTAGATGTGTTTATTGGTATTGAAATGCCAACATTTCTAACTCCTTTCAGCCAACATAACCAAGAATTTATTGTATGTATACTAAGATATTTAAATACACAATTCTGTATTTCTGTATCTATTTTTCTATGTCATGAATTTGAGTGCATATCGTTATCTCCAACTTTAACCCAGCATCACAGTGTTTATTCTAGTTTTCTCCGTTGCTTATCTTCAACATCTTTTTCTGACAGTGAAAAGCCCAGCTCTCTTCCCTACAATCTAATTACTGATCTGGTCAACTTGATGGCAAATAGTTTGAGAATTGCCAGTCTATAGTAACCTCCACGTAATTCAAATACAGCTCAAAATACCATCTTGGGACTGTGAAACCCAAAATATTCTATAATACCACCTAGTTTAGTAATTCTCTGACTTTAACTTCCTAAGGAGCATCCAGAAATTCTGCTTTGCCAATGTACTCTTTCTTACCAATACTGTCATTGACATATGACTGAGCCTCCCCCATCCTTAAAAAAGAAAAAATAAGACCTACTAACATTTCAAACTGAGGCAATTTTACCGACTACAGTGTCACTCATGAGAACGCAAGGTGCGTCAGGGCATGAGCAGCATTGCCAGTCAATCCTAAATGCGACACTCACAAAGGAAATGCTGACATATGGCAAAATTTGAGACCTAGACAGCTTATGTTTGTTGGATAAATGATTATTCTAATAATTTTAAGAGAGTACATTTTATCTTTAATAATTTTCCTAGGGGAAAATTAGATTGTGACAGTTATTATGTGTGGGAGATTTCTTAAGTTATCGAGATGACATTGAATTCACTGGCAGAGTTGGGATATCAGGGATTCCATATCTATTACCATTATTATAAATTAGTTTTTCAGTATGAAGAAATCTCTAAACTGAATAATGTATTTACCTTGTTCGGATAGGCTTAGTCCCAAAGTTCTCACCTAACAATCCCATGTCAAATTCAGGAGGGACTGTGATATTATTAATAGCGTCCCTGTGGAATCTTCTCAGAGGAGATGGCATGCAAAGAATACCTTGCCACAAATATAACAATAAGTATCTCTGTTTGATTGCTTACTTTTTGTTTGATTGTTACAGAAGTTAAATCTATTTTTTAAAAAACCCAAATCTATATTACTTTCACTCATATACCATACTGTTACAAGACTTTTGACAATTTTAGCATTTTGATGAAAAGAATACTTCATATTTTGAAGACTTTACCTATAAAACAGAGGTAATAATGATAACTACTTAAAAGTTAAAAAGACGTGGTGGTGCAATGGTTAGGTGCTAGGCTGCTAACTGAAAAGTTGGCAATTCAACTCACCCAGAGTCTCTGCAGGAGAAAGACCTGGCAATCTTATTCTGTAAAGATTACAGCCTAGAAAACCTTATGGGGCGGTTTTACTCAGTGTCTCGAGGTTGCTATGAGTTGGAATCAACTCAACAATATCTAACAACACACAAACATTATTAATAGAAAATAAAGATTGATAATTTATGTAAAATGATTAGCATACTGCTTGTATATTTGATAAACTTATTAAATGATTGTCATTACTACTGCAATAAAAATCTTAATGATAATAATGTGGTATGGTTTCGGATGGTAAAATTAAACATCGAGCTTCATCTATACAAAGTAATTCTTAAAATCACAAGGAATGATATTTACAATATCAACATAAAATATCAAATCTACTAGACAACACTGACCGTTGATTAAGCTTTATTATTTCTTAATCCAACAAAATTGCAAAACACAGGAGAGTATCCAGTTCAACAAAATGACCAAAGTCTACAGATAAATTTATATATCACATCTTTTCAAAAAATTGTAATATGTATTTAATTTGTGCAAGATAGTGTTCTAGGTCCTAAGAATACAATGATGAATCCAACAAATTTTTCTCCTCTTATAGAATTTCTATTCTAGTGGAAAGATTCGTAATAAATAAACAAGCATATAACAATACTATTAGATAGTGAGAAGCCCTTGTGACTATGGTGGAGAAGTGTTCCAGGAAGAGGAAATAGTAGATGCACAGACATTGAGGTTACAACACAATTGCCATGTTCTAGAAAATGCCAGAATGCCAATGTGGCTAGAGGGTAATAATCCAGGCAGAGAATTGCAGTGGGAAAAGAGGACACTTTTAAATGATAAAACAACTATCATTCTAGAGTCCTAATCCACGACTAATAGGGTCACTATGAGTTGGAATCAACTTGATAGCACACAACAACCAGTTGAATAAGCCTAGGCAAGTCATCAGAACTTTATGTTAGTTCCCCTGGCCATTCATTACCATCAATATGTTGACATATTTCTAACGGGGAACAACATATTGATCAGCAATGTTGTTTTCTGCACCAAGTAAGAGGAGTGTGAAATCAGTAAAATTCTTCCTTAATACTCTTCCACTGCAATGTCTTCAACTAGTAGACCGATATCAGTAAGAACAGAAGAAACTAACAAAAGACGCCCTTGACTAGTCAAACTGCTTTCTACGAATTGACTAGGCATCCAAAGGACTATCTTCTAAACCCCTCAACTTAGGGAAAAGAAATATGAGGCATCCTAGAGAAAAGCTTTCTTTGATTAGTTAAGTTAGCATTGTGACAAAGCTTTTAGTTGATACTTGGCATCATAACTTGTTTCCTTTATTTTAGGACAAAATTCCAGATGAATAGCCCTAGTTACAGAACGGGCAACTATAGTAGGTGCTTTAGGAAGCAGAGAGGTCACATAGACCTTTGGAATCTTATTTCTCAGAAATTCAGAAAAGCATAATTAAGTATGGAAACCCATGTTGTTGTCTTTTTTTGCATGTCATTGAGTCAATTCCAACTCCTAGCAGTGGTGTATGGCAGAGTAGAACTGTTCCATGAGGTTTCTTCAACAGTAATCTTTACAGAAGGAGATTTCCAGGTCTTTTCTCTCAGGGGGTGGCTGGTGGATTTGAACTGCAGACCTTTCAGTTAGCAGTCAAGTGCTTAACCATTGAGCCACCAGGGCTTCTTATGTAGAAACTCATAGACCCACTAAAAAGAAGAAAGAATATAATTATATAGTATATTTTAGTATGAATCCACTTGTTGACAAATGTTAAAACATTGATATATTAATCTAATCTGATATTCCAAGGGGAAAACTCCTTAATTTACTACATTAAATTTGTTTATATGAGCAGCCAAGCTCTGTTCATTGGGCATGATCTTTACTGCATGATTGTTTATGCCATTATGCACTATAAATCTTGTGTGTGAGGAGATATGAGAGCTAGGAAACTGGTATAGCAGGGCAGCCGTAGTCATAAATTGCATATAGACACTTACAGTGGTTGTTACAAATCTGAACGAGAAGCCCGTGAACTTACATTAAACAAAGTTACAGGTGAAATATATGCAAGATTCACTGTATGAAGTTTCTGAAGTCCTGTCTAAAAGACGGTGGTGTTGGCTTTCTGTGCCTTCCTACAGAAAGTCTTCTATCACTATTATATCTTTATTTAATTGCTTAACCTGCTACTATATTTTAAGAAACAAGAATTGCTAAATCAAATATAATTTCTAGAATACTTAAATTTAAATTCTTTGGTTCTTAATTGCACATAGGGTCAAACGGCCAGTTCAGGAACAGTACCCATGCCCCTAAGTTGGCTTTCTTGCTTGTTTTTTTTCCCTCTCTTAAGTATCCTACTGGAGTTATTGATTTAGTATATCAGTTCTAGACTACAAGTCATGGCATTTTACAACACAGCATAAGTAGAGAGAGGGCATTTGACCAAATGGACCAAATGCATTTGCCAGTCCAAAAAAAAAAAAAAGTCACTGTATATGCATAGAATGATTATATAATATCAGAAACTTATAGTTCACATATATGTAATTCCCATCCTGATTACCATTCACAAAATAGAACCAGCCTGTGACCTCTAGGCATTGGCTACTTTTTCCTGTTTCAGTGAAAGTGTCACATTTATACACCAAGAAAGCAGAAATGTAAGATTCTGTATTCCTCAGAATTATATTCCAGGTTAGTGTTATGGTTAGAAATTATTTAACAGAAATATAAAGGGGAGATTTTAAATTCATAGCCAGTATATAAAAAAGTTAAGTGCACCTTTGTTTCTCCACACACTCAATCGACAATCTATTCCACAAGATAGTTCCTACCTGCCTTTCAAAGCCAAATTCAAAACCTAACACTGATATTCAACAACAACAAATGTATTTTTGAAGCAAACTAATAATAACATCTGAAGAGTTAGGGGAACCTTAGGGCAATAGTATCATACTAAAGGTAGAAAAAAAATAAAATTTGGATAAAACTGTCCATCAGAAGTTCTTCAAAAACAGAATCACGTCATCAAATCTACAGCCTTCCTTGGAATCCCAGTGGAGTTTGACTGTAATTTTTCTGATAATTTTACTTGCGTCATGCTCTCAGGATAAACCTTTTGGGACTGAAACACTGACAAAACCATGCAGTCTGTTGCCACCCAGACCCATTCTAAGGAGAAATAGAAGCGTTCTCTACCCAGGTAGGTTAAAAGGCTATATTTCAAAATGGCAGACTTTGAGTCATTGGTGGGTTGAAAAAGAAAAAAAAAAAAAAAAAAAAAAGCTATATAAAAATGAAGTAGTGCAATATCATAGAGTGAAATTAAAACGTTAGAGTATATTTTCTTAAATAAAGATAAGCAATGATATTTCCTCTAATTTCAGTTTTGTGTATATTTATGTGTTATGATATAGAAATAGTTCTTATTAGATTGAAGGAAATAAAAATCCCAGTTTATAATCTACGAGGAGGTTTGGAAAAATTAGGCTCTTGATTGACCAGATTACTATCTAGGTCAAAACTCTCCATTCTACCTTTACAATTGCTAGAGATTTTACCCAGTACTAGTTTTTTAGTAGAGGGTGTATTACACTGTGGTCACAAATATATTACTAGTGATATTTCTCAAACAAAGGATATATTTTAAGAATAAGGGGAATAAATATTAAAGCATTATTACAAAAATTCATCTTTAATTCCCCATTAACTACCATCTGAAGAGAATACATTAAGAAATGAATTTAAAAAAGCATGGCTCTGAACCATAAAATGTCCACAGTCTACTAGCAGAAGAGGTATGGAAACGTATATCGCTATAAATGTGAGAAGAAGTATAAACTAAGTATGTCTAAAGTGGTTCTAGAACACAAACATGAAAGATGTCTCTACATGGGAAAAAACAAACAGTTCTTTATAGAAGAGGTGATTTTTCAATAGGGTAAATTGGAGTTTTCTCTTCAATTGTCCAATTTTGTTGAGGAGAATACAACTAGGACTGACATAGGCAAAAACTGATAAACATCAAAGGAAGTATTGCAATTAATGGATGGAGTCCAATCATATTGACTGAACCAGTAGATGTCCATTGAGGTTTGGAGAGACTGGACTGGAATTGAGATTATAAAATATATTCAGGGACTAGATTGTGAAAAGTCACATACGCTTTTAAAAGTAATTCATACTTTCAATATACCATAAAGTAGTTTGTGTGTACAAAATTTTAAAGACATTTGTGTTTTAGAAGTGGAGAAAAATAATTAAAAGGAAGAGATAAGAAAAATAGATAAAGTTGGAAAAACTTTCTTCCATTCCAGTCTGGTCTATTGTTTGTTCTTTCACTGCTCTATCTTCAGCTTCTGAGTAGTGCTTGGAAATTACTAGGTCTCGAAATACACTATTAACTGAATAAACTACAAGAACAGCCTAAGGAGGTAGCAGTTAAGTATACCAAGAGAAATTGTAAGGGTAGAACATGCACAGTCTTGGTCATAAATCAGAGTGGGTGATGATCCTAGAAGCTGTTTATAGGTAAGTGTCTTATGCATTTATGCTAGTAAAAATGGTGATGTCTTATGGCGGTCTAGGCTGGAGTTTTTAAACTGTTCTGTAACTATGAGTAGATCATAAATTCAATGTATATGATCCTGACCAGCATTATTTGGATTAAATGGGATAAAACAGATTACAGTAGAACACTACAGAACATGCAAGATGAGTACATGCCAGGTATTGACAGTATTGTTTTGGATATGTTTATTAGTTTCGTATCATAACAAGTAGTATTTTTTTTTCCTGTGGTTTTTGGCCAAATAATTTTGAGTCTGAAAGCAAGTAGTCTAAAGAAGAGTGTTGGTCTGAGTAGCCCTATAAACAATTTTTTTTTTTAATCTTTATTTTTCTATTTCCTTATTCTCTTTTTCCTGAAAGTTGATTTTCATTTGTTTCACATGCAAATTAGGTGGTTGCGAGTCATGGGCTTCTCTGTCCTTATTTTCCTCAATTTGCATGTTGTTATCGTTACACATTAGACACCCATCTGTATTAGGGTTTCAGGAGGGAATATAACAATGTATTTAGGATACAATTAAGGTGAATTAGTATTATTTGAAAGTTATAATTTTCCACATAGTAGTTGAATGAAAAAAAAAAAAAATCCCTGGCAGGTAATTTCCTTGTTAAATTGAACAAGAATTGTAAGTACATAAGAGCTAATAGTAAATACTGACTAAAACCAAAAACCAAACCCTTTGCTATCAAGTCAATTCTGACTCATAACGACACTACAGGGCAGAGTTGAACTGCCCCATAGGGTTTCTAAGGCCGTAATCTTTACATAAGCAGACCGCCACATCTTTCTCCCACAGAGTAGCTGCAGGGTTCGAACTGCTGACCTTTTCGTTAGCAGCTAAGTGCTTAACTATTGTGCGACCAAACCAAAAACTCATCGCCATCGAGTCACCACTCATAGCGACCCTATAGACAGAGTAGAACTGCTCCATAGGGTTTCCAAGGAGCGGCTTGTGGATTCGGACTGCCCACCTTTTGGTTAGGAAGCAAGTTCTTAACCACTGTTCCACCAGGGCTCCACTGTGTCTCCAGGGCTCCTTAAAATCTGAATAAATGTGAGGAAATACATAATCTTATTTCATTTGCAGAATAGGTATCGTTAGTGTAATTTCCAAATTATATAAAGAAATTTATTGAAGTTTTACTAACCAATATTTGTTCTCATTTTTCATGTGTAATGTTGAGAGAGATGTAGAGAGAAAGAAGACAAAAACAGAACCAGAGAAGGAGGAAGGAGAGGTAAAGATACAGCATTTGACATTTGTGTGTTAATAGCAAAAACTTTAGTTCTATATTAGTTACACTTTCCTAAAATAAATTTTACCTGGATAATCAATAATTAAATTATAAAAATCAATTAAAAAGAATTAGAAAACAAAGAAATACATCCAATTTAAAATACAGTAAGAAAATGAAAATCAGTACACCAAATATAATTCAAATATATGTTTCTTTAGTAAATGGAAAAAAGTTAAAAGTGACAGGTTGATTCAAAGCTCTGAGAAAGCAGATACAAATTTTATGTTAAATTGTAATATACTTAAAAATTATTTTAGGATTTATTTTCCGCATCGTATCAAACAAAACCTGGAAATAATCTGTGTGTCCAACAACAAAATAAATAGGGTATACTGAGAGCATAATGGTGGTATATTTGGACCCTTAGTCAGAAAGACATATATTTGAAACCTGCCTGTATTTTAGACCAGACTCCTAATATGATATTCCCTACATAAGCAGCAAACTCTGTAAAAAATATTAAGGTACAAAAACACCATTTATAGAAATGGTAAAATAGATTTTTTTTTCTCTTATTCCTCATCTAGATGCCCTGAAGAAACACATGGCTCAGATAAATTGCACCCAGGTGACAGAGTTTATTCTTGTGGGCCTCACAGATCACCAGGAGTTGAAGATGCCCCTCTTTATGGTATTCTTATCCATCTACCTTTTCACAGTAGTAGGCAACCTGGGATTGATCCTAGTCATTAGAGCAGATGCAAGACTCAACACACCAATGTACTTCTTTCTTAGCCATCTGGCTTTTGTCGATTTCTGTTACTCTTCTGTCATCACACCCAAAATGCTTGCAAATTTCTTGTACCAACAAAATGTCATCTCCTTCAATGCATGTGCTGCTCAGTTAGGCTGCTTCCTTACACTCATGGTATCAGAATGCTTGCTACTGGCCTCCATGGCCTATGATCGATACGTGGCTATTTGTAACCCTCTCCTGTATATGATCACAATGTCCCCAGGAACCTGCCTTCAGCTTGTAGCTGTCCCCTATAGCTATAGCTTCCTGTTGGCCCTGTGTCATACCATCCTCACCTTTCGTCTCTCCTATTGCCATTCCAATATCATCAATCATTTCTACTGTGATGACATGCCTCTCCTCAGGCTGACTTGCTCAGACATTCACACCAAACAACTATGGATTTTGATCTGTGCTGGTATCACATTAATTTTCTCTGTATTGATCATTTGTGTCTCCTACATGTTCATCATTTCTGCCATCCTGAAGATGCACTCAGCTGAGGGCAGGCACAAAGCCTTCTCCACATGCAGTTCCCACATGTTGGCAGTAACCATATTCTATGGGACTCTGATCTTTATGTACCTACAACCAAGCTCAAAACATTCTCTTGATACAGACAAGATGGCCTCTGTCTTCTATACAGTAATCATTCCAATGTTGAACCCCTTGATCTACAGCCTCCGAAACAAGGATGTGAAAGATGCCCTAAAGAATGTCATCATTAATAGAAACCAGGCACTTGTATTCACGAGATTAAGAAAATAACTTAATAAAAGTGGGCTTTCCTTCATTACTTGCTTTTTTTTTTTTTCCACCATTAAGAAAACTAGTAGATTGCTTTGGTCTTGTTGATCAATAAAGATCTGTTCACTGCATAATGATATCATTCTCTACTTTCCTTGTGAGTTTGACTTAGAGTTATATTTCCTATGTAGAAAGTATAAGAATTAACATCAAATCTATCATTTCTCAAAAGTAAAAATATGTAAAAAAATAATTTACTGGTCTTCTCTGATGGCCACACAAGGAGGTGCTGGCCCAGATAAACATGCAGACAACTTCAACATCCAGTTCAGGATTCTAAGAGTGCTGCAATAATATATTCAACATTAAAATCCAAGACACAAGTATAAACCAATGATTTCAATTCAGAGTGACATTTCCCCCAGGGAATATTTGGCAATGTCTTGAAACAAGCTTGATTGTACAATAGTTTGATGCTATTGTTATCTAGAGGGTTGAGGCATGGGATGTTACTACATATCCTACAATGTACAGGAAAGCCCTCACACAAATAATGACCTAGTCCAAAACGACAATAGAGCAAAGGTTGGGAACTTCTGCCCTAAATAATTATTTCCTTAACAATTGCTGTTGGGGGGAGAGTTCTATATATTTTTTTAGGGTGAACCCAGTGATAGTGTCATTCAAGCAAGTCTTCTATATCCTCACTGATTTTGTTTACTAGTTCTATCTCTTATTAAGAGTGCTATATTAAAATACCCAGTTAACAAGGTTGAATTACATCTTTCACTGTTCTTATATGTCACTTTTTATTTCATATATTTCGAGATGTTTTTGTCAGTTGTGCATGAATTCATAATCACTATATCTTACTTGGAAACCCTGATTTATATTTTGTCCTTAACATGTTGTCCATCCTCAGTTAAATACTTGTCTTCCTAAATTATTGGAAAAACAAGAACAAACACCACAGTTGGAAACAGAAAAATTGCCTTCCTGATTGCTCCCCACCCCTGCAAAGTTTTTTGCAGTGTAGAGGATTATTTCCAGTTTCCTCTGAGACATATTATTTCTTATTAAGGATTGAAGCCTTGTTCTTCCTGTATACACTTGCTATGGCCAAAGGTAAGAAAACACCCAGGAGGGGTGCTCTTCCAATGAGTTCATCAAGGAACTTAAATAATAACAGACAGTAACAACCTAAATGAGGAAACTGATGCTTCATGACCCTTTCAAAGGGTAAGCCAAAGATGGAGTGTTATGCCTTACGATATCAGGAATAGATCCTTGGGGATATGGATATTCAGTCCTTTGAAAAGTAAGGGGTAAATATTTTTCGGAAGGTAATTCTTCTTATCATTCTTTCAAAGACACATTCAAACCCCATCATTAAACAACAACAGCAACAATAATATGATAAATTAAAACAATAAAGACATAATTAGCATTTCAAAACTGAGGGATCATTAAGGCAATAATGTCATACTAAAGGCAGAGCTACAGATCTATGCTTCTTCAAAACCAGAGGAAGACATGAATTAATCTCCAACCTACCTTGGGCTCCCAGTGGAGTGTGGGATGTAATTTTTCTGATGATCTTACTTGCATCATGTTCTTAAAACCCTTTGGGACAAAGCTGCTGACAAAACTGAGGTGTGTTGCCATGCAAACTCACTCGGAGAAGAAATAGGAGCACCCTCCAGCTAGGCATGTCAGAAGACTATGCCAAAATTGGGGTGAAGATAAGCATTTGTAATAATGAGGTAAGATACAATCAGTGTTTTTAATAAGGTAAAAACATAAAACGTCAGTGTACCCTAGTAACAATTCTGGGTATGTATATCTATATACCCAGATATGATGATGTCACTCTGAATATGTATATGTGTTTTATGTCATCTTATAAGATACATTTCTTACAGTGGGTCATGGCCAAGAAATTCTGAAAGCCACTAATCTAGAGAAGGTTGCTGGTTTCAGGGGTCCTACCGAAAAGTGCTTAATTTTCTCTCTCTCTCTTGTTTTTCTTCTTATTCTCTTTTTTCCTTAAAAGGACATTCATTTCTTCAAATGCAAATTAAAGCACATGAGAGTTAAGATTTCCTAGATCTATATTTTCCTCCATGCCAAATGTAGCTATCATTAGACATTAAAAATCCATCAGTGTATCGGAATTCCAGGATGAAGTTTAACACATGTATTTAGGATAAATTTAAAGTGAGTAGCAAGCTTTGAAAGTAACTGCTTACCACAAAGTAGCTTCTCAAGAAACATATTAAATTCAAGCAAAGCAAATAATCCATAACCCGAGACCTTTCTGAGATTACTTGAGCCAGAGTTGCAATATGCAAAAGCCATAAAAAAACCCAGTGCTGTTGAGTCGATTCCGACTCATAGCGACCCTAGAGGACAGAGTAGAACTGCCCGATAGAGTTTCCAAGGAGCACCTGGTGGATTCCAACTGCCAACCTCAAAAGCCATTAGTTAATTTTAAAAAGAAAGTCAGGAAATATGAGTTCACATTTTATTTTTATAAAATGTATTCCAAGTTTAATTTCCAGAATGTACAAAATAATATATATGTTTGTCTCAAAATTGTTTTTCATTTTTCGTATGTAAAATAAAAGATAGAGAGAGAAGTATGACATTTTGTGTTTTAGCAGCAAAAATCTCTGTTTTTGTATGTTATCTTGTCCTAAACCAACCTTTATATTGACATTCATATTTCAATTATGAACAACAGTTTAAAACAGTAGGTAAAATATATGAAGATATGCCACTTAAAATAATACAGTAGGAAAACAAAAAATAATTTTAAATAATTCAAATTTACATGCTTTTAAATAAATAATGAAAAAGTTGCTGGAGCCATACAAATTGATATAAATCTGTCAGAAAGCACATACCACTTTTAGTTAAGCAAAATATTTGAAAAACCTGCTTGTATTTATTTCATTTGATCATGTCAATCCATGCTTTAGATACAAAGAAAGCTGAGAAGCACTGTATCAAGAATCACTTGGAAACACTTGAACCATACTACAATAGAATTAATTGGGTATATTGCGAATGTATCGGTGAACACGAACTTCTGGGTCAGAAAACACATGGGTTTGAATTCCAGGTGTACTACATACTAGCTGTCTGAAGTTGTTTTAGGTACTTAACCTGTCTGAGGCTTCTTATCTTATCTGTAAAATGGACATAATGAGACTATATTTATCATAAGGGGAAAAATGAAGAAAATAAACACCTATGAGCATGATACTGTGTAGTATTTGCATTATTAAGATAACTATGAAGATCGTGTGGCAAGCTATGATGGGTTTTCTGTGGTAAATGACGGAACTAGAATAGAAGAACAGGATTCTATCACTGTCTGTATTGTGTGTGGAGTTTGTATTTGCACAGGGCTGAAGACAGGTCTGTCAGGGCAAGGCCACCACAGAGACTGATCATCCTTTATGTTATTAATATTAACATTTCTACAACAAAAACAGTAGTTTAAATTTTAGAAAAATTAAGTTTCAATTTTAAATAATATAACGTACAAGATCATTGAATAGAGACGGAGCCAGTATGGACTGACTCCTCTTCCATAGTTTTGTGTATTTTTTTAATTGTTGTAAAAATACAAATAACACACGTTTGCCACTTCAACATTTTTCGTGTGTGCAATCCAGCGGTGCCAAGTACATTAATCACATTGTGCAGCCATCATCAACATCTGTTAGCAGAGATCCCATCGTCATAAACCGAAACTCAATGCTTCCCAAATAATGATTTCCCCTCTGCCCGTCCCTTCAGTCCTTGGTAACCACAATTAAGCTCTGTTCTCCACACATTTACCTATCCTGGGTATTTCATATAAGTGGGATCGTGCTGAACTCGTCCTTTTGTGATTGTCTCACTTCACTCGGCATAGCGTTTTCAAGGTTGATCCATGTTTTAGCATGCATCAGGGCTTCATTTGCCTTTATGGCTGAGTAGTGTTCTGTCGGATGTATATGACACATTTTGTTTACATTCATGAGCCAAGTTCATGTTACAGAGTTTTTAACTTTGCATATACAATGAATTTGTGTGGAGAGAAATATACCTTTCCTACGAATATCTCTTTTTACTTTCTGTGTCATCCCAGACTATTGCTAATATTTTTAATATTGCCACTTTCATATTGACAATAAAAACTCCATTCAAGATATTACATGAAAAGATCATTTATACAAATGGCAACTTGGACTAATCTCTCCTCTCTTCTTCCTCATCCAGATGCCCTGAAGAGACACATGGCTCAGATAAATTGCACCCAGGTGACAGAGTTTATTCTTGCAGGCCTCACAGATCACCAGGAGTTGAAGATGCTCCTCTTTGTGGTATTTTTATCCATCTACCTTTTCACAGTAGTAGGCAACCTGGGTTTAATTCTTGTCATTAGAACAGATGCAAGATTCAACACACCAATGTACTTCTTTCTTAGCCACCTCGCTTTTGTCGATTTCTGTTACTCTTCTGTCATCACACCCAAAATGCTTGGAAATTTCTTGTACCAACAAAATGTCATCTCCTTCAATGCATGTGCTGCTCAATTAGGTTGCTTTCTGGCTTTCATGACAGCCGAGTGCTTGCTACTGGCCTCCATGGCCTATGATCGATACGTGGCCATTTTTTACTGTATATGGTTGTAATGTCCCCAAGGATCTGCCTTCAGCTTGTAGCTGCCCCCTATAGCTATAGCTTCTTGGTTGCACTGTTTCATACCATCCTCACCTTCCGTCTCTCCTATTGCCATTCTAACATCATCAATCATTTCTATTGTGATGACATGCCTCTCCTCAGGCTGATTTGCTCAGACACTCACTCCAAACAGCTGTGGATCTTTGCCTGTGCGGGTATCATGTTCATTTCCTCTCTTTTGACTGTCTTTGTCTCCTACGTGTACATTATTACTGCCATTCTGAGGATGCGTTCCGCCGAAGGAAGGCACAAGGCCTTCTCTACATGTGGTTCCCATATGCTGGCCGTCACTATTTTCTACGGAACCCTGATCTTTATGTATTTACAGCCCAGCTCAAACCATTCTCTTGACACAGACAAGATGGCCTCCGTCTTCTACACAGTGATCATTCCCATGTTGAACCCCTTGATCTATAGCCTCCGGAACAAAGAGGTAAAGGATGCTCTGAAGAAAGTTGTCATCAATAAAAACCAGGCCTTTCTGTTCATGAAATTAAAAAAGTGACTTGAATAAATAAAAATAGACTTTTCTTCATGGCCTGATTTTTTTTTCTTTCCTATTAGAAAACTAGTAGAATGCCTGTTTTTAAGTAAGTGATCAATACATATTAATTACCTCCACATGAAATTATTTTCTAGAGACTTCCACTTAGAATGAGATTTTAAATGTACAAGTAACCGTAAGAATTTACGGCCATTCTTTCATTCCTCAAATGGAAAATATATTGAAAGATAATTATCTGGTTCACAAGAATTAACAATTTTATCATTTCTGAAATGCACAATGTATAAAAAATCATCAATTATCCAGGTACACAACTAAGCACAGACAGAGCATGGATAATAGTTCAGGTCCCTTAAAGCCCAGTTAAGGATTGTAAGGCTGATCTGAAAATATACTTCAAGTGAGAAGCAAAGACATAGAGCCCAAGTAATGTTTTCCTGCTTTACAAAGTTCTTGGAAAATGTACAACCATATCATACTGGCTCATATTTATACTTTTAACAAATTGCCTTTATTAAAGAGTTATTATTCAGTTAACAGTACTACATTTTGATTCTATTTCTGTCACAGATTTAACTTCTACTGATGTAGAAGTCTTGTTTGGTCTCTACCAACTAACTTCTTAAGTGAACTACTGTTCTTATGCCTATGGTATCTCATTTTATATATATATATATATATTTCCAAATTATCTAAAAACAAAATATAAATCAGGGAAAGGAAACCAGGGGCACAATAAATTCTAAGTAAATACACACAGTAATTAAAACATCATAGGCCATTTTCTCAATAGCAAGGATTGTATGCAGTTATTTTGGACAAAGCTTGGTTAAGTCAATCACTATTTATTAAAGGATAGTATATGATACAATGAACCCAGTAGGCAATGTAGGCTAGTGAGAAGGGCATATATACATCTTGTTGTCACAAGAATATAGTTTAATTCCAGACTTTTCAGTTTACTATGAGTGTGCTCTCACTGAATACCAATTTATGAGTTAAATGGGGCTAACATTACCAGGTTTAGAGTCTTGAGGACTGAAAAAACGTAAAAATATGTAACTGCTCATGGTAAATCCCTCCCAAAAAATCCAAAACCATTGCCCTAGAGTCGATTCAGACTCACGGTGACCCTAAAGGACAGAGAAGAACTGCCCCATAGGCTTTCCAAGTAGCAGCTGGTGGATTTGAATGGCTGGCCTTTCAGTTAGCAGCCAAGCTCTTTAACCTTTACTTCAACAGGTCCATATATATACATAAACACATGTATGTATATGCATACATATGTATATGCATGTGTGTGTATGTGTGTGTGTGCACTGAGAGAATGGAATGATAATTTTATAATTTTTAATTAGACAGAAAGAGGTTTTGAGTTTGTGACTCGTGCATGTCTTTATATAATTTGTTTTCCTTCCCTGTTATATCTAGTGGCCATTGGAGGCGATTATGTACAAATAAAAATATTTTTAAAAATCCTCTCTTGGGTTATTCTTCAGGTGTCTTCTGCACAGTGTCCATTTTTTATGATTATACTAATACCTTTTGTGGTATTTTAGGGGTATGGGGCTTGTACGATCCAAAATTCTCAAAAATGTTAATTCCTGTTGGTTCAGGTACAATATTATATACTTACAAATAATGATTCTGTGACTTCTTTCATTTCATTGGCTAACACACTGAGAGAAATGTTTAGTCAGAGTCGTGATTGCCTTGACTCTGAGTTGAGTCGAGATATCTCTGTTTTGCCATGACATATTTTACCATAACATATTGCCCTGAAGTATGTCAATTCTTTTCCCTCTAATCCTATACGTCCATTCTTTTTCATTGCAGTACTTATCCCGCTAACCCTTTTTAATTCAGCTATCACCTGTCTCCTTTAACAATAGACTACTGAGCATCTGGAATTTCTATCTGGAGCAAATCCCTTCAGGCCAAAGCAGGTAGAACTGAAAGCTGAGAATAACCTTAGGATCAGTAAGGAAAATCTCTCCAGTACGGTCATCACAACATAAGGATGAGTCAACTTCATAATCCAAGAAGCTAAGATCACTTAATAAGGATGTGCTGGAGAAAATGTTATACTTTAACGCATTCCATGGCCAAAGGCAGTCAGTCATTCAGCGGTGACTGAGCTCACCCTCTTGGGACTCCCAGGCAATCCAGAGCTTTGGGCCTTTCTTTTCTGGATCTTTCCAGTGATCTACTTAATCAGTGTCATGGGTATTCTTGGGATCGTTATGCTAATTCAGATCAGTCCTAAGCTTCACACACCTATGGGTTCATTCCTCAGCCATCTAGCTTTTGTTGATTTTTGCTATATCACCTCTGTTACACCAAACACTCTGGTGAACTTCTTCTAAGAAATTAAAAGAATATCCTTAGCTGCTTGTGCCACTCAGTTGTGTTGTTTTATCATGTTTGGATTTGGGAGGTGTATATGCTCTCAGTCATGGCAAGTGAATGGTATATAATGGTATATAGCTGTTGTAGGGTAAAAACATCACAAAGTTTAGTAAAGCAAAAATAAAGTTTTATTCAGCATGTATTAAAAGACAAAGTGGGAAGGAGACAAGAATGCTGCCAAAGCCATGTCTGCCTGAGTCCAAAAACTGTTACAGAATAAGCAAAAGTGGGAAAATAGACGAGCATGCTGCTAGAGCCATGCCTGCTCGAGTCCATAGAACCTTACAGAATTATCAGTATATATTAACATCACAAATAGGCAAAGCCATTGAAAGTGTCACCTTTTCACAGGTTGGCTAGAAACCACTATATCTCTGTGAGTCTGCATTTTGAATTGTCTTTCTTAATAAGCACTGGTACAGTTTTCACTAATGACAGGAAGATCCTCAAATGGTCCAACAAATCTTATTATTCACTAAATGCTAATAAAAAAGGTAAGAGTGAAAAGTGTGAGTCTTTTGACAGTTTTATGATTTGTTTATATGAACATCTTCCCTAAAAGATGTTTTCTAAGATTGTCCTAGCTATTGTCTTTATACCTCAGGGCCCATGTGTCCTTGTGAGGTCAGCTTCAGGTAGGTCACATTCTAGGAAAGGAATAATGGCTTCAATATCACCTCCTAAATCATAAAACCAAAAAACCAAATCCAGTGCCTTAGAGTCGATTCCGACTCATAGTGACCTTATAGGACAGAGTAGAACTGCCCCATAGAGTTTCCATGGAGCACCTGGGGGATTTGAACTGCTGACCCTTTGGTTAGCAGCCATAGCACTTAACCACTACGCCACCAGGGTTTCCAAAAACAAACCCACTGCCACTGAGTTGATTGCAGCTCATAGCGATCCTATAGGACAGAGTAAAACTTCCCCATAGGGTCCTAAATCATAGGTATTTGCAACCCTTTATACCATTGTCAAGAATAAAAGCATCTGTATCCCAATGGTGGTTAGTACATATTTGTATGGCTTTTCTGTGGGACTCCTACAGGCAATTCTTTCATTCCGTTTGTCTTTTTGTGAGTCAAATATAATAAATCACTTTTATTTTGATGACATTCTCCTGATTGTTCTGGACTGTCACTTAACTTGTCATAAATTTCTCAAAGAAATGCTATTGTTCACACTTGCTGGTTTCCATACTCTTTTCTCTCCCGTCATTGTCCTCAGCTCCTATAGATTCATTCTATTTGTGATTCTGAGGATTAATTCCGCTGAAGGCAAATGAAAAACATTTTCTGCTTGCGCCTCCGACTTGACTTCCACCACCATATTTTACTGGACAATTGTCTTCATATGCATTGCTGTTGTCATTATGTGCTGTAGAGTCGATTCCAACTTATAGTGACTCTATAGGGCTGAGTAGAACTGCCCCAAATGGTTTCCCAGGAGTGGCTGATGGATTTGAACTGCTAACCTTTTGGTTAGCAGCCAAGCTCTTAACCACTACTCCACCACATCTCCACCTCTTTCTCTGCATACTGACAAAATAGCTTATTTTTTCTATATTGGGTAATTTCCATGCTAAATCCTTTAATCTACAGCTTAAGAAAACAGGAAGTCAAAAATGCTTTGAAGTGAATTATGGAAAAGCTGTGTTCTGTGATAAAATCAATAACCTATGGCCTAACTGGAAGCTCTGGTGGTGTAGTGGATAAGTACTATGGGTGCTAACCAAAACGTTGGCAGTTCAAGTCTAACTGAAAGCCCTCTGAGTGAGGAAGCAAAAACAAATTTTCCACACTAAAAAAATGGCTATAGTAGAATCAATTTTGTCTCAAAATGATGCATTAGGATACCATTAATAACTTTTTTAAATTTTATAATATTAAAAATGTTAATGTGGACACAGAGAATGCTTTAATTTTCTGTGATTGTGAAAAGTATTACTACTAATGATACTGAAAGACATGAGAATGAAATAAATTCAGCTGCAAAGAGTAGGTTAAATTTTGTTTCATAGACCATTCAAAATCCATCATTTTCTAATTTTTATGGAGGACTATTGACATGAGCGCTCTACTTCCTTGACCTTACACTGGTAGAAGGAATGTTCATCTAGATTACTAAAGCAGCTGTAGCTTTAAGTCATGGAAGGTATTTGCAGAATATCCACCATCTTCCCATCAGATGAGCCTGAATATAATTGTAGGTGCTGGGGAGCCAAGAGGGACAATGGCATCAACCCTGGTGGACAACCGAACTCAAACAAACTAAAACGGCAACTCAAATTTTGACAAATGATACAGATACGTCCTTTGGATTAGAATAAGGTCTGTATGTTATATAACACCACCATTATCATAAAAACAAAACTAAACCTGTTGCCATCAAGCCAAGCCCAACTCATAGAAACCCTACAGGACAGAACAGAACTGCCCCACAGGATTTCCCAGGAGTGACTGGTTGATTCAAACTGCTGACCTTTTGGTTAGCAGCCTAGCTCTTAACCACTGTGTCACCAGGGATTTAATAATACCAAATCAATGTTAATTTGCTGAATTTGATAAAACGTCTCTGCTCAGCTGCTAACCAAAAGGTTGGTGGTTCAAATCCACTCAGCAACTCCTCGGGAGAAAGATCTGGCAATCTGTTTCCATAAAGATTGCAGGCAAGGTATTGAAATACATCTGTGGTTCTTAATTAATTTCTTCAATTAAATATCAGTCACGAGAGAATGAATCTGGCTCTTTCAGATTCAATTTAGTTGGTTCTCATTTGGAAGTCAAGTACGTTACAGGCATATGAGAGAAAATGAGCCTCTGTATCTGTTGTAGTCATTTTTCACCAAGGCTAAGGTGAGCAGGGAACTCTGGTGGCATAGTGGTTAAGAGCTCAGCTGCTGACCAAAAAGTCAGCAGTTCACTTTCACCAACTGCTCTTTGGAAACCCTATGGGGTAGTTCTACTCTGTTCTACAGGATCACTATGAGTCGGAATCCACTTGAAGGTACCAAAAGACAAGATGAGCTCTGCACTTATCAGAGATGCTTTGAATCACAGCACTACCAGTTTCTAAAGAGCACCTGGTGGGTTTGAACTGCCAACCTTTTGGTTAGCAGCTGTAGCTCTTAACCACTATGCCACCAGGGTTTCCTTAAAGTCTATACATGCTTCATAATCTTCTGTTTGCGTAAGTTTAGATGTAGAAAAATTCAGGCATATGTGAAAAAGGAAAGGGGAATAGCATAGAGCTGAAAACCTCTTTGAGCTTAAAATTAAAACACTAAGAGATACCGTTTCTCTCTTATGCAGATTTTAAAACATGAAACTTTGAGTTGTCTGATGGAAAATAGGCACCCATATACACTGTTGATATAAATGTAAAATAATGTCAATCCTACAGAGTTATTCAAGAGATTGAAAAAGAAAATTAAGATTCTTTTAAATTAATCATTGCTATGGAGTAGAAATTTCAATCATGACAACACTGTGAGACATTAATTTCAGAGGAAAACTTCAATATTATTTCATTACAGCTTTTTTTAAAAAATTGAATTTCATTTCTAGAACCAGTATTTTTCTCGCCCAACATTCTCACTTTAAGTACTGGGAAATTCATTTTTATCAAATGGTTTCCACAAACTGCTGCAAAAATAAAAGACCTGAAACTGAACATTTATTTTACATAAATTCATAATTGTAATATGAAATAAATATGGAAGCACAAAAACAAAAGCAATTATCAATGGAAATACAGCAATTTTTCAAATTGCATCCCCAGAAGTATCATTAAAAATGTTCTTCTACTCATGATTCTTTCATTGACTAATAGCCAAAAAAGTGATCTACCATTTCAAATGCTTTTCCCTCATCTATGTGTATAAGGCAAAAGCAATGAATTTGGTCACTAGACAGTAAAAGTTAAATAATTACCTGTTCTTGAATATATCATTATATTGTTTTTCAAGTTTTTTTTTTTTTTTCCAGATGTTCCAGAGGGACTGAGAAATACATACAAAATGGTATTGGTTTCACAAAGATTTCTCTCAGATGTGTTGGGATATTTCGGGGTTTGTTGTTGAACTAAAGACAGCATATTGAATATTGAAAGATATTGGGTCACTGAAAAGAATACGCTCAAGGTACCTTGGTGAGAAAGTCTTCAGAGATACACAAATATAACTTTTATGCACTCAGCATTTAATATGTAAGTATTGCTCATCCCTTTTGTACTGGATATACCAGAGGTAGGTGATAAAACTGAATATAAGATAGAAACACTACTGCTTAAAAAAAAAGATGTTCAAGTTTAAGATGTGTTAGTGACCTATTTACAGTTGGCTGCAAATATACTACGGCAAGTGTTATGATAAGGGGATTAAACCCAGTGCCATCGAGTCGATTCTGACTCATAGCAACCCCATAGGACAGAGTAGAACTGCCCCATAGAGTTTCCAAGGAGTGCCTGGCAGATTTGAACTGCCATCCCTTTGGTTAGCAGCCGTAGCACTTAGCCAGTGGATGCAAAAAAGCACATATGAGAAACATCTCATTTTTATCTAGAAGGTCATAAAAAACCTCAAAGAGAAAGTGATTCAACAGAGTATAGAAAAATAAGTAGAGGAAAGTGAGGCAAAGGAAGTGATGATAGAGGAAAACTATTCTGGGGAGAGGGTGAAGTATACATAAAATTCTGGTTTACATCAGAATGACTGTAATGGATTGAATTGTGTCCAAAAATACCTGTCAACTTGGCTAGGTCATGATTCCCTTATATGATTGTATGCTTGTCTACCATTTTATCTTCTGGTGTGATTTCCCACTATATTGTAAATCCTATCATTATGATGTAATGAGATGGATTATCGGCAGTTATATTGATGAGGTCTACAAGACTAGGTAGTGCCTTAAGCCAATGTCTTTTGAGACATAAAAGAGAGAAGCAAGCAGAGACACTTGGGAACATCATACCACAAAGCAAGCAGTGCTGGGAGCAGAGCGAATCCTTTGAACCTGAGGTTCCTGCACTGAGATGCTCCCAGATCAAGGGAAGACTGATGACAAGCCCTTCCTCCAGAGCTGACAAAGAAAGCTTTCCCCTGGAGCTGACACCCTGAATTTGGACTTGTCACCTACTAAACAGTAGTGAATAAATTTCTCTTTGTTAAAGCCATCCACTTGTGGGATTTCTGTCAAAGCATAACTAGATGACTAAAGATAGTGACCATGGTAGTTCAGAACATCTGGAACATGAAGGCTGTATAAAGAATTTTGCAAGAGATGAGGTACAGGAAGCAGATTTCTAAGACGTGTATGCCAGTCACATTAAAGAACTTGTTTATCCTAAGGGCACAGATAAGGCATTGAAGGACTTTGTCAGGAGAATGACAGAATGGAGTTTGTGTCTATAAAATTAAGATAGGCTATAGTGTTGTCTTTTTTTTTGTAGTTTTTTTTTTTTTTTTTTTTATAGTGTAGGGAATAGAGAAAAGTAGGAAAGACTGAAAGCAAGAATACAGTTAGGTGTCAGTCCCAATAAACCAGAAAAAAATGTCCTCGTGCTTGGATCAAGCAAATGATATAAGTGACTAGATTTGAATATTACATAAAACATAAGATTGTAAGGAACTGGGGATAAATTGGGTATGGCACAAAAAACAGGAATACGTCAAAAGATAACTAGACTCTGATTTGGAAAACAAAATGGATAATGGTATCATTCACTGAAATAAAAAAATCCATGCTCCAGGTCTTGAATATTAGGGCTAATGTACAGAAATGTAAAGTCCTTTGTTTATGTGACACTTTTAATGAACATCTAGAATATCTAAGTGGTAATTTTCAGGAAGGGGGCCTTGGTGGCAAAATGGTTAAGGGATTGGTTGCTAACCAAAGTTTGGTGGTTTGAACCCACATAGTCACCCCATAAGAGAAAGACCTGGTGATCTACTTCCATAAAGATTACAGCCTAGAAAACCCCTTGAGGCAGTTCTACTCTGTCACATGGGGTTGCTATGAGTCAAAATCAACTTGTTGTCACCTAAAAACAATTTTCAGGAGGAATTTTTATGTATGAGGCTAGAGAAGAGAAAACAAATTTTTCAGTAGTAATAGAAATTATGCCCCTGTGTGGCACAATCAATTTATAATCAGTTACTAACCTAAACTTTAGAGGTTCAAACCCAACCAATTGTGCCATGGAGGAAAGGTATGGTGATCAGCTTCTATAAAGATGAGAGCTAAGAAAAGCCTATGGAGCAGTTCTACTCTGTAACACATGGGGTAGCCATGAATAAAAATCAACTCAAAGGAAACAGGTTTGGTTTGGTTTAATAGATGCATGATAGATAGATAGGCAGACAGAGAGGCAGAGAGATAAATAAACAGGCATACATCTTCAGCATATAGGTGCCTATTGAGGACAGTGGGTTGAATAAAATCAAGAAAGTATGAAAAGGTAAGGGCAGAGGAGATTTGGGTAAAAACTGAAAAGCTTATCCTCAAAAGCACAGGCAATAGAAATACAACTTCTAAGTTACAGAAACAAGGAAATGGTAAATAAACTCAGAGACTGCTTTGCTCTGAAAACAAAAGATATACTCAACAGAGGCTAATAATGCTACCGAGCTGCCAAAGGGAGGGGAAAAAAAAAAAAAACCTTCATTGAATTTGGGAATAGGGAAGTTGATAGTGAACTTGTTGAGAAAATTTCAGTGGAATGATCGAAAAGGAAGGTGAATTACACTGGATTGAGTTATAAGTGTAATTCACATGCTCCAAGACATTTAATTGAGAAGTGGTAAACGGGAGACAAAAGATAAAAGAGTAACTTAGATAAAGGTTCTGGGTAGATGGTAGTCAAAGGGTAAGGGGAGGGGATGTTTTTGTTTTTCTTTTATCTGTCTTACAGATCTGGAGCCCTGGTGTCACAGTGGTTAAGAGCTCAGCTTCGAACCAAAAGAACAGTGGTTCAAATTCACCAACTGCTCCTTGGAAACCCTATGGAGCAGTTCTAATCTGTTCTATAGGGCCACTGTGAATTGGAATTGACTCAGCCCCAAAGGTTTGCGAAGTAACTGAGACAATGTGGTACCAAAGAAAAGCCAAGTGAACTTATCCTCTGCTCTCAATGGGAGTGATTTCAATTCTGCAAGTTTTCAAAATTCAGAACCCAGTTTAGGTTTGTGGACATGGTCTGTGGAATTTAGTTTTTTAAACTCTTTCCAAATGCTGTACACTTTGGATCATATACATGCTTAAAGATACCAAAACCAAACCCACTGCAGTCGAGTCAATTCCAATGCATTGCAACCCTATAGGAGAGAGTAGAACTGCCCCATAGAGTTTCCAAGGAGTGCCCGGAAGACTCAAACTGACGACCTTTTGGTTGGCAGCTGGAGCTTTTAACCAGCACATCACCAGTGTTTCCTGCTTAAATTTACAGGGTAAAATAATTTGTCTTCATGGTCTAAAGCTGTTTATAATCTGGAAAATAGTTTACTACTCTGTATTTTGTAAAAGAGAAAAATACAGAAAATTAACAATCCTATTTTTCCTTAATATTAGTATCATAAGTTTATTAAAGGAAAAAGAAAGAAATGGAAGTAAGCAAAAAAAAAAAAAAGTTTAAAAATTATACCAAACTGGATACCTAAAGATAAATAGTTTTAATATTTTGGTTTTGACTTGTCAAATTACATTTTCCACACTCATTCCTGATAATTCATAATTTATTTATTAATTGATATATTCAATCCATAACTTTATGAAATCAACTTAAAACATAAGAAATCATTTTAATATGTTCTGATAACCACTAACATTTTTAATGCTGCAACTTTTATTTTCCCTATTTTTAAAGAAAATACAACATAGATTTTGCTATTTTATTGATTGTAAATTTTAATTGAAGTTATCTTTCCTATTTTACAATTTCCCAGTGGATTGGAATTTCTGCCTGGACCAAATCTATTCACACTGACAGCAGGAGTAATAGCCAAATATAACAGAATTCTCCTTCAACCGAATTTAACGTAATGTCCTGGTGAGCCATGACCGTCTTCCCATATGTAGATTAATCACTTCCTACAGAATCAAGTTTATTCAGACCCTGTGCTCTGAGGGGTTTCCCTTAGAAGAAATTGTATATCTATTTCATGGCCAAAGGCAATTATTCAGCAGTAACTGAGTTCATCCTCTTGGGACTCACAGACAATCCGGAGCTTCAAGTCATTCTCTTTGGTGTCTTCCTAGGGATTTACTTAGTTACTGCTGTGGGTAATCTTGGTTTGATTGTGATAATTCAAATCAGTCCTCAGCTTCAGAAACCCATGTATTTTTTTCTCTGTCATCTGGCTTTTGTTGATTTTTGTGGTACCTCCTCTATCACCCCAAACACCCTGGTGAACTTTGGGCGTGAAATTAAAAGTATGTCATTTTATGCATGTGCAACTCAGGTGTGTTGTTTTATCACATTCTCAGTTTGGGAATTATTACTGCTGTCTATCATGGCATATGATCGGTATGTGGCCGTCTGCAACCCTTTACTCTATGTAGTTCTCGTGCCAAGGAAACTCTGCATTCAAATGGTCACTAGCACATATATTTATGGATTCACTGTGGGAGTTGTACAGGCGGTGGCTACATTCCACATGTCTTTCTGTGACTCTAACGTGATCAACCAGTTCTACTGTGATGATGTTCCCTTGATTGCTCTAGCTTGTTCTGATACACATGTCAAAGAGCTGATGCTGTTAATTATTGCTGGATTCAATGTGTTTTGCTCTCTTATCATTGTTCTCATCTCGCATGTCTTCATTCTCTTTGCCATCCTGAGGATCCATTCTGCTGAAGGAAGACAGAAAGCCTTCTCTACTTGTGCTTCTCATCTATTTTCTATTACTATGTACTATGGAACCTTGATGTTCATGTACCTACAGCCCAAGTCAAGCCATTCACTGGATAAAGACAAATTTGCCTCAGTGTTCTATGTAGTGGTGATCCCCATGCTAAACCCATTGATCTATAGTTTGAGGAATCAGGAGGTAAAAAATGCCCTGAAGAGAATTACTGAAAAAATGTATTTTAATGATCAATAGTGAGATATGTTGTCACTAAAAAAAAAAAAAAAAATGGCAGATACAGAGTTAGGAGATTCTTGAGTCAAGCCTTGCACAATGGTACAGTGCTAATAAGTACAGGGACTCTTGCCTCTGGGACTCAGCTTCCTAAAGTCTAGTTCCTTGAAAATAAGTATTTTTCTTGTCTTTTGTTTTACCTTTTTTGGTTTACACATAGTAGGCATTTCATAAATGTTTGTTTAGTTGTTGGAGTCTAAAATGGAGAAAAAAATGTCAGCCCTCTTTGACCATCAGATGTTTCAACAATACAGATAAGCAATGAGTGTCTTGAAATAATGAATTTATCTTATTTCACTACGATTGGCCAACCACTTTACATTAAGATCAATTTATGTGTGCTCATCTTAAACTTTTATTATTGTAAAATGTATTTCTTCTGAAGCAATATTGTGTGGATTACTATAACAATGAATGTGGCAGTCTTTAGGCCAATGGAAGGTTTTATTCCCTCGAACACTGTAGTTAGGGAAGGCAAATCCAAATACAAATATGTATTGACTTGGTACACTGGTGGCTTCCTAGTGATTTACAGACAGTAGAAATTAGCCCTGGAGAATTGGTTAAAATACTAGGAGTAACAGAACATGGCATTCTAGGAAAAAGAAGAGAAGATGATTTCCATCTAAAAGGTAGATCCTCTTATCTTCCTACCTGTTGCAAAATGCTCTACTGTAGCTACTGTTTAGTAGTTAAAAATTTAAATCAACTTGCTTTGTGCCCATTTCTCTTTCCCAAATTCCATGTCTTGCAGTCTTGTTACTCCAAGAACTCTAACCAACTGTCCAGGCCTATTTACCATTGTTTTGAGTCAGTGTGTATCCATGCCTCAGGCCACAAGTTCTCCAGCTGAAGTGGGCAGTTAAATGCTCAACCACTGGGACTTTACATCTAAGTGGAGATGAGATGAGACATCAGTTTATTTCTAACTAGTTCTTACATAATGTAACAACCATCTGTGGATTAGATCCAAATATTAACCCCATCAGTTGGTTGTAGGGAATCTCTAACCCAGGCAACCATGGCGTAGATCGACAGAAAGAACTGTATACAACAAACAACACTTGAAAGATAGATGGTATAAAAATATCTTTCTAAAACAATTAATGAGCAGATTCTCAGGTCCATAGAGCTGTGCATATGCTGACAAGCATCTTTCAATCTTCCTTAAAATTCTCACATCTCTGTGGAAAATTACAATTAGTGCAATCGTTACACACTAATTAGAAATAAAAGACTTCTATAAAATTTCTGTGCAAGGTATTTTTGTTGTGGTTGTTAAACCCGTGATACCAAAAAAGAAAAACCAAACCTGTTGCCATTGAGTCAATTCCAACTCATAGTGACCCTTACAGGACAGAGCGGAACTGCCGCACAGGGTTTCCAAGGCTGTCATCCTTACAGAAGCAGAGTGCCACACCTTTCTCCCATGGAGAGAATGGTAGGTTTGAATCAAAGACCTTAAGGTAGCAGTAGAGCACTAAACAGCTGTGTCGCACAGAATGATATTATTAAGAAACAGAAGAATAATGTTTCTTGGACAAAATATTCACATTAAATAAGATTGATTGTGTGTGCGTTTGTATAAAAATAAGGGGCTGATTATGATTTTTCAATCAATTCATCTTCCTGTTTATTTTACACACACAGGTATGTGTGAAATGGGAATGAACAGACTTCACTAGAGGGTTTGATGTGCATATTTTTAAATGTTTTCCAGCACAGTGCTAGACATAAAATGAGTTATTTCTCAGTTATCATCCTTTGCGAAAGAATTTTCAGGCATAATTCTCTGTGATTGAACTAAATACACCAGTAGGCCAATAAGAAATTCATGCCAATTGATAATTGTCAACATAATTGAGTTTCTCACCTAGAGTTGGATCTTTGGTACAATTCAAATCATTACTTAGCAGTGGATTAATCTCCTTTGATCTAATGAATATTATGGCCAGTTATTGGAATTCATAAGTTTAAGAAAACCAATATTAAAGCATAAAAATATAAACCAAGTATAATTAAACATCTTCCATGTTGTTTTCCAAAACATCAGAATGACCTTTGTTAAGTAATTATTCTTTATTAGCAAGGTGATCTGCTATTTGTTATGTTCTTTGTCTGTGAGGCAAAATGGATCCCAAAAGGCCAGCCATAACGTAATTTGTTATGCTCGTGATTCATCGTTACACTGTTTCATAAATTTTAAAGAATGATGTAATACAAGGAAAAGGCTCTAGGAGGACTACAATGATCAAAATGTACTGACAATACTTAAGTAATCACAAGTGTTGTTGGCATTCCCAGAGCTGGCTTCAAGATTGATTGAATTCTTTTTGGTTTTGTCATAGGTTACTCAAAGACGGCCATGAAGTAGAGAAAAATATTCAAGGTAATTGAGGTAGTAAAAAGGGGTTTGGAGTAACACATACTTTGGATTTGTTTGTTCTGTTACTGTACAGATACATTTGGAGTATCTACCAGTTGCTAAGTCCTGCTGGGCACTGGAGATAAAACTGAGTGAAATACAGAACTGTCTCGGCTTACTAAGAATTTGAAATTTTGAGTAGGTTCCAGACAAATTAACAGGTGAGTGAATAGTTCAGAGCTGCACTTGAGAGATAATAAAAAGGCTACAGAAGGAAGTGAAATTTCATCTGGAATTGGAAGGAGAAGTTGAAAGAAAATAGCCAGCCAGAGAGGTGAAGGTAAAGAAAGGAGTATGCTCGCAAAACTATGTACAAAATGTGTGCTCACATCTGAGAAACTGAGGCAACATGGCTGAGGCATGGAGATTACATGAGGGATGCCACAAGAGATAAGACTAGTCTGCAAAGCAAGGGTTTGTTTATCAAGGGTTTATTTACCCACCTTAAGGGCTTTGAGCTTTATCTAAGGTCAGCTGGAGAGCAAGCTAAGATTTGCAAGTTAGGAAGAACTCTTGGGCTACTATATGCACAGAGAGGGTTGTAAAACTAGATGCCCAGATAAAAGTTAAAAAAAAAAAAATTTTTTTTTTTTTTTTAGAGAGCAATATTTAGGCTTTTCCTGCAGGAAAGGCATGATAGAAGTCTAAATAAAGAAAAGAATATATAATATAGAGAATATGAGAGAGGTTGGATTTGAAAAAAATGGATTAAACAGAAGTGTTCAATAATTATTTGTTGGTGGGAAAGAGTTATATGGAATGCTTTCTTGGTTTCTCACTGATTCAATGGCTGGAAGACACACCATTAATGGAGTTAGAAAATATATGCTCTAAAGCATATAGTGGGGTGGGGTGATTTTTGAATCTCTGGTTTTACTTTTGAACATGTTTAATTTAGGCACCTCAGATATATCTAAATAACATTATCTGGAAAGCTGTTCGATATATGTACCTGGAGCTTAGAGAAAAATCTGTCCTAGATATTTAGATTTGTGCATCATCAGTACATAAATGACAATTATCTTCATATCATTAAATGAGATCTCTCAACAAGAATGCTCAAAAAGGAAATGAGTTGGCCTAAGGTAGACCTTTAAAGTAAGAGGGTCATTTAAAGTATAGACAAAGGATACATAGTCATCGGGGGAGAGTAAAAATGGACAAAAAGATGGAAAAATCCAGAGATTCTGGTGAATTAGAAGTCAAAAAAGAATGTTTTTCAGGACAAAAGGAAATATCAATGGTGTTCAATGCCACAGAGAAGTCAAATATGAAGCCTTCGCTGGACTGGGAATGAGGAGAGTGTTGGTGTACTTGATGAAAGTAGTTTCATTGCAATGCCGAGAGAAGACATGACAATAATACAATAGGTCGAGATACGAATGTGAGAAAGGATGTAAGTGTGGGTGACTTTTCTATGGCGTTTGGTAATGAAGGAGTAGAGAGAGTCGAAGACTTAGAGGGGTTTCTTAGGTAAAGGGAGAAGAATAGTGATGAAGGATCCCCGGTGGGGTTTTAACTATATACTTCATTTATAGTTCAATGTGAATGACTGAATAAATTAGCAGAAGGAGAAGATATGGAATGCAAAGAAATATGTGATCAAAATATAAGTTTAGGTATTAGAAATAGTAGTGTGCCTGACCCCAAACCATGGTATTTTCAATTGCCTCATATGCACGTGAAAGTTGGGCAATAAATGAGGAAGACAGAAGAAGAATTGATGCTTTTCAATTATGGTGTTGGCTAAGAATATTGAATATGTCATGGACTGCCAGAAGCATGAACACACCTGTTTTGAATGAAGTACAGCCAGGATGCTCCTTAGAAGCAAGGTTAGAGAGACTTTGTCTTATACACTTTCAACATGTTATTATGAAGGACCTGTCACTCGAGAAAGGCATCATGTTTGATAAAGTAGAGGGTCAGCAAAAAAGAGGAAGACTCTCAACAAGATGAATTGACACAGTGGCTGCAACAATGGGTCCAAATACAGCAATGATTGTGAAGATGGCACAGGGCTAAGCAGTGTTTCTTTCAGTTGTTTTTAGAGTCACTGTGACTGACTGGACAGAATCTAACAACAACATTAGAAATAGAACTATCCCCTCTAAAAAAAAAAAAAAAGGAAAAAAAAGTGCAGAAAGGATAGATTGGAAGCAGGTAGGTTTGTGCAACTCTTCAAAAGAAATTAAAATTAGTTTTATTTTATTACCTTAAATTCCTCTCTGTTGTCATGGATTGAATTGTGTCCCCCCAAAATATGTGTCATATAGGTTAGGGCATGATTCTCAGTATTGTGTGGTAGTCTTTTATTTTGTGGTTTTCGTATGTGTTATAAATCATAATCTCTGCCTGTGGTTAAAGAAGATTATGGTGGGGAAAAACACCCTTGCTCAAGTCACAATGTAAAGGGAGTTTCCCTGGGGTGTGGCCTGCACCACCTTTTATCTTACAAGAGATAAAAGGAAATGGAAATAAGCAGAGGGGAAGACTTCCTACCACCAAGAAAGCAGTGCCTGGAGCAGAGCGCATCATTTGAACCTAGGGTCCCTGCTCAGAGAAGCTCCTACCTAGTCTTGGGGAAGGTTGATAAGAAGGCTGATAGAGAGAGAAAGCCTTCCCCTGGAGCTGAAGCCCTAATTTGGACTTTTAGCCTACTTTATTGTGAGGAAATAAACTTTTCTTTGTTAAATCCATCCACTTGTGGTATTTCTGTTACAGCAGCACTAGAAGACTAAGACTTCTGTTAGAATTGTTGGTATCTACTGAGAGTAAGGGGGGTGGTATAGAAAAGTATGAAGAAATTCAAAGGGTATGAGATAATAGGTACATGTAGACTAATACACAGAAAGTCAATTTAGGAAAAAGGCCAATCTCCTGGACAAAAGTAAGCGGCTATTTTCAATATGATAAGTTTGTAATTGCTTACTTTTGCCTGGTTGCTGTTCTTGTTACCTCAGACACAATTGTGAAGAGAACATTTCAAAATACACAGATTTTGATGTATCTGGAGAGAAATAAGACCAGGATGTTTGGGATGTTGACAAGAATAATCGTAGTAATAATCATGAAGTCTAAGATGGGCAGGGGAAGAATTAAATAAAGGAGGTAACAAAATAAAAGAGAAATAATTAGTGAAAAATAGTGATGCCTGTGGCATCTTGGTATAAGAAGTTGTTCTGTCATTTCTGAGATGTTAAAGGGAAGGGCAAATGTTTGTGGTCTTAAGATAATGTTTTAATTTTGGATTCTTAGCAGTCAATCAATTTCCAGATAAAACAAGATCCAAGATGGAGCTATGAGAGTTGGAAGTTCAAGGATATTGGTGTTGTAGTCATTCACATCAAGATTTTAAGAATTGGAGAAGCATTGTATTAAATCTGTGGTCTGTGTAGGCACTGATGTCAGCTTTATGCAAAAGAGACAGAATGACCTTGGTGCCAAAATCTTCAATAAATAAGGAGTGACCTGGGCATAAATAAGTGACGACAATGAAGACAGGTATAAATTTCAAAGCATCAGAAGAGTTTACTCAATGCAAGATGATGAATCCTATCTTATCTCAAGCAAATGTGAAATATGTGGAGAGTCACAAATTGAGCAGCCTGCAGAAAGGTGGCCTAGAGAGAAGGAGGTCTTCAAGGGGGAGCCAAGTTTTAGTTTAAGCAAGGGTGGGTAAAATGATTAAAGATGTTGGAGAGAACAAAATAAAAATGGTACTAAATTTATGGTCCAGAGATCAAGAGTATTCAAAATTTTATCTCTGATCTTTCATATTAACTCTTTGGGAATCAGTTTTTGGAATTTATTTCCTTCTAATTAATTTTTTTTCAATTTATTACACTTTAATTTAAGGTATTCTCATAACCTTAAAACATATTTTGACATCTGTGTTCAAAAAACTATTTTCTCCTATTAAAATTAGATTACTTTAACAATTCTTCACATAATTTAATATTTTGAAATTTCTGCCTAGAATACATGCCTTTATTCTGAATGCAGAACTAGCCTGAAGTTTCTCCTGGTGGGTCAGAGCCACCTTCTAACATCTGCTTGATGATTGCCTGCAGACTCAAATTATTTGCAACTGTGATCTGGAGGGATTTATTGTGATATTTCCGTGGCCAAAGGCAACCATTCAGAGGTGACTCAATTCATCCTTTTGGGACTCACAGATAACCCAGAGCTTCAAGCCATCCTCTTTAGTGTCTTCCTAGTGATCTACTTAATTAGTGTCCTGGGTAATCTTGGTTTGATTGTGCTAATCCAAATCAGTCCTCAGCTTCACACACCCATGTATTTTTTTCTCAACCATCTGGCTTTTGTTGATTTTTCTTTTACTTCTTCTGTCACACCAAACACCTTAGTGAACTTTTTGTGTGAAGTTAAAAGTATAACATTTTATGCGTGTGCCACTCAGGTGTGTTGCTTTATCACATTTGTAGTTTGTGAAGTCTACTTGCTTTCCATCATGGCATATGATCGGTATGTTGCCATCTGCAACCCTTTACTCTATGTCATTCTCATGCCTAGAAAACTCTGTATTCAACTGGTTGCTAGCACATATGTTTTTGGTTTTACTGTGGGTCTTGTACAGACAGTAGTGACATTCCGTTTGTCTTTTTGTGACTCCAATATGGTCAACCACTTCTACTGTGACGATGTTCCTTTGGTCGCTTTGGCCTGCTCTAACACCCAAGTCAAAGAGCTGATGTTATTAATCCTTGCTGGGTTCAATACACTTTTCTCTCTACTGATTGTGTTGATTTCCTATGGCTTCATTGTCCTAGCCATCCTTAGGATCCACTCTGTTGAAGGAAGACAGAAAGCCTTTTCCACCTGTGTGTCCCACCTGACCTCCATCACAATATTTTATGGGACCCTTATTTTTATGTACCTCCAGCCCAAGTCAAGACATTCTCTGAACACAGATAAATTTGCTTTGGTGTTTTATGTGGTGGTGATTCCCATGCTAAACCCACTGATCTATAGCTTGAGAAACCAGGAGGTAAAAAATGCACTGCAGAGAAATATGGAAAAGTTGTGTTTGGCTATCAGATAAATGAAGAACCATAGGGTAGGGATCAGGAAACTTTGAGTTATGGCTTTTCTAGTGTCACAGTGTTGGTAAATGACAAAGCCAAATCCATCTCTTCAAATGTTCAGACTCACATTTCTGAGGTATACCTCTGAAGACTCTAGGGGAGTGAGATCCACTGTTTATTCCCAGTGACTTTTCACATGAAATACATTTTGTAAATTTTATTTGGGTTGTTGAAAGAAGAGAGTTAGAGAGGGAGGGAAGGGGGCAAAGAACAAGAAATCCTTCTTGGCCATGAAATCCTTCATCAAAGAGAATTGGGAAATATTTATTTTACCTGAAATCCATGTGAAATTGAGAAATTCAAGTTACAGTAAAGTAGGTGAACATCTGGTATCTTATACTGAAAATCTGCTGCGTAGATTATCTAGAAAACATGCCAAAGTTTAATAGTAGGAATTTCGAGTTTGAGCGCTCTGCATAGTTTTCCTAACCCTCCACTGTCTCCGCACCCGGCTGGGAAGGGCAGCACTAGCAGAGCTAACCTGTCATTGAGCATTTCGTTGCATTGACCCTGTACCCGTCTAGATCGCTGAGCAACTTCAAACCGCTGTAATTCAACCGCCTGTTATATGTGAGGGTGTGGTTAGGCTTATTGTATACAAGCGTGTGGTTAGAACTTGGATTCTTCATTCAAACATTTTGGCTGACAATTTTAGCTTTACCAATTAATGTGATGAGAGAGTTAGTTCACATTTCTGTATCTCAACTCCCTCATCTGAAAAAGGCAGTAAGAGCTCCTTTCTCTTAGGCTGATTGTGAGTAGAACTGCAACAATAAATTTTCGAAGAAGCCCTTCCAGGATTCCAATTGCTGACCTTTTGGTTAGCAGCTGAGCTCTAAACTACTGTGCCACTAGTTCTCTGATTGTGAGAAGTAGACCAGGCTATAGATTTGAAGGACATTGCACAGTTCCTAACACATAGAAGCAATTCATAAATGTTGAGTATTTCATTTAATTATTAACATTATAATTGCATAGATGTTTCCTTTGATTTGGTCTTAGAAAATGCAGTAGACATTTTGAAAATGGTTGCGCACATGATAAATTTCATTTGGTTGTTGTTGTTGTTGTTAGGTGCTGTCAAATCAATTTCAACTCACAGCAATCCCATGCACAACAGAAGGAAACACTGCACCGGTATTGCTCCATCCTCACAATTGTTTCTATATTTGAGTCCATTGTTGCAGCCACTGTGTCAATCCATCTCATTGAGGGTCTTCCTCTTTTTCACTGACCCTCTAATTTACCATGCATGATTTCCTTCTTGAGAGACTGATCCCCTCCTGGTAACATGTCCAAAGTATGTGCGACGTTATCTTGCCATTCTTGCTTCTAAGGAGCATTCTGTCTGTACTTCTTCCAAGACAGATTTGTTTGCTCTTTGGAAGTCCATGGTATGTTACATATTCTTCACCAACACTAAAGTTCAAAGGCATCAGTTTTTCTTTGGTCTTCCTTTCATGTGCATATGAGGCGATTGAAAATGCCATGTCTTGGGTCAGGTGTGCCTTAGTCCTCAAGGCTACATCTTTGCTTTTCAGCACTTCATAGAGGTCTTTTGCAGCTGATTTTCCCAATGTTGTGCGTCTTTTGATTTCTTGATTGCTGCTTCCTTGGGTGTTGATTGTGGATACAAGTTAAATGAAATATTCAACATGGTCAATCTTTTCGACATTTTTCATGATGTTGCTTACTGGTCCAGTTGTGAGGATTTATGTTTTCTTTATGTTGAGGTGTAATCCATATTGAAGGCTGTGGTCTTTGATCTTCAACAGTAAGTGCTTCAAGTCCTCTTCCCTTTCAGCAAGCAAGGTTGTGTCATCTGGATAGTGCAGGTTGTTGATGAGTCTTCCTCCAGTCCTGATGCTCTGTTCTTCTTCATATAGTCCAGCTTCTTGGATTATTTGCTCAGCGTACAGATTGAACTGGTACGGTGAAAGGATACAACCCTGATGCATACCTTTCCTGACTTTAAACCACTCAGTATCCCCTTGTTCTGTTTGAATGACTGTCTCTTAGTTTCATGTATAGATTCCTCACTCCACATTAAGTGTTCCAGAATTCCCATTCTTTTGAAATATTATCCATAATTTGTTGTGATCCATACAATTGAATGCTTCATCATAGTCAATAAAACACAGGTAAAATCTTTCTGGTATTCTCTGCTTTACTAACATACACATTTACTAACATACACGTAGCTAATATCAAAAAAAAAAAAATTTTTTTTTTTTTTAATATCTAGATGAACCAGGTATTACTAATCCAGTTTTCTCAAACCACAAAGTTCAATTTTCAAATATTTTCTATACTTCCAAGTAAGTTGTACAATGTTGGATATATATATATATATTTTAAATTGAACGATGATTCACAAAAAGTCACTCAGAAAATATATGTCAATTAAAAATTTTGTGTAAGTTCAAAAATACTCAGAAAGATACATAAGCCTGAGTCTGGCACAGAATCTGGACCCTCCCCAGGTGTTGGTCATATACTCAGAAAAATAAAGTAATGGGGAAGGTCATCACACATAGGGAGTGAGCTCTTCTGCCTTTATCATCCTGTCATCTGCCAGAGAAATTAGCTTCAGGTGTGTCTGGGAACCTCCTGATTGCCCCCATAGCAAGATTCTTAGCTCTTCCTATAAAATATAACCAAAATTCCACTTTGACACTTTCATGTCACTGGGCCCCATCTACTCAATTGTCTTGGTTTTGAACATGAGAAAAGGACACTGAAAAACTCTGATGCACAATTTTCTTATCTGTAAGTATGGCCTGTAGGAGAAATGATCTGTAATGGATCTGAAGTTGTGTGATTACTAAGCTAGTAAAATGCTAACATCCTATGCTTGGCTACAGACCAAATTATGTGCCAAGAGGAAGGCATGAAAAAAAGTAAATATGTAGTATATAAATATAAACTAGTAGTTTGAAATCACCCAGCAGCTCCGCAGGAGAAAGACCTGGAAATCTGCTCCCTTAAAGATTACAGTCAAGAAAACCCTGTGTTTTTGTTGTTGTTGCTCCATGCCATTGAGTCAGTTCAGACTCATAGTGACCCTGCGTACAACAGAATGAAGCACTGCCTGGTCCTGCACCATCCTCACAATATTTCCTATCCTTTAGCCCATTGATGTAGCCACTGTGTCAATCCATCTTATCGAGGGTCTTCCTCTTTTTTGCTGACCCTTTACTTTACTAAGCTTGATGTCCTTCTCCAAGGACTGATTTCTCCTGATAACATGTCCAAAGTATGTGAGACATAGTCTCACCATCCTTGCTTCTAAGGAACATTCTGGTTGCACTTCCTCCGAGACAGATTTGTTCATTCTCTTGGCAATCCATGGTATTTTTAATATTCTTTGCTAAAACCACAATTCAGTTTGTCAATTCTTCGGTCTTCTTGATTTATCGTCCAGCTTTTGCATGCATATGAGGTGATTGAAAACACCATGGCTTGGGTTAGGTGCACTTTAGTCCTCAAGATGACATCTTTGCTTTTTAACATCTTAAAGAGGTCTTTTGCTGCAGATTTGCTCAGTGCAACGTGTTGTTTGATTTCTTGACTGCTGCTTCCATGGGTGTTGATAGTGAATCCAAGTAAAATGATACCCTTAACCATTTCAAGCTTTTCTCTGTTTATCATGATTTTGCTAACTGGTTCAACTATGGGGATTTTGTTTTCTTTACATTGATGTGTAATCCATACTGAAGGTTGTGGACTTTGATATTCTTTAGTAAGTACTTTCAAGTCCTCTTCACCTTCAACAAGCAAGGTTGTGTCATGTGCATATGGCAGATTGTTAAAGTCTTCCTCTGATCCTGATCCCAGGTTTTTCTTCATATAGTCCAGCTTCTTGGTTTATTTATTCAGCATGTAGATTGAATAACATGGTGAAAGAGTACAACTCTGAGGCATACCTTTCCTGATTTTAAACCATGAAGTATTCCCTTGTTCTGTTCAAAGGAGTGCTTCATGATCGATGTATACATTCCTTATGAGCACAGTAAAGTGTTCTGGAATTCCCATTCTTCACAATGTTATCTGTAATTTGTTATATTCCACATAGTCAAATCTCTGCATAGTAAATAAAATTCAGGTAAATACCTTTCTCAAATTCTCTGCTTTCAGCCAGAATCCACCTGACATCAGCAATGATATCCCTGGTTCCACGTCCTCTTCTGAATCTGGTTTAAATTTCTGGCAGCTCCCTGTATATGTGCTGCTGCAGTCAGTTTTGAATGGTCTTCAGCAAAATTTTAGTTGTGTGTGATATTAATGATATTCTATGGTTTTCACATCTGGTAGGATCACCCTTTCTTGGGAATATGCATAAATATGGATCTTTTACAGTAGTTTTGCTACGTAGCTGTCTTCCAAATTTCTTGGCATAGGCGAGTGAGCACTTCCAGGGCTGCTTTCATTTCTTGAAACATCTCAGTTGGTATTCCATCAACTCCTGGAGCCTTCTTTTTTTGCCAATGCTTTCAGTGCAGTGTGGACTTCTTCCTTCAGCACTATTGTTTCCTGATCACATGCTACCATCTGAAATGTTTGAATGTCGACCAATTCTTTTCGGTATACTGACTCTGTATATTCCTTCCTTCCTCTTTTGAAGATTTCTGCTACTTTTAATATTTTCCTCATAGAATCCTTAAACATTGCAACTTGAAGCTTGAATTTTTTCTTTTTTCTTCAGTTCTTTCATCTTAAGAAATGCTGAGCAGATTCTTCCTTTTTGGTTTTCTACCTCCAGGTCTTTGCACAAATCATTGTAATACTTTGTCTTCTCAAGGTGCCCTTTGAAATTTTCTATTCAGCTCTTTTACTTCATCATTTCTTCATATGACCCACAGAGTTGCTGTGAGTTGGAATGGACTTGAAGTTATCTAACAACAACAACAACAATTCATTGTCTATACCCCAATATTACCTTGAGGGGATTAAAAATATATAAAAGGATTATGCGCTTCTTTAAACTAATTCTTAAATAATAAATGGCTTTCAGGGCATATGAAGGACTTACAACTTAGTCTACAAAAAAAGGTGTAAATTAAACTCCATGAGGATAATTACTTTCTAAATGTATTCCAGAATAATTATGATAAAAAATAATCCTGTCATCATATTAAGGTATATTTTCAAGGAATTTTAACTTCATTCATTTTTAAATTGTATGTTTTTTGATAAAAGGATTAAAGACCACTTAATTTATCTACTCTGTAAATCTCATATTTCACATATTGAACTTGCATGCCTGACTATGACTTATCATGTGTGTAATTTGGATAAGTCATTTACCTTCTTTATATTTCACTTCTCACATTTATAAAACTGTAAATAATAATCGCACGTACTTCTTAGTACTAACAAAAGGATTAAATGAATAGATAAATGCTACACACTTAGAATAGAGGCAACTAATGGCAAACAATAAATGCTAGCCATTTTATTGCTATTATCATTATTATAATAAATACTATAGAGATTTTAGAACTCTGTGATGCTCTTTTATTCAAACATAATATTTAAAAATCTTATATTCTACAGAGAGGTCTCTGTTCTGTTTATAACAAGGCAGTCTTTTCTCAACCAGCTGAAAATTGTTGAAAAACAGCTAAGGCTAAGAAAATCTAATACAAAGTCTAAAAGCTTTAATACCAGTATTCAAAAACAATCACTTTGGTTTTTATTCAAATTATACTACTAATCCATTGTGGACACAAAATAATAATAATAATACCCTTGTTTACAAGAAAAGTCATTGTGATATTGTTAATGTCTCAGGCAGTATTGAGAATAAACTATTTATTAAGCCTCCCTTGGTTTTCAGCCATTGTGCAACACTATTTACATAGATTTTGATCTAATTTTTCATACTGAGACATGAGTTAGAATCTACTCCAGACTCAACAGCAAAAAATGCAACCTCACCAATCTCTTAAATTTGTTTGACTGGAATAATTAAGGCTACTTGATTAAGTGCCTGGCCAAACAATTAATCCTTAGCAGAAACCGATAAGTTGAGTTCTAATATTTCTAAAATTGGATACAAAGGGACACACAGTTTAAGTCAGTTGTCCAAGAATATACAGCTAGTAAGGAAAGGAAATGGTATTCAAACTCAGGCAGTCTTATTCCTGAGCCCCTGGAGCTTACAAAAACATGCTGCTGCTTTTGCTTGGAAAACACCTGTGTTTTTTTGTGTGCATGTCTGTGTTTGTTTTCGAGCAAATTTTAGTAGTCTCTAAAGACATTGGTGGCCTGAACAGGAATCTAAAGTGTACTGACTTTCCAAGTGTGCCCCCAATACTTACAGAAAATGACAACATCTATTGAAATAACAGCCACTTTTTCAGTCAGTTGGGAAAGAATTATAAGAAATATAAGCAAGATATTTCTTTGCATGTTTTTAGTTAACAAAGCACTTATATTATTATTTTCATAATTGCAACATCTTTACAGTTTCACAACCTTTATCCAAGCTTTCTTGGAGGCTTCTTTTCCCTCCTTGTTCCTTAGACTATAGAAGAGAGGGATCAACATGAGGATCACTACAGTGTAAAAAACAGAAGCCATTTTGTCTGTGTCCAGTGAGTGGATTGCTGTAGGCTGTAGATACATGAAGATTAGTGTGCTATAGAAAATCGTGACAGCCACCATATGAGAGCCACAGGTGGAGATGGTCTTGAGTCACCCCTGGGTAGAAGTCTTTAAAATGGCAACAATGATAAAGATGTAGGAGATGAGTACAATTGAAGAGGAACAGATCATATCAAGGCCAGCAAAAGAAAAGATCAGCTTTCCCTTTGTGTGTGTCTGAACAGGACAGAGCTAAGAGGCGAAAGTCATTGCAATAGAAATGGATAATTACATTGGGTCCACAGTAAGTTCGACGGAAGGTGATACTGGTATGGAAGAGGTCAACCAGAAAGCTATATATATATATATATATATATATATAAAATATAGTGGGATATATATATATATATATATATGGAACATCTACTAATTGAATGCAGACTCTTTTTAACATTAATATTGAATAACGCAGGGGACTATGGATGGCTATGTAGCGATCATACACCATGGAGGCTAAAAGGACACACTCAGTGATCATGAAGGTAAGAGAGTAGCCCAGTTATGTTGCACAAGCATGAAAAGGAATAGCGTTGCGTTCCACAACAAAATTTACCATCATCTTCAGGGTGATGGCAGATGAGTAACAAAAGTCTGCAAAGGCCAGGTGGCTGAGGAAATAGTACACACTTTTAGAATAATCTCTTAATCTGAATCCGGCTTAGGTCTGTGGATATGTGCTTTGGAATTTATTTATTTAGACTGTCTCCAAATGTTGTACACTTTATATCATTTAGGTGCTTAATGACAGAGGGTGAAAAAATGTGTCTTAATCATGTAAAGCTGTTTGTAATATGGAAAACGGCTTACTAATGTGTATTTTTTAAAACAGATGATGACAGAAAATAATCTTATTTTTTTCCTTAATATTAGTACTATAAGTTTACTGAAAAAAAAATATAGAGGAAGAAGAACAAAAAGAAAGAAGTGGAAATGAAAAACAACAACAACAAAAAAAAGTGTTTAAAAATAGTACCAATCTGGATACCTAAAGATAAACAGTATTAATATTTTGGTTTTCATTTGTCATATTACATTTTCCACACTCAAATTTGCTAATTCATAATTTACATATTAATTGATGTATTCAATCCATTATTTTTATGAGATGAGTTTATACCATAAGAAATCATTTTAATATGTTGTGAAAACCACTCACAGCCTTAATGCTACAATGTTTATTTTCCATATTTTTAAAGAAAATACAACATAGATTTTGCTATTTCACTGATTGTTAATTTTAATTGAAACATCTTTCTTCTTTTACAATTCTGCACTGGATCGGAATTTCTGCCTGAAACAAATCTCTTCACCCCAACAGCAGAAGACATATTCAAACATAACAGGGTTCTCCTTCAACTGAATTTAATAGAACGCCCTGGTGAACTAGGGCCATCTTCTCATATATAAACTGCTCACTTCATACACAATCAAGATTATTCAGACCTTGTCCTCTGGAGAGGTTTCCCTTAGAAAAACTGTATATCTATTTCATGGCCAAAGGCATTATTCAGCAGTAACTGAGTTCATCCTCTTGGGACTCACAGACAATCCAGAGCTTCAAGCCGTGCGCTTTGGAGTCTTCCTAGTGATTTTCTTAGTTACTGCTGTGGGTAATCTTGGTTTGATTGTGCTAATTCAAATCAGTCTTCAGCTTCACACACCCATGTATTTTTTCCTCTGTCATCTGGCTTTTGTTGATTTTTATGGTACCTCCTCTATTACCCTCCCACGTGTCTGTCAGTTCATCATACTGTGGGGGCTTGTGTGTTGCTGTGATGCTGGAAGCTATGACACTGGTATTCAGATACCAGCAGGGTCACCCATGGAGGACAGGTTTCAGCTGAGCTTCCAGACTAAGACAGAATAGGAAGAAGGACACAGCAGTCTACTTCTAAAAAGCATTAGCCAGTGAAAGCCTTATGAATAGCAGCGGAACATAGTCTGATATAGTATGGAAGATGAGCCCCCCACGTTGGAAGGCACTCAGAAGATGACTGAGGAAGAGCTGCCTCCTCAAAGTGAGTCGACCTTAATGACATGGATGGAGTAAAGCTTTCAGGACCTTCATTTGTTGAAGTGGCATGACTCCAAATGAGAAGAAACAGCTGCAAATATCCATTAATAATCGGAACCTGGAATGTACGAAGTATGAATCTAGGAAAATTGGAAATCGTCAAAAATGCAGTGGAATGCATAAACATAGATATTCTAGGCATTAGTGAGCTGAAATGGACCGGTATTGGCCATTTTGAATTGGACAATCATATAATCTACTATGCTAGGAATGACAACTCGAAAAGGAATGGTGTTACATTCATCGTCAAAAAGAATGTTTCAAGATCTATCCTGAAATGTAACTCTGTCACTGATAGGATAACATCCATATGCCTACAAGGAAGACCAGTTAATAAGACTATTATTCAAATTTATGCACCAACCACTAGGGCCAAAGATGAAGAAATAGAATATTTTTATCAGCTGCTGCACTCTGAAATTGATCCAACATGCAATCAAGATGCATTAATAATCACTGGTGATTGGAATGCAAAAGTTGGAAAAGAAGAAGGATCAGTAGTTGGAAAATATGGCCTTGGTGATAGAAACAATGCCAGAGAACGAATGATAGATTTTTAAAGACCAATAACTTCTTCATTGCAAATACCTTCTTTCACCAACATAAACGGCGACTATACACAAGGACCTTGCCAGATGGAACACACAGAAATCAAGTTGACTACATCTGTGGAAAGAGACAATGGAAAAGCTCAATATCATCAGTCAGAACAAGGCCAGGGGCCGACTGTGGAGCAGACCATTAATTGCTCATATGCAAGTTCAAGCTGAAACTGAAGAAAATCAGAGCAAGTCCATGAGAGCCAAAATATGACCTTGAGCATATCCCACCTGAATTTAGAGACCATCTGAAGAATAGATTTGATACATTGAACACTAGTGACCGAAGACCAGACGAGTTATGGAATGACATCAAGGACATCATCCATGGAGAAAGCAAGAGGTCACAGAAAAGACAGGAAAGAAAGAAAAGACCAAGGTGGATGTCAGAGGAGACTCTGAAACTTGCTCTTAAGTGTCGAGCAGCTAAAGCAAAAGGAAGAATTGATGAAGTAAAAGAACTGAACAGAAGATTTCAAAGGGCCTCCCAAGAAGACAAAGTATTATAATGACATGTGCAAAGAGCTGGAGATGGAAAACCAAAAGGGAAGAACACTCTCAGCGTTTCTCAAGCTGAAAGAACTGAAGAAAAAATTCAAGTCTCGAGTTGCAATAGTGAAGGATTCCATGGGGAAAATATTAAATGATGCAGAAAGCATCAAAAGAAGATGGAAGGAATACTCAGAGTCATTATACCAAAAATAATTAGTCGATATTCAACCATTTCGAGAGGTGGCATATGATCAGGAACCACTGGTACTGAAGGAAGAAGTCCAAGCTGCTCTGAAGGCATTGGTGAAAAACAAGGCTACAGGAATTGATGGAATATAAATTGAGATGTTTCAACAAACAGATGCAGCGCTGGAGGTGCTCACTCGTCTATGCCAAGAAATATGGAAGACAGCTTCCTGGCCAACTGTTTGGAAGAGATCCATATTTATGCCTACTCCCAAGAAAGGTGATCCAACTGAATGTGGAAATTATAGAACGATATCATTAATATCACACCAAGCAAAATTCTGCTGAAGATCATTCAAAAACGGTTGCAGCAGTATATCAACAGGGAACTGCCAGAAATTCAGGCCAGTTTCAGAAGAGGACGTGGAACCAGGGATATCATTGCTGATATCAGATTGATCTTGGCTGAAATCAGAGATTACCAGAAGGATGTTGACCTGTGTTTTATTGATTATGCAAAGGCATTTGACTGTGTGGATCATAACAAACTATGGATAACACTGCGAAGAATGGGAACTCCAGAACACTTCATTTTGCTCATGAGGAAACTTTACATAGATCAAAAGGCAGTTGTTTGGGCAGAACAAGGAGATACTGATTGGTTTAAAGTCAGGAAAGTTGTGCGTCAGGGTTGTATTCTTTCACCATACCTATTTAATCTGTATGCTGAACAAATAATACGAGAAGCTGGACTATATGAAGAAGAACAGGACATCAGGATTGGAGGAAGACTCATTAACAACCTGTGTTATGCAGAGGACCCAACCTTGCTTGCTGAAAGTGAAGAGGACTTGAAGGACTTACTAATGAACAGCAAAGACCACAGCCTTCAGTATGGATTACACCTCAACATAAAGAAAACAGAAAGCCTCACAACTGGACCAATGAGCAACATCATGATAAATGGAGAAAAGATTGAAATTGTCAAGGATTTCATTTTACTTGGGTCCACAATCAACAGCCATGGAAGCAGCAGTCAAGAAATCAAAAGATGCATGGCATTGGGCAAATCTGCTGCAAAGCGTTGAAGAGCAAAGATGTCACCCTGAAGACTAAGGTGTACCTGACCCAAGCCATGGTATTTTCAATTGCGTCACATGCATGTGAAAACTGGATAATGAATAAGGAAGACTGAAGAAGAGTTGATGCCTTTGAATTGTGGTGTTGGCGAAGAATATTGAATATACCATGGGCTGCCAAAAGAACAAACAAATCTGTCTTAGAAGAAGTACAGCCAAAATGCTCCTTAGAAGCAAGGATGGCGAGACTGTGTCTTACATACTTTGGACATGTTGTCAGCAGGGATGAGTCCCTGGAGAAGGACAATATGCTTGGCAGAGTACAGGGTCAGCGGAAAAGAGGAAGACCCTCAACGAGGTGGACTGACACAGCAGCTGCAACAATGAGCTCAAGCATAACAACGATTGTAAGGATGGTGCAGGACCGGGCAGTGTTTCGCTCTGTTGTGCGTGGGGTCACTATGAGTTGGAACCAACTCGACGGCACCTTATCAACAACAACAATCTCTATTACCCAAACACCCTGGTGAACATTTTGTGTGATATTAAAAGTATGTCGGGGGGGGCCAAGATGGCGGACTAGGTGGACGCTCCCGCGGATCCCTCTTGCAACAAAGACTCGGAAAAACAAGGGAATCGATCACATACATAACAATCTATGAACTCTGAACAACAAGCACAGACTTAGAGACGGAGGACGAACAAATACGGGCAGACAGCGACTGTTTTCAGAACTAGGAGCCAACGCACCAGGCAGGTGACCTTCGGAGCTCGATCTGGGGCAGAGCCCAGGGGGGCAGACGGCACAGAAAGGGGGCCCACCCCTTCCCCCCCGAACCCATCCCGGGAGGAAGCCTAGCAGGTTGGCGCGGGCGGCGTAGGGGCGCAGCCGGAGGGAGAAACACCCGGGAGGCAGTGACTGATCTGAGAGGGGGGAGAACAGCGTCCCAGCTGGGGTGCCCTGCTGTCCGCCGGGAGTTAGGCGAGAAGCCGACGGGGCGCGCGCGGGGGGGGGGTCAGCTGTGTTTCCCTGGAGTGACCCCAGGGCGGGGCCCACGCGTTCGTGCGGGAGGACGCGCACCCAGTCCGCGCGTGTGGCACGGCACACCAGAGGGAGAAATCCCCGGAGGTGTCTGGTCTCAAAACAGGGAAAGCAGCATCCCAGACGGGGAGCCATTCCGCTGCGATATGGGCACGCGCGCGCGCGCGGGCGGGGCATGAGCGCGGGGTCCATTTTTATTATCCTGAATTGACCCAGAGGGCGGGAACACCTGGTCGTGCGAGTGACACCCTCCCAGTTTGCGCGAGAGGTGCGGCACACTGGAAGGAGAAGTCCCCGGGAGGAACTGATTGGTCCCAAAGCGCAGAAAGTAGCATCCCAGACAAAGTGCCGCCCTGCTGGGGCTTGGGCGCGCGCACGAGCGGGCCGTGAGCGCGGAGTCCATTTTTATTGCCCTGAATTGACCCAGGGGGCGGGCCCACCTGGCCGTGCGGAGGAACTGATTGGTCCCAAAGCGCAGAAAGTAGCATCCCAGACAGAGTGCCACCCTGCTGGGGCTTGGGCGCGCGCGGGCGGGGCGTGAGCGCGGAGTCCATTTTTATCGCCCTGAATTGACCCAGGGGGCGGGCCCACCTGGCCGTGCGGAGGAACTGATTGGTCCCAAAGCGCAGAAAGTAGCATCCCAGACAGAGTGCCACCCTGCTGGGGCTTGGGCGCGCGCGGGCGGGGCGTGAGCGCGGAGTCCATTTTTATCGCCCTGAATTGACCCAGGGGGCGGGCCCACCTGGCCGTGCGGAGGAACTGATTGGTCCCGAAGCGCAGAAAGTAGCGTCCCAGACGGGGTTCCGTCCTGCTGGGGCTTGGGCGCGCGCACGAGCGGGGTGTGAGCACGGAGTCCATTTTTATTGCCCTGAATTGACCCAGGGGGCGGGCCCACCTGGCCGTGCAGGTGACGCCAACCCAGTTCGCGCGAGAGGTGTGGCGCTCCGGAAGGAGAAGTCCCGGGGAGGAAGTGACTGGTTCCCGAACAGGGAAAGCAGCGTCTCAACCCGGAAGTCATCCCGCTGGGATTTGGGCGCGCGCGCACAGGCAGGGCGTGACCGCGGGATCTAATTATAATCGCCTGAATAGACCCTGGGGGCGGGCCCACCCGTTCGTGTGGGAAACGCCCACCCAGTGCCCACGAGCGGTGCCGCGCACCGGAGGAAGTCCCCAGGAGGAAGGGACTGGTTTCCGAGCAAGGAAAGCAGTGTCCTAGCCAGGGACCCGTCCAGCCCGGATTTTGGCAAACGGGGGCGGAGCGTGAACGTGGTGTTCAGCTCTATATTCTGTGGTGCTACACTCCTAGCTCTCAGATCCCTCCCCCACCCTCCCCAGGCGACCCCATTAACATCCGAATACCCGGAGCCAGAGAGAGAATTTAGATAGGGATCTGACTGCATTTTTTTTTAGCTGACTACTTGGAAAATCTAGTTTCCCAGTGATGGCTCGGAGACAGCAGTCCATATCAAACCACATAAAGAAACAGACCATGACAGCTTCTCCAACCCCCCAAACAAAAGAATCAAAATCTTTCCCAAATGAAGATACAATCCTGGAATTATCAGATACAGAATATAAAAAACTAATTTACAAAATGCTTAAAGATATCACGAATGAAATTAGGATAAATGCAGAAAAAGCCAAGGAACACACTGATAAAACTGTTGAAGAACTCAAAAAGATTATTCAAGAACATAGTGGAAAAATTAACAAGTTGCAAGAATCCATAGAGAGACAGCATGTAGAAATCCAAAAGATTAACAATAAAATTACAGAATTTGACAACGCAATAGAAAGTCAGAGGAGCAGACTCGAGCAATTAGAATGTAGACTGGGACTTCTGGAGGACCAGGGAAACAACACCAACATAGCTGGAAAAAAATCAGATAAAAGAATTAAAAAAAATGAAGAAACCCTAAGAATCATGTGGGACTCTATCAAGAAGGATAACTTGCGAGTGATTGGAGTCCCAGAACAGGGAGGGGGGACAGAAAACACAGAGAAAATAGTTGAAGAACTCCTGACACAAAACTTCCCTGACATCATGAAAGAAGAAAGGATATCTATCCAAGATGCTCATCGAACCCCATTTAAGATTGATCCAAAAAGAAAAACACCAAGACATATCATCATCAAACTTGCCAAAACCAAAGACAAACAGAAAATTTTAAAAGCAGCCAGGGAGAAAAGAAAGGTTTCCTTCAAGGGAGAATCAATAAGAATAAGTTCAGACTACTCAGCAGAAACTATGCAGGCAAGAAGGGAATGGGACGACATATACAGAGCACTAAACGAGAAAAGCTGCCAACCAAGGATCATATATCCAGCAAAACTCTCTCTGAAATATGAAGGAGAAATTAAGATATTTACAGATAAACACAAGTTTAGAGAATTTGCAAAAACTAAACCAAGACTGCAAGAAATGCTAAAGGAGATTGTTTGGCCTGATGACCAATAATATCAGGTACCAGCACAATACAAGGTCACAAAACAGAACGTCCTGATATCAACGCAACTCAAACAGGGAAAGCACAAAAACAAACAAATTAAGACTAATTCTAAAAAATAAATAAATAAACAAAATAATACACACAACAGGAAATCATGGAAATCAATAGCTAAACGATCAAAATAATCAAAAAGAGGGACTAAATATAGGAGGCATTGAACTGCCAGATGGAGAGTGATACAAGGCGAAATAGAAGGATACAAGTTAGGGTTTTACTTAGAAAAATAGGGGTAAATAAAAAGGTAACCACAAAAAGGAATATCAATTCCATAACTCAAGAAAAACGTAACGACTCAATAAACACAAAGTTAAACATTATGAAAATGAGGATCTCACAAGCTACTAAGAAAAACGTCTCAGCACAAAAAAGCATGTGGAAAAATGAAATGGCCAACAACACACATAAAAAGGCATCAAAATGACAGCACTAAAAACTTACTTATCTATAATTACGCTGAATGTAAATGGACTAAATGCACCAATAAAGAGACAGAGAGTCACGGACTGGATAAAAAAACACGATCCATCTATATGCTGCCTACAAGAGACACACCTTAGACTTAGAGACACAAACAAACTAAAACTCAAAGGATGGAAAAAAGTATATCAAGCAAACAATAAGCAAAAAAGAAGAGGAGTAGCAATATTAATTTCTGACAAAATAGACTTTAGACTTAAATCCGCCACAAAGGATAAAGAAGGACACTATATAATGATAAAAGGAACAATTGATCAGGAAGACATAACCATATTAAATATTTACGCACCTAATGACAGGGCTGCAAGATACATAAATCAAATTTTAACAGAATTGAAAAGTGAGATAGACACCTCCACATATATAGTAGGAGACTTCAACACACCACTTTCGGAGAAGGACAGGACATCCAGTAAGAAGCTCAATAGAGACACGGAAGACCTACTTACAACAATCAACCAACTTGACCTCATTGACTTATACAGAACTCTCCACCCAACTGCTGCAAAATATACTTTTTTTTCTAGCGCACATGGAACATTCTCTAGAATAGACCACATATTAGGGCATAAAACAAATCTTTCCAGAATCCAAAACATCGAAATATTACAAAGCATCTTCTCAGACCACAAGGCAATGAAGCTAGAAATCAATAACAGAAAAACTAGGGAAAAGAAATCAAATACTTGGAAAATGAACAATACCCTCCTGAAAAAAGACTGGGTTATAGAAGACATCAAGGAGGGAATAAGGAAATTCTTAGAAAGCAACGAGAATGAAAATACTTCCTATCAAAACCTCTGGGACACAGCAAAAGCAGTGCTCAGAGGCCAATTTATATCGATAAATGCACACATACAAAAAGAAGAAAGAGACAAAATCAGAGAACTGTCCCGACAACTTGAGCAAATAGAAAGTGAGCAACAAAAGAATCCATCAGGCACCCGAAGAAAACAAATAATAAAAATTAGAGCTGAACTAAATGAATTAGAGAACAGAAAAACAATTGAAAGAATTAACAAAGCCAAAAGCTGGTTCTTTGAAAAAATTAACAAAATTGATAAACCATTGGCTAGACTGACTAAAGAAAAACAGGAAAGGAAACAAATAACCCGAATAAGAAACGAGAAGGACCACATCACAACAGAACCAAATGAAATCAAAAGAATCATATCAGATTACTACATAAAATTGTACTCTAACAAATTTGAAAACCTAGAAGAAATGGATAAATTCTTGGAACAACACTACTTACCTAAACTAACACATACAGAAGTAGAACAACTAAATAGACCCATAACAAAAAAAGAGATTGAAATGGTAATCAAAAAACTCCCAACAAAAAAAAGTCCTGGCCCAGATGGCTTCACTGCAGAGTTCTACCAAACCTTCAGAGAAGACTTAACACCATTACTATTGAAGGTATTTCAAAGTATAGAAAAAGACGGAATACTACCCAACTCATTCTATGAAGCCACCATCTCCCTGATACCAAAACCAGGTAAAGACATTACAAAAAAAGAAAATTTTAGACCTATATCCCTCATGAACATAGATGCAAAAATCCTTAATAAAATTCTAGCCAATAGAATCCAACAACACATCAAAAAAATAATTCACCCTGATCAAGTGGGATTTATACCAGGTATGCAAGGCTGGTTTAATATCAGAAAAACCATTAATGTAATCCATCACATAAATAAAACAAAAGACAAAAACCACATGATCTTATCAATTGATGCAGAAAAGGCATTTGACAAAGTCCAACACCCATTTATGATAAAAACTCTCACCAAAATAGGAATTGAAGGAAAATTCCTCAACATAATAAAGGGCATATATGCAAAGCCAACGGCCAATATCACTCTAAATGGAGAGAACCTGAAAGCATTTCCCTTGAGAACGGGAACCAGACAAGGATGCCCTTTATCACCGCTCTTATTCAACATCGTACTTGAAGTCCTAGCCAGGGCAATTAGGCTAGACAAAGAAATAAAGGGTATTCAGATTGGTAAGGAGGAAGTAAAGCTATCACTATTTGCAGATGACATGATCCTATACATGGAAAACCCTAAGAAATCCTCCAGAAAACTACTGAAACTAATAGAAGAGTTTGGAAGAGTCTCAGGATATAAAATAAACATACAAAAATCACTTGGATTCCTCTACATCAACAAAAAGAACACCGAAGAGGAAATAACCAAATCAATACCATTCACAGTAGCCCCCAAGAAGATAAAATACTTAGGAATAAATCTTACCAAGGAAGTAAAAGACCTATACAAAGAAAACTATAAAACTCTGCTACAAGAAATTCAAAAGGACACGCTCAAATGGAAAAACATACCCTGCTCATGGATAGGAAGACTCAACATAGTAAAAATGTCTGTTCTACCAAAAGCCATTTATACATACAACGCACTTCCAATCCAAATACCAATGTCATACTTTAAGGGAATAGAGAAACAAATCACTAATTTCATATGGAAAGGAAAGAATCCCCGGATAAGCAAAACATTACTGAAAAAGAAGAAGAAAGTGGGAGGCCTCACCCTACCTGATTTCAGAACCTATTATATAGCTACAGTAGTCAAAACAGCCTGGTACTGGTACAACAACAGGCACATAGACCAATGGAACAGAATTGAGAATCCAGATATAAATCCATCCACGTATGAGCAGCTGATATTTGACAAAGGACCAGTGTCAGTCAATTGGGGAAATAATAGTCTTTTTAACAAATGGTGCTGGCATACCTGGATATCCATTTGCAAAAGAATGAAACAGGACCCATACCTCACACCATGCACAAAAACTAACTCCAAGTGGATCAAAGACCTAAACATAAAGACTAAAACGATAAAAATCTTGGAAGAAAAAATAGGATCTACCCTAGGAGCCCTAATACAGGGCATAAACAGAATACAAAACATTACCAAAAATGATGAAGAGAAACCAGATAACTGGGAGCTCCTAAAAATCAAACACCTATGCTCATCTAAAGACTTCACCAAAAGAGTAAAAAGACCACCTACAGACTGGGAAAGAATATTCAGCTATGACATCTCAGACCAGCGCCTGATCTCTAAAATCTACATGATTCTGTCAAAACTCAACCACAAAAAGACAAACAACCCAATCAAGAAGTGGGCAAAGGATATGAACACACATTTCACTAAAGAAGATATTCAGGCAGCCAACAGATACATGAGAAAATGCTCTCGATCATTAGTCATTAGAGAAATGCAAATTAAAACTACGATGAGATTCCATCTGACACCAACTAGACTGGCATTAATTCAAAAATCACAAAATAATAAATGTTGGAGAGGCTGCGGAGAGACTGGAACTCTCATACACTGCTGGTGGGATTGTAAAATGGTACAACCACTGTGGAAATCCATCTGGCGTTATCTTAAACAGTTAGAAATAGAACTACCATACAAACCAGAAATCCCACTCCTCGGAATATACCCTAAAAATACAAGACCCTTCACACAAACAGATATATGCACACCCATGTTTATTGCAGCTCTGTTTACAATAGCAAAAAGCTGGAAGCAACCAAGATGTCCATCAACGGACGAATGGGTAAATAAATTGTGGTATATTCACACAATGGAATACTACGCATCCATAAAGAACAGTGACGAATCTCTGAAACATTTCATAACATGGAGGAATCTGGAAGGCATTATGCTGAGCGAAATGAGTCAGTTGCAAAAGGACAAATATTGTATAAGACCACTATTATAAGATCTTGAGGAATAGAAAAAACGGAAAAGAACACATACTTTTGTGGTTACAAAGGGGGGAGGGAGGGAGGGAGGGAGGGAGAGGGCTTTTTATTGATCAATCTGTAGATGGGAACTGCTTTGGGTGAAGGGAAAGACAACACTCAAAACAAGGAAGGTCAGCCTAATTGGACAGGATTAAAAGTAAAGAGGTTTCCGAGATAAAATGAAAGCTTCAAAGGATAGCGAAGCAGGGGCTGGGGTCTGGGGAACTTGGTTTGAGAGGACTTCTAAATCAATGGGCAAAACAATTCTATTATGAAAACACTCTGCATCCCACTTTGAATTGTGGCACCTGGGGTCCTAAATGCCAACAAGCAGCCATCTAAAATACATTAATTGGTCTCAACCCACCGGGAGCAAAGGCAAAGGAAGAACACCAAGGTCACACGACAACTAAGAACCCAAGAGACAGAAAGGGCCACTTGAACCAGAGACCTGCAATATCCTGAGACCAGAAGAACAAGTTGGTGCCCGGCCACAATCGATGTCTGCCCTGTCAGGGAGCACAAGAGACAACTCCTGAGGGAGCAGGAGACCAATGGGATACAGACCCCAAATTCTCATTAAAAGACCACACCTAATGGTATGATTCCGACTAGAGGAATCCCAGAGACAATGCTCCCCAGAACTTCTGATGGCACAGGACAGGAACCAACCCCGAAGACAAATCATCAGGCATGAAAAGGACTGGTCAGTGGGGGGGAGAGAGATACTGATGAAGAGCGAGCTAATTAAATCAGGTGGACACGGGAGAGTGTGTTGGCAACTCTTGACTGGAGGGGGGATGGGAAGATAGAGAGAGATGGAAGAAGGTAAAATTGGCACGAAATGAGAGACTGTAAGGGCTGACTCAATAGGGGGAGAGCAAGTGGGAGAAGGGAGTAAGATGTATGTAAACCTACATGTGACAGACTGATTGGAATGGTAAATGTTCACTTGAAGCTTAATAAAAATTTAAAAAAAAAAAAAAAAGTATGTCACTTTTTGTATGTGTAATGTAGGTGTGTTGTTTTATCATATTTTCAGTTTGGGAATTATTACTGCTCTCTGTCATGGTTAATGACTGGCATGTGGCCATCTGCAACCCTTTACTCTGTGTACTTCTCATGCCTAGGAAAATCTTCATTCAAATGGTCACTAGCGCATATATTTTTAGATTGACAATGGGAGTTGTACAGGCAGTGCCTACATTCTACATGTCTTTCTGTGACTCTAATGTGGTCATCCAGTTCTACTGGGATGATGTTCTCTTGATTGCTCTACCTTGTTCTGATACACATGTCAAAGAGCTAATGCTGTTAATTATTGCTGGATTCAATGTGTTTTGCTCACTTATAGTTGTTCTCATCTCCTATGTCTTCATTCTCTTTGTCATCCCGAGGATCCACTCTGCTGAAGGAAGACAGAAAGCCTTCTCTACCTGTGCTTCTCATCTATGTGTTCTTACTATGTACAAAGGGACCTTAATGTTCATGTACTTACAGCCCAAGTCAAACCACTCACTGGATAAAGGCAAATTTGCCTCAGTGTTCTAGGCAGTGGTTATCCCCATGCTAAACCCACTGATCTATAGTTTGAGGAATCAGGAGGTAACAAAGGCCCTGAAAAGAATTATTGAAAAAAATGTATTCTAATGATCAATGGTGAGATTCATTTTCATGAAAAAAATGCCAGAAACAGAGTTTGGAGTTTCTCGAGTCAAGTTTGTACAATGGTACGGTGCTAATACGTGTAGGAATCCTTGCCCTCTGGGGCTCAGTTTATTGAAAATAGTTATTTGCTTGTCCTTTGTTTTATCCTTTTTGGTGGTGTTTCATAAATTTTTGTTTCATTGTTAAATTCTAAAATAAAGAAAAGAATTAACAGCCCTCTTTGACCATTAGATATCTCATCAATAGAGACAGAGCATACAGTTTCTTGAAATGATGAATTCTAAGTGGAGATGGGGTGAGACACCAGTATATTTCTAACTAGTACTAACATAATATAACAACCACCTATGGACTAGGCCCAAATATTAACCCCGCCTTTTTGTCATTGTAGGGAATCCCTAACCCAGGCAACCATGGCATAGATCGACAGAAAGAGCTATGTACAATGAACACTTAAGAGTTAGGTGATATAAACATCTGGACTACCTTTCCATGTAATGTGTTCATACAATCCTGGAAACAGACTTTGTGGTTTCGACAGAGGGAAAGCAGTTTAAAATATCTCCCTAAACCAATGAGTGAACGTGTTCTCAGGCCCAAGCGTCTTTCAAGTTACCTTGAAATTCTCTCACATCTCTGTAGAAAAACTAATATTAGGTTAATAATTACAGATTAATTAGAAATAAAACAATGCGAAAATATATAGTGACTTTTGTGAAATTTCTGTTCAAGATACTTTTATTGTGGTTGTTAAATTCACGAAACTAAAACACAAAAACCAAACCTGTTACCGTCAAGTCAATTCTGACCTCACTGATCCTTGTAGGACAGAGCAGAGCTGCCCCACAGGGTTTCCAAGGCTGTAATCTTTACAGAAGCAGGCAGTGACATCTTTCTCACACAGAGGAGCTGGTGGCTTTGAACCGTGGACCTTAAGATTAGCAGTAGGGCACTTAAATGCTGGGCCACCCAAAATGGTATTATTAAGAACTAGAAGAATAATGTTAATTGGACAAAATATTCACAATAATTAAGATTGATTTTGTGCGTGTGTTTGTATAAAAAGAAGGGGTTGATTGTGATTTTTCTATCTATTCATCTTTCTGTTTATTATTCTACACACAAACATGGGTGAAATGGTAATGAATAGAGTTCATTGCAGGCTTTGATCTATGTACCTTTAAATGCTTTCCAGCACAGTGCAGGATAAAATAAGTTCTTTTTCAGTTATTATTCCTTGTGAACAGAACTTTCAAGCATAATTCTCTGAGATCAAACTAAGTACATCAATTAAAAAAAAAAAAAAAAACACCAATAGCAAATAAGAAATCCATGCTAATTGTTAATTGCAACAGATTGAATTTCTCATCTAGAGTTGGATATTTGGTACAATCCAAATCATTACTTAGTGGTGGGTTAATATACTTTGATCTAATGCATATCATGACCACTTATTGAAATTTATAAATTTAGTAAGACCAATATTAAAGTATAAAAAAGTAAGCCAAGTACAATTAAATGTTTTCCATGTTGTTTTCTAAAACGTTAGAATGATCTTTGTTAAGCAATTATTCTTTGTTAGACTTTGGCTCAGCAAAGTTATCTGTAATTTCAAATAATTGTTCCTTGTTTGTGAGGCAAATTGAATCCCCAAAGATCAACTATAACATAATTTGCTATGCTCATGAGACATCATTACATTGTTTCTCATAAATTTTAAAGAATGATGTCATACAAGGAAAAAGACTCTAGAGGGACTACAAACCATACAAAATGCACTGACAATACTTAAGTAATGGTAAGCATTGTTGGCATTCCCGGAATTGGCTTCAAGACTAATTGAATTCTTTTTGGTTTTGTCATAGATTACTCAAAAACAGCAATGCAGTACTGAAAAGTATTCAAGGTAATTGAGGTAGTAAAAAAGGGTTTGGAGTAACACAAACTTTGGATTCATATGTTCAATTATTTTACAAGTGTTTTTGGAGTGTCTACTGATTGCTGAGTCCTGTTGGGTATTGGAGGTAAAACTGGGGAAAATATAGAACCATTCTGGCTTACCAAGAATTTCAAATTTAGAGTAGGTTACAGACAAATTAACAGGTAGGTGAATAGTTCAGAGTAGCACATGAGAGATAATAAAAGCCCTACAGAAAGAAGTGAAATTTCACCTGGGATTGGAAGGAGAAGCTGAAAGAATGTAGCCAACCAGAAGGGTGAAGGTAAAAAAAGGAGTATTCTGACAAAACTATGCACAAACTATGATGTCACACCTGAGAAACTGAAGCCACATGGCTGAGGCATGGAGATTACATGAGGGATGTCACAAGAGATGAGACTAGTCTGCAAAGCAGGAGTTTGTTTTCAAGGGTCGATTTAGTCACTTTAAGGACTTTGAACTTTATCCTAAGTTCAGCTGAAGAAAAAGTTAAGACTTTCCAGTTAGGAAGAGCTCTTGGGCTGCCATATGCACAAAGAGGGTTATAAAACTAGAGGCTAGGATAAAAGAGAGCAATATTTAGGCTTTTCCTCCAGGAAAGGTGTGATAGAAGTCTAAATAAAGAAAAGAATTCATGATATTGAGGACATTAGAAGAGGACGTATTTGAAAAAAATAGATTAAAAAATTAGAAGTGTTCAATAATTAATTATTTGTTGGTAAAAGAAGGAAGGTACATGAAATGTTTTCTTGGTTTCTCACCTGGATAAATGTCTGGAAGATGGTACCATTCACTGAGATAGAAAATACACGCTTTAAGGCATATGAATGGGGTGGGGTGGTTTTGAAACTCTGATTTTTCTTTTGAACATGTTAAATTTAGGTACCTCTGAAATATTTAAATTAATGTAATCTGGAAATCTGTTGGATATATGTACCTGGAACTTAGAGAAAAACCTATCTTAGATATTTAAGTTGATGCATCATCAGTACATAAATGACAATTGTCCTCATATCATTAAATGAGAGCTCTCAACAAGAATGTTCAAAAAGGAAATGAGTTGGCTAAGCGTGGAAGTCTAAAGTAAGATAGTCATTTAAAATATAGACAAAGAAAACATAGCTATCAAGGGAGGGTAAAAGTGGACAGAAGGATGGAAAAACCCAGAAATTCTGGCTACTTGAAAGCCAAAAAACAATGTTTTTTAGGATAAAAGTAAATGGTGTCCAATGCTACAGAGAAGTCAAGGGTGAAGTCTTCACTGGATTTGGGAAAAAGGAGAGTGTTGCTGTACTTCAAGAATGTAATTTCAATGCAATGCTGAGAAAAAAACATAACAATAATACAATAGGTCAAGATATGAATGTGAAAGAGGGGGTAAGTGTTGGCAACTTTTCTCGGGTGTTTGGTAATGAAGGGTGGAAGACAAGAGCAGAGGTAGAGGGTTATCTTAGGTAAAGGGGCAGGAGTAGAAATGAAAGAACACTGGTGAGGTCTGACCATATACTTTGTTTATAGAACAATGCAAATGGTTGAATAAATTAGCAGAGGAGAAGATATGGAATGCAAAACAGCATGTGATCAAAATATAAGTTTAGGCATTAGAAATAGAGGTGTGCTTGATCCAAGCCATAGTCTGTTTGATGGCCTCATATATATGTGAAAGCTGGGCAATTAAAAAAGTACTGCTGAAGAAGGATTGATGCATTTGAATTATGGTGTCGGTGAAAAATATTGAATATACCATGGACTTCCAGAAGAATGAACACATCTGTCTTGGAAAAAATACAGTCAGAATGCTTCCCAGAAGTGAGGATGGTGAGATTTTGTCTTATGTACTTTTCACATGTTATTAGGAGGAACCAGACCCTGGAGAAGGACATCATCTTTGGTAAACCAGAGAGTCAGTGAAAAAAGAGGAAGACCACCAAAAGGACGGATTGACACAGTGCCTGAGACAATGGGCTGAAACATAGTAATGATTGTGAGGATGGCTCAGGACCAGTGTTTCATTTTGTTGTAAATAGGGTTGCTCTGAGTTGGAACCTACTCAATGCCACCTAACAACAGCATTAGAAAAAAATATCCTCCAAAAAAAAAAAAAACATGGAAGCTGGTAGTTTTGCACAACTCTTCAAAAGAAGTTGAATTTTTTGTTTTGTTTTGTTTTGTTATTTAAAATCTTATGATGGAATTATTGGTAGAGAATAAAGGGGTGGTATTTTTTTTTTATTGAAGAGTGTGAAGAAATTCAAAGGGCCTGAAATAATAGTTACATATAGACTGAGAGAAAGTTGATTCAGGAAAAAGCCAATCTTCTGGGGAAAAGTAAGTGACTACTTTTGAATATAAGTTTCTAATTGTTCACTTTTGCCTGCTTGATGTTCTTGGGAGTTCAGGTACAATTGTGAAGGAAAAATATTTAAAAATACCTAGATGTTAGATGTTAGTTGATCTGGAAAGAAATAAGACCAGGATGTTTAGGATGTTGACAAGAATAATTGTAGTAATAAATCATGGAATCTAAGCTATGTAGGGGAAGAACTAAAAAAAGGAGGTGACGAAATGGAAGAGAAATAATTAGTGGGAAATAGCGATATGAGTGGAAACCTGGTATGCAAAGTTGTATTGTCTGACTAAGATGTTAAAGGGAAGGGTTGTGATCTAAATAAAATGTTCTAATTTTGAATATTTAGCATTTAATCAATTTCCAGATAAACAAGACCCAAGATGAAGCCATAAGAGCAGGAAGTTCAAGGCTGTTGCTGTTGGGGTCACTGATACCAAGATTTCAAGGATTCAAGGAACAATGCATTAAATGTGTGGTTTTTGTGGGCACTGATGCCAAATTTATGGAAAAGTAACAGAATGGTCTTGGTGCCAAAATCTTCAATAAATAAGGAGTGACATAGGAATATCTAAGTGGCAACAATGAAGATGGTTTTAAGCTTCAAAGCATTAGAAGAGTTTACTCAAATGGATGATATAATAATAAGTAAAAAAACAATGCTCTGAGTACGAATAAGGCCTTGTCTTAGCTCCCAAATTTGAAATATGTGTAGAGTTACAAATTGAGCCACCTAGAAGAAGTAGGTCTTCAAGGGGAGCCAAGATTTCGTTTAACCAAACAAAAAAAACATTGCCTTCAAGTCCATTCCAACAAATAGTGAACCTATAGGACAGAATTTTCCCATAGAGTTTCCGAGGAGTGGCTAGTTGATTTGAACTACTGACTATTTGGTTAGCAGCCTACTCTTTAACTACTGTGGCACCAGGGCCCCATTAGTTTAAGCAAGGGAAAATAAAATGAAGATGTTGGAGAGTTTGGCAATATCAGAGCAAGAGCTGCCCATATTTCAAAACAACACAACTATGTAAGTACTAGAGAGAATAAGAGCCAAGACGGGCAGGGATCAAAGTTAAATTTAGTGAGGCAATGGGAGAAAGCTTTTCAAAATATTGCAAAACAAATAAACTCCTTGATAAATAACTGTGATTGGATTGCACACAGAGTAAGTCTCAATGTAAATAATATTAACACTATTAAGAGCTAAATTTTATCTAGCACATAGTATGAGATAATGGACAATGAATAAGGAAACTGAAGAAGAGTTGATGCCTTTGAACTGTGATGTTGGCGAAGAAGATTGAATATACCACGGACTGCCAAAAGAACGAACAAATTTGTCTTGGAAGAAGCCCAACCAGAATGCTCCTTAGAGGCAAGGATGGCGAGACTGCATCTTACATACTTTGGACATGTTGTCAGGAGGGATCAGTTCCTGGAGAAGGACATCATGCTTGGCAGGGTACAGGGTCAGCAGAAAAGAGGAAGACCCTCAACAAAATGGATTGACACAGCGGCTGCAACAATGAGTTCAAGCATAACAACGATTGTAAGGATGGCTCAGGACAGGGCAGTGTTTCGTTCTGTTGTACATAGGGTCACTATGAATCGGAACCAACTCGACAGCACCTAACAACACAACATGAGATAGGCACTGCTCTAAGCGTTTGACATGGACGTGGGTTGCCTTTCCAATGCTGTTTTGTTTCTGGTAAGTGGGGGAAATCATTCCTCTCTGAAAAGAGATCATTGAATAAACTATGAATTGAGGTTAGGGATTCAAGGCTGAGACTAGTTAGTGTGTTACTCTTCTTCATCCCATGCTGGTCAAGAAATGTAAAGGAAACCTAAACTCTCTGCCTCCGTTTGTATATCTCAAAATAAAGGTGACACCTATATTATCAACCTATAAGCTTGATAAAATCTGAGACAAAATAGTTAGAAAGGCAAATCATTTTGTGGTAATGTAAAGTTCATTAAAAGGGCCCTCCTTTTGTTTAGCTAGAAACCAGCTTGCATTTCTACAAATTCGTTTTAGGATGTTTTCCTGCTTTGCATTTGGAACTTGGAAGATACGTGATAAATGTGCTTTGTGAATCACTTAATGCGTCTTTAACTTGTTCTGCAATTTTCAAATAGAAAGAGTGTGTTTATACTTCCACGGTATTTTTCTCCTTTAATTCACAAAAACTACACAACAATTGAAGAAAAAAACAGGAATTACAGGTAAGAGAAAAAAATTTAAACGATCCTGAGTTTATGGTAGAGAGCTCAACAGTATTCAAAATTTTAACTCTGAACTTTTATATTAACTATTCTGGGATGAATTTTTGGAATTTATTTCATTTTTATTATGATTTTTTAAAGGATTTAGTATACTTTTTTTTTGTTTTTTAAAGGATGTAGTATACTGGGGCAGTACTACTCTGCCCTATAGGGTAGCTGTGAGTCGGAATCGACTCGATGGCACTGGGTTTTAGTATACTTTTATTTAAAGTATTAAAATAACTTTAAAAACATTTTGGCATCTGTGTTAAAAAATCTGCCAATCTTTATTTCCTCTTGCTAAAAGTAGATATGCCATAGATTTTTCAGTTATATAAAATTTTAAATAAAATGCCATCTTTCTACTTTTACTATTCCCTACATAATCTCATGTTTTGGAATTTCTGCCTAGATCAGATGCCTTCATTCCAAATGCAGAGCTAGCACGAAGATTGTCCAGGGAGGTCAGAATCATCTTCTAACATCTGCTTGATGATTACCAGCAGACTCAAGATTACTTGGAACTGTGATCTGGAGGAGTTTATTGCAATCTTTTCATGGCCAAAGGCAGCCATTCAGCTGTGACTGAGTTCGTCCTCTTGGGACTCACAGATAATCCAGAACTTCAAGCCATTCTCTTTAGTGTCTTCCTAGTGATCTACTTAGTGTCCTGGGTAATCTTGGTTTGATTGTGCTAATCCAAATCAGTCCTCAGCTTCACACACCCATGTATTTTTTTCTCAACCATCTGGCTTTTGTTGATTTTTCTTTTACTTCATCTGTCACCCCAAACACCTTAGTGAACTTCTGGTGTGAAGTTAAAAGTATAACATTTTATGCGTGTGCCACCCAGGTATGTTGCTTTATCACATTTGTAGTTTGTGAATTGTACTTGCTTTCCATCATGGCATATGATCGGTATGTTGCCATCTCCAACCCTTTACTCTATGTCGTTCTCATGCCTAGAAAACTCTGTATTCAACTGGTTGCTAGCACATATGTGTATGCTTTTACTGTGGGTCTTGTACAGACAGTGATGACATTCCATTTGTCTTTTTGTGACTCCAATATGGTCAACCACTTCTACTGTGACGATGTTCCTTTGTTTGCTTTGGCCTGCTCTGACACCCAAGTCAAAGAGCTGATGTTGTTAGTCATTGCTGGGTTCAATACACTTTTCTCTCTACTGATTGTGTTAATTTCCTATGACTTCATTGTCTTAACCATCCTTAGGATCAACTCTGCTGAGGGAAGAAAGAAAGCCTTTTCCACCTGTGTGTCCCACCTGACCTCCATCACAATATTTTATGGGACCCTTATTTTTATGTACCTCCAGCCCAAGTCAACCCATTCCCTGATCAGAGATAAATTTGCTTCAGTGTTTTATGTGGTGGTGACTCTCATGCTAAACCCACTGATCTATAGCTTGAGAAACCAGGAGGTAAAAAATGCACTGAAGAGAATTATGGAAAAGTTGTGTTTGGCTCTCAGATAAATGAAGAGCCATAGGGCAGGGATCACAAAACTTAGAGTTATATCTTGTCTAGAGTCACAGTCCTGGTAAATGACAAAGCCAAATCCCTTATTTCAAGTGTTCAAGCACACTATTCTGAGGTATAGTTCTGTAGACTCAAGGTGAGTTTCATCCACTGTTTATTTCCAATAATCTCTACATGAAAATCATTTTGTAAATTTTATTTGGGTTGTTGAAAGAAGAGTGTGGGAAGGAGAGAGGGAGGGAGGCGAAGAGAAAAATAGAGAGAAATCCTTTTTGGATATGTTATCCTTCAGCAGTAGAGTTTTAGGAAATACTTATTTTACCTGAAATCCATATGATATTGAGAATAGATCAACATCTGATATCTTACTTTGAAAATCTGCTGCCGGGATAATCTGGAAACCATGTCAAAGTTTAATAGCAGGTGTTTTGAGTTGGAACACTCTGAATAATTTTCCTGGTAGTCCACTTTCTCTGCACCCAGCTGGGAAAGATAACTCAAGCAGAGTTACCCTGACATTGAGCATTTAGTGGCATTGATTCTGTATCAGTTTAGATCATTTGGGCTACTTCATACCATTATGATTCACTGCCCATATATATGAATGTGTGGGTAGGCCTATTCTACATAAATGTGTGGTTAGAACTTGGATTCTTCATTCAAACAGTTTGGCTAACCATTTTAGCTTTTCCAATTAATGTGTTAAGAGAACTAGCTCACATTTCTGTATCTCAACTGCCTCATCTGCAATAGGCAAGAAGAGTTCCTTTCTCTTAGACTGATTGTGAGTAGAACTGCACCATAGAGTTTCCAAGACGCAGCTGGTGGATTTGACCTGTGGACCTTCTGGTTATCAGCGGAGCTCTTAAGCACTGCACCACCAGGGCTCTGATTGTGAGAATTAGATCAGGTTATGAATATGAAGAGTATTGCCCAGTTCCTAGCACATAACAAGCAATTTATAATTGTTGCCTATTACATTTAATTATTAATACTATAACTACACTAATGGTTCCTTTGATTCAGTCTTAGACAATAGAGGAGCCTTTTTGGAAATAGTTGCCAACATGATATACTTTATTTTAAAATCAACAAAATGAAGCTATAAAAGCTAAAAAGTTATATTCTTGTGATCTTTTAAAACAATACAATGCTTTTAAATTTCTTTTGTGTGTGTTGATGAGCACATTTTTAATCAATTTTTTAAGAGGGAGCAATTCTCTCATACCAGCACTTCGATGATACTGATAATATGTATTGCTTTCTTGATAAAATGAATCAATTCATTCTTGTTATATTTAGTAAAGATTAGGTTAATAAATTATTAATTTATTCAGTTACAAACTTTTAAAATAAAATTGGAGTTAACATCAATTGTGTCTTTTTGGTGTGTCAGGTGGTTAGTGCAGTGTTTTTAAATAAACTGTTTCAGTTAATTTTCATAATACCCAGCTGAGATAGATATAATTTTCCATTCTATCAAGAGAATAGTCAAAGTAGGTTATGTAATTTACTAGCACATGCATAGCTGATATCTGAAAGAATAAAGGTTTGAATCTAGTTTTGTAAAACCATAAAGCTCATTTTGTAATTATTTCTTATACTTCCAAGGACAATTGTACAATGATAGGGTATTTTAAAAAATTGGAACTAATTGAATGCAGACTCTTTAACATCAGTATTGAATAATTCAGGGGACTACAGATGGCTACATAGCAACGATAGACCATAGAGACTGTCTTTGTTATCTAGTGCTGCTATAACAGGCATGCCACAAATGGATGGCTTCAATGAACAGAAGTTTATTCTCTCATAGTCTAATAGGCTAGAAGTCCAAATTCAGGTCATCAGCTCTAGGAGAAGGCTTTCTCTGTCTGTCAATTCTCCAGGATGTCCTTGCCATCAGGCTTCCCCTCGTCTAGGAGCTTCTCCTACACAGGGACCCTGGGTTCAAAGGACATGCTATGCTCTAGGTGTTGCTTTCTTGGAGGTGTGAGACCCCCCCATCTCCCTGCTCCATACTGTTTTTTATATCTCAAAAGAGATTGGCTTAAGACACAATTTAATCTTATAGATCTCATCAACACACCTACCAATAACCCATCTCCTTAACATCATAATGATCAGGTTTACAACACATAGGACAATCACATCAGATGACAAAATGGTAGACAATAACACAATACCGGGAATCACGGCCCCAACAAATTAACACACATAATTTTGGGGGACACAATTCAATCCATGACAGAGGCTAAAAGGAAACACTTAATGATCATGAAGGTAAGAAAGCAGCACAGTTGTGTTGCACAAGCATGGAAAGAAATAGTGTTGCATTCCCCAACAAAGTTCACCATCATCTTTGGGATAATGGCAGAGGGGTAAAAAAGATCCATGAAGGCCAGGTGGCTAAGGAAATAGTACATAAATGTGTGGAGTCGAGTGTCAATCCTGATTAATATAATCAATCCAATGTTCCCCAGAACTGTGACCAGATAGATGAATAAAAGTACCACAAAACATGGGGTCTGGAGCTCTGGCCTGGCTGTAATGCCTTTGAGAATGAATTCAGCAACTTAAGTGATATTAACAGCAGCCATTTATATTCGGTGATTGTTGTTGCATTTGGAGAATAAAAATGGCAACTCTCTTGGCCTCTGCCAGTGTAGAGGAAAGATGATCATTGATGTCTTGTCAGCCTTGAATTACATCATCAGATGGGTAAAAAGTGCACCTTAGCTTTTATCTGCCATTCAGAATAATCTTCTTAAAAGTTATTTTTCTTTCTAATTTTAGAAAGTAAGAAATCATCTTGGCTGAAACAAAATATTATCTAATTTAAACCCGTTGCAGCAACCACCACTAATATTTCACTGTTCTTGCTGCCGTTATCTTTTCTATGCACATATAAGCACAATGGGAGTCCCTGGGTGATGCAGATGGTTAATGTACTAAGCTGATAAGCATAAGGTTGGAGGTTTGAGTCCACCCAGAGGTGTCTCAGAAGAAAGGCAGAATGACCTACTGTTCAAAAATCAGCCACTGAAGACCCTCTGGAGATCTACTCTGACACACACAGGGTCACCATGATTCAGAATTTACTCGATGGCAACTGATGTTTTTACTTGCATATGGTATTTAAAAATACTCAATTTTTTATCACAAAGTCTTTTCTTTCAGTTCCAACCATGAAGTTATGATTTGAACCCTAATTGAGGATAATTATAAGATTACCATATAAGGTAATAATAAAGTAGGCCATCTTCACTGAAAGATGATCTCAGGGGAGGAGGTTTATTTATAATTTTTTTTCTTTTTTGCTTAAAATAGAAACACTTGTTTTTTTTCTTTTATTGCTTTTATAAAACCTCAGGATTTATTGTTGTCCCAAGTTGCTTGTCAAACCAAAATCAGAGGAAACTGTATGGGGACATAAATGTATCAATGAGAACCTGAACTATGGTAGATATTTACTACTAAGTCCTGGTGGTGCAGCGGTTAAGAGATCAGCTACTAACTAAGAAGGCAGTTCCAAATCCACCAGCCACTCTTTGGAGACCGTATGGGGCAGTTCTACTCTGTTCTATACGTTCACTATGAGCTGGAATCAACTCAATGGCAACAGGTTTGGTCTGGTGGTACAAGCAATTTGCAATCAGTTACTACCTTAAACTTTGGAGGTTCAAATCCACCCAAGAGTACAATGGAAGAAAGGCCTGCTCATAAGCTTCTATAAATATTACGGCCAAGAAAACCTTATGAGGCAGTTTTACTCTGTAACATATGAGGTTGTCATGAGTCAGAATCCATCTGAGGGAAACAGGTTTGGTTTGGTTTAATAGATAGAGAGAGAGAGATAGAGAGACAGACAGACATAATCAGCAATGCCTATTGAGGACATTGGATCGGACAAAATCAAGAGAGTATAAAAAGGTAAGGGCATAATAACCTTGATGAACCCCAAAAAACAGATCATCTAAAGCACAGATAATAGAAACAGAACTTCCAAGTTAGAGATTCAATGAAATAGTAAATAAACTCAGAGACTGCTTTGTTCTAGAAACCAAAAGTATATTCAACAGAGTCTAATGCTATAGAGCTGCCAAAGGCAAAAACCAAACAGATAAACAAAAAACCGTCATTAGATTTGGGAATAGGGAGATTCATAGAGAACTTGGTGAAAAAATATCAGTGGAATGATGGAAAACGAAGGTAAATTACTCTAGGTTGAGCTATAAGAGTAACTGAGAAAGTGGAGATAGATGCTCCAAGATATTTAATTGCGAAGTGGTAAAAGAGAGACAAAAGATAAAAGAGTAACTTAGATAAAGGTTCTGAGTAGATGGAAGTCAAAGGTTAAGGGAGGGGGGTTATATTTTATTTTATTTTATCTGTCTTACAGATCTATAAGGTTGATGTTGAAATAACTTGAGAAAATGTGGTAATAAAGGCAAATCAAGTTAACTTATCCTTTGCTCTGGATGAGAAAAATTTCAATTATGCCAGCTTTCAAAATTCAGAACCCAGTTTACATTTGTGGAAATATTCTGTGGAAGTTAGTTTTTTAAAACTCTTTCCAAAATCTTTATATCATTTAGATGCTTAAAGGTAGAGGGTAAAGCAATGTGTCTTAGTCATCTAAAGCTGTTTATAACCTGGAAAATGGTTTACTAATGTATACGTTGTAAAAGACACAAAGACAGAAAATTAGCAATCTTAGTTTTTCCTTAATATTAGTATTTAAGTCTATTGAAGAAACAAAGAAAAGAATTAGTAGCAAAAAAAAAAAAAGAATGTTTAAAGTTATACCAAACTTGATACCTAAAGATAAATAGTATTAATATTTTGGTTTTGAAATTGTCATATTACATTTTCCACACTTAATTCTGGTAATTCATAATTTACTTGTGAATTGATATATTCAATCCATAATATTTTGAGATAAACTTAAAATCTTACAGTACAAGAAATCATTTTAACGTGTAAAAACCGCTCACATTCTTAATGCTGCAATGTTTTTTTTCTATTTTAAAGAAAATACTACAGAGATTTTGCAATTTTATTGATTGCAAGTTTTAATCTAAACACACTTTCTTCTTTTGCAATTCCCCCGTGGACTGGAATTTCTGCCTAAGCCAAATCTCTTCACACTGACAGCCGAAGAAATATCCAAACATAACAGATTTCTCCTTCACCTGAATTTAACATAACATCCTGGGGATCCAGGATCATCTTCTGATATTGATCACCATCTTCTCTAAATTGATCATTTCCTACAGAATCAATATTATTAAGACCATGTGGTCTGGAGAGGTTTCTTGTAGAAGAAGTGTATATCTATTTCATGGGCAAAGGAATTATTCAACATGACTGTGTTCATCCTCTTGGGACTCACAGATAATCCAGAGCTCCAAACTACTCTCTTTGGTGCCTTCATAGTGATCTACTCAGTTACTGTTATGGGTAATCTTGGTTTGATTGTATAAATTCAAATCAGTCCTCAGCTTCACACACCCATGTATTTTTCCCTCTGTCATCTGACTTTTATTGATTTTTATGGTACCTCCTCTATTACCCCAAACACTCTGGTGAACTTTTAGCATGAAATTAAGAGTATGTCATTTCTTGCATGTGTTACTCAGATGTGCCGTTTTATCATTTTTTCAGTTTTTGAATTATTACTGCTTTCTCTTACGGCCTATGACCGATATGTGGCCATTTGCAACCCTTTACTCTATGTAGCTTTCATGCCTAGGAAACTCTGCATTCAGAAGATCACTCAAAAAAACCTGTTGCCATCATGTCGATTCTGACTCATATCAACACTATAGGGCAGACTAGAACTGCCCCATATGGTTTCCAAGGAGTGGCTGGTGGATTCAAACTGCCCACACTTTGTTTAGCAGAACTCTCAGCCACTGAGATACCAGGGATCCAAACGGTCACTAGAACATATATGTATGGATTCACCCTGGGAGCTGTACAGGCTGTGTGGCTACATTCCACGTGTCGTTCTGTGACCCTAATGTGGTCAACCAATTCTACTGTCATGATGTTCCCTTGATTGTTCTAGCTTGTTCGGACACATTGTCAAAGAGCTGATGCTGTTAATTATTGCTGGATTCAATGTGTTTTGCTCTTTTATCACTGTTCTCATCTCCTTTGTCTTCATTCTCTTTGCCATCCTGAGGAACCACTCAGCTTAAGGAAGACAGAAAGCCTTTTCTACCTGTGCTTCTCATCTATTTTCTATTACTATATACTTTTTTTTTTTATGTGATCTTAGTGTTTTTGTACCTACAGCCAAAATCAAACCATTCACTGGATAAAGACAAATTTGCCTCAATGGTATATGCAGTGCTGATCCTCATGCTAAACCCATTGAACTACAGTTTGAGGAAACAGGAGGTTAAAAATGACCTGAAAAGAATTGTTGAAAAAAAAAATATGTTCTACTGATCAATAGTGAGATATGTTGTCACTAAAAAAATGCCAGACACAGAGTTAGGAGATTTGGGAGTCAAGGCTTGTACAATGATACAGTGTTGATAAGTGCAGGAACCTTTGTCCTCTGGGGTCGGTTTCCTAACATCTAGTTCCTTAAAAACAGGTATTTCATTGTCTTTGTTTTACACATAGTAGGCATTTCATGAATGTTTGTTTAGTTATTGAATTCTAAAATAGGGAAAAGAATTATCAGCCCTCTTTGACCACCAGATGTTTCAATAATACAAATGAAGCATACAGTCTCTTTAAATAATGAATTTATCTTATTTCACTATGATTGGCCACCCACTTCATGTTAAGATCAATATGTGTGTAGCCATGTTAAACTTTTGTTGTTGTAAAATACATTTTTTTGAAGCAATGTTGTGTCGATTACCATACCAATGAATGTGGCAGTCTTTAAGCCATTAGAAGATTTCATTCCCTCATACACTGCACTTTTTTTTTTTTATTAATTTTTACTTAGGGAAGGCAAATTCATATACAAAATATGTATTAATTCAGTGCAGTAGTGTCTTTCTAGTGACTTACAGACCATTGTAAATAGCCCTGGAAAGTTGGTTAAAGTACTAGGAATAATAACAGAACATGGCATTCTGGGAAAGAAAAGGGAAGATGATTTCCATTTATAAGGCAGATGCTCTAATCCTCCTTGCTGTTGCAAACATACTCTGTTGTAGCTACTCACTAGTAGTTAAAAACTTAAATCAACATGTTTTGTGCCCGTTTCTCTTTCCTAAAATTCCATTTTTTATAGACTTGTTACTCCAAATACCCTAACCAACTGTCCAGGTCTGTTTATTATGAGTTAGTGTGTATACACATCTCAGGCCACAAGCTCACCAGATAAAGTGGACAGTTAAGTGTTCTACCTGCTGGGACTATTATATCTAAGTGGAAATAGGATGAGGAAATGTTGCTGGGTGGAAACCCCAGGATCTGTTCAGGGTGACTTGTCATAGCCAATAAACAAGAAGCCTAGGTGGCAGAAGAAAGGCGCCTCTATTTTGTTGTACAAGGAAAGGAGCAATCGGGGGTGCTGCCTCCAAGACTGCTGGCAGACAGCTTGGGGAGGTGGGCTTTTACAGAAAGCAGACAAGGAAATGCAAATTCATCATGAGCATTCAGGAATGACCTTCACTCAAGTGCTCAGGGCTTGGGGATGGCTATGCATTTTCTCTAAACAATTATTTGATTCTCTGCCAGGATATTTATGTGTATTTTGCACTTAATGAGCTAATAGGTTACCCGAAGTGTTGACATGGCATAGAAAATCTGCTAAGACCAACTGAGGCCCACCATGACTATTCTGTGGTTATCTTTTCAAGGACAATTTCTGGCCCATTTTGTACTATCTTGTCAAGGACAGTTTCAGAAAAATGTGCAGGCTATTCTGCTTAGTGTAGGAGGAAAGCCAGAGCAGGTGTCTCTTAGAAGTGCTGAGCCCTGAGGCTACCTTTGTCTCCTTGAAGTGCTGAGCTCTGAGGCTGCCTGTCTCATTTTCTCTTTTTATTTGAACTCTGACCAATACTGGTCAGGGTTCATTCTAGACCACTGTGCAGCTGCATGTTTTGCCTGGTGGGAAGACTCTGATGAGGTCACAAGCTGGGCGTAAAGCTCTGGGATTTTGTGAAGATTAACTCTTTGTTATGCCATCATTATGAAAGAGGTTTTGGGTCAGAACGTATTAAAACATGTGGGGAAAATTTGGATGCAACAGCATAGTAAAATCCATAAATAAAAAAAAACCAACCCCCCTTCTGTTGAGTCAATTTTGACTCATGGCGACTCTGTAGGACAGAGAGTTCCCAAAGAGAGCCTGGTGGATTCTTCAAACGGCCAACCTTTTGCTTAGCAGCCGCAGCCGTAGCTCTTAACCACTATATCGCCAGGGTTTCTGAAATGCATAAGCAGATAAAAAGAAATGAAAATGAACACTTCTTGTATTCAGGAGGTACTGGGTAACCAGGAAGTGAGCCAGCTAAGAAGGGCAGTGGGCCCTAACACTCTGGAACCAGATAACTTGCTCCCAAATACGTCTGACAATTTGTTCTACAATTCCTGAGTTATTCATCCACATGCAGCAAGAGGTATTGGCTATAGCCCAGACCCCTCCTTGATTAGCTAAGAGGAAGTTCATCACAACATGGTTATCTAAAACCACTCTAGCTAAAGCATCTAAGGATGTTTGCTGGGTCCTAATAGCTTGAGTTGTTGAATAGGCAATGACTTGTGAGAAGTGGGACAGTTTGTGGAGGAGTAGTTCGTGGGAGGCTATGTCTATACAAGGGATAAAGAAACTAGCTCCAAATAACCCCCATTGGACAATGTCCTGTAGGCTGCGTTTAGTTCGGTGAGCTGTGGACACAGAACAGTTAGTTGCATTAAACACTTGAAATGGGATAGTGAGCCCAAAGAGCACTGCCCAGTCATTTTGGCGTTGAGGTGTCAAATAACCCATCTGTACAGGGGTCAGCTGGGCCAGACAAAGACATATCCTGAGTGGAGGGCACATGCTGCTAAGCGAGATGTGTTATTTAAGAAACTGGTGATATTTAAATATCAGGGGTCCTGGTGACAAGACCTATTACCAAAAGAGAAAATGTGGGGAGTTTTGGTCCTCTTGGCAAAGGCAGATGCTTAGTGAAAAAGATGAAAAGTAACATTGGTATCACAGGTAGGTCTATCGGGATGGTCTACTAGCACACAACTTTCTTTCCAAATGGAAATAACTTGGTTACAAGATGGGGAAAACACTTCACTGGTTGATTGTCCTGGCTTTAAGGGTACCGTCGATGCTCCCATTAGGCATTGGGAGTAAAAACTGTAATTGACATGGACAGTTTTACTGGGGGTTAGATTGAAGCATATATCTGGAGCATGAGACAGGTGAATACTTTTATGGCCATGGACTCAGGGTTTCCTGGTGTCCAAGGGGAAATGCCTGTTAGGCTTTGGACAAATTGGGTCAGTAATAAACTGTCAGGGTCTTCTGAACTCCAAATTGGGAGAGGGTGACAGACCCAGCAGTTTTTTAAATTTCCTCCTGTAGCAACGGCTTGACTAAGTTAGATGATAGCCTTGTCTTTCTAGTCTTCTTGGACTGTGGTTTCAAGGCTGTGTGTAAGTTCCAATTAGTGGCCAGGGAAGTTGCCACTGATTGCACCACCAAGGCACAAAATGGGGCCCATTGTCACTGCCAATAGAGATGGGAAGCCAAAATCAAGGGATAATTTCATTTACGAGGTGTTTCACAACCTCAGTAGTCTGCAAGGAAAAGCTTCAACCCAGTTAGTAAAGGTGTCGATAAAAACTAGCAGATATTTGTAATTCCTGGGAGCTTGAGATAGTCAGTGAAATTCACTTGCCAGTAGTCTGCAGACATTGTCTCAGTTTGCTGGACCCCTGGGGATGATTCAGCAGTGTTCTTTGGATTATTTTTCACACAGGTGGGGCAGCTCTTTATCATTGCTGAAATAGTGGACCTTTGGTCCAATTAATTGTCTCTTAACTCAATCATAATCCATCTTGTCCATAATGGGTGGATAGGTGGCCTCTCTGTAGAATAGAGTATATGAGTTTTTATGGAATGAAAATCTACCCATGAAGAGTGTACAGCCATCCATCCTTGTTTAAAGTGCCCTCCCCCCCCCCATCTTGGCAATGTTTTTATCTTGTTAGGGACAGTCCAGGGGGAGGTCAGGTGGTAATAACTCTAAACGGGGAATTAGCAGGGCTACTACAACAGGTTTCTGTTGGATCGTAGCTTTATTTTCTCTCGCATCTGCTTTGTAATTACCTTTGGCCACCACGATGTCCACTTTCTAATGCTTTTTGTAGTGTACTACTGTTCCTTGGGTGGGTAGGAGAACAGCTCATAAACGCTGTAAGATCTCTTGAGAATATTTAATGTCCTTACCTCCTGCTTTCAGGAGGCTTTCCTTCCAGATTGCCACTGTGCATGCAATACCCCAGGCATGTACTTGGAATCAGTACAAATAGTTGTTCGCTTACCTTTGGCGATTTTAAGGGCCTGCAACATGGCAATGAGCTTGGACTTCTGGCAAAGATACCTGGGGGAGGTGCTCTAGAACCTTTTCTAAAGTGACCACCACATATCCAGCTTCTCTTTATCCTTGTTCAATGTAACTGCTTCCATCAGTGAACAGCTCAAGGTCTGCGACTGGTGACAAGTAGATCAACCACATATTGAGGAAGACACCATTGGTTAGGGTCAGTTGTCACAATTCTCGGACTAAAGCTGATCTAAAAAGAGTGTGACTGTTTTTAAAGAGCTGTGGGAGGACTTACCAGCCAATGCAACTTCTGTGTTTGTCCTGTTCCTGGGTCCTCCCACTCAAAGGTGAAGGTTTCTTGAATTTTTCCTCCATTTAGATGCAAAAGAAGGCATCTTTCAGGCTTAGAACAGTGAACCTAGAAAAGGTGGGCAATAAGGTCAACAGCAGGATATATGGTTTGGGGACTACAGGGTGGACCATAACAGTTACCTTGTTGACAGCTCAAAGGTCCTGAAAGAATGGGTAGTCTCCATTTTTCTTCTTCATTGGCCGCACGGGGGGTGTTGAACATGGTCTGAGCAGTCCATGTTTCTGGTATCTGGTGATGATTTTGCTCGGTACCTGTCAGGCTTCAGCTCTGATGGGATACTGGTTAAGCCTTGGGAGAACTATACCAGGTAACAATTCAGTGACAATGGGAGGGACATTTTTGCTCTCTCCTGTACTCTGTTGGCCCACACCTATGACACTACTGCATCTCTGATAACTGGATCAACTAAATTTGGTATGTTCTTCTTTCCTATAATTAGTTGGTGGCCCAATAGTGTGGGCCATTTGTAACTGCCACCTGTTTTTTGTAAAGGAAGGAGTATATTAAAGATTTTCCTTGTATAGAAAAAGTTAGAGGTTGTAGGAAGGGAGGGCGTTCTTTTCTTGATACTCCCACAATGGACAGCGTCTGTCTCATTGGGGTAGTTTCTTTTATCATTAATTTTTTTTGAGGAGAGGAGTCAGAAGTGAATGGACTGCTCCAGTATCTACCAGAAACTTTACAGGTTCTCTCTTCCACCTGCATTATAACCAGAAGATCAGGTGAAGGACTTGCCTCAGTTTGACTCATCTTCTAGTGGCATGATTGGGCACTGCGTCACCTCTCTGTTTTTTAGTTCCTTTGGTTGGCATTTTGTACACTCTTATTCAATGTCTTTTCTCTTTACATCAGCTGCACCTGTTTCTTTTCAAAGGAATGTGGGGCCTTCTCATCTCCTGAGGCCTTCATCTCCCTCTTCTTATTTATTTCTTTAGGGGATGGCCTCCAGCCTGCAAGCCAGCAGCTAGGAAGGTTGCTTGGTGTTTTAGATTGTGACTTTCTTGCTTGCTCCTTATCTCAGTTACAGTAAACTTGGCAGGCCAGTCCCACTAGCTGAGAGATTTTTAACCCTATACCTCCTTGTACTTTCTGAAGCTTTCCTTTAATATTGGGGGCACTTTGCCTAAAAGATTATATTAACCATGAGAGTATTTTCAGGGCTTTTGCAATTCAGAGCAGTGAACTCATGAGCATGGTTCTAAGATACCATGACTCCCTCAAGAACTGGTGTCGACCGGGGTATTTTCATTTTCCCTAACAGACAAATGAGGGTGCCCAAAGTCGTTCCGTTCTGTGTGTGAGGGCAGCGAGCCCACTGGCAGGACAGAAGGACCAGGGAGGGGTGGATACGAAAGTTGAGGGGGTTTAACAGTGGGGGCTATACCGGTTGGTACGCATGCTGAAGCAGTGGGAGCTGTAAGATCCTCTTGGGAGTCAAGAGAGAGGACTGGCAATTGTGATTTAACAGTCTCTTTCTGAACTAAGATTTTATGTTTTTCTGTAACTCTTTGTTCTAGTACAGAGTCATGAAAACTTTTACCTAATACTTTTTATCTCATTTACCCTTGCAAGGATAGAAAAGATCAAGATGGAGGACAGTATAGTTAAGAGACCAATTTGCTGGCTACTTTTACTCATCTGCCAATTCATACTGAGGCTATGTGGCATTACAAAAGAAAATCATCTTTTTCTTTTTCATTGGGTCTAACCTGAAATAGCCCCAGTTTTTAAAGATGCATCTTATTTGGCTGCATTTCAGGATCTCATGAACGTTCCTCATTTCCCAGACTCACACACACTTATACTTTCACACAACCTAATTCAGTGCACCAACAGGCACCCAAAGTCTTCTACACTCTCAACCATCAATATTCCTGCTTCTTGGGACTCTTGTAAGAACTTATGTTGGAATTACCCTGTTACTTACCAAACCTAGAGCCTTTTGCCCCCTCAATGGTAAATACTCCCTCTTCTTTGGACTCTTCTAAGGTCTTATCTGGGTGCTTACCAAATAATCTCAGATACCTAGAGCTTTTTATGCCATCAATGGTCAATATTCTTGCTTCTTCAGCCTCTTTTAAGGCTTTACCTAGGTACTTACCAAATAACCGTAGGCACATTTCATGTCGCTCACGTAGACACCATTGGGTCTGAGGCAGATAGGCCCTTAGGACTTCTTTGAGGTCTCCTGGAGAACTCTCCAGGTGGGCCAGATATCAGGCGGGGTCCCTGGCACAGCCCATCTCAGGAACCGAGCAATGACTCCTGACTGGCTGGCCAGAAATGCTGCCTGGTGGAAACCAAACTCAGGTTCTGCTCAGTGTAACTTGTTACAGCCAGTAAACAAAAGGCTGAGGTGGGAAAAGAAAGGCACCTTTATTTCATTGCACAAGGAAAGGAGCAATCAGGGCTGCTGCCTCCAAGACTGCTTGCAGGAAGCTTGAGGAGGGGAACTTTTACAGAAAGCAGACAAGGAAATGCAAGTTCTTCATGAATATTCAGGATTGAACCTAACTCATACACTCAGGGCTTGGATGACTATGCATTTTCTCTAGACAAGGGTTCCATTCTCTGGTGGGGTATTTAGGTAAATATTTTATACTTAATGAGCTAATAGGTCACTTGAAGTGTAGAGATGGCATAAAAAACCTGCTAAGACTGGTTGAGACCCACTATGGGTGCTTTGTGGTTATATTGTCAAGGACAATTTCTGGTCCATTCTATAGCTATCTTGTCAAGGACAGTTTCAGAAAAATGTGCAGCCTATTCTGCTTGGTGTAGGTGGATATATCAGAAGTGTCTCTTAGAAAGGCTGAGCCCTGAGGCTACCTTTGTCTCCTTGAAGTGCTGAACTTTGCGGCTTCATGTCTCAACACCAGTTTATTTCTAACTAATCCTTACATAATGTAACAACCATTTGTAAATTAGGCCCAAATATTAACCCCAGCTGTTGGTTGTAGGGAATCCCTAGCCCATGCAACCATGGCATGGATTGACAGAAAGAACTTCCTGCAACAAACACCTAAGAGATAGGTGATATAAACATCTGGACTACCTGTCCATATAATGTGTTCCTATAATCCTGCACATAGAATTTGTGGTTTTGAAAGAGGGGAAGAAGTTTAAAATACCTTCCTTAAACGATCAGTGGACAGATTCTCAGGCCCATAAAACTGTGTATATGCTGGCAAGTGTCTTTCAAGCTTCCTGGAAACACTCTCATGTCTCTATGGAAAAAATACCATTAGCATAATCATTATAGATTAATTAGAAATAAAAAATGCAAAAAGATATACTGACTTCTATAAGGCTTCTTATACTGGCTTCTTATAGAAGTCAGCATAAGATTTCTGTTCAAGATATTTTTGTTGTGGTTGTTAAATCCATGATGCCAAACAAGAAAAACCAAACCTGATGCCATTGAGTCAATTCCAACTCATAGTGACCCATATAGGACAGAACAGAACTCTTCCCTAGGGTTTCCAAGACTGTAATCTTTACAGAAGTGGACTGCCACATCTTTCTCCCATGGAGTGGCTGGCGGGTTTGAACGGGGGACTTCAGGTTAGCAGCCAAAAACTTAACCACTGCACCACTCAGAACTGTATTATTAAGAACCAGAAGAATGATGTTTTTGGACATAATGTTCATATTAAATAAGATTGTGCGTGTGTATGTATAAAAAGAAGGGTTGATTATGATTTTTCTATCTGTTTATCTTTCTACTTATTACTCTATACACACTTATGTGTGAAATAGGAATGAACAGAGTTCATCGGAGGGTTTGATTTTTATACCTTTAAATTCTTTCTAGCACAGTGCAGGAAATAAAATGAGTTCTTTTTAAGTTATTATCCTTTGTGACCAGAACTTTCAAGCGTGATTCTCTGAGATTCAACTAAATACAGCAGTAGGCCGAAAAGAAATTCATGCCAACTTTTAATTGCAACAGATTCAGTTTCTCATCTAGTATTGGATCTTTGGCACAATCCAAATCATTACTTAGTGGTGGGTCAATGTATTTTGATCTAATACATAACATAACCACTTATTGAAATTCATAGATTTACTAAGACTAATAAAAAGACTTAAAAGGTAAACCAAGTACAATTAAAGATTTTCCATGTGGTTTTCCAAAACATTAGAATGATCTTTGTTAAATAATTCTTCCTTTTTAGATGTGGGCTCAGCAAGGTGATCTGCCATTTCAAGCGATTGTTCCTTGCTTGTGAGGCAAATTGCATCCCAAAAGATCAATCATAACATAACTTGTTATGCTTCTGAGACATCATTACACAGTTTTTCATAAATTTTAAAGAATGATGTAATACAAGGAAAGGCTCTAGAGGGACTAACAAACCATACAAAATGTACTAATAGTATTTAAGTAATGGTAAGTATTGTTGGCATTCCCAGAATTGGCTTCAAGGTTGATTGAATTATTTTTGGATTTGTTGTAGATTACTCAAAGACAGCTAAAGAGTAGGAAAAAAATATTAAAGGTAATTAAGATAGTAAAAAAGGGTTTAGAGTAACACAAAATTTGAATTTGTTTGTTCAATTATTCCACAAGAACATGTGGAGTGTCTATTAATTGCTGAGTCATACTATGTATTGGAGATAAAACTAGGGAAAACACAGAAGCATCTTGGCTTACCAAGAATTTGAAATTTAGAGTAGGTTGTAGACAAATACCAGGTGGATGAATAGTTCAGAGTAACACTTGATATTGAAAGGCCTACAGAAGGAAGTGAAATTTCCCCTGGGATTGGAAGGAAAAGCTGAAAGAAAGTAGCCAACCAGAGTGGTGAAGGTAAAGAAAGGAGTATTCTGACAAAACTATGTACAAAATGTGTGGTCACATCTGAGAAACTGAAGCCACATGTCTGAGGCATGGAGATTACATGAGGGATGCCACAAGAAATAAGACTAGTCTGCAAAGCAACGGTTTGTTTATCAAGGGTTGATTTAGCCATCTCAAGGACTTTGAACTTTATCCTAAGGTCAGCTGGAGAACAAGCTAAGACTTGCAAGTTAGGAAGAACTCTCAGGCTGCCATAAGCACAGAGAAGTTTCTAAAACTAAAAAAAAAAAAACTAGAGACCAGGATAAAATTTAGAGAGTAGTATTTAGGCTTTTCCTCCAGGAAAGGTGTGATAGAAGCCTAAAAAAAAAAAAAATATGTAATGTAGAGGACATTAGAAGAGGATGCATTTGAGAAAAATGGATTAAACACTTAGAAGTTTTCAATAATGAATTATTTGTTAGAGGGGGAAAGAAGGTATATGAAATGTTTTCTTGGTTTCTCACCTGGGTGATAGCTGGGAGATAGAGCATTCACTGAGAAAACATGTGCTCTAAGGCATATGAGTGCTGTGGGGTGGTTTTGAATGTCTGATTTTTCTTTTGAATATGTTAGATTTAGGTATCTCTGAAATATCTAACTAATGTTACCTGGAAAGCTGTTGGATGTATGTACCTGGAGCTTAGAGGAAAATCTGGCCTAAATATTTAGATTAGTGCATCATTGTTATATAAATGACAATTGTTTTCCTATTGTTAAATGAGAGCTCTCAACAAGAATGCTCAAAAAGGAAATGAGTTGGCTTAGGGTAGAATTCTAAAGCAAAAAGGTCATTTAAAGTATGGATAAAGAAAGCATACCTATCAAGCAAGAGTAAAAGTGGACAAAAAAAATGGAAAGATCCAGATATTCTGGTGACTTGGAAGCCAAAAAAGAATGGTTTTCAGCATAAAAGGAAATGTCTGCTGTGTCCAGTGCAACAGAGAAGTCAAATATGAAGCTTTCATTGGATTTGGGAATAAGGAGAGTGTTGGTGTACTTGATGAAAGCAATTTCAATGCAATGCTAAGAAAACACATGACAGTAATATAATAGGTCAACATGTGAATGTGAAAGAGGGTATTAGTGACTTTTCTAGAATGTTTGGTAATAAAGGGATGAAGAGAAGAGGAGAGGGGGAGGAATAGCTTAAGTAAAGGGAGAGGAATAGAAATGAAAGAACACTGGTGAGGTTTGACCATATACTTTGCTTATAGATTATTGTGAAAGGTTGATTAAATTAGAATAGGGAGAAGACATCGAATGCAAAAGAGTATGTGATCAAGATATAAGTTTAGGTAGTAGATATAAAGTTGGGCCTGACCCCAAGCCGTGGTATTTTCAATTGCCTCCTATGTATGAGAAAGTAGGACCGTAAATAAAGAATACTAAAGAAGAATTGTTTCATTTGAATTATAGTGGAGAAGAAATGACACAGCAGTTGTAACGATGGGTTCAAACATAGTAATGATGGTGAGGATGGTGCAGAGCCAGGCAGTGTTTCGTCGTGTTGTAAACAGGGTCGCTATGAGTCAGAACTGACTTCATGACACTTCACAGCATTAGAAATAGAACATCCACCCACCACAAAAAAAAAAAAAAAAATGGAAGGGATAAATGTGGAAGCAGGTAGGTTTGTGGAAATTTTCAAATGAAGTTGAAATATTTTGTTGTCATTGTTACTTTAAATTTCTCTCTTATGTTGGAATTTTGGTATCTATTTTTTTTTTTTTACTGGGAGTAAGGTGGGTGGTATAGAAATGTATGAAGAAATTCAGAGTCTGAAATAATAGCTACATACACACTAAGAGATGGTTGATTCAAGAAAAAGCCAACGTTCTGGACACAAGTAAGTGGCTACTTTTGAGTACGATAACCTTGTAATTGTTCAGTTTTACCTGGTTGATTTCTTGGTAGTTCAGGTACAATTGTGAAGAGCAGAACATTTTGAAATGCTCAGATTTTGATGTATCTGGAGAAAAATAAGACAAGGATGTTTAGGATGTTGACAAGAATAATTGTAGTAATAAAACATGGAATCTAAGCTATGTAGGGGAAGAATTAAAGGAGGTGGCAAAATAAAAGAGAAATAATCAATGGGAAATAGTGATATGAGTGAAGCCTTAGTATGAAAAGTTGTATTGTCATAACTGAGATGTTATAAGGAAGGGCAAATGGTTGTGATCTTAAGATAATGTTTTAATTTTGGAAACTTAGCATTTAACCAATTTCCAGATAAAACAAGATCCAAGATGGAGCCATGAGAGTGGGAAGTTCAAGGGTATTGGTTTTGGGGTCACTGTTTTGATCTCAAGATTTCAAGAATTCAAGAAGCAATGCACTAAAGGTGTAGTCTGTGTGGGCACTGATGCCAACTTTATGGAAAAGGGACAGAACGATCCTGGTGTTAAAATCTTCAACACATACGAAGGAGTGGCCTAGGCATATATAAGTGACAACAATGATGATGCGTATTAGCTTCAAAGCATCAGGAGTGTTTACTCAAATGAGAGGTGTAATAATAAATAAAAAACAAAGCTCTGAGCATAAATCATGCCTTACCTTACCTCCCAAATTAGAAATATGTGGAGAGTTACGCATTAAGCAGCCTGCAGAGAGGTGGCCTGGAGAGATGTAGGTGTTCAAGGGGAAACCAAGTTTTAGTTTAAGCAAGGGAGGATAAAATGTTTGAAGATGTTAGAGAGTTTGGTCATATCAAAGCAAGATCTAAAATATCACAGAGATGTTAGTACTAGAGAGAATAAGATCCATGTGGGACAGGGATTCAAGATCAGAACTTAGTGAGACAACAGGAGAACATTTTTCAAAACATTGCAAAACAAACTCATACATCCATTACTATGATGGAATTACACACGTTTCTGCAGAGTAAGGCTCAACATAAACAATATTAATACTACTAAGAGATAAATTTTAATTAGCATATAGTATGAGATAGGCACTATTCTAAGCATTTGACATGGACATGGGACGCCTTTCCAAAGCTGCTTTGTTTCTAGTCAATGGGGCAATTCTTTCCGCTCTGAAAATTAACCATTTGAATAAACTGTGAGTTAAGGTTAGGGATTCAAGGCTGGGACTAGTTAGTGAGTTATTCTTTTTCATCTCATTCTGATCAAAGACCACAAATAAAAACTAAATTATCTGCCTGAGTTCATATATCTTCAAAATAAGGAAGAAAGCTATATTATCAACCTATAACCTTCATATAAATATAATCTGAGACAAAAGAGTTAGAAAGGCAAATCACTGTGCTCAGGTAAAGTTCATTAAAATTGACCACATTTTAATTATCTAGAAGCCAACTTGCATTTCTACAGACTCAGCTTAGGATGTTTTTCATTTCCTGTTTTGCATTTGGACACTGCATCATACACCATAAATGAGCTTTCTGAATTATTTAATGCATGTTTAACTTTGTTATACAATTTTCAAGTAGGAAGAGGCTATTCATATTTCTATGCCATTTTTCTCCTTTAATTCAAAAATACTGCACAATAATTGAATAAAAAAACGAAGAATTACAGGTAAGAGAAAAAAAGAAATTATCATGAATTTATGGTCCAGAGATCAACAGCAGTCAAAATTTTAAATCTTTAAAAAAAAAATTTAAATCTTAAAAAAAAATAAAATATTAACCATTTTGGAATGAATTTTTGAATTAATTTCCTTTTAACTAAAATTTATTTTCATTTATTACACTTTTATTAAAGATATTTCAATAACTTAAAAAAAATATTCTGACATCATGTTCAAAAAAACTCTTTCTTCCTATTAAAAATAGATTAAAAAATGGTTCAATTATATTATTATATTATAATTTACATTTAAAATTTTAAATAAAACACTACCTTTCTACTTATACAATTTAAAATAATTTCAAGTTTTGGAATTTCTGCCTAGATCAGATGCCTTCATTCCGAATGCAGAACTAGCCTGAAGATTCTCCTGGGGGGTCAGAATCATCTTCTAACATCCGCTTGATCTTTACCAACAGACTCAAGATTGCTTGGAACTGTGATTTAGAGGGGTTTATTGTAATCTTTTCATGGCCAAAGGCAACCATTCGGCTGTGACTGAGTTCATCCTCTTGGGACTCACAGATAACCCAGACCTTCAAGCCATTCTCTTTAGTGTCTTCCTAGTGATCTACTTAATTAGCGTCCTGGGTAATCTTGGTTTGATTGTGCTAATCCAAATCAGTCCTCAGCTTCACACACCCATGTATTTTTTTCTCAACCATCTGGCTTTTGTTGATTTTTCTTTTACTTCATCTGTCACACCAAACACCTTAGTGAACTTTTTGTATGAAGTTAAAAGTATAACTTTTTATGGATGTGCCACACAGGTATGTTGTTTTATCACATTTGTAGTTTGTGAACTCTACTTGCTTTCCATCATGGCATATGATCGGTATGTTGCCATCTGCAACCCTTTACTCTATGTCGTTCTCGTGCCTAGGAAACTCTGTATTCAACTGGTTGCTAGCACATATGTGTATGCTTTTACTGTGGGTCTTGTACAGACAGTGATGACATTCCGTTTGTCTTTTTGTGACTCCAATATGGTCAACCACTTCTACTGTGACGATGTCCCTTTGGTTGCTTTGGCCTGCTCTGACACTCAAGTCAAAGAGCTGATGTTGTTAATTATTGCTGGGTTCAATACACTTTTCTCTCTACTGATTGTGTTAATTTCCTATGGCTTCATTGTCTTAGCCATCCTTAGGATCCACTCTGTTGAAGGAAGACAGAAAGCCTTTTCCACCTGTGTGTCCCACCTGACCTCCATCACAATATTTTATGGGACCCTTATTTTTATGTACCTCCAGCCCAAGTCTACCCACTCCCTGATCAGAGATAAATTTGCTTCAGTGTTTTATGTAGTGGTGATTCCCATGCTAAACCCACTGATCTATAGCTTGAGAAACCAGGAGGTAAAAAATGCACTGAAGGGAATTACGGAAAAGTTGTGTTTGGCTGTCAGATAAATGAAGAACCACAGGGCAGGGATCATGAAACTTAAAGTTATGTCTTGTCTAGTGTCACAGTGTTGAGAAATGACAAAGCCAAATATATTACTTCAAGTGTTCATGTTCACTTTTCTGAGGTATAGTTCTGTAGACTCAAGGTGAGTCTCATCCACTGTTTATTCCCAGTATTTTCCCCAGGAAATATATTTTGTAAATTTTACTTGGTTGTTGAAAGAGGAGAGAGAGAGGGAAGGAGAAAGACACAGAGAAGAAGGGAGAGAGTTAGAGAAAGAAAGAGAAATCCTTTTTGGCCATGATACCCTTCCTCAATAGAGTGTTGGGAAATACTTATTTTATATGAAATCCACGTAATATTGAGATCAACATCTGGTATCTTATATTTCAAACCTTTTTGCGTAGATAATCTGGAAAACCAGCCAAAGTTTAATAGCAGGATTTTTGGGTTGGAACACTCTGGATAATTTTCCTAATAGTCCACTTTCTCTGCATCCAGCTGGGAAGAACAGTGCTAGTAGAGGTTCCATGGCACCAAACATTTAGTGGTATACTGATTCTATATCAGTTTAGATTGCTGAGCCAGTTTACACTACTATAATTCACTGCCTGTTATATATGAATATGTGGTCAGGCCTATTCTATATAAGTGTGTGGTTAGAACTTGGACTCTTCATTCAAATAGTTTGACTAACAATTTTAGCTTTTCAATTAATGCGATAGAGAACATTTCTGTATCTCAACTGCCTCATGTGCAATAAGTGATAAGAGCTCCTTTTTAGACTGACTCTGAGTAGCACTGTACCACAGAGTTTCCAAGAAGCAGCTGGGTAGATTTGAACTGTGGACCTTTTGGTTAGCAGCCAAGCTCTTAACCACTGCACCACCAAGGCTCTGAATGTGAGAATTAGATCAGGTTATAAATGTGAAGAACATTGAGCATTTCCAAGCACATAAAAAATTATTCATAAATTTTGGCTATTACATTTAATTATTAACATTATGATTGCATTAATGATTTCTTTGATTTTGTCTTAGAAAATGGAGTAGCCTTTTTGGAAATACTTGTTAACATAATATATTTTATTTTAAAATCTACAAAATAAAAGTATAAAAGCTAAAAAGTTATTTTCTTGTGATCTTTTAAAGCAATGCAATTCTTTTAAATTTCTTTTATTGGGGGGGCAGTTTTCTCATACCTGCTACACAATGTTACTGATAATATATATCATTTTCTTGAAAAAAAAAATCATTTCACTCTTGTTATATTTAGTAAAGCATAGAATAATAAATTATTAATTTACTCAGTTACATATTTTTAAAATCGAATTAGAGCTAACATCAATTCAGTGTTTTTGTTGTGTCAAGTGCTTAGTGCAGTGCTTTAAGTCGACTTTCTCAGTTCGTTTTCATAATACCCAACAAAGAGATATAATTCTCTATTCTACCAAAAGAATTGTCAAAGTAGCATTTGTAATTTACTTACATACACATAGCTAACATCTGGAAGAACAAAGATATGAATCTAGTTTTGTCCAACCAGAAAGCTCAATTTTTAATAACTTTTCCATATTTCCAAGTACAGTTGTACAACGTTGGGACTTTCTTTAAAAGTTAGAACTAATTGAATGTAGACTTTTTTTTTTTTTACATCAGTATTGAATAATGCAGGGGACTTCAGATGACTAGCAATCATGCGCCATGGAGGTTAAAAAGTAACACTCGGTGACCATGAAGGTAAGAAAGTAACCCAGAAGTGTTACAAAAGCATGAAAAGGAGCAGTGTTGCCTTTCACAGCATAGTTCGCCATCATCTTTGTGGTAAAGGCAGAGGAGTAGCAGAGGCCTGCTATGGCCTGGTGACTGAGAAAACAGTTCATAGGTATGAGGAGTAGAGTGTCAGTCCTGATTAAGATAATCAATCCAATGTTCCCCAGGACTGTGACCAGATAAAAAAATAACTAAAAATACCACAATGCCTTTGAGAATATATTCAGTGATTTAAGTGATATTAACAGTAGCCGTTTATGCCAGCGGACGTTGCAGATTTGAAGAATAAAAATGACAACTCTCGTGGTCCCTGCCAGTGTTGAGCGAAGATGATCACTGATGTCTTATCAGCCTTGAATTATGTCATCCAATGGGCAAAAAGTGCACCTTAGCTTTTACCTTCTATTCTTGTCCACGGAACGTTGTATTTCTTTAATTTCAGAATAACCTTCTTAAAAGTTATTTTTTGAAGAGGCAGGGCCAAGATGGCAGAATAGCCGGACACTTCCAGTGATCCCTCTTACAACAAAGACCCAAAGAAATAGTGAAAGGATTGTGACAAGCTAGGAGCCCTGAACATCAAAGGCAAAGTTAGAATACAGACTGAGCTGAAGGGGGAGGGAGAGACGGTTCAGAAGTGGAGAGGATTACTGGACCTGAATCTCCAGGAAACCTCAGGCACTATGCCCAGGAACGGCTGGGGAGGCTGGTGGTAGTGTTCGGCCGCAGGTTCCTCAGGGAGAAAGAGCCAGATGCACAGCCTACTCACAACTCCAGAACCAGAGAAGAACAGCGCTCTCGGCAAAAGCTAAGTACTTGTGTGTATTTTATTATGTACTTGCCCCCAAACCTCAATCAGTGGCTGTTAAGTTTCCTGAGCCTGATATAGGTGCTGTTGAGCTCCCTGAGCCATCCTCCCAGTCATGGAGAAGGAATAAATTCCCAATTAGGGGAAAAGACAATATGCCAGCTCCACTAACCTGGGGAGCTCAGGACAGAAGTGGCTCCTGTCCGGGCATAAAGAGTCTGTGGGCTTTGAATACCTTTCCCCCACGCATGGACATGTGTGGGCTGATTTCAGGAGAATAGCCCTTTTTGGCAGACTGCACCCGTTTTGGCTGTGTGTGGAGAGTTGGGCTGTTAGATGTTTGACACCGCTTTGCCTATTAAGCAGGGTCCTCACCTACTCATATCAGGGACCTAAGGGCTGGTGGCTCCACTCAGGTTACCCAGCCACCCATGACAGAGGTCCAAGGATAACTGGTACCTCCCAGTTCTTACAAACAAAAGCATTGGGTGCCCATGGCCCATCTGCAAAATCCACCCACCTGTATGCACTAGGGAACAGGGATGCACTTTCCTCACAGATACTCGGGGGATGGTTCTCAGCCCCCTGCCTTGTTCAGAGCGTGACCTCCTGCTGCAACCAGATACTGGTACCTACACCGATCACCCCTGCCCCTCTAAGACTGTGGGACAGAGGAGTACCACACACTTGATGACCAACTACCTGGACAACTGAGCTGAATCCATACAAGAAAAGTGAATGGACTCCTAGACTGATACACCTGATAACAGCTCTGGTCATCTGGTGACAGGACTTCAGAGCTTCAAAGGAGAAAATAGTCAAGCTAGCTTACTCAAGCAAACCACTTTGGCATATCAAAACAAAACAAAGCAAAAAGCTAAGATGTTGTTGTTGTTGTTAGGTGCCATCGAGTCAGTTCTGACTCATAGTGACACTATGCACAACAGAATGAAACACTGCCCTGTCCTGAGAAATCCTTACAATCGTTGTTATGCTTGAGCTCATTCTTGCGGCCATTGTGTCAATCTACCTTATTGACGGTCTTCCTCTCTTCCGCTGACCCTGTACTCTGCCAAGCATGATGACTTTCTCCAGGGACTGATCCCTCCTGACAACATGTCGAAAGTATGTAAGACACAGCTTCGCCATCCTTGCCTGTAAGGAGCGTACTGGTTGTAGTCCTTCTAATACAGATTTGTTCTTTCTTTTTGCAGTCCATGGTATATTCAATATTCTTCACCAACACCACAATTCAAAAGCGTCAACTCTTCTTCAGTCTTCCTATTCCTTATTCATTGTCCAGCTTTCACATGCCTATGATGTGATTGAAAATACCATGGCTTGAATCAGGCACACCTTAGTCTTCAGGGAGACATCTTTGCTCTTCAGCACTTTGAAGAGGTCCTTTGCAACAGATTTACCCAATGCAATGCATCTTTTGATTTCTTGACTGCCGCTTCCATGGCTCTTGATTGTGGATCCAAGTAAAATGAAAACCTTCACGACTTCAATCTTCTCCGTTTATCATGATGTTGCTCATTGGTCCAGTCGTGAGGGTTTTTGTTGTCTTTATGTGGAGGTGCAATCCTTACTGAAGGCTGTGGTCTTTGACCTTCATTAGTAAGTGTTTCAAGTCCTCTTCACTTTCAGCAAGCAAGGCTGTGTCATCTGCATAAAGAAGGTTGTTAATGAGTCTCCCTCTAATCCTGATGCCCTGTTCTTCTTCTCATATGGTAAAAGAATACAACCCCTATGCACACCTTTCCTGACTTTAAAACAATCAATATCCCCTTGTTCTGTCCAAACAACTGCCTCTTGATCTACTTAAAGGTTTCTCATGAGCACAATTAAGTGTTCTGGAATTCCCTTTCTTTGCAATGTTATCCATAGTTTGTTCGGATCCACACAGTCGAATGCCTTTGCATAGTCCATAAAACACAGGTAAACATCCTTCTGGTATTCTCTGCTTTCAGCCAGGATCCATCTGATATCAGCAGTGATATCCCTGGTTCCACGTCCTCTTCTGAAACCAGCCTGAATTTCTGGCAGTTCTCTGTCGATATACTGCTGCAGCCATTTCTGAATGATCTTCAGCAGAATTTTGCTTGCATGTGATATTAATGATATTTTTCTATAATTTCCACATTCGGTTGGATCACCTTTCTTGGGAATAGGCATAAATATGGATCTCTTCCACTCAGTTGGCCAGGAAGCTGGCTTCCACATTTCTTGGCATAGACAAGTGACCACCTCCAGTGCTGCATTTGTTTGTTGAAACATCTCAGTTGATATTCCATCAATTCCTGGAGACTTGTTTTTCACCAATGCCTTCAGAGCAGTTTGGACTTTTTCCTTCAGTACCATCGGTTCCTGATCAAATGCCACCTCTTGAAATGGTTGAACATTGACTAAATCTTTTTAGTATAATGACCCTGTGTATTTCTTCCATCTTCCTTTGATGTTTCCTGCATCATTTAGTGTTTTCCCCATGGAATCCTTCACTACTGCAACTCAAGGCTTGAATTTTTTCTTCAGTTCTTTTATCTTGAAAAATGCCGAGCGTGTTCTTCCCTTTTGGTTTTCCATCTCCAGCTCTTTGCACATGTCATTATAATACTTTGTCTTCTGGTGAGGCCCTTTGAAATCTTCTGTTCAGTTCTTTCACTTCACCAATTCTTCCTTTTGTTTTATCTGCTCAACACTCAAGAGCAAGTTTCAGAGTCTCCTCTGACATCCATCTTGGTCTTTCTTTCTTCCTGTCTTTTCAATGACTTCTTGCTTTCTTCATGGGTGATGTTCTTGATGTCATTCCACAACTCGTCTGGTCTTTGGTCACTAGTGTTCAATGCATCAAATCTATTCTTCAGATGGTCTCTAAATTCAGGTGGGATGTATTCAAGGTCATATTTTGGCTCTCGTGGACTTGCTCTGATTTTCTTCAGTTTCAGCTTGAACTTGCATATGAGCAATTGATGGTCTGTTCCACAGTCAGCCCCTGGCCTTGTTCTGACTGATGATATTGAGCTTTTCCATCATCTCTTTCCACAGATGTAGTCAATTTGATTTCTGTGTATTCCGTCTGGTGAGGTCCATATGTATAGTCACCATTTATGTTGGTGAACGAAGGTATTTGCAATGAAGAAGTCATTGATAGTGTGCAAAAACTCAACTACAGAAAGACAAATAACCCAATTAAAAAATGGGGAAAGGATATGAACAAGTCCTTTGCTTAAGACATTCAGGTAGCTAACAGATAGATACTTGAGAAAATGCTCATGATCATTTGCCATCAGAGAAATGCAAATCAAAAGTATAGTGAGATTCCATCTCACTCCAACAAGGGTGGCATTAATCCAAAAAACACAAAATAATAAATGTTGGAGAGGTTGTGGAGAGACTGGAATACTTATACACTGCTGGTGGGAATGTAAAATGGTACTACCACTTTGGAAATCAATTTGGCACTAAAAAGCTAGAAATAGAACTGCCATACAATTCAGCAATCCCACTCCTTGGAATATATCTTAGAAAAATAAGAGCCTTTACATGAACAGATATATGCACACCCATGTTCACTGAAGCAGTTTACAACAGCAAAAAGATAGAAGCAACCAAGATGCCCATCAACCAATGCCTGGATAAATACATTATGGTATATTCATACAATGGAATATTATGCATTGATAAAGAACAGTGATGAATCCGTGAAACATTTTATAACATGGAGGAATCTGGAAGGCATTATGCTGAGTGAAATTAGTTAGTTTCAAAAGGACAAATATTGTATAAGACCACTATTACAAGAACTCGAGAAATGGTTTAAACAGAGAAGAAAATATTATTTGATGGTTGAGATGGGGGAAGGAGAGGGCTTTTCACTAGATAGTAGATAAGAACTATTGTAGGTGAAAGGAAAGACAACACACAATACAGGAGAGGTCAGCACAACTGGACTAAACCAAAAGCAAAGCAGTTTCTTGAATAAACTGAACCCTTTGAAGACCAGCATAACAGGGGAGGGGGTTTGGGGACCATGGTTTCAGGGTACATCTAAGTCAATTGACATAATAAAATCTATTTAGAAAACATTCTGTATCCCACTTTGGAGAGTGGTATCTGAGATCTTAAATGCTACCAAGCAGCCATCTAAGTTGCATCAATTGGTCTCAACCCACGTGAAGCAAAGAAGAATGAAGAACACCAAAGACACAAGGTAATTATGAGGCCAAGAGATAGAAAGGGCCACATAAACCAGAGACTGCCTTAGCCTGAGGCCAGAAGAGCTAGATGGTGCCCAGCTACAACCAGTGACTGCCCTGACAGGGAACACAACAGAGAACCCCTGAGGGAGCAGGAGAGCAGTGGGCTGCAGACTCCAAATTCTCATAAAAAGACCAGACTTAATGGCCTGACTGAGACTAGAAGACCCCAGAGGTCATGGTCCCCAGATCTTCTGTTAGCCTAAGACAGCAACCATTCCCAAAGCCAAGTCTTCAGACAGGAATTCTACTGGACTGTGGGATAGAAAATGACACTGGTGAAGAACGAGCTTCTTGTATCAAGTAGACATATGAGACTATGTTGGCATCTCCAGTCTGGAGGGGAGATGAGAGGCCAGAGGGTGTCAGAAGCTGGCTGAATGGACATGAAAAGAGAGAGTGGAGGGAAGGAGTGTGCTATCTCATTAGGGGGAGTGCAATTAGGAGTATATAGCAAGGTGTATATAAATTTTTGTATGAGAGACTGTCTTGATTTGTAAACTTCCACTTAAAGCACAATAAAAAAATTTTAAGTTATTTTTATTTCTAATTTTAGAAAATAAGGGATGATCTTGATTAAAACAAATTATGTATTACCTAATTTAAACCACTTGAGTCAACCACAGCTGGTATGTCAGTATTTTTGCCACCATTATCTTTTCCAGGCTCATAAAAATTTAATGGGAGTTCCTTGGTGGTGCCAATGGTTAATGTACTTGGCTGATAATCGTAAGATTGAAGGTTCGAACCCATCAAGACATGCCTCAGAAGAAAAGTCGAATGAGCCATTGCTCAACCTGCTATTGAAGACCCTATGGAGATATACTCTGACACGCTCATGGTCATGGTGATTCAGAATCTACTGAATGTTGACTGGCTTTTTTAATGCAAATATGATATTTAAATACATTCAATTTTTTATCACAAAGTCTTTTCTTTCAATTCCAATAATGAAGTTATGATTTGAACCCTAGTAGAGGATAATTATAAGGCTACCATAAAAAAAAAAAAAAACCACTGCTGTCGAGTGAATTCCAACTCATAGAGACCCTACAGGACAGGGTAGAAGTGCCCCATAGAGTTTCCAAGGAGCTCCTGGTGGATCGAACTTAGGCTACCACGTAATATAATAATTAACTAGACAATCTTCATTGAAAGATGGTGGCAGGGAAGAGGTATATTTATAATTTATCTCTTTTTTTGTTTGTTTTTGCTTAAAAGAGAATACATAAGTTTTTCTTTTATTGCTCTTATAAAACTTCAAGATTTATTGTGGTTCCTGTCAAACCAATATCAGAGGAAACCATATGGGGAGATAAAGGTATCAATGAGAATTTTAACTATGGTAGATATTTACTACTAAGTCCTGGTGGCGTGGTGGTTAAGAAATCAGCTGTTAACCTAAAAAGTCAACAGCTCAAATTCACCAGTTGCTCACTGAAAACCCTATGGAGCAGTTCTATGCTGTCCTATATGGTCACTATGAGTCAGAAATGACACGATGGCAACAGATTTGTTTTGGTGGCACAAGCACTTTGCAATCATTTACTAGCCTAAACTTTGGAGGTTCGAATCCACCCAAGAGTACAATGGAAGAAAGTCCTGGGCATTGGCTTCTATAAAGATTACAGTCAAGAAAAATGCATGGAGCAGTTTTACTCTGTAACATATGGAGTTGTCACGAGCTGGAATCGATTTGAGGGAAACAGGTTTGGTTTGATTTAATAGAGAGAAATGGAGAGAAAGACAGAGGGTTAGACAGACAGACAAAATCAGCATATAGATGCCTACTGAGGACATTGGAATGAATAAAATCAAGAAAGTATAAAACAGTAAGGGCAGAAGAGCTTTGGGGATAACCAAAAAACAGATCATCTAAAGCACAGATAATAGAAAAGGAACTTCTAAGTTAGAGAATCAAAGAAATAGTAAACAAAATCAGCTACCACTTTGCTGTAGAAACCAAACGTATATTCAACAGAGTCTAATGCTACAGAGCTGCCAAAGGGAAAAAAACAAACAGATAAACTAAAAGCCTTCATTGGACTTGGGAACAGGAAGGTTGATAGTGAACTTGGTGAAGGAATTTCAGTGGAATGATGGAAAAGGAAGGTAAATTACACTAGGTTGAGTTCTAAGTATAACTGAGAAAGTGGAGGTAGATGTTACAAGATATTTAGTTGAAAAGTGGTAAAGGGGAGACAAAAAATGAAAAAGTTACTGTGATAAAGGTTCTGAGTAGATGGCAGTCAAAGGTTAAGGGAGTGGGGATTATATTTGATTATATTTTCCCTGTCTTACAGATCTATGGAAGCCGTGGTGACGTAATGGTTAAGTGCTACAGCTGCTAACCAGAAGGTCCGCAGTTTAAATCCACGAGGCACTCCTTGGAAACTCTATGGAGCAGTTCTACTCTGTCCTATAGGGTCACTATGAGTCGAATCCACTCAACAGCAATGGGTTTTTATGGATCTATAAGGTTGAAGTAACCTGAGACAATGTGATAATAAAGAAAAGTCAAGTTAACTTATATTCTGCTCTGAATGGGAGTGATTTCAATTCTGTCTGCTTTCAAAATTCAGAACCCAGTTTAAAGAAAAGAAAAACACCCACTATCATTGAGTCAATTCTGACTCACAGCAACCCTGTAGGACAGAATAGACTGCCCCAGAGGGTTTCCAAGGAACACCTGGTGGATTTGAACTGCCGACAGTTTGGTTAGCAGCTGTAGCATTTAACTACTACACCACCAGTGTTTCCTTAGGTTTTTGGAAACGTTCTGTGGAATTTAGCTTTTTTTAAAACACTGTCCAAATGCTTTACACTTTATATATTATAGATGCTTAAAGATAGAGGGTAAAATAATGTGCCTTCGACATCTGAAACTGTTTATAATCTGGAAAATTATTTACTAATGTTTATGTTGTAAAAGAGCTAAAGACAGAAAATTAACAATCTTTTTTTCCTAATATTAGTCTTATAAGTCTATTGAATGAAAAAAATGTGAAGCAATTGAAGTAAGCAAAAAGAAAAAAATTTTTTTTGAATGTTTAAAAGCTATACCCAAAGATAAATAGTATTTTGCTTTTGAATTGTCATACTACATTTTCCACACTCAATTCTGGTAATTCATAATTTACTTGCAAATTAGTGTATTCAATCCATAATATTTTGAGATAAACTTATAGTGCAAAAAATCATTTTAATATGTTTTGAACACCATTCACATTCTTAATGCTTCAATTTTTTTTTTTACTATTTTTTGAGGAAAATACAATACAAATTTTGCTATATTATTGATTGTAAATGTTAATAGAAACAGTCTATATCTTCTTTTACAACTCCCCAGTGTATTGGAATTCCTGCCTGAACCAAATATCTTCACACTGACAACAGAAGTAATGTTTAAACATAATAGGATTCTCCTTCACCAGAATTTAACATAACATCCTGGTGAGCCAGGGCCACCTTCTCCTACTCGAATTGATCATTTTCTATAGAATCAAAATTATTCAGACCATATGGCCTGATGGGTTTTCCTGTAAAATATCTATTTCATGGCCAAAGACCATTACTCAGCAGTGACTGACTTCATCTTCTTGGAACTTACAGGCAATCCGGAGAGTCAGATCATCCACTTGGGTGCCTTCCTAGTGACCTCCTTAGTTTTTAGTCATGCATAATCTTGGTTTGACTGTACTAGTTCCAATTAGCCCTCAGCTTCACACACCCATGTATTTTTTTCCCCGTCATCTGGCTTTTGTTGATTTTTATGGTACCTCCTCTATTACCCCAAACATTCTGGTAAACTTTTTCAGTGAATTTAAATGTACCTTTTTTAAATGTGCAACTCAGGTGTGTTGTTTTATCACATTTTCAGTTTGGGAATTATTACCACTGTCATGGTATATGATCAGTATGTGGCCACCTGTAACACTTTATTCTATGTAGTTCTCATGCCTGCCAAACTCTGCATTCAAATGGTCACTCCAAAAAAAAAAAAAAAAAAAAACCCATTGCCATCTAGTTGATTCCAACCCCAACAACCCTATAGGATAGATTAGAACTGGCCCGTAGGGTTTCCAAGCAGCAGCTGGTGGATTAGAATTGCTGACCTTTTGGTTAGCACTGGAGCTCTTTGCCACTGCACCACCAATCCAAATGTTCACTGGTACATATATTTATGGATTTATGGTGGGAGTTATACAGGTGGTGGTTACGTTCCATATGTCTTTCTGTGACTTTAATGTAGTCAACCAGTTCCACTGTGATGGTGTTCTCTTGATTGCTTTAGCTTATTCTGATTCACATGCCAAAGAGCTAATGCTGTTAATTATTGCTGGATTCAATGTGTTTTACTCTCTTATCATTGTTCTCATCTCCTTTGTCTTTATTCTTTTGCCATCCTGAGGATCCACTCAGCTGAAGGAAGACAGAAAGCCTTTTCCAACTGTGCTCCTCATCTATGTTCTATTACTATGTACAATGGGACCTTAATGTTTATGTACCTACAGCCCAAGTCAAGCCATTCACTGGATAAAGACAAATGTGCCTCAGTGTTCTATGCGGTGACAATCCCCACTTTAAGCTTGTTAATCTACAGTTTGAGGAATCAGGAGGTAAAAAAAAGGCCTTAAATAGAATTATTGAAAAAATGTATTCTAATAATCAGTAGTGAGACTCATTGTCACTAAAAAAAAATTCAAGATACAGAGTTAGGAGATTTTTGAGTCAAGGCTTGTACAATGTGGGAACACTTGTCCACTGGAGCTCAGTTTCCTAATGTCTAGTTCCTTGAAAACAGGTACTTTTCTTGTACTTTGTTTTATCCTTTCAGGTTTACAGATAGTAGGCATTTCACAAATGTCTGTCTAGTTGTTGAATACTAAAATAGAAAAAAGGTGTCAACCCTCTTTGACCATCAGATGTTTCAACAATAGAGATGAAAAATACAGTATCTTGAAATAAGAAATTTTCTTACTTCACTGTGATTGACCATCCACTTCATGTTTAACATCAATTTATGTGTGGTCGTGTTAAACTTTTAATGTTGTAAAATGTATTTCTTCTGAAGCAATATTGTGTAGATTACCTTACCAATGAATATGGCTGTTTTTAAGTGATTGGAGCCCTGGTTGCACAGTGGTTAAGTGCTACAGCTATTAACCTAAAGGTCAACAATACAAATCCAAAGTTAAACAAAAGGTCAGCTGCACCAAGGAAACTTACGAGGCAGTTCTACTGTTTTCATAGGGGTCTCTTTGAGTCAGAATTGACTCCACGGCAATGGGATTAAGCCATTGGAAGATTCTACTCCCTGGGACACTGCAGTTAGGAAAGGCAGATTAGTATACAAAATATGTATTGATTCTGTACACCGGTAGATTCCTAGTGATTCATAAATAGTGAGAAATACTCCTGGAGAGTTGGATAAAATACTGGGAATAATAGAATATGACATTCTGTGAAAGAGAAGAGAAGGTGATTTCCATCCATAAAGCAGATCCTCTAATCCTGCTCAAGGTTGCAAATCCCCCCTGCTGCACCTATTCTTTAGTAGTTAAAAATTTATATCGACATGGCTTGTGCCAAGTTCTCTTCCTCAGAGTTCCATGTTTTGCAGACTTTTTACTCCAAGTACCCTAACCAGCTGTCTTCCGAAAACAATCAACAGATTCTCAGACCCAAGTGTCTTTAAAGCTTCCTTGAAATTCTCTCACATTTCTGTGGCAAAACTACAATTAGTGTAATCATTACAGGTTAATTAGAAATTTAAAAAAATATATAGTGACCTCTGCAAAATTTCTGTTCAAGATAACTTTGTTCTGGTTGGTAAATCCACGATACCAAGAAAGAAAAACCAAACCTGTTCCCATCAGTTCCAACTTATAGCAACCCTTGCAGGACAGAGTGAAATTGTCCCATAGAGTTTTCCAAGGCTATAATTTTTACAGAAGCAGACTGCCACATCTTTCTCCCATGTAGCAGCTGCTGGGTTTGAGCAGTGGATCTTAAGTTTAGCAGCCGAGCACTTAACCACAGTGCCACCCAGAATACTATTATTAAGAACCAGAAGAATGTTTCTTGCACAAAATATTCACAATAAATAAGATTCATTGTGTGTGTGTGCAAGTTTGTATAAAAAGAAGGCGTTGATTATGATTTTTCTATCTTCTATTCATTTTTCTATTTATTATTCTCTATATACACATATGTCTGAAATGAAATGGAGTTCATTAGTGGGTTTGATTTGTATACCATTAAATGTTTTCCAGCACAGTGCAGGAAATAAAATGAGTTCTTTTGAAGTTATTACCATTTGTGACCAGAACTTTCAAGAGTGATTCTCTGAAATTGAGCTAAATACACCAGTAGGCCAATAAGAAATTCATGCTAACTGTTAATTGCAACAGGTTCAGTTTCTCATCCAGTGTTGGATCTTTGGTACAATCCAAATCATTACTTAGGAGTGGGTTAATATACTTGGATCTAATGCATAACATGACCATTTATTGAATTCATAAATTTAATAAGACCAATATTAAAGTCTAAAAAGGTAAACCAAGTACAATTAAACATTTTTCATGTTGTTTTCCAAAACATTAAAACGATCCATTATTAGACTTGGGCTCAGCAAGGTGATCTGCCATTTCAAGTAGATGTTCCTTGACTGTGAGGCAAATTGGATTCCAACAGATCAATCATAAGGTAATTTGTTATGCTCTTGAGACATCATTACATTGTTTTTCATAAAGTTCAAAGAATGATGTAATACAAGGAAAAGGCTTTAGAGGGACTAACAAACCATACAAAATGTACTAACAGCGCTTAAGTAATAGTAAGTATTGTTGGCATTCCCAGAATTGGCTTCAACCTTGACTGAATTATTTTTGGATTTGTTGTAGATTACTCAAAGACAGCAAAACAGTAGGAAAAAAATATTAAAGGTAATTAAGATAGTAAAAAAGGGTTTGGAGTAACACAAAATTTGAATTTGTTTGTTCAATTATTCTGTAAGTACATTTGCAGTATCTACTAATTGCTGAGTCATACTACGTATTGGAGATAAAACTGGGGAAAACACAGAAGCATCTGGGCTTACCAAGAATTTGAAATTTAGAGTAGGTTACAGACAAATTAACTGGTGGGTCAATTGTTCAGACAAACGCTTGAGAGATAATAAAAGGCTTATAGAAAGAAGTGAAGTTTCACATGGGATTGGAAGGAGAAGTTGAAAGAAAGTAGCCAACCAGAGAAGTAAAGGTAAAGAAAGGGGCATTCTGGCAAAACTAAGTACAAAATATGTGGTTATATCTGAGAAACTAAAGCCACATGGCTGAGGCATGGAGATTACACGAGGGATGTTACAAGAAATGAGATTAGTCTGCAAAGCAGGGGCTTGTTTTTCAAGGGTTGATTTAGCCACCTTAAGGACTATGAACTTTATCCTAAGGTCAGTTGCAGAACAAGCTAAGATTTGAAAGTTGGGAAGAACTTTCAGGCTGCCGTATGTACAGAGGGTTCTAAAACTAGACACTAGTGTAAAAGTTACACAGTAATATTTAAGCTTTTCCTCCGGGAAAGACATGATAGAAGTCTAAATAAAGAAAAGAATACATAATACAGAGGACATTAGAGAGAAATCTGGCCTAAATATTTAGATTTGTGCATCATCAATACATAAGTGACAATCGTCTTCGTATCATTAAAGGAGGGCTCTGAACAAGAATGCTCAAAAGGAAATGGGTCGGCTTAGGGTAGAACTCTAAAGCAAGAGAGTCATTTAAAATATGGACAAAGAAAGCTTAGCCATCAAAGAGAGTAAAAGTGGACAAAAGAGTGGAAAAACCCAGGGATTCTGGTGACGTGAAAGCCAAAAGGATAAAAGGAAATGTCAGTGGTGTCCAATGCTACAGAGAAGTCAATATGAAGTCTTCGTTGAATTGGGAAATAAAGAGAGTGTTGGTGTACTTGATGAAAGCAATTTCAAAGCAATACTGAGAAAAAACATAACAATAATACAGTAGGTCAAGATATGAATGTGAAAGACAGGGTAAGTGTTGGTGACTTTTCTAGGGTGTTTGGCAATGAAGGAGTGAAGGCAAGAGCAAGGTAGAGGGGTAACTTAGGTAAAGGGAGAGGAACAGAAATGAAAGAACGCTGGTGAGGTTTGACCATATACTTTAGTTATAGATCAATGTGAATGGTTGAATAAATTTGCAAAGGGAGAAGATATGGAATGCAAAAGAGTATGTGATCAAAATATAAGTTTTGGTATTAGAAACAGAGGTGGTTCTGACCCCAAGCAATGGTATTTTCAGTTGCCTTATATGTATGTGAAAGTTGGACAATAAATAAGGAAGACTGAAGGAGAATTGATGCATTTGAATTATGGCAGAGATAGATTGACACAGTGGCTGCAACAATGGGCTCAAACATAGCAATTATTGTGAGGATGGTGCAAGACCAAGCAGTCTTTGTTCTGTTGTAAATAGGGCACTATGAGTAGGACCTGACTTAAGGGCACCTAACAACAACATTAGCAATAGAACATTCCCTCCCCTAAAAAAAAAAAAAAAAAAAGGAAATGAAAAATGGGGAAGCAGGTAGGTTTGTGGAAATTTTCAAAAGGAGTTGATTTTTTTTGTTGTTGTTCTGTTGTTGTTACTTTAAATTTCTCTCTTATGTTGGAATTTTGGCATCTACTGGGAGTAAGGGGCATGGCATAGAAGTGTATGAAGAAATTCAAAGAGTCTAAAATAATAGCTACTTACAAAGTAAGAGATAGTTGATTTAGGAAAAAACCAATCTTCTGGACACAAGTAAGTAGCTACTTTTGAGTGTGATAAGCTTGTAACTGTTCCCTTTTGTCTGATTGGTTTCTTGGTACTTCAGGCACAATTGTGAAGAGAACATTCAAAACACTTAGATTTTGGAGTGTCTTGAGAAAAATAAGACAAGGATATTTAGGATGTTGATAAGAATAATTGTAGTAATAAATCATGGAATCTAAGCTATGTAGGGGAAGAATTAAATATAGGAGGTGACAAAATAAAAGACAAATAACTAGTGGGAAATAGCGATATGAGTGGAGCTTTGGTATGAAAAGTTGTATTGCCATACTGAGATGTTTATAGGGAAGAGTAAATGCTCGTGATCTTAAGATAATGTCTTAATTTTGGATATTTAGCATTTAATCAATTTCCAGCTAAGACAAGATCCAAGATGGAGCCATGAGAGTGGGAAGTTCAAGGGTATTGGTTTTGGGGTCACTGATATCAAGATTTCAAGAATTCAGGAGGCAATGCATTAAAAGTGTGGTCTGTGTGGGCACTGATGCCAACTTTATGGAAAAGGGACAGAATGATCCTGGTGTTAAAATCTTCAGTACATAAGAAGGAGTGACCTAGGAGTATATAAGTGATAACAATGATGATGGGTATTAGCCTCAAAATTCAGGAGAGTTTACTCAAATGCAAGATGTAACAATAAATAAAAAAACAAAGCTCTGAGTATGAATCATGCCTTATCTCACCTCCAAATTAGAAATATGTGGATGGTTACAAATTGAACAGCCTGTGGAGAGGTGGCCTGGAGAGAAGTAGGTCTTCAAGGGGGAGCCAACTTTTAGTTTAAGCAACCCCCAACCCACTCCACTGCTGTTGAGTTGAATCCGACTCATAGTGACCTATAGGACAGAGTAGAACCGCCCCATAGAGTTTCTGAGGAGCACCTGGTGGATTTAAACTGCCAACCTCTTGGATTGCAGCTGTAGCACAAGCAAGGGAAGATAAAATGATTGAAGATGTTGGAGAATTTGGTCACATCAAAGCAAGATCTACACATATTTGAAAATACCACAGAGATGTTAGTACTAGAGAGAATAAGAACCAGGAGGGGCAGTGATTCAAGATCAAAAGCTAGCGAGGCAAAGGGAGAACAGTTATCAAAATATTGCCAAACAAACTCATACATCCATAACTATGATGAGATTGCACACGTTTCTGCAGAGTAAGCCTCAAGGTAAATAATATTAATACTCTTAAGAGCTAAATTTTATTTAGCACATAGTATGAGATAGGCACTGTTCTAAGCATTTGACATGGATGTGGGATGCCTTTCCAAAGCTGCTTTGTTTCTGGTCAATGGGGAAATTCTTTCCTCTCTGAAAGGAAATCATTTGAATAAACTATGAGTTGAGGTTAGGGATTCAAGGCTGGGACTAGTTAGTGAGTTATCCTTTTTCATGTCATGCTGGTCAAGAGCCATAAATAAAACCTAAACTATCTGCCTGAGTTTGTATATCTCAAGATAAAGATAGCTATATTATCAATCTATTTTCTTGATATAAATAAATATAGGGTCACTATGAGTTGGAATGCACTCAATGGCAATGAGTTCAGTTCAGTTGAAATATAATCTGAGGCAAAAGTTAGAAAGGCAAATCACTTTGTGCTCATGTAAAGTTCATTAAAAGTGATTGCATTTTAATTAGCTAGAAGGCAACTTGCATTTCCACAAACTCATCTTTGGATGTTTTTCTTTCCTTGTTTTGCATTTGGACATTGGAAGATCCACCATAAATAAGCTTTCTGAATCATTTAATGCATGTCTAACTTGGTTGTACAATTTTCAAATTGAAAGATGTTATCCATATTTATATGCCATTTTTCTCCTTTAATTCAAAAGGAGAAAAAATACACAACTGAACAAAAAACTAAGAATTACAGGGAAGAGAAAAAAAAAAAAGTATCCTGAATTTATGATCCAGAGACCAACAGTAGTCAAAATTTTAAATCTGACCTTTTATATGAACTATTTTGGGATGATTTTTTAAATTAATTTCCTTTTAACTGAAATTTTTTATTATACTTTTATGAAAGGTATTTCAATAACTTAAAAAAATTCTGACATCTGTATTCAAAAAACTCTCCTCCTATTAAAAACAGATAAAAAATAGTTTTTTCAGTTATATAAAATTTTAAATAAAATACTACTTTTATAATTTACAATAATTTCATGTTTTGGAATTTCTGCCTATAACAGATGCTTTATTTTGAATGCAGAACTAGCATGAAGATTCTCCTGGGGGGTCAGAACCAAATTCTAACATCTGCTTGATCTTTGCCAACAGACTCAAGATTACTCCTAACCCTGTTCTGGAGGGGTTTATTGTGATATTTCCATGGCCAAAGGCAACCATTCAGCTGTGACTGAGTTCATCCTCTTGGGACTCACAGATAACCCAGACCTTCAAGCCATTCTCTTTAGTGTCTTCCTAGTGATCTACTTAGTTAGTGTCCTGGGTAATCTTGGTTTGATTGTGCTAATCCAAATCAGTCCTCAGCTTCACACACCCATGTATTTTTTTCTCAAACACCTGGCTTTTATTGATTTTTCTTTTACTTCATCTGTCACCCCAAACACCTTAGTGAACTTTTTGTGTGAAGTGAAAAGTATAACGTTTTATGCATGTGCCACCCAGGTATGTTGCTTTATCACATTTGGAGTTTGCGAATTCTCCTTGCTTTCCATCATGGCATATGATCGGTATGTTGCCATCTGCAACCCTTTACTCTATGTCGTTCTCATGCCTAGAAAACTCTGTTTTCAACTCGTTGTTATTACGTATGTGTATGCTTTTACTGTGGCTCTTGTACAGACAGTGGTGACGTTCTGCTTGTCTTTTTGTGACTCTAATATGGTCAACCACTTCTACTGTGACGATGTTCCTTTGGTTGCTTTGGCCTGTTCTGACACCCAAGTCAAAGAGCTGATGTTGTTAATCATTGCTGGGTTCAATACACTTTTCTCTCTACTGATTGTGTTAATTTCCTATGGCTTCATTGTCTTAGCCATCCTTAGGATCCACTCTGCTGAAGGAGGACAGAAAGCCTTTTCCACCTGTGTGTCCCACCTGACCTCCATCACAATATTTTATGGGACCATCATTTTTATGTACCTACGACCCAAGTCAAGCCATTCTCTGATCACAGATAAAGTTGCTTCAGTGTTTTATGTGGTGGTTATTCCCATGCTAAACCCACTGATCTACAGCTTGAGAAACCAAGAAATAAAAAATGCACTGAGAAGAATTATAGAAAAGTTGTGTTTGGTTATCAGATAAATGAAGAATCATAGGACAGAGATCTGTAAACTTAGAGTTATGTTTTGTCTAGTGTCACGGTGTTGGTTAATGACAAATCCAAATACCTTACTTCGAGTATTCAAGCACACTTTTTGAGGAATAGCTCTGTCAACTCAAAGCGAGTCTCATCCACTGTTTATTCCCAATATTTTCCCCATGAAATGTATTTTGTAAATTTTATTTTGTTGTTAAAAGAAGGGAGAAAGAGAGAGGGAGGTAAAAAGAAGGAGAGAGAGAAACCTTTTCGTCCATGATGTGCTTCCTCAACAGAGTATTGGGAAATAGTTATTTTTTCTGAAATCCATGTAATACTGAGAAATTTGTGTTTTAGTAAAATTGACATCTGGTATCTTACTCTGAAGAACTGCTGCATAGGTAATCTGGAAAACATGCCAAAATTTAATAGCAGGAATATTGAGTTGGTACACTCTGCATAATTTTCCTAACAGTCCACTTTCTCTGCTTCTAGCTGGGAATCATAACACTAGCAGAGTTATCATGACACTGAACATTTAATGGCACTGATCCTGTATCAGTTTAGCTCATTAGAGCCACTTCAGACCATTAAAATTCACTGCTTGCTATATATGAATGTGTGGTTAGGCCTATTCTATACAAGTGTGTGCTTAGAACTTGGATTCTTCATTCAAACAGTTTGGCTAACAATTTTAGCTTTTCCAATTAATGTGATGAGAGAGATAGTTCACATTTCTGTATCTCAACTGCTTCATCCACAAAAGGCAGTAAGAGTTCCTCTCTCTTCGAATGATTGTGAGTAGAACTGCACCAGAGAGTTTTCAAGAAGCAGCTGGTGGATTCAAACTGTGGACCTTTTGGTTAGCAGCCAAGCTCTTAAACACAGCACCACCAGGGCTCCAATTGTGTAAATTAGATCAGGTTACAAATTGCACAGTTCCAAGCATAAAAGAAGCAAATCATACATTTTGGCTATTACATTTAATTATTAATATTATAATTGCCTTAATGGTTCCTTTGATTTTGTCTTAGAAAATGGAGTAGCCGTTTTGGAAACGGCTTACCAACATGATATACTTTATTTTAAAATCTACAAAATGAAAGTATAAAAGCTAAAAAATTATTTTTTTTGCAATCTTTTAAAGCAATGTTATGCTTTTAAATTTCTTTTTATGTGTATTGATGAACATATTTTGAATTGATTTTTTATTTTGGAAGGGGCAGTTCCCTCATACCTGATTCTCAATGTTACTCAGTGTTTTCTTCAAAAAAAAAGAAAAATTTCACTCTTGTTACATCTAGTAAAGTTTAGGTTAATAAATTATTAATTTATTCAGTTATAAATTTTTTAAATAAAATTAGAGCTAGCATCAATTGAGTGTTTTGCTGTAGGGTGTTTCGTGCAGTGCTTTAAATCTATTTTCTCAGTTAACTCTCCATTTTATCAAGAGAATTGTCAAAGCAGTTTATACATAGCCAATATCTGGAAGAATAAAGGATTGAATATAATTTTGTCAAACCAGAAAGCTCAATTTTTAATTACTTTTCTATACTTCTGAGGACAGTTGTATGATGTTGGGATATTTTTAAAGATTAGAACTAATTGAAGGCAGACTCTTTTTGACATCAGTATTGGGTAATGCAGGGGACTTCAGATGACTATGTAGGGGTCATATGCGATGGTGATCATGAAGGTAAGAAAGCAGCCCTGTTGTCTTGTGCAATCATGGAAATGAATAGAGTTGCCTTCCACAGCAAAGTTCATCATCATCTTCTGGGTAATGACAGAAGAGTAGCAAAGGTCTACAAAGGCTAGGTGACTGAGAAAATAGTGCATAGGTTTGTGGAATCAAGTGTCAGTCCTAATTAAGATAATCAATCTAAAGTTCTCCAGAACTGTGACCAGAGAGATGACTGAAAATACCGCAAAATAATGGAGCCTGGAGCCCTGGCTGGTCTGTAATGCCTTTGAGAATGAATTCAGTGACTTAAGTGAATATTAACAGCAGACATTTATGCCAGCGGATGTTGCTGCATTTGAAGAATAAAAACAGCAACTCTAATGGCCCCTGACAGTGTTGAGGGAAGATAATCATTATTGTCTTATCAGCCTTGAATTATGTCATCAGAGAGGCCAAAAGTGCACCTTGGGTTTACCTGCTATTCTTGCCCAGGGAAGGGGGGTGTCTTTCTTTTACTTTCAGGAGAGTCTTCCTAAAAGTTATTTTTCTTTTTAATTTTAGAAAATAAGGAACAATCTTGATTAAAATAAATTAAATATTTTCTAATTTAAACCTCTTGCATCAACCACAGCTAGTATTTCAGTATTTTTGCCACCATTATCTTTTCTATGCCCATATAAATATGATGGGAGTTCCTGGGTGGTGCAGACGGTTAGGTTAATTTACTTGGCTGGTAAACGTAAGGTTGAAGATTCGAATCCATCAAGAGATGCCTCAGAAGAAAGACCGAATGAGACATTGCTCAATAAGCTGTTGAAGACCCTATGGAGGTCTAGAACTGCCCCATAGGGTTTCCAAGGAGAGGCTGGTGGATTAGAACTGCCGATCTTTAGGTTAGCGGCTGAACTCTTAACCACTGCATCACCAGGGATACAAATGTTCACTAGCACATATATTTATGGATTCACCATAGGAGTTGTACAGGCAGTGGGTACATTCCACATGTCTTTCTGTGACTTTAATGTGGTCAACCAGTTCTACTGTGGTGATGTTCTCTTGGTTGCTCTGGCTTGTTCACATACACATATCAAAGAGCTGTTAATTGTTGCTGGATTCAATGTGTTTTGCTCTCTTATCATTGTTCTCATATCCTTTTTCTTCATTCTCTTTGCCTTCCTGAGGATCCACTCTGCTGAAGGAAGACAGAAAGTCTTCTCTACCTATGCTTCTCACCTATTTTCTATTACTATGTGCAATGGAACCTTAAGGCTTATGTACCTATAGCCCAAGTCAAGCCATTCACTGGATAATGACAAATTTGCCTTAGTGTTCTATGCAGTGGTGATTCCCATGCTAAATCCATTAATCTACAGTTGGAGGAATCAGAAGATAAAAAATGCCCTGAAAGGAATTACTGAAAAAATGTATTCTAATGATCAATAGTGAGATTTGTTGTCAAATTCTGGATACAGATTTAGGAGCTTTTTGAGTCATGGCTTATACAAAGGTACAACTTTGATAAGAGTGGGAACACTTGTCCACTTGAGCTCAGTTTCCTAATGTTTAGTTCCTTGAAAACAGGTATTTTTCTTGTCCTTTGTTTTATCCTTTTGTGTTTACACGTAATAGACATTTCATAAATGTCTGTTGTGTTGTTGAATTCGAAAATACAAAAAAAGAAAACCAATTATCAGCCCTCTTTGATCATCAGATGTTTCAACAATAGAGATGAAAAATACAGTATCTTGAAATAATGAATTTATCTTATGTCACTGTAATTGGCCATCCACTTCATGTTAACATTAATTTATGTGCAGTCATGTGAGACTTTTACTGTGGAAAAATGTATTTTTTCTGAAGCAATATTCTGTAGATTAACTTACCAATGAAAATGGGTGTTTTAAGTGATTGGAGCCTTGGTGGCATAGTGGTTAAGTGCTATGGCTATTAACCAAAAGGTTAGCAGTACGAATCCAAAGTTAACCAAAAGTAAGACAGCACACAATACTGGGGAAGCCAGCGCAACTTGTACAAGGCAAGGTCACGAAAGCTCCATAGACACATCCAAACTCCCTGAGGGAATGAATTGCTGGGCTGAAGGCTGTGGGTACCATTGTCTTGGGGAACATCTAGTTTAATTGGCATAACATAGTTTATAAAGAAAATGTTCTATATTCTACTTTGTTGAGTAGAGTCTAGGGTCTTAAAAGTCTGTGAGTGGTCATCTAGGATACTCCACTGGTCTCACCCCTTCGGGAGCAAGGAAGAATGAAGAAAGCTAAAGATACAAGGGAAAGATTAGTCCAAAGGACTAATAGACCACATCAACCACGGCCTCCACCAGACTGAGTCCAGGACAAATAGATGGTGCCCAGCTTCCACCACTAAATGCTCTGACATGGATCACAATAGAGGGTCCCAGACAAAGTTGGAAAAAATGTAGAAAAAAAAAACTCTAACTCATAAAGAAAGACCAGACTTGCCAGCCTGACACAGACTGGAGAAATCCTGAGAGCATGGCCCCCGGACACCCTTTCAGCTCATTAATGATGTCACTCGTGAGCTTCACCCTTCTGCCAAAGATTGGACAGGCCCATAAAACAAAATGAGACTAAAGGGGCACGCCAGTCCAAGGGCAAGGACTAGAAGGCAGTAGGGGACAGGAAAGCTGGTAATAGGGAACCCAAGGTTGAGAAGGGAGAGTGTTGACATGTCATGGGGTTGTTAACCTATGTCATAAAACAATATGGGTAAAAAAAAAGTACTAACTGTTTAATGAGAAACCGGTTTGTTCATCTAAAGTACAAGAAGAAAAAGAAAAAGTTAACCAAAAGGTCAGCTGTTCTACTCTTTCACAGGGTCTCTGTGACTCAGAATTGACTCCATGGCAATCAGATTAAGGCTCTGGAAGATTTTATTCCCTGGGACACTGCAGTTAGGGAAGACAAATTCGTATACAAAATATTAATTGATTCTGTATGCTGATGGCTTCGTTGTGATTCATAGACAGTGGAAAATAGCCCTGAAAAGTTGGATAAAGTATTGGTAATATCAGAACATGACATTCTGGGAAAGAGACAGGAAGGTGATTTCCATCTACAAGGCAGATTCCCTAATCCTGCACAAGGTTGTAAACCTCCTCTGCTGTACCTACTCTTTAACCTGTTGTGTCTAGTCAATTCAGACTCATAGTGACCCTATAGGACAGAGAAGACCTGCCCCATAGAGTGGGCAGCTAAATGTTCTACCCACTGGGACTATTCTACCTAAGTGGAGATGGGATGAGACCCCAGTTTTTTTCTAACTAGTCCTTACATAATATAACATCCATCTGTGGATTAGGCCCAAAAACAAAGCCCATCATTTGGTTTTAGGGAATCCCTAACCCATGCAACCATGGCATGGATCGACAGATAAAACTTTGTGCAACAAACAACACTTGAGAGATAGTTGATATAAACCTCTGGACTACCTGTCATATAATATTTTCACAGAATCCTGGAAATAGACTTTGTGGTTTTGACAGAGGGAAAGAAATTTAAAATATCTTCCCAAAACAATCAAGGAACAGATTCTCAGGCCCAAGTTTCCTTGAAATTCTCTCACATTTCTGTGGAAAAACTACAATTAGTGTAATCATTACAGATTAATTAGGAATAAAAAAAGAAAATACAAAAATATATAGTGACTTCTGTAAAATTTCCCTTCAAGATATTTTTGTTGTGGTTGTTAAATCCATGACACCGAAAAAGAAATATCAAATCTGTTGCCATCAATTCCAACTCAGAGTGACCCTTGTAGGACAGAGCAGAGCTGCCCTTGAGGGTTCTCAATCTGTAATCTTTGTAGAAGAAGAAAGCCACATCTTTCTTGCATGGAGTGGCTGGTAGGTTTGAACAGTAGACCTTAAGGTTTGCAGTTGAGCACTTAATCACTGTGTCACCCAAAACGGTATTATTAAGAACCAGAAGAATAATATTTCTTGCACAAAATAGTCACATTAAATACTATTGATTTTGTGTGTGTGTGTCTGCGTCTGTATACAAAGAAGGCATTGATTAGGATTTTTCTATCTATTCCTTTTTCTGTTTATTATTCTATACACATATGTACATGTGAGATGGAACCAATGGAGTTCATTAGAAGGTTTGATTTTTATACCTTTAAATGTTTTCCAGCAAAGCGCAGGAAATATAGCAAGTTCTTTTTAACTTATTATTCTCTGCTACCAGAACTTTCAAGCAGATCTAAATACACCGGTGGCAAAAAAGAAAATCGTGCAAATTGTCAATTGCAACAGATTCAGTTTCTCACCTAGTGTTGGATTTTTGGCACAATCCAAATCATTACTTAGTGGTGGGTTAATATACCCTTATCTAATTCATACCAGTACCACTTATTGAAATTCATAAATTTAATAAGATAATATTAAAGTATTAAAAAAAAAGTACAACTAAACATTGTCCATGTTGGTTTCCCAAATGTTAGAATGATTTTTGTTAAGTAATTCTGCTTTATTAGACTTGGGCTCAGCAAGGTGATCTGCCTTTCAGGTAGTTGTGCCTTGACTGTGAGGCAAATTGGATCCCAACAGATTAACCATAAGGTAATTTGTTATGCTTGTGAGAAGTCATTACGTTGTTTTTCATAAATTTTAAAGAATGATGTAATGCAAGGAAAAGGCTCTAGAGGGACTACAAACCATACAACATGTACTGACAATACTTAAGTACTGGTAAGTATTGTTGGCATTCCCAGAATTGGCTTCAAGATTGATTGAATTATTTGTGGTTTTGTTGTAGGTTACTCAAAAACAGCAAAGCAGCAGGAAAAAAAAAATTGAAGGTAATTGAGGCAGTAAAAAAGGGTTTGGAGTAACACAAACTTTGGATATATTTGTTCAGTTATTCTACAAGTACATTTGGAGTGTCTACTAATTGCTGAGTCTTGCTGGGTATTGGAGACAAAAGTGGGGAAAATATAGAACCATCTGCATTTACCAAGAATTTGAAATTTAGGATAGGTTACAGACAAATTAACTGGTTGGGTGAATTGTTCAGAACAGCACTTGAGAGATAATAAAAGACAAAGAATACTGTAAAAAAAAAAATTTTTTTTTTTTTTTTTTAGGAACTGAAATTTCAAATGGGATTGGAAGGAGAACTTGAAAGAAAGTTGCCAACCACAGGGGTGAAGGTAAAGAAGGGAGTATTCTGACAAAGCTATGTGCAAAATATGTGGTCATGTCTGAGAAACTGAGGCAACATGGCCGAGGTATGAATATTACATGACGGATGTCACAAGAGATGAGACTAGACTGCAAAGCAAGGCTTGTTTATCAAGGGTTGATTTAGCTACCTTATTTTTTTTTTTTAAGGACTTTGAACTTTATCCTAAGGTGGGTTGGAGAACAGGTTAGATTTGCAAGTAGGAAGAAACCTCAGGCTACCATACGTACAGAAAAAAACCACTGCCATGGAGCCGATTCCAACTCATAGCGACCCTATGTACAGAGAGGGTTGTAAAACTGGAGCCCAGGATAAATGAGAGCAGTATTTAGGCTTTTCCTCCAAAAATGGTGTGATAGAAGTCTAAAGAAAAGAATACAGGATATTAGAAGCAGACGCATTGGAAAAAAATTGATTAAATACTTACAAGTGTTCAATAAATATTTTTTGGTGGGGGAAAGAAGGTTCATGAAGTTTTTCTTGGTTTCTCACCAAAATAAATGGCTGGGAGATGGCACCATTCCCTGAGGTAGAAAATATATGCTGTAAGGCATATGAGTGGGTGGGGTCATTTTTGAATCTCTATTTTTTCTTTTGACCTTGTTAAATTTAGGTGTCTTTGAAATATCTAATCAATGTTTTCTGGAAAATTGTTGAATATATATACCTGGAGCTTAGAGAAAAATCTGGCCAAGATATTTAGATTTGTGCATCATCAGTATATACATGACAAATGTCCTCATATCATGAATGAAAGCTCACAAAAAGAATGCTCAGAAATGAATTGAGTTGGCTTAGGGTAGAGCTCTAAAGTAAGAGTGTGGTTGGAGTAGAGAATAATGAAAGACAGCCATCAAGGGAGAGTATAAATGAACAAAAAGTTGGAAAAACCAAGAGATTCAGGCGACTTGAAAATTAAAAAACTTTTTTTTTTTTTTTTAGGATAAGGAAATGTCAGCAGTGTCCAATCTACAGAGAAAACAAATATGAACCTTCATTGTGTTGGAAATAAGGAGAGGGCTGGTGTGCTTGAAATTAATTTCAAGGCAATGCTGAGAAAAAACATGCCAATAATACAATAGGTCGAGATATGAATGTGAGAGAGGAGGTAAGTTGTTGAAGACTTACCTAAGGTGTTCAGTAATGAAGGGGGTAAAGAGAAGAGCAGAGGTAGAGGGGTAACTTAGGTAAAGGCAGAGGAATAGAAAACTAAAACTAAAATCTCTGCATCAGTTTGTGTGTCTCATAATAAAGATGATAGTTACATTATCAGTCTATCCCAGAACCCAGTGGCGTCGGGCTGATTCTGAATCATAGCGACTGTATAGGACAGAGTAGAACTGCCCCATTGAGTTTCCAAGGAGCGCCTGGCAGATTCGAACTGCCGACCCTTTGGTTAACAGCCACTATGCCACCAGGGTTTCCTTATCGATCTATAGGCTTGATATAAAGATAATGTAAGAAAAAATAGAAGGGCAAATCACTTTGTGCTCATTAAAAGAAACCTCATTTTAATTAGCTGGAAACCAGCTTGCATTTCTACAAACTCATCTTAGGATGTTTTTCTTTTCCTACTTTATATTTGGCTCTTGGAAGATAAATAATAAATGTGCTTTCTGAATCACTTAATGCATCTTTAACCTTGTTACGGTATTTTTGTTCTCTAATTCCAAATACTACACAATTCAAGAAAAAACTAAGAATTACATATAAAAGAATAAAATAAAAATGATCCTGCATTTAGGCTCTAGAGGTGAACAGTATTCAAAATTTTCTCTATGACTTTGTATATTAACTACTCTGGGGTCAGTTTTTGGAATTTATTTCCTTTCAGTTATTTTTTTGAAAGAATTTAGTATGTATTTATTTAAGGTATTCCAATAACTTTAAAAAATATTTTGACATATGTGTTCAAAAATCTCTCAATATTTATATTCTCTTTTTATTAAAAATAGCTATGGCATAAATTTTTCAATTATATAAAATTTTAAATAAATTGCTATCTTTCTACTTGTACAATTTCCCTCATAATTTCACGTTTTTGAATTTCTACCTAAAATAGATGCTTCATTATAAAATGTGGAACTAGCATGAAGATTTTCCTGGTGGGTCAGGACCAACTTCCAACATCTGTTTGATCTTTGCCAACAGACTCAAGAATGCTCAGAACTGTGCTCTGGAGGGGTTTATTGTAATTTTTCCATGGCCAAAGGCAACCATTCAGCTGTGACTGAGTTCATCCTCTTGGGACTCACAGATAACCCAGACCTTCAAGCCATTCTCTTTAGTGTCTTCCTAGTGATCTACTTAGTTAGTGTCATAGATAATCTAGGTTTGATTGTGCTAATCCAAATCAGTCCTCAGCTTCACACACCGATGTATATGTTTCTGAATCATCTGGCCCTTGTAGATTTTTCTCTTACTTCAACTGTCACCCCAAACACTTTAGTGAATTTTTTGTGTGAAGTTAAAAGTATAACATTTTATGCATGTGCCACCCAGGTATGTTGTTTTATCACATTTGTAGTTTGCGAACTCTACTTGCTTTCCATCATGGCATATGATCGTTATGTTGCCATCTGCAACCCTTTACTCTATGTCATTCTCATGCCTAGAAAACTCTGTATTCAACTGGTTGCTAGCACGTATGTTTATGGTTTTATTGTGGGTCTTGTACAGACAGTGGTGACATTCCGTTTGTCTTTTTGTGACTCCAATATGGTCAACCACTTTTACTGTGATGATGTTCCTTTGATTGCTTTGGCCTGCTCTGACACTCAAGTCAAAGAGCTGATGTTGTTAATCATTGCTGGGTTTAATGCTCTTTGCTCTCTACTGATTGTGTCAATTTCTTATGCTTTCATTGTCTTAGCCATCCTTAGGATCCACTCTGCTGAAGGAAGACAGAAAGCCTTTTCCACCTGCGTGTCCCACCTGATTTCCATCACAACATTTTATGGAACCTTCATTTTTATGTACCTACAGCCCAAGTCAAGCCATTTTCTGAACAGAGATAAATTTGCTTCAGTGTTTTATGTAGTGGTGATTCCCATGCTAAACCCACTGATCTACAGCTTGAGAAACCAGGAGGTAAAAAACGCACTGAAGAGAATTATAGAAAAGTTGTGTTTGGCTGTAAGGTAAATGAAAAGTCATATGACAGTATCAGGAAATTTAGAGTTAAGTCTTGTCAAGTGTCACAGTGCTGGTAAATGACAAAGCCAAATCCCATATTTCAAGTGCTCAAACCTATGTTTTGGGGTATAGCTCTATAGACTCAAGGTGAGTCTCATCCACTGTTTATTCCCAATGACTTCCACATGAAATGTATTTTGTAAATTTTGTTTGAGTTGTTGAAAGAAGAGAGAAAGGGAAAGGGAGAGAGAGAGAGAAATCCATTTTGGCCATGATATTCTTCATCAATAAAGTATTGTGAAATACTTATTTTATCTTAAATTCACGTGATATTGAAAAATTTGGTATATAGTAAAATAGGTCAACATCTCGTATTTTATATTGCAAACCTGCTACATAGATAATCTGGAAAACATGCTGTCATGGATTGAACTGTGTCCCCTCAAAAATATGTGTCAACTTTGTTAGACCATGATTCCCCATATTGTGTGGTTGTCCTCCATTTTGTGATTGTAATTTTATGTTTAAGAGGATTAAGGTGGAATTATAACACCATTCTTACCCAGGTCCTGTCCTTGAGCCAATGTAAAAGGCAGTTTCCCTAGGGTGTAGCCTGCACCATCTTTTATCTTAAAAGTAATAAAAGGAAAGGAAAACAAGCAGAGAGTTGGGAACCTCATACCACCCAGAAAGCAGCACCAGGAGAAGAGCACATCCTTTGGACCTGAAGTTTCTGTGCTGAGATGCTCCCAGACCAAGGGAAGACAGATGACATGGACCTTCTTCCAGAGCCAGTAAAGAAAGAAAGCCTTCCCCTGGAACTGACACCCTGAATTAGAACTTTTGGCCTACCTTACTGTGAGGAAATAAATCTGGTGGTGTAGTGGTTAAGTGCTACAGCTGCTAAGCAAAAGGTTGGCAGTTTGAATCCACCAGGCCCTTCTTGGAAACCCTATGGGACAGCTCTACTTTGTCCTTATAGGGTTGCTATGAGTCGGAATTTACTCGACGGCAAAGGGTTTGGTTTGTCTTTTTATTTGTCAAAGCCTGCGTTTGTGGTATTTCTGTTATAGCAGCACTAGACAACTAAGATACATGCCAAAGTTTAATAGCAGGAGTTTTGGGTTGGAACACTGTGGATAATTATCCTGAAGCACTCTACTTTCTCTGCATTCCACTGGGAATGATAATGCTATCAGAGTTACCATGACATCAAACATTTAGTGGTACCAAATATGAATCAGTTTAGATCATTGGAGCCACTTCATACCACTATAATTCACTGCCTGTTATATATGCATGTGTGGTTAGGTCTATTGTATATAAGTGTATGTGGGTAGGAACTTGGATTCTTCATTCAGTTTGGCTAACCATTTTAGCGTTTCCAATTAATGTGATAAGAGAGTCAGTTCACATTTCTGTATTTCAACTGCTTCATCTGCAGAAGGCAGTAAGAGTTTCTTTTTCTCAGACTGACTGTAAGTAGAACGGTAACATAGAGTTTCCAAGAAGCAGCTGGTGGATTCAAACTTCAGACCTTTTGTGCTCTTCACTACTGTGCTACTGTCATGGAATGAGTTATGTCCCCCCAGAAATGCGTATCAACTTGGTTAGGCCATGATTCCATGATTCCAAGCATTGTATGGTTGTCCTCCATTTTGTGATTGTAATTTTATGTTGAGAGGATTAGGGTAGGATTATAACTCCACCCTCACTCAGGTCAGCTGCCTGATCCAAGGTAAGGGAGCTCCCCTGGAGTGTGGCCTGCACCAACTTTTATCTCTCAAGAGATAAAAGGAAAGGGAAGCAAGCAGAGAGTTGGGGACCTCGTACCACCAAGAAAGCAGTACCAGGAGCAGAGTGTGTCCTTTGAACACAGGGTTCCTGCGCCTGAGCAGCTCCTTGACCAGGGGAAGATTGAGGACAAGGACCTTTCTCCAGAGCCTACAAAGAAGGAAAGCCTTCCCCTGGAGCTGACACCCTGAATTTGGACTTGTAACCTACTAGACTGTAGAAAATAAATTTCTATTTGTTAAAGCCATCCACTGGTGGTATTTCTGTTATGGCAGCACTAGATGACTAAGAAAGCCACTAAGGCTCTGATTGTGAGGATTAGACCAGGTTATAAATATGAAGGGTATTGCACAGTTCTTAGCACATAGCAAGCAATCATAAATGTTGACTATTACATTTAATTATTAACATTATAATTGCATTAATGATTCCTTTGATTTGGTCTTAGAAAATGGAGTAACCTTTTTGTAAATAATTGCCAGAATGATGTACTTCATTTTAAAAATCCTCAAAATGGTACTATAAAAGCCAAAAAGTTATTTTGTAGTGATCTCTTAAAGCAATGCAATGCTTTTAAATTAATTTTTATGTGAGTTGATGAACATATTGTCAACTGATTTTTTTATTGGAGAAAGCAGTTCCCTCATACCTTCTACTCAATGTTATTAATTATATACATCATTTTCTTAAAAAAAATCATTAATTATAAATTATTAATATACTCAGATACAAACATTTAAAATAAAATTAGAACAAACATCCAGTGAATCTTTTTGTTGTTTCAAGTGCTTAGTGCAGTGCTTTAAGTTAACTTTCTCAGTTTATGTTCATAATACCCAGCTGTGTTATGAACAAGTTATTATTCTCATTCTATCAAGAGAACAAAATTACATAAATTTACTAGTATTCACATAGCCAATATCTGGAAGAACCAAGATTTGAATTTAGTTTTTTTTCAAACCAGAAAGTTCAATTTTTAATTACTTTCCTATACTTGCAAGTACAGTGGTAGAAGGTTGGAATTTTTCTTTTTTTTAATTGAATGCCGATTCCCAGAACATATATTTCTATAAAAAATTTTTGTAAGTTTGAATGCTCAAAAAGGTATGTGAGCCTGAGTCTGGTACAGAATCTAGACTCTTCACCCATGTAGCTTATATATTCAAAAATAGATAAATAAAGGGGAAGGTCACCACACATAGGGGCAGAGAACTTCTGCCTTTATCATTCTTTTGTCTATCAGTGACGTTAACTTCAAATGTGTCTCAGAATCTCCCACTTGTTTCCACAGCCAGATTCTTAGCTGTTCCTATAACGTATAACCAAATTCCACCTTGACACTTTGATGTCACTGGGTCCCGCTGCTCAACTGTCTTTGTTTAGAACATAAGAAAAGGACCCTAAACAACTCTGAGGTACAATTTTTTCTTAACTATAAATTGGGTCCTTGGGAGAAATAATCTCAAATGGATCTCAACCTGTGTGATCAGTAATCTAGTAAAATGCCAACTTCCTATGCTTAGTAACAGACCAAATTGAATGCCAAGAGGAAGGAATCAATATACATGTATAGTATATATGTTAATACCAGTAGTTTGAACCCATCCAATGGCTTTTCAGGAAAAAGACCCAGAGTCTGCTCCCATACAAACTAAGATTACAGGCAACAAAATCCTATGGGATGGGGCAGTTCTACTCTGACACAGGGTGTCTATGAGTTGGAATCGACTTGAAGGTACCTGACAACAACAGCAACACTAGTTATTCATTGTCTATAATACTGAATATACCACGGACTGCCAAAAGAACAAACAAATCTGTCTTAGAAGAAGTACAGCCAGAATGCTCCTTAGAGGCAAGGATGGTGAGACTGTGTCTTACAAACTTTGGTCATGTTGTCAGGAGGGTTCAGGCCATGAAGAAGGACATCATGCTTGGCAGAGTACAGGGTCAGTGGAAAAGAGGAAGACCCTTAACAAGGTGGATCAACACAGTGGTTGCAACAATGAGCTCAAGCATAGCAACGATTGTAAGGTTGGCTCAGGACCAGGCAGTGTTTTGTTCTGTTGTGCATAGGGTCGCTACGAGTCGGAACTGACTCGACGGCACAACAACAACAATACTCCAATATTACTTTGAGGGGATAAAAAATCTGTACAAAGAATATGGGCTTCTCTAAACTAATTCTTAAATAAGAAATATATTTGAAGGAATATGAAGGCATTACAAACTAGTCCACAAAAAAGGTGTAAATGAAATTCTATGAGAATAGTTACATTCTAAAAGTATTCCCAAAAAATTATCTTAAAATAATTTTATAATTATATTAGAGCATACTTTTAAGGAATTTTAACTTCATGCATTTTTAGATTATATATTTTTTGATAAACAGATTAATCCTGTTAATCCTATTTTTCACATATTGAGTTTGAATATGTGACTATGATTTATTAGCTGTGTAAAGTTAGATAACTTCTTTGTCCATATTTACTTTCACATTTATAAAATTGTAAATAATAGTTGTATATACTTCTTAGTATTAATAAGAGGATTAAATGAATTGATAAATGCTTTTACCACTTAGAATGGAGCCAAATAATGGCAAACACTGAATGAATGTTAGCAATTTTATTATTATTATTACAAATAGTACAAAAATGTTAGAACTTGGTGACGCTCTTTTATGCAAATATGATATTTAAGAATCTTATGTTGTATGGGGAGGAATCTGTTCTGTTTAGAACAAGGCAGTCTTTATTCAACCAGCTTATAAGGGTTGAAAACCAGCTAAGGCTAAAAAAAAATCTAATACAAAGTCTAAAACTTTTAACATCAATATCCAAAAACTATCACTTTGACTTTTATTCATATTATACTACTAATCCATTGTAGATACAAAATAATAATACTTTCATTTACAAGAAAATTTCATTGTGATATGGTTAATGAAGCAGGCAATATTGATAATAAAGTTATTTATTTAAGTCTCTCTTAGTTTTCATCCATTTTGCTAAGGTATTTACATAGATTTCTATCTGAATTTTTACACCCGGACGTGAGTTGAAATCAACTGCAGACTCCACAGGAAGAGATTACATCTCACTGAACTCTCAGGCTTGTTTGATTAGAATTAGTAGGACAGCTTGATTAAATACCTGGCAGGTAGTAGAATGCCACCAGGTTGTGTCCCTCTTAGTTAAACACTGATAAATGTTTGAGAGTTCAATGAGCTCATCTATTATTACATGTAACAAACATTTACATATCTAACATTCATTTAAAGGACATTTACATAGCACTTTTTATCACGGATTTTGTTCTAAGCAATTCATAGATTAGCCTATTTAATCCTCAAAAGAAACAAATGAGTCGAGCCTTATTATTTCCAAAACTGGGTACAGAGGACAGTACAGTTTAAGTCAGTTCTCCAATAATACGCAGCCAATAAGGAAAGGAAATGGCAGTCAAACTCGGTCAGCCTTATTCCTGAGCACAGAGTTCTTACAAAAACATCCTGCTCCCTTTGTTTTGGATTCACTTGTGTGTTTTTCTTTTCATGTCTGTGTTTGTATTTGACCACAATTTCACTAGCCTGTAAAGGTGCTGGTGGCTGGAACAGGAATCTAAAGTATACTGACTATCCAAGTGTGACCCTGATAGCTACAGATAATGACGATGTCTGTTGAAATAACAGTCAAATTTTCAGTCAGTTGGGAAAGAATTATAAGAAATAAAAGCAAGAGATTCCTTTCCCTACTTTTATGTAACAAAGATTTTTATTATTATTTTCTAGATTGCAACATCTTTAAAGTTTCATAGCCTTTATCTAAGACTTACTTCAAGGCTTCTTTTACCTCTTCGTTCCTTAGACTATAGATGAGAGGTTTGACACAGGGATCACCACAGTGTAAAAGACAGAAGCCATTTTGTCTGTGTCCAGGGTGTGATTTGATTTAGGCTGTAGGTACAAAAAACACTAGTGTGCCACAGAAAATAGTGACAGCTACAGGTGGAGATGGCCTTGCATCACCCCTGAGTGGAACAAATCCTTATGATGGAGATAATGATAAAGGTGTAGAAGAGTACAATCGAAGAGTAAGGGGTCATATAAAGCCAGTAAAAGCAAAGGTCAGAATTTCCTTCATATGTGTGTCTGAACAGGACAGAGCTAAGAGAGGAACGTCATTGTAATAGAAACCTCAATTTTATTGGGGCCCCTGTAAGTTAGACAGAAGGCGATAATGGCATGGAAAAGGGCAACTAGAAAGCTATATATATAAAATGGAACAACAATTAACTGAATGCAGGCTCTTTTTGACATCAATATTGAATAATCCAGAGGACTAGAGATGGCCATGTAGCTATCAGAAGCCATAGACACTCAAAGGACTCACTCATGCATCAAGCAGCCCAGTTGTGTTTCACAAACATGGAAAGGAATAGTGTTGTGTTCAACAACAAAGTTCACCATCATCTTTGGGGTAATGGCAGAAGAATAAAAAAGTACTACAGATTTCTAGCCAACATAGCGCTATAGAAAGAACCACCACGCCGTCCCTCCACAGAAAAGACTTGAAAAACTAAGTGAAACAGAGATAAGCATCAATCCTGGAACCTGAAGTGTCAAATGAAGAGAATAAGAATTCAGCCAAGCACTTAATGGAATAAGAAACTGACAGAGAACGGGGAGCAAGGAGAGATACGTGCAGAGGTACCCTGTCTGTTAATGAAGCTCGGGTTCCCCAGCTTGGACTCCTGTTGGAGATCAGCGGACAGGGAGCATAGGAAAGCAACTTCACAGAGCTCTCAGCAGGAGACAGAGCACCAGGTAACTAGTGATACAGACATTTCCACCTCCCATCCTCTTCCCTGCTGTTCCTTTACACTTCCCGGCTGGCAGCAGTGGCTTGGCCAGCCAGGAAGTGCAGCACCCATGCCACTTGGATTCACCCCACCCACATCGAGATCAGCCGACAAAGAGTATGAGAAAGCAGTTTCACAATATTCCCAGCAGAAGACAGAGCACCTGGTAGCCAGCGATATATGCTTTCCTAATCCCCACCCTTCCTCCTTCTGAGTTGGCCTACTCTACTTCCTGCCAGCCACAGTCTCTTTGCCAAGAAGCAACCGCTTAGGCCCTGGGCTGCTAGGATTCACGCCGCCCACACTGGCCAGTTCCCTGAGTGCCATTTGTCTGTTGCTGGAGTTGCTTTTATCCATTTCTTTTGGTTTCTTCAGTGCCTTCAAGCACCTCCCACTCCTTTCTCTCAAACACATGGCGCCATGTGCCATCTTTGCTTCTTCTTGAAAGGCTGTGAAGTTCTGCTCAACTGGGAAACCACTCTCCCAGCCCCCGGCCCACAACACAAAGCTGGTGGGTTCCCTGGGGCTTTGTTTTGTTTTGTTTTTTTGCTTTGTTTTGTTTTGCTTAGTTCTTGTTTGTTTGTTTTCTTTTTCTTTTCAAGGCTTGGGAGCGTCCTTTAGCTGGGCCTCACTGCAAGGCTTAGGAGCCCCTTTCCCAGTTAATGCAGCCGTGTCGGCGGGATCCCTGGGGGCATTTCTTTTTTCTTTTCTTTTTCTCTTTTTTCCTTTCTGTCTTTCTTCATTTCTCAGTTCTCCTCTCTCTATACTTACCTTCTATCCCTGTCTCCTGAATACCTGGAACTGTGTGGCATCCATCCCCCTCTAGCCAGGCTATATGGCTCAGCTTGGGAGATGCTTTCCCAATCTTCACAGCTGCAGCAGTGGGACACCTGGGGGCTTTTCTTTATTTTTTTATTCCAAATTTTTACCCAGTTATTTTTTCCCATTTTTTTTTCCTTTTTGTTTTTCTCCATTTCTTTGTTTCTCATCTCTCCACACCAATGGCAAGTTCCTTTAACACAGTTTTTTTTTTTTTTTTTCTGTTTTCTGGCTCATGTTTCCCCTCTCTCCTCTTCCCCATAACCATATAGGCTTCACACATCACAACCTCCCCCCTCCTTCCTGCCTACCTGCACCGTGTGCTGAATATCACACCTGCAAGCAGCAGAGGCACGGCCTACTGGAACCTGCCCACACTGATTCCTGGCCTGACCTGTTGGCCTGAGTACTGCTGCAACAACCTAGCCCAGCCCCTTCCCTTCAGCTGGACCTGACCTGTTGCACCATAGCTTAGCAAATGGCTCAGCTCATTGGACAAGGAGGTGAAAAGTGCTGTGACCACAGATGAGCTAACATCAAAGAACGCACAGCCCACCTGCTAAGATATAACCAAATAAACCAAAAGGCAGGGTGAAACAAACAGATCTACAATCACTAAATGAAGAAAATACTACTGAATGTCCTAAAGGCAGCAGAAAATATCAAAACATTAAAAAAAAAAAAAAAAGGCAAGGATGGTTCTAGTGGGCATCCAAAATAAAACACTGGTTGACTTTCCAGGAAAAGAAAAGGCCTAGAACTACCTAATGGGGAATTCAAATCTCTAATATTCAGAGTTATCCAAAAGTTGAAGCAAAAAGCAGATAAAAATGAGGAAAAAAATAGAAAACTTCATGGAAAACACAGAGGAAAAAATGAAGAATTTGGGGAAATAATAAATCAAAATAAATTCGCAAATAGAAATCATACAAAAACAATAATTAGAAATCCAGAAGATAAAGAACAAGATTTCAGAAATGGACAGGTTCATAGAAAGGCTGAGAAGCAGGTTTGAAATGATGGAAAACAGAATCAGAAAATTGAAGACAAACATTTGGATACAACTCGGTTTCAGGAAAAATCAGAACAAAAAACGAAGAAAAATAAGGAAACCCTGAGAATTATGTGGGATACAATCAAAAGCAAAAATTTGAGAGCAATCAGAGTTCCAGAACAGGAGGATAAACAGAAAGCAAAGAGAGGATCATTGAAGAACTGCTGACAGAAAACTTCCCTAATATCATGAAAGATCAAAAGTTGACCATCTGAGAAGCTTAACAAACCCCATATGGAATAAACCCCAAAGAATATCACCAAGGCATGTCATAATCACACTCGCTAAAACCAAAAACAAAGAAGGACTCCTGAGAACAGATCAAAAAAGTAAAAAACAAAAAGTCAGATACAGCGAAAAAGAAGTAAGATTAAATTCTGCTTATCAGGCAGAAATCATGCAGGCAAGAAGGCAATGGGGTGACATATATAAAACCTTGAAATAAAGAAAAAAAAATTTACAACCAAGGATAATATGTCCTACAAGACATTCTTTCAAATATAGTGGTGAAATTGGGGGATTTCCAGATAAACGGAAAATGGAATATATAAAAACCAAACCAAACTTACAAGAACTATTAAAGGGAGTCCTTTAGTCTGAGAGTGAACAGCATCAGACCACAGCCTGAATCTAGGACACAAGATTGTACCAGACAGATATGAACCTAGGAAATGAACTCTCAAGGAGTATCCAAAACCAAAAGAATTGGAACAAGGAACCAGAGAAGTTAAACTGTAAATGACCACAATGTCAGAACAATAAAAGAGGGAATAAACAGTGTAGGTATAGAACTTTCTTATGGAGAGGAAGGCAAGATGATACCAAGTAATAATACACTGCTTCAAACCTAGGAAGATAAGGGTAAATTTCAAGGTAACCACAAAGGAAGTTAACAACTCTGTTCATCAAAATAAGGAAGAAAAACATAAACTCTCAATAAAAACAAAGAAATCCACAAACAAAAGGAATTCAGCACAGGAGAGTCAGAGGAATAAAGAAAATGTCAGCATCAAAAAATAAAAAGCACTACAAAATGACAGCAGTAAACTCACACCTATCAATAATTACACTGAATGTAAATTGCCTAAATGTACCCTTAAAGAGACAAAGAGTGACAGAAAGGATAAAAAAGAAACAAGATCCATCAATATGCTGTCTACAAGAGGCACACCTTAGAAACAAGGACATAAATTTATTAAAAATCAAAGGATGGAAAAAAAAAATCAAGCAAATAACTACCAAAAAAGAGCAGGAATGGCAAAGCAAATCTTAGATAAAACAGGCTTAAAAAAAAAAAAAAAGATAAAGAAGGACACTATATAACCATGAAAAGGAAGATCCATCATGAAGACTTAACCATAATAAACATTTATAGACCCCATGACAGGGCTCCAAAATACATAAAACAAACTCTAACAGCACTGAAAAGAGAAATTGACAGTTCCACGATAATAGTAGGAGACTTCAACACAACACTCTCGGTAAAGGACCAAACATCTAGAAAGAAACTCTACAAAGGTACAGAAGAGCAAAGGAGCACAATCAGCCAACTTGACCTCATAGACATATGTGGAACACCCCACCCAGCAGATGCAAAGTACACATTCTTCTCCAAAGTACATGGAATGTTCTTCATAATAGACCTCATCTTAGGCCACAGAGCAACCCTCGACAAAATCCAAAATACTGAGATAATACAAAGTATCTTCTCTCACCAAAAAGCCATCAAAGTAGAAATTAACAACAGGAAGAGCAAAGAAAAAAAAATCAATTACTTGGAAACTGAATAATGCCTTGCTTAAAAGCCACTGGGTAATAGAAGAAATCAGAGATGAAATCAAATTATTCCTAGGATCAAACAAGAATGAAAACACATCATAATAAAACCTTTGGGTCACAGCAAAGGCTGTGTTCAGAGGTCAATTTATAGAAATACATGCACACATCAAGGGACAAAATCAAAACATTAACTATGAAACTTGAACAAATAGAAAGATAACAGCAAAAGAACCCCACAGCCACCAGAAGAAGGAAATAATAAAAATCCGAGCAGAAATAAATGAAACAGAGAATAGAAAAATAATAGAAGGAATCAATAAAGTCAAAAGTTGGTTCTTGGAGAGGTTCAACCAAATCAACAAACCACTGGCCAAGCTGACAAAAGAAAAGTAGGAAAGGATGTAAATAACACAAATAAGAAATGAAATGGGGGATGTTAAAACAGACAGAATTGAAATAAAAAGGATCATAACAGAGTATTATGAAAAACTATACTTCAACAAATTCGAAAACCTAGATGAAATAGACAAATTTCTAGAAACTCACTACCTACCCAAACTAATACAAAATTAAGTTGAAAATCTGAACAGACCTATAACAGATAAGAGACTAAAAAGGTAAAAAAAAAAAAAAACCTCCCACCAAAAAAGTCCTAGCCCAGATGTCTTCACTAGAGAATTCTACCAAACATTCAGAGAAGAGCTTACACCAATATTACTCAAACTATTTCAGAACATAGCAAAGGAAGAGATACTTCCAAATTTATTCTATGAGCCAGCATAACCCTGATACCAAAACCAGGCAAAGATGCCACAAAAAAAAAAAAAAAAATTACAGATCAATATCTGTCATGAAATAGATGGAAAAATTCTCAACAAAATTCTAGCCAATACAATTCAGCATCATATCAAAAAAATAATACACCACCACCCAGTAGAATTCATACCAGGTATGCAAAGATGGTTCAACATTAGAAAATCATTCAACATAATCTACCACATAAATAAAAGGAAAAAAAAGAATCACATGATCATCTCAACCAACTCAGAAAATGCATTGGACAAATTTCAACATCCATTCCTGAAAAAAAAACTCTCAATACAGTAGGTATAGAAGTGACCTTTCTCAACTTAGTAAAGGGCATCTATGCAAGACCAAGGGTCAACACCATTTTTGATGGTGAGAGGATGAAAACATTCCCCCCGAGAACAGGAATAAGACAGGAGGCCCTTTATCACCACTCCTATTTAACATACTGCTGGAAGTTCTAGCTACAGCAGTAAGGCAAGAAATAGAAATAAAGGGCATTCAAATTGTTAATGAAGAAGTTAAGCTGTCCCTATTTGCAAATGATATGGTACTGTACATAGAAAACCCAAAAGACTCCATGAGAAAACTACTAGAACTAATAGAAGGATTCAGCAGACTAGCAGGATACAAGATAAGCATTAAAAATCAGTTGGATTCCTATACACTAATAAAGAGAACAATGAAAAGGAAATCACAAAAACAATATCATTTATAATAGCCCCTAAAAAAAATAAAATACTTAGCAATAGTCTAACCAGTAATGTAAAGGACCTATACAAAGAATAGTACAAAACACTACTGCAAGAAACCAAAAGAGATCTACATAAATGGAAAAACATACCATGCTCATGGATAGGTAGACTCAACATTCTGAAAATGACAATTCTACACAACTCAATTTACAAATACAACACAATCCTGATCCAAATACCAACAACATTCTTTAGAGAGAGGGAAAAACATCACTAACTTTATATGGAAAGGGAACAAGCCCCAGATAGAAAAGCCAATTGAAGAGGAAGAATAAAGTAGGAGGACTCCCACTACTGATCCTCAGAACCTACTATACAGCTAAGGTATTCAAAACAACCTGGTACTGGTATGACTACAGATACACTGACCAATGGAACAGAATTGAGAACCCAGATCTATGGTCACCTGCTCTTCGACAAGGGCCCAAAGTCCATCAAACGAGGAAAAGACAGCCTTTTTAACAAACGGTGTTAGCAAAACTGAATGTCCATCCGCAAAAAAATGAAACAAGACTTATACCTCACACCATATGTCTTGGATTGGATTATGTCCCCCCAAAATGTGTATATTAACTTGGTTAGGCCATGACTCCCAGTATTCTGTGATTGTCTTCTATTTTGTGATTGTAATTTTATGTTAAAGAGGAGGAAGCAGAGTTGCTATCTCAGTGGGCCTGGAAGGTGGAGCTGAAGCCCAGGGCCAAGGGGCCTCCACTCAGAATCTGGACAGTGTGGCCAATACCTGGAATCTGGTGGGCAGGGTTATCGTGTAAATTGTTTCAGAGAACAGAGAATTATCTTGAAAGCTTTGAGGGCTAATGTAAAATGTCCTGCTGATTTGCTTGGTGCCTGCTATGCCTTTTCCTCCAAGTTTCTTCCATTTATAATGGAAGTGTCTAGCTTGTGCCTGTTCTGCCATTGTTCTTGGAAGCAGATAACTTGTATTCTAGATTTCACAGATGAAGAGGAATTTTTGGATTTTGGACTTGGAGTTTAGGCTTTTGCTATGATCTGATGGGGTGGATATGTTTTGCATGTTGCAAGGATGTCATTTTTGGAGGATCAAAGGGTGGAGTGTCATGGATTACGTTGTGTTCCCCCAAAAATGTGTGTATTAACTTGGTTAGGCCATGAATCCCAGTATTCTGTGATTGTCTTCCATTTTGTGATTGTAATTTTATAAAGTGGGATTGTAACACTGCCCTTACCCCAGTCACCTCCCTGATTCAAGGTAAAGGGAGTTTCCCTGGGATGTGGCCTTCACCACCTTTAATAGAAGAAAGGGAAGCAAGGAGAGAGTTGGGGACCTCATACCACCAAGAAAACAGCACGAGGAGCAGAGCGTGCCCTTTGAACATGGAATCTCTGCGCCTAAGAAGTTCCTTGACCAGGGGAAGATTGAGGACAAGGACCTTCCTCCAGAGCCAACAGAGAGAGAGAAAGCCTTCCCCTGAAGCTGACACCCTGAATTTGGACTTGTAACCTACTAGACTGTGAGAAAATAATTTTCTCTTTGTTAAAGCCATCCACTTGTGGTATTTCTGTATGGCAGCACAAGATCACTAAGACACCATACAAAGAAAAAAAAAAAAAAAAACTAATTCAAAATGGATCAAAGACCTAAATATAAAGCCAAAAACTATGAAGTTCATAGAAGAAAAAATAGAATCAATGCTAGAGGCCCTAATACATGGCATTAACAGGATACAAACCACAACCAACAACACACAAACTCCAGAAGATAATCTAGATACCTGGCATCTTCTAAAAACTGAACTCTTAAGCTCATCAAAAGACGTCACCAAATGAGTAAAAAGGAAACTTACAGACTGGGAAAAAAAAAATTTTGACTATTACAAATCAGACAAAGGTCTAATCTGTAAAATCTACAAAAAATTCAACACCTGTAAAAAAAAAAAAAGGCAAATAATTCAATTAAAAAATGGGGAAAGGAAATGAACAGAGACTTCACTGAAGAAAACATTCAAGTGGCCAACAGACACGTGAAGAATTGTTCGTGATCACTAGCCATTAATGAAATGCAAATCAAAACCACAATGAGATACCATCTTACCCAGGTATTACTGGCAGGAATCAAAAAAAAAAAAAACAGGAAATAACAAATGTTAGAGAGGCTGCAGGGAGATCGGAACTCTCATGCACTGCTGGTGGGAATACAAAATGATAAAACCATTTTGGAAAAAGACATGTGCTTACTTAGAAAGCTAGAAATAGACATACCATATGAACCAGCAAGCCCACTCCTGGGAATATGTTGTTGTTATTGTTGTTAGGTGCCGTTGAGTCAGTTCCGACTCATTGCGGCCCTAGCACAACAGAACGAAACACTGCCCAGTCCTGCGCCGTCCTTACAATCGTTGTTATACTTGAGCTCATTGTTGAAGCCACTGTATCAATCCACCTCGTTGAGGGTCTTCCTCTATTCCGCTGACCCTGTACTCTGCCAAGCATGATGTCCTTCTCTAGAGACTGAACCCTCCTGATAACATGTCCAAAGTATGTAAGACACAGCCTCTCCATCCTTGCTTCCAAGGAGCACTCTGGTCTTACTTCTTCCAAGACAGATATGTCCATTCTTTTGGCAGTCCATGGTATATTCAGTATTCTTCACCAACACCACAATTCAAAGGCATCAATTCTTCTTCCTTCTTCTTTATTCATTGTCCAGCTTTCCCATGCATATGATGCGATTGAAAATATCATGGCTTGGGTCAGGCGCCTATTAGTCTTCAAGGTGACATCTTTGCTCTTCAACACTTTAAAGAGGTCCTTTGCAGCAGATTTGCCCAATGCAATGCGTCTTTTGATTTCTTGACTGCTGCTTCCAGGGCTTTTGATTGTGGATCTAAATAAAATGAAATCCATGACAACTTCAATCTTCTCTCCGTTTATCATGATGTTGCTTTTTGGTCCAGTTGTGAGGAATTTTGTTTTCTTTATGTTGAGGTACAATATATACTGAAGGCTGTGGTCTTTGATCTTCATTAGAAAGTGCTTCAGGTCCTCTTCACTTTCAGCAAGCAAGGTTGTGTCATCTGCATAACACAGGTTGTTAATGAGTCTTCCTCCAGTCCTGATGCCCCATTCTTCTTCATATAGTCCAGCTTCTAGTATTATTTGTTCAGCATACAGATAGAATAGGTATGGTGAAAGAATACAACCCTGACACACATCTTTCATGACTTTAAACCAATCAGTATCCCCTTGTTCTGTCCAAACAACTGCCTCTTGACCTATGTAACGGTTCCTCATGAGCACAAATAAGTGTTCTGGAATTCCCATTCTTCGCAATGTTATCCATAATTTGTTATGATCCACACAGTCGAATGCCTTTGCATAATCAATAAAACACAGGTAAACATCCTTCTGGTATTCTCTGCTTCCAGCCAGCATCCATCCAACATCAGCAATGATATCCCTGGTTCCACATCCTTTTCTAAAACTGGCCTGAATTTCTGGCAGTTCCCAGTCGATATACTGCTCCAGCCGGTTTTGAATGATCTTCAGCAAAATTTTACTTGCATGTGATATTAATGATATTGTTCTATAATTTCCACATTCGGTTGGATCACCTTTCCTGGGAATAGGCATAAATATGGATCTCTTCCAGTCAGTTGGCCAGGAAGCTGTCTTCCATATTTCTTGGCATAGACGATTGAGCCGCTCCATTGCTACATCTGTTTGTTGAAACATCTCAATTGATATTCCATCAATTCCTGGAGCCTTGTTTTTCGCCAATGCCTTCAGAGCAGCTTGGACTTCTTCCTTCAGTACCATCGGTTCCTGATCATATGCCACCTCTTGAAATAGTTGAACATCGACTAATTCCTTTTGGTATAATGACTCTGTGTATTCCTTCCATCTTCTTCTGTTGCTTCCTGCATCGTTTAATATTTTCCCCATAGAATCCTTCACTACTGCAACCCAAGGCTTGAATTTTTTCTTCAGTTTTTTCAGCTTGAGAAACACCGAATGTGTTCTTCCCTTTTAGTTTTCCATCTATAGCTCTTTGCACATGTCATTATAATACTTTACTTAGTCTTCTGGAGAGGCCCTTTGAAATGTTCTGTTCAGTTCTTTTACTTCATCAATTCTTCCTTTTGTTTTAGCTGCTTGACATTTGAGAGCAAGTTTCAGAGTCTCCCCTGACATCCACCTTGGTCTTTTCTTTCTTTCCTGTCTTTTCAGTGACCTCTTGCTTTTTTCATGTATGATGCCCTTGATGTCATTCCACAACTCATCCGGTCTTCGGTCACTAGTGTTCAATGTGTCAAATCTATTCTTCAGATGGTCTCTAAATTCAGGTGGGATATATTCAAGGTCATATTTTGACTCTTGTGGACTTGCTCTGATTTTCTTCAGTTTCAGCTTGAACTTGCTTATGAACAATTGATGTTCTCTTCCACAGTTGGCCCCTGGCCTTGTTCTGACTGATGATATTGAGATTTTCCATCATCTCTTTCCACAGATGTAGTCAATTTGATTTCTGTGTGTTCCCTCTGGCAAGGTCTGTGTGTATAGTCACCATTTATGTTGGTGAAAGAAGGTATTTGCAATGAAGAAGTCGTTGGTCTTGCAAAATTTTGTCATTCGATCTCCTGCATTGTTTCTATCACCAAGGCCATATTTTCCAACTACTCATCCTTCTTTGTTTCCAACTTTCTCATTCCAATCACCAGTAATTATTAATGCATCTTGACTGCATGTTCAATCAATTTCAGACTGCAGCAGCTGATAAAAATCTTCTATTTCTTCAACTTTGGCCCTAGTGGTTGGTGCACAAATTTGAATAATAGTCGTATTAACTGGTCTTCCTTGTAGGTGTGTGGATATTATCCTATCACTGACACACCATTGTACTTCAGGATGGATCTTGAAATGTTCTTTGTAATGATGAATGCAACTCCATTCCTCTTCAAGTTGTCATTCCCAGCTTAGTAAACTATATGATTGTCCAATTGAAAGTAGCCAATACCAGTCCATTTCAGCTCACTAATGACTAGGATATCAATGTTTATGTGTTCCATTTCATTTTTGATGATTTTCAGTTTTTCTAGATTCATGATTCATACATCCCAGGTTCCTATTATTAATGGATGTTTGCAGCTGTTTCCTCACAATTTGAGTCAGGCCACATCAGTAAATGAAGGTCTTGAAAGTTTACTCCATCCACATCATTAAGGTTGACTCTCCTTGGAAGAGAAATAAGAGTCGCCACACGAATAGACATATGCACATCCCTGTTTATTGCAGCATTGTGCACAGGACCAAAAGAATGGAAACAACCTAGATGCCCATCAACAGAGAAGAGGAAAAATAAACTCTGGTATATACCCACAATGGAGTATTACACATAGATAAAGAACAACAATGAATCTGTGAAGCATCTCATAACATGAATGAATCTGGAAGGCTTTATGCTGAGTGAAATAAATCAATCATAAAAGGATAAATATTGTATGAGACCATTATGGTAAAAACACATAAAAAAGGTTTACATAGAAAAGGAAACAATCTTTGATGGTTTTGAGGGAGGGGAGGGGAAAAGTGGGGATGGAAATACACTAAAAAGATGATAGATAAGTGGTAAATTGGTAAAGGGTGAGACACTACACAATACTGGGGAAGCCAGCACACCTTGTACAAGGGAAGGTCATGGAAGATCCATAGACACATTCAAACTCCCTGAGGGACTGAATTGTCGGGCTGAGGGCTGTTGGGACCATGGTCTTGGGGAATATCTAGCTCAATTGGCATAACATAGTTTATAAAGAAAATGTTTTACATTCTACTCTTGTGAGTAGGGACTGGGGTCTTAAAAACCTGTAAGTGGCCATCTAGGATACTCCACCGGTCTCACCCCCTCAGGGGCTAGGAAGAATGAAGAAAACTAAAGATGGGAAAGATTAGCCCAAAGGACTAATGGACCACACCTACCACGACCCCCACCAGATGGTGCTTAGCTATCACCTCTGACTCCTCTGACAGGGATTACAATAGAGGGTCCTGGACAGAGCTGGAGAAAAATGTAGAACAAAATTCTAACTTGGACTGAAAGACCAGACTTGCTGGTCTGACAGATACTGTGAAACCCTGTGAATAAGGCCCCCGGACACATTTTCAGCTCAGTTATGAATCCACTCCTGAGGTTCATCCTTCAGTCAGATTGGACAAGCCTATAAAACAAAATGAGAGTAAAGGGGCACACCAGCCCAGCGGCAAGTACTAAAAGACAGGGGAGGACAAGAAAGCTGGCAATTGGGAACCCAAGGTTGAGTACAGACAGTGTTGACATGTTGTGGGGTTGTTACCCAATGTCATAAAACAATATGTGTACTAACTGTTTAATGAGAAAATAGTTTGCTCTGTAAACCAACATCTAAATTATAATTAAAAACAAACAAACAGAAAAAGGTCCTCAAAGGTCAGGTGGCTGAGAAAATAGTACATAGGTGTGTGGAGTCCAGTGTCAATCCCGATTAAGGTAATCAATCCAATGTTCCCCAGAATTGTGACCAGATAGATGACTAAAAGTATTACAAAATATCTGGCCTGGAGCTCTGGTTGGTCTGTAATGCTTTTAAGAATGAATTCAGTGACATAAGCGTTATTAACAGTAGCCATTTATTCCAGTGGATGTTATTGCAGTTGAAGAATAAAAATGGCATCTCTCAGGGCACCTGACAGTGTTGACAGAAGATGATCACTGATGTCTTGTTAGCCTTAAATTGCATCATCTGATGGGCAAAAAGTGCACCTTGGCTTTTACCTGCCATTCTTGCCTCAGGGAAGGGCGTCTTACTTTAAGAATAGTCTTCTTCAAAGTTATTTTTCTACCTAATTTAAAAAAGTGTGTAATGATTTTGCTTAAATCAAATTAAATCTTATCTAAATTAAACCACTTGAGACAACCACACCTAATATTTTGGTATTTTTGCTGCCACTATCTTTTCTTTGCACATATAAGCGCAATGGGAGTCCCTTGGTAATACAGATGGTTAATGTGCTCAGCTGACAAGCATAAGGTTGGAGGTTTGAGTCCATCCAGAGCTGCCTCAGAAGAAAGCCTAAATGACCTGCTACTCAAAAATCAGCCATTGAAGATCCTCTGGAGATCTACTCTGACACACACAGGGTCACTATGATTCACAATCTACTCGATGGCAAGTGGCTTTTTCATTCACATACGGTATTTAAAAATTCTCAATTTTTTATCATAAAGTCTTTTCTTTCAATCTCAACCATGATGTTATGATTTGAACACTAATTGAGGGTGATTATAAGGCTTCCATATAATGTAGTAATAAAATAGACCGTCTTAATGGTGGCAGGGCAAGAGATTTATTTATAATTTATCTCTCTTTTTTTTTTTTTTTTTGCTTAAAAATGGAAGCACATAAGTTTTTCTTTCGTGGCCCTTATACAACTTCAGGATTTATTGTGGTTCCAAGATGCCTGTCAAATCAAAATCAAAGGAAACCATACGGGAGATAAATGTATCAATGAGAACCTTAACTATGGTGGACGTTTACTACTGAGTCCTGGTGGTGCAGTGGTTAAGAGGTCAGCTGGTAAACCAAAAAATCGGCAGTTCAAATACTCGAGCCACTCCTTGGAAACCCTATCGGGCAGTGCTGCTCTATCCTACAGGGTCACTATGGCTCAGGATCCACTTGACAACAAGTTTGGTTTGGCGGCACAAGCAGTTTGCAATCAGTTACTAATCTAATCCTTGGAGATTCAAGCCCACCCAATAATACCATGGAAAAAAGGCCTAACGATCAGCTTCTATAAAGATTACAGCCAAGAAAACCTTATGGAGCAGTTCTACTCTCTAACATACAGCATCATCATGAGTCAGAATCTACTTAAGGGAACCAGGTTTTGTTTGATTTAATAGATAAATGGAGAAAGACAGACAGACAGACAGATAAAAACAGCATAAAGATGCCTATTGAAGACACTGGAGAGGATAAAATCAAAAAAGTATAAAAAGGTAAGGGCAGAAGAGCTTTGGTGAGAACCTGAAAAACAAATCATCTAAAGCACAGATAACAGAAACAGAACTTCTAAGTTAGGGAATCAATGAAATAGTAAATAAACTCAGAAACTGCTTTGCTCTGGAAACCAAAAGTATATTCAACAGAGCCTAATGCTATTGAGCTGCCAAAGGAGAAAAAGCAAACAGAAAAATGAAAAAAAAAACAAAAAACCTTCATTGGATTTGAGAATAGAGAGGTTCATAGAAACCTGGTGAGGAAATTTCAGTGGAATGATGGAAAAGGAAGGTAAATTACACTAGGTTGAGTTATAAGTGTAATTGACAAAATGGAGATAGATGTTCCAAGATATTTAATTGAGAAGTGGTAAAGGGAAGACAAAAGATAAAAGAGTAACTCAGATAAAGGTTCTGAGTAGATGGCAATCAAAGGTTAAGGGTGGGGGGATTATATTTGATTTTATTATATTTTACCTGTCTTACAGGTCTAAAAGTTGGATGTCGAAGTAACCTGGGACAATATGGTAATAAAGACAAGTCAAAGTAACTTATCCTCTGCTCTGGATGGGAGTGATTTCAATTCTGCCAGCTTTAAAAATTCAGAACCCAGTTTAAGTTTGTGGAAATGGTCAGTTGAATTTTGTTTTTTAAAACTCATTCCAATGCTGTATACTTTATATCATTTAGATGCTTAAAGATAGAGGGTAAAATAATGTGTCTTAGTCATCTGGAAAGTGGTTTACTAACATGTACTTTGTATCTTAAAAGATATAAAGACAAGAAATTAAAAATCTTATTTTTTCTTTAATATTAGTATTGTAAGTCTATCTGAGAAAAAAAAGAAATGGAATTAAGCAAAAAAAAAAAAAAAAAAGTTTAAAAGTTATACCAAACTCAATACCTAAAGATAAATGGTATTGATATTTTGGTTTTGAATTGCCATATTACATTTTCCACACTTAATTCTGGTAATTCATAATTTACTTGTGAATTGATGTATTCAATCCATAATATTTTGAGATAAACTTAAGGCACAAGACAACATTTTATCATGTTGTGAAAACCAATTATATTATTAATGCTGCAAAGTTTTTATTATTTTTAAAGAAAATACAACAGAGAATTCACAATTTTATTGCCTGTAAACTTTAATTGGAACACTCTTTCTTCTTTTGTAATTCCCTGGTGGGCTGGAATTTCTGCCTGAACCAAATCCCTTCACACTGGCAGCAGAAGTAATATCCAAACATAACAGGATTCTCCTCCACCTGAGTTTAACATAACATCCTGGAGAGCCAAGGCCATCTTCTCATATTGATCTTCATCTTCTCTAAATTGATCATTTCCTACAGAATCAATATTATTAAGATCATGTGGTCTGGAGAGATTTCCTGTAGAAGAGTTGTGTATCTATTTCATGACCAAAGGCAATTATTGAGCAGTGACTGAATTCATCCCCTTGGGACTCACAGACAATTCAGAGCTTCAAATCATTCACTTTGGTGCCTTCCTAGTGATCTCCTTAGTTACTAGTCATGTTACTCCAAGTACCCTAACCAACTATCCAGGCCTCTTTACCACTGTCTATGAATCATTATGTCTCCATGCCTCAGACCACAAGCTCTCCAGCTGAAGTGGGCACCTAAACTTCTACCCACTGGGACTATTACATCTAAGCAGAGATGGGATGAGAAACCAGTTTGTTTCTGAGTTCTTACGTAATCTAACATCCATTTGTGGACTAGGCCCAAATATTAACCACATCAATTGGTTGTAGGGAATCCCTAACCCATGCAATGGACTGACAGAAAGAACTATGTGCACAAACCACACTTGAGAGATAGATGACATAAACATCTGGACTGCCTGTCCATACAATATTTTCATATAATCCTGGAAATAGACTTTGTGGTTTTGACAGAGGGGAAGAAGTTTCAAATATCTTCCCAAAACAATTAATGAACAGATTTTCAGGCCCAAGAGTCTTTCAAGCTTCCTTGAAATTCTCTCACATTTCTGTGTAAAGACTACAATTAGTGTAATCATTACGGATTAATTAGAAATAAAAAAATGCAAAAATATATAGTGACTTCTATAAAATTTCTGTTCAAGACATCTTCGTTGTGGTTGTTAAATCCATGATATCAAAAAAGAAAAACCAAACACGTTGCCATCCATTCCAACTCACAGTGACCCTTGTAGGACAGAGAAGAACTGCCCCATATGGTTTCTAAAGCTGTAATCTTTACAGAAGCAGACTGACACATCTTTCTCCCATGGAGCTGCTACTGGGTTCGAACAGTGGACCTTAAGGTTTACAGTTGAGCACTTAATCGCTGTGCCACGCAGAAGGGTATTATTAAGGACCAGAAGAGTAATGTTTCTTCTACAAAATATTAACGCTGAATATGAATAATTTTGTGTGTGTGTTTGTGTAAAAAGAAGTGGTTGATTATGATTTTTCTATCTATTCATTTTTTATTGATTATTCTCTACACAAATGTATGTGTGAAATGGGATCAATGGAGTTTGTTAGAAGGTTTGATTTGTATACTTTTAAATGTTTTCCAGCAGAGTTCAGGAAATATAATGAGTTCTTTTTAACTTATTATTCTTTGCAACCAGAACTTTCAAGCAGAATTCTCCGAGACTGAACTAAATATACCAGTGGCAAATAGGAAAATCATGCCGATTGTTAATTGCAACAGATTCAGTTTCTCGTCTCGTGTTGAATCTTTGACACAATCCAAGTCATTACTTAGTGATGGGTTAACATACTTTATCTAATGCATACCATGACCATTTATTGAAATTCATAAATTTCATAAGACCAATATTAAAGTATGAAAAAGTAAGTCAATTACAATTAAACAACTTCCATGTTGTTTTCCAAAATCTTAGAATAATATTTGTTAAGTAATTATTCTTTATTAGACAGGCTCAGCAAGGTGATCTGTGATTTCAAGTAGCTGCTCCCAGCCTGTGCCACAAATTGGATCCCAAAAGATCAACCATAACGTAATCTGTTATGCTTGTGAGACATCATTACATTGTTCTTCATAAATTTTAAAGAATGATGTAATATAAGGAAAGGAAAAGGCTCTAGAGGGCTTAAAAAAACCTTACAAATTGTACTGACAATACTCAAGTAATGGTATTGTTGAATTCCCAGAATTGGCTTCAAGATCGATTGAATTGTTTTTGGTTTTGCTGTAAATTACTTAAAAACAACAAAGCAGTAGAAAAGAAAATATTAAATATAATTGAGGTAGTAAAAAGGGTTTGGAGTAACAAACTTTGGATTTGCTTTTATTATGTGACTGAAATATATGTTTATTATTAGAGGTGTGCCTGACCCCAAGCCATGGTATTTTCAATTGTTTCATATTTATGTGAAGCTGGAGAATAAATAGGAAAGAATGAAGAAAAATTGATGTGTTTGAACTCTGGTGTTGATGAAGAATATTGAATATACCATTGACTTCCAGAAGAATGAACAAATCTGTCTTGGAAGAAGTACAGACAGAATGCTCCATAGAAGCCAGGATTTGGACCAGCACCTGAAGAAGGACAGCATGCTTGCTAAAGAAGAGGGTCAGCAAAAAAGAGGAAGACCCTCAACCCTCAACCAGATGGACTGACACAGTGGCTTCAACAATGGGTCCAAACATAGCAAAGATTGGGAGGATGGCACAGGACCAAGCAGTGTTTCGTTCTGTTGCACACAGGATCAATATGAGTCAGAACCAACTCGAAGGCACCTAAGGACTACATTAGAAATTGAACACCCCCCCTACTAGGCACCTCCAAAAAAAAAAAAAAAAACAGTGAAATGATAAATGTGGAAGCAGTTAGATTTGTGCAACTCTTCAAAAGAAGTTGAATTTTATTTTTTATTTCATTTCTTTAAATTCTTCTCTTATGTTGGAATTGTTGGCATTTACCCAGAGTAAGGGAGGTGATTTAGAAAAGTATGAAATTGGGAAGCTCAAGGACATTGGTGTTGGGGTTAGCGTTATCAAAATTTCAAGACTTCAAGAAGCAATGTATTAAATGTGTGATCTGTGTGGGCACTGATGCGAACTTTATGGAGAAAGAACAGAATGACCTTGGTACCAAAATCTTCAATAAATGAGGAGTGATCTAAAAATACATAACGAACAACAAAGAAGATGGGAATCAGCTTCAAGCATCAGGAGAGTTTACTTGAGTGCCAGATATAACAATAAACTAAAAACAATGCCCTGAGCATGAATCATGCCTTATCTCACTTGCAAAATTTGAAATACCTGGAGAGTTACAAACTGAGTAGAATGCAGAGAGGTGGCCTGCGAAGAAGTAGGTCTTCAAGGGGGAGCCAAGATTTACTTTAAGCAAGGTAGGATAAAATGATTGAATATGTTGAAGAGTTTGCTAATAACAGAGCAAGAGATACACGCATTTCAAAGCAACACAGGGATGTAAGTACTAAAGAGAATAAGAGCCAAGAGGGGCAGGGATTCAAGACTAAAAGTTAGTGAAGCAATCAATGGAAGAACCCTTTTCAAAATATTGCAAAACAAATAAACACCTACATATACAACTGTGATGGGATTGTGCACACGCTTCTGCACAGTAAGTCTCAATGTAAATAATATTAATACTATTAAGAGCTAAATTTTACTAAGCACATAGCATGAATTAGGCACTGTTCTAAGTATTTGACATGGACATGGATCACCTTTCCAAAGCTGGTTTGTTTCTGTTCAGTGGGGAAGTTCTTTCCTCTCTGAAAGGAGATTATTTGAATAAACTATAGGGTCAGTATGAGTCGGAATCGACTCAACGGCAGCGGGTTTTTTTATAAGTTGAGTTTAGGGATTCAAGGCTGGGAGTTATTCTTTTTCATCCCATGCTGGTCCAGAAACATAAAGAAAACTAAAATCTCTACATCAGCTTGTATATCTCAAAAAAAAAAAAACAAAAAAACAAGATAGCTATATTATCAATCTATAGGCTTGATATAAAGATAATGTAAGAAAAAATAGAAGGGCAAATCACTTTGTGCTCATGTAAAGTTCATTAAAAAAAGATCTCATTTTAATTAGCTAGAAACCAGCTTGCATTTCTACAAACTCACCCAGGATGTTTTTCTTTTCCTGCTTTGCATTCGGAAGTTGGAAGATACATGATAAATGTGTGTTTCTGCTTCTCTTGATGCATCTCTAACCTTGTTATGCATATTTCAAAAACAGAGAGACTTTTCATACTTCTATGGCATTTTTCTCCTCTAATTCCAAATACTACGCAATTAAAGAAAAAACTAGAAATTACATGTAAAAGAAAAACATAAAAATGAGCCTGAATTTATGGTCCAGAGATCAACAGTATTCAAAATTTTACATATGACTGTTTATATTAAATTTTCTAGAACCAATTTTTGAGATTTATTTCCTTTTACTTATTTTTTCAAAGAATATAGCATACATTTACTCAAGGTTTTCCAATAACTTTAATAAATATTTTGACATGTGTGTTCAAAAATCTGTCCACAGTTAGTCTTATTAAAAATAGCTATGACATAGGTTTTTCAATTATATAAAATTTTACATCAATTACTTTCTACCTTTACAACTCCTTTCATAATTTCATGTTTTTGAATTTCTGTCTAAAACAGATGCCTTCATCCTAAATGCAGAGCTAGCATGAAGATTCTCCTGCTGGGTCAGAGCCAACTCCTAACATCTGCTTGATCTTTGCCAACAGACTCAAGATACTCAGAACTGTGATCTGGAGGGGTTTATTGTAATATTTCCATGGCCAAAGGCAACCATTCAGCAGTGACTGAGTTCATCCTCTTGGGACTCACAGATAACCCAGAACTTCAAGCCATTCTCTTTAGTGTCTTCCTAGTGATCTACTTAATTAGTGTCCTGGGTAATCTTGGTTTGATTGTGCTAATCCAAATCAGTCCTCAGCTTCACACACCCGTGTATATTTTTCTCAACCATCTGGCCTTTATTGATTTTTCTTTTACTTCATCTGTCACCCCAAACACCTTAGTGAACTTTTTCTGTGAAGTTAAAAGTATAACATTTTATGCGTGTGCCACTCAGGTGTGTTGTTTTATCACATTTGTAGTTTGTGAACTCTATTTGCTTTCCATCATGGCATATGATCGGTATGTTGCCATCTGCAACCCTTTACTCTATGTCGTTCTCATGCCTAGGAAACTCTGTATTCAACTGGTTGCTAGCACATATGTTTATGGTTTTATTGTGGGTCTTGTACAGACAGTGATGACATTCCGTTTGTCTTTTTGTGACTCCAATATGGTCAACCACTTCTACTGTGACGATGTTCCTTTGGTTGCTTTGGCCTGCTCTGACACTCAAGTCAAAGAGCTGATGTTGTTAATCATTGCTGGGTTCAATACACTTTTCTCTCTACTGATTGTGTTAATTTCCTATGGCTTCATTGTCTTAACCATCCTTAGGATCCACTCTGCTGAGGGAAGAAGGAAAGCCTTTTCCACCTGTGTGTCCCACCTGACTTCCATCACAATATTTTATGGGACTGTCAGTTTTATGTACCTACAGCCCAAATCAAACCATTCTCTGAACACAGATAAATTTGCTTCAGTGTTTTATGTAGTGGTGATTCCCATGCTAAACCCACTGATCTATAGCTTGAGAAACCAGGAGGTAAAAAATGCACTGAAGGGAATTAAGGAAAAGTTGTGTTTGGCTATCAGATAAATGAAGAATCATAGGGCAGGGATCAGGAAACTTAGAGTTATGTCTCGTCTAGTGCCACAATGTTGGCAAATGACAAATGACAAAACCCCCTTACTTGGAGTGTTCAAGCACAGTTTTTAAGGAATAGCTCTGTAGACTCATGGTGAGTCTCACCCACTGTTTATTCCCAATGATTTCCACACGAAATGCTATTTGTAAATTTTAGTAGAGTTTTTGAAAGGAGAGGGAGGAAAAGAGAAGGAGAAAGAGAGTGAAATCCTTTTTGACCATGATATTCTTCGTCAATAAAGTATTGAGAAATAGTTATTTTATCTGAAATCCATGTGATATTGAGAAACTTGATTATAGTAAAATAGATCAACATCTGCTATTTTAATTTGCAAACCTACTGCATAGATTATCTGGAAAACATGCCAACATTTAAAAGCGGGAATTTTGGGTTCGAATACTCTGGGTAATTTTCCCAACACTCTACTTTCTCTGCATCCCACTGGGAACAGTAACACTAGGAGAGTTACCATGACACTGAACATTTAGTGAGTGACACCAATTCAGTATCAGTTTAGCTCATTGGAGCCACTTCCTGTCATTATAATTCACTGCCTGTTATATGTGCATGTGTGGTTAGGCCTAGTCTATATAAGTGTGTGGTTAGAACTTGGATTCTTCATTCAAACAGTTTGGCTAACAATTTTAGTATTTCCAGTTAATGTGATGAAAGAATTAGTTCACATTTATGTATCTCAACTGCCTCATCTGCAGAAGGCAGTAATAGTTCCTTTCTCTTAGACTGATTGTGAAGATTAGACCAGGTTATAAATATGAAAGGCATTGCACAGTTCATAAATGTTGGCTACTACGTTTAATCCTTATCATTATAATTGGATTAATGAGTCCTTTGATTTGGTCTTAGAAAATGGATTAGGCTTTTTGGAAATAGTTGCCAACGTGAAGTACTTCATTTTCAAATCCACAAAATAAAACTATGAAAACCAAAAAGTTATTTTCTTTTGATCTTTTAAAGCAATTCAGTGCTTTTAAATTTATGTTTATGTGAGTTAATGGACATCTTTGAACTGATTTTTTATAGGGAGGGGCAGTTCCCTCATACCTGCTACTCAAAATTATTGATAATATGAATCATTTTCTGAAAAAAAAATCAGTTCATTCTTGTTATATTTAGTAAAGGTTAGATTAATAAATTATTAATTTACTCAGTTATGAGTATTTAAAATAAAATTAGAGCAAACATCAATTGGATTTTTTGTTGTGTCAGGTGTTTAGCACAGTGCTTTAAACCAATGGTCTCAGTCAATTTTCGTAATACCCGGCTGAGATAAAATTCTCCATTCTATCAAGAGAATATAGTGGTTTATGTAATTTACTAACATGCACATAGCTAATATCTGGAAGAACCAAGGTTTGAATCTAGTTTTGTCAAATCAGAAAGCTCAATTTTTAATTACTTTTCTATACTTCCAAGTACAGTTGTACAATGTTGGAATATTTTTTAAAAAGTGAGTGTTGATTCACAAAATCACTCAGAAAGTATATTTCAGTAAAAATTTTTTGTAAGCTCAAAAAGATATGTGAGCCTGAGTCTGGCACAGAACCTGGACCTTCCCCCCATGTTACTCACATAAATTGAAAAATAAAGTGAAGGAGAAAGTCACCATACATAGTGGCAGAGACCTTCTGTCTTCTTTATCACCCTATTGTCTATCAGTGACATTAACTTCAAATGTGTCTGGGAATCTCTCACTTGCTCGCATAGCCAGATTTGGTATATATTATGAAAACTGAATTCCACTTTGACACTTTGACGTCACTGGGTCCCATTTGCTCAACTGTCTTGGTTTAGAATATAAGGAAGAGACGCTGAACAACCCTGAGGCATGGTTTTCTTATCTATAAGTTGGGTCTTTAGGAGAAATGATCTCTAATGGATCTCAAGCTGTGTGATTGCCAATCTAGTAAAATGTCAACTTCCTATGCTTAGTAACAGACCAAATAAAGTGCCAAGAGGAAGGCATCTGAATATGGACGTCTCTAAACTAATTCTTAAATAAGAAATACATTTGAGAAAATATGAAGGAGTTACAAACTAGTCTACAAAAAAAGTGTAAATGAAGCTCCATGAGAATAGTTAAATTCTAAAAGTACTCCCAAAAACTTATGTTAAAATAATTTTATAATTATATTAGAGCATATTTTTAAGGAATTTTACCTTCATGCATTTTTGGATTATGTATTTTTTGATTAAAGATTAAAAGCCCACCAAACCCACTGCCATTGAGTCAATTCCGACTCACAGTGACCCTACAGACAGAGTAGAACTGCTCCATAGAGTTTCCAAGGAGCGCCTGGCGGATTTGAACTGCTGACCTCTTGGTTAGCAGCCCTAGCACTTAACCACTACACCACCAGGGTTCCCAAGGAATTAAAGACCACTTAATTTATCTATTCTGTAAATTCTCATTTTTCACATATTAAGCTTGAATACGTGACTATGTCCTATTAGCTGTGTAACACTGGATAACTTATTAACCTTCTCTGTATTTCACTTTTCACACTTATAAAATTGTAAATAATAATTGTATGTACTTCTTAGTATTAATAAGAGGACTAAATGAATTGATAAATGCTACTCAGAAAAAAGTCAAGTAATGCTAGCAATTTTATTGTTATTATTACAAATAGTGTAGAAATTTTAGACCTTGCTGATGCTCTTTTATGCAAATGTGAGGTTTAAAACTCTTATGTTGTATGGAGAGGACTCTGTTCTGTTTAGAACAAGGCAGTTCTCATGCAACCAGCTGAAAAGTGTTGAAAAGTAGCTAAGGCTAAGAAAGTCTTATACAAAGTCTAAAATTTTAATATCAATATCCAAAAACAATCAATTTGATTTTTATTGAAATTATACTGCTAATCCATTGTAGCTACAAAATAATAATTCCTTTGTTTACAAGAAAATGTCATTGTGATATGGCTAATGTAGCAGGCAATATTTATAATAAAGCTATTTACTTAAGCTTCTCTTAGTTATCAGCCACTTTACCAAGGTATTTGCAGAGATTTCTATCTGAAATTTCGTGTGTAGACATGAGTTGGAATTGACTCCAGAGTCCACAGCAAGGGATGATATCTCACCAACCTTTTAGGTTTGTTTGATTGGAATTAGTAGGGCTATTGATTAAGTGCCTGGCAGGTAGTAGAATCCCACCAGGTTGTATTCCTCTTAGTCAAAGACTGATAAGCCTTTGAGAGCTCAATGAGCTCATCTTTACATATAACAAATGCATATAACTAACAGTCACATAAAGAACACTTACATAGAACTTTTTACTGTAGATTTTGTTCAAAGAAATTCATAGATTAATCTGTCTAATCCTCAAAGACATCATACATGAAGAAAGCAAAAGGTCGTTAAAAAGACAGGAAAAAAAGACCAAAATGGATGTAAGAAGAGACTCTGAAACTTTCTCTTGAATGTCAAGCAGCTAAAACAAAAGGAAGAAATGATGAAGTAAAAGAACTGAAGAGAAGATTTCAAAGGGCAGCTTGAGAAGAAAAAGTGTTATAATGACATGTGCAAAGACCTGGAGATAGAAAACCAAAAGGGAAGAACACTCTCAGCGTTTCTCAAGCTGAAAGAACTGAGGAAAAATTTAACCCTCAAATTGCGATAGTGAAGGATTGTATGGGGAAAATATTAAAACACGCAGGAAGCATCAAAAGAAGGTGGAAGGAATACAGAGTCCTTATACCAAAAAGAATTGATCAGCAATCAAACATTTCAAGAGGTAGCATATGGTCAGGAACCGATGGTACTGAAGAAGGCTTGGCATTGGCAAAAAACAAATCTCCAGGGAATTAACAGAATATCAACTAAGATGTTTCAACAAATGGATACAGTGACGGAAGTGCTCACTCGTCTATGCCAAGAAACGTGGAAGACAGATACCTGGCTAACCAACTGGAAAAGGTCCATATTTATGCCTATTTCCCAGAAATGTGATCCAACTGAATGTGGAAATTATTGAACAATAACATTAATATCACATGTAAGCAAAATTTTGCTAAAGATCATTCAAATGGGGGTGCAGCAGTAGATCGACAGAGAACTGCCAGAAATTCAGGCCAGATTCAGAAGAAGACATGGAACCAGGGATATCATTGTTGATGTCACATGGATCCTGGCTGAAAGGAGATAATAGCAGAAAGATATTTACTTTTGTTTTATTGACCATTGAAAGGCATTTGATTGGGTGGATCATAACAAATTATGGATAACATTGCAAAGAACGAGAATTCCAGAACACTTAAGTGTGTTCATGAGGAACCTGTACACAGATCAAGAGGCAGTTGTTCTGCCAGGAAAAGGGGATATTGCATGGTTTAATGTCAGGAAAAGTGTGGTTCAGGGTTATATCCTTTCCCCATACCTGTTCAAACTGTATGCTGAGCAAATAATCTGAGGAGCTGGAATATGTGAAGAAGAATGGGGCATCAGGACTGGAGGAAGACTCTTTAACAACCTGCATTATGCAAATGACACAACCTTGTTTGCTGAAAGTGAAGAGGACTTGAAGTACTTACTGAAGAAGATCAAAGATCACAGTCTTCAGTATGGATTACGCCTCAACATAAAGAAAATAAAAATCCTCACAACCGGACCAATAAGCAACATCATGCTAAATGGAGAAAAGATTGAAGTTGTCAAGGATTTCATTTTTCTTGGATCCATAATCAATATGCATGGAAGTAGCAGTCAAGAAATCAAAAGACTCACTGCATCGGGCAAATCTGCTGCAAAGGACCTTTTTAGAGTGTTAAAGAGCAAAGATGTCACCCTGAAGACTAAGGTGCACCTGACCCAAGCCATGGTATTTTCGATTGTATCATATACATGCAGAAGCTGGGCAATGAGTAAGGAAGACAGAAGAATAATTGACACCTTTGAATTGCAGGGTTGGCAAAGAATATTGAATGTACCAAGGACTACCAAAAAAACAAACAAATCTGTCTTGGAAGAAGTACAATCAGTATGCTCCTTAGAAGCAAGGATGGTGAGGCTCTGCCTTACATAATTTGGACATGTCATCAGGAGGGTTCAGTCCCTGGAGAAGGACTTCGTGCTTGGTAAAGAACGTGGTCAGCAGAAAAGAGGAAGACTCTTAATGAGATGGATTGACACAGTGGCTGCAACAATGGGCTCAAGCATAACAGTGATTGTGAGCGTGGTGCAGGACCGGGCAGTGTTTCGTTCTGAAGTACATAGGGTTGCTGTGAGTCAAAACCAACTCAATGGCACCATAAAACAACAACAATTCTCAAAAGAAACCAAGTAGTTGAGTTCTACTATTTTCCAGAAGTGGATACAGAGGAACACACAGTTTAAATCAGTTGTCCAAGAATACACAGCTAATAAAGGAAGGAAATGGCATTCAAACTTAGGCAGTCTTATTCCTGAGCTGAGAGTGCTAATAAAAACATGCTGCTGCCTTTGCTTGGGATACTCCCGTGTGTTTTTTGTGTATGTGTCTGTGTTTGTATTTTAACACAATTTTAGTAGTCTGTAAAGCTGTTGATGGCCTGAAAGGAATCTAAAACATACTGACTTTTCAAGTGTGCCCCCAAAAGTTACAGAAAATGACAGTGTCTGTTGAAATAACAGTCACATTTTCATTAAGTTGTGAAAGAATTGTAAGAAATACAAGCGAGAGATTTCTTTGCATGCTTTTAGTTAAAGCATTTTTATTATCATTTTCTTAATTGCAACATCTTTAAAGTTTCACAACCTTTATCCAAGGCTTTCTTCAAGGCTTCTTTTACCTCCTTGTTCCTTAGACTATAGATGAGAGGGTTCAACATGGGGATCACTACAGTGTAAAACACAGAAGCCATTTTGTCTGTGTCCAGAGAGTGGTTTGATGTAGGCTGTAAGTACATAAAGATCAGTGTGCCATAGAAAATAGTGACAGCCACCATATGAGAGCCACAGGTGGAGATGACCTTGCGTCGCCCCTGGGTGGAGTGAATCCTTAAGATGGCGGCAATGATAAAGACGTAGGAGATGAGTACAACTGAAGAGGAACAGATCATATCAAAGCCAGCGAAAGTGAAGATCAGAATTTCCTTCATATGTGTGTCTGAACAGGACAGAGCTAAGAGAGGAAGGTCATCGCAATAGAAATGGTTAATTACATTGGGTCCGCAGTAAGTTAGACGGAAGGTAATAATGGTATGGAAGAGGGCAACCAGAAAGCTATATATATATGGAATAGCCACTAATTGAAGGCAGACTCTTTTTGACATCCGTATTGAATAATGCAGGGGACTACAGATGGCTACGTAGCGATCATATGCCATAGAGGCTAAAAGGAAACACTCAGTGATCATGAAGGTAAGAAAGCAGCCCAGCTGTGTTGCACAAGCATGGAAAGGAATAGTGTTGTGTTCTGCAACAAAGTTCACCATCATCTTTGGGGTAATGGCAGAGGAGTAACAAAGGTCTACAAAGGCCAGGTGGCTGAGGAAATAGTACATAGGTGTGTGGAGTCGAGTGTCAATCCTGATTAAGATAATCAGTCCAAAGTTCCCCAGAACTGTGACCAGATAGATGACTAAAAATACCGCAAAACATGGGGCCTGGAGCTCGGGCCGGTCTGTAATGCCTTTGAGAATGAACTCAGTGACATAAGTCATGTTAACAGAAGCCATTTATTCCAGTGGATGTTGCTGGAGTTGAAGATTAAAAATTGCAACTCTCATGGTTCTTGCCAATGTTTAGGGAAGATGATCATTGATGTCTTGTCAGCCTTGAATTACATCATCAGATGGGCAAAAATGCAGCTTAGCTTTTGCCTGCCATTCTTGCCCCAGGATAGGGTTTCTTTTACTTTCAGACTAATCTTCTTAAAAGTTATTTTTCTTTCTAATTTTAGAAAATAAGGAGTGATTTTGGTTAAGACAAATTAAATATTGTCTAAATTAAACCACTTGAGACAACCACAGCTGATATTTCAGTGTTTTTGCTGTCATTATCTTTTCTATGCTATATAAGTATGACAGGAGTCCCTGGGTTGTGCAAATGGTGAATGTGTTCAGCTGATAAGCAAAACATTGAAGGTTTAAATCCATTCAGAGGTGCCTCAGAAGAAAGGCCAGGTGATTTACTGCTGAAAAATCAACCATGGAAATCTGCTGTGACACACAGGGTCACCACGGTTCGGAATCTTCTTGATGGCAATTGGCTTTTTTACTCCCATATGGTACTTGAACATGTTCACAGTTTTATCACAAAGTTTTTACTTAAATTTTAACCGTAAAGTTGTGATTTGAACCCTAATTGAGGGTAATTATAAGACTACCATATAAAATAACACAGTTACGTAGACCACCTTCACTGAAAGATGGTGGCAGGGGAAGAGGTTTATTTATAATTTATCATTCATATATATATATTTTGCTAAAAATTGAAACTCATTTTTCTTCTATTGCACTTATAAAACCTCAAGATTTATGGTGGTTCCAAGGTGCCTTTCAAATCAAAATCAGAGACAACTATATGGGGAGATTAATGTATCAATGAGAATATTAACTACGGTAGATATTTACTGCTAAGTAAGCTGAATATTTAAGTACCCCATTATTGGTAAAGAAAAAGAGGTACAGTGGAGTTGTATAAGAATAAAAAAAATTAATTCCTAAGATCAATAAAGTGAAAAATGACGTAGAAACAAAATTCCCTGTAAGATTCTGCTAAATTTTGTCTGTAAATTTTGAAAACCCTATGGAGCAGTTCTACTCTGTGTATATAATTTTACATTAATGGGTTCGCCATGAGTCAGAATCAACTCAAAGGCAACTAACGACAGCATATATTTCTAGATTATATTATCAATTCCTATAATTCTTTAAAAGTATTTTTTCTATGACCTTCAATTAGTTTCTCCACCAAACAAGTCTCACCATCTATTGAATCATTTCCCCATCTCTCAATTTTGAGGAGAAATGCTTAAAATTATTTATACGTTTTACCCTCAGGGTGCCCCAGTAGCCATTGTTTTCTTTGCTTGATAGTAAGTTGCTCAAAATAGTGATTCTCAAACTTGGCTGCTCATTGTAATCATCTAGGGAATTTTTAACATCTCAGTGCCTAGGCACCTCATACCAATTCAGTCGGAAACTGAGGGAGTGGTATCCAGGCATCAGTGTTTTTAAAGCCCTCCAGATGATTACAGTGCACTAGGCTTAAGCTCAAGTAGCCTAAATAATGAATTCATTTATGGCGATGGCAACCTGAGCTCAGCTACATCCTCAAAATCATTGATTTCTTTTTTTGGTTTTATTTGAGTTACCTGTAGCTAAATTGGAAAACCTGGTGGCGTAGTGGTTAAGTGCTACTGCTGCTAACCAAAAGGCCACCACTTCGAATCCACCAGGTGCTCCTTGGGAACTCTATGGGGCAGTTCTACTCTGTGCTATAGGGTCCCCATGAGTCAGAATCGACTGGAGGGCAACAGGTTTGTTTTTTGCTTTTTTGGTATGGCTAAATTAGTTTGAATACGTGACTCCACTTAGCTAATGGAATTCAAATTGGAGTATGCTTATTCCTGTTTACATGAAAAGACTCACCAAGGGCTATGTGGACAAGGATAATTTTAAGGAAATCAATTTTTCAGTCGTCCATGTCCATACCTGTTCCTTTCTGAAACTGGTTTGACTAAGGCACCTGTTATCTTAGCTCTTCTTGGCCCCCCTGCTCACAATCTGCCCTTTATTTTGTGAAGGAAAAGCATACATCTCCCCACTTGGGAATCTTACTATGAATCCTTGCCCCAGAGATAAAAATATCTGGGGAGCTAAACAATTTGAATTTTTTTTTTTTATTGTGCTTTAAGTGAAAGTTTACAGTTCGTTAGTTTCTAATGCAAAAATTTATACACACATTGTTATGTGACCCTAATAGCTATGCCTAGAATATGTCAGCACACTCCTCCTTTCCACCCCCGATTTCCTGTGTCCTTTCAACCAGCTCCTGTCCCTTTCTGCCTTCTTGTTCATTTTGAGTAATTTGATGATGCCTTTCAAGATATTGTAACTACAACCCTCAACTCATTAAAAGTGAAATTTAAAGCCTAAACTTATTATTTATCAAAAGAGGAAATATATCTATATATATATATAGATATATATACCTACCTGGTGGTTTAGTGGTTAAGCAGTACTGCAGCTACTGCTGCTAACCAAAAGGTTGGCAGTTTGAATCCACCAGGTGCTCCTTGGAAACTCTATAGGGCAGTTCTACTCTGTCTTTTAGGGCCGCTATGAGCCAGAATTGACTTGATGGCAATGGGTTTGGTTTGGTCATATATATATATATATATATATATGTTTATAAATCATTCCTCTACTAAGAGTGATTGTAATTCTGTATATTTGATTTATAGATATTTTTTTTAAGGTAAGATAGGAAACCCTGGTGGCTTAGTGGTTAACTGCTATGGCTGCTAACCAAAAGGATGGCAGTTCAAATCTGCCAGATGCTTCTTGGAAATTCTATGGGGCAGTTCTACTCTGTCCTCTAGGGTCACTATGAGTTGGAATCAACTCGATGGCAGTGGGTAAAATAACCAATGAAACACCCTACATATTAAAAGTATATTACATTAGGATAGCTTTTTGGGGGGGAAATGGGGTGAAAATATGAATACAAGGGAAACAAACAAATATTTTATATTATCTAACTCTTGAAAAAGGAGTCCCTGGGTGGCGGAAACAGTTAAGCACTCAACTACCAGCCAAAATGTGGGCGGTTCAAATCCACTTAGAGGTGTCTTAGAAGACAGGTTTGTTGATTTGTTTTCAAAAGGTCACAGCCTTGAAAACTCTGCGGAGCAGTGATAGTTTGCATATGTGGGGTTGCTGAGGGTCGGAATGGAGTTGGAGGCAACTAACAGCAACTCTTAAAAAGGAGTTTTTTGGGTTTTTTTTAATAATAGCAGTATCAGTTACTATATCTATATTCTCATTGGTGCATTTAATATTTAGAGTAAAAAATTTTAAAATGCCAATCTTTATAAACAGAAAAATTATATTTTTTATGCCTATTTAAACTACTAAAGAACATTTTTAGATGTTTGCTGAAATATGTAGAAAAAAATATTTTTTTCAAATTTTTTGAGTGGACACCAAAAATTATCAACTATTCATATTTTTATTCCTTGTTGGTAGTTGATTAATTCTTTAAGAACAAGCAGTTTAACTTATTTAGTTTTCTCCTAGCCTTTGCAGATTCTAGTTTGTCCACCTAGATTATTAATATATCACTGCTGAAAAAATTAAATTTTTCTTTATGCTAATTATAAAAAGCTTTTGAGGACATATCTCTGAAATTTCTGTAGACACTTTGGCACCTAAGATAATGGCAAAGCTTCACACAGAAAGTACTCAATAATATGGGAGAAGGATATGATCACTGGGTAACCTCCTCTGTCCTATCCACTGCTCTGTTGGTAAAGATATTTCCCCATTCCTTTACTGCCTGGTGTTATCCAGGCTCTGTCCTATGCTTTATAATGGTCTGCAGGTCTTTCCCAAGCCAGAGCACTCTTCCATTTCTGGGCTGTGCTTTGGTTTCTTTGCCAGATCTTACCAGCCAGGCTGCAGAGCCATACTGTTTAACACCAGTATGCTCCAGGTAATAAATTAACGAGCTGTCGGATATTTCCTCCATACTTCCCAACACGCATACACCCATTAAGCCATGACATGGAGTTAAGCCTGTGGTTTGAGACCTATTGCCTTGGAGCCCTTCTTGAGGTCAAACATCTTCTCTGAGAAGCCATATCAAGGAAATGAAATATTAAGGGGTTTCTAATTTATTTCAGGATTCAAAAGTTATGGTGAGCATCCATTCTTTATTTTAGAGGGAAAAATTTACCTTTATGTTCAGCATTTTCCAAGAAGCCAAGGATTGATTTTTAAAAACACTGTTACCAGAGCTTGAGTGGAGAGCCATTCATGATGACCTGCCTTCTTTGGAGAAATTAGACAGGAAACCTCACCTGCCTCCAAATCTGTCCTCCATGAGCCATGTAGTATTAATTTTTTTGTTTGTTTACTGTGTGTGTGTGTGTGTTTGTGTGTGTGTGTATGTGTGTACTACTAAAGAAGGGAGTGCAAAGTCTAGGAGGTTGTTTGTCTAACTCAATTTGGAGTCAATTAAGGATTTTGTTTCTGTGTGTGTGTGTGATTGATGAAATAGAATTTTAACTGTAAATATATGTTGCCCTAAAAATAGAGTAGAAAATTCTAGAAAGCAGAGAGTATGAAGGGAAGAAGTGTAGTTAAAATGTTAGAGGTATTATCTCTGAATGCAGCCTGTTCGACTTAATACCATAGCTCACCAAGTAGAAAGATTTGTAATGGGGAGATGGAGCTTGGGTGTAGGGTTGGCAATTGGCTCTATATCAGACTCCATCTGACTCACCTGCTTAGCAGGGATCCTGGCTCCCAATAAGCTCATTCTGAATTTGTTTGGGAAATTTATTGGTTCCTGGGTCCCTTTGGATCTAAACTTGAAACTCTAGAGATATCTGAATGCTGTAATACTTCCTTCCATGTTTCTCTCAAAGTGAGATGAGCTAGATAAATTATATTGAGGATTTGAGAATATTACTACTAACTACCTGTATTCCTGAAGGGATCATACTTCGAATATACTGATCAGAAATTCCCATGAAGGCAGAGTTAGGCTATACTACTGGAAACAACGTAAAAAGATTATAAATAAAACTTGGTTCATTAGTTAAGGGCACAATGAAGCTTTGTGAAAAATAAGACCAGCACTTGAATCCTGAATAACTTATTTATGAGATCTTGGATAAGGTCTGTATTCTTTTTAAGCCGCAAATTCCTCATTTGTAAGCTATAAGTAGTAATGTGACCTTCTTTATAGTGCTTTTATGATATTGGATAAGTAAAAAGGGCTCAGTAAATTCTGGAAAGTAGTAAGTGCTCACAAAAGATTTTTAAAACAATAAGAGAGAATCAGATCCGTAAATAACATCAAGATGCCCCAATAATCTAAGCGAAAAATAAAACTGCTTCTACCACAGCTTCAGTCTCTTTCTGGTTGTCATCGTGTCATCTTTAATGGAAAATAATCTTTCCACGTTCCTCAGAACTCACTTCTCCGTATAAATCTATATATAACTCATCATTCCGAGGTCTAGGTCTAGTTTCCAGAGGTTCTTACTGTTCATTGCAGCTTTGCCATTGAATCTCTTATCTTTTTCTCATTAAATTGCCTTTCCACATCTTTTATGAAAACCCTGGTGGCGTAGTGGTTAAGTGCTACAGCTGCCAACCAAAAGATCGACAGTTCGAATGTACCAGGAGCTCCTTGGAAACTCTATGGGGCAGTTCTACTCTGTCCTATAAGATCGCGATGAGTCGGAATCAACTCCGTGACAATGGTTTAGCATCTTCTATATGCATTATTTAACAGAAAGGAATAATACTTTTATTTTCTTACCGTTAATTTCAGAGTATATGAAGATCAACCCTTACCGGCTCATTTTGTGATTATTTTTCTAATTCAAAATTGAAAGAAAGGAAACCTGTTATTATTGATGGTGAAATTCAGTTTCTTTTCAAATAGAAAATGATTAGATAAGTATATATGCACACATACATTTATGAAACGTGTGCTTCACAAATGTATATGTGGATATATACCTATCAAATCATTTTCTAATTTGAGAAGAAACTTAATTTTATACCTACTAAATTTTATGCCTACTGGGAACCCTGGTGATGTAGTGGTTAAGTGCTACGGCTGCTAACCAAAAGGTCAGCAGTTAGGGTCCGCCAGGGACCCCTTGGAAACTTTGTGGGGCAGTTCTACTTTGCCCTATAGGGTCGCTATGAGTTGGAATCGACTTGACAGCAGTGGGTTTTGGAGATATATATATATATATATATATGTATGTATGTATGTTGTGAGTTTTTCATATATAGTAGCCAAACCAACATTTTTGAAAACTTGTCTACTATTTCCAATTTCTCATAATCTTTTGCTCTTTCTGTTCCAACTTTCCCTCCACCACTAAAAGTAGCATTTTTAAGTTATTGACTATCATACTACTGATAAAGACAACGGGTATTTAAAAATTTTTAGTTGGTTTTCCTTTGGAATTTTGAAACTCTTGTACATTGCCTCATTCTTTGTCTTTTTTGGCACTACACTTTATTTTTCTTCTAACTCTCTTGATAACAGTTTTAGCATTTTCTTTTCAGCTGTTAGTTCTGCTAGTACATGACTCTCTTCTAGATCTTTTTTGTTGTTTTTTGCCCACATTCTCAATTTTTAAAAATATTTTGTTGTATTTTTGATGTAAGTTTACATAGCAGGACAGGTTCCCGTTTGACAATTTCCACACAAATTGTTCAGTGACATTAGTTACATTTTTCACAATGTGCCAACATTCTCTGTTTTCTATTTGTTCCATTTCCAGTACTCTAGTTTCCCTCCCACTTTATCTTCCTTCTCATCTTTGCTATTAAGTAAATGTTGACCTTTTGGTCTCATACAGATGGTTTTTTTTAGTAGAACGCTGTTCTTAGAGTCAATATCCTTTATTTTGTGTGCCACTCTACTATTTCTGTAAGAGGTAATCTCAGGGGATAATTTTGGTTCAGTGTTTAAACAGTATTTTGGGGAGATAGTCGTAACCAGTCCTTTGGTCTCAACTGGTCCAGACAGTAGGGCCTTTTTTAATAAATCAAGTTTTATTGTACATTTTTCTCCCATTCTGTTTGGGACCATCTATTATGACCTGGTCAGAATGGTCAGTGGTGTAGTCAGACACCATCTAGTATTTCTGGTCCCAGGATAGATGAGGTCATGGCTCATACACATCAGCCTGATAGACTTGTTCCTTCTCTGATGTTTTGGTTACTTTTTTTTGCTTCTGATGAATATAGCCCAATAGTTGTATCTTAAATGGCCACCCACATGCTTTAAAGACACAAGATGCTAATGACTTCGGTAGGATACAGAACATGAACTTTGTGAACTATATATGCCAATTAACTGAGTTGTCCCATAAGACTGTGATCTTAAGCTTTCAAACCTAACAAACCAATCTTGGAAGCTGTTTGGTTATGTCTGAGGAGTATCTGCAGTAGTGTCTTCAATGAATATGTGTGACTGCATACATGTATCTTTATTTACACATGTCTAGAGATCACTTGTTTAATTTTCAATGAGTCTCATACTCCATTTTAGACATGTTGTTTCACCTCCAGAGCCATATAGCCAAGTACCTAATACCGATGTTTCATTGTTGTTTTTGTCAGGTGCCTTCATGTTGCTTACAACTCATGCTGACCCTACATACAATGGAACAAAACACTGCCAGGTCCAGTACCATCCTTACACTCATTGCTATGTTTGGGCCCATTGTTGCAGACACTGTGACAATCCATCTCAACGAGAGTCTTCCTCTACTTTACTAAAAAAAAAAAAAAAATTTTTTTTTTTTTTTTTACCAAGCAATATGTAATTTTCCAGGAGCTGCTCCCTCCTGATAACATGTCCAAAGTATGTGAGACGAAGTCTTGCCATTCTTGTTTCTAAGGAGCATTTTGGTTGTACATCTTCTAAGACAGATTTGTTGGTTCTTCTGGCAGTCCATTTTTTTTTTCTGGCAGTCCATAGTGTATTCAATATTCTTTACCAACATAATAATTCAAGATCATCAATTCTTCTCCTTTTTCATTCTCCAGCTATTGCAAGATACAAGGCAATTGAAAACACAGTGGTTTGCGTCAGGCACATCTTAGTCCTCAAAGTGACATCTTTGCTTTTTAACACTTTATAGAAGTCTTTTGAAGCAAATTTTCCCAATGTAATAATATATTGATTTCTTGGCTGCTGCTTCCATGGGCATTGATTGTGGATCCAAGTAAAACGAAATTCTTGACAACTTCAATATTTTCCCTTTTTATCATGATGTTGCTTTTTGGTCCACTGTGAGGATTTTTGTATTCTTTATGTTGAGGTGTAATTCATACTGAAGGCTGTGGTCTTTGATCTTCATTAGTAAGTGCTTCAAGTCCTCTTCACTTTCAGCAAGCAAGGTTGTGTTATCTGCATATCACAGGTTGTTAATTAGTCCTCCTCCAATCCTCATGCCATAGTCCTGTTCATATAGTCCAACTTCTTGTACTATTTGTTCAGCGTACAAAATGGAAAGTATGGTGAAAGGATAAAATCTTGACACACACCTTTCCTAGTTTTAAACCAGGCAATATTCCCTTATTTTCTTCAAACTACTGCCTCTTGGTCAATATACAGATTCCTCCTGACCACAATTAAGTGTTCTGGAATTCCCATTCTTCACAATGTAGTCCATAATTTGTTATGATCCACACAGTCAAATGGCTTAGCATAGTTAATAAAACACATGTAAACATATTTCTCCTTTCTCTGATTTTGGCCAAGAGCCATCTGACATCAGCAATGATATACCTTGTTCCACATCCTCTTCTGAATCTGGCTTGAATTTCTGGCAGTTCCCTGTAGACGTACTGCTGCAACTAGTTTTTAATCTTTTCCCACAGATGTTGTCCATGAACTTAGGGAATCTAGAGCAAACTCTACCATGAATTTAGAGAAAGTTGACTTTTGAATTTCTTCTTAAGAGATGAGAGGGGGCCAGACATTATACAGAGAGGTGAGGCTGTAGAAAAGTATTTCAATGACACAGGGTGTGCAAAAACTAGAAGTGCAGCTACAGTCACTGAAGGAGAGATAGATTTGTGGGAGACAGAGAAGGAAAAAGCAGGTGAAGGAATTAGAAAGACATTACAAAGAAGTGATTCATGTCACAGAGAGCCTTATAAATCAAACTAATGAGTTTTGAATACATCTGTAATACAGGAAAAATTAAAATATACACAAGAATGATACAATCAGAAGTAGCCTTTTCAAAGGTTCCTTCAACAAAATAGTGATTTAACATGATGGAATGCCATGCAGTGAATACAAAAGAGTCTGATATGAGGGAAAGTTAGTAGAAAATTAATGGAATTCAAAATTAAAAAAAAAAAAAACACGTTACAATGTATACATACCCGAGAAAAATGAGGAAATTTAGAGATTTATGTTTATAGTTTTGTATCACTTTGGTTGTGCTATTGATGTGGTGTGGAATTCATAGAAGAGTGGAATTCTTTTGGGGGGAGAATAAGCATTGCTTGGGTTGAAATATATTAAAAGGTTTAATGATATTTGTATGTATGTATGCATCTATACATCCACATATATATTTATCTAATGCATTATTTGTACCATTACTGCAAATAATATCAGCATCCTAGATTTTCATTATCATTATTATAAAGAACACTACCATAATGTATTCTTGAGCACTTTAGATCAATTTTTTAAAAAAACTATAAAGAAAAAATATACACCAGGGCTTCCACTCTGGAGTTACATTTTCAGTCTGATTTCTAGTTAACACATTTATCATCTGTGACTTGAGACAAATTATTTAAATTATTTTTCTCCATTTTCTTATTTGAAATATGGAACCATTTTACCTATATCATAGCATTTTGTCAGAATTAATGATATAATGTATGTAGACTTTTTTAGCACTTTGCCTGAGATTTAATAAGGACACAATGAATGTTAGTCACTGTTACTATTATTGCTAACATTATCATTCTACCCATAATCATTATAACATCATTAGTCTGCAGTTTGCAAAGTAAATTCATATCCTTTATCTGTTTACTCTTAAAAATAGCCCTGGGCTGTAAGTAATATTCTTATTTGTTAATTGAGGCTCAGAGTTTAGGATCTCCCCAAGAGTACATGGCCACATAGTAGTAGAGCCTGGGCATAAACCTAGGTCCTGCTTCAAATCCACTTGTCTTCCCACTTCACCATTGTGTCCCCAAAGGAAGGTGCCTTACCGCAGAGGAAACACTAACCCTGAGGAATCAGATAATTACCTCACCACACTTCAAACTAAACTGAAAATTCATTAATCTTAATGAAAAAGTTGAAACTTTGTGTTTGTTGAGATTAGTTTCCATTAATACGTCCCCATGAAGAAGTTCAGAATCTAATCATTTTAATAAGGCCCCTGGAAACTGCTTAGTAGGGAAGCCCTTTATAGCAATTACTGTAGGGAATTCTGTTTGCAGGGAAGAGTTTTGTAACAAGATCCAGAGAGACACTGTCATCATCAACACTTCAGCAAACTCTGACTGCAGCTTCTCTTCACTCAATGACCAGCAATTATTTAATTAAAAGGAACAGATGAGTAATGGTAGCTCCAGAAAAATAGCACTTAAATTTGTTTTTTCCCCATATACACTTAACGTTTGCAGCCTAACTAGAAATAGACTCTTTAACCTAACTCATTTTGTATTACATAATGTGGGTAGGCAATGGGCATTTGGGAACTTCCAAATTATGTGGTGAGATATTGCATATTATTCTGTGCCAAATAATTTAGAAATGTAATCACTGATTAAAGTTCTTCAAATTTTGTGGCAAACTAGCATTTCTATCACAATTAAATGTTTTTGACCTATACTATGACTAGAAAACTATCCTAGAATGCACTAAGGCTGACTTAAAGGTTGTTCAATAATTCCCTGAACAAAGAAATTTAAAAAAATCAGCAGTTAAATTAAAGGTTTACTCTCACGGAGACAATGTAAATATTAAATGTGAAATATGAATGCTAGCAATGCAAGATGACATATTTCATGTCTACAATATTTGGATGGGAGTGATGGTCTGTACACTGCAATAATTGGTGAAGTCTTACCCACAGCCTGTCAAATAAATGGTTAAGAGATTGACATATTCTCTGTCTCTTACCTGAAAAATTTTTATGACATTGGGCACCTATTCCTTCCTTTACTGAAACTTATTTTCCTCATGTGCAAATAGAAAATGGAAAAACAAATTATAGATTTAATATTAAAACTTGCAATCAGGGGCTGTTTTCATTGTCAAATGACAATAAAAACACTTAGTATAGTGTCAGTCTTATTATACATATATACATACACACACACATACATACACTGGTTCCCTCTAGCAAATATAGTTTTATTTTCAATAGTGCACATGTGTTTTCAGACAAAAGGATAATCACCGTTGGGAAAAAAGACATTTCCCATATTTTCTGGATGATATAATGGTTAACCTAAAAGATCCAAGATGAGCGAATATAAAATTATTACACTTAACAAAATTGTATTAACATGGCCAGTTATAAAATACATATGTCAAAAATACAGTGGTCTAACCATGCATCACTATCAGGCACAATAATACTATTGGCCATAATAAAGTACGCAAGAGTTGAGAATTTTTATAGAACATAGGACAGATATGAAGACACTTAGAAAGTTTACTGAGGGGCATTTAAAAATTCATAAATGATGAAAAAGCATAACACATTTCACAAAGGAATATACCCAATATTTTAAAGATGTTAATTCTACCCCAAAGTTAATTTATAAATATGATACAATGATAAAAGTATAATAAATTAACAATGAGGGTTCTCTTTTGGAAAATAATGGAAAGATTCTAAAATTGTATATATATAATTTATATTTTACATATTTCATAATTATTTTTCATTATATTATAATTATGGTACATCTTAAAATTAATTTGAGAAAATAATAGACAATTCTTCGTATAATTGTAAATTTTTATTGTAGTAAGTATGTATATTACAAAACATTTGATATTTCAACTTTTTTACATGTACAGTTCAGTGACACTAATTACATTCGTCATGTCGCACAACCGTCATCACTATCCATTTCCAAATTTTTCTGTCACCCTTAACAGAAAGTTAAATGTTACCTTAGGAAATACAATGAACAATATTAAGCTATGTTCATGTTTAAAATAACCTTAACAATGTTATTAAAGCTGAAAAAAAAGAAAAAGCTCCATTAATGAAATGTGATAGAAATCAGGAAAAAAAAAAAAAAACTCAGGTTAGTAGGAGTATTTGAAATCATTTCATTATTGCCTTGTTAACACATACTTGTATTCATATATCAACAAAAGGACACTAGGCTCCATTTTAAGCCATCTTTTCATGTTATAGGTTTCACAGAATCACAAAATTTTTCTTCATGTCTGATCACAGTTTGAGAAGATCTATTTACCTCCCCACGCATTAGTGTCTCCCATCTCCACAAGAATGTATGCCGTCAGAACAGGGACCCTATCTGAATTTGTGCTCTATTGGGTCCCAGGCACATATCATAGTGTTTGGCATAAAGTAAGAGCTCAATATTTTGAATAAATGAGAAATAAATGCATTAATCATTGAACAAGGTTCTGGCAATCAGTCAATCATACAGGGAAAAATCAAGGTAACCTTGTAAAATCCTAATTTATTCCATACCCTAAAATATAGATTGATGAAAGAGTTAAATATAAAAATTAAATAAGTAAACAAATAAATAAAACATTCTAGATGGGTATTTGCATAATGTTCTGGGTGGATAAAGTCAGAAGAAAGTCTTTCTTAGAAGCAAGAATGAATACGTTAATAGATGTATTTACATTCATTTAAAAAAATACACTTCTAATTTTTCAAAACATAATAAAATTTTGAGGAGTATATTAAAATGTCAAGATGATTTGCAATATATGACAGCATATTGACATCTTTTAAAATAAAATAGCTGTATAAATCAATAAATAAAACTGAAACAAATGAATGAAAAGACACCAAAAAACATGAACAATTTAAAAGAAATGTGAATAAGCAATAAATATACAAAAATATCAACTATATTAATGATCACAGAAATATACATAAAAGAGAAAATATGCCATTTTTAAATAATCAGCTGGAAAAGTAAAAATTATATATACAGATATATTTCTCTTTTTTAGTACAGAAAAAAATGGATACTTTTACAGCATTGGTGGGTGTCAAATTCCCAAAAACTCTGTGAGAGATCAATTTATTGTTCAACAGTTATTTATTGAGCCTTTAGTTTGTGTCCTGCACTATAGACAAAGCAGTAAAAAAGAGACCAAAACCCTTACCCACATAATAAACAGTAGAGGGAACAAAAAAGCTAAGTGAAAATATTATGTAGTCATAAAGAATTTGAAGGAAAAAGTAAATTAGTTAAGGGAGATAGCATTTGTAGTAATTAATGCGTATATAGCAGTTATAACATTCTGGCACTATTCTAGCTCTTTACCCTAACTCATTTAATCCTCAAAACAGCACTCGAGGCAGTTACTATTACTATTTCTATTTTAAAGATGGTGAAAACAAGACACAGAGATGTTGTGTGTCTGGACCAAGTTCTCATTGCACAAAATGTCAGATCAGAATCTGGACTCAGACAACCGGATTGCAGTGTTTTTACTTTCACCACCATGAAAGAGTCAGGGGGTAAAGGAGCAAACCATGGAGATATGTGAGGAAAGACCACTCCAGATAGACGAAGCCGGTACAAATACCTAAGACCAGCTGGCCAGGATGAGTAGAAGGATGGGTGAGGGGAGGGAGGTTAAGTTAGATGAGAGCAGAAAGCAAACAGAAACAGATCACATTGGGCCTTACAGGCCATTGTAAAGGACTTTGGATTTTTCTCTGGGTGAAATGGGCAAGCATTGCAGAATTCTGTTCAGAGAAGGAAGATCTCCAAACTTACTCATAAAAAGCGTTACTATGGATACTGTGTTAAAAATCATTTGTAGTGGGAAAGGATGAAAACGAAGAACTTAGTTATAAAGTTATTTACATTGAAAAAGATGGTAGATAAGACTACAAGGCAGTAGTGTAGTTGGTTAAAAAAAAAAAAGCTAGATGAGGATATATTGAAGATAGCGTCAATCAGTGTTCCTAACAGATTGAAAGGTAGAATATGAGGAAAAGGAATAGAGTGTCATTCTAAGGAATTTAACTGGAACAGACTGAGTTGCCATTGACCGAGCTAAATAGAATGAGAAGGCAGCAAGTTTGAGGTGGGAAGGGACAGGATGTCAGCAACTCAATTTTAGACACTAAAATTTGAGATGCTTAGTCCGCATCCAAGTAAAGATGACAACAAGGATGTTGCATATGGAAGTCTAGAGTTCAAAGGAGTGTTCTGGGTTGAGGACACACATTGGGAGATACTGGCATATAAAAAAAAAATTTTAATAGATACTGTTAAAAGCTAAAAGACAGAATAAAATTACAATGAAAAGGAAGATGCGTAAAAAAAAAAAAAGAATTGAGCCAGCGGTTCCCCAACATTTGGAGGTGAAGGCAATAAGGAGGAGCCAGCAATGCGGACTGAGAAGGAACAACCAGAGAAGTAGGGGGAAGGAATGCAAGTGAAGAAATTTAATCAAGAAATAAGTAACTTTTGCAAGTATTGCTGATAGATCAATTAACATGATGATGGAGAATTGATCATCAGTTTATTTCACTGAACCCTCTCTTCACTTATTGACATAGCTAAGTTCCAAAGACGAGGTTGTTGGGCAAAAATTGACATTATGTGAAAACGGAGGATGACCATATCAGATCACAAAATATTATGTGGGACACATATATCCCACTGGACCCAACAGGCAGAAAATGTAAATGAGTGCTGTAAGCCCCACTGGTCACAAAAGGGTGACTGCCAAATGCGTACTGTTAATGAGCAAAATAGTACATTTTTTACTATCGTCTTAAAAGGGAACTGTCAGGTAATGAAATAGTTGATAAGTGAGGAGTAGGTGAATAATATGGGGGTAAAAGACTTCTGGAATGATCCAAGAGAAATCAGAGGAGATAAAGTGGAGATAACATGTAAAGACAGCTTTTTCAAGGAGTATTGTCAGAAAAAGGTAATTAAGCAGTAAACAAAAGTTTTAAAGTAGTCATATCCTTTTATTCAACATTACTATTTTTTTAGGATTTTACTCTAAAAATACCAGGTCATCTAAACAAATCATGAATAAGAAAATTTATCATAGTATTATTATTCTACTAATTAGGAAAAAAAATCACATAATATCAAAATATGGACTGCTTATCCATATATTAAAATGCATGTTTAGGAGAGACTATTAAATAGTATGTTAAACCCTGATACATTGTTGGTGAAAAATGAAGATCATATTCATTAAATTGTTCTATGCTCTATGATCCCGTCTAATAAAATATATGAAAAAAAGACAAATTATATACAATCTTAAAGAACAGTTATCTCTAGTGAGTGATTTGTACATAAAAAAAATTTTTTTTGATTTGTACATATTTTATATAATTTTCTTTGTACCAAATGTTATAAATCAGCATACATATAGTTTATTTATTTTCTGGAAATATATTTATACACAGATATGTATATATGTGTGTATATATATGTGTGTGTATATATATAATTTTTTCTTTTTTTTACAAAAGAGAATAGAAAAAAATGCTATGTGCCTGTCAAGGTACCTATAGACAGAAGCTGGTTAGTTTTATTGAATCATTTTAGTCAATCAAAAAATAGTTTTAAATATTACCTAATTGTAAATTAATAAGAAAGGGATGGCTTATTCAATCAATAATAAGTGATGGCTTATTCAATCAATAATAGCGGGGTAAATAGCTATTTGGGCAAATATCTAATTACATGTTTGCCTCAGGTCATACAACAGATTAATGTCCTGATTTTATAAAGGTACATCCTAATAGAGCTTGTAGTTTATAAGAAAAATAAACAGTAAACCCTATTAGGATGTAGCTAAAAAATTTGTTATTGTATTAATTGACACATTTAGAAAATAAAATATAAGTAGGTTTGTCCGCCTAGAAACTTAAAACTTATGCATAAAGCGACTCTTGTAGGAGATGGTAGAATCAGGGTTTCAAAATGATGCATTCCGTTTGACTCCCTGCTAGGAATTTACATTTCCACCCCAGATATACTGAATCAGAATCTACATTTTAACAAGATCCCCAGGTCTTGTATACATGTATACATAAGGAGCACCTGGGGGTCTCGTTAAAATGTAGATTCTGATTCAGTATATTTTGCTTGGATAGGCAAATTCTCAGCAGGTGGTGAGCCCGAATGAACTGATTTGAAGCCCTAGATAAAACAAATGATTAAGTCATTTGTTTTATCTCTCATTAAGATGCTCACAGTGAAGAGAAGGGATGAATGTAAACAAGAGATGCAGTACCTTAGTACATTAGAAGTGGTCGTGACATCTAAATTGTTTGCCCTTTTTTTTTTTTCTTTTTGCTTCATTTTGTTTATACAAATAGGATTGTACACATATTTTTAAAAAAGACTAGTGGCTCCACGGCGAGGCATTGTAATTCAGATATTGCCTCATGCTACTTTTGTCTTTACAGGATAATCATTTACTTATTAGACCTTTCCAATCACAGCTGGGCCTTGGAGTTTCAATGACCCTGGGACAATCATGTCTGGGGAACATCGAGAATTAATTCTCAAAAGAATAGATAATTCACCACATAAAGGCATATATCACCCATACACATACTCTCACTACCTGAGAGTCATTTGAAAGGAGACCTCTTTGGAAATATTCAAGGGAAGATTTCTTCTAAAATCAGGTAGGTTGACAGGCTCAATCAGTCATTCACAATAGCCCCCCAAACCATCCATGATTTTAACCCATCAAAAATCAAACAGATTACTTTGTCCAGCTCTCTTCCAACTCAATGAGGTTGATGTCTATAAATGGGACTAAATAACCTTCCTAAGATTTGTACTTCCTTCAAAAGGAGAAAATATTTTTTGTCTGTTGATAAAACTCAGATGTCAATTCCTATGGAAAAATAACATTTGTGTGTATGAGTTGCCTTTCTTTGAGGAGAAAATTTTGATAATTTAAGAGAAAATAGATATCAAGGAGACAGGTGAAATTAGTGCTCAAAAATGGGAGATGGTCTTTCAAAAACTTGAAATAAAGGAAGGTATGAGGGTTTTGCTTTTTTTTTTTTCTATCATCAATGTAAAGAGAAGAAAATGAGTCTGAGTCCAGTGTATGTGCAAAGAAAAGTAACTCAATACCAAAGCTCCCACTAATTTTCTCTGAACTTCCAAAGTGATATTTGTCATGGAAGCTGCTGTAGAATCAAAGTCAATACATCTCCATGTCTAAAGGTAGACAGATGCTAGTCAAATCAACATGCTCTTACTTGCTCTGTTATTTTCACACCCAGAATGGTGAACTCTAGAGCTGTGTTAAGACATTCTAGAAGACAAGTCAATTCAACAGCTACATTCTAACACATCACTTACACAGTGGGTGTTGGCTCCATCAAGAAGAAAATAAATATTGGTGGGAGGGGAGAAGAAATGTTTTCTTGTTAGGTTTCCTGTGTGTATGGTATGTATTTTTATGTATGAATGTGTGTGTGTATATGTCTGTGTGTGTTTGTATTTTTTCGTTTGTTCAAGAATCCATTAGTTATCAGTTATAGTGTTAAGCCTGGCTTAATAGAGGACAAAAAGAACATCAAAAAGACAGATTATTTGACCATAAACACTGAACTTAAAAAAAAAAAAACAGTTTCTTCTCAGTGCTTAATACATATTGGGAGGAAACATGGATTGGTCTTCCTATTTTATATACTGTATAACTTTGTAATTTGATATGGTGAGAATATCTTATCAATTTACTCCCAAAATAAAGTTAGCTTCCTAACCTTCAGAGGTTGAAAGGGGAATAGAATTCCCAATAACCTCACCACGCAGGTTGTGAAAACCATATGCACGTTATATACATAAGACTGAGATAAATTAATTCTCATGGTTGAGATAGGAATGGGAGGGCACTGAGAGAAGATCTGAGGGGACTCCATGAACAAAGAGGCAGCTAGTGGAGGACATGTCTTTTTACTTTTTATCAACCCAGAGTCCAAAGAAATGACTTTTATCACCCACAGAAACACTGCTCTTATGTTCTGGCTCTTGCTCTTTTCCCTGCATTTTCCTTTACAAGACCTAGATGGCAGATTGAACAACCTGGACCCTTAAGCAAAAACCGAAAGTCTATACTGATATATTCACAATTGTGGGCATAAAGGCTATTGCTTTAACAATAACTTTCCAAAGTCATGAGACAAGAGTGTTACTGCCTAAAAATGAATTGTTCTTTTCTCCATAAAAGAGATTACAAAAGCAGGAATTTAGGCTCTTGTTTTAATTGAAAATTAACCACAGGCTTCTAATTTCTAATTATAAATTTTGAATTTTTATAGTAATTCAAATGGAACTCCATGGCCTATTTAGAGAAGTACGCCTTTTAATATACATACATATATATAATATTCTAGCCCTGCTGACAATTTTATACTTTTAATTTTAGAAAGCAATATTTGGAAAAAAAGTAGTCACATATAAATTCAAAATGCACCCAAATATACAAGTAGAAATATTTAACTACTCCTTTTGTTTTTCCCATTGAGTATCTTGCTTTAGTAGATTAAGGTTCTGCTCTACTGCAGGGAAAATAAGAGAGGACAAAAAAAGGAACTTTTTCCTGTTTCAGTATAATTTAAAACTGTCTGAATTTTAAAAAGTAAATATTCTTCGTTGCTGTTAGGTGCTGCTGAGTCTGTTCTGACTCATGGTGACCCCTGTGAATGAAACACTGCCTGGTACTTTACAAACATATAAAGCTTTTTTTTTTTTTAACTTTACTATGTAGCCTTTGATTTCTTTTTTTTTTTTTCTATTAGGACTTTAATTTTGGCTTCGTACATATATAAATAGACAGGGTGTACAGTTTGAAATGGATTGTGTTTGTGTGTTCTGTTATCCTGTATTAGTGAACAATGTCATTTCAAAAGCCAAAGAAAGGCACAAGGTTTGACATCAGATCACAATTTCTGGTCCCAATAATTCCTCTCTTGCCCCATCTTCTTCTTCTCCCCCAATCCCAGCAGATGAAAGACTGGAAAAAATGGCTGAAGGGAACAGCACCAGGGTGACTGAATTCATTCTTTTGGGTTTTTCAGTTCACAGAGAGATCGAAATTATTCTCTTTCTGCTCATCTTAGTGGTATACACTCTAACTTTGGTAGGGATCTTTGGAATGATTTCATTAATCTGGTTGGATTCTCGACTTCACACACCTATGTACTTTTTTCTTAGTAATCTGGCCTTTGTGGACTTTTGCTACTCCTCATCAATAGCCCCCAAGTTCCTGGAGACTCTTCTGACCAACCACAGATCTATATCTTTCTACACTTGTGCAACACAACTGGGATTTTTCCTGAACTTCTTGATTTCAGAGACGTTCCTACTTGCTGTCATGGCTTATGACCGCTATGTGGCCATCTGCAATCCTCTTCTCTACGTGGTAGTCATGTCCCAAAAGGTGTGTATGCAGCTGGTATTGGCTCCCTACTTATACAGCTTTTCTGTTGCTTTGCTCCACACAGTAGTTACTTTTCGACTGATTTATTGTGGCCTCAATATCATCAATCACTTCTATTGTGATGATGTCCCATTAATGGTCCTTGCCTGCTCAGACACCAGCCTCAAAGAGATTCTGATTTTCATCTTCGCTGGATTCAACACGATCAGCTCTTTGACTACTGTCCTTATTTCTTACTTGTACATTGTGGCTGCCATCTTGAGAATCCAGTCCACAGAAGGAAGGTGCAAAGCGTTCTCAACTTGTGCCTCTCATCTCACCACAGTGACTGTATTCTACGGGACTCTGATTTTCATGTATCTGCAGCCAAAATCAAATCATTCCCTTGACACAGACAAAATGGCTTCTGTTTTCTACACAATAGTCATTCCTATGCTGAACCCCATGATCTACAGCTTGAGGAACCAAGAGGTAAAGAATGCCCTGTGGAAAGCCATTGAAAAATGTTATGTCTTGTCTCTAACAAATTTAAAAAGATAATTTCCTTACTTGGAACAATACCACATACCAATGCATTGTTTTTTATAAATATTTTGTTGAAGTAAATTTGCTTTTTTTCACCCTTTATGAGTAAAATTCCTTTGTACTAAGTTCTATTTTCCATCCATCCTGTAATAAAATGTAATGTATAAAGGAGTAGAATTAAGGCTTTTAACAAATTAATACTAGTTCCATACAGGACCTGGATATATATGACCTGTATTCTTATGCCATTGATACAAGATTCAAGGGCCCTTCATAAGTTTTTTTTTTTTTTTTTTTTTTTATTATTTAATGAAGGATCTGAGGGAGCAATGAAGTTGATGAAGTGAATTTCTTGTCCACACCTATGGCATATTTCATGCAATAGTCTGCTCCTTAGCTGTACCTGACTGCTAACTATCATTCTTTGCTCTGCCTCTGACCACTAACAGGCTTGCTACTGGTCACTCCCTGAAATTACATGATTACCATGTCCTTTGGAAAGATGTTATTTCTACTACACAGGTCTCACATCAGGATTAGATTTTGAAAGACCAGGCACCCTTTTGATATCCTAACACAATCAAGAATGTATACCTATTTCTAGATTCCCTAAGCAATGCTACCAGTTCCAAAGGTTTTTGGAAGGTTTGAGAATACGAGGAAAATATAGCAGAGTTGGAGGAATGAAGATCTGGCTTAAAACCAAGTGATAAATATGGTGGCTTTCTGATTCCAAGAATATAGCTCTTTGTTGGGGTTACTATGGATTCCCTGTTTGGCAAAAATGGTTAACATGCACATCTGTTAACTGAAAGGTTGGATGTTTGAGTTCACCCAGAGACAACTGGTCCTTCCAAATAACATGTCCAAAGTGCATGAGTCGAAGCCTTGCCATCCTTGCTTCCAAGAAGCACTCTGTATTTCTTCCAAGACAGATTTGTTCATTCTTCTGGCAGTCTGTCTAAGTCATCTAGTGCTGCTATAACAGAAATACCACAAGTAGATGGTTTTAACAAAGAGAAAGGAAAGACCAGGCACTCTGCTTCTTAAAAAAAAAAAAAAAATCGAGCATTAAAAACACTATGCAGCATAGTTCTACTCTAACACAGGTTGAATTGCCATGAGTTGGAATCAACTCAACAGTAACTGGTTTTGGGAGTTACTATAAAACAACATCATACAAAACCAATTTAACCTTTCAAATATAATGGAATAGACTTGCTTCTTCATTCATTCAAATGTTCAGTGTTCATCATGTGCTTGATATTGTGTGACATCACTGCAGAATAAAAGCAAACATGCCCCCTCCCCAATAGTGCTGCAGGATTGGTAGAGGAGGCAGATATCAATCAACTAATCATTATATATATATATATATATATATATATATATATTTAATTTCAAAACGAATTAGTGAGATTCAGATGTAATTAAGATGTCAGAGAAGAGTGATTAAGCATTTAATGTGCTGCCAAGTCCAACAGTACAGTGGCCTGAGCCACTAGTCCCAAAGTACCTGTAGAGTCCTGCAAGTGAGTGAGAATTGTATGAGGCCCCAAGGAGAACAGGGGCACAAGTGAGACAAGACAATGCTAATTTTTTTTTTCACTGCAGCACTTTTTTTTTTTAATAATTTTTATTGAGCTTTAAGTGAACGTTTACAAATCAAGTCAGTCTGTCACATACAAGCTTATATACAACTTACTCCATACTCCCACTTACTCTCCCCCTAATGAGTCAGCCCTTCCAGTCTCTCCTTTCGTGACAATTTTGCCAGTTTCTAACCCTCTCTACCCTCCTATCTCCCCTCCAGACAGGAGTTGCCAACACAGTCTCAAGTGTCCACCTGATACAAGTAGCTCACTCTTCATCAGCATCTCTCTCCAATCCATTGTCCAGTCCCTTCCATGTCTGATCAGTTGTCTTCGGGAATGGTTCCTGTCCCGGGCCAACAGAAGGTTTGGGGACCATGACTGCTGGGATTCCTCTAGTCTCAGTCAGACCATTAAGTCTGGCCTTTTTATGAGAATTTGGGATCTGCAACCCACTGATCTACTGCTCCCTCAGGGGTTCTTTGTTGTGCTCCCTGTCAGGGCAGCATCGGTTGTGGCCGGGCACCATCTAGTTCTCCTGGTCTCAGGATGATGTAAGTCTCTGGTTCATGGGGCCCTTTCTGTCTCTTGGGCTCCTAGTTATCGTGTGACCTTGGTGTTCTTCATTCTCCTTTGATCCAGGTGGGTTGAAACCAATTGATGCATCTTAGATGGCCGCTTGTTAACATTTAAGACCTCAGATGCCACATTTCAAAGTGGGATGCAGAATGTTTTCATAATAGTATTATTTTGCCAATTGACTTAGAAGTCTCCTTAAACCATAGTCCCCAAACCCCCACCCTTGCTCCGCTGACCTTTGAAGCATTCGGTTTATCCCGGAAACTTCTTTGCTTTTGGTCCAGTCCGTTTGAGCTGAACTTCCGCATACTGAGTAAGACAATGCTAATTTGGAAGAGATTAAAAACAATAGGAGACAAACTATCACCCCTTATTCCCTTTGTGAAGCTCACCAGACTCTAGTGAAATATCACCTCTGCCTCACTAGTCTCTCAGTATGTCATGGTGTACCTGTGTTGGCTTAGTCACAAAGTGTAATGTTTGCTCTGGGATACTCACTGGGAGGAATGAATTTACATTCTATAATTCATCGCTCTTAGAGTCTAACACAATCTCTGTAACCATTCCAGGTGATGGTAGAAGGGTGATTCACTTAGTGACCAAAGAAAATGTGTACTATTTTGACTGTTTTCCTTGCTTCAGCTGCTTCCTGCTCTCTGAGAAGTCCCCTCTTTCCCAAGGTCAGAATGTGACATCCATCATTGTACTAGTGGTCCTAACCCTATGAGCACAGATTGGGGAGGTCGCATAACTGAAGTTGAGCCAATTAGGTATCTTTCCAGGGAATTTGGAACCAGAATCTGATAGTTCTAGCAAGTCTTAGTTGATCACTTAATCTTGTTGTTACTGTTATTAGGTGCCATTGAGTTGGTTCCAACTCATAGCAACCCTATGTACAACAAAATGAAACACTGTTGAGTTCTGTGCTATCCTCACGAATGTTGTTATGTTTGAGCCCATTGTTGCAGCTACTGTGTCAATCTAACTCATCAAGTGGCTTCCTCATTTCATTCTCCCTCTACTTTACCAAGGATGATGTCCTTCTTCAGGTACTGGTCCCGCCTGATAACATGTCCGAAATATGTGAGTTGAAGTCTTATCAACCTTGCTTCCAAAAAGCACTCTGGCTATATTCCTTCCAAGACAGATTTGTTCATTCTTATGGCAGTCTCTCTTAGTCATCTAGTGCTGCTCTAACAGAGACACCACAAGCGGACGACTTTAACAAAGAGAAATTTATTCTCTCACAGCCTAGGACTCAAGTCCAAATTCAGGGTGCAAGCTTCAGGAGAAAGCTTTCTCTCCGTGTTTCTGGGAGGAGGTCCGTGCTATCAATCTTCCCCAGTCATGGATCTTTTCAGCACAAGGACCCCAAGCCCAAAGGTTACTGTATTCTCCTGACTCTTGTTTCTTGGTGGTATGAGATCTACCAGAGCTGACACAGAGAGAAAGCTTTCCCTTGGATCCGGCAGACTGAATTTGGACTTCTAGCCTCCTAGACTGTGAGAGAATAAATTTCTCTTTGTTAAAGCCATCCACTTGTCATATTTCTGTTACAGCAGCACTAGAAGACTAAGACAGAATTTGGTACCAGGAATGGAATGCCGTTTTAACAGATACCTACCATGTGGAAGCAGTTTTGAAACTATGAATGGATAGAGGCTGTAAGAGTTTTAAAGTGCCTTATAGTAAAAGCCTAGATTGTCTTGAAGAAACTGTTGGTGGAATTATGGATGTGAAAGACAATTCTGGTGCGGATTCAGAAGGAAATGTGGAAAGCTGTTACACTGAAGACAGCACAGATGGCAAGAGGCAACAGCAGAGAAACAGTAGTAGCAGAACCAGCCCAGTGTGAGATAGTGCTGGAGCACACCCACAGAGTGAGAGAGCTGAGCTCCTTTGTGTAGGAGGCTTCCTGGCAGAGTGGGGTGCCTATGAACACTTATTGGTGGAGCTAGGCTTACTGACCCACAGAGCAAGACAGCTGAGTGCCTTCCAGCTAAAGTTTGCTGGCAGAGTGGAGTTCCTTCAGGAGCTCATCGGTGGAGCTAAAGAGATTTGGAACACTCGCCTGAGCAGGGCAGAAACCAGCTGAGGGGCCAAGAAGTCAAGGGACCAAGAAGCAGATACGAAAGAGACAAGGATCACAGGAAACAGAACTGCCTCAGTTTCAAAGGGTACAGCTATGGCCTATGAATTATGGTAGAGCTTCAAAGAGTGAAGCCACAGTCTCCTAGGTTTCAAAGAGTCAGATCTTCACCAACTTGGTTTGTTGTGTGGGGCTGCCATTCACAAGTGCGAGGGGATGGAGCAGGTCCACTGCCCAAAACTGAGGGGGTGGGGCTGCCACACCCAAAGGGCAGAGCTGAGGGGGCAGCGTTGCCATTCAGATGGACTAGGAGAATGGAGCTGCCCAAAGCCGAGGGAGCAGAGTTGCCATTTCAGTAGGCCTGGAAGGCAGAGCTGAAGCCCAAGGCCAAGGGACCTCCACTCAGAATCCGGAGAGTGTGGCCAGTACCTGGAGTCCAGAGGGCAGGGCCATTCTGTAAATGGTCTCAGAGAACACAGGATCTTTCAAGCCTCAAGAACTGATGTAATGTGTTCTGCTGATTTGCTTAGTGCTTGTTATCCCTTCTTTCCCTCCAATTTCTCCCATTTGTAATGGAAATGTCTAGCTTGTGACTGTTCCACCATTGTACTTCAGAAGCAGATAACTCATATTCTAGATTCCCCAAAGCAAGAGGAATTTTTGGATTTTGGACTAGGAGTTGAATTAAGACTTTGTTATGATATGATGGGGTGACTATGTTTTACATGTGGCAAGGAAATGAATTTTTGTGTGCCAAAGGGTGAAATGTTATGGATTGAACTGCATTCCCCAAAAATGTGTGTCAACTTGGCTAAGATATGCAGTATTGTGTGACTTTCTACCATTTTGTCACCTGATGTGATTTTCTATGTGTTGTAAACTCTACCTCTATAACGTTAATGAGGTGGGATTAGAGGCAGTTATGTTAATGAGGCAGGACTCAATCTACAAGGTTAGGTTGTGTCTGAAGTCAATCTCTTTTCAGATATAAATAAGAGAAGTGAGCAGAGAGACAGGGAACCTTATGTCACCAAGAAAGCAGCTCCAGGAGCAGAGCTTGTGCTTTAGATCTGGGGCCACTGCACCTGAGAAGCTCCTAGACCAGGGGAAGATTGATGACAACGATCTTCTCCCAGAGCAGACAGAAAGAGAAAGCCTTCCCCTGGAGCTGACACTATGAATTTGGAATTCTAGCCTACTAGACTGTGAGAGAATAAATTCCGCTTTGTTAAAGCCATCCACTTGTGGTATTTCTGTTATAGCAGCACTAGATAACTAAGACACAGTCCATCATATATTCAATATTCTTAGCCAACACCATAATTCAGAGACATCAATTCTTTTTTGGTCTTCCTTATAATCATTGTCCAGCTTTCTCATGTATGTGAGGCAATTGAAAATATCATGGCTTCGGTCAGGTGCACCTTAGTCCTCAAAGTGACATTTTTGCTTTTTAACACTTTAAAGAGGTCTTTTGCAGCAGATTTGCCTGGAGCAATATGTCGCTTGATTTTCTGACAGCTGCTTCCATGGGCATTCATTGTTGATCCAAGTAAAATGAAATCCTAGACAACTTCAGTCATTTCTTGGTTTATCATGATGTTGCTCATTGGTCCAGTTGTGAGAATTTTTGTTTTCTTTATGTTGAGGTGTAATCCATACTGAAGGCTGTAGTCTTTGATCTTCATCAGTAATTGCTTCAAGTCCTATGTGCTTTCAGCAAAGGAACGTTGTGTCATCTGCATATCACATGTTCTTATTAAGTCATCAACCAAACCCAAAGTGACATTATTCATACAGTCCAGTTTCTCCTTTATTTGCTCAGCATATGGATCGAATAATTATAGTGAAAGGATGCTACCCAGTCACATACCTTTCTTTATTTTAAACCATGCAGTATCCCCTTTCTCTGTTCAAATGACTGCCTCTTGTTCTATGTACAGCTTCTGTATGAGCACAATTAAGTGTTCTGGAATTCTCATTTTTTGTGATGTTATTCATAACAACTATAATCCATAATTTGTTATGTGGCTTTAAATTGAAACAATTTTTTTATAAGTGAAAGATGAAAGGAATCTAATTAATCAGTCTTCTGATTATATGACTTCCACTATGAGTTATGTACTGTAATATGTATTAAAGTGGATCTAGAGACCCAGGAAAGGGTTCATATGGACTTATGTTGATACTAGACAAAAATTAAACTATGTTGCTTATGCATTTCAGTTTTACATATAATCCATTTTTTCTTCTGATATGACTTGACTCCTGTTTTCTATTTTCTCTGTCATTCTTGCTTCAAACTCACCAAAAGGCCCATAATCAGACCCAGACATGACCAGAAATCAAAATCTGCCTGCATTTCAAGGTATGACGTCTTAGCAGAAGAGAAAAAAGCTACCTTTTGGAGCCTAGTGATGAGTTCACACCTCAGTTCTATCATTTGCTAACTAAACAACACTGGACGATGTCTTGGACTTTATCACAAAAACTCTTCAAGAACAGCTCTGAGTGGTAGGCAGTCTTGAATCTGCTGCTTACAACAGAATTATCTTAAGAAGTTTTGGTCTAAGGCAAGAAACTGTAAGTACATTATTGTGATAAAATTTAAAAGCTCAAAATGATAATTATCAAAGAGCCAAAAAAAACCAAACTTTTAGTCAATTCCAACTCATGCAACCCTATAGGACAGAGTAGAACTGTCCTATACCATTTCCAGGGAGTGGCTGGTGGATTCAAACTGCTGACCTTTTGGTTAGCAGCCAAGTTCTCAACCACTGCACCACCAGGTTTTTATTTTCTAACTCCAAGTCTTTGCACATTTCATTAATTTTATCTTGTCTTCTCATGCCGCCCTTTGAAATCTTCTGTTCAGCTACTGTACTTCATCATTTCTTCCTTTTGCTTTAGCTACTCGACGTTCAAGAGCAAGTCTCAGAGTCTCTTCTGACATCAATTTTGGTCTTTCCTTTCTTTCCTGTCTTTTTAATAACCTTTTGCTTTCTTCATATATGATGTCCTTGATATCATCCCACAACTAGTCTGGTCTTCAGTCATTAGCGTTCAATGCATCAAATCTATTTTTGAGATGGTCTCTAAATTCAAGAGGAATGTACTCAAGGTCATTTTTTGGCTTTTGTGGACTTGTTCTGATTTTCTTCAGCTTCTACTTGAACTTACGTATGAGCAATTGATGGTCTGTTCTGCAGTCGGCCTTTTTCTGATGGATGATACTGAGACTGATATCAAAGAGCAGAGATATAGAAATATTGGTTCTCTTCCCCTAAAGCTAGTAAAAGAGAAAAGCCAATGTAATGAAATAACTCATATGTCAAAAGCTGTCTTTGATGAATCTATAGATTTACCGACTTCTTGCAGTAATGGAGTGGGTTACAGATAGATGGCATTGAACTTAGCTACAAGATTTAGAAACTTTCAACCAAACCATAAAGGACAGACACAACAATTAAAGATATAAAATTCTGTGAGATAGGGCATTGCCTCAATGCAACTATAACCAGATGTACAGTATTGCCTCAGTATAGTTATAACCAGACTATACTTGCATAAAAGTAGAGGTCATAGCAGTAAGTTAAAGTGGTAAAACTGGCAAGGAAGAACAGGCTTTCAGTATAATTTGTTCAAAATACCTTGTGTTTTGGTCACTAGAGTGGATGAAAAGAGTACTATGAAGTGTTTACACCTGGGTCAGTAGGAGAAATGGACACATGAATAATAATAATGATGCCAAGAATTTACAGTGTGTTCAGTATCTGTCAAGCACTATGTTATATACCTTTAATCCTCATAACAACATTCTAAGGAAGACAATATCAGCATCTCCATTTTACAGATGAGGAGATTTAGCCACAGAGCTTAAACTAAGAACTCTGCGGCTCTACAGTTAGGATGTGGTAAAACAGAGACTCAACCCAGGCACTCTGACCAATAAAATACATACAGACTTAGGCTGCTTCACAAAGTACATTTCAATGCTAGCTAAGACTTCCTTTTCTAAATATATAAACACAATCGTATTACATTAGCATAAGAGCCTTCTTTTTCCTTCACGCCAACATCCTAGCATCACTGAGATCATTGTGGAAATAAAGATGTGATCAGCTAAACTTTTACAATAAAGAATGCAGATATCAAAGGAGGTAATTTTCACTAAAATGTCTATAGGCTTAGCCTCTTTGCCATTTTGTAATGTATTCCTGCTTCCCCAGAGAGCATGTCCTTTCCTTGATGGTCAAGCCTCATGAACATAAACTGAAAAGGACAACAGGACAGTTGCTGTGTTGATATGTTTTGAGGGAGAGTAATAGTTTGTGTACTGAAGGGGAAAAAAGTATGTGCTATAAATAAATAAATACACATGTATGCATACACATTTATATAAACACATATATCGGTGTGTTTATAGATAAACGTACCCACATATCCACATAACCTGTAAGTACTTATGCATGTGCAATTTTATAACTGTGGGGTGTGTGTGTGTGTGTAAGTATAATCAGGTTGTTACGGGTATATATAAAATAGCAAGAGAAACTCTATTATGCAAACACAGAAAGAACGAGAGGTGAAAATGTGAGGGATTATGTTATCTCAGTTCCCTCCAATTTTGTTTGAGTACCAAATCACTAAAATTAACAACTATTATAATAACATAGTGAAGAGGCACCCAAGCATCATGGAAAACAAGAGACTTTGACACACACTTATTGGATTTTATGTTTCAGTTCAACCAGTTAATAGTCATTAACATCGTGGGAATTATTGAATCTCTCTGAGAAAATAAAAAGGGATATATATAAATCTCATAGGGTTGTTAGTAGTAGTATCTGATTGGCAGATAGCACCCCAAAAAGTTACTGCGAGTAACATAGATGTGTGTGTGTGTGTGTAATTGTGGTAATTTAGCATAGGCCTCTGTTCTCTAATCTTTAATTATTGTTATATTTTATGATTTTCCAACACTGGCATATGTTTTGGACTATTATTTGCTTAGTATATTTCCCTTAAATTGACTCACACGTTTATTTAAAAAATCTGAAAACTAAACTTTATATAACCACTGCAAATGAAAAATCTGTGACAATTTGACAATTGCCCTAAATAGAGAGCAACGAAATTAAAAATAGACATTTAAAGTAACAAAGTGTCTGTGTAATATATAAAATCATCTCATGCACTGTATTTTTGGAAATATTGGCAAAAGACACGACTATAACAGGAGTTAATCAGAATTCTATTAAAATCACTTTAGCTAAAGGCAATTGATTTTCGATTTATGTGAAGGCTTTAATATTATTATATTAAACTATGCATTCTTTCAATTATTTTTATACCTGTATAACAACACCGAACCAAAAGTCGTTACTGTTGAGACTATTCCAACTCAATGCCAACACCATCATTAAAGGGACAATGAGGAATATGCTTTTTGAATGAATTGCCTTAAGGTATAATTTCTAGACAGAAAACAATGTTTGATAATTATGGTTTTCATACCCTCAAACAGTTTTTTTTTTTTTTTTTGGGCGGATGGACATCTATAATCCGTTGCCGTCAATTCTGACTCACGGCAATTCAATAGCAAAGACATTAATCTTGAAAGTCATAGCTGTCAGTTGCTGGCGCAGGCACTCAATAAAGGAAAAATGTAATTGTCCTTATAATTGTTTTCTTTTGGTTTCATTTGTTTTGTAATTACAAATGGATAATATTAAATAGCTAAGAAACCTAATAGCTCAGAGTTTATACAGTAAACCACAGAGTGAGAAAGCACTCATAATGACAAAAGACCCAGTTTCTTGACTAATAAAGGCTCAAACTGAAATTAGGAATATGAGTAGGATTTTAATGTTCAGTGTTCCTGAAGCTTTGAAAAGAGATCTGGTTCCCCTTCGTCTGGGTAGCATACTGGATTAAGGTGAGGAATCGCGAAATCATTAAAAAACAAAACAAACAAACAAACAAAAAACCAGTGCCGTTGAGTCGATTACGACTTATAGCGACCCTATAGAACAGAGTAGAACTGCCCCGTAGAGTTTCCACGGAGAGCCTGGCAGATTCGAACTGCCGAGGCTTTGGTTAGCAGCCATAGCACTTAACCACTACGCCACCAGGGATTCCCACAAAACCATAGAGGTACCAGAAAAAAAAAGAAAGAAAGAAAAATTCAGGTAATTCGAAGAGCTCCAACCATAAAAGGATTGATGGCTCAGCTCCCAAGGGTGTAGCCAGGGAGACTGAAAGAGCCTCATATTAAAACCGTAGTTCCAGAATGGAAACCAAACAAAAAGCCACGGTAAGGATAGTGTAAAAAGCCTGATGGAGGCTCACCTAGTCCATGCCTACAAATGTGGTAGACAAAAAACAGCTGAGAATTCCTGAGCCCAAGAAAAAGTCTATTGGTGTATGAAAGAGCTAGTGGAGAGACTTGGCCTAGAATTGAGAGACAGGGAATTGATTCATAATCAACTGATGTGACAGCTGAAGGTCAGAACAAATCCAAGGACATCTGATTTGGCAAGGCAAAAGGGATATTACCTAATGTCTAAGACCAGATGGGAGAGTTCCTATTTCTTCTGATTTAACCAGATACATCTAACACAATTCCAGAAAATGTAACTTTCTGCTGAAGGCTCTTTGCCAAAACTTAGTAGCAAGGTGATGTCTGATTAATAAGGAAAGATGGAAACTGTGGTCTATAGCTGGGTGACCAGGGTTTTATTTATTAAAGGAAAAAGGAAATAACGGCGATTGGGTAATATCTTTACCATAAGGATCACAGAAAATAGGGACCCTTGGAATGTCGTATTATGTCAGTCTCTGAGAAGACAGTTCTTGCTTGAGCAGCCTTACTTCGTATACTTGACCCTAACTCTTCTGAAGCAAATTCGGGTGGTGATTAAAAAACATTAGAAATTGTTAACATAATTCCCATTACCAACTAATGGCATGGCCTCCTCTTGCTCTCAGAATCCAGGGTTAAAAAAGGATACTGCCCGGTCTGCCTTTCCTCAGATCCAGTCTAAACAAGTTACTGGGAAAATGCCACCGGATTGATTAGTATATTGACATGAGTGACAATACTTTTGGTGTTTGAAGTAGTTCACCTTAACAGAGGCATTGCCACAACTATATGCTACTTCTCAGAGTCTTTCTATACATATTCAACTGTATACCCTTTTTAAATGAGATTGCTACTACGGGACATTCTACTCTATCCTAGGGTCACTATGAGTTAGAACCTAACAACAACAACTTAAGCTAGAATAAACTCTCTCCAGAAACCATGCCTACCTGCCATTTGTCTTTATGCTAGTAAGTTAGAAAGAGTCATATAAGGTAGACCGATTTAAGTTGTATATTGTGCACACAAAAATTAAGATAAATTGAACAGTGAGCTTTGTTTTTACAAAGCCCAAATGAAATACCATTTTGAACCATACTGATCAAATTAGAACACACGCTCAATGCAATAGCATTAAGTTGAGCTGACCTACTTATCTGGTTGATCTACGCTAGATGCTAAATGTTTGATTTAAACTGCTAAATACAGAGCCAACGAATGTAACATTACTGGGAAGAAGCTGTAATCAAACAACAATTTCAAATCAACCAAAGGTTTAATGGGACGATATTCTATGGTCAAAGGTCAGATTTTAAATAATAGATGATCTTTTAACATTGGAAAGTGTATAGTATAATCCAAACCGATGAGTAAAGTTAGGGTGGGAAAACAGGTTATAAAATATAAGCATTGTTCACTCTCTCAAGCAATGCCTACTGAGGATAAGTCTTATGAATGTATTAAGGTACTAAGTGAAGATTCCAAATACAATTTCATTTTCAAAAATCCATTTATGTATAAATATTCTAGGATACTTTCTTAGGGAAATTGGAATCCATCAACATCCCGTACTCATGTAAAAGCAATATATATATATATATATTTTTCTGCTGAAATTATATTTCACATGAAATCTAGGCCAAGGACTACAGACAGAAAATATGCCATGGAAATCACATTCAACTATAACATAAAAAAAAAAGTACCTCCAAATTAGCATTTATTTATCCACAACTTTTTTTTTATTAGCTTTTATTGAGCTTCAAGTGAACGTTTACAAATCAAGTCAGACTGTCACATACAAGTTTATATACACCTTACTCTGTACTCCCACTTGCTCTCCCCCTAATGAGTCAGCCCTTCCAGTCTCTCCTTTCGTGACAATTTTGCCTGCTTCCAACTCTCTCTATTCTCCCATCCCCCCTCCAGACAGGAGATGCCAACACAGTCTCAATTGTCCACCTGATATCATTAGCTCACTCTTCATCAGCATCTCTCTCCTACCCACTGTCCAGTCCCTTTCACGTCTGATGAGTTGTCTTTGGGAATGGTTCCTGTCCTGTGCCAACCGAAGGTTTGGGTACCATGACCGCTGGGATTCCTCTAGTCTCAGTCAGACCATTAAGTCTGATCTTTTTATGAGAATTTGGGGTCTGCATCCCACTGATCTCCTCTTCCCTCAGGGGTTCTCTGTTGTGCTCCCTGTCAGGGCAGTGATCGATTGTGGCCGGGCACCATCTAGTTCTTCTGGTCTCAGGATGATGTAGGTCTCTGGTTCATGTGGCCCTTTCTGTCTCTTGGGCTCCTAGTTATCGTGTGACCTTGGTGTTCTTCATTCTCTTTTGCTCCAGGTGGGTTGAGACCAATTGATGCATCTTAGATGGCTGCTTGTTAGCATTTAAGACCCCAGATGCCACATTTCAAAGTGGGATGCAGAATGTTTTCATAATAGAATTATTTTGCCAATTGACTTAGAAGTCCCCTTAGAGCATGGTTCCCAAACCCCCGCCCTTGCTCCGCTGACCTTTGAAGCATTCAGTTTATCCCGGAAACTTCTTTGCTTTTGGTCCAGTCCAGTTGAGCTGACCTTCCATGTACTGAGTATTGTCCTTCCCTTCACCTAAAGCAGTTCTTAAAAAAAAATAGCTACTGATTAATCAGTAAAAAACCCTCTCCCACCCTCCCTCCCTCCCCCCGCCTCGTAACCACAAAAGTATGCGTTCTTCTCAGTTTATACTATTTCTCAAGATCTTATAATAGTGGTCTTATACAATATTTGTCCTTTTGCCTCTGACTAATTTCGCTCAGCATAATGCCTTCCAGGTTCCTCCATGTTATGAAATGTTTCACAGATTCATCACTGTTCTTTATTGATGCGTAGTATTCCATTGTGTGAATATACCACAATTTATTTACCCCTTCATCCGTTGATGGACACCTTCTTGCTTCCAGCTTTTTGCTATTGTAAACAGAGCTGCAATAAACATGGGTGTGCATATATCTGTTCGTGTGAAGGCTCTTATTTCTCTAGGGTATATTCCGAGGAGTGGGATTTCTGGGTTGTATGGTAGTTCTATTTCTGACTGTTTAAGATAATGCCAGGTAGATTTCCAAAGTGGTTGTACCATTTGACATTCCCACCAACAGTGTATAATAGTTCCAATCTCTCCACAGCCTCTCCAACATTTATTATTTTGTGTTTTTTGGATTAATGCCAGCCTTGTTGGAGTGAGATGGAATCTCATCGTAGTTTTAATTTGCATTTCTCTAATGGCTAATGATCGAGAGCATTTTCTCATGAGTTGCTCCAATGGCTATGCTTAACACAATTCTATGTACACCGTGAATGACATTATGTCAGTTTAAATAAAAATGTTGTATATGTAGGGTATAAAGCATGCTCAGTCTTTGGAGTTCATTCATGGGGTAAAACATCACTGTGGTAGATTGAACCTTTTCGTATATGTAAGGGTTGCCTTTAAAGAAGTGCTGAGGTGCCGACATGCCACAACAATGTGCACTACAGTTTCATTGCCCCAAATTTGCCTTTATGATTGCTTTATTGACTGCCTCTTTCACATCCTTGTTCCTCAGACTGTAGATCATGGGATTTAGCATGGGAATGACTGTGGTATAAAACACAGCCACCATTTTCCCCTGCTCCATGGACTCCTCAGTGGGCCGCCTAAGGTACATGAATATCAGTGTCCCATAAAACATAGTAATAGCTATCAAATGAGAACCGCAAGTAGAGAAGGCCTTCCTCTTCCCATCAGCAGAGCGCATGCGTAGCACAGCTGTAGGAAATCAGGACTACTGAGAAGGAATATGTGAAGTTAATTCCAGCAATGACAATCATTGTGTATTCTTTGATGTGAACTCCTCCACAGGCAATCTTGATGAGAGGAGGATCTGCACAATAGAAGTGGTTGATTTCAAAGTTTCCACAGAAGTACAAGCCATATGGCCACAGTGTGCATATTAGACTAACAGAGAATCCATAGATATAAGGCACGGAGATAAGCCGAACACAGACAGTCCTGGACATTTTGCTGCCATAAAGCTAAGGGTTGCAGATGGCCATGTACCGATCAAAGGCCATCACTGCCAAGATATAGACCTCCACATGGACAAGGGCAATGAAAAGGTAACACTGCACCAAACACCCCACATAAGAAATGGTTTTTGTCTCTGATAATAAGTTTTCCAACATTTTGGGAGTGACATTGGAAGAGAACCACACATCAACAAAAGACAAATGACTCAGGAAAAAGTACATGGGGCTCTGAAGCTGGGGACTGATGCTGATCAAAACGACCATACCAATGTTCCCCATCAGAGTGATCATGTAAACTACTAGGAACACCACAAAAAAGAGAACTTGTAACTCTTGACAACTGGTCAACCCCAGAAGAATAAATTCTGTCACATCTGTGAAATTTGGCATTGCCTTTACAGAGACACAATCTGTATGGCCTATAGAGAGAGACAAAACATGAATAGATTTGTTTTATTCCTGAAATATTTGAGTTCTGTTTAACCTTATTTTAATTCAAATAATTTAGAAAGCAATGTGGTTTTTGCACAATGTCCAAGGTGGTAATAAATATATAGGTATCGTTGTTCTCTTCAATTGGTCTTATACAAAATTATTTCAATAATTTTCCAGCTTCTTATCTGTAAAAGAGGTATATTACATTTATTGCTAAATTAGAAGTAGGCATTAATATATTTGCTAGGTTATTACAATAGGGCTACTTTAAAATCAGAGGTCATAGAAATGACCAAAGTCATACTGAGAGTTTCAAGAGAAGGACTAAATCCATTCCAATATATTATTTTGTAGAAAAGAAACCTGAGGCCCATGAATGTTAAAGCACACTCCCAAGGTCAGATAGCCAGTTAGTGCAAAACTGAGAAGTAAATAAGGGGCGTACTTTGATACTTCATTGAATACTGTCTTCACACATCTTACTTACCTCTCAACATCAAGAAAAATACAAATATGCATGTGATATTAGCTTACCCATTTTTACAGATCTTGGAGGGTAAGCCCTTTCATGCATAATTTTATGGCACAATGGACTTATAGATTGGTGTTACAATCTAGTCATCAAATAAATCTAGTTGACATATTTGTCCTACAGTATGCCAGCATATGATGTCATGTTTTCAAAATATAGAATTCCTAGTCATATTTTACTTTTTAAGCTAAACACTAGGCTGGCTTCATTGCTACCACCTGCAGAGGTAAGGCAAGAAAGACTTCATAGCACAGGCTATATCTGTTTTCCAGTTATCACAGAAAAGTAAACTAAAAGTGTATCAATCGTTTAGCACCCACTATCAAAATTATGTCCATGGATAAATATCAAAAGGTAAAGTGTTACGTTAACTACAGTGGCTATTTCAGATTCCACTAGTTTTCAGAACCAATTAATTCCACCAATCATTCACATTCCAACTTAATGTCAGTACAAATTAAATGTTTCCAAATAATATCTTCTATTTTTAATGCACTTCCCCTGTTAACTTCTTGCAAGAAGTAAAAATGTACCATAAATGCTTAAGGAGGTATTTACAGAATTAACACCATTTTAGGAATTTCAGTTTTCCATATTAACAGTGTTTGGGGAGGTCACTGACTTATAAATGGACCTTTGTTTTTAATTGTTCCCATTATTTCATTCTATAAACATCAAGGCCAAGCATATGAGAGATGCATTTGTTAGATTATGTCCAGAACTATTCTAAGTTCTAGAAAGATGAGGATGAACAAGATATATTAGACTCCTTCTCTCATCATACTTTTTAAAAAGAAATAAACAATAAGCAAATGAGATATTTTAGATAGAGGAAACTGCTGTGGCATGAGTACACCCTGCTAATAGAATAGGTAATAAGGTGGGGGAGGGGGCGGGTTACAAATGCTGTGGTCCAAGAACACCTCTACGAGGAGGTGAATTTTGAACTGATGCCCAAATAGTGAGAAGAATCCAGCTATGTAGGAATATGGAGTAAGAGTGGAGTTTAAGTACAAAAGCTCTGAAGAGGAAATGTTAGCTTGGCAGGGTCAAAAAGGACACTGCAAAAGTGTGTTGACTTGATGATCATATCTTGATCCCTTCACTTAGTAGCAGGGCATACTTGAAACAATTAATCTTTATGAACTATTTTCTTATCCCTAAAGTACTTAACATGAGAATTATATATGCTAGATTTAGAATATAAGCAACAGCATGATAAACAGGGAAAAGATTGAAGTTGTCTAGGATTTCATTTTATTTGGATCCACAATTAACACCCATGGATGTGGCAGTCAAGAAAACTAAAGATGCATTGCATTGGGCAAATCTGCTGCGAAAGACCTCTTTGAAGTGTTGAAAAGCAAAGATGTTACCCTGAAGACTAAGGTGCGGCTAACCCAAGCTATGATGTTTTCAATCACCTCATATGCATGCAGAAGCTGGACAATGAATAAGGAAGACTGAAAAAGAATTGATCCTTTGATTATGATGTTGGCCAAGAATATTGAATATACCATGGACTGCCAAGAGAATGAACAAACCTGTCTTGGAAGAAATACAACCAGAATGCTCCTTAGAAGCAAAGATGGTGAGACTAAGTCTCACGTACTTTGGACATGTTGTCAGGAGGGATCAGTCCCTGGAGAAAGACATTGTGCCTGGTAGAGTGGAGGGTCAGCAAAAAAGAGGAAAACCCTCCATGAGATTGAATGGCACGGTGGCTGCAACAATGGGCTCGAGCATAACAAGAATTGTGAGAATGGCACAGGACTGGGCAGAGTTTCCTTCTGTTGCACATAGCGTCTCTGTGCGTAGGAACTGACTCAATGGCACCTAACAACAACAACAACAACATATTTAAAATGACCTGAGTGCACAACTTAAATAAGCACTGAAGTTTTAGTTCTAATCTAAGTTTGCCCTTACGATGGATTTCCATGATCATAGCTCATCTTTTTTGGTTTGTTTTATGTGTTAGTCATTGGAAAGCTGCAGACCCTTGCTGTGAAAGAGAGCTAAGCTCTTGGACTTTTCTATATAAAAAACCCTGACCTCGATAGCATGAACCTATAATTCTCTACCTAATAGAGCTTGACTTGGGTTAGTGGTACTACCATGCACTCGGCCACCAACCAAAAGGTTGGCAGTTCAAATCCACCCAGAGACACCTCAGCTGAAATGCCTGGTTATACACTTTGAAAAGATCACAGCCATCGAAAACACTATGGAGTCCAGTTTTATTCTGAAACACATGAGGTCAACATGTGTCAGAATTGACTCCATGGCAGCTGTTTGGTTTGGTTGGTTTTGGTACATTGTTTTAAGTACAACATATTACAAAGCATCTTAGAAACATAAATAACACCATTATCATGAAAGAGGACCAGTTTTCTAGATCATTGTCCATTTTGTTTCAGTCTCTGTGTGATCTGTGCCTTTTTCTTCTTCCACACATTATCACTGCAGGCCTGATGGTGCAGTGGTGAAGAGCTCAGCTGCCAACCAAAAAGTCAGCAGTTCAAATCCACCAGTCACTCCTTGCAAACCCTACAGGGCAGTTATACGCTCTCCTATAGGGTTGCCATGAGTCAGAATCTACTCCATGGCAAAGTGCATACATTAACACTAGCCCTGTGGTAGTAGAGTCTGTGTTATTCACCTTAGAAGCCCTTAAGTTGCCTAACTTAGTGTTTGCATAAAGCAGATGCTCAATAATATTCACAAATATGGTTCTTTTAAGCTTCCTGATCTTTAAATCAGCTTCAGATGATACATTACAAACTCCAATATTTGTAAAGCTGTCTAGGAAAAATTTTTGTAGTCAAAGTAGCAGATGCTTTATAACATTAATAAGAACAGGTAATTTTATTGAATGTTTATTAAGTTCATGCACGCAAAAGTCCTACAAAACAGGTTCTATTAGCAGCTCCATTTTACGAATGAGAAAATTAAAGCACTGAAAGATTAAGAAAGTCTCCCTGGGTCAGATTGAGTGGATTGAGATGAAACCCAATTAATTCGACTTTAGCATTGTAGCATTAAAACCCAGTGCCGTCGAGTCGATTCCAACTCATAGCGACCCTATAGGACAGAGTAGAACTGACCCATAGAGTTTCCATGGAGCGCCTGGCGAATTTGAACTGCTGACCTTTTGGTTAACAGCCATAGCACTTAACTACCTCATATTGCTGACACTTTGATAGCCTATGATATTATTCTATTTCTTTTTATTTTAAATTTAGTTTAATTACCCATTAAGACAGGAGAAAGTTATCCTTTAGATAGTTTATCCTTGATGGACTAGAAGAGTTTTGAATAAACTCCTAAAGCAGGCTGGACTACAGATATAAGTCATTGCTTACCCCTATCCATCCAAGGTGGGGCGATCCCATTGACCTAAGATCAGATGACCGACTGACTTCAGGGAGAGAACTCATTTATTATATTTAGGTGTGAATTACTGATCAAAACTATTGAGAACATGGAATGTGTTCTTAAAAAAAATAATAATGTTTATTAATGCTTGAAGAATTTCCCATAGAGAAAAATAGTGAAAATATAATCACTGGTGCAATTATTCCATTGGCTCAAGATCCCCAATTCTGTTCATAGATATTTTAAAATAACAGTGTGAAAATTAATGGCATTTAGCTGTAAAGAAGAGTAAAAAGAGAATATCTGCACAATAAAGACGCTGTAAATCCCCTATAACAAACTCATTTTTACGAAGTTTTTACTATGCTGTGAATACAAATGGAGCCCTGGTGGCACAGTGGTTAAGGATTTGGCTGCTAAACAAAAAGTCAGCAGTTTGAATCTACCATCCACTCCTTGAAACAGTTCTACTCTGTCCCGTGGGGTAGCTATGAGTCAGAATCCACTCGACAGCAACAGGTTTGGTTTGGCACGAATAAAAATAAAAATAAGAAAATTTCCCAGTAATATAAAAACAGTCAAACATTGTGGTAAAAATAAATCTAAAGATAAGGTGTTAATCTTCTCATCAAAAATGAAGCAAAATTGTAAGACTTGACTGCAATAATCTTCACTGCAAAGCACGCAGAACTTGCAGACCTACCTTCAGCAAAAACGAGCAGCAAAGAGTAATTTCTCACCATTTATAAAAGAGTCTTGAACACTGGGAGCATCTCCCTAAGGAACCACCCAGGTAATTAAGAAAGGAATAATGACTAAAATTCTAGAAACATCTCAGGGGTAGAAGAAGGGAAATAATTTTAATAGGAAGAATGAAGCTTATAATAAGATTAAGATCAAAATCTTGTCGTCATAATACAACCTGTCTCCCACTTTTGCATGGGTTCTGCCCATTTTCATTTGCATTTGACAATTATGCATCTCGGGAAAAAATATTTTTGATTCGAATCATGTAAAATTTTTGTGACTGACTTTCCATGTAATAATACAGTTTAATAAGCAGTGTGTATGAGAATAAACGATCACATCACTGCAAGTTCTACACACTTCATAGCTTTTTTTTGTGTGTGTGCTTGTTTTTTTGTTTTGTTTTTTCAAGTGCTGTGAACTTTTGGGAGTAGATCTCCACGCCTTTCTTCTGAGATATTCCTGGATGAATTTGAACAGCCAAGCCAACCTTTTTGGTTAGTGGCAGAGCGGTCAGCCATTTGCACCACCCAGGGGCTCTTTTTTTGTTTGTTTCTTTGCAGATGTCAGATACCACAAAATCAAGAATCATCTGCCAACTCTGGGAAGGAGTACAAGTAGAGGTCATTGATGAAGTATTAGATTATAGCAGAAAGAATTCATCCCACTACATTCAGGCTTTTCTGGGAGGCAGTAGTTTACGGACTTGGAACTTAGACAACTCTGAAATCAAACCTTGGGTCTACCACACTAACTATGTGGGCAAGTCACATAATTGTGAGTTCAATGTATTCATCTGTAGAATGAGGACACACTATTTTAAAGTGTTGTTGTTGTGTTCTAAGATAAGTTAGTAATAACAGCCCAGCAGGGCCTGTTGCCTATGAAGTTCAAAAAATTGGAAATAATTTGCATTCTCACCTCTAAGAAGTTTGCAAGTGTTAATTATCTCACCATCTCTATGTGATTGTGAATAATATAGTTGCCATTTTGAAGAATAAAAGGATACGTATATAAAATAACTATGAGGTTAAATTTTTGTCTAAGTTTATACAATTAGCAAGTTAAAGAACAAGATTGTCAACCTAGGCTATCCATACATTCTAAGCTGTATGATGCCTCTATTTAGTTTGGAAAACTAAGAACAAAATTAGACTCAGAAAAAGCTCTCTGCTGCATTCTTCAGTGCCCCAAGTACTCGGAACTACTGACCCGTCCCCCACATTGACAGATGGATTAAATAGTACCATAACAATTAGTAAGACTATTGTTTCTTATGTGCTCATAATATGAGACGATTCAATATGTTGTCATATTTTTCTGTCTCAAATTACTCACTAAATGGTTAAATGAATAAAAATTTCCCAAATTCATTCACTGCATTTTTAAATAAGAAAAACAAAGTATTTTAGTTTTAGGTAAATACTTAAACAATTTCAATTTCTGTACTTGTAAGCTGTGCCTGGAGCACTTTTTAATTAATGAAATTTTAATTAACCTTCACTACTTAACTTCCTTACAAGTGGGTCAATCTACTCTTTTTTTTGTTTTTCCTCTCCCAACTTTAGTCTGTGTGTCTCTCTTTTAGTTCTTTTCAGTGCACTAAAAAAAAGTCTTTAGTTTAATGTTCCTCTGTACTGGGCAATAATCTGCTGCCAAACAAATATTTAAGGAGCATAGAAGACAAAATGAAGTCAATTTTATTTTCTTAAACACATTCTGGTAATTACTTTGTTCATGGCTTCTTTCACGTCTTTGTTCCTCAGACTGTAGATCATGGGATTCAGCATGGGGATCACTGTGGTATAAAACACAGCCACCATTTTCCCCTGCTCCACGGACTCCTCAGTGGGACGTCTGAGATACATGAAGATAAGAGTCCCATAAAATATGATGACAGCTGTCAGATGGGACCCACAGGTGGAGAAGGCCTTCCACCTCCCTTCCGTTGAGCGCATCCGTACAATGGCAATGAGAATGAATAGATAAGAGATGATAACTACAGTCAGAGAATATGTGAAGTTAATGCCCGCAAGTATGAGCATCGTATATTCTTTTACGTAGGTCCCAGCACAGGCCATTTTGATGAGAGGTGGGTCTGCACAGTAGAAGTGGTTGATTTCAATTTTCCCACAGAAGTACAAGCCATAAGTCCATAATGTCGCTGCAAGACTAGTCAGAAAACCATATATATATGGGAATGAAATCAGTTGGAAACAGACAACCCTTGACATTTTGCTGCCATAGAGTAGAGGATTGCCAATGGCCATGCATCTATCAAAGGCCATGACAGCAAGAATAAAAATTTCTACATGGACAAGGGCAATAAAGAAAAAACACTGTACCAAACAACCAGAATAAGAAATTATTTTTGTCTCTGACAAAAGGTTTTCCAGCATTTTAGGGGTGACATTGGAAGAAAAACAAACATCGACAAATGATAAGTGACTGAGGAAAAAGTACATGGGACTGCTGAGCTGGGGACTGATCCTGATTAATATGACCATGCCAATGTTCCCAACCAGGGTGATAATGTAGACCAGTAAAAACATCACAAAGAGAAGGAGTTGCAATTCAGGATGACTAGTTAATCCCAAAAGAATAAATTCTGTCACATTGGTAAGATTGAGCATTTTCTTAAATCTGACCCAGACACAGATGCATTTTACCTAATAAAATAAATAGAGATCAGTAAATACACATACTAAATATAGCCATTCTTCACTTATGTTGTCCTTTGTTAACCTACTTCTTTTAATGCCTCTACTGTTTTCCTTTTGTTCTCTCCTCTCTTTCTCTGGTATCTTTTTCTTACCAGTATTTCTTTCTTGTATGCATGTATGCATACATGGTATTTTTTACACCTAAAGTGTTAAAATATTCATAAGTACAGCAATATATTGACAGACCTTCTATAAAGAAAGATTTTGTTTGTCTGCAAAGATTTCAGAAAAACAGCTCCTGCTATTTCCTGGGAAGGGAAAGGCCTCTTTCAGTGGCCCCAACTTTGAGAAGGTATATACATTTTATTTCTTCATTAAATTTATAGAATTTAGAATACCTGTGATATATTTGAAATCTAAAGCACAAGGAAAGAAATGCTATTCTGTAATCAAAAAGTAAAATGTTATTTCCATTTAGTCACCTGGCAAATTTGTTATGTTTATTAAAAAAGAATATAATAAAACTGTGTAGATGGCTTGACATAAATCCATTACTCTTATCATAATGGAATTAAAAAAAGAGAGAGAAAATCTCTTAAAGCATCACACTGATTTAGCAATTTTAAAAAAAGAACAATTCGAATCAATCTAAAAAATTGTTTAATCCTTTTCAGATATTGTCCGCATTACAAACAAGTCTAATAGTAATGAACTCAAGCAACACCTCATTTCTAAGAGCTTCTCCATCTGTCCTTGAACTATTAACAAATTCTGTAACAGAGTCAGTTTTCCATTTCTCTCTGCCTTATTGAGTTGTTAAACTTGAGATCAGAAGTTATGTGTTTATTAAGTCATTAGCCTAAGACTGTTACAATTCAGGTTAATTATTACAAAAAATAATTACAGTTTGTGGCAGTCAAAAATTGATATCTTCTCCATCTATTGAACATCCAATGATTATTTCAGCCTATTGTGCCCTTGGACATAAGATTTCCTTTTACTTCCCCTTTCCCTGCTACCTGTTGGTCAACTGTTCTGAAGTTCCTTAGAACTTTGAGCAAAATAAGAGTAATAAAATACGAGCAAAGATCTGTACTATTTCTCTATGGACATTTAAGCTGGAACTCATAATATCTCAAATACATCAGAAAGCTAAGTAAATTTGTTTAAGTATTGGTGAGGAGGCTTTGATTTCTTACTGTATCAAATTAAGTTGGCTAGCTATTTGCATTCTAGAAATCTTCCAGCAAGTTTGAATATTGTGGTTTAAGTATTTTGAGCTATCTTATCAGGAGGAATTTTCTTCTTGTTTCTACTTATTCATGGGCCAAGGGGTTACACAAACGATGGTTCTCCATAAAACCGTTCTTGTGTGTTGCTACCAAAGTACAAGTGAAAAGTATGTCATAATCATCACTTGCCAGCTGGTCCCTGGTGATACTGAAGAGCTGAGAACTACACGGGTATCTTGTTCATTGCCTTAAAATTGCATATTAATGAGCTGTGAAATGTTTCATTAAAAATAAAATGGGTAAAGTCTTAAATAGCAAAACTGTTCAATTCCCAATTATACTAATTACTAGATATGTAATCTTAAAAAAAAAAAAAACCAGTGCTGTCCATAGACTACTTATTTAATGTCCCTGTGTCTCAGTTTCCTCATGGGCAAACAAGGATAATAAGAAGATCTACTTTGTGATGTTGTTATAAAGATTAATGAATTTTATATATACATGAAGAATTAAAGAACTCACAGATGGAAATCCCAAGCTTTGTGTTCCAGCCTGACTCTGTTACGAAGTTCCTTCATTTAGGGTTCACTTTCCTTATTTGGATAAATTAGGAGATTGATTGGTCCAAGTGACTTCCCCAGATGTTAACTGCTGCATATGAATCTATTAAAAGAATCGAAAATGTATTTTATCATCTTCTCTTGTGCCTTGAGAAAAAGCAGTTAATATTTGTTAGTTTTTTCTTAGTAGTTTTAACTTACCTTAAGATGACCAAAGAAAAGTCATATGAAAAAATGTCACCATTCTTCTAGAATCTGCATAGGGTGCTTGTTACTGGCTAAGAAAGCCAAGTACCTCTGTCAAAAGTTCTCAGCTTGTAGTAGATAATAGTGCGGTGTATAAAAAAAAAAAAAAAAAATTTTAATAAAAATAATGCATATTAATAGTATGTGTTCCTTAGATAAACACAAACATAATACCAAGGATGAGGGGGAAAAAATAATTCCTCACTATGAATCTCAATGTTTCCTGCAACTTGAAAGACATCCTTCTGCATAAATGGAAATGTAGTTACACAGAACTAGGTAGTCCCTGACTTAATGACAGGGTTCTGTTTAAATCAATTCTAACTTAAGTCTAATACTTCATTTTTTTTTTAATTTTCATTGTTATTGCCTTTTATTATCAGTATCTTTATAAATCCTATCATTACTCATCTTAAGGGGTGGGAAATATTACATATAAACTTATAGACATATATTTAACATTTTATGTAGTACATACCACAAACGATAAGATGTGAAAAAAAAAAAAAGATGCTTGTAAGTGCAGTTCCTAGCAACTTGAATATGTAGTAAGCTAGGGACTATCTGTACATTAAACAAGAGCTTGACTTTTAGTCATTATTATTCTCTGGTCTTGTGTTTTGAGTGCATCATTTTATAGTCTTATCTGTTTAAGAGAGAGATATGTATAATATGCAGTATTTGGATTACTGTAATATGTACCCCTTGGATTAACTATTGAATACGTACACACATGCACAAATGCAGGCACATATATTTACACATGCACCCATAGAATTTGTATAAAAATGACTCATTAAATTATTTCTTTATCACCTGAAAGGTAAACACTGTGTTTATACCTAATTCCTTGAGGTGTACATAATATGAATGGGATGCTAAATGGTAATTTTTTAAAAGCTATTCTAAAGCATACTCATGTAACAAAAAGACGAAAAAAATGCAGAAAATTATCTAAAACCTGTTATTTTTAGATAACAGATTTTAGAAATTTTTAGAGGCAGCACAAATTTACACCGGATCTATAAAAAACAGAAGTCCTGTATTTCCTCCATGTCCTGATGTAAAGATGTATAATGAGGTAACCACAAAGAAAGTTAACAAACCTACTCATCAAAATAAAGAAGAAAAACAAAGTCTCAATAAAAACAAAATCTACAAAACAAAAGAAATAAAAAAGAAATCCACAAACAAAAGGAATTCAGCACAGGAGAGTAAGAGAAACAAAGAAAATGTTAGCACCACAAAAAAAAAAAAGCACTACAAAATGACAGAAATACACTCACATCTATCACTAATTACATTGAATGTAAATGGCCTAAATGCACTCATAAAGAGACAGAGAGTGACAGAATGGGAAAAAAAAAAAAGATCCACCAATTTTTTTTTATATTACTACCTACAAAAGTCACACCTTAGAAACAAAAATATAAATTTATTAAAAATCAAAGGACAGAAAAAATATATCAAGCAAATAACTACAAGAAAAGATCAGGAGAGCCAATACTAATCTCAGATAAAATAGACTTTAAAACAAAATCCACCATGAAAGACAAAGAAGGGTGCTGTATAATGCTTAAAGGGGCAATCCATCATGAAGACTTAAACATAATAAACATCTACTACAAATTTTTTTTTTTTTTTTTACCCAATAACAGGGCTCCAAAATACATAAAACAAACTTTAACAGCACTGAAAAGAGAAACTGACAGTTCCACAATAATAGTAGCAGACTTCAAGACACCACTTTTGGTAAAGGACAGAACATCTAGAAAGAAACTCAACAAAGCCAGAGAAGAGCTAAAGCACACAATCAGCCAATTTGACCTTGTAGGCATATGTAAAACACTACACCCAACAAAGGCAAAGTACAAATACTTTTCCAATGCACATGGAAAGTTCTCCAGAATAGACCACATCTTAGGCCACAGAGAAACCCTCAACAAAATCCAAAAGATCAAGATAATACAAAATATCTTCTCTGACCACAACACCATCAAAGTAGAAGTTAACAATAGGAAGATCAAGGAAAAAAAAAAAAAAATTACATGGAAACTGAATAACACCTTGCTTAAAAACCACTGGGTAATAGAAAAAAATCTGAGATGGAATAAAAAATCTCCTAGAATCAAATGAGAATGAAAACACATCATACCAAAACCTTTGGGACACAGCAAAGGCAGTCCTCAGAGGTCAATTTATAGCAGTAGGCGCACGCATCAAAAAAGAAGAAAGGGACAAAATTAAAACATTAGCTTCACAATTTGAACAAATAGAACAGCAAAAGAAGCCCACAGCCACCAGAAAAAAGGAAATAATGCAGAAATAAATGAAATAGAGAATAGAAAAACAACAGAGAGAATTGAGAAAACCAAAAGTTGGTTCTTTGAAATGATCAACAAAATCAACAAACCACTGGCCAAAATGACATAAGAAAAACAAGAGAGGATGCAAATAACCAAAATAAGAAATGAAATGGCGGACATTACAACAGGCCCAACTGAAATAAAAAGGATCACAACAGAGTATTATGAAAAACTATACTCCAACATTTGAAAACCTAGAGGAAACAGACAAATCTCTAAAATCCCACTACCTACCCTAACTAACACAAAATGAAGGTGAAAATCTGAACAGACCCATAACAGATAAAAAGATTGAAAAGGTAATTAAAAAAAAAAAAAAAAAAAACTCCCAACAAAAAAAAAAGCCTGGGTCCAGATGATTTCCCTGGAGAATCCTACCGAACATTCAGAGAAGAGCTTACGCCAGTATTACTCAAGCTATTTCAGAACATAGAAAAGGAAGTAATACTTTCAAATTCATTCTATTAAGCCTGCATAACCCTGATACCAAAACCAAAGACATCACAAAAAAAGAAAATTACAGACCACTGTCTCTCGTGAATAAAATGCAAAAATTCTCAACAATATTCTAGTCAATAAAATTCAGCATCTTATCAAAAAGATAATACACCCCGACAAAGTAGGATTCATACCAGGTATGCATGGTTCAACATTAGAAAATCAATCAACTGTAATCCACCACATAAATAAAAGGAAAGAAAAGAATCATGCGATCATCTCAATGAACATGGAAAAGGCATTTCACAAGGTGCCACACCCATTCGTGATAAAATCTCTGAATAAAATAGGTATAGAATGGAAATTTCTCAACGTAATAAAGGGCATCTATGCAAAACCAATGACCAACATCATTCTTAATGGAGAGAGGCTGAAAATATTCCCCTTGAGAAGAAGAAGAAGACAAGGATGCCCTTTATCACATTCTGGTTTAACATTGTGTTGAAAGTTCAAGCTAGAGTGATAAAGCAAGAAGAGGAAATAAAGGGCATCCAAATAGGTAATGAAGAAGTTATACTGTTCCTATTTGTGGATTATATGATTCGATACATAGAAAACCCAAAGTACTCCATGAGAAAACTCCTGGAACTATTAGAAAGATTCAGCAGAGTACAGGATAAACACCCAAAAATCAGTTGGATTCCTATACACCAATAAAGAGAATGATGAAAATGAAATTAGGAAAACAACATGACTTCTAATACCTTGTAAAAAATTAAATACATAGAATAAATCTAACCACAGATGTAAAGGACCTATACAAAGAAAACTACAAAACACTACTGCAAGACCAAAAGAGATCTACATAAATGCAAAAGCATACAATGCTCATGGATAGGTAGACTGAACATTGTGAAAATGACAATTCTACCCAAAGCAATTTACAAATACAATACAATCCTGATCCAAATGCCAACAACGTTCTTTAAAGAGATGGAAAAATTTATCATTAACTTCTTATGGAAAGGGAAGAACCCCCGAATAAGCAAAGTACATATACACAATGAAGTACTGCTCAATGATAAAGAACAATAATGAATCTGTGAACCATCTCATAACATCGCTGAATATGGAGGGCATTATATTGAGTGAAATAAATCAATCACTAAAAGGCATTGTATAAGACCACTACTGTAAAAACTTATGAAAAAGTTTATACAGAGAAAGAAACTACCTTTGATGATTACGAGGGAGGGGAATAGTGGGGAGGGAAAAACACTAAATAGACTATACATAAATGGTAACTTCGGTGAAGGGTAAGAGAGTACTCAATACTGGGGAAGCCAGCACAACTCATACATAGCAAGGTCATGGAATATCCATAGACTCACCCAAATTCTCTGAGGGATTTAATTGCTGGGCTGAGGGCTGTGGGAACCATGGTCTCAGGGAACATCTAGCTCAATTGGCATAACATAGTTTATAAAGAAAATATTCTACATTCTACTTTGGTGAGTAGTGTCTGGGGTCTTTAAAGCCTCTGAGTGACCATCTAGGATACTCCACTGGTCTCATCCCGTTATGGATTAAATTACGTCCCCCAAAAAATGTATGTGTCTGTTGGGCTGGGCCCTGATTCCTGGTATCGTGTGATTTTCCTATATGTTGTAAATCCTGCCTCTATGATGTTAATGAAGGAGGATGGGCTACAGTTGTGTTAGTGAGGCAGGGCTCAACCTAAAAGACTGGATTGTGTCTTGAGGCAATCTCTTGAAATATAAAAAAGAGGAGAAAGCAGAGACAAGGGGACCTCATACTACCAAGAAAGAAGCGCTGGGAGCAGGGCACGTCCTTTAGACCTGCAGTTCCTGTGCAGAGAAGCTCCTAGTCCAGGGTAAGATTGATGAGAAAGACCTTCCTCCAGAGCTGACAGACAGAGAAAGCCTTCCCCTGGAGATGACACCCTGAATTTGGACTTTTAGCCTACTTTACTGTGAGAAAAAAACAAAAAAAAATTTTTTTTATTAAAGCCATCCACTTGAGGTATTTTGGTTATAGCAGCACTAGATGACTAAGACATATCCCTTCAGGAGCAAGAAAGAATGAAGAAAACTAAAAATACAAGGGAAAGATTAGTCCAAAGACTAATGGACCACATCTACCATGGCCTCAACATAAGTCCAGTACGACTAGTTGATGCCCGGCTACCACCACTGACTGCTCTGACATGGATCACAATAGAGGGTCCCAGAGAGAGCTGAAGAAAAATGTAGAACAAAATTCTAACTCAAAATGAAAGGCCATACTTGCTGGCCTGATGGAGACTGGAGAAACCCTAAAAGTATGGCCCCAGACATCCTTTCAGTTCAGTAATGAGGCCATTCCTGAGGTTCACACTTCAGCCAAAGATTAGACAAGCCCAAAAAACAAAACAAGACTAAAGGAGCACACAAGCCCAGCGGCAAGGATTGGAAGGCAGGAGGGAACAGGAAAGCCAGTAAAAATGAACCCAAGGTTGAGAAGGGAGAGTGTTGACATGTCGTGGAGTAGTTAACCAATGTTGTAAAACAATATGTATATTGTTGAATGAGAAGCTAGTTTGTTCTGTAAAGTGCAGTTAAAAAAAAAAAAAGATGTATAAAGAATCTTTATCCTAAGGTTAATATCGTATTTACAATTCAGTTTAGTGTGATTGTTTTAAAATTGTATGTATAAGTCATCTCTTGAAGATTTTCTTTCTTTTGAAAAAAATAAGGCTCTTGAGAGAATTAAATAAAAAGATCCAAGTAAAGGTAGCAGAACAGTGCCTGGAATACAGGAAGCATTAAAAGTGCCAGCTATTATTGATATTCTTATTATCATTACTAATACCTTGACACATTAGTAATAACATCCTCGCCAATTCTCCCTACATGTACTTGAAGCACATACTGATGAAGATCAAAGGTTATAGACTTCAGTATGTATTACACCTCAACATAAAAAATAAAAAAAAATAAAGACACCAAAAATTCTCGCAACTGGACCAATGAGCAGCATCATGATAAACAAAGACTGAAGTAGTCAAGGATTTCATTTTACTTGGATGCACAATCAGCACCCATGGAAGGAGCAGTCAAGAAATCAAATGACATCTTGCTTTGGGCAAATTTGCTTCAAAAGACCTCTTTAAAGCGTTAAAAAACAAAGATATCACCTTTAGGACTAAGGCATGCCTAACTCAAGCTATGGTATTTTCAATTGTCTCATATGTGTGCAAAATCTGTACAGTGAATAAGGGAGACCAAAGAAGAATTGATGCCTTTGAATTTTGCTGTTGGAGAAGAATATTGAATATACCATGGACTGTCAGAAGAACAAACAAATCTGTGTTGGAAGTACAGCCAGAACACTTCTTAAAAGTCAAGGTGGCAAGATTTTGTCTCGCATATTTTGGGCATGTTGTTAAGACGCACCACTCCCTGGAGAAGAACATCATGCTTGATAAAGTAGAGGGTCAGCAAAAACCTGAAGACCATCAAGGAGATGGACTGACACAGTGGCTGCAACAATGGGCTCAAGCATAACAATGATTGTGGAGATGGCACAGGAAAGGGCAGTGTTTCGTTCTGTTATACATAGGGTCACTATGAGTCAGAACCAACTTGACAGCACCTAACAACAACAACAATATAATTGTTATTGCCATCTTGATTGATAGGTTTATTTATTCCTTCCAAATTTAGTCACTCAATACTAAGACATTCATTAGTTTTAGATTATATGTGTATAGATATACTGTTTTAGTCACCTAGTGCTGCCATGACAGAAATACCACAAGTGGATTGCTTTAACAAAGAGGATTTTATTTCCTCACAGTCTGGTAGGTTATAAGTCCAAATTCAGGGAGCTGGCACCAGGGAAAGGATTTCTTTCTCTCTCAGCCTTGGAAGAAGGTACTTGTCCTCAATCGTCCCCTAGTGGAGGAGCTTCTCGGGCATAGGGACTCTATGTCCAAATGACATGCTCTGCTCCTGCTTGTGCTTTCTTGGTGGTATAAGGTTCCCAACTCTCTGCTTGCTTCCCTTTGCTTTTATCTCTTGAGAGAGAAAAGGTGGTGCAGGCCACACCCCAGGGAAACTCCCTTTACACTGGATCAGGGAGGTGATCTGAGTAAGGGTGGTGTTACAATCCCACCTTAATCCTCTTACCATAAAATTACAATCACAAAATGGAGGACAACCACACAATACCAGGAATCATGGCGTACCCCAGTTGACACATATTTTTGGGGGACATAATTCAATCCATGACATACACTCTCACCAGCTACTTAATGTTGTATGCCATTAAGTTGGTTCTGGCTCATAGCTACCTGGTGGTGCAGTGATTAAAGTGTTAGGCTACTAACCAAAAGGTCTGAGGTTTGAACCCACCATCTGTTCTGCTGGAGAAAGATGTGGCAGTCTGCTTCCACAAAGATTAAAATCTTGGAAACCCCATGGGGCAGCTCTAATGTGTCTTATTTTTGCAAATTGGGTGTTAAGGGTTTTAAATTTTATTCTGCTATATATTTGTTTATTTATTGCTTTTCAGGACAACCACTTGTTCCCCTCTTATCTGTCATGATCTGTTCCCAAATAACTGTATCTTGCCAATAAAGATACATCCCTTTTCCTACCAGTAATAATCTGAGACTGGTCCTTCTCTCCTAATTCCCTGGAGTTTGCACCTAGCTTCATTTTCCTGTTATATCTGTGACTTTCAATACTTGTTTCCTGGTTGTGATTTACCTGACAGAAAGAAAATTGTGATTGGTGAAAGAAGATGCTTCTCATCCTTCCCTAGAGTGTTGGCGGTGAAAGTAAAAGTAAAACTGAAGTTGAAAGAGCAACGTTATAGGTTGTCTCTGCCAAATGACAAGAACAAAGGTGTTACTAAATCTACCCCAATTTGCAAAAGACAGAAACAGAGAATGTTGTAAACTCTGTTATCATATCCTCTTCGCTGTACAAATGTGCCATTTTCCTTGCCTGCTTCCAAATAGCCTTTTTCTATGCATCTAGGCAAAAAACCTGTTTTATGCTTCTACTCTATCTCAGTGATGCTAATGCTTTCATTTTTACAACTTTAATGATTAATTTGACCGTTAATAAGTCTTATGTATATAAAGAGAACATTTTTAACTGCTTCTTTTTTCACTTAAGACAAATGTAGTCAAAAAATATAAGAAGAAGATAAATGGTTTTAGGCTTCAGGCACTTATATGCTGAGTGTATCAGTATGTCAAGCCATATGACCTGAGTCTCCAGCTCCAAAAACAAACAAACAAACAAAAAACAAAACAAAACCCATTACCATTGAGTGGATTCCGACTCATAGCAACCCTATACGACAGAGTAGAACTGACCACTACAGTTTCCATGGAGCATTTGAATTGCCAATCTTTTGGTTAGCAGGCATAGCTCTTAACCACTATGGCACCAGAGTTTCCAAGGAGGCCTCAAATTTTAGTAGCCACTCAATGACATATTGAACAGGGGAGCAGACTAAAGTCACATTCTTGATTCCCTAATGAAATCTAGCTCAGTGGATGGTAAGATATATACAGGGTAAACAACTGCCACCTGGGTTTGCCCAGAATTTCCCTCATTTTATCACTAAAAGTTTAGCGTCCTGGGAACCCCATCATCCTAGGGAAACTAAAAGTATTTGTTATCCTAGAAAGATTACCCCATTTCTGTAAGCTGCATGGGCATTACAGAGGTCTTTGATGTGCTTTGTGTGACAGGATAGATAACTCTATAAAATTATATGTAAGCCTGCCTCATTCTCTCAAGCTGTCTCCATGATAAACTTCAGTCATTTTGGATCTAGAACAAAGAATGAAGAAAGGCCTTAGTGGTTTCTAAGCAATGTAGAATCATGTATTAGTATACTGAAGAGAGGTGGGCTTCTTTGTCAATAACTGCATTTGAAAACATATTGTTGGTATTTTAAAGATGCTGGGTCTACATGGTTTGAGGGGACTTCTAAGTCAATTGGCAAAATAATTCTATTATGAAAACATTCTGCATCCCACTTTGAAATGTGAAGTCTGGGGTCTTAAATGCTAACAAGCGGCCATCTAAGATGCATCAATTGGTCTCAACCCACCTGGAGCAAAGGAAAATGAAGAACACCAAGGTCACACG